>NC_044362.1:27822707-29151999 GCF_007364275.1 Archocentrus centrarchus | reverse complement strand
GAAAACATCTCATTTGCTTGAACGTATGCAGTGTGCCACCCAGCAGAGTTCAGTCCGCACGATTGTCTGGATGTGAAAGCCACCTGTTGAGTCTTTCTAAGTAATCAAGAGTTGCACCGCAGTTACTTCTCCTCCAAGGACACTCGACGTTTCTTCACCAGAGAATGAACTCTCTGGAATCAAGAATGGGACAGACAACAATGCAAAGAACGAGATGAATAATGCACTTTGAAGATTTAGCAACTTTTGTCATTAAAATCCCATCTGTGCATTGGGGTCTCTCAGAGAGACGGTGGTGAGCGTTATAAACAGCTGCTGTTGAGCCTCTCTGCTTGGTAGAGTTTTCATTATAACCATGTTTGCCTGACACAGTCGCTCAGATTATCTTTCAGTCTTATTATTCTCATCTGTCTCTGCTTTCCATCAAATCACAATCCACCTGTCAGATCAGAGCAGATTAGCATTTCAGAAACACATTAACTGTCTGTGTGTGCAGTGAATGAGGTGACAGACAGCCACGCTGTCACAGAGTCTGCAGCACCATCGCCAGCGTTAAAAACGTCCCCGCTCACAGACATTTAGAGTGTTGGGAGACAGTGCTCCGAGCAGGCAAAATGCAGCAGAGAGAAAATCTTAATAAAAGGACAAAGCTTTTTTTTTTTTTTCTGAAATGCAAGCAAACTATAGAAAAAAGTTTAATGTTGTGGTGTGCTCAGGAGAGGAAAGAGGAGACCGAAAAGGAAAGAAAGGAGAAAATCAATCCCTACTGTATAAAAATCTCTTATCTTCAGGACTGCAGCATACCAACAGTACAAATGCAATATGTGCTTATTCATGAGTGAGCAAGACTGTTGACTTTTAAGATGCCACTTAAAAAGGACAAATTAAAAAAAAAAAAAAAATCTGTTCTTGCAAAACGTGGCTGGAAAGAAATCACTCACAACAAAATGTATAAGTGGCATGCTGACAAAAGCCTGGCAGTTCATGGATGTTTGTCAGCTGAATTCCCTCTGACAATGTACAATTTTACAAGCTCACACAGGTTTCCTTTAAAGAGGGTTTCAAGGCTCCACAACCTCTAAATTGTTATTCTCCTAGAGTTTCCCACATAATAAAAAGGCATCACAAATGAACAAATGCCCGCACTTACAGAAGTACTCCTCCTGAGGGCCTGATTACGGGACAGACTTTTCCACTTCCAGTTAAGCAAACGAGCATTCATCACCCTCATAAAAATGTGCCATCAGCCAAATAACTCCAAACACCCTGATTCACTGGAATAAAGAAATCACGTTAAGTCAACACATAAAAACACAAAATACCTGCAACTTTTGAATATGACCGAGTGACAATAGCTAGAGATTGCTGTAGACATAACTTCTGACATATACATTTTTTTTAATATTCATAGAGTGGAAACAAGGGTGTCAACACTTTTTAGGTCCAGCACTGTAGTCTGTTTGCTTCAATATATATATACACAATATACAGTAAAAGACTGTGCGCACTGTTCCTTTTTTTGCGTTCTCTATTGCGTGGGACCACTGCGCTGTGGCTCGGTGTGCAGTCTGAAGTCCTGAGGGATGATTGGACAGTCCGGTC
Source organism: Archocentrus centrarchus (assembly GCF_007364275.1). Lineage (NCBI taxonomy): Eukaryota > Metazoa > Chordata > Actinopteri > Cichliformes > Cichlidae > Archocentrus > Archocentrus centrarchus. Next base: position 29,150,397 of record NC_044362.1, on the reverse strand, counting down.
TGCACCCTCATCTCCAAAAAACCACCATCTCATCAGGCATTCAGGCATCAGGTTAAATAATATACTCCTTTGGGTTTTCACTGGAGACATTCTGGGAGTCAGCCTGGTTGTTAAAGGGAAAATCCTGGCTGTTCTCCTGTTGGACTCCCTTCACCTGCTGGTTTCGATATGTCTCTTTTCTCCGGTAGAGGAATCTGGCTGTTATTGCCAGTCCAGTCACAACCACAAAGATAACAACAGCGATGACACCTGCAGGGCAGAGGATATTTACTGATTCAAACATTCAGGATTAGACGGGCCTTTTATGTTATGTTATGTAGCCTGCACTTAAACTTATTAAACTAAGTATTTGAATCAGTGAAGTGGACATAATAACACAGCACAGAATTCAAAAGCACCACAAACTACATGCTCCAAAAATGATCATAAAGTTTTCATTATTTTTGCGGGCTGTTGCAACGCCGTCGCCCGCACTGACCCAAAGACATTTCTGTGCAGTGCAACTGTAAGTTTGCCAATAACAGTAACATGCTTAGCCTTTGGACACACACTTTCAAATGTGTTGCTTTCTGTGACAGATTGCCCTACTCATATCTTTATTGGCTTCATATTGTAAAGGAAAGAATGGGAACCAAAGGCTACACATGCTGGGGAATTATTCTACAACAACATAAAGCACTGTCTTCATAAGAAAGCTGGTAATAATTTTATGCCCCGCAGTAAAGGGCTGATACCTACAGTCCCATTTGGTTAGACAATGAGCTGAATAGAACCCATATTGTAATTCACTTGTAAATCTTTCACAGTGCTCACAGTCTCACAGCACGTTGTCTGCCCATCTCTCCTGGGTAAGTCGGCTCTTTGCCCTGCAGTCCGGTTGTTCTAATCTAACTTCAGCACACACTGAAGAGAATTTCACACATTCACACTCAGCTGAACTCGCCGTTTGACACATTTCTTCATTCAGGGAAAGTTTAACCTAATTGGAATTCAAAAATAGAGCAGAAATCAATTTTGCACTGTACTACTTTGGTTTCAAAACTTTTGAAGATAACAGTGTGAAAGTTTCAGCAGAGGTTCAGTTAGTTCAGCTGTCCTTTGTGCAGACTATAGACACTTTTAAAGCACTTGACTGTCTCACGTTTGTCCTGCTAAAACTTTACAGGAACACTTTGGGATCAATCTTCATTTCAAATTAATCTGGGCACACGGGGAGGAATAATTTAATGTAGTTTAAATGAAATATTTTGCTCAGCATATCAAACTTTGCAGAAAACCCCTTATCGCAGAAATATTGAGTCCCACACAGTTCAAGAGAAGTTCAACAGCAAAACAAGGTGAAAATGTTCCAGCATAGTGAATTATGCTTAAAGTACCTCCAATAAGAGCCGAGTCCGTCCTAATGGCATTGATCAAAGGTTGACCTGAACCTGTCGAACCAGACTGATCTACAGCAGAGAAAGAGAAAGGAGATAAAGAGGGGGAAAAAGCCGTAAATACACACAAGTATAGATGGAAAACCGACCAAGGGTAACATTAATTAAAAGAAGAGATGGAGAGAGGTTTAATAGAAAAGCCAGGTAAGGTAGACGAATAGAAGACTGAGAGGAAGTAAACAGCTCAGACCAGAGAAACAGACAAGAAGGGCTATTTAGAGAAACAGTAACAATATCATAATTTTGAGCGGATACAGAAAACTGGACCAGGAAGACTTTTACATTCTGAAGGAATATAAAACTGAATGAAAACAAGACCAGTAACTCCCCTCTGTGGTCCTAATTAATTATGTTATCAAGCACATTGTCATTTGTCTCCCCTACAAGGTGTACACATTTAATGAGACATAATAGAGCTTTCAAAAACAGCTCCCATCAAGAAGATAGACACAAATGCACGCACACACAGAACCATGACAGAAAACAACAACAAACACACTCAGACACTGACATCGTTTTTCTTTGGTTAGCCTTCTAACCTGCTCTCGCACATTTGCCATCATGTTAAAAGGGTTAGATTAGCCTAGCTACTTAGCTATTTAGAGCAGCGAGAACAGCAGTCACATTTAAAATGAAAGGGCAAAAGTATCCTCTGAATAAGGTTTTTGGGTTTGATATATTTTTCCAGAAATATTAATGCCTGCAGTGAGCTATAGTACAGCTCCCTGGGTGATTCAAAAGTTCATACAGCAAGGCAAATATTTCCAGTGCAAGAAAATTGGGCTGTCGTTTTTTATGAAACAACATTCCAGCCATGGTACGAGGTAAGAATTCACTGCTGAGCCTCTATTGACCTCCCATCCCACCCTCTGCACATCATGCCTTCTCCAAGCTACAAAGCACACAGCAGGCTATATGACAGCTTGATTGGACCCAAAGAACCAACCCTCTGTTGGGATGATAAATTCTGGCTGGAGGATTCCTGTGTACCAAACAGTTTAACAAGAATATCTCTTAGAAATTGTGTATATATACACAACTACTTTTTAACAGCATGTGGTGTGTGTTCTTTACCAGCTAATGTAATTGTTTCAGTCAATGTAATTAACTGTCATGTCTCAAACATGTTGATACTAAGTAGCACAAAGGTCACTGACAATGCTTTTCTCCAAAAATATTCACGGCACGATGCGATATCTGCTCAAAGGGACTTTTTAAAATTGTGTTTTAAAGGCAGCAACAGCACCATGGTCTTAATCTAATACAGACAAAAAAAAGCTTGAGATTGACAGATTTCTCCAAGCTTAACCAAAGTTTGTTTGTTAGCGAAGCCAAACCCAGATTTTGGACATTTTGCACACCCATCATCCACCCCAGCTGCTGTTCTGTGAGATACATTAATATAGGTTTTTACTTCACACCAACAAATACCAAGCTACCGACCAATTATTGAAGATAATTTATTTATAAATGGTTTTGTTAATTGGTTGCTTCATTAGGCATCCGGCAGTGAGACAAATGTAGAGACTTGATGCAGTGGCCCAATTAAAGCTAAAGTAAAACTAGCAACTTGTGAAACTAGGTTTTGACACTTAAATATAAGACTAATTATTTTGTGATCAATCTAATTAGCACAAAACAACTAAATTCTTCACAGATATGTGTTTCTGACTTACTAGATCGTACAGATGAGGCTCCTCCCTTCTTACCTGACAGGTGGTGTGTGTTCTCAGCTGCATAGGGATTGGCTGAAGCCGCAGAGCCACAGTTAGACTGGACTAAAGGTCCAGTGATGATGACAGGGCTGGTGTCTGGGTGGAGAAGTGCTGCTTTCAGAGGGCTAATGGCGTTGAAGCGAACCACCGACAGACAGCCGGTAAAACCAAGGGACGCCAGCCTGGCCAGGTCTGGATCTAGGTCATCGGACTCTGGGAATGAGAAAATATCAAACTCTTAAAATGAGAAGAATCAAAAGTCTTTTTTCCCCGACATCCATGTAATTCATTTCTGAGAATTCTGTCTCGTCAGATCTGTGCTTGTATAATGGTTGGAAAGTCTTACTTTACAAATCAACCAGAAAGTCTCGCTCAAGGAGAAGCCTTGCCATGCTCGCTGTGGGTGAACTATTGTACAACTACAATGTGAGACAGAGAAATAAGCCCCGTGAACATATAACTCATCGCTACGAGTATTTGAGAAGTGCACATCTTTGCTTTTCTTGGTAACAGTTTAGTGAGAAGGATGACACAGTGCCACAAAGAAAAGTGCATCTGTTTTTGGCACTCGGTTAGCTTTAACTTGTATGTTTAATCTGTAGTTTTACCATTTACCAGCATGTCACAGTGGACAGGCCTTCCTGTTTTGTCTTATTTCCAGACTTCGTCTTCATCTTAATTCGGTTTTAGCACTGACTTTAGAATTAGCATACAGATCTCCTTCTTTATTGATGTTCTCATCTGAATGTTATTGATAAAGAAAATAACTGTATTTCCCAAATGTAAGCCAATCCCTTTACGGTAAAAAAAAAAAAAAAAAGCCACGTGTCTAATAAAAAAACAGCTTCAAAAATTAAAAGACATGGTTTCCAGCAGAGTTTTATCAAATCAAGGTACTTTAAAAATAAACTTTTTCAGTCCCTTCTGGTTTTTGATCGTTTAAACTTTTAGAAGCTTTCTCTCTATCTCCTCGTGATCTGTAAAGTAAAACATGACAAACGCTGACAGGCTCATTGATCCTGCGTCACATTCCCATGTTATCAGACTGGGACAATAGTGGTAGCTCACTGGCTGTAAAAAGGACACACTAACCTCACACACACACACTGTCAATACAACACACAGCTTTAAAGTCTGCATCCATCATTCCACGAGACACGTGCAGTCTCTCCAGCTCTATCTGTTCATTTTATTGACTTAAATCCCTCCATCATTCACCTCTGCTCCTTCACAGCAGTGTAAACAGCAGCTGTGAAAGCCCACATTAATGCTGGAAGCAGCTGCATCAGTATCTGTTCAGATGACTGAGAGGTGACTGCGGTTTTACCAGCACACATCTGCATGTTGATGAGAGCAGCAGGAGACACTTCCGCAGCCTGTAAGCCCCTCTGATACACTACATTCCCTCTCTGCCCCCACTTTGCTTCTGTGTACTCCTTCCGGGTCCATTAGTTTGGCTGATGGATGACAGGGTTCGAGGGGAGTGACAGAAAATCCACTTTCCTGCTGCCTTTTGGATCCTGATCTGGCTCCCTGCCTCTTCTGGTTTGACAGAGGGGAGGACCGGTCACGTGCTGACATGACAGGGTTAAAACCCACTGTGCTACACTGAGCAGTTTTACAGCATACAGAAAAAACAAAGGATCTCGAGGGAATTTGGATTAGCTGCGCAATTAGATGGTGTGAGCGCATGGCTTCCATTACATGTGGATTTACATGTTGTTTTCAACCTTTACAGATTTTGCTACAGTTTTTTTCAGTTAAGATTTATACTGGCACGCACATTCTAAAACAAACTTCACTTGTGCAAAATTATACATTTTCTTATGATCATCATCATGAAGGTGAAAGGCATTTCATATGACTGACTCATGTTTCACTATTAATTGCAGCACGCTACCTTTTAAACCGGCAGCATGCTGCTGTGACTCCGAGTCTTATCAGAGAGCTGTGACCACAGCCTGCAGCCTTTCAGCACCTGTTATTAACAGCTTATATCTCAGCCTGTCTTTGATGGAGCTGCTCAGGGAGAACATGAATAAGTCATGACGGAGGCAATCTCTCTCTCACCCCAACACTGTTGCAGGTTCCAGTCCAGGAGTACGCACAGGAGATCAATGAAGATGCGGTTTAACCCTCCCAGAGGGGGAGCATCTTTCCCCCCCTCCAGGTGTAAAAATCTGTGCATGTGTAAAGGAAACACAGTTCTGCTTTGACCTCACCTGCCAGTGATGGTGAACCTTTGCAGAGACCACATTTGAAGAAAGGTCTTCATCTATTTTTTAAATAACTACATGTACACACTGTGATAACGCTGATGAGTTATACTATAAATACATTTTAAAGCTATGTTCTTGGAGGTTGTTACATTTGTACAGACATTTGTTGTTGTATAGATTATAGTGTGTTGCCTGAACCATGTGTTTTCAAGTCTGCAGTGCTGTATTGTTTTATGCATACACTGTTATACAGAGAAGGTGCTCTGAATATTTAGCCGAGCCTTGTTGATGGAAACGGGGAACAAAATGATGGAAGTGCAATGCGATTCATATTAATGGCAACAAAAAATGCCAACTACTTTGCGCAAAGTGACCGCAAGTATGAATTAAACAAAGTTTCATTAAAAAATGAACACCATATTCTTCATAGAGCTAGCCTTTACTTATCCTTCTCACCAGCATATGCTTGTACCGGGACCAGACGGCCCATATCTGTAATTAAAATGCAATGAGTACCAATTTGTGAATGTCAAAGAGTGTGGCACATTCAACAAAGAGGCTGTCGAATACTACCGTGATTTGCATAAATGCAGCATTGTTGTGTTTCGTTTCATTTGCATTGAATTTGGTGGGTTTCAATAACATCAGGGTCACTAAAAGGGTCACTAATTGAAACATGGTGTAATCCTGGATACGTTACTGCAAAGGCAGGTTTCTGTGGCCTGATTTTTGAACTGCTGGCTGTTATTTGCTGAGGGAAATTTATCAACCTATCACAACACCTGCATTCATTTTAGATATTACTTATTAAACTTTTTTATGATATTATGAATAACGAGCTCTTTGTGTTCTGTACTTTCTATTTACTGAACTAAGTTGTACATCATGTCTGTGTAGATTCTCAGTCTCAGTCATCCAGTAGTCACAGTGTCTCTGGAGCTTGAAAAAAGGCAACTGGACTTCTTTTTGTTTCTTGAAGACATTTCACCTCTCATCAAAAAGGCTTCTTCAGTTCTCAACCAAATGGTGTTTTCTCTTGTAAGACAGAACTGTCCTAAATTTAAAAGATTGTAATAAGGCTGTTATTAACTGTCTGCTTTATAATTTCAATTGTATTTTCAAATCTCACTATAAAGAGGGACTAGGGACAAGTCATTGATTTTTTTAATGTACTAGTGCATCTCAAAGAATGTAAGTATTGTGGGAAAGGGTTTTTTTTTCATAATTTAAGTCAATAAGATGAACTTTCATACTCTGTGTGGACACCTACACATTACACCTGCAGGAGCTACTTGGGCACGGAAACCCACAAAGCTCCTGGCGCACTGTTTTTGGCTGATGTTAATGCCAGAGGAGGTTTGGACTCTGCAGTTACTGAGTCAGCAGAGTGATGGTGACTTTTACGCCAACCCTCTGCTGGGTTCTTACTTTGTTGCTGAGTTACTTCCAGTTGATTTTAGGTGCTTGACTTTATACACCTGTAGCAATGTGACTGAAAACACCTGAATTCAAAGGTTAAGAGGCATGGCCCAATATTTTTGTCTATAATGCATATTATCTATAGGTATTATTAGACTACATTATTTTTTAGTGTGTTACAAAAAAGCAGCTGGGAACTTGAGTGTACATTGGTTTTAATAATCCCCATAAGTGCACTGCTAAAAAATAGGCTATACATAAATAAATAAAATTATTTGGAATGCATCTTCTGTCATGAGTAAATAATTCAATGAACCTGTCTGTTTTAGACACTGAATAAGTGCAAGCATCTCAGCCACATCAGACTTTATCTTCAATAATGCTTATGCAGAGGTTCCCAAACTTCTCCTGTGGTGCCTTGATTTTATCACCCCCAGCATGAGCACACTAATACCACATCGTTTGCTTAAAAACTCATAGATTTCTTTTTTGAAACATTGACTATTATGCAATCAAACAACTCAGGGATCCAATTCAATTCAGCTTTATTTATATAGCACCAAAATCACAACAACTGTCACCTCAAGCTTTTATATTGTAAGGTAAAGACTCTACAATAACACAGAACAGCCTCACATTCTACTTTTAAATACCCTCAGTATACACTGATTCATCAGAGCAGCAGTTTGGTGTATGGCCCCAAACTTATCACTCCTCACAAATATAAAACTGGGGAGTGTGTTACAGGTCAGGGTGTTGGTCCAGTTATTACTGTCATCCTCGTTAACCTGCTCTCTCACTTCTCTGTTTTGTCCCCAGTGCTGATTGGTTGCTGATGGATCGCAGCATGATATAAACCCAGAGAAGGCGGAGCCTGGGTGATCGGCAACTGGAGTTCCATCACTCTCCTACTTCTCCTACCAGATCTCCATCAGCATCGCCCATCTGCTGCTCATAAAGCTCTGTTTGTTGTATGCAGTTTGTGAGGGAGTTACCGGCATGACTGTGGTTTTTTTTATTAGTTTAGTTAATGAATTAGTTTAGGGGGAAGCCTGACTCCGATGGCCCGTTGTGTGGTTGGTTCACAACCGGGGCTCCCCTCTCTTCCAATTCTGTTTGTCTGTTTTGAGTAAGCATGTTTTCATCATTAAAAGCTTGTTGAGCGGCAGCTGCTTGTGGCGTTTTACATGATGGGTTCCTTTTGAGCCATTAGGTTAGGGACCCTACTTGATAAGTAAGTAAGAGCCTATGGCTGGATGCTGGGGTGGTGGAGGTGTTGAAGTAGCAGGCGATGGCATCGACATGCCAAAACGAGAAGTGTATTTACTGTGTAACGTGAAGAGAGTGACGCACGTTAAAGCTTAACTTGTCTATTTGAAATAATACAGTCTATGACATTAATTAAAAAGATTTAAGTGCAAACACAACAGGTAAAGACAAGTGAGTCATACCTACAGTCATGATATTTCAGAATTAATAATACATGCACTTTTCTTAAGCTTGCCTTAGTGGCAGATTTCCCCATAATTGACAAACATTAAAATTAAACATATTTCCCATGTATTTTTATTTTTATTTTAGGTAGTTTTGAAAACAAAACAAAACCCTGTTTTAGTTTTAATTAACTATAATCACCTCACTCAGAGGCGCTGCATTTATGTAGAGTAATTGTATGATCTTATGAAACAGTAGCCATCTAAACCAAAAATCACATGTTAAAGTTGATATCCAGTTTGACATCAGTTCCTGGAGCAGCTATATGAGAAGTTCCAGGTTAAAGTTGTGATTAAAGACATTTTTCTATTTTGCCTTAGTCTTCTTTTTTTTTTTTTCCTTCAAATAATCTGAATAATGAGGCTTGCTGAGAACAGCTAAAGCTACATTTATTTCTTTAAGTTTTCCAAAGCTGAGTGTGAAATGAGGCCAAACACCCCAGAGCTGTTATCCAAATGAGTGTGAGTCTGAGTGCTCTTTGACTAAAAGGGCTTCTTCTCTCTTTTTACAGGCTCCTCACTTACCGTGCACTCTGCCCAACACCAGCGACTTGACGGCGTTGAATTCCCCGTCGGATGTCAGATTGAAGTCTTCTCTGGCATTTTCATCAATCTGAAGGAAAAGATTTAGTTCCAGAATTTAAGTGGAACGTTTTATTTTAATTTTGGCGACTTCTAGCGGTAGATATGGCAAGAAAAAAAAACGTCTCACAGAGTCTCCAAGATAGAAATGGTTCATCTAGAGGAACTTTCAATGTGCTTCGGATTTTACCTATATTTGTTATAAATAGTTGTTAAAATATCCCAGACAAAGCCGCCACCTTACACCTCTACTGTATGCTGCTAATGCTACAGCAATTCAATATGATGGAAACTGATAAGCTGAGATGTGTCTCATAGCCTCACAACACAGTGAATCATGACGCTACACCCACGCCAGACAAGGTCACCTTGTAATTTATCTCACAGTTGATAATTATACAGGCATTCAGGCTGCTGCCTCCTGGTTAGATAAAATTTACCTCATACATCATCTGAGGCTCTTGTTAACAAGATAGGAGATTCAGGAGATCCAGATACGATGAAGATGCTTCATATTTCATCTGTGGCTGTTTTAATGGGCGGTTTGTCCGCGCTGTCCTGCTGTAGCTGCATCCAACTGCTGTGGGTTGAAACTAAACTGCTGACTAGGATTCCTCACAGATTTCCTAATACTGTAGTGCAGTACGCACAAGAACTGCTCGTGTGTGTGTGTGTGTGTGTGTGCATGTGTGTGTTATTACCCTTGAGATAAGCACCTCATTTGCAAACGTGAACAAAAAAGTTTATCTTAAGTAGCTTCACACCTCGTCTCCTCTGTCTGCACATGCAAACAGCACATCGTCGACGTACCAGCAGCAGGTTTTTACAACACAGCAGTGCATGAAATTGCATTATTTATGGAATCATTTTAGCAAGTGAATCAAATTGCATGACTGTTAAATCCGATTTGGGTCATCAAAATTATGATACTGTATTTTCACCAATCATTTACTGTAAAATAATAAAGATAACAATGCAATCATGACATCTTTAGAAAATAAAAATAATCCAACTTTGTTTATTGTGTTTGTAGTCCCTTTCTTTGCACATAAATTAGACTCAAAATGAGAGTGACTGCATTTAACTGCATGAAAGTTTAAAAAAAGACCAGACAATTTATATCATCAGCTGTGCGTTATTGACATAAACACCCCAAATGGAGATATTTGTTGAGTCATAATTATGTGTGATGAATGACTGAAAAACATCCTCCTGAGTACAGGGGCTATTCAGGATGCATTTCTTTTCCAGAAATGGCCAACAAGCACAAAAATCTTCATAACAGTCCCTTAAAGTTAGAAATTCCAGATGAAAGATGACAAATGTTAAAGAATCGTGGCAATATTTTATGGTTGTGGTCCCAAAATGACGGTATTATATAGATTGCACAGCAAGAGAAGTTCAGCGGTGGCTGTTCAGCATATCTATCTTGCAACGTGACTGCTGTGACAGCTATGAGCCACATCAACTAACTATTCTGGAAATGCAGAATAAAATGACTCACTGATCAATGTGTGGTGCAAAGACTAAATTCTTGTTCAGTTGTGGCAGCAGAGGCCTGTTTGTATGATGTGTTTTCTGGTGCACCCAAGTGTATAAGATCCATGTTGCTGAAATTTCAGTTTGTAGACTTCTGACTGGGTTATGAAGTGAAGGTTGCACACAGTATGTGCAACCAAAAGAAAAAAGAAAAAGAGAAAAATAAAGGTGAAGTTTTCTGTGTTTCTCCTTTTTCTGTGTGGAAAGTGAGATGCTGTAAATGCCAAAGGTTTCTAATGTGAATGGGTTGCTGCTACAGTAGTGGCTAGTCATCAACATAATTCACATTAACTATGCAAATGGAATATATCTGTCCTGCAAAGATGTTTTTTTGTAAAAAAAAAAAAATAAAACAACAACTTCGCAGCTGCTTTAAATGAAACACCGGATGTTTCTTTGTTTTTTTTAGATAGCCTAAGACCTTTGGATGCATCGAGTCTGCTGGATTTCTATGTAGTTTGCTGATGTGCAAACTGCAACAATGTTATGAGCTGATGAGGTGGTTTTACCTGGACAGACACAGAGTCCGTCAGTCTCCTGATGGCAACCGTGTGCAGCTGTCCGTTGGCCACACTCTTCACGCTGCTCTTTAACACTTCAGCATCTCTGCTACTGTCCAGCTTGTATCTCACCTCCAGCTTATCTTCACACACAACAGAAACACACACAAACACTCATCAAGCCACTCTCTGAAAGGAGCAACAACATTCAGGACTACACTTTCGCAAAGAAGGATTTCAGCTTAAACCATCTGCATTAGGCAGATTTTTCTTACCCTGGAAATTCGGCCTTGCTACGTTGTGCAGTCCTCGCCAGCAGGGCACACATACACTTAATCCTTCATAAATATCTCAATGCTTTAAACAAGTTGTTGTTCCATTAATTGAGATTTCCATATTAAGGGGATAAGTGCTAATTCCTCATCAATAACAGAACTAATCTAAGTCAAGCGTATTAATTGGAGATTTAACAAAAAAGTGAAGATTAAAGATTGTTTTTGAAAAGTAAAGTTTTTTCCCAAATGTGCAATATTTCCATAAATAAAAGTGAATAAATCACATCACAAGGTCACAATTACAACTCAATATCTTTTTTGAGGTGCTGTGGAAATAAAGGAAATATCAGAGACCCCCAGGTACCTGCCACCACTCTATTAACAATAAATGTGTTCTTTAAAAAAAAGAAAAGGAGCCTTAAGTGAAGCAGCAGTACTTGGACTGAGGGGGTTTAACTGCAGCCAAGGATAAAAAGAAATGAGCCATCTTAGGGCAAACAAGAGAAAGCTCTCAGGGATTTAATTGGACGCTTCATTTTAAGAGCATTTACCTGACGACTCCACGGTCAGCAGCAAACCTTAATGCCCTGCTGTCCATCAGCATTCTCTGAGTCATTAACACCAGAAAAAAAATTCCATTTACAACTAATCTAGCAGCAAAGTGCCAATTTTATTAGACTCCTGGATGCTGAAAATGTAATTTTCAACTCAAAGTGCCTCGTACCACTCTTAAAAGTCAAACTCACAACATAATTATTTCACATAGAAGTTAAGAAAACACTTCAGCATGTTTTCGGCTTTTCCATTCAGAAGTGCGCTGACCTGCCACCCTTTATCGGCCCACCTAATCCTTATTCCTGCAGTGTCACTCATCAGGTCTCAGAGATAGTTGAGAAAATGCTTTCTTCTTAACTTAAGACAAAACCTAATAGCTGGAAAAGCTGGACGTACAGAAAAATGGTAAAGGCTGACGAGGCGAATCCAGAGAGAGGAGTGATCTGACAGATTCTGATGACACAGAGGAAGAAAGGAGGTCAAAATCAGGAGAGGATGTCAGGAATGGGAGAGAGAACAAAAGGAGAGGTGAAGAGAGGTAAAATGAGATGAGCATCAAGGAGAAGCAAAAAAAAAAACTAGAGAAAGTTTAGGGAGAAAGATGACGAGTGGCAAAAAAGAAACTTTCTGAGATTTGAGAACTTGAAAATTGTGAAAACTAAAAGTACAGTAATCAGGGGTAAGACTGATCATTTGAATCACAGACGAAGGAAACCAAAAGACAGGGGGAGATGAGACCATTAAAAGGGAAACAACTCCTTCCAAAAAAAAAAAATGTCCCTCGTACCATGCCTGTTGATAAGCAGAGCCAGGTATTCTCTGTAGTAGGAGCTGACATAGAGCAGCAGAGCTGGACTCTGGTTCGTCCTGAAGCTCAGGGAGACGTTCTCTCCTCTGAGCGTCAGGTCGGAGTAGATGGAGGATGGCAGAGCGCTGCTGTTCCTGCTCAGCTCGTAGGGCTCCTTGAAGGTGTACATGACTGAAGTTCCAGACTTGAAGCTGGCTGACACCTCTGACAGACAGAAGAAGAGGAAATATGTGAACATTCAGAGTGCTGTTCAAAAGTTTAAAATTTGATAATTTACTGCTGATGATTGGTGTATATCTCGGTGTTGTGAACATCAATTGTATGACCTTCTATGACCTTATGAAAAAGTCGCCATCAATGAGTTAAAAACTACCATTGCATAAGTTAGCATCATTCAGAGGCATCAAAGGACACTGGAACTCAATCTGATTCCCCCATTCTTCTAAACGGAGGGTGGGGGGCACCGGGGGTGGGGTGGGAGGGGGGCACTGAGGCATTCTCTCTCCTGTGTGTTCTGGGTCCCCTGGTCTCCCCATTTGGGCATGCCTGAGCATCTCACCTATGAGGCATCCTGGAGGCAACTCAGATGCCTAAACCACCTCAGTTGGCTTCTTTCGGTGTGGAGGCGCAGCGGCTCTATTCTGAGTCCCTTCCAAATGAGTGAGCTTTTCACACCATTCTAAGGAAGAGCCTAGACCTTATGGAGGAAGTTCTTTTCTGGGGCTTGTTTCCACAATATCATTCTTTTAGCCACTATACTCCCAGCTCGTGGTCATAGGCGAGGTTAGGAACATAGACCAACTGGTAAATTGACAGCTTCACTTTCACTCTCAGCTATCCGTTAACCACAAGGGACCCGCACAGCATCGACATCCCTGCAGATGCTGCACCAGTCAGTCTACTGCTACCTTTTCCCTGACTCGTGAACGTGACCCTGAGGTGCTTGAAAAGCTGGCATGTTCTCATTTTAGCCATACAGTGCGCGTTTGAAGCGATTTAGAATAGCAGCAGGAAGTAGTTAGATTTTGGTGTCTAGGCTTCAAGCTCATCACTCCCCACAAATTCATAAAACTTGGGGAGTGATAAGTAAATTATTTCCAAGAATCTACAGGTGGATGTGGGAGGGTGGAGGGGTTGATACAGCAAGCAACACTGTATGTGTGCAGCGACAATGACACGAGGAAGGCATGAGAAATTTTACATCAGGTTTGATATCCATGTGTGTTACATGTTATACTGTATGTGAGTGAGGCATGTTACATCTGCATGATGCAGTGCAGCTCAAGTTCCCTCCTGAACTAGCTGACACATTTGAGACCCTCCATATTTAGTTTACCAGTTTACCAAACTTCTCCAAAATTTCAGTTATCAAAATTGCCATGAATTAATCTTCAGCTGAATGCTCGAGTATTAGCAAGAATCTGAGAACTCCACTTCCTGAGTTTTTAGCCTGCATGAAAACAATTCTACTGTGAAAACTGTAAGTGTTAGCTCTGCTTTCAATAATGCTAGAGTAAACAAATTATTTCTGAGGCGCAGAACAATAAATATATACAAAATGATCCCCACGGAGTTTTCTAACTTTAATTAACTTCAAATGAAGGCTGTGGCGTAGGAAGGATTTTTCATGTCTTATTACTTAGAAAGACAAAACTTTATAATTACAGAAATTAGTCTTTAGAATATCTTGGTTTCATTTTCCAACCACAGAGAGATTAACTTTTAATATATCAGAGTGTGTCGCTATGACTCACAAAGAAAAACAAAGCGCATCAGCAGGATGTAGGAGATCAGTAGATATCAGTGTTCAGTGGGTGAAGGGCTAAAAAAGGAGAGATGGCTGAACTCAGTTATCGAACTAATGGAGAACACAAAGGTCAACGTGATGACGCACTGTTAGTGACTTTAACATCAAAAACAAATGACAAAAATAGACCTGAACCATATCAAACAGTCACTAGCTACATCGAACCACTAATGCCACACGGCTGCTGAGTACTTCTTGATGATTATTGAGTAGCATACAAGCAGAAAAATGCTTTTAGTAAAATACAGGTTCTTAACCTTCAGGCAGCAGCTAAACAAGTGCTTCAGCAGTATTTCTACTTTCAATCTATAAGCTTGAGGAACTCCACCTCTCTCTATTAGAAATGACTCTAAAAGACAAATTTTGTATGTAGAAAGAGACAATTAGGACGGATCTCCACAGTGAGGACTCTTCTTGGTGAAATAAACTAAACTACATACCTTAACCTTGGTGTGTGGATTGTATGAGGCAGCTACGCTGAGGGAAGGGATGGATATATGATGTGACACTCTGCAGCATGCTGTAGAGAGTTTAGACAGCTCCTCTAGAAAGAGGTCAAAGCATGGTGGCACCGCTGAAGTAAAACTCCACCCAAACTCTGTCTTCTGAATATCAAATGCTTTGCGATCTCCAAAATTGGTACTTTTCTCTTTCAAACAGAACTATGGTTGGCTGTTTTTATTACTGCTACTCAAAGAGGGGCTTATTTCATGTTTTCACAGTGCCTATATTCTGCTCTTCCAACCTTCAGAAGAACCGGGTGCCTTAAGACCGCTGTTTGGTTTCTTTACCCGTGTTCTTTGAGCCAGTCAAAGCAGCTAACTAATAGGTCTGAAATGTCTCAGAATAAAAAGATTCTGGCTAATATAAAAATCAAGGAATGTGCATCCCACCATGCACAATGAAAAACATATGCACCAGAAGAGCCATGCATGGGCATCTGGACAAATGTTAGATATTTAGTCAAAATGTTGGCAATAATACAACTGTTTTAACATTTAAAGAACATGGGATGCTTGTCTTTGGGACTTTTATTAAAGTATTGAAGTGCTCTCCTATTTACTTCCTATCTGCAGGTCTAGCATTCTGGCACAGCGATCAACCATGTTGCAACAAATGATCTTCAGAACAACTGGCCGTCTGTTTTCTTCTGTCTGCAGGCAGAGATCGCACATAACCACAGGACTATCCAGCAAGCGGATTGGCTTGATGGTGGTTTGAATCCAGGCAGAATTAAAGAAGAGTTTGGGATCTGAAAAGTTAGCCTGTTAAATCTCAGATAAAGGGACAGGTTTTTTTTTTCTCCATATATTCATCTATAAAGTTTAGAGGATAAAACTACATTACGGACAAGTAACCTTGCATTAACCAAGAGCTCATATGATCAGTATTTTTATATTAACAATGAAGCAAATTATAATAATGTGAAGGGAAGCTTGTAAAGTTTGCAGGCATTTATTATAAACTGCAGGATTAAGCTTTGAGGATAATTATTTTGGTTATGCTTTACTTGTTCTCTACTCATTCAGTCTTAGTGTTGCTCATTGATCAACTGTTGTCCAGAATTATCTGACTTGACTCTTGGAAATCAAAAGAGAGCTAAAAGCAGAGCGAATACAGGCCTGCTATTCATTAGCTGGCCAGAAACATGATTTCAAGTGAATCAACTTTATAGGGTTAATGTCTGGGCCAAATGCAGAAAGTGTGAAGCAGACTGAATTAACAAAAAAAGCGATTTTTTTTAAATTTATGGCTGATGAAGAAGCAGTTCAAACAGAGTTCAGAACAAAGGTCAGAATACAAGAAAGAAAATCCAACGAATCAACAATGCAGAAAAACACACCAGGAGGCCTGACAGGCAGAACACAGTATGATGTGACACAGGACAGAAGGAAGACTGACACTATATGCACTACTCAAAAAAGTAAAGGAAGACTTTGAAAATACATGAGATCCCAACAGGAAAAAATCATGCTTGATATCTATACTGATTTGGACTGGGTAAGGTGTTAGGAACTAAAGGATGTCAGATGAACCGAAGCATAATGTCCCAGGGGTGTTCTGTTGGATTTAGGTCAGGTGACTGTGGGGGACAGTCAATCGTATCAATTCCTTCATCCTCCAGGAACTGCCCTGCATACTCTTGCCACATGAGGCCGGACATGCTCTCCCTGCTCCGTGCCCTTGAGACTGTGCTGGCAGGACACAGCAAACCTTCTGGCATGGCATGTATTGATATGCCATCCTGGAGGAATTGGACAACCTGTGCAACCTCTGTAAAGTCCAGGTATGGTCTCATTCTACCAGCAGTGACCTGTCTCCCCTGTTTGTGTTTGTCTCTATGTTTGTATATCTTGGATGGGTGTTCTGTTAACTGTAATTTCCCCCATTGTGGGACTAATACAGGTATTGGTAACTTTGACCCTAGTCAAATGCAAAACTAGTGAAGAAACAGTCAACCCAGGGGTGGTGGCAACATCACTAATAGCTCAAATAATTAGTTTTTCTAACAAAGAAGCTTGTGCAGTCAAGTTCTCAGGCACATAACATCCCCCCCCCCCATGTGTGTTCCTGTGTGTGTTAACCTGTTTGGCAGAAGACTCCAACATGTGCTGACAGGCTGCAGTCACACTGGAAGCCATTGGCTCTCTCCACACAGCGTCCCTGGTTCTGGCAGAGCGAGCCGTAGCTGCTGCAGTGACCCGGGCAGCCAGGCTGAACCCCTGGTGTGATCTTCGCCCTCTCCTCCAGGTCCAGAGTGACGCCATTCAGCTGCAGAGAGCGGATACAGCCCCGGAAGCCCTTCTGCCTGGATGCTGTGCCTCCTGATAACAAGAAAAGAGTGCATGGCATTAGCATTGCATTAATATTTTAAACATTACTGAACTAAACCCAGAGTCTCCAAAACAAAGAGGAGACAAATTTCCCTGTGCTTAGCTAATGATCTACTACAGCATGACGACATGCAGTCTTTGTTTCAGCCCTTCTCTCACTTCTTTATGTGTTGACAGCTTCTCTTGTCATCTACAGCAGATCCACATGTCGCCTGTGCTTCCCCGGAAGCTCCAAACTGTCAAAACAGTTTTTATGAAATGACTCGATGATAAAACAGCAACGAGGCAACAAACTGTAGGTGGGAAACAGTTTGGGGGACGTAACTTTTATCATCCATCTGTCTGACAGTCTAACGGGACATTACACAAGCTTACTTCAGTACTTTAGAAGTTCAAACCTTGTTTTTCAACATTATGCATTCTCTCTGACATCTTACATGGTCACCTATTGTTCACATAGCTGAAATAAGACAACCCTGTTTTCTGCATAGATGACAGAGTGAATCTTTTACCTTGCTCAAGGCACTAACTCAGCAAGCTTTTTACTCTCAGAGTTTGAAGGAGACAACTTCCTGTTGTTCAGCAGCAGCTTTTCACACCAGTAAGTCGCTGATCTCTAGACCCTCCTCTGGGCCTCCGGTCTTTGTTCTGATTCAACTGCCGTAAATTATTAAACCAGGAAAGCAACACATGATCCGAAACTTGTTTCTGACACAACATAATAGTCATTTTAATCCTTGCACACTCTCCTGGAAATAATTGTTCTTGATTTAAATGTCTATAATTAAGAAGAGACTGTCATCCTTTCAGCTGTTACTCTTTAAATAATCACTCAAAGAGGTCAGACACTTACCGACTTCACTTGCATAACAATGCAACCCTGCAGTGGTCAGACTTCAAGTGTAGTCATACGTTAATCAGTGTTATAATCACAGCTATTGTACCACAGTTTTCTGCATAGTGATTCAAATTAATACAATATGAAAACACTTTTATTAAAAACTGTAAATGTTACCAAACCCACAAATTGTAAAATGAAAACATTTCACAGATACAAAATTCCTTTTGAAGCTTTGACTAGAAACTAGATAAAGTTAAAGTCTGGATATACAGTACATCATCAGGATATTGGAGTCACATATTAAAAGCTGCCACCTGGACATCCTGACAAAAACAACATGTTTGACCCTAAATGAGCGATGTTGTTCAGGCAATTTTGTGATTGCCATGTGAATACTTTCTTCTCAGATTATGATTATATTGTATTAAAGAGTTTCACATGTAAAAAATGGTAGTTTAGACCCATGCTGGGAATTATATTATACATTACACCATATGAGTGGAGGACATGGCACAATAAATCACAAATTAAATTTTCATACAATCATGTGTTGTTATTAAGATGATTCCTTAAAAGTTACACATTTTCATCCTGGACTCCACAAGAACCACAGTTAGCAGCAATAACTTAAGTCATCATTTTCTGTATGACTTTATCATTCTGTCACATTGTTGTGGAGGAAATCTGGCCCACTCTTTAGATGTAGACACACTTGCTGATGATCAGTTAATTAAGTGCATTTCATCAGCAGCGCCTGGCTCTTCTCACCCTCTGAATTTCTAGGAAAGCAGTAAGCTGTATTGACATAGAATAGAACAGAATGCCTTTATTGTCATTGTACAGAATGTACAATGAGATTGGAGCAAAATGTCATGTTTTGTAGTTCATCTGAGGTTGTATTTGCAAGTACCACATAAGTACCAGATTACTGAGACAGAGAGCTTCATGGAATGGGTTTCTATGACTGAGCAGTTGCATCCAAGCCTCACATCACCAAACGCAATGCAAAGTGTCAGATGCAGTGGTGTAAAGCACACCGCCACTGGATTCTAGAGCAGTGACCTCACATATGCACTTCTGGAAGAATGGTCAAAAATTCCCATAACCACTCCTAAAACTCGTGGAAAGCCTTCCCAGAAGAGCTGAAGCTGTTATAGCTGCAAAGGGTGGGCTAATGTCACATTAAACAGTATGGATTAAAAATGGGATGTCACTCGAGTTCACGTGCGTGTGAAGGGAGACGAGGGAACAGTTTGGGCAATATTGTGTATTTATATATAAGTGAAAGTGAAGTCAATTTTTAAAGAACTAAAATGACTAACAATCTCAAGCTGTGACTGACATTAATGCATTAAAGTTACAACTCACAGGTGTGATTTCAAATTCCCAAGAGGACACAAGTTTGGCAATTTTAAATAAAGTTTTAAAAGGTTCCAGAAACAAAGTCCTTTTACCAAACATTAATCAGAGCTCTGGGAGATATTCACAAAGTTTAGAATTTTATTTATTTATTTTTCCAGTTATGACAATCAGTTTTAATTATTTCAGCTTCATTTATCAGGAATATTTTATCTTTTATGGTTTCCTATGGCTCTGAGAACTACAGTCTACAGAGCTTCAGTCTTTGTTTGTTTGAAGAGATGAAGCCAGAAACAGAATGCTTCACAACAATGTTTGATGGCAAAACAGAATGTCATAGTTCAAAGTAAATTAATTGTAAATTCAGATTTATTAAAAAACTGATCCAGTCAGTGAAAAGTGAATTTTTGTCCATGCACAAAAACAGTTGAATTCTCACAAAGTGCACATTGAGAGTCATCGTTCTCTGCTATTCTTGATTTTTATATATCTTTTTTCAAGAAATCCTTTGACACAGTTGCTCGAATTTCAGACTGAACATTTAAACGCGACCTTTGTCATGTCTATCTCTAAGCTGAGCTTTAAGCGCTCCACTCAGCTTTGTCACATCAGGAGCCCCAGATGTCTGAAATATCTTATTCCACTTCTGTCAGGCGGCCAAAAGAAAAGCTTTAGTACCACTAGAAATTTTTTAAATGGCACTGCGTGAGTGTAAAAGAGGTGACTGTAGTGGTGAGCAGAAAGGCATCCCTGAGGACCACCACCTCTGATCAAAGCAATAAAACAGCAGCAAGGAGAGGTTATTAGAGAACAAACCCTCCTACCAGGGAGGCCATCGGAGCAGTGAGGGTTCTCAGCAAACATCCTGCCGTACAACTTCAGCTCCAACAAGGATTATAGACTCTTCACATCAAATGGAAACGCTGCTTAAAGAAAACACTTAAAACAGCATAATGAGGGATTTGTGCTGTGGAGATCAAAGCATACATCAAAGAATTGAAATGCAGATAAACTCCACCTCTGACCAAAGGAGGAGAGCTATGAATAAGACCTTCAAGAGAATTTCAGCCTCATAACCATCAAAATGCATCAGCTCTAACAAGACATTTTCAGTCTCTACTATAAGTTCTGGATCCTGTGTAATACTGCACATATGGGACCACATGAGAGTGAATAGAAATTAATTAGTGAAATGGAGATCAAAGCTGACGCGTGTTCAAGCCCGAACACCGAGCTCAAAAAGCAAAACGCAGGAAGAAGGGAAGTTAAACTCAGAAGCAGCGAGAGATTCAACCACATATTTGACAGCACAGAAAAGACTGAAAAGCTCAGCATGA
This sequence comes from Archocentrus centrarchus, assembly GCF_007364275.1. Classification (NCBI taxonomy): domain Eukaryota; kingdom Metazoa; phylum Chordata; class Actinopteri; order Cichliformes; family Cichlidae; genus Archocentrus; species Archocentrus centrarchus. The sequence goes on along the minus strand of NC_044362.1, from coordinate 29,129,678 downwards.
AACACGGATATTTTCTGAAAACACAGATGAAACAGTGTAGATGTAGGATGAACCGAGCTGCACGGCTTGAGAGATGGCGATCAAAACAACCATCAAAAACACTGTGCTGCGTGGGCTGCTTATGCTGCACACATGAAAATAACATATAGATTGACACGGCAATTACAGTGGACCCTAAACTATTTACGTTTGATGTCTATTCCACCCTCACAGTTAAGAATCTGTGAAGCTGCAGCTGAAAGATCTCAATGCATGGAAGCACAGAGTTCTGGTAGCCTGTCCATGACACACTCAATTTACTCATTACTGAGCAGAAAATTTCAGACTTTTGACAAAGCATTTACTTTGTAGCATCACTGATAAATACAGATTTACAAAATATTCATTTTCACAGCTCAACAAAGGCCAAGAAAAAAAGCCTGAAAAAAGCCAGTGGAAGTTAGACCCCCAGTCACACAGGCCTAGAGACCAGTCAGTGACCCTCTGACATCCACTTCACCAAGGAAAAAATCTGCATTCCCTGATTGGTTGGTGAGTGGTTGCTGGCTGTCGCTAGGTGAAACTGGTCACAAAGAGGTATACATTGCTCCACTGAAAACCTCCATGCATTTGCTTTGATGCTTAGCAGGTTGCTGCGGTTGCTGTGGTGGTTTGCAAGGAAGATGTTGACTTGTCTGCAAACATTTGCCAACTGCTTGCTGAGTGGTACTGACACTGTGAAAAAAATGCAATGCCAACTGGAACTGGAGACTGTTTGCCATCAAAGGAAAAGTTGTGCCTTCTGAAAAAAATTGGTTGCAGCAGTAAGGCACACATGGTGTAGAGAGTGGTGGAGGCGTGAAAAAATGTGGAAAAACACCAACATGTACAGTATTTCAAATGTGACAATATGCTCGGTGTTAAGAAGCAATAAAGCCGTGTGGTCCAGTTCCATTGGCAGCCATCCTCCATGTTTAATAGACAATGTCTCATGAGCCTTTTCTCTCCTCCTCCATACTTTTCTCTTCTCATCATTCTGATACGAGTTACTCTTTGTTTCATAAGTCCAATTTTTTTTATCCAGAGCTGTGCAGGCTCTTCTTTTAGTTGTTTTCTAGAAAAGTCTAATCTGGCTTTCCTGTTCTTGAGTGTAACGAGTGGTTTGCATCTTGTTGTGAACTCTGTATTTTAATTAATGAGGTCGTCTCTTAATTTGACTTTGCTAGTTGTTTTGAAATCGTTTTTCTTAATCATGGGACAAAGTTCAGGCCCTATGGTGTTGTTGAGCTGGTTAATGCATTCATTCTTTTTAAGAATGAACCAGATCATTGATTTGGTCACTACTAACATTTTTGCTGTCCCTCTTGTTTATTTTTTTCAGTCTAATGATGATCTCCTTCACCTATAACAACATGTACCTGGAGCTCATATTGAGAAAGCTATGCAATGCCAGTTTAACACTTGGAATCAACTCCAGATCTTTGGAATAACAAGCGAACTGGCCTCATCTGACCATGAAACTTAGGATTGTCCTATTACTTATGAGCCTCTGAAAATTTCCTTAATTCTTAAACAGTTAATGCAATACTTTTGCTACACCCCTTGGATTAAAACTGAATGTCTGCACTTCAATAATCTCCTGACTGTTTGATTTAAAGTCCTCTGTAGTGCTTCAGAGCACTAAAGTTTTCCAAAAAACAATTTAATGTGGCAGGAGTTAAAAATATTAACCAATCATAGCGTGCTACTCTGAGGCATGCACTCATCAGTGAATTGCTGTTTATGTATAAGTCTGTGCCGATTTAAAATTTTCTGCTGGAATTTCAGTTTTCAAGTCTTTGTTCTGTGTATGAGGCTTATAATGTGAACTCTCTGATCAACAGGATATGAACAGATTAGTAAACACTGATATGGTTTCCTTTTTTTAAACAGTCTTTTGTTATGACTGCTTCAACATGCAGGTAACTTTTGGTGTGTCCAAACTTTTGACTGGTACTGCACGTCAATAATTAACTCTGAAATCATATTAAAAACCTCAAAACAACCCAAACAAAACAAAGCTGTATTTCAAAGAGGATTAGAAAAAAAATAACCTTGACTTGATGGATACTGTGTACGCTATACTGTCTATAACAGGACAATCTGGTGCCAATATAGCTGCATTTCGAGGGATATGTTAAGGGAAGATCAAAGGATTCCTGAAAATCCTTGTAGAGGATGGAGTCTCATCTGCACACAGCACTGAAGAATAAAACGTGTGAGCATATCAGTTTGTGGGTAGTGATGCTGCACAAATATACAAAGGCTTAACTATCCAAACCAAACCAAACAATTGCTTATAAACCTTCACAAAGGAAGTGATTTCTGCTGAGCTAATTGCCAAGCTCACTTTAAATTGCTGTGTATGAAATGGATTTTTAGCACCTCCAATTCAAACAGCAAGCTGGGGATTATAAATCCATGCAAGGCAATAACACGGCTTATTAATCAAGACAATGGAATCCACTGCCTTATAAAGCAAGGCAGGATTATGGCACATAAATACAGCATACATTGAAATATGGCTTATGAATTTATACAAACCAACACAGGAGCTTATAATTTACACAATAGAACCATTTGCCTTACAAATGTAGTCACATAAATACAATTCATGCGGTGAAACGGATTGTAAATTTAAGCACGCCAATGCTGAGACTTGTGACTGCAAATAACTTAATATTCTGTCTCGCATACTGTGTGTACGAGGAGGGACACAGTGAGATACCAACGATTTACAGAGAAATCCAAGTGCAGCTCGACAGTCACTGAACAAGGCCCCACCCCCCCCAGAAGATGGAGAATTACATTGGATAAATACAATTTACACTTAAAATCTTATTACTAATTGTGAAGAATACTGTTTTTGACTTATAATTGGATATCTTTGGAGCCATGTGTTGTATGAGAACCCCGTATCTTATACAGGGTTGCGATATTTCCATCTTTAAAAGCGAAAGGGTTTGCTACAAACTGAAGGATGAGAGGTGGAAATAAGGAGCCATCCACCTGCCAGGGAGGGCTTAATAAAAGCAAGATATGAGACTACAGCCATGCCGGGAGCTCTGTGGAGGATGTACTTACGCACTGTGGTGGTGAGAGAAATGCTGACATCAGCTTGCCATGCTGATGTTTAGCAGCTCATGTTCAGCATCTTAATCGCAGTTTATTAGCATGTAAATATGTGCAAATTAGCACAAAATGCAAAGTACAGCTGGTGCTGACGGGTATGTCATTAGTGTTCATTTTACCATGTATTCAGTAATAAACCAAAGAACTGGACAACAGAGTTACAGTTTTGATCCGATAATGGTGCTAAAGAAAGAGTCAGCACATTTATACACTGTGCAGTATCTTAGCTGTGCTGTTGACTAGCCTGTAGAGGTCTGTGTGTCCCTCCATGGATATGCCTCCCTAGACCATCACTGACCCACCACCAAACAGGTCATGCTGAACAATGTTCCAAGCAGCATAATATTCTCCTCGGCTTCTCTGGACCCTTTCGTGTCTATCACATGGGCTCAGGGGGAACCTGCTCTGTGAAAAGCACAGGGTGCCGGTGGTGGATCTGCTAATTCTGGTATTCTTTGGCAAATGCCAAACCAGCAATTACCTCTGGTTCCTCTGGTGCCGGGCAGTGAACACAGGACCCACTGGAGGACTTAGGACCTTCAGGCCACCCCCATGAAGTCTCTGGCAGTGCTCATCCTGTTCCTCCTTGCACAAAGGAGCAGATACTGGTCCTACTGATCGGTTAAGGACCTTCTACAGAGCTGGACATTTTGACCTCGGGACTTCCAGGTCATACTTGGCACAGATGTTCCTATATACTATGCCAGCCACTTGGTTATGGCGTTCCATATATGCTCTGCCTGCTAGCATCTTGCACCTTGCTATTATGTGTTGGATTGTCTCAGGGGCATCTCTGCACAGCCTGCACCTGGGGTCTTGCCTTGTGTGGAACACCCCAGCCTCTATTGATCTTGTGCTGCAATGATTAGTGTCTCTGTGCTGTCAGTCCAGCTATTGGTAGGATTTTTCTACGTCAGCCACTTCTATATATATATATATATATATTATATAATATATATATATAACATTATATAACATTATATAATATTATATATATATATATATATAGATATATATATATATATATATATATATATATATATATATATATATATATATATATATATAATATACACATGATCCTTAAGACTGCTAGCATGGCTAATAAACTACTGAGCTGTTTTATAGAAAATCTAAATGGACGGCACCAGTCATTAAGCTGATGACAAATAGGCCCACAACTGTCATAAGACATTAATTTAAATATTACTCAAGATCTGATTTGGGGTTCTCAAGCTAGTGTACTCCCGATGCCAGTCCCAAGCCTGGATAAGAAGGGCATCTATAAAATCTATGCCAATCCAAAAATGCAGATTCATCTGCTGTGCTGACCTCTTGGGAAATAAGGGAGCAGTGCCTTCTTCTTCATTAGTGTGATTTGATTTGTGAAGAACCAGTGTGAACAGCACAGACAAAACATGTAGAAAAATCAGTCATTAAATACACTGTTGAAATGTGTGCATCTAGGACCTTCGCACTGATTACAAGCACCTCATTCAGAAAGTAAAATGTTTTTGCCTTTGAAAGCAGCATAAATTAGTCATTAAAACTCTAAAACAAAATCATCAATAAAACCAGTTTGTTTTGCTGTAAAATTATGGGACTTACGTTTTTTCCTTCAATGACATCTTTATTAAAATTTTAAAACACTGATATTACAAATAAAACTAATAAAAAGAAAATGCAGGCACAAAACAACAACAAACCAGATATTGTATCTGGCATCCATCCTAGTATCAGCAGATGCTTTTTAAAATGATCTACATAATAAGTATTGCCTGTTTAAAGAAAACATAAACAGTAAATATTTATGAGACTTAATGTTTACTTAAAATACAAATTGTTTTATTCATGTGAAATCAGGGTTCCTGGTGCTGCTTAATGTTTCTTGAGTTCATGACCCTCATGCACTGCAATAGCTCTTTAATTTAATTTTAAAAATATGCATATTTTAAATATAACTCAGGAGGTACAGTTCAGGTTTAATTTCTTCGCTCACCATTGCCTTTGTCGATATGTATGACATATTTCCTCTGACAAAAACATTAGAAACAACAACTTCACAAGTCTGCAGCGGCTGCAGTCTCTTCTCCAGCTGCTCCGACTGCACAGTCTCAAACATGATGGTAAACGAATGGCTCTCTCTTGATCTAACAGCTGACAGGTTTCGATTTCCATTCAGTAACGCAACATTTTAGAAAAACTTTTCATTTTTTTGTATGCTATATGTAGCCTTGAAAATATAAAGCTGACATACTGAATGTTCTTTCCTTTTTTATCTAGTGCCAAAATATCCCACAGCATTATATACAGCCACAAAAAGATGCTGATCGAAAGGAGAATTAATGTGAAATTTACTATGACCAACCACGAAGCGAGATCACACACAGCCTGTACAGCAGTTTAATAATCTACCGCATCAAATGTTACAACTATTGGAGAGAGCAGACAAGTTACAAAAGGATCAGGAAACACTCCGTTACAGACCAGAAGGCTGCTGGAAACTGTCCTTCATTGCAGATGTTTGTTTCTGTCCCCTCCTGCCTGCTCTTGTCTGCTTGCTAGAAAAGAGCCTACTGGCTAAACACATTCAGCCAATCTATATTCTCCTTGATTTTTCCATTCTTGCGACCGTCAGCCAATTTCAGAGTTTGTTTTCCCTTCACTGTGTTTGCCAATAAGAAGTGAAATACAAAATATTTACAGAGTGATAAAACCTGATAAAATGATTTGAATTCATTTTCCTCTAACAGATCTGTAGTCAGATCCTGAGGTTGGCTACAGCATTAAAATCGTAGACTTGTACGGTCATTGCATTGATGAAGTTTGTAGTTGGTTAGTTACATGACTGCCAAATGAATAACTCAGAGGTTCAGATTTGTTTGCAGTTTATTTAAAGTTCATTGCTGCAAGAAATCCCATTGTGTTGTATATACAATCACAACTCCCTGCTCTGTGCTTATTTATTGTGGTTATTGTTCAGCGGTCAGAAACCATCGCCTCAGCACTTTCATATTCAATAGTGCTGAGTAGATGGTGGCATCTGGCCAGAAACAGTTTAGCTCTCTGTTGTAGATGATTTCTTTTCCTTTAAAGTATGGCTCTGGAAGAGGAGCCCAGAAGCCCAGGAGCCCATGGAAGGTGCCTTCAATCCAAGTGTAGGAGGAGTTTATAAGTCTTTCAACAATAACAAGAAGAAGAATATCTTTTGGGGGGTGGGGGGGTTTAAAAACTGATTTGTTTCATTTGAATTCTGTTGAGAGTTCAAGGACTTCACCTTGAATACCTTGTACAATAAATGCATGATGTTTGTTGAGGTAATGTATAATTGTCTTAAAGAGTAGAGATTTAAATTGTTCAGCAAAATAATTAAATTTATTGTGTCTGACGCAATCAAGCAGTCATACTGATCAGGGAACAAGATTTATGTGTAGCAAAAAAAAAAAAAAGTTTGCATCTTCACCTGCAAGAGCTTCCTCAAAGTCATGTTTTTTTTAGGTTAACTGGTGATTTTAAACTGATGTTGCGAATGTGAGATGGATGAAGAATTTAAATTAGACAGAATAAATGCACACGTATATATGAACGTGGTTACCATTAGCATTCGGAACAATTAATTAATTAGTAAAAGCTTTTGTGTTGGGCTGAATGCATTTTAGCTATAAAGTAAATCCAGATGTGTCTCATCTGCTGAAATCATCTAGAGCAGTTCAGAAACTGAAAAAAATACCCATGTATTTTTGATATATATATATATATATATATATATATATATATATATATATATATATATATATATATATATATATATATTTTTTTTTTTTTAATTTATTATTATTTTTTTTAAATCAATCAATAAGGATCCAAATACAGGTTGAAATGCTTTTTTTTTTTCTTTGGTTCATCCATATTCCTTTAACCTAATTTAATTATAAATATTTTTTCCTCTGGTAATCAGGACGTGCAGTGGCTCTATTCCCCACCGGTTTGAGAGTCAGTCCTTTACAAGGGCAATTACACTGCTCACATGAAGTATCGACAAACTAACACAGAAGAAAACACTCTGCTGCTAAACACTGCTGCTAAACAGCAGCAGAGTGTTTTGGTAAAGCTACTGTCTGCAAAAAGTGGCTTCACAGAGCCTGAAGAATGTATTTTTTGATATTAATGATTCATCTTTAGGGTTGTTTGAAAGAATATATATCAGCAGGATGTAATTCTTTGTGTTCTTTTCCTCGTAAACAACAGTATTTCGTCACACTGGATATTTGCCAGATAAACACTCCAATAAAATGGAGTTCTGTGCGCATCGTCCCCTCACTGTATCTGTTATTCTGCACTTGCCCTAAATGCAGGACAGGACACACAACAACCATTCTGCAAAACATATAATGAAAATGTTAACCGTCTGTGCTTCATTAATGCTAACATACATTGTTAATTAATGTTCAGCTCAACATGCAGCTGCCTGAAATGTTGGTTCACAGCCACAAAACTAAGAAATTTGGAAGACATAACCAGAGTTGGGGAAACTCAGGCAAAATGACCAGCGACACTAACTAGGAAGATGCTTAAGAATGAATTAAAACCCGACAGCTGACCGGTTAATTAATTCTACACATCTGACGCAAAAAAATGCAAATATGAGCATGTATTTTTCCATGTTTTACTTTTGCAGTCTCTATAATGTCAGCTGTAACGTACAGGTTCCAAACAGTTAAAATAAAAATAAAATTTGAACTTGAGGTAGCTCCACTTCCTGGCACAGATGGCTACACAAGCATCCACGAAAATGAAATGTTCTAAACCAAAGCCTTTGGGAACTAGAAATAGCCCCATACAGTACAGTACAGCATTTCATACAGTGACATCTGATGTGAACTTAAGTGGGAGGCAGAGAGTTATTCTATGGGGACACAGAGAAAAGAAAAGGATTAAAAGCTAAAAGAAGACTTTAGAAGGAGCAGTACAGAAACACTGAGCTGAACTCCTGTTTCCCCAGAGAACCAAGAAGCTATTGTGTGAGATATAAACTATATATACTATATTTTACAGAAGTGTGGGGGATATATGGAGACTGAGAAATGCTCCAAAGAAATAGAGGTTAAAAAAAAAAAAAAAAGATAACAAAACCACCAATATTACTATTAACCAAAAACAACAACAACAACAACAACAACAACAAAACAGGTGTCCAAATGCATGCCTGTCAGTCTCACCTATGAACAGCTGGCTGTTGAGCTGCAGGTGGAAGTGTCCGTCAGCTGGCGCCTCCTGCGTGGCGACAGGAAGTTCATCCAGTCGAAGCGACGCCTCCTTCACGTTCCGCTCGGCTCGGACTCGATGCCACCGGTTGTCATTCAGCGGGACGCTCGACTCCACGCGAACCTCCAGCGGGCCGTTACCAACATCAAAGGAGAAAACCACCTGAGTGGAGGCTGAAAAAGAAGCAAGAGACAGGAAGATAAGGTTGTGGTTTTGGAAACTTTTGGAAGGTGTTTTTAATCAAATTACATTTTTGTTACTAAATAAAAGTTTGGTTCTATAAAATCATGAAGCTCAAAATGGGACACCATTCAATTTAGACTGGTTATTTAGTAATAAGAGCCTTTTTTTCTATGTAAATGACCTTTAGCTTTAAAAAACAGTCCTTCTTTAAGAATAAAGAAAATGTTTAGAAACAGCCTCATATTGCTTCATGTTGATCTTGGTACTAGGGTTTAATATTTTTCCCGAAAATGACATGAATCAAATCCCGGGAAATGGCTCATCATTTCCCGGGAATCCGGGAAAAAGTTTATTTATTTTTTTATTTTAATTAGGCCTTCTGTAGCCTGTGTCGGCCTTAACCTATTGTGATATTGTAGAGGTAGCTTTCCAGCTATGTCCTGTTATGCCCAGTAGGGGGCAACGTTGGCTTGATTACATCTCGACATTCGAGTGCTCGAGCTATGCGGTGTTGTATCGTTCCTCAACACTCCCTTAACAAATATAATTCGAATATTCCTGCATTGTACATGGAATTATACCAAGATATTTTACAACTGCTGGTGCAAAACAATACGGTTCATCTCCACAGCATTGATAAAGGCTCAGCCACGCTGTCGTGGCGACATCTGTTGCACTATATCTCCACCAGTGGAACGCTGTAATAGTCATTGAAAAGTTAACTACCGTACTACACTATAATATGGCATAACACAGGGCCTTGAGTAATGCACTACGACTTGGTCATTGCCATTCTGGCAACACCAAATTTATAACACCGTGTCTGAGGGTTAAAGTAGGTTCGCTGTGAATCGTCTATTGAAAAACTGGCCAATCCTTATAGCCTAAAAAATATACATTTTACTCAACTCCATTTTAAAAGCGAAATATGTTAAAGTAATCTATTTCATGATAATTTCTTCACACATTAGGCCCGTATCCTAATTCATGATTGTTAGTAAGCGGCTGCAAACAAGGAAAAGAAACTCGAAGTTAAACAGATATTTCTTTATTGTTCAGGGCAGGCATATTTTATAGGCTATATAATGCAATATAACAATATATAATAATATAAAATTATATAATACAAAATACCTTAGGGTAAACACATTGCCTACGATTTCAACAAATTAAAGAGGAAAAAAGTACAACTGTGTAATACCTCTATTAAAACGCTTGAGATGAAGGCTGAAGCCTTAAACGGAGGCTGAACGTGCCTGAAATGAAGAGTAATGCTTTTCGCATTAAACGAACCCTTCTCTCAATATTTCCTTAAATTTAACATTCTGAAGCTTTCTTTTCTTTCTGAAAGTCAAATCGACGTGCGCGACTTTTTTCCCGGTTTCCCGTCTAACGTTTCCCGGGAAACGGGAAATGGTTCTGATCGCATTTCCCGGGAATCCCGGATCCCGGGATTAAACCCTACTTGGTACTGATATGGACTGGGTAATGGGATAGGAATGAAAGGATGCCACATTGTTCAATGGAAATTAAAATTGTCGACAAAGATCCCACGAAAAATGTAGTCAAAAAATGATGTGGCAAGCTAGTCCATTTTGCTGAAATTTCATTGCAGCAACTCAAAAATGGTACTCAGTAATTTGTATGCCCTCCACATGCTTGTATGGATGCCTGACATCGGGGTATGCTCCTAATGAGACTATGGATGGTGTCCTGGTGGATCTCCTCCCAGATCAGGACCAGTGCATCACTGAGCTCCTGGACAGTCTGAGGTGCAACCTGGTGGCGTCAGATGGACCGAAAAATAATATCCCAGAGGTATTCTAATGGATTTAGGTCAAGCAAGAGTGGGGGCCAGTCAATTCCTTCATCCATCAGGAACTACCTGCATACTCTTGCCGCACGAGGCTGGGCATTGTCATCCACCAGGAGGAATCCAAGACCCACCACATCAGCGTAGGGTCTGACAACGTATCCTAGGATTTCATCCCAATACCCGACAGTCAGGGTCCTGTTGCCTAGCATGTAGAGGGCTCTGTGTCCCTTCATGGATATGCGTTCTCTGACCATCACTGACCCACCAGCAAACCAGTCTCGAGCCCCATGTGCTCAGGGTGAACCTGCGCTCATCTGTGAAAAACAGGGTGCCAGTGGTGGACCTGCCAATTTTGGTATTCTATGGCAAATGCCAATTGGGCTCCAAGGTTCTGGACAGTGAGCACAGGGCCCACTAGCGGACGTCAGTGCCCTCAGACCACCCTCATGAAGTCTGTTTCTGCTTGTTTGGTCAGACATTTACATCAGTGGCTAAAATACAGCCGCCGAGAAGAGTGAAGTTATAACATAAGGGCTAAAGTGAAATTGAGTGTTAAAAACAATGAAGAGGGTCCACTGCAGCCACTGTCTGCATTTTTCATGCTGTATTCTTTTTTCTTTTAATCTTTGATGACTTTTCTGCACTCCTGTTCCTGGTGAACTCCATTGTCTCTCCCTTCCCTATTCAGGTCCACTTGTCAACCAATCAGCATTCGGCTGACACATAGATCGTCCACATCCAGTTATGTGCAATTGGGATTTTGCAGAACTGCACAGGAGCACGTTTGCGGTGAGTGAAAACCGCTCTCTGTTCATTGTCTACAGATGGACACACTTGCGAGACCATAAATTATACTTTAATCTTTGAATTCAGGTGTTTTTAGTTCCATTGCCCCAGGTGTATAAAATCAAGCCACACAGTCTGCTTTTACAAACATTTGTGAAAGAATGAGTCGTTCTAAAGAGCTCAATGATTTTTGAATGTGGTACTGTAATAGAGTGCTATTGCTGCTATAAGTCAACTTGTGGAAGCGTTTAGGAAGCACAGCAACTCAGCCACGAAGTGGTAAATCCCACAGTTACAGAGTGTGTGCTGAGGCACATGATGCCTAAAAGTCAGCAACACTCTGCTGACTTAATAACTGCAGAGTTCCAAACCTCCTCCAGCATTCACATCAACACAAAAATTGTGCACTGGGAGTTTCATGACATGTATTTCCATGGCTCAGGAAATCCTGTGGCTCAGTACTTTTTTGTCCAAGTTACCTATAGTCCTTTGTCCAAGTTACCTATAGAGACCAAAGACATTTATTGTACCAGGCTGTAAACATGTTTATTTCTGCTGCTCTGCACAGCTGGGTATTTCAGCATGGGGGTCTGACTTGCATCAGCTCTGATCCATTGGTGAGCACTTCTGTTGTGGCTTTCATTTTCAACTACAATTTGAAGACTACTGATAACCATCAGCACAGCAAATCCCTCTCCCCATACCCCACCTCCAGCTCACCGGGGGCACACAGAGGCATTCGCAGGCCATGTAACCTCTCGGCTGGCCTGGGAATCCTAGTCAGATCCCTCAGCTTTAAGCACCTTATAGTACAATTAATTTTACATTTTTAATTAATATAAATCTTTAATATTTTTTTTTCTCAAAAATCGCTTCTTGATGGATTAAAAAAAAAAAAAATGCTAGAGACACACACACACACACACACACCCAGTATGGCTTTATTGCCAGAAAGCAACTCACAGATTTATATATGATATTTGAAATAAAGGCTGTAACTAAATCCCAGCTGGCTGACAAATCTATAGTCTCATGGTATAGATCATCCCTTCCCCCAGCTCTGACAGAAACGAGGGAAACAGTTTTGGTAATGCAGAGCAGGAAGTGAAAAGTCTAACCACATTTTAAAGCGTTACACCTTTCCGCACAACCTCAAAAAAAAAAAAAAAAAAAAAAATCCTGCTGTGCTCATTTCAACAAAAAGAGATGATGGCAGTTCTGTAACTCTCATCCTTCATGGTTTGAAAGGAGAAGATGTATTACTCTGTGAGCACAGAACAAGATGAAACAATATCCCAGCATCCTGCAGTAACTTCATTTAGAAATTGTTCTCAGGCCCAGCTGCAGTGTTACAGAGTGATCTGAGGCAGCCGCCGACAAAGCAGCAATGTTCAGAGCTGAAACAACCTCGCTGACAATGATTTCCCTGAGGAGAAAAGCTGTTCCTGCAGCAGTGTCCCTGCATTTGACTCTGCGTGTCTTTTCAAATCCATTTTTTAGGAAAATGCAAAAAGCAGTGCAGCAATAACACAGCAAACTTACCTCAAACTAATCTGGTGAAATGGACTGAAACAGTCTTAAAAGGTAACCAAAGTTGACTATAAAACTTTCTAAACACCACATAGTATATATAAATGTGTACTTATTACTTTGCTGCATTGCAGTCAGTGCCATAGGCGAAGTAAGGCCCATCCATGTGTGTTTTTCTGCCATTCCCTAAATGATACCATACTACAGACAGTAATAGAAGATGGACATAGCCTCTGGGTCTGAAGAGGGAATGCCAAAGTGACTTAAAAATGAACTCTGCCTAATGGCCAGCATGGGGTGACTCATCTGAGTTTGAAAAGAAAACAGATTCTCAGACTCTAAAAGAAACAAACACTTTGTAATGAATTTTTATTTTTATTTACTAATTTAAACTCTCACAGAATACAACGTAACACTCATTTTGTAAAGTAGGGTACCTGGTAGTGTAGTCTTCCTTGGCTACTTAGGCATTCTTTGCTCATTTAAAAAGTTTTAGAAAGACTCAGTGCTCAGCTTGAGGCTGCACCAAACACAGACTAATCAGGGAAAGCACAATGTTGGAGCACCTATAAAGTTAAAAATAATAATAATAATAAAAAAAATCCCTGCCATTTTGGCTTACATTTCTGAGAAAGCTTTGGAGAGACCCAGGCTTACCTTGAGCTAATCACTTTCTCACTCTTCCACTAATACAAAGCCATTAGAATGACATTATCCATATTGCATTTATGGGAAACAAAACAAAAAAAACGTAAAAAATATAATTCTCAAAAATATTACTTTGAGGTAGGGATTCTCAAGTTTTGATTAATGAATGCAAATCATAGAGTTTAGGATTGATTAAGGATGAATGTATCTATCAATGAAGTTCCAAAACCAATTAAAAAAAAAAAAATCATTAAAGCTATTGTGTTCACAAGATTTTCAGAAAAACTTGATCTCTGACCTTGAGGTCAGAGGTCACTGAGATTCAAACTCATCCAGGATTTTTAGTAGCTACCTCTATGGTATCAATTTGAAAATCCTAGGTGACAGAGTTCTTGAGTTATTGCATACACAAAGTTGAAAGTTGGCTGCCCACCCAGCGGGGTGACAATACCCTATCAGCCTTTTTAGGCTGAGGGCTAAAAATTAAAGAAGAGATGGAAGAAACACCCTTCAGCTATGTTATGACTCTTGATGTTGCAGAGTTTGTCCCCCAGAGGGCACACTGAAATTTCCCTGTTGGCAACATGTACTTGGAACAACAACCAGAGAAGATCATAGCTAAGCTGGAAACCTGGATGCTCTGTAGCCGATTACCAAGACTAAGTGAAGCACCTTCTGGAAGTCTACTAGAAAATGTGAATACAGTACTGTCGACAATCCCAATTGTGACCATCAGTGAAATCAACAATGATGCTCAAGAACAGCCCCCCACCACGGCTGGAAAGGGAACAATATTGGAGGAGCATATGGGAAAAGGATGCAATACACAATAATAATGCTCAGTGGCTAGTGGATCTAAGAGAAGACCACAGTAACCATCCCAGTGGCAGACATCCAAGAATTGGAGGAGCATATGGGAAAAGGATGCAATACACAATAATAATGCTCAGTGGCTAGTGGATCTAAGAGAAGACCACAGTAACCATCCCAGTGGCAGACATCCAAGAAAGAGTCTGAGATATGAAGAGTTGGACAGCACCAGGTCCTGATACGATCCACACCTACGTACTGACTAAAGAAGCTAACTTCTGAAGACCGGGCAGTCCTGGTTCCCAAGGACCCCCAGTAGGGACCAGTCCCATCCAACTACCAGCCGGTAAGTGGGCACAAGATGGAAGCTCCTGTCAGGCATCATAGCGGCTGAGATAAACAGGCACATGGCTCAATACATGGGACCCAGAAAGGAACTGACAATAACATCACCAACTGCACAAGTCACCATCAAGTGCAGGATTTACCAAGGAGATGCTCTGTCTCCACTGCTGTTCTGCATAGGTCTGAACCCCCTGAGCCAGCTCATTAACAAGACTGGCTATGGATAATGACTCCTCCTCTGCATAGATGATATAATGCTGTATGTCATGAGTGAACGAGACATTAATTCACTGATCCACACCACTAGGATCTACAGCAGCGACATTGAAATGTCACTCGGAATGTAGTCAGATCTTAACAAAGAGAAAGAAGGTAGTCAGAACTGAGGGGATTACACTACCTGAATGCAACATTGCAGGCACTGAGGATATCTACAAGTATCTTGGAATCCCACAGGTAAATGGGAACCATGAAGAGACCACTAGGAAAGCTGCAACAACAAGTCCTGAGAAGTCAGCTGAATGGGAAGAACAATATCCAGGTAATGAACACCTACTTTGGCAGTCAGATACCCTGATGGAATAATAAGATGGCCAAAGGAGGAGATGAAGGCTATTGAGATCAAGATGACAAAGCTCCACCCCAAATCCAGCATCCTGAGACTGAATGCTAAGCTGAAGGAATGAGGCCGAGGACTAGTGAGTGTCAGAGCCACTAGGATGAAACAACAAAGATCCATGAGTACATCAGAAAGATGGTCACAACTGAGCATGTGCTTAGTGAATACCTCAGGTAGCAGAAACCTGAGAAAGAAGAAGAGCAACTATCATGGAAGGACAGGCCCCTGCATGGCGTGTAGCACTGTCAGAAGAAGTGGCTGATATCGAAAAATCCTACCATGGCTGGACAAAGCTGGGCTGAAAGACAGCACAGAGACACTAATCATGGCAGTACAAGAGCAAACTCTAAGCGTAAGATTGATAGAGGCTGGGGTCTATCACACCAGCAAGACTCCAGGTGCAGGCTGTGCAGAGATGCCCCTGAGACAATCCAGCACAGAACAGCAGGGTGCGAGATGCTAGCAGGCAGGGCATACATAGAATGCCATAACCAAATGGCTACAGGAACATCTGTGCCAAGTATGGCCTGGAAGTTCAAAATGGGATACACCCCCAAGGATGGTTGATAAGATCCTGTGGGACTTCCAGATATAGGCAGACAAACTAGTGATGGCTAACCAACTGGACATAGTAGCGGTGGACAAGCAGATAAAGAAGGCCAAGTGATGGCAACATCAGAAAGAAGGAAACAAGAAGTTTGATAAATACCAAGGGCTGAGAAAAGGGCTAAACAGGATGAGGAAGATGAAGGTTACAGAGGTCCCCGTGGTAATCCGAACACTCCGGGCAGTGACCCTCAAACTGGGAGAGTTGCTCCAGCAGATTCCAGGACGACATCCAAGATTTCTGTCCAGGAGAGCGCAGTCCTAAGAACAGCTAAGATATTGCACAGGACCCTCAAGCTCCCTGGCCTCTGGTAGAGGACCCGAGCTTGGAGGACAAAGACTGCCCATAGGGAGAGTGGGGAATTTATTTTTGTTTTGTTTTTTAATAGGCTTTTAATAGGATTTTTAAATGAACTGGTTTTAAAAAACCTGTAACAGTCAGTCTCTAATGATAAATATATTTTTGTGCCTTTTTATAGCTTTTTATGCAGCTTTTTTATTGCAACAGCTTGCAGTCCATTACAGGTTTTAAATGTTCTCATTTACTTGGGTGAAGAAAGTGTTTTCCTACTTTTGTGTGGAAATAAAATGTTTGCACAGAGGCACAACCTCAACCTCATCCAAAACCCTTCAATATGATGATTGTGAATCAGGCATGATCATTATCTGGGTTCCCAGAAGAATGGAGGGTACTCTCAGAGCAGAGTAATACCACAGTCACAAATAGTGTCCGTGTGTCAACTTTGTGTAGCTTATTTGCATTCACACCATGTAAGACACAGAAAGATGCAATGATGTTAAATTTAATATTTCTGCCTACAGGACAGTCTTGACACAGATAAAGTCTTTAACCTCTGGGTTTACACAAATCCAGATTAAAACTTTGACTTCCGGGTTTCAGTGACACATCACCCTAATCCTCATTAAATCTTTACCCTCAAGCTTCCACGGTACTCACAGCTCAGTTCAATGCGGATGAAGTCTTTGATGCCAAGGTTTTCCAGGAACACACCAGACGAGCCCGTGGTTTTAAAAAGGAAGGAGATGTCGGCGCTCAGCTCTCCATGGAAGGTGGGGAAGTGGAGATACGACGTCTCCTTGTCGAAAAATGCGGCATTCCAGAAGTTCTCTAAGAAGCACAATAAAATCTTTGTGTCATCATCTTTAAATGGAAATCATGTAGCAAAACAAGTCACACAAGGGTAGGATTTCTGTTATGTGGTCTTATTTCCTTAATCATGACAAATATTTATTTAGCCATCAAGTGGAGTATTTCAACAGTGACTAAAACTGCAACCAATAAATAGAAGAAAGGCAGCATGATACTTTGATTTACGTTGTATTTTTTCTTAATGAGAAGCAATTCTCTGGGTATGAAAACTTAAAGGGAAATATGGATTAGCAGCAGTTCTGTTAGTGATAACTTCTAAAGGAGGAGGTACTGAACCAATAAGAACTCACTCAATTCATGATGAATTAAACATTAAACACATAATCTTTTTTTTCTAAGCGGTTGATACTTGATTAAAAAAAAAGATTCTAATCATGTTTTATTTTGTTTTGTTTTTTTTATTTATTTAGTAGTTTGAGTCAGGAAGGAGATGGCATTACTTCCATAATTCATAGTTTTGAGTCACGTGACTGGCAATGGAGATCATGAGAGCAAACTACTGTTTCATCATACCGCCCAAAGCTGGCACTCCATAGAACTGCTTCACAAGCTCAAAAAGAAGGAACGCAAACATGTGAATATGTTATATGCATTATATCTGAATTTCTAAAAAAAAGAGTGAAGTCCAAACAGAGCACCATTTTGGCAACGTTTAAAAATATCTCAGAGAATTCCTCTCTGTAAACTGCTTCCAGGATCAGAACACACCGATTTATGCATTTCCTCTTTGGATTGGTTAAAAATGCTACCATTTCAGAACAGTGAGGAACATGAAACTCTTCAGTATCAAAGCACATGTGAGTCCTAATTAGATAATGTTGGGTCAGGTTCAGATTAAAATGTGAGACATCCAATTGAAATAGAGGTTTAATCACACTGAAACCTGTCCAAACCCATGAAATCAACATTAAACTCCACCCACCAGCTGTCTAAACCAATGAAATCAATGTTAAAACCTCTTCAAAGCTGTCTAAACCAATGAACTGCTCGGAAATCAGTCCACACCACAGCTAAACTTGTCCAAAACAATAAAAGTGATGCTTAACACCTCCAAACCTGATAAAACAAATGAAAATCAACATCTAACAGTGCCTAAATTTAGCATTTAAACCAATTAAAATACACTGTTTGGGATTAAATGTTTACCCTTTAATAACTCCACATTCTGAAGTTTGCAGCTTGGCATACTTGTTCAATGTAGACATTGTGTACGGCAGAATTAGGAGAAATGTTTCTGCATGCAGTGCCATGCTGACAGCAGGTCGTTAGTGCATCTGATTTAATAACCATCCATTATTTTGGCTAAACAAACCTGGTAAAAAAAACAAAAAACAATAAAACTGGCAGACACCAAATGAAAGCTTTGTTTTGCTTCCAGGTGGGCATTCATATAATGATGTGTGGTCACATAAAACCTATAAATAGGAGGATTTTTGTTATCTTTCCATCTGCTGAAACCAAATGGTCATGGAGACTTACTGTCTCCATGGCAACGGAGTGGTCCCACCCTGTAGGCAGCCTCTGAGCCCGGCCTCTGGATGTCACCCAGCACCAGAGACCTGATGGGGAGGGTGTCCTTATGGGTCAGAAGGCCTGAGTCTTCAGTCCTGCAAGAGGAGGATGAGAAAGGAGGCAGCAATGAAGAAAAAGAGGCAGGGCGAAGGGAAAGGTGATGAGAGATTGAGAGAGAGCGAAAGGGAGAGAAGAAATACACGAATGAAGAATGATTAAGGAGGAAAGGGACAGAGGAGGAATCGATGGAGGAGGAGGTTAGAGCAAGAAAATGAGAAGAAAGAAAGAAAGAAGAGGAGGAAAACCATGAAAAAGGACAAATTAGTTTTTATTGGGATTAACAGCTTCGACATGTATGCTAATTAGGCTAATTTGGTTGCATAAATCTCCAAGCAAATGGCACTGCTAAAAAAAAAGAAAAAAGTCTAGACTGCTGTAATAATCTGCCACAACCTGTTTTATGTGTAAGACAAATTTTCAGGGAGACAATTTAACAGTGAGACAGATTGTATCATATCCAACCTGACACTCAACACTCCATCTCTGCCAGTTTCACTGACAGCCTTTTCCAAAAGCGCACTCCAGACAGACAGCTGAACGAGCAGCTCTGTCAATTTACACACATGTTCAGATAATCTACAAGACAGTCTCGCTGTCAGGTGAGAATTTTATCTGAGACTGGAAATGAGTGGCATATTTGCAAAGCAGATCTGTAAAACTTGCGAGTCTGCGGTGAAAAGCTTGACAATGAGATGAGAGAAAGTAGGAGGCGAAGTGTGATGGAAGCAGCGGGCTTGTTCACAGCATGAAGAACGGTCATGGTTTTCAGTGCAGGTTTTATGCAAAAGGCAATTTATGTTTTGAGGCTAGAGTGTTTGTCCATATTAGTGTACTCATAAATCACAAGTTATATCCAAATTAACTGATGCAACAAAGGCTTGATACAAGAAAAAGATCATAACTGAATACCACTGCCTAGCTCAGTGTTTCATGAAACTGTTTACTTTTTAGTTGTTTTCTTTTATTGCCATTGCCACTTTGTCATAAAGCACAGCTTTTAGTGTACCCAAGTTTGCTTGTAATGCTCTGTGTTAAAACCAATATTCTGGTATGATTGCAGGTATTAATGTTTAATGCACTATCATTAAATGCATGGCAGGTAAACTGAAAAATCAAAGCCCACAAGAGAGCACATACCTACTGGTTCTGTGCATATTTTATATAAACTGACGGCCAAAACTGTGCAGGTTTTTATTACAACCAAAAACTCAATGTGTCTGATTAGCAGAGGAGACTTCGTTAGTGAAACCACTCGCTGAGGTGATTAGTTAGATAAAAACCTGCAGACTGGCATGTGATTGGCCACCCCTGCTGTAAAGCATTCATTCCAATACAGTAAAATCAATGACAAATCAACCAAAAGTTACCACAGAGATGAAGCAATAGCTCTTTGACAAAGTTATCAACTATAATTATTAAAATGGTCCACTAATACTGGATTACAGCAGGGTTACCATAGTTTAATTTATAAATCAATATAGCGAAAGTAAACTTGGCTTAAGATGAACAAACTGATAATGACGCCCACAAATTTTTAAAGGTCAGTACCACTCCAGGCGATCAGCATCACAGTTGCAGTAGTGTTGTAGATCCACACAGTCACCCTGCAGGCCACAGGCACACTGCTGGCTTCCTGGATGTGCCCCTCCCCAGTAAGTCTGGACTCGACCTTGACCGGGACCACCGAGCCACCAGCTAAATGGAGAGCCCTCTGAAACACACAGACCATCAAATTAAGCCTTCACATAAACATTTGACCTCTTATTTCATTTCAACCTTCAACAACACAAATCCCCTTTAAAATTTAGGAATTCATAAATGTTCATCCATCTACTTCTTTTCACCTACTGCCGAGTTGAAAACCCAGATGTGTACAGGAAGTCAAAAGTTATGATAAAGAAAACTGGAATTGACAATAATGATGATAATAAAAATAATAATTGTATCACCAGGTCACACTGTGAAAAATTGGAATCTGCAAAGAACATTGCAATCGGTGCATCTCTAAACTTCAGCTAGACTTTACGGTTTAGGACATTTCTAAGGTTTGGCATTTTATAACTGGCATGAGTTTTCCTACACTAACAGATATTTGTGCTTTCAAAAAAAAAACTGATCACAACTTATTTCAAATTTAAGTTCAATTTGCAATCCCAGCACACCAGCTGCTCTCAGTGGCAGTCCAAATTAGTTGAGGTTCAGCTGATGCCCTTTTGTACTATTGACAAATCTGTGGAAATATCAGAAGTTGTCCTTACTGCAGTGGTGTCTCACTACAACATGCATGCCTTTTGAATACAAGCTGCTCTAAGAAGTGTAGTGTTTTCTACTTTTAACTGACCTTCAGCTTAAGTCCCCCTTTTGAAAATATTCTTTAGAAAACAGGTGGAAACCTATGCAGTTTCAGAAGCTCCAAACGTATTGACAAATCTCACCTTTGGAATAGAGCTGATTGTGACAACGTATTTTACACAAGTTCCCTGAACATGCTGATGCAATGCATTTACCAGAACTGCAGCAACAATATTAAGAGAAAGGACTTTGTTCCCAAAAAAGCTAACCAGCCAATTTAGTAGGCTACTGCCCAACATCGTTGGTCAAACTACTCATGCTGCTATTCATGTCTAGAACCTGCCGCCATAATAACAGCAGCACTACTACATGTTTAACACACAGACCGGTTGCTGGATTTGTCTATCGGCAAGTTAAGTTGCTTTAGCCTGCCTACAATTCCCGAGGGTCTGCAAGCCACTTTGTTACCCAGCTGTAGCCTAACCACTGCTTTAGTGCACCATATGACTTAATGTCATGTCTGTCCTCATGGATATCTGCTCTTTTCTGTAGGGGTGGGAGCTTGTTGCTGCTGTCCCAGCCTTAGTTATTCATGTAAGCCCATATAAGTAAAGGGAGGTTTGAACATATTGGTGGGGAGGACCCAGAACAGAACCACCAAATACAAATTACTGCAGAAAAAAATTATATCACTTTATTGAAATAATGCTTTGAGAACAGCTCTGACCTTTACCAGAACCCACTGCAGTCCTTTGATTGGTCATTTTTAACCCACTGTTTTAAAATTACTTCAGACTTGATCAAAATTCTTGGCACAATTTTCAGATGCAGGGCAGGCTCTTACCTTTTGTACAACACAAAATGTATGACACAGCTGCACTTTCTTTGGAAATATTATAAGCTACGGTGTGTCCCAAGATGAACTGGGCTGAGAGAAAATAGAGTATCGTATGGAAAGAACCCACATCAGGCTCCAGAGATGACTCCAGTGTTTGAGGCAGAGGGATGTTTGCCAGCTCCTAACCCTAACACCGAATATATTGTTTTTCATATTGAGGGCGATGACAGAATAACCTGAAATATGTATTTCACATTTTCAGAGTGTGTAGGTGGAGAGGATGGCGAGAGAGTGATTGGAAATGTCTCCGCTGAGTCAGCACTCCTTTATTTTTCCCAGCGAGTGCCAGAGAGTGTATAATGGAACTTCTGTTTCTCCACTCGTTCTTCCCTCTCTACCACTTCTCCCACTTTCATCTATCATTCTATTACCCACCACACCAAAAGTTTCTTCACCACTGGAAGTTCTCTCTTACATACTGCTTCATAGTTCGCAAGTTTATCTGGTTAGCTCAGTCATGGTCGATGGAAATTTCCACAAGTCAGTCCACTTTGTTGCTGCAGACTAACATTTCTTGGTCACTTTTTGGGTTGTTGCAGGACACAAGTCAAAGGACATCTTCCTGTAGGACTACAGTTCAAATCCCAAATGTAACCAATATTTTACATTTTCTTTCCCATTTTTTTTTTAAACTTGTATTTCATCTTGCTGTTTACTTTTGTTTTTTTTGCCAGCTGTTTGTTGAACTTCAGGCAACAAAACAACTTGAAAAGCTTTAGAAAAAGATTTGTTTTCTAGGTTGTCTGTTCTGTGATGGGACTGGTTGCTCAGGCATACATAGTCCAAGCAGGACATCTACTTCCTATTAAAACACATGAGTTTCAAAGCCTGTCACGACTATCACATTTTATCACAATTTGCCACGAGACCAGTCATGTTTACACAATACCAATCACAATAACAATACCAATCAAAAGCTTGGACACACTCACCCAGAATGGGTGAGTGTGTCCAAGCTTTTGATTGTTACTCTATATGTGTTTGATGAGTTAAATCAATGGGGTTTCTTTACACTGAATGCTATGTTCTGGTACTCTTTTACACAGACTCAAAGGATAAGCTGTTGAATCCACTGCTACTAAGACAAATTTAATGCAACTTAGGGATCAAAGTAATTCTAATTCTGTTTCTAATACTCACTGCCTCTGAGCCAATGCAATCGCAACAAAACACACGACCAACCAAAGAAAACACTAATCCAACTCAATACTCATTCCAAAAGGGGGAGCTTTTTAACAAATCCTGAACAATCAATGTTTCTGAATCATTTGTGAAAGACAAGAAAATCCCTGCAGCTAAACTAAGTTTGAAGAAAGGAGTGAAATAAGTTTGTTCTTTTCTGGCTGAGAGTGAGAGCACAGTGTGATGAGTCCCAGCTGAGTCCATCTAATCACCCAGCTGACGTGCTGACCCGACACGTCAATTAAGAACAAGTTCTTGTTATCAGCCTTTTCTTAAGGCCCAATAAAATTAACTATGAATAAAAGGATAAAATTTAGATAAGCTGTTTGAATAATAAGATTGACTTTTGAATCACTGAAGTAGAATCACAAGTACACATTGAAATAAAATAAAATTTCAGCACCAATGGAGACCAACAGTTATTCAAAGATAGAATTGAAACTGAACTGAGAAACCAGTATCTATTTTCAGAGACTGAAATATGAAGTGAACATCAAGCACACTGTGAAAGTGGAGGGAAATGTTTTGCCTCACAGGAAATTGGAAATGAACAAACAAACATCATTTTACATAGGACAGTTAAATGTTTGTAGGTTGAAATGCATTTTCACAGCTAACCCTTAAACACTTCCAGTTATTCCAGCTGAGCAGCATCAAAGTAATCCTCTCCAGAATTATAAAGCAAATATATGTCATCATATAGTGCAGCCAACAACCATTCTTTACCCAGAGTGTTGAGGAGGCGGGACTTCCTGCAGTGGTAGGACAGTTCCTGTTCGCAGTGCTCTGACTGGCTGATGGCAGCCAACAGCTGCTCCTCTTGAGATGAATAGTCAAAATGAACTGAATGCTGGGACACACCCGGAGAGGGTTGGACTCGGGTCAGCTCTGTGTTGTTGTGCGGGAGCACCATCCATGTGTTCTTCTCTGGTGGGAAAGATGCACACAGTTTATACTCATGGAATATTATTACAATATAACTTTACTGGATAAAGCTCCTGTCCTAGAATATGTATGGTACCATTTAAAAGACATCTGAGTAACCACACTGTGAAATTAGCAATATATGCATGAAGAACTACACAAATGTACAAAGTGAAAATGGATTAAAATTATTTATTTGCAGATTATAATTTTTAGAAAATGGTGCATTTTTTTTATTTTTTAAGATTTAGTTATTTTCATCCATCTATCCATCCATTCACCCACCCACCCACCTGGGGCCTTCTATTTAGGGTCAGTGGGTGGCTGGAGCGTACTGTATCCCAGTGTAAGACAGGTTACACCCTGGATAGGTCACCACAGGGACAGCAGCAAGAAGCAGAGAAACACACACTCTAACATCTACACCTACAACCAATTTTGACTCACCAATTAACCTAACATATGTCTTTGTACTGTGGGAGGAAACTGGAGTACTAGGAGGAGACCCACGCAGGCACAAGAAGAACACAGATGGACCCAAGCTGACCAGGTTTGAACTAGAAAATTTCTTGCTATTACAGTAACAGTGCTGATCAAGCCACCTTTTTCATGCCAGATCTTCGTCTTCGTTCCGGTCTTCAGGCCACAGTGAATCATCTCCTTCCATCTCATTGTATCCCTTAGCATCCTCTTTTTCACACCAACCCTTCTTCACTACACCCACTAACCTCCTCTGTGGTTTTCCCCTTTTCCTCCTGCCTAGCAGCTCTGTGTTCAACTCCTGTGTCCAGTATATCCATTATGTCTTCTATAAACACGTCCAAACCATCTCACCCTTGCACCTCTAACTTTGTCTCCAAACCACTGGGCTCGAGCTGTCCCTATGATATGCTCATCTCTAATCTTGTCCATTTTGGGAGTAACCAGGATTGAAAGTCATTTGATCTTCTGCTAATTGACCAATTACTTCATCAGCTAAGTTTTGCAGTTATATGTGCTTGTTTGTTTGTTATTCTCTCCATATTTGATGTATAAATGTAAATGATTACACAGAGATTCAGTGGTTGGCAATGTTGCCTTACAGTAAGAATGTTCAGCCAGTATGGAAAAAACAAAGGAAAATGTCCCATTGCCTTCAATAATAAAAGTTTGTGCTTGCTTTTTCTTTTTTTACACTTACAGTACCAGTCAAAAGTTTGGACATACTTACCCATTAGTATGTCTAAACCTTTCACTGGTACTAAATGTTTGAGTTTTGCTTCTTATAGCATAATGTCTTACCCAATGCATACTTAACTCTCATAATCATACAATCATCATCATGCATATAAAACATAAAAACTGACAATGTTTTTTGTCCTTCCAAATTTCTTTTTGTGTGTGTGATTTTGATTAAACTCACTCTGTGTGGTGCTGCTTCTTAAGACATGCATGTTAAGTTAGTGTGTAAGTGTTATTTGTCAGTGTTAGTGTTGCAATAGCCTGACTGATCCGCAGTCAATGTTCCCCATTGTGGCAATGTGGACAGGGATGGGCTCCAGCCCTCCTGCAACCCTCCACAGTATAAAGTAGCTATGTTGTGTATGGGTCACTCCAGTGAGTTAGACAATGAGAGAAAAACAAAAATAAAAGAAGTGTGTGATTCAGAGAAAGGGGACGAACGTCATCACAATTTATTTATATGATTATAAAAATGACATGAAAGATGGAGCGAAGGACAAACAAGAGTAGAGGGAGTGATCGAAGTTTAGAATGAAATAAAAAAAAAGGAAGGTGGAAGATAATGTGGATCTGGGTGTGATAAGAGGGGCGTCATTTAAAATTATTAAAAGCTGAGTGATGATGGGAGAAAGACAAGGTGCAAAAGTGTGTGTGTGTGTGTGTGTGCGTGTGCATGTGTGTGTCACCTGTCATGTTGCAGTAGACCAGCTGTGGTCTGATTGGTCCGCTGCCGTCCACATCAATATAAAAATGTCCTGACGTGTTGCCGTTGTGTTTGTACGCCTCGCAGGACTGTTCGTACACAGCTGGGTGGAAAATAATGAGAACAACAACTTTAACACGATGACCCACAAGAGCTGTGAGGGGATGAAGATCACATACTGTTGGTGCTGCTTCATACGTATGTATCACCACTGAATCAACATCTCATGATCAGAGTGAAGAAAATAATCTGAGGTTCTTTATTTCTGCACCAGCATCCCATAAACTAAAGTTTAATCCAACTGGAGATGACAGTAATGACTAATGGGAATACACAGACTATAAATTTAACTTTATCAGACCTTCTTGCCTCTTTCTCTCTGTCTCCATAAGTCTTTCTCCCCTCATCTCTGTCTCAGTCACACAGCAGCACATCTTCTGCAGTCAAAGAATGGAGCCCTTCAATTCAAACCCATATCTGAAAGTTCCCACACTCTGCTCACCTGTTTATCTCTCTTCTTCTCCACAGCCAAAGGCCTTTTATTCTTCACACTCCCTGAGTGTGGTTAGAGAACAGATTTCATAGAAACATCAGAAATAAAAATGAGACCAGAGGTGAACCGTGTGGGAAACTCTCCTCGTTTTAGTCTCGAGGATTTGACTCGAGGCAGTCGGCACCCAGCCAGTAAATCTCACCTACAAGCTCGCCTCACTGTCATGGTTTTATTTATTTATTCTCTCTTTGGCATTTTAGTCACAGCTACAGTCTCACTAACCTCCATCATATTACTCATACACACAAAAGAAGGTGGTGCAAAGATGTGCAGGTAATAAAAATAGATCTCAGGGGACACTTCATTTAAAGTTTAATTCCACAATAAAGATTTATGGACACACGAGCAGTCAGAAGATCACACAAGTTCTAAGGAACATGAGTCTTTAAAGTCACTGCATTTCCCTTTAGATAAACAATGGCACATGATCAATGAGCTTTCTTCATATTTTCTAAGCAGATATTTGTCAACAGTTATTCTCTAATGAAAATACTTTAAAGTTGACCTATTATGCTGATTTTCAATTACATATTTTTATTCTGGGATTAATACCACAATAGATTGAGTCACAGTTTAAAATAGTCCTTATTTATCTTATTTCACTCATCCAAGACAAGTCAGCTCTCTTCTACCTTCCTTTAAATGAACTTTCTTCTGGCTCAGTCAGACAGTCTGAATGGCAGGTTTCTAGGTCTTCATAATGTAATGTAGGGTTCACTTCAAAGTGGGCCTCCCTTGTGACTGACGAGGTTCAACCACATGAGTGTGCAACAGCAAAAAAAAAATATGCAATTAAAATGCACAGCTGTAGGATTCATTACTGCAGTTTTGCTTGACCACTGGAAAGTTTGAGATAAGCAGCAAATAACTTATTTTGACTGAACCAAGTCACTAAAGGCAGTTTGATTTTTTTTTTACAGGTTTTTTCCCATCTCCCCTGGTTCAAATTACTTGGGATGAAAAACATCCTCATTATCTTGTATGACACGCTTTCTCTTCCTCATTTGCATGTCATCTGTCCCTCTTACCCATCTTCCCATCTTTCTCTCTTTGTCCTCACTTGTGATTGTAATGTGCTGATGCTTGTCTGTCAGGTGACTCACAGCTGTGGCAGGTTGCTCCGCTGTAGCCGGTGTCAGAGCAGTTACAGTGAAAGACGGTCCAGGATTGGCTGCAGCGGCCACCATGTTCACAACGGCTGGGAGAACACCTGAGAGGGGGGGGGGGGGGGGGGGGGGGGGGGGGGGCAGATAGAAATAATAAAAAAAAAAAAATCAAATAAAGATGCTTTTTTTTTTCATCCTGCATACTTGCACTACAGTCAGCTGATTTCAGTTTGTGTCCAGAGCCTGAACTTCAACAGTTAACAAAGGCAGTGATGAGCAGTCAGTTTTGCATCCTCCATTTCTAACTGTGGCAATGGCTTTAAACTGCTTTGTGTTAGCAGTTTTGTGTTCATATGTAAACACTCAAAGTCGTATTTGTGTCCTCATTAGGATAGGGATTTGTGGGAATGTCTCCTAAGGTTTATATTGTTAACTGGTAATTATGTAACACTGAGTTTCAGGTCATTTTATGGAATAATGCAAAAGTAATGTAATGAGTAGTGTAATGAATTGTTTTCTTCGGCAAGAAATTAAATGTTGTACTACATTACTTTTAAGAAAAGTAATGAGTAATGTTTATTTCACTACTTTTTTGAGCAATGACTCCAACACTGATTATATGAAAAGATCTTTTGTGGCTGCTCATACAGGTTTACATGAAAGGAAAAGTCCCTGTTTTTATCTAGTTCTTAAAAGTAAAGACACCAAAGTAAGTAAGAATCAGTAAGAACTCTTTCTGCCTCCTTTAGTTTGTAAGCAAGCCACTTTGTCCAGCGTTTGTAGCACAAATGTCCTTTTATCCGTAGGGTATGAGTCAGCTTTTTCATATTGTGAATCTCCTCCACAGTTTCTTGCCACTGCTCTATCCAAGGCGGTTTGGTTTTTCGCTACGACTTTGTGATGGCCTTTTTGCATGTAACAATCAGAATTTTAAGAAGATAGATGTCCTCTGTTGGGATTGTAACTCCAGATAAAAGACCCAGCAAGAAAATCTTAGTGTCTTCAGGAATGCTGTAGCCCATAATGTACTCAATACTTTGGGAAATAATGTCCCAAAAAGGCTGTAATTTTATACATGACCAAAATATGTGAGTGTGATTGGTGTTCATGTGCCCGCACTGCCTCCAACACTGTTGTTGTATCCCCCTTTGTCTACTAATAATGTGAGGTGTAATAAAGAATCTAACCTGGATCTTACAATGTATTATTTCCATTTTGTCTCTGCAGCCCTCTATACAGTTTAGACACAGATTTAACAGGATATTGCATCTGTAAATACGCTAATAAAATCAATACATTCAGAGGGAATACATTTTCTTATTTCTGTGCTGTAAAAATGTCTAACTTGAAAGTACCTAAGCAAATCTCTGTTTTACAAGTTAAATTCACTTTTCAATTTTTCAAATGGTTTAAAAAATCTTACCTTCTATAAACTGACACACAGCTGTCAGACCTTGGTTACTCCATTTATAAAAAATACAGTCTGCCTCACCAGGATAAAATTTTGAGTGACAAGAAGGCCAGATCAAAAGTTTAATAGCATTTGCCAGTTTGTATTTGTTAAAAACTTCTTTCCAAATTCACAATGTGTCTTCTACGATGGGGTTCCCCTTTCTGTCTGTAGTAATCTGTCCTCCTAGTCGTATTTGGGGTTGATATTGTTCTTGGCTCAGCTCATTTTGTTTCCATCGTGACTCTATTTCTGGGGAGCACCAACAGACCGCATATCTCAGTTGGGAAGCATAATAACACGCTTTTAAATTAGGAAGGGCTAAACCACCATGCTCTTTATCAATTTGGAGTGTCTTAAATTTTATCCTTGGTCGAGCTCCTGACCAGACAAACCGTGATATTAATTTATCCCAGGCATTAAATTGAGAGTCTGGAATCCTGATTGGGAGAGCCATAAAAAGATACAGAAATCTTGGCAGCAGGTTCATCTTCACTATCTCCACTCTCGCATTCAAATCCAGAGTAAGCATTGACCAGCGTAACATGTCTCTTTTTACTGAATTCACGATCTTGTAAAAAATTTAAATTAAAAAGTTCGTCCAGATCATCAGAAATAGATACTCCCACATATTTTAACTTTTTTTGCTTTCCACTTCAGTTTCAGACAGCGATCCGTAATCACTCAGGGTTGACTTAAGTTTAGGCAGTTCTGGAGATAGGTGATGATGTCATCTGCAAAGAGTCCAATGACATGGTCAGCATCTTCTATAGTGATGCCTTTAAGCTCTTTGTTTTGTCTGACAACCTGAGCCAAAGACTCTATGAATAGAACAAAAGTGACAAGCTTAAACAGCAACCCTGTCGGGTCCCACTAAACAACTGAAAACTGTTAGTTAGGTGTCCATTCATTTTTATTTTGGCTGTCGGGCTGCTATACAAAGAGTTATGCATCTAATGAATTTATCCTTAAAGCCTAAGCGTTCAAGTACTCTGTATAGACAGGGGCAGCTGACCCTATCAAAAGCTTTCTCAGCGTAGAGAGGTTAAAGCATTTTAAGGGCAGATTGTCATGTGAGAGGCAGAAAAAACTGACAAAATAAAGCGAGCCTTCATTGGCCAATCAGAAATAAAGGTTTTGCAAGCAGCAAAGGGAAAGTTAGGACTATAGATCCACACTCATGACTGATTGGTGAAATACATGTGGAAACAATCAAATACCTACAATTGAGGATGGGACAGACAATCACATACGAGGGAAAAGATAGAGGCGGGCAGATCGATCCAAATATCGATAGTATCGATACTGATGCTGGTATTGGTATTGGATCTCCCATTCATCAGAAACACCACCTTTCATGCAGGCAAACTTTGCTCCTTCCCCTTCTCACTGCTCTGCTGGGATTAGTTATGAGAAAGTGGGGCAGTGGGTAGAGGTAATATACAGCTGTGAATGCATGTTGGAAGGAAATTCTCTACTGTGGCAACACCACCAACGTATATAAAGACTTGAAAGACTACGAAAAAGAAGAAAAAGCTTTGTCCCAGAATGAGCAGGAGCAAGGAAATCCCTCAGACCCCCCCCCCCCCCCCCCCACACACACACACACACACACACACACACACAGTGACAGAGCCCACTGTCACAGTAATGTTTCAATCATGACTCATTTCTCTGGTCATCATAGCTGTTACTTCAGCAGACTGTAGACTATAGTCAGATGTTCAATATATATGAATATTTAGCCAAATTAATTGTGTTAAATTACTTTATTGAAACTGAAAAAAAATTATACCTCAAAGATGAACTATGAAATATGTCTCAAGATAACAACCCTTTGCATTGACTGTCAAGTCTGTTTTATTTATATAACATATTTAACCAAGAGAAGCTGACCAAAAGTGCTTTAAAGCCTTTTCAGACATCCCCCCCCCTCCAAAAAAAAAAAAGTTACAAAATACATGAAAAGCTAAAAGGTGTGTTTTATTGTGTTAACTATAGTTGAAAGCAAAGATCAGTAATTTAGTGGTCATTAAAATTTTTCAGATTTGACAAATTGGTGATGATTCATCTCATAAATCATGACACAATCAACTCTCTCCTACATAAGATGCCTTTAAAAGTATCGGTACTGGTATCGACAATATTGCCCTGCATTTTCTTGATCCTGGAGAATACTAAAATTTGTAGTACTGCACACCACTAGGAAAAGGAGCAAAAACAGGAAGTGAACACAAACTAACTTTCAAAATAAAAGACAATGATAACTCAAGTAACTAACACTGAGACACAAAGAATAACTAAACAAGACATGGAAAACGCAGAAAACACAAAACACACAACAAATAAACAATCTGATGGGTCCCACAAGGGTCATGACAAAGAGTAACAGAACTGCAGTACATTGGTGAAAAAGGTTGAAAAAGAACAAAATGAATGTATTACAGGGGATCTACTGTGCTTTTGCTCATTTCCTGTTATATACATGTTATATACTGTGGTGGATAATGAGACCTCATAAGAAAAATGGCCAAAGTTTCTAAATAATGAGGCCAGTGTAAATAATCCCTGTGAGCCAAGAAACTCAGACTGCTCTAAACACTCAGTTTCAGACAGTTTTTTTTTTTCTGTCATTGTTTCGGTATGATGTTTAGATTTGTCAGGAAACATTTGCTCTGGTCTGACCAATCCGGCTTTAGACTGTTAAAAAATTGTATGTTTTTTATCCTCTATACTGTAATTTTTTTTTCACCCCAATATAAAAACATAAATCATATTGTGTCACCTCCTGTGGGTTTTAAATTTAAAAGCTCAATGGATAATCTTAATATATGTATCCATTACTCACATAAAGAGTGCATGGAAAATAAATCTCTCTCTTAAACACCTGGACATCTTGAATCTGATAATATCAGAGTAGAAATCCAACACTAATTCAACTGAATGCTCTTCTAAGGCAGAGAGAAATTTCTGTGTTAAATTATTTGTTTGAAGTTGTATAATATGTGTCTTAGTGTCACTGTAAATAAAAGTATTTGCTAATATTTAAAAACACTTTGAATCTTGGACCTACACATCAAAAGTGAATATTGAGAGGGAAAAAAAGACTTTCCCACTTCAAGTACCTTTCATAAAGAAAAAAAAATACTTCATCAAACTGGCTCTGGGGCTGAAATTCACCTTTCCATTTCATGGGGGGGTGCAGATGTTCAATGTCATTTATTCCCAGTCTTTAAGTAACTAAACAAGCTCAGAACATTTCAATATTGATTTTTCTATTTAAGTATAATCTGAAATGTTGTTGGTCTAATCTGCTTCCTTTTGCTTAATGGAAAGTATCCACTGAAATACCTTCCCTTTGTGAGATCAAAAGAATAATTTCACCACTTCACACACTCGTGCTTCAGATTTTTCTTTCATTTTATATAAAAGGAAAGGTTTTCCACTGAACAGTGGATATATTTTTGCTTCTTCTCAGCAGTAGATCTTCTCTGACTGCTGCAAGACTGTTTGAAGAAGCTCCATCAATGACTCCAGATCCCAGGAGGCTTTACTGAAGCTATGTGTGTTATTTATAGATAAATATCATACGGCTGTAACATCATGACATCAGTTCTGTGTGGGAGGGAGAGGGATGGAGGGGACTGAAGAAGGCAGGCAGAGACTGTAAAAATACTACATTTCAGCACTGAAAATAAATAACTAAACTGTGACATTTAAGAAAAAAAAAGATAAAGAAAAACTCTACTCCCTTTGACATGTGTTTTTTCCCCTCTACATTTTTGTGGTATGTATGCAGCTCACAACTTACTAAGGGAGTGATAAAATGCCTGTGAAATGATAAATACTGTAGAAACTGTAATCATATTTACAAGTACCCATTCATGTTTGTTTGTTTCATCATGCTTTTACATTTTTCACTGACTTGTCAGATACATGTGTGCAAATGTGACTCATTATTACTTTGTCCATGGGCCACTGCTGGTAATTCGTTGTGATGAAAGCCAACGTGTGATTTATTTCAATAAAACGGAGCCGTTTTTTTTATTAGAAAGCAAATATGCACAACTGTGAGCAGGAGCAAAATATTTTGACACACAGTGGTAGAAGGTAAAGGCAAGAAAACAAACTTTTTTAATTTTAAGTGAACATCACAGATGGAAAACTATTTGCACTATTTGTCTAAAAAGTCTCTAAATTGGAGACTGGATGATAAAACTTCAATTGACAATCATCAAATGAGCTTTCTGCGAGCTCAAAATCACTAAAATAATAGTAAAATATTACTTCAGTTGTGAAATAATATCCTACAAATGATTAAATAACCATTGCCATATGGCAACTTAATGAATGCTCATCATATATTTCTTAGTTTCATGTAGTTCTAAAAACAAAACTGCTCTATATGTTTGTTAATACTGTTTTTCTTTGCTGGTAAGTTCTATCATTTTTATTCAAAAGGCCTTATATTTTTCTGCATCTTCTGTGCATGAGGTTCCCTTTTGTTACCTTGATGTTGAAAACTCAAATCAAGGCACTACGTGCTCTTTTATACCTCAGAAAATGCCTTTATGACTCCTCTGTAGCTGTGATTCAGTTACAGCAGAGTAACATTCCCTGTTTCCACGATGATTTAGACAAAGAGAAGTCAAACACAGATGTCCCTGAGACATGTGAGCTAATGTGACTGAATCATACATTGCTTGCATTTTTAAAACACAGCCTCCTGGTGGAAAAACTCAGGTCCTGGCTTTTGGAGCGGATGTTACACACATGACCCATCTAAACACTGACACATGGCAAACAACACTCCCTAACAGCAGCGGTGTTCCCAGTTCCCAGTTGGATGCTTAAGCCTCATCCTGCAGCCTACACGTCCCAAAGGATCCTCTGCCAACATCCTGGTTGTAGCCACAACAGGACACCCCCTAAAGGTCTTAGGTGCCATGATGGGTCAGAGCTGTTTTGATATCACAAGGCATTAATGATGTGGTTGAATTGACTGAATATTATAATATGTATTGTGGCACAATTCATTCAGTTCATTCTTATGAGATTTTTTTTTACTTCTTTATTTACATCTGTGCTGCCGCCTACACCAGAGAAACGCTGCTGTGGGTTTTTGAAAAGTCCTTTCTTCAACACTGTGAGCACTGCAGAAACATAATCCATACTTTCATTGTTCAGTGGCCTTCAGACCTCCACAGTTGCCACCAAAATGTGATGGCACGACTGGGACACAGCTGCTGCCATGGCCACTCACAAAATTACTGAAGTTGGTAATCCTTCAACTTTGTTAGAAGGTGATAATATGTAAATCCTTTAATTCATATCATTCTATTGACACAACTAATATATTATTACAGATATACATAGATTATAGTTAGATTACTGCATCCCTGAATAAGCAGTTGAAAAAACTATATTTTAAGATGGGAGTCCAAGGGGATTAACTCACCTTTGAAACTAGCCTGAAGTGACCATTTGAGGAACTCCGTTTATTGGCATTTTCACATTGGCTCTATTTTTCAGGCCCTGGAGGTTGCTGTTACTTTTATCTGTTATTATAACAGCCAAAAATTCCTCTAGAATTGTTGTATTTTCAGCATTTGCTCGTGCATTGTCTGTTTGTACAGTATGTGCTTCTCTGGCTGCACTGTGTTGACCACCGCACCATGAAAATCTCAGAGACAGATACCTCAGAATCTGTGCTGTGCCTGAGACAAGTTAGAAGACACATGTGACACATGTGTTGCTGTGTCTCCGTTAAACCACATGAAGGAGTAACGTGACCTCATTCTCTTGAGATAAAGACACAGAGAGGACAACAGGAGACGTTGAGTAACGCTGTTTTTAGCCACACCAGTTGCTTTCCATCTGCTCCAAGACCGGCTGGCACCTCCGGGAGGTTTGACACAAACATGCACACACACATAAAAACAATTTTAAGTCATTGGTGGATGCAGTGCTTGGCACAGACTTTCTTACTCTACTTACTCTTTCAATCCTAAACGTACGTTTTAGTGTGAGTTTACTTACACAAATGTATGTGACAGTGTTAAATTGTGTGTTTGCCCAAACGCAGGCAGGAATATTTAAGAGAAAACAGATGACTGCACAGAATCTGCAACCTCGCCTTTATTTAGATAAAAGCCCTAACTCAGCAGCCTGTCAGCCTGCTACAGTGGGATTTTTTTTTTACCTCCATTTATCTCTATACTACTTTAATCTCAGAGTAAGCTGGAGCCTTGAAGATAAACCACTTAGCTTTCACTTTAAATTCACATTACCACTTTGCTCCATTCCTTTATTTTACACAGTATATTTACTGTTTGTGTATGTGTTACAGGATGGATCAGGAATCTGACTGTTGATGCAATCAAATTCAGTGTGTCAGGAGTCTATAGTGTACTCGAGCCTCACAGATGTGTCACAGATGACTGCTGATGAACTTCACGTTCAGCGCGGTGTTTGCTGAAATAAGAAGTCTATACACGTCTTAGATGTGCATGCACTCAAGAGTAGCAAACAAATATGAATTACTGAGAGCCTGTGAGGGGATGAATATGTGAAATTGTTTTGCGCTCTGAATCACTTTCGCAATTTTGTTTAAATGGTCTAAAACATTCATTATCCCAAGAAGGAGCCCACCCACTTAGCTCACTGTGCAATAGGAGATGTTAGTGATTTGGCCTGAATCATATGGATTTTCTCACTTATTGTGAGTTCATACTGTTATTCATACTTTTAAATTCATTAAAATCTGTGATCAGTACTTTGCTGATCAGTTTGATGTAAGTTTAGGATACAGGTACATGCAGGACTGCACAATTACCCAAATCACGATTTTAGCCTCCCGCAATTGAATGGGCATGATTGAACAATGTTGAAAATGTGTGCTCTGCCAATAAAAGGCAACACAAAATCAAATCAAGCATTCCCAAAATCACTGCCTGATGACATGCCTGCATGGCCCAGTCACAGCTTCTTCCTGGACGACTAACACTACATTAAAAGACAGATATACAACAAATTTTTAATTTCTGGCACAGCAGAAGGCAAAGAGCTTGTCACTTGACACGAATCATCATCTGCTGTTTGGAAATACTTTGGATTTAGAGCAAGTGATCTAAACCAAGAAGAAATTGTATGCAAAGAGTGCTGCAGAATTGTGTCTGCACCACAAAGCAACAAAACAAACGTATTCGACTGGCTGATAGCACACCATAAACCGCAGTATAATAAATGCTAGTGCTGCTAGTGTGACTCGTCCAGCATGAACTTAGGTCACACCTAAAAGCAGACCTTAAATCACATCAATGTCTTCATCAACTTCACAAAGACGCACTGAACTCAACAAACAATCATCTTCCTTTGGCCAAAGATACGTGTTTTCTAAAGACAGTGAGTAACAAAGGCTTCAGGAAAATGGGCAAAGATATTTTATAGCAATTATTTTTTCAAATTGGTAAAAAGAGAGGGATCCCACAGCTGTCTAACACTATGCTACAATAGTGGATATTTTTGGGTTCATTGCTCGAGGGCACATAAAACCCCACTCCTTAATCTCATTTATGTCCTGAAATCATCTTTAACAACATGATTATTTGTATTGTACATTTCCATAAGGCACCAGGATGGCCGAGTGGTTAAGGCGTTGGACTTAAGTTCCAATGAGCACATGCTCTCGTGGGTTCAAACCCCACTCCTGGTATATTTCACATTCTTGTGTGGTTCCCTTGCAGTGTGAGACAAGCTGGAGGTTGTAACAGTCAAAACTTGTGTTTAATTTTCTACATAAATCTGTGTGAGCTGGTTCTCTGGTAAAAAAAAAATAAAAAATCCTACCTAGTTCTGTCAAGCTTATATGTACTATGTGTTACATATTAGCAAGTACCTGCTGGTCTTTGCCAAAAGGAACTTTTATATTTGGAATAATTATTTTTTCTACTGCACTGCTGTTCTACTGTGTTTTCACCCATTTTAGCCATGAGAGCTCTTTGAAAGTTTGTCGTAATTTATTACAGTAAACTGCAGAATAATTGGCAAGAAGAAAGGGATCTCACAGCTGTCAAATACCTTGCTATGAGTTTTAGTCACATCCATCATGCAGGGATAGTCAATGGGCGATGTTTTAAGTAACAGGAATGTAGCTCAATGTAAAGGTGAAAACAGTGGCCGGCTGATTTAATATTGTGTTTGGTTTTAGTACACATTTCTTATTAATATTTTTATTTTTCTGCTAAGAGATGCACTGAATTTATTGAATTTAAGACCAAACCAATTTTATTTTGGAGCAAAGATGTGTATAGATGTGAAATAAGGCAGTCTGCTTACAATTTAGTTGACAGTTTTAGTGACAACACTATTTACTAATTTTAGTGCTCCTGATAACTTGATGGTCTCAGGCTCCAGTGTTAAGTCTTATTGAATAAACCTGATTTTTTTTTTTTTTTCTGGTGTCAGAAAGATACAGTGGAACCACTCAGCTTACGGCTTTGAGCTGGAACTTCCCAAACTAATGGGTGAAGTCAAAGTGTTAATGAACTGTTTTCTGAAACAGTCAACAAACCAACCAGATCTGTTTAACCCTGACATAACTGGTTAGAGTTCAGGTAATGCTGCAGTCAGGTGTTGGTGGATGGGGGCATATTGACAGGTGACCAGACTTTGACAATAACAAGAACATTTTGGAAATTTAAGCATGTCTGCTAGATACCACACTAGAGGTTTACTGGTTTTTCAGGAAGTCTAAATACTCATAATGTCCATATGTTAGTGTTTAAACAGTGTAGTAATATTTTTCTTTGTGAACATATCTTTGATTGTGTAGCAACTCTTATTGTACTTTACGAGAGCAATCAATTTAAATTCAAGCTTGAAACTAAGTTTAGATAAAACAAATGGATTCAGCTTACTTATTGCAAACAGACCATATTCAACCTCGAGATTAATGTCTTTCACGTAAACAATGGCCCTTAAACAAGCAATAATGCAAAAGAATAAACCAAAGTAACAATGAAAGACAACTGATTCATCCTGTTGTTTTGATGCACGCTCAGTCATCCAGGTAAGGAAATCCTAGAAATTTGAATCTTCATCTGGACGTAGTGTTTTTTTCTCTCACTGAAAAACTTTACATTGAGATGAACAGATTCAACTTTCTGTAATTCATCCTGTTATTAAACTTTCTGGCCCAGTTCACGTCATTTACAACTACAGTTCTTTGTGCAGCAGCTGCCATGGCATGCCTGGTGTTCCTTGTTCATTGCCAGGATAGGTGAGTGTTTAAGCTGTTGGGCTTAAGCTCATGTGTGCATACCCATTTGGGTTAAATCCTACTCTGGAAATCTCAGATAAACATGACATTTATCCAGTCATTTGAAAGTTGGAGAATTTTCTTGATTTATGCGATCAGCTGATTTCTGTCAACTAATCAAGGCAGCCTAAATGATTCATAGCTGTAGGTGAACCAGGGTAAATATGATTTGCCGGTATATATAGACACTTTACCAGAGATGATCTCTGGGATCAATTCCACTTACCATTAATCGTGTTGTATTGATATTGGCACGTGCCTTTTCCTTTTTGGTGCAAAAAAAAAAAAAAAAAAAAAAGAGTGGGCCCCCCCACCCCCCACCCCCTCTGCCCCTTCACAACAATGTGACCAGGTTGGCTCAGTGGTTAAGGTGTTGCACTCAAGATGCTTAAAAAGTGTTTTAACTGTGTTGCTTGCAGTTTGAAGAATGTGTTAAGTCTATAAAAACATGGATGCTCCAACACTCTTACTGCTACACGGAGTTACTCTGGTCTTAAATCTTGACATAAATGTGTACACAGAGAAGAAATAGTCTCCTTTAGGCTAGAGCAGGATACAGAAGGTGTGTCTGGTGTGGGTCTATTTTTCTTAAAACTTTATATCTCACAGGCCCTAAATCTAATCAAAGCTTGATTGTACAGTAGAGGCTACGATTCTGTTTCTCTTGTTCTGTTCCTGCAGCCAGATCTGTGCAGGAGCTGAATTTTCATGGAAAAATAATCTGATAAATGTGGGAAAGGAAAGTTATTTAATAAAACCAGCTGGAGGAGATCCTCTTTCTCTGGTGAAAATATGTAGCTTATGTCTTCAGCTGTATTCATGAATTATATAGCATACATAAGTGTGTTTTCTGGTTTATGCCAGAAGGAACATTCATAATTGTGATAATTGTTCCTCTTACTGCATTGTGTATTTAGTGTATCATCGAGACAGAAGGCAATTGTTTCTGCTGCACATGACTTACTCTACTGATCTGAGATGACTATAAATTACTTTTAGAAAGTGTTCTGACTGTCTTCCTGCATCTACTGTATGCTGTACCATATTTTCTTTTAATCTTTTTAACAGTTACAATCACACCCCCTGGTACCACCAGGATGGCCGAGTGGTTAAGGCGTTGGACTTAAGTTCCAATGAGTACATACTCTCGTGGGTTCAAGCCCCACTCCTGGTAGAATTCAGGTTCTTGTGTGGTTCCTGGTAATCATTGCAGTGGTGACAAGGTCTTTGTTTAAAGGTACGCCAAGTATTTTTGTTTTTGAGTTTTGTTAATGGAAGAAAAGAATGTTGCACTCATAAATATACACTGAGTAGTGTGTAATTACATCCTCCAACAAGTTGGATTCTTATAAACACAGAAATAATTGGTTTGTGGAAGCCACCATGTTGCCCTGCCATCCACACAGTGGCCCAGATGGACATCGCTGTTCTGCTTAATTGCGTTTTGTAAATACTTCTTCGTGACATCAACAGAAAAAGTCATGAGGTCAAGAAAAAGTATATATATCTTTTGCTCTCACCCCCAACCAGTCACAGCTGGGTGAGTCCAAGCAGTTTGATATAACCATGGACAAGGTGCTGACTTCAACCCACCAATGCCAGGATGACTGACTGGTTAAGACATTGGGCTTAAGTTCCAATGGACATGTGCCCACGTGGGTTCAATCCCCACTGCTGGTAGAGTGCATGTTCACATGATTTGCTCAAGCTGACTACTCAAGTCTTTTCTAGAGAATTGATTAGAATCCAAAAGCACCGTGTCGTCTGCTTAATTCATAGCAAGCAAT
This sequence comes from Archocentrus centrarchus, assembly GCF_007364275.1. Classification (NCBI taxonomy): domain Eukaryota; kingdom Metazoa; phylum Chordata; class Actinopteri; order Cichliformes; family Cichlidae; genus Archocentrus; species Archocentrus centrarchus. Next base: position 29,089,742 of record NC_044362.1, on the reverse strand, counting down.
TGACCTAAATCATGGAGGTTTCCTGATGTCTGCTAGCTTATGTGTAAGAAAGGACAATGTGGTAGATGGAGGATTGTGTAGTTTTCTTTCAACAGGTCTGTTTTTGATTAGTTCATATTCTTGGATTTCGGCCACTGAAACTGCCAAAAAAAGGTCATTTATTCCTTTAGTATAACGATAACTGCAGATCTGAACACTGTAGTGTTTGCATTCACTACCGCTCCATTATTTTCCCATCATGACACACCGACCAGCTGAGGGTAGTAAACATATCTCAACGGCTGCTGCAAAGCACTGACCTCTCCTGGGAGAAAATAAATGATTTTACCGTAAAAAACATTTTCAATCTGTGCCAAATGTTATTCATTGAACCCTCCCCAAATCTCACATCCATACTCCCTGAAGGATCAAAGCTCCACACACAGAGCACACCAGGTGACCAGCAAAAGCACCTGGTGTATTATGTGTGATTCTCGATTCTCTCTCTCTAACTCCTGAAAAAAGTGGAAGAGAACATAAAAAAATGATGGTGCTAACAGTGATGATACAAAACAAAACAAGAAAGGAAAAGGATGAAAGGCAGAAGCCAAAATACTGTACAGCATATATAAAAGATACAAAACGTAGCAGCTAAAAAAACAAACAACAAAACAGACCAAGACTGACTCCTCCACCTGCGAGCAGGCTCAACAGACAGTTTTCAGTGGTTATCATTCTGCTTGCTGAATGTGAGGACTAAAAACAGCAGCAAATGCACAAAAGAGGGAAAATGAGCTGCAGACACATTATCTAAAACACATAAGTTCAATTCACACTTTTTAGACTTTGCACTTTTTTGTCATTTTGGCTTTTTTTTTTACGTTTTCTTTTACTCGGTTTGTGTATTTTACACATTTGGTTAGGATTTAGGCACTAATACTACTTGGTCTGAGTTAGGAAAAGATCTAAATTTGCATAAAAATATACTTTTTAACAAAGTAATCCATATGTTTGAAAATTCAATTCTGCATTTAGCACAGAACATTTTTACATGTACCTGTTTACTTGACCACTAAAGGCCTTTTTCATGATATGTTTTCTGTTTATCACTGGTTACAATGCGTGACATTACAGCTCTATAGCTGGAAAATGAAGCCAATGTAGAACTGTCAAAAAGTAGAAGCTGGCTCCAAAAGCAGGTCAGTCCACGTTTACCCCTTTATATTTTATCAGCTGTTTGGGTGTTGATTTATAGGTTTTATTGTAATTCATCCTTTTGAACTTTATTAAGGCTTATAATGTAAGGGTGTTGGTGTGTTGACGGACAGATGTATGCAGATCCAGGCAGATGTAGCCATCAGCTGTTTGCTGTGCTTCACCACTGCTGAACTGAACCTTTTGACTGTATTTGTAGCCTGCTGGAGGATTTTAAATTTAATTCTCTGACAAGTAGTATGTCTTTCTGTGCCATTAATTATACTAATATTTTGCTTAGTGAAGTTCTAGTATTTTATTTGTATATTGCTTAGTCTGTGTTATGGACCTACACAATCTATAGATGTTTGATAACCAATCTATGTAGCACTAGCTGATAACTTAGCACTCCACCCTCTTGTCCAAATATGGTCACTTCTGGCTCCAAAAACCAACACACTGACAGCTGAAATACTTCTGTTGAAGTTTCAGAAAGTGGTTCTCCAAACCAATAAGTGATGTCCATTTTTTATATATAGTCTGTGCAACAGCCTACTTTTTTCTGCTGTTAGATTAATTAATAAGTGAGACTGCAGGCCATATCTATGGGACTGGATACAACTGATAATAGCCCAAAGGTGTGGCCAATGATATGATCATAACAGGGCGCTGCACCAGGGCCAAGGCACTAGTGCCTTTCCCACTAGGCCTTAAACTTTAAAAAAAAAATAAAACCAGCAGACTTTCTTACCTGATTCATTTTTTTCAGACCCAAAAATACAACAAATCTCTATTTTCATACACATTTTCCTTCAAATGCAAAAATAATAATATTACAAACAAGAAATATCACTATTGTTAATATGACAGTGAAAGTGCACAGCAATCTACTATTTAACAGAGGAAACACCCCTGTTTTGTGAACCAATCTCCTTGATGGGATGACACAGTGATTGATGTACCAACAAATGGTACAAATGTACAAATGCTCCTGACACGGTCAAGGAAAAACGGTTAATAGCATGTTTTATTAGCTAAATGTAAGCATGTAAGGGGAATGTGTGTTGTGCTTGTGTATGTGTTCGGACTCCTGCAGTCAATGACAGAGCCACTCCATCACATTATGGCTAAAATTAAACACGAATGCTTATCTAAGAAGCACAGTGTTAAGGATTTCTGCACTGGTGTCTCTGCGTCTCAGTGTCAGTGACAGCAAGGGTAGAACTATGATTAAATCTGAGCTCAATGAGATGGGATTCTACTGGTGCTGACCTGTCAGTGATGCCGCACATGTCGATCAGCAGCTGACTGTAATTTCCCAGCAGTCTTTGCTGTACCATAATTAGATCGACTGGCTGGTTCTCCACAGTGAGGAGGCGCATGCAGCCCTGGAAAGTCTCAAAGGGGTTTCTGCATTCCTCACTGTGCTCTTCAGCAGGACAACCTTGATGGGGACGAAGCAGAAGAAAAACAGTCACAAGACAGTACTGATCTATTAAAGAAAGAAAGAAAGAAAGAAAGAAGGAAAGAAAAGACACTAATGAAATTATATTATATTAACTTTCACAGAAAACAACATGATAGGTCATCTGCACAAGATGATATCATGACCGGTAGTTTGGTTTTAAAGTTTCGGGATCACTAGTGGCTGTGTGAGAAGATCCAGACTGGCTCTGACTTTAGAAATTAAAACTTTGCAGTTTGTTTGTGAAGGGAATGCAAAACTTAAACGTGGTCCCAAAGGAAACTCCGACACTAGTCTCCTGGTCAGCGGTCGGGTGTGTTTGCCTCTTAAAGTGAACTCTGTCTGCCCTTACATGAGGAAGTGTTTGCAGTGGCCTGGGTTCAAGTCTGCCCTCAGCTATTTGCCACGTGTCTTCTCCTACTCTCTGGCTGTCTCTCAACTGTTCCTATCAAAATAAAGCTGAAAAAAGCCTCACAAAAAAGGGGAAGAGTTGATATATGATGTGTCTGTAACACTCATGGTGGTTGTATCATGAAAAATGAATATTTACTTTAAAGAAATACCCACTGTGTTGGTTAAAATTCACTGAGTTTAATAACTTGATGAAAAGGTCAACATGCACTGAGTATGGATTTTCATAATAGCAATTTTAACTAATGCACTTTGGACAATTTTAGGGGAGACAGGTCAGCATTTTTTTCACATGTAGCAGAAAGCAGTAAATAGTTCGCTTCAGCCCTGCGACAGGCTGGCGACCTGTCCAGGGTGTACTCTGCCTCTCACCATATGACAGCTGGGATAGGGTCAAGCCCCTCCATGATCCTGAAAAGGCTAAACAGAAGGAAATGCATGGATAGATAGATAGTTTGTTTCAGACACATTTGGACTACTGGAAATAATCTGCAGGATTTATGTGATGGAGCTGCCTTAGTGGAGCATGCAGGAAGCAGCTCACACAACACCCACACGCCAGTGATTGTGAATGTGCCTGAATATTAGTTGCTCTCTTCTTATATCACCACAATCCAACATCACATGGCCTTTGTCCTACATAACTGGCTGGTTAAAGACCAGCTAATATCTCATCTTCATTGAACACATCTGTTCCCACATACAGCTGCCTCAGGTAAGCCCTTAAGCCCTTTAGAAAATGTCAGAGCTGCAGTGGATGAGTGAAATGAATAGTGAGAGTACGAAGTCAAACTCTGGTAAAGGTCTTCTGCCACAAAAACAGTGGTGCTGTTATTTGTGGTGTTTTTGTGCTCCTAAGTGGTTAAAATCATGCAAATATGGACCATAGTTCACTGCTTTCCTAACAACCTTGGATTGTGAGCAGTGTCAAGTGCCTCCTAACTGAGGGAAAGGAAGCTTTCAAGGTTGGTGACTGGGAAATTATTAAGTTGGCACAACATGACCTGAAAGGCAGTTTGAAGCAGGAAAAATGGGACTATAAAAGGAAGCTGGAGAGGAAACTGCAGTGCAACAACATCAAAGAGGTCTGGAGAGGAATGAACACCATCATTGGCTTCAAGGGGAGACGACCTCCAGGAGACATGGGCATAGCAAATGAGTTTAACCTGTTCTATAAAAGGTTTGACTTGGTGCTCCCCTGCACCTCTGCTGGCCCAGCCTCTTCTCCACCATCACCCTCACTAAGCAGCCCCCCCAACACCACAGCTGTCGCACCTTCTACACCAGCTTCTCACAGCTGTTTTTTTTTTTTTTTATTATTATTATTAAGTGGATGATGTAAGAACTGAGCTGAGGAGGCAGCACTCTGGCAAAGCAGCTGGTCCAGACTGTGTTCTAACCATGTGGAAAACATCATGTCTTGTGCCAGTAATGCAGGGTGGCTGACCATGATTAACAACTACAGACCTGTTGCCCTCACTTCCCATATCATATATGAGGACAATAGAGAGGCTACTCCTTTGCCTACTGAGACCACAAGTCCAGCATACACTGGACCTGTTTGTGTACCAGGAGAAAATCGGTGTGGATAACATGATCTTCTCCTTGCTTCACAGGACCTATTCCTTTATGGACGAGCCTGGCAGCTATATGAGGATTGTGTTTTTCTCTAGTGTGTTTAACACAATTCAACTCCAGATTTTGAGAGACAAGCTTAAGAAGATGGGGGTCGGTTCAACCTTCACCCCCTGGATACATAACTACCTAACGGGACAGCGACTATGTTTTTGGGACGGTTGCAAATAACATTGGAGCCCCGCAGGGAACTGTTTTGGTCCCATTCCTTTTCACACTGTACACTGCTGACATGAAATACAAGTCTATTTGCCACATTCAGAAATATTCTAATGATACAGCAATTGTGGCATGTATAAAAGATGGTCAGGAGGTGGAATACTGGGACTTTACCATTGCCTACTGTGACTGGAGTAAGGAGAACTGCCTCATCTTGAATACAACCAAGACTAAACCGATGGTTTTGGGGGCTGTGCTGGAGAGGTATGTGAGGAGCAAGTTGCATGTCATTCTCAGCAACCCCAGGAACAACCGGCTCCTGTCCCTGCACTATAGAACTGAGCAGTTCAGGAGATTCTTTATCCCTGCTGTTAAAGTTTATAATACCAGTCATTAGTCTTGTAGGGATAATTTGCACTTTTTTACTTGGGTATTTTATTAATTCTATGTACTGCTGATATTTAATGTCCTGTTTTTATTTATATTTTTTCTTTCTTGACTGTGTCACCTGAGATTTCCTAAGGGGATTAATAAAAGTATTTACAGATCTATCTATCAATCCATTTACTGTGGATAGCGAGATAGCCTATGTGTAAGTGTGTGAGAACGCACTTGCAGGATGATAAAAAGCCTACAGCTGTTAAACAAAATGCCTCGACTACAGTATTGCTGAGCAGAGAGAAAACAAAGGAGATGAGATTTTTAGGCAGTGAGGGAAGCAGCGGTGTAAGAACAAAAGGGGAAAGAGAGGAGTAAAAATGAAAGAAAAGAGAATGAAGGGGATAGCAGAACGAGGCAAGAGAGAGACAGAAGCAAGATGAGAGAAAGAGCACACTGACTGTATGGTGCAATATAAAAAACTTTCAAATACGGATGCACATCTTTTATAAATACGGCTCTTTTAAACTGTACTGAAAGCCAACTTCACCTGACTGACTGCCACCTATTAACACAAAATGTGAACAGCAGATGGGTGGGACTGTTATGTGCCTGAGATGATCATATTAGGGATATCCACATATCATACCTGAAAATAATGTTTTCAACTAAATACAGCAGATTGCTATACTCATGTTTTTCTACTCTTTTCAGAGTTCTGAAGAGGCTTCGGTAATAAAATGCAATGGCGTGCAATTTAATGCGCCAATCAGGATCAGCAGTATTTAAACAGATATAAGATTGTTTTATTCTCGGTTTGCTGAATATCAAATATATGCAGAACACACCCGCACAGTCATGATGAAGTACGCTGGCTGTGTATTAAACTCCCAAATGGTATTTTTTTTCATGAACATCTAGTTTTCCAGAGAAATACTTTTAAAATCAGTTTTCAGGGGCTTTTGTAACTGAATAAGAAGTATAATTACATGTAGAAAAAGCACTTGTGAATGTTGACTTATATTTTATGAAATGTTTCTTCTGTTGGCTTTTCCAGTTAATATAAGCATAAAAATAATAGAAACACTGATGCTGAGGGATTTCAAGGTTGCCTTATTTTAGTTTCTAAAAGCCCAATGAGCCATGAGTCACTCTTACCACCAAAGAAGAGCTGACTTCCTGTGGTGACAGGAAATGAGGGGGTGGCATGAGCTATGCCTCCTTCTTCTTTATCCACAGAGATTGTGAGGCGACCCCGTCTGCATGTAAGATCCACTGAATGCCACTGACCATCACTCAGAGCAGCACCTGGGGAAAAAGCAGGTGACAACCCTAATCATATTTTATTTATTTTCATTTTAAAAACAGCATTGAAAACATAAATCTGTTAGGGTTTAGGGGGTCATGTTTTTTAAAAACATATGCAAGGTTACAATTTCACTGACTAGGTTTATAAACTGACCTGCACTGAGCTCTAACACCACTGTGCCGCCTTTATGGATCTGCAGTCGGAGCCTGGCGTCACTCAGGTATAACCAGACCATGCCCCCTTTTTGAAGGAGGCCAAAGGTGAGCAGAAGTCCTGCCCTGTTCCATGTCCTGAACTGGAAACCTACAGACACACCATCCAGAGAGGACGTTGTAGTCCCTGGCAACTGGAGGAAACTCTGGGGCCCGGGGAACGTCAAAGCAATGGAAACTGGCTCAGCACAAGAAAAGGTCACATTGCCCTGAGAGACAAACATGCAGAGTGGGGAGAGAGGAGGTGGGACAGAAAAAAGTGATTACTGTAGAGATAAAACAACATAAAACATGAATATTAATCAGCTGCTGAGGGCGTGTCGATGTGACCTTGTGTCGCAGTGATCTCATCAGCAAGTCTCCTTGAAAATAGAAGCAACGGCTCCAAACTGAAAGCAGCAATGTCACCCATCACAGAGCTGTACAGGGAGGTGGATATGCATATGAACATTTCCATTGTGGCCCATTGTTTTGAGTGGTGGTAATGACTCTGGGTCCATTGCTAAGTCTGCAGCAGTTATATATTACAGTCCCTGCTCTCTTCTGGGAATATCAGCCTGCTATCTTTATAATGCTCTGGAAACACAGATGACATCTAAAAGCCCTTTGTAGAGCTGTTAAAGTGATATATGGAAGTATATGGTGAAGAAAGCTTCACCACTGCAAAATAAAAAGTAAAAAGTGAGCTATAAAATTCCCCAAAAGCCATTCACTAACACCCATGCACACCCAAAATACTCTGCATTACAGTTACCGTGCCTTTAAGACGGACTAAAAGTGCTCTCTTTATCAAGACAGACTAGAACAGTGTTAATTCTCTATTACTAAGAGATGTACAGCACTCTTGTAAAACAGCCTCTATTAGACCTTCAGCCATGCATGTGAATCTCTGAACCATTTTTACCAAGACGCTGCGCTTCTCTGCCCTCTCATCCTAAACTGTAATGAGAAACCATTTGTTACAAAATGGTTCAGAGTTGCTCTCCACTGAGTTCACTACACTTATTGTCATTGGAGAAATGTTTTTTTCTAATGACAAAGGCAAGGAAGGGCTTACTAGAAATCTAACCAGCATCAAGGCTCCTCTTTCCTTTCATCATTCAGTCTCCTCGTTAGGAGCTCATTAGTGTCATTAACCAGCTAGCAGCGGCACTGCCGGCATCCACATAATTTCCCAGTGGTGCTCAGAGGATGTCAACATGTATGAACACACCTGCATGTACAAACACACTCAAATACTCTAGAGGCTAACCTGTCATTATTTATGCATGCAAAGGAATAGTTCTGGAGAGACAGCAGAGGACTCTGTCTTGTGGTATTTGTCAGGATTTCTTGATAATAATAATAATAATAATAATAATAATAATAATAATAATAATAATAATAAAAATGAATAAAATGAATAATAAAAATGACTGTGTCATGAGAGCCTTCATTTTAAAAAAATATATTTTTAGTGCCTCAGATCTTCCTACTGATGCTGTGTTTTCTCTCAGATATAAAAATCCATAGAGCTTGAGGAGTTTGAGAAGCTGAACATCAAAGCACTATACTCTCCCCAAATGATTGACAAAATCTGACATCATCACACTATAGAAAAATGTACCCCCAAAGGTATGTGGACTATTATTTTTTTCATGAGGCAGTGATAAATACTGACATATCCTAGATGATGTAAGGTGTGTAAAGGACCCATTTAGGACAGATTAAACTTTAATAAAATAAGACATTAGAAATGTCTGAAGATAAATTCCAGGACACCTGTGCAGCTCACACACAGGCCATTCTGCGATACATTTACCTCCTAAAAGTCTATTTTCTTTGTCATTTCAGTCTTTTCACGCTGTTGAATTCACCTCACTGAAAATGAATGCCACCACTCTTTCCAATGATCTATCTGCCAGCATTCTCATAACCATCAGCCTCTAGTCCCTTTTCTTTAAATTCACTGAAATCTCTCATACCGCCTATTGGGCCATATCCTCCCTATCTCCACCATATCCAGGTTGTTGAGTTGCTCAGGGCACCTCAACCATCAGCCATCAGCGTACTCCTTTAACTCTGTCCATCAAAAATACTTTAATAATGTATGTTTATGTCCTTGTAATGAATGTACTTTTCTTCCAATCGATTGCTCCTTATTAACTCCTCCTCGCAAAGAAACTCCAATATTTTATTTGACACAATTAATAACATCCATAACTCACACTTAGCTCTTACTGTTCTGGGATCATTTAAACTTCTCAGCATACAAAAGATGACAGTAGCCCTTTACATGTAACACCACCCTCGCCTTTGTTAATAGTCGGTCCAACTATTGGCCCTACACACTGTAGCTGTTTTATGCTGTAATGCTGAATCACTTTCTGTGTTAGGAAGGCAACAATAAATAACAGAGAAACAGAAATGTTTCAAACAAATTAGATAAAAATAAATAAAAGGCAGTTAAAGATATGAGTGTAAAGGATGAAAAGAACACAAAAATGTATGATCATGCCAGCAAAGGCATGAATTTTCTTTTGAAAAGCGGCTCAGATCCTGAGGCAGACTGCTTCAGAGCCTGAGGTCACAGCTGATAAGCGCTGATGCTCAGTGCTCTTTTAAAAACAGAAAATAGATGTTCTTGGTATCATGTACTTACCCTTACAGTAACTTGGCGGTCACGTTTCTGAGCTAGCTCGATCAAGTTGACGTCGTTGTACAGCAGGTTTTCTATGCAGCCATGGAGGTTCTTCTTGGAGATGTCTGGTTTCTGAGAGCTGAGGCTGTGGACGGCACCTAAACTCAACTACGTCGGGATAACAATACAAAATATTGTTTAATACTTTTCTGTGTACATTCACATGCACATGTAACTCATCAGTTCAAAGTCGGTGTGTTTCAGCACACCTGTTCAATGTCCCAGCGGCTAAACTCTGCAGGGAGCTGAACTCTTTCCGTGTTTTTGTCCACAGTGAGGTTGAGGTGAGCATTTCTTTGCTCCAGTACTACATGGTGCCAATGCTGATCATCTAACAGGCTGCCAAGAGAGGTGAGACGCTGTGGTTCAAGGGAAGTCATACCTGAAGGAGGAGAGGCAGGGGTGGAGGCAGGAAGAGGAGTGATGTGAGAACAGCAAGAGAAAAGACAAAAAAATGCAAAAGGACAAAAAAAGAAAGAAAGAAGAATGGACAGAAGAAGAAAGTGGAGGGACAGCAGTACATTTAGGATGAACGGGAAGAGGAATGAGGTAGGTGGAGAAAGTGAAGAGGTGGAAAGGTGACAAACAGCAAGAGGAAGAAGAGAGGTGGGGAGTGAAGATACATGTCAGTGGATGAAAAACAAAGAGGATGGATGGGTGGCAGGGAAAGTATAAGAGGCAGGAGAGGATAAAGCAGGCAGAGACAAATAGGCCTTTATTAAAACTAATCAGAGTGAAATTGAAATTACAAAGACAGCTCAGAACTGTTTTATTTGCAGCAAAGAAGAAAAAAGAAACCTCGTACATTGGGCACCATAAAATGGAAAAGAATTTAAGTTCTCATCAAATTATTTTACTTATATCTAGGATTATTCAATTCTTCTGGTGGCTTTTAGCTTTTTTTTTTCTTCTAATTTTACTTGTGATCTGGCAGCCACTTCTATTATATGACCTGTTAGCTTGTAGGGTCTTCATTAGCTGACCTACTAGTCTGCTTCTTTCTGACAGTCTGACCTGGTGTCAGGGGAACAACAACAACAACCAGCCTCCATGCTGCATCTAAATATTTCATTTTTCTCAGCATCCCGCAGGGAGGATCACTGGGAGGTCACCCTCGCTCATCTCATTAGGAATGACTGGATATAACTGCATGCTTGCACTGAAAACTGAAGCCAAATATGTGATATGCCTAATTTTGGGGAGAAAAAAAAAAAAAAAAGACTACAGAAGAAACATGGCAAGACATCATTAATGATAGATGAGCACCAGCCGGTCCTAATAAGTGGATCCATCTCTATTCGCCACTAGGGATAGGAGAGAAACTGTGTTCCTGCTTAGAGGGGGAACTGGAGAGAGCAGAATACTGTCAGTCATTAAAAATGTATTAGATATTCCTAAGGGAAAGGCAATTTCAACTTCAGAGAAAGAAACAGAGCATTTGGAAGCTGATGGACAAATGTATCTTTGATATTTCACTTCATTTTGTGAGAAGATATACAAACTAGTGACAAATCAAAGGAAAAAACCCGAGCACTTCAGAGATCCTGCTGTGGGGGGAATTTTGCTGGCATCATTTGGGTCGACTCATCTTAAGGCGCCTCCACATTGTCAGATTTCAGGAAGCTTATACATGTCATGCTTCTGGGTTTCTGTTCAAACATTTCCTGTTTTAATTTTGTTATTCCTGGTTGTTTTTTTTAATCCCCCTTTGTATTTGTTTGCCTCACCTTCTTAAGCTTTACCTGTTCTGAATCCGTCTCAACCTACATTCAATTAGCCAGATTGTTTATTTTGTAATAATCAAGCTTTCCAGCAGTTCTCAGTGTTTCTTGTATTTCCCTTATGTTTTTAATCAATGTCCTCCTTTATAATGAAGATTTTACCCCATGCTGGAACTGTTTGCTGCTGTTGACTGCTTTTTAATTGTGACTTTTTCCTGGATTAAAGGATTTGGATTTCAGATTTTACTCTGCCTCCTGGTGTCCTGCATTTGTGTCCTTTCTGTGTTTGCTACAATAAGTTCATAGCTAACCAAACTGTGTGACTTGGATCTAATGAAATTGAGTAAACATCAGGCGTACTGAATGAAATTCTCCGCTGTTTGCGTCCATGCTTCTGTTGCCACAGCTCAACTACATTTTCTTCCTTGTTGGAATCCCAGATATTTAGTTTTGCACATTTTACTGACATCTGTCCACTTGAGATAGGTTACCATTGTTTTACCATGGTTAGCACTGTTGTGTTACATGAACCATTGCATAATTTTAAGCTGCATTTCTATTTGTTGGTTGGTAGAGTACAGCAGGTTGCAACAACAGCCACACTGATGGTCATCCTAAATTTTGGACACTGTCAGAATTTTCTTCTATGCTACCTTTAGCATTTAGCCTTCTGCTTAAGAACACCATTTTGAAGCCATGACCAAAGATATTGCTGCGATTTGGTGATTGTGCTGGTAACCTCTTGTCTGGGACAGCCTAAAATTGCACAGTGTATACCCAACATTAGAGGGAAGGGTCACTTCAAAGTCCTGCTGGTGTGAGTGGTTTCTACAACATCCCGTATGTTCATTGATAGGGCACTGAAAGGTTTGAAGAGTATGAATATGGTATCATATGCTGTGGCCTTCACAGTAACCAGGTATTGGGAGGATTTGAGCCGTCCACCTCTATCATCCAAAATCCAAGTGAAGGAATATCTTTTTGAAGAATAACATTTCTATCCTCCAAATTGAGCAAAAAATCAACTCTGAAGATGTTTTTAAAAAATGACTCTACCACACGTATATAGAACAGTGGGATCTGGTTAAATACTGAACCCTGAAAGGCCAACTTTTTAAGTCATTGAAAAGAGAATAAGTCCTCCTCAGTGCCTCTGCAAACTCCTCAGACAGCTGGAGGATTCAAACGCTTTTTTTTTTTTCAAAACTGTACTCTGACTAAATAAAATGCCAGTCAAATATTTAATCAAAAACAAAACACATGGCAAATCTTTTTTTAAACAAAAAGTGTGATCTAGACTTTCCCGTCTGATGGCCACGATTAGCCTTGATGGCCATGTACCTCTTAGGCATCTTTTAGAGCTCCAGTTAACAGAAAATAGCTTAGTGGAGTAAATACAAATTCCTGCAGTTTGGCTCAATTCAAGAATTTGCAATAGCCTGAAAAGACAATTTTAACCTTTTAGCTGCAAACCAAGTTTATACAGAAAGGAAAGTCACAGCTAACTGACCAGATTTAGCCCAGAAAATAACGTCCTTGGATTCCTCGTGCTTGGAAGGCAGAAACATTAAAGCTCTTCTGATGATATGTGGTGGCCTAACACCTTACTGAGATGCTTTATTTATTGTTTTTTCTTTGAATCTGTCTGCTTTCTGTTTTCTTATTTCAGGTGGAAAGAGGAAAATGAATTTGATCAAAACAGAGAAAGTTAAACTAATACATAGGAAGTCTGTCCTGTCAACACAGTTATTGTGATGACTTATTTGATTAGAGTCTGGATGAACAAAAAGAGACAGTGCAATCAATATGAGAGGAAAGATGAGAATCTCTTTATGGGCTTTGATTAATGGAAAAATTACTGTGTTGTAAGAGGTAGAGAAAAGGGCCTTACTGGATGGATGTTTTATTAGATGGATGATTTGATTAGTGCGTGAATGATGGGAAAGAGAAAGTAGAAATCAATATCAGAGATCAGAGGCCAAAACAGAAAATTGCTTTACTAATATTAATAAATAGAGTCATCTCTTTCCATCTCTTCATCAGTCTTTCTTCATGTGTTTTCTGTCCTTCGTAGTCCCATATCTTTTGTGGCTGTGAAATCATTGCGTGTGAGGGAGGCAACTTTTCCAGTCTTGAAGAGTTAGTGGTAAAACTTTGAGACTGTCTCACCTTTTTGTCATCACATTAGATACAGTCATTTAATGAATAACTTAGTAATGCAGTTAATTTAGGTATAATTGATATTATAATGCTAAACCATAGTATATGAGTTCCAACAATCCTGCCTATAAAAAGCAAATCATAAATGTTTCCAACCTTCCCTTCAAGGTCATCTCCTTGTGCACCTCTTCACTACTGTCAACGCTCCTGCTATTTTTACGTCACTCTGTGGACGTCCCGTTCTGACCACTTGAGCTTGTGCATCTTTGCTGGTTCCTGCAGTGGGTCAAAACTGCAACCCTTTCACTAGAGTGTATTGTATTGTAGGGTCTTTACCTTACAATATGCAGTGCCTTGAGGTGACTATTTGTTGTGATTTGGCGCTATATAAACAAACGTTTAATTAAATTGAGTCTCATTTGTTGGTAAAAAGATGAAGTTATAGTAAAACAAATATGGCAACTGGTGAGGGACAAACATTTCTGCCCACTCAGTGTGCTGTGACAGACCCACAGTGACACGTGCCATAGTGGAGGTCAGCTGTTCTGAATGTCGTCAGGCACCTAAGGCCCTTACAGTATTTCCCCATGTTGACAGTATGACCCTGGGGGACAACTTCAATGTGCACAACCTTGTTAATGAAATATGACAGGTTATCTCCCTGAACTGATGTGTCGCCTTCGGGCTTGGCGGTGGGCTCTTCCTCTAACAACTTCTGTTTGGTGACTGGGTTCTAGCCAAAGTCCTGGCTCTCATTACCAGTGATGATGCTCATTAAGGGGCTTTAACTTGACACATAAGTTGATATCTGCACAGAAATCACTGCTGCCTCGCAGCATCAAGCCTCCTATACTCAAAAGTCCTGTTCAGCTGGAGCCGAGTTAAAATACTGTCCCTTTCCTGTGGGTCCACCGGCTTCCTCCCACAGTCCAAATATCAGCATGTTAGGTTAATTGGTCACCACTGTGGTTTAATGGTTCACTGTCTTTCTGTAATACACTGCCAACCTGTCCAGGTTGCCTCTCACCAAATTTCAGCCAGGAAAGAGTCCACCCTTCTTGTAACCCTCAGTTCGATAAGAGGTTTAGAAAATGGCTGTGTGAAGGGTTAAAACTGCAGACATTTTTGCCTTAAATAAAATGTAAAGGTCAAGTTTTTACTGGAGCACTTCCTATAATACATAGTTACAGATACTTGGCTCAGTCCTGACATTGCTGCCTTTCAAAACTCTCTTGTCTGCTCACTCTTAAAGCTCTGCATTAAAACTCTGTGGATCAGCATCTACCAGGTTGTTGATACTTGAATTTTGAATGGAACCAATTAATGCAGTGGTTCTCAAATAGTGGGGCGCGCCCCCTTTGGGGGGCGCGGTGCGATACCTGGGGGGGCGCGTGTGACCCTGGGGAACAGGCTTTTTTTTGGGGGGCCGTACTAGTATAAAGTGTAATTGCGCATCCAGTACAGTAGGCGGCAGTGGTGCTGTCATTGTTACTTCTGTCACGTTTGCGACAGTGCAACATTTTACGACTTACAAGACAACAGGTTTGCCTTGGTTAGCAGTGTTGAGTCAACAGAAAGCTCCGACTGCGTTCTGCCTGTAGCCTCCGTTATTCAACATAACAACCCCCAACATGAAAAAGTTTTTAACAGGGATGAAAAGAAAAGCGGAGAGAGACAAAGATAATGAGACAAAAGAAAGTCACCCGAAAGCTAAGACGAGGAAATACGACGAAGCGTATTTAGCGCTTGGCTTCACTGTCACTACAGTTGGAGAAGAGGAAAGACCGGTGTGTTTGCTGTGTCTAGTTGGTCAAACATGTTTACAGTTTAAACAAGGATTTATTTATTTTTAATTTCAGGCAATGATGCACTTAAAATCTTTTCTGTTGCAGACTTAAAACACGATTTAATAAAGTTATTCTTTGTAAGTTTGACCATATGTCTTTCTTTTTTTCTTTAATGTTAATAAGGATAAAATGTTATGCAGAGATGGATAGTCACAGTGGGGAGTGGGGGGCGCGAATAGTTTTCTTCTTGCTAGGGGGGGCGTAACAGAAAATAATTGAGAAGCACTGAATTAATGTAACAGATCAATATGGACACACAAAGCCAGGGATCTCACAAGGACCACTCTCTCCTACATGCTAGAGTAACCAATAATATAACATAAGGGGAGTATATCTGATTACAGTCAGTGTAACACACATAAAAGCAGTTGATGTTCTGTAGTTGCATGACTTCTCATCCCAGAAACAGTCAAGAAATCTATTTTGAAGCTTTAAAAATGTGTAATTTCAAAAATTGCTGAATATTTTATTTATGAACATCAGAAAGAAAGAACATCCTGAGCAACTGTCTCCAGCATATTCACCCGAAGGCCTAACTAGACAAGACTGAGAGAAGATGTGATCAGATCCCTTTTTTTAATGACTGAAATCTGACTTAAGTGGAAATGTGCGTGCCCACGAGCAAGACACTGAGAAGCAGACTGGAGAAAAGTCTAAAAACTAGTTCAAACTGTGAATGCAGCAGTTCTTCTTCAGACTGAGTGTGCTGCCTCATCATTATAAGTCTGTGCCGAACACCAGCTTGAGTCATTTTGTCATTCTACACATGCCCTCAAGACAGTAACATGTCACTGTATCTTGTCTGCTATTCTATTACAGCTCCTCAAAATCTGATTGCCCTTATCAGAAAACAGGCTAGTATAATTATTTCAGCAACTGACTCCCATAAAACACCATGTCTGTCATAGAAACTCGGTAATGATTCACAGCTTAGGTCACCGAGTGACAAGTTTGCAGGAAGATTTTCAATGCCTCAAAATATTTTTCTTGTGTTATTTTTTCCCCATTGTGTAAGGTGAAGTGAGGTAAATCATCATTTTATCTTTTATCTCTTATCATTTTTTTTTTTTTTTTATTGTAGACTGATTCGGCACAATAAGCTAAACTAACAAAAAATGTCATCTGCAAAAATCAAACTGAGAGAAGCCGATCAAACAGGATCATTTTCCATCTTTCAAAGAGTCATTTAATGTATTGAGCATTTGAATATTACTGTAACTTGGATAATGAGAAATACTGTGTTACAAAATGAATTCTACTGTAGCGGCTAACAGCTTTTTTTTCTCCGAAGCTAGAAATACTGCAAAGGTCGCTGCTTCCATTATGTATGTGAAGGACTAGTTGCCAACAAATTAAAGCATACAGTAATTTAGAGGACTAGCTGTTCTCATTTTTATTTTCAGGAAACTGGAGAACTTGTGAGTACTTTGTGAGAAGTAGTTCTGTTTTGAGCTGAAGTGGAGGGCTGAATGATCCCAGCAAACATAGTTGAGGCAGCAGTGTTGTGTCTTTGGCCAAAAGTGGTTGAGGTCTGAAGCCAAAAACTGTAGTGTGATTATGAGGCAGGCAGCCAGAGGAGACACATTGAATAGTGGTCCAGTCATACCCTCTCTTTCAATCCAGGGAATAATGATCACACAGTACTATGTTAAAGCCTTGAGTCACTCTTCATTTCTTTATATTTTGCTTCCAAGGAGCCAGACTTCCTTGTAGACCCCAAACTATGCCAGAGCTTAGAACTTCCCATGCTGTTCCCACTTCTTACAGGTTTCTCACAAGAGTTTTGCTCTTGTTGATGCGCAAGTAGTCAAAAACACAGACTTCAGGCTGGTTTAAGATAGTTTTTCCTACTCTTGGCTCTTGATACAAATGGTATGAATATCCCTAATATGCTCTGACTGTGAGCACAGACGAACCGCCCACCTATGTTCAAATCTTCTGTTCTGCTATTCTGGAAGGGGCAGGAAATTAATAGAAAGGTGACAGCTGGGATAGCCCCCCCGCACAGGATAAGCGGACGAAAAGGGATGGATGGATGGATGGATGGATGGATGGATGGATGGGAGTCTTAAAGAGATGAGGAAGGGAGATAGAACAGCTTGTTTCAGACAGTGGATGAAGTGAAGTCAGAACCAACACCCAGATAAAGATAAAAGATAAAAAAACAATTATTTTGAAATGTGAATCATGAAAAACTAGTTCAAGAAATAAAAACAAGGAAATGAGTAAATTAGGTCTCGTTAAAATCTAACTCCAAAATTCCTCCCCTTCAAATTTTTATTCAGTTAACCCAAATGTTTAAAGGCACTTAGGTTTCTAAGTTGAATGAACTGAAAATGACCTACAGTAAACTTACTGGAAATTTTTTTGAGGGGTAGTGTGATATTTGCTGTGAGATTTCATAACATGTTTAGCTGCCAACGTAGTGTCGCAAAATAAGATTGGCCAATAATTACACCCTGCGGTGCAGCCAAGTGGGTGACTGTGACTAAAGACCTGGTTACTGCTTTCATATCTAGGAAGCATGTAACAAGGCTTTCTTTAAGCACCAGGGCTTTCCATACAGCCAACTGTGCTGTAAAATGGGGTCATTTCTGTAGAATATCCACGAATATATGAAATGAACTTCAGCTTTTGTATATATTTGCTACATATCCCTGCTGCAATCGTACAAATTTAATCAAGAATGCAATTATCTAAAAAGACATGTGGGACAAACTGGCAAATGGTGACACAAATCAAGCAGGGCCAGGAGAGGTGAGTGATGCAGAAACTGAAAATTGGTTGATAAGTAAAGGGAGAGTGACAGGGGGCAGAAATTAATTGCATTACTTTAAGTACTGATGTGCTGAAGTATCTGCTGAAATGTAATTAATCTACCACCCAGTTTTTATGTTGTGTTTTGGTTCCTCTGTCATCCAGGACAGTGTTGCTATTTTTTGTGGGGCTCTTACTCAGTGTTGCCTCATAAAGTGGACTGCATCTGCTCCAGGGGGTCAGACCTGGATGTGTTAGTGTAGGCACAAAAGTGCACAGAGCAGATGACCCAAATTACACAATTTCTTCACCTAAAAACTTGTTCAGAAAAATGAAAGAATGAAAGAGAGGGAGGGAGGGAGGGAGGGAGGAAAAAAGTAGATAATATGAGGCAGAGAGCTGAAGGACGCTGGACTGAAAAAATGGCTTACGGAAGCTTTTGAAATAACATAAGAGGAAAAGAATTGCTCCGGCATATCCACAAGACAGAGATACATAACAATGAAGGAACAGGAAAACAGGAAAGATGGTTGGGGGGGGCGGGGGGGTATCAAAAGGTCTTTGTGTGTGTCAAGCAGGCAAGACAGGCGAACGCACTAAACTAAAAACAGCCAAATGGTCTCTTCTGATAAAGAAAAAGACTGAGATGTAGGGAGACAAACCAAGAAAAACAACATTAATTAAAACAGAAAAGGAGGAAAATGAAAACAGAAAGTCACGCAAAGAAACACGAAGGGGTGGAGAGGAACAGAAAGAGAGAACACAATAAAAGCTCTCTCGCTTTTATTTCAAAGGACTTTTGCTTTTTTGAGTGCATACCTTTGTTCACAGTAGGACGTTCCTGATGATTATTTTACTAGTTGATTAAATGGGAGGGGAAAAAAAATCCAACTAATCAACCAGCCTACAAGTATGAAAACAACAAGAAAGCATTCAAATTGAACTCAGTCTAATGCATGAGGTTAAACATGGTCAATAATCAAAATGCAGCTGAAATGCGTTGCACCATGCATAACGCTGTACATGCATGATGTCAGATGCCTGCGTGCGGCTAACATTAGCAGTGGTTGCACCAGCTGCCTTCTTTCCTCGCAAATTAACATCCACCTGCTGTGCTGCATGTAGTTCTGAACTGCTCCAGGCGAGCAGTAATATGCCAGCTTATCCTGACACAATGAGACAGAGAGGTTTGCTGTCATCTGCTGGGGCTAGGAGGCTGTGTAACATCTGCGTAACATCTCAGAAGTGACAGTTAACTGGCAGTGTAAATTAATAAAATTTGAGTAATTACTCCAGCTATTAAGTCTAGCAAGGGTGTCTGTATTGAAACACTCAGTCAACTAGCTACTCGCATTCCTAGTTCAAAAAGTCCAGTCAAAAAGGGGAAGGTGGAACACTTCTCACCCTCAACCATGCTCAGCTTAGCTGCACAGCAGAAAGGGAGAGACAAACAAGCCATTTTCAGCTAACAGGAGGACAAAATGTCCTGAGCACCAATGCCAATGCTACCGAGCTACAGCAGCAGATTTGTTTTTTTAGATACTGCTGGCAAACCCACACATTACATGTGCTGTGGAGCTGCTTTTTCTTCACTATATTGTGAAGTAAGAGGCATGATAACTTCGAAATATTCACAAAATGCAAAGCAACTGCAGTCAAGCCCTGCAAACGTCATTTCTTTTAAGTGTACAGCTTGTGACTTTGAATTGAGATAACACCACCCTAAACGGGTACTACACAAGTACATAATGTATATCCTATATGAAAGCATGCTAAGGGAGGTACACTTTGAACTGCCTTTATGTAAAATGATGCATAATCTGACTAAGTTAGAGCACTTGCACTACACTTGATTTAAGCTTCTTGATGGTGACAGTCCAAGTGTAAACAGAAAGCTTTCCAAGGTGATCCATTTCAGAAAATGACATTCCTAAGAAGTCCCTGTCACTTCTTTTAGAGGTGATAATGATTCCTTGCATGAACTGAGTGCTTGAGGGGACATAGCAATGTTGTTTTAAAGAGTCATAACCTTTCTTTAAGATGCTATTTTACTTTAAGGATGTGCAAAACAAGTTTACAGTCTAGGAGAAGAGACAGGGGGGATGTGGCTGACAGATGGATGAAAGACAGAATAGATGACGGACACATGAGGGAGGAATGGGAGATAAGGATGCAGAGATGAAGAGCATTTGTGAGAAATAGAAGTCAGAGGGGTGGATAAAAGGGAAGATGAAAGCAAACAGGAGGTGATGGAGGAATAACTGTTAGAAGATATGAAATGGTGAGCATGCAAAAAGATGGATGGATAGATGGATAAATAAATCTGATGGGAATCCTGATGACTAGCAAGCCATATGGTGATGATGGCAGCCTGACAGTCTCTGGTTTAACCCTATTCTCACTCACACACACACACACACACACACACACACACACACACACACACACACACACACACACACACACACACACACACACACACACACACACACACACACACACACACACACACAGCTCTATACAGACTGTAAGCCATGCATCAAGTCTTACAGAGTCCAGCCCCAACACATGCTACAGTGAACGGGTACCATCCATCACGGCTGTAACTAGACAGAGATGCAGCAGCAGCCAAGACTAAACCAATCACATGGCAGTATGCGTAATGGCCCAAAACAATCTAAAGTTATTTTAGTTCATACTGTCCTCAAACTTGTGTACCAAAACAACCCTGAAGTGACAAAGTGACCATTTACCAGGAGTAAGAAATACTCTGTGTGCTAAAAGAACTAGTAGTAAATACTAGCCAGGTAATAAAAACAGAAATGCCATGTTTCCTCTCAGAGGAAATATGTTTAACTGCAAAAGTGATGTGCTAAAAATGCTGTTAGCAATAGCAGTAGAATTTTCTTTTGCCTATTTTCAAGCAAACTGGTGGAAAGGAAAAAAACTGGCATCTCATACATACACTCATATAGCCTTTGAGTTGTGTCATATATCAGGAGCCATGTCATGCTTTTAAACATTGCCATTATTTATTCTGCAAACATTTGGGGCAAACATGGAAAACCAGGGAGCAACAACAAGCACAGAACAGAACAAAAACAGACATCAGTCATAACAGATAACGCTGTCTGTGTCACACAGAATGAATAGGAAGATCTGTGGTTATGCAGCAGCTGTGGGCAGGCTAAAGCAGCATAAATAGCTCAACAATATGACGCAAAGAAAAATGAGCCATCAGCTGATTTTGGCTTGCATTGAAATCAGCTGATCTTCTGGGACTGCGGCTGATTTGACTTGATCACCCGTCAGAACTAATGCTAGAGTTTTGGTCTATAAGGTGCAATTAAATAAATCTGGGAATCTGAATGAACTGACAAAACAAAAATAAAGAATTAAAATATGGCAGAGTTTGATTTCAAGATAATCTTCTCACATGTTGCACAACCAAAATGATCATCATCAAATTATTTGAATCATTTTCATCTTAAAATGGTTGCCTCAAAGACAGGGACCAGGTCTGTAACTACTCGCCTTTGTGACTGACTGGGGGTCAAACTGGCAACTACATGCAATCTGTTTATGTTGATTTTTAATACAGTAACTAAGTGTGATAAATCAGCAAAAACTGCAAATCTGTCACTATCTGATGCTGCTTACATATACAGAAATAGACATTAACTACTTACATTCACAGTCCAGCCAGAAACTCATAGATGGGAATCAGAAATTTAGAAATTCTTTCACAAGTAGTGACATTGTTGCTGCAGGATGGCAATTTAACTGCAAAATGACCTCAACGGTCAGAAACCTTGCTTAGATAGGAATATAATATATATGAGTTATATTCATCTGTGCAGACGGACTCAGACTGATCGGCAATCTGTCAGCGTTTATAAATCCGACAGTAATTATTTGCAAACCTTCAGCACTCTGTCTGAAAGTGATCGCAGTAAGTACGAGTCAGGCCACAGTTTTTCTGGAGACAGGTTGCCTCCCACCATGTGATCTCTCCAATCACCATGCTATTAAAAGTGGTCACCTAGAGGCTGAGAATGTTGCTTGCAATGGGTCAACGAATGCAACAAAATTTCAATGCAATCACTTGGTAACCGCTGATTTTTCCTAATTGCAAGGAGGTTGCCGTCTTATTTTTATTCTAGTGTGACTGAGTCATTAGGCATGTTATGTACACTATATTGCCTAAAGTATTCACTCATCCATCCAAATCCTTGAATTCAGGTGTTCCAATCACTTCCATGGCCACAGGTGTATAAACCAAGCACCTAGGCATGCAGATTGCTTCTACAAACATTTGTGAAAAAATGGGTTGCTCTCAGGAGCTCAGTGAATTCCATTGTGGTACTGTGATAAGATGCCACCTGTGCAACAAGTCCAATTGTGAGATTTCCTCATTACTAAATATTTCACAGTCAACTGTTAGTGGTATTATAACAAAGTGGAAGCAACTGGGAATGACAGCAACTCAGCCACAAAGTGGAAGGCCACGTAAAATGACAGAGGGGTGTCAGTGGCCTCCTCCTGTTCCAACATGACTGCACACCAGTGCACAAAGCAGGTCCGTAGCCCCTTAACTGGCAAGGGCCCGGTGACGGGCCGTTTGTAGTCCCTTTTATATGGCAGGCTAGACCCTCCCATTTTTATTGACACGTCATTCGGCCAATCATGTAACTGGCTGCACCAAATCACCTGACAAAGCTACGTGACGCCCTCTGAGTATTATTGGCTCTGGGAAACCCATTTCTTAACATGATTGGCCGAATGAGGTGTCAGTCAAAATGGGCGGGTCTAGCCTGCCATATAAATGCACTTCATTCGGCCCGCGGACCAGACGCAGCCGATTAATAGGCTATGAAATGGGTTGTTCAGAGCCAATAATGACCAGAAGGCGTTATGTAGTTTTTGTCAGGTGATTTTTTTGCTGCCAGTTAAGGGGTTAAAGACCTGGATGAGCCAGTTTGGTGTGGAAGAACTTGACTGGCCTCCAGAGTCGAGTCCTGACCTCAATCTGATAGAACACCTTTGGGACGAATTAGAGCAGAGACTGTGAGCCAGGCCTTCTTGTCCATATTAGTGTCTGACTTCACAAATGCACTTCTGGAAGAATGGTCAAAAATTCCCATAAACACTCCTAAACGTGTGGAAAGCCTTCTCGGAAGAGTTGAAGCTGTTATAGCTGCAAAGGGTGAGCCGACATCATATTAAACCCTATGGATTATGAATGGGATGTCACTCAAGTTCATATGTGTGTGAAGGCAGACAAGCAAAATCCTTTTGGCAATATAGTGTATGTGCTGTGATTTCATCAAAGACAGGAAACATCCCATTTCAATCTGACTTGACATTAGTGTGGAGGAGGACGAGTGCTGGGTCTCCATCTATAGCCCAGCAGTTTTCAGCAGTTGAAGAGTGCATTCAAGCCCAGAGGAGATACAAAAGGTCAGGAGTGGGACATTCACAGGGTTGTGCACCGTAAATTCACCCCCCACCAGCATGAACGTGAAGTTTTCCTGTTGTGTCCCAGGGTGTCTGATGGACTGCACTCAGTGGAATACTGAACTGTGGCACGTGCCATTGTGCCAGCACACAGCACACTGAAAACACAGGAGTCTTTTGGCAAAACTGACACAATCTTGACTCACGACCTGCCCTATTTTCCAGTTTTATTCTCCCTGTGATTTTTATCCTCTTCACCAACAGGGAAATCAAGTTAAAGGGTCACCGTTTTCACACAGAGGGGGAGAAGGCACGCGTGCACAGGAAGAGTGGTCTAAAAATAGCAGAAACACTGGAAGTCGCCTGCACATTCAACAGATTATGACCCTGATTAGTGTTTTTTGGTCAATCACATCTTGCATCTGGGGAGCCTGTTGTGTGCCTTTTTTTTTAGTTTTTTGCATAGTTCTCCAAATACAAATATTGTTAAGAGATGTTTTAAGTAAATCTATCCCCCTATTTTTCTTTTACAAATACTACTTCTACTCCAGTATATATGAGAAAATGTCTGTTCTTATGAATGGGTACCATTACTGTATGTTTGTGTTGTGTTGTACCTTTTCTGAGCAGCAGCTGTAGCTTTCCTCTCTCTAACTCCAGGCTGAGGCTGACTCCCTGCTGCCCCTCTGCATGCAGTAGCATCCCAGAATTCCTCAGGGTTTTAAACTTCAGAGAGACAACCTCTTTGGATGTCCGCCACGGCCCAGGACTGAGCCTGTACACCAGGCTGCTGCTGCCGCCATTTAAGCTCACCACATCAGAGGCTGAAAAACAAAATAGATCTCATGATAAAAAAAAAAAAGAGCAAAACACTGAAACCACAATGTTAGCCAAAATCAAAGGCTCAACAATTGATCATAACACCCTTAAACAGACAACAATCTATTTTTTTGGTGCAGTTTTCCTACAGCATCAGATTACTCAAACCTGCAACTCATAATTGGGTATCAGAGTTGCTATTAATTTCATGCAACATCAGAATTCAAGGTTCTTAATTAATCCCTATAGTGCTCTACATAAACACACAATAACCCACACCTGGATTGCATAATCTGCCTGTTCCTGTAATACTTTGGTTGTAGCAGACAATCTGTTAAACAGCGAGGGAAAATTTTCCAGCAAGGACTGAATCTGTATTCTGCCTAACACTTTTCATCAAGAAGTCTCTCAGTTACTATGTGCTGCTCGCTGGGGATTTGGGCTGAGGCGAGTTGAGGTAAACGGTGTAGGTGTAGAGAATGAACTGCAAATGCTGAAATACTTTAAAGAGAGCCGCCGCTGAGTTCAGCATCAAAATCCTTTTCAGTTGTACAACTAATTTCTCTGACCGAATGTTTCTTAATGGACTTGGCAACTCTTTGGCTCCCTAAGTCTTACACACAATCAGCCAACCACTTTGCTTGCAGTAATGCTCTTATTGCATTGTACAGTGTATTTCCTGCTGATTGCAGAGCAGCAGGCTTGGGCTCGGAAGCACTGACTCATCCTCTGCATGGAAAGCTGAAAACATTACTTTAAGTCTACTCTGCGGACTATCAAGCCATTCTAATTAAGTCCCAGATTACATTTTGTTCTACAATATTATGTTTTATGTAATTACAATCAGCCATATCCCTGTAATTATCCCCAGAACATAATGTTGATTATTTTTGACTCACTACCTGGGCACCAAAATAGCACTGGACATAGTGAGAACAGTAATTAGGTGGACAGGCTTTTGCTCACACATTCATTCAAATAACTGCAGTAATCATCATAGAAACACACATATGACAATGGAAAATAATAATAAATAAATAAATAAATAGAGGACAATCCCTTTAGCAGTGCTGGGAGCTGCAGTTAGTGGCTTAGACTGGTATGAATATCATGTTTCACACACGTGGTTATTGGGCAAGAACTGGCCCACAAAATGGTCCAGTGTGGCCCACTGGATGGCTTTGGGAATATTGCAGAGAAGGGCGAGCATAATGTTTGGATTTTTCACTGAATTTTGATGTAGGAAGCATTGTGTTATAGGTTGTTAAGAATAGAGGACGACAAGGGGCTGGTTGTCCAAATCGTTAATGTCATCTCAACCACAGATCTGAATCATCATCAATTTTTAGCCTTTCTTACACACAAAGTGTACTTGTTCTTCTATAGATTTGGAGGTGTTTTGATATGCAGTAGTTTGGCTGCTCCTGCCCACTTAAGGTTAACTCGGGCTGTATGTGATTCATTAACATTTGACACCCCTGAACTAAGCTGCACACAGCACAACTGTCTGTGCCAAAATTTAAGGCAACCTATCCCATGGCTGGTAACCATTTTACTCATCCTCATGGTGCTAGGAGAATAATCTGTACTCCATGATTCACTGTAAAAATCTTTAAATCCATCCAGTAAATACTTTCAAGATCGGCTTAACCCCCTACTGTCATTTAAAGAGCTTTGATGCTAATGCACAAAGAAAGCTTTCTGTCACAAAACCTTTGCTATTGCTCAAGAAATATTTTGCATCACCAATAATATGTCCAAACAGCTGAGGCATCTCTGCAAA
The DNA here is from genome assembly GCF_007364275.1 of Archocentrus centrarchus. Lineage (NCBI taxonomy): Eukaryota > Metazoa > Chordata > Actinopteri > Cichliformes > Cichlidae > Archocentrus > Archocentrus centrarchus. The sequence continues at coordinate 29,063,776 of NC_044362.1, read as the reverse complement.
CGTTCACAGAACGGGTAAATTAATTCAGCATAGAAACTGAGAAATGCAAATTAAAAATACTCCTCATACTCACCATTATTCTTTCTTCCTACAGTGTTTTACTGTATTTGAGGTCTAATTACTTTTTTTTACTTTTTTTACCCTAGTTTTCTGCTGTCACCACTACTCTTTGAGGCAGTTTCACTGGTGTGTGGCTATTTGTTGTCATTAGTTGAGTTTTTAATCATAAATGATTTTTTTGCTCCAGTTTTCATAGATTTCATTTATCAAGTCTAAACGCTCATGGAGGTCGGAGAAAATGTTCTCCATCCATTCTTCTTTGTCTATAAAATCCTTTCAGTGTTAACTACAAAACACATTATTTTGTGTTTCCTTAAAAAAAGAATAATATCCACCAAGCATTTACATTCAATGCATTTCTCACACTGTGGCAAACCGTTTGTCACCAGCAGCTATATCGCAGCTCCCTGCAATGCATTACATTTGTTTTTCCAGAGAGGATTCTGCCATGGATGCTGCATTAGTTTTCTGCAGGAACACTGGGAATCTTTTCTGACAACTGTGACACTAGCTGATAAATATAGTACACAAATATATCTCCCGTGTCCTTAAGTGACTTTTGAATATTTCCAAAACCACTATAGGCTATTCATCAAAATCCAGCTTTTAATGTTTCTCCAAATCCATCTTCTTCTCGAGCAGACAACGATAAATACAGTTTTGGGGAATATACAATGGTCTGAGCATAAATCATCTTTACACTTGGAAGACTACAAATGATGAATATGCAAGCACAAGATATAAGAATATAAGGAAGATACAGAGATGATGTAAAAGTGGTGATCACCAAGAACACCAAGAATGACACAAAATACGAGACACCTTTGGTACAGCGACATTCTGTTTGAATTGGGGAAGAGGTGGATAACACTTACATTTTAAAATAATGGTATTTGACCAAAGAAATGTATTTGTACTCGTTCCCCTTTTTAGTTTATTGAAAGCAAACAAGCTGATATCTTTCTTCTGTTTTTATACTATTTTTATGCTCCGCTCAGAGTACAGTCGACTAAATACAAGGAGAAACTTGAACTAATTCACACAGACAGCTGTGGAGGAAATCCCAGGAAACCATGTTTGCACATAAATAGCTACTCTTTGATACGTATATTCCAGTATGTATATGTAAATAAGTCTAAACACTCATGGAGGTTGGAGAAAATGTTTTCCATCCATTCTTCTTTGCCTGAAACTCCTTATTAGATTAACTACAAAACACATTATTTCACGTTTCCTTAAAAAAGACTGATATGCACCAAGCATTTACAGCCAATGTATATTCATGAGTATGTTGTGTTTTGATTAGAGAACAGAAATCAAGGCAGAGCAGCGAACGAACACTGGGAGGACAAAAGAGTACAAAAGCCTGCTCTTTAAAAAAATATGAGCAAAGTCTGACAGCTGACTGTAAACCTTAACCGTGACGGGGTTAAAGAATAAAGTAAAGTTCCATTCATCTGTAATGTGTTTAAAGTCATGCTGAGTCAATAGGATTCATGCTTTATGTGAAATAAAAACAGCACTGAGAAAATAAAGCCACAGCATGTTTTCAGGCTGATGGGAGAATAGCAGTGACACATTTGATATCTATTAGTTTCTGTAATTTTTGTAGCAGTTTTTTTTTTTGCCAATGGAGTCAGATAAGTTATGTAACCGAATCTGACAATATGCTTACATGCAAAACGCAATGCAATATTTATTTGGTCCACTGTGCTGATCCTAAGGCTGATGGGGACAGTATGTAAAAAAATAAAATAAAATAAAAATAAAAAGAACAAAAGAACAAAATAAAAAGAACTGCGAACCATCAACAAAATGCTTTGTGTGAAAGAAAAGCAGTGCAATAACAAAGGAGCGAAATGTGGAAATATTTCAAGAAAAGATTTAGCAGTTCTTTCTTCGATAAAGAAGCCAGAACTTACTGTAAGGACATCCGTAGGTTTCCAGTCTTAGTCCGATCCGTCCGCTGGGATTCCAGTCGAGAGGAATGAGGCGGAGAAAGCGCGCGATCGCCGCTTGTTGCAGCTTGTATTGAACCACACTGTCTGCATTGCTGTTACCTGGAAATGACTGAAAGCATACAAACACAGAAAAAGACATGATATGTAAGTATTTGCATTGAAAATGTAATCTCCATAAAGATTAATATAAAAAAAATATGGAGAATTGTGGGCAAAGAAATGGAAGCTTTCTGGTTTCCTGTTTCTGAATGTAGTTCCAGGTTTCTTCTCATGCTTGAGCAGGTTTTAGATTCATACAGATAAACTGTCCACACGGAGGAAAAAGACAACATTTCCCAATATTAACAAAACCAATAACTACCATCTGGCTATTTGCATTTGTTTTTAATTTATCTGCATTCTTAAACAATGAATGGCAGGGGTAACAGGAAATCTTGGCCTGGGTATCTGCAGGCTACACTGAAAGTCTGGAAATATTGAACAATATCCCGCAGAGACTAAGCTGCAAGACTAGTCTATGGTTGCACATCAAAGGATAAGACCTGAGGACTGTATACACATGCAGCTAACATGCTGATATTTAGCAAATGCAATGTTTATTTATCATGTCAATTTCTTGACATTCACCAAAGCGTTGAAAGCAAAAAAAGTAAAAGCAATAAAGTTAATTTTTTTAATTGATGATAAATAAATGTTAAGAAAACACCAAAATAACTGAAATCCATCCTGAGGGGACTTTCATGGTGACTCATTTAATAGATGTCAAATCAGTTCACTCAAAGTCAACTGAACCAGCTCAACGGCCCCATTAAAGGGGTTGTTTTTAATGTTAACAGGGTCAAAAACATTTATGTGCAGTGTAATTACTGTAGCAATATTCACCATTCTATGAACCTTTCTTTCATCACTCTGATATTCTGATATGACTGTGGATGGTCCATTTCAATCTTTAATTATCCATCCATCCATCCATCCATCCATCCATCCATCCATCCATCCTCTACCACTTATTCGGGTTCAGGTTGTGAGGGCAGCAGTCTAAGCGAATGAGCCCAGACTTTTATTACCCCAGCTAATCCGGGGGGGATGAGTCATTCCTAAGCCATCTCTCCAGTGAGTCCTGGGTCTGCTCTGGGGCCTTCTCCCAATGGGAAATGCCTGAACCACCTCACCCACAAGGCATGCAAGAGACATCCTAATCAGATACCCAAACCACCTCAACTGACTCTTTTTTGATGTGGAGGAGTAGCAGCTCTCCTCTGAATCTCTCTCTCTAATGACCAAGCTCCTTATCCTCTCTCTAAGGGAGAGTCCAGCCACCCTTCGAAGGAAACTCATTTCTGCCACTTGCATCCATGACTTCATTCTTTCCGTCACCACCCAAAGCTTGTGACCATAGGTGAGAGTAGGAACATAGACTGACCAGTAAATCAACAGCTTTGCTTTTATGCTCAGTTCTCTCTTCACCACAAAAGATGGGTGCAGCGTCTGCATCACTGCAGACACCACCCCAATCCATATGTCAATCTTACACTCTACACTCTACTCTAACTTGGCCGTGACCTGCTCTAGTGCAAGCTGGCTTCATCACCACCTGATGAAACCAACATAACCACATTGTTTGCAAAAAGCAAAGATGAAATCCTGAGGCCACCAAAGTGAAGACCCTCCACCACAAATTCCAAAGTGCAGCCCTGGCGAAATCCAACACCCACCAGAAACAAGTCAGACTTACTGGCAGCAATACAAACCAAGCTCTTACTATGTTTGCACAGGGGTCAAATCGCCTGTAGGGGACAGACACCTCATACTCCTGAAGCACCCCCACAGGATTCCACAAGGGAGGCGGTTGAATGCCTTCTCCCAGTCCAGAAAACACATGTAGACTAGTTGGGCAAACTCCCACGCACCCTCGAATATCCTCAAGAGGAATACAGTAACAACTCGTCCAGTGTTCAGTGACCAGGACGAACACCATATTGTTCCTCCTGAATCTGAGGTTCAACCAATGGATGGACTCTCCTCTCCAGCACCCTGGCATAGATATTTCCGTAAAGGCTGAGGAGTGTGATCCCCCTATAATTAGAGCATACCGCCACAGACCTCCACGCAACATTGTAGAGATGTGTCAGCCAGGTCAACTCCACAACAGCCAGAGACTTAAGAAACTCAGGGCGACTTTCATCCACCCCAGAGGTCCTGCCCTAGGGGCTCTGCCACCGAGCAGTTGTTTAACTACATCAGTGACCTCACCCCCAGTATGTATATGTATCATCCCAGATGAATCATCCCCCTTATCCCCACACTCAACTTCCATAAAAGAAGGTGTGATAGTGAGATTGAAGAGATCCTCAAAGTGTTTTTTCCACCAACTGACTACATCCTCAGTTGAAGTCATCAGCATCCCACGACCACCGTATACATTGTGAGGAGAGCACTGCTTCCCCCTCCTGAGTCGTCTGACAGTTTGCCAGAATCACTCTGAGGCCGACCAAAAGTCTTGTTACATTGTCTCACCGAACTCTTCCCACACCTGATTTTTTGTGTCAGCCACTGCCAGAGCTGCACTCTACTTGGCCTGTTGGTAAGTAGACCATAGGGGATTCCAGCTGCCTCTGGAATCCCACTGGCTAACCAAGCCCAATAGGACTCCTTCAGCCCAACTGTTCCCTTCACCTCCGGTGTAAGAATAGATATTATCTATTCTTATATCCAATGTCCACCATCTGGTTCTGAGATTACCACCACAATGGGCACCAACGACCTGGCAGCTGCAGCTCCTTGCAGCCATGTCAGCCACTTCAGCACTGGAGTTGCATCACATGGTCCACTCAGGCTCAATGTCCCCAGCCTCCCTTGGAATGCAATCAAAGCTCTGCTGGAGGTGGTATTGAAGAGCTCATGGAGTCAGGCCTCTGCCAGACGTTCCTAGTGCACTCTCACTATACATTTGAATACACCAGGTCTGTCCAGCATCTTCCCCTGCCACCTGATCCAAGTAACCAGCAGGTGGTGATCGGCTGACAGCATAGCATCTCTCTTTACCCGAGTGTCCAAGACATACGGCTGCAAATTTGGTGATACGATTACAAAATCAATCATCATCCTGTAATCTAGGTTGTCCTGGTACCATGTGCGCTTGTGTGCATAGGCACAAACAACAGTAAGGACCAATACCCAACCCAAAGGCACAGGCAAGCAACCCTCTCATGCACTGGGGAAACCCCAAAATACAGGCAGCAAACCGAAGGATACCCACCGCTGCCCGGCGCCTCTCACCTAGGGCAACTCCAGAGTTCAACCCCTCTCTATGAAACTGGCTCCAAAGCCCGAGCAGTGTGTTGAGGTGAGCCCAACTATATCTAGTTAGTATCTTGCAACCTCACGCACAAGCTCAGGCTCCTTTCCCACCAGAGAGGTGACATTCCATGTGCCACAAGCCAGTTTCGGAAGCTGGGGATCAGAGTGCCAGGAACCCTGCCCGCCGCCCAATCCACAAAGCACCAAACCTCTACGGCTTTAATCGATGGGCTGAAAAAGCAACGAGATCAGTAGTAATGATTCAGCTTCTGAGATGGAGATTCTTTTTTTGTTTTTCTAAAAACACAAAATTATGTTTATTTTAGCTTTATAATTCTTGACTCCAGATTATTTAATCTAGTTTTCACTTGGCGGATCACTGACAGTAGGTAGACACGTGGCACTTGTATAGGGGTCGAATACAAGGCATAGATCCCTGATCACACTGCCGACCCGCATGATGGGCATGTTAAGGACACAGCTCATTCCCATTAGCAACTGGAAACAAAGTATGCCGATAGAAAAAGCTGTTTCTGATTAGGAGATGAGGCGTGAAGGAGAGGTGAAAGGGAACTTCAAACACAGTTTATATCTTTTCAAATTTGGAAAGTATTCCTTTGAGGAAATTAAATTCATTAACCTGCTTCATGCAAAAATCCTTCCATAAAATGTGGAGTGTTAGCAGGGAATTGGTTTGCTGGTCTCTCTCAGACTCTGGGCATAATGCCTGATGGATTTCTTTCCATCTCCTCCATCTGGATATCTAGCCTAATTACATGCCTCCCTTGAAGTTGACACGCAGGTTAACTGGCTCTCCCACAACTGAATAAAACTTAGACACTTAATTAACTTATTAATTCCTCTGTAATCAAGAGAAAGTGGAATTGAATCACATCATATGATGAAAAGAGACCCTGTGGTTGACTGAAAGGAGAAAAAAAATTCAATGTAAATTTTGTGAATTTATTTTTAATTTTCATGTATGAATTAGTTCATTTTGCTCTTTAAAGGATGTCAACTTCTAACTCCCGGGCTTTTGAAATATGTAAAAATCCTCAATAGAAGAAAAAACATTAGAAACATGACACTGCCTGTGTTAAAATTATACACATACCCAGCTCGTACCGCATCCTTATATTAAAGAAAACAGGTAGAATTTAAAAAGGGCACCTATTCTGATATATAAAAAAACAGTTAATTAATTAATAAAAAGATAAATATCACTCTAATCTGTGATCTCTGTAATTTTGGAATAAATGGTATTATTTGTACCATGTTCTCTAACCGTACCAGCTTTTTGTTCACAGGTATGTTTGAATACATTTTAGGTGGCTTTTCAAAACTGAATGTGCAAACTGCATGTTCCTTCATGAAGATGAAAAAAAGATAGATTATTATTAAAATAACTGCATGTTGTCAAAAGGTTTATGCACCAGACCTGCAACCCTGACCTCCTCCCTAAGAGATAGTGTGGTGTTAAAAATGTAAACACACAGACCTTGTCAGGGAGGACAAGAAGGCATGCACGTACATCGCTTTAAGAGCTGAAATTCATGGCCAAGGCTGTTCTGCTAAGAAAAATCTCATATAGAATTGAATAGTGGTTTAAGAGTACTCTTTCTGTGTATATGCAGTTGAGTGAAAGCTGCAGAAGTCCAAAAAAAGCAAGATGCTGAGTGTTTTATCTGCTCACAGCTTTGAGCCAAGCAGCAGGAAGGATGAAAACAGAGCAGTGAGCATTAATGGAAAATGACAGAGGGGGAAGAAAATCACACGGGGAGAAGAAAGAGGGAGATAAGCAGCAAAGACAGCAAATAAGAAAACGAAATAAAGTAATAAAGGAAATTTGAGAAACAGGGAAAAGTGAAAAGAGCAGGACTTGTTTCCTCATCTTCAGCCCTCCAGGCAAGAGAAAACAAACAGATAAAGAGGAGCGAGACAATAAAGAAAAGATGGATTGCAGTATTTTCCAGCACCCACAGGCTTCCGAAGAAAAAAGAGAGAGAGAAAAAAAAAAGATGTCATCCTGAGAGAGGAAGAGGAAAACAACAAGTTTCCTTCCCTGATCATCAGCTCACTGTGCTGCGAAGTGAAGCAAAGTAGGAAATGATCCAGGAACTCTGCCATCAACTTCCTCCTCTGGAAGACTCTCTAAGCCTGGCTGACTAATTCACCGACGTTCACAGGAGGAACACTCTGAAATGTGACTGGGATTGTAGAGAGTTTATGTAGAGTGTCAGAGCACCGTGTTTTTTAACACGTTTTGTAAGGAGCAGTTCTGTCTGCTTTCTCAGAAAAGATCCACAGTGCCGAGATTAGTTGGCTTAAAACTCAGCTCGACTTCTAATCAAAGGCTCGTCTCTGCAGCGCTGTAACAAACCTGCTTTCTTCCTGGATCAATGTCCAGGTACACAGTGGAAAACTTTGCAGGTCTGTTGTTTGATTTAGTGTCCAAGTCACTGGGAGCATGCAGGTACATATTTTGAAGTGGCTCGCTGAGCTGACAATTCATCACTGTGTTTGCTTTCAACACCAAAACTACTTTGTATTCCAGTGCCATTATACTAAACAATGTACCACCACTGCAGTAGGACAAATACAACGTCCAACATGACACTTGTGCAATGAGAAAACGCCAAAGGGGAGTGCTGTGTCTATGAAGAGGCGGGAGGTGATGCCTAACTGCCTCTGTGACACATCTCTCTGATTTTTTTTTTTTTCATTAATCAGCCCTACAGAGACCAGCTGAGCCTTTTTTACTTTATGGCTATGTTTTGCCATGTTGTTACTTGTGATCAGTGGTGGAAAAAGTAATAAAATGGGCCAGAGGAAGGTAACAAATGAAAGGAGAATCCAACAGAAAATGTCTGATTAAGGCTTGGGGCCAACACGTCTCCAGAACAGCTTCACTGATCCTTTGGATTAATTCTAAGAGTCAAATCTATTTTACCCAATGTAAACATGTCACCTACAGATGAGGACACAGTCATTCATCTTAGTATAAAAGTGATTAGTCAAGATCATTTTCTACTGATTTACAGTGACCCTTCCTTTTAAGGAGACAAGTGGAAATAAACACAATAAACAAAAGACACCTATGACATAAAAGACCTACTGGATCCCCTTAATGTGGGGCTTAGGGGGGACCCTCATCTCACAGGGGGACAACAGGACTATGGAGAAGATTGACAAAACCCTACTCACCCCGATACTATCCTCCTGTCTGTACTGCTTCCAGTTGTGTCCCGTGTCACTGAACATCAACAGGTAGGACGTCAGCCAATCAGAGCTGCCATAGCGGCCCTGTGTGGCAACAGCTGTGATCTTGGTGCGCTCGCCCAAGTCAACCTCCAACCACTGATACTTGTCTGAGATGAGAGGTGACCAACCTCCAGCTCCTGCAGAGAGATGTGAATAAAAAAATATGCATATATAAGTGATTAGATTTCCATCTAGATTGGATGAGATGAAATATGTTCTGGCGAGGAGAAAGGAATGAATTGCATTGCTTGACCTTTCATTATAAACTAAAAAACCCACTTTTCAGTTATGAAACCCGAATAATGAAAATTGATTGAACCACAGTATGCATCAGTAAATCCATTCAGAAGCTACAGTGAAATATAAATCATACTTTAAGAACTTTCTTGAGGAACTTAAAAAACTTAAATTTCCCATGACTCAGAGAGCCTTCAAGAATGTGTGGCTTTTTTCATCTCAGTTTTAGAAAATGAAATATATTTGTGGTCCCCTTTAAGATTAAAATTTCAAAAATAGACACTTCAAAGCAATGAAAGAACCATTTCTGGATAATGTCTGTGTGTAAACTGATCTGTAAAAGGTCTGCTTAAGACAGCGACACTAAACCGGATCACTAAAGTTAAAGTTAATATACTTCTTCTTTCATTAAATGGGACCCATTATGCTCATCAATATTTTATGTCATAGATACGCTGTTGTGGTAGTGGGTGTTCATATTTAAGATTCAAATAACGAGGTCAATAAATCCACAAGTCCACATGAGCCAAAAGCTCGAGGATCAGACTGGCCGAAATGATTCATTTTAGACCATTTTTTCTACTCATGGCTCTGTATGAGATCAAAGTTAGTGGGTATCCCTAATATGGTCAAGCACACAGATGCCTGAGCTGATAGGTAGCCCCATCCATCTGCTAATTAGAGGCAGCCCGTCAGAAGAAAGGCTTAAATTATTTGTTTCACACTGGAGGAACTGAGGGCTGCACCAAGGCCCAGTATAATATGAACAGGGATCATTCTGAACTGTGAATCATACAAAGCTACTCTAGTAGAATCCAAGAAAAAAAAAAAAAAAAGCATTCCCAAACCAGCCAAGAGATATAATCGATTCAGTGTGTCCTGGGTCTGCCCCAGGGCCTCCTCGTCTAGGACATGCCTGAAAATATCTCACCCAGGAAGCATCCAAGACTGAACCACCTCAACTAGCTCCTTGTGGTGTGGAGAAGTAGTGGCTCTACTCTGAGTCCCTCCTGAATGACTAATGTCCTCACACTATCTGTAAGGGAGAGCACAGCCACCCTTCAGAGGAAGCCCATTTCCACAGTGATACAGTGCCAAAAAAAAATAAATAAATAAAACAGCATTTACTGTACCAATCAATAAAGATGAAACTGACTTAAACATGCGTAAGGTGGGGGCAAGCCTTTGGCTCAGAGAGGTTACTTTTAAATATGCTGACCTTAATATTCAAAACTTTTATTATGTATAATATGAGCATCTACCATTGTAACAGTATATGATAGAGAATAAGGAAACACATAACAGGTCCCCTTTAAGACTGAGGCGAGGTAAGGTCCAGGAAATCAATTTAAGTCAATGTAATGCCCTCTGAAGTGGCAAATCACAACTACGTGTGTCTGTGTGTGTGTGTGTGTGTGTGTGTGCACATAAGTGAAAACATGCAAACTGCTCACAATGCATGCAGAAGCGTGGGTGTTATTGACAGAAGTCTGCCTGGACAGATAAACTGCAGTTGATTAAATGGGCTGCTGCACAATAAAGAAGCGTTAAAAGCAGAGAAAGAGAGGCAATCTGTTTGTGTGTGTGTGTATGTGTATGTGTGTGTGTGTGTGTGTGTGGAAAATGTTTGGTCAGGCCAAAACAGCGACACAGAGCTCAAACACCAGATGGACGAATTCTGAAGGAGGATACTGCTGACCAGAGCCCCACTGAGCTCACAAGCTAACACACGCGCGCTGCGTGTCAGAAAGCCATAGAGAACACAAACACGCTCACAGCCAGCTCTCATTTTCTTTCTTCAGTTTGGAGCCAGTTTTCTCTCAACAGGCTGCTGTACAGCCAGGCTAAAAGGCATAAGCATGTACAAAACAAAATAGCTGCTGGACCTCCTCTTGCAGCCCTATGACAAAATCTAGACCACGAGGATCAGATTACACAACAGTGCTGTCATTCCAGATGGCCACTTGTATGATTTGGTGATTAGGTCTCCTTAAAAACCTGCTGTCTCACTGCACACTGAATTCTAGCCAATTACAGCTTACAGTGATCTGCATCTTGAACAAAGGTATTCAAGCAGGAAAGACCAGTGACCGAAATCTTGGCATTATAAAACACAACATGTACAAAAATCTTTCAGCCAAAGCCTCACAGAGTATCTGAGACAAATACTTGCATCCCCACATGGGCTTAAAACAACAACGTAGTTTTTTAGTTTTGTTTGTATTTGTTAATTTTTCTGTCATTGGGTATTTGTGGTTTCAGGCACAGTACTATTCCACATCAAGACGCTAGAGGGCGCTTATTGCACTAGTGATATATAGTAGTGTTTGGGGCATAAAGGAAGAATAAACCTCCCTTTTCTGGAGCTATGATAGCTCAACGTATGTGCCTTTTCCTATTCTTTACCACAGGTCAGTAAAATGGTAAATGGACTAGTTCTTATATGGCGGTCTTCTACTCTAGCTGAGCACTCAGTGCTTCATAGAACAGGTTTGCATTTACCCATTCATTTAAGCACTTCTTTCTAGGGCTGCAACGATTCCTCGAGTAACTCAAATTATTCGATTACAAAAAATCCTCGAAGCAAATTTGTTTCGTCGATGCTTCATTTAAACTCTGCAGCGCTCAGGTGTCAACATAAGTGTAAGTGGAGCGTTTCACCCACACTAGCAGCATTACAGTCCTCCGTTGTTGTCTTTTTCTTGCAACTTTAATGGCGGTTGGAAAACCAGCTTAGAGCTGCGTTACATTATTTCATGTCAGGCACATAATGCTGTAATAGGTGTTAAAATAGTTTGTTTACATTTTTTACAGATGTAGTTAATAGATGTAGTTATATTCTGTTTAATGATGAGCTATGTTCATTGATCCTATGTGAAGAATAAACCTTCCTGTCGTGAAGCTACAGCTCAGCGTGTGCCTTTTTCTGTTCTTTACCACAGCACCACATGTTGGCACAGGACGTCAGGAAGACTTAGAGAGGCAACAAAAACCAAACCAAAAACAAGACACTGGTGGAGCATTTACCGTCTGCTCTAATGTGGTGTAACAAGGTACACTTCATATTAAATGAAAAGGAGATGAGCAATATTGTTTTTTTTCAATGCCTCTGTCCATTTCACTGAAAGCAGAAGTAAGGTTAACATGGAAAGCAGGCTTAGCAGGGTATTCCAGACATCCTTTTTCCCTAGCAATGCTTGCCAGTTCCTCCTGGTGAATTCCAAGACACTCCTGGGCCAGAGAAGATATATAAACTCTACAGCAAGCTCTGGAGTTTTCAATATTTGTTTCTTGAAATTGCCACTTAGTAAAAACTGTCTTTACTTACGTGTTGAGCTAAGATTAGTATAAATAGTGGCATTAAGCTGCACAGTCTCACCCTGTGAGTTGTATTAGTTGAAAAGGGAAACAGGAGTTGGAACAACTACTTATTTTGTTTATCAATTTAAAACAATGCTGAAAAATGTGGCAGCACACTGAGGGGAAAAATTTAACAGTGAAACGAAATCTGTGCCGGTCTGGTGGCAGGTCCATGCTGATCTTTAAAGGCCAAAGCCAAGCACTTGACTAACAGACGTGTCCAGTGACAGCAGAACAGAAAAGAGCAGACACTCTGACCTTTACTCATAAAGATAAGACTGTGGAGAAAAGGAGAAAGAGATTAAAGCAAAATGACTGAGAGGCTAAGAGGCGTTACAAAGATTTACTGTGTCCACCCTGTCACAGTAACTGCAGCTAATACAATGGAGGTGAGCCGATGGTGGATGGTCTGAACACTTTGTGTCACGGCTGTCGCTTTAAATCAAAGAGATCGCCCTGGTTTCTTTCTCCCCCAGTGTCTGTCAGCATACCTGATCTAACCACCCACAAAAGAAGGTAAAGGTTAATGGAGGTCAGGAGTGTGACGGCCAAACACAGGATGAAATTATAAATGTAGCCCGACAAATCAAGGTAGAGTCGTACCACACTGCATACATTGTAGCAGAGTATTTTGCACATATTTTTCATTTGTTTAGAATTTTTTCCAAAAAGTCAAATAAACAGTAATTAGAGCTTCACTGACAGTTCTCTTTTCAAGGAACACTGTGACCACACTAGCCAATCCACCTTTGGGAACTTCCCAAAAACAGTCTAACCTTTGGGCTGCTGAGCAGCTCACAGAATCTACAGTGGTGAGAATTTGGGAGAAGCAACTGCTTATCATTGTTCTTTGTTATCATGATGGCCTATAGGGCTCAAATTTTAGCTCAATAGTTCTCTGTATCTGCAGTCTATGGTACTGATAAAACTGATAAGAGCCACTCAACAGGATTTAGCATTTAAAGCAGATGATTCTGGATTGTGAACACAGAAAGACTCCAGGCAGCAGATCTGAACTCAGGTGCAGCTTACTGTGAGGTGACAGTGCTAACCACTGTCACCATGCTCTGTGCCTCCTGCAGTCCAAGACAAGCCAATTGGTGATAATTTTAGGTGTGAATGTGAGTGTGAATGGTTGTCTGTCTCTCTGTTAGCTCCAGCACCTCCACAACCCTGAACTGAATAAGCAGTTAAAAAAAAAAAGGATGGATGGACTCTGGAGTGCATGAAGATACAATTCAGGGAGAAAACGAGGTGTTTTTAAGAATTAGCTGCCTGAGGGTGAATGCAGTCTTTGTCTAAGGTTAATTATGCAGTAATATTGGATGCTGCCAAGTACAACATTGGTGAATGGATGAATAAACAAATTACTATTTCACCATCAATTGTGAAGTAATATACCATCATGCAGCTACAGGCAGACAGACTGAATAGAACAGAGGGAATGTCCAAGAAAAGAAAGAAAAGAAACTGAAAGACAGACAATTAAAAAGTGAGACAGGAAGTAGTAGAGAGACAGGCAGCTTAGAGGGATAGAAAGGCAGCTGGAAAGACATGTAACAGATTGATACAAGCACCCAGCCCAGAATGAGCACTGGTCATTTGCATGAGAATACCGAGTCTGGAGGGTAATTTCAGCAGCCTGATAACATGTCAGTCCGACAGGGAGTCCAACAGGATGCTAATGGGCTCGATGCAGCACTGACAGCAGTAGCAGGCTGAGGGATACTGCAGGTTCTCTGCAGGAGATGCAGGGAAGATTCGTTCATATGAGATGCTACAAAAAGAGCCCCTGAAGAATGTAAAGTATCTTATTTTAGGATGAATACATCACAGTTTTCATAAACAGAATTTGCAGTAATACGTTTATAACAAATCAAGGTGTTGATGCAAATTTATGGGGTTTGTGGGATTTGTGCTACCTGAAACTGGCTTCACAAACTTCAGGTGTTCAAACTAATTAATAAATCTCTACTGACTGGACCTTTGTGGTACTTGCTACTGTTTTGCAATTTATGGAAACAAGATCCAGCATCACATGTGAATTTGGGGAATTTATAAACTAGAAACATGAGCTCAGACTGCTGCAAATAAATTACATGCAGGACTAAAAGCATATATTTAATTAATACTGTTTTTGAGAAACCACAGAGCGTAACTGAATATGAAAATCAATACCTGATTAGTTGGCTGCTCTTACATAGTTCCAATTTACAGCTTCCAATTAAAGTTTAATTCTGCCTTCAAATCTAACTGTGGCACAATAATTCTCTTCAAGTCCATTTCAGTATAATTGCAGTGGCATCACTGATAACTGTCAGCGGCGCCTACAGAAGAAAGAAAATGTTTAAACATGAAGACTGCTATTAACATTTGGCAAGAAGACCGAGCTGACTAAATGAGTTCTTACCAGTGAAAATAAAATGTAATGCAGATGGAGCAGAAGATGGACAGGGACAATTCAGTTAAAGGATGAGGTTGGGAGGATGGGGGGTGGGGTGGGGTGAGAGATCCCTTATGGAAAGGAAAAGAAAAATGGGATACTACAAAGGGAAGAAGAGAGTGGGAGGCAGAGAAAGGAAAGATAAATGAAGGATAACAGTAACCAGTGGGGAGACTGAAATAGTTGAGTCATTTATCCTCCAGGTTCCTGTTAATAGGCCATTCATCTCCAATCAATAGACTATAAAGGGTTTTTATCCACTTCTAGTGTCCCCTTCAGACCTCCAATGTGATCAGCTACGTCAGGTTAAAGTCTCAAGTACGATGTCAGGTCTTCAGGTGTGAATGCAGAGGGAAGCTGAGCTGTTTCATAACGTGTCTACTGAGAAAATGGGTTAAAAGGAGGTTTTTGTTTCCCTTGAACATGGCTTCAGGTTTTTATTTATTGATATTATTATTGTTATTTATTTTTGCAGATCACTGCATTGCCTGTGTGTGTGTGCATTTAGCACCAAGGCTGTCGAACAGTCTACAGCTACGTTTAGTTGACTCTGTGAATTCTTTTAAAAAGCAGTTAAAAACATTTTTGTTTAAACAGGCTTTCTGTCTCTATTTAGTTTGTTTTTGTTTTACTGTGCTTTGTCACTGTTTGTCTGTGAAAAGTGCTTAATAAATAAACTTTACTTACTTACTTACTTACTTAACCAAATTGGTAAATGGTCTAACAAGCTCCATTGGTGAGCCACAGCTGAATTCAGTATCCCTGTACAGACTGCTTAAATGCAAGAAAGCAGTCCTACATATTTGCTTAATGTGCATACTTAAGGGTCAAAGATTACACCAAGATTCCTCACAGTGTAAGAGGAAGCATCTGGTTAGACACCATGTTTCTAAGATTGTCAGGGCCATGTACAATAAATTCAGTTTTATCTGCATTTAGAAGCAGAAAATTAGAGGTCATCCAGGCCTTTATTTCTTTAAGACATTCCTGCAGTTTAACTAGTTGGTGTGTGTCATCTGGATTCATGTATAGATAAAGCTGGGCATCATCTGACAATTAAAATGTATGCAATGCTTTCTAAGAATACTACCTAAGGGAAGCATGTATAATGTAAATGCAATTGGTCCTAGCACAGAACCCTGTGGAACTCCATAATTAACATCAGTGAGGAAGACTCCCACTTGCATGAACAAATTGGAGTCTTATCAGATAGATGTGATTCAAACCACGGCAGCACAGTTCTTTTAATACATATGCCATACTTTAATCTCTCTATTTGGTGTTAATTGCCCAGAGGTATTCCACTATTTATTTGATTGTAGTTATTTTAGGTTGCAAAGACTGAAAAATCTGCCTGTATATTTTAGATTGAGACCAAAGTTGCATAACTCAAAAGACATCATTATGCAGTGTAAACTTGCAACGTTTTGTAAAGAAATTATATCTGCATTTAGACATGGGTAATTTGTTCATAGATTAATTAATTTATTTCTATTTCTTTGTCTTTTTTTTATCTGTATGATGACTCTCTGCCTTCTCTTTTACCCCAGGAGGAGTGTAATGAGAATAAGGTGTACTCTGTACATCACAAAATATGGTATTGTAATCCATTGTTATTACATTATTAAGTAAAATAAAATTTATCACATATGTGATTTGCAAATGACCTTCAATGCACATCAATAACAATGAAGTTTGAACGAGAGTAACATTATAGATTTCTTGTTATGGTGTGCCGAGTAGGTCATATTCAAAGCCTGATAATCCGTGTTCACTTAGTGGGTAAATGAATTGAGAGTGAAGCAGCTCCTCAGAGAACAACAGGAGGAAGCAGAGTTTGCAGCAGCAGAGATGGAAATGAGATGGAGGCATTCATTTATTCATCGATTTCCTCAGCAAACAGCTGGGATTGCTCCCTGGGATTCTGAACCAAGAACTTCCTTATCTACAAGCAACATACTAGAGCTAGATTAGGGAAGAAATGCATGAAGGTTACCGCTGTCATGAAATTATTTGTTAAGACATTAAACACTTCAGATATTGCTGTGGGATCTCAGCTGGGACTCTATTGTCTATTATAGCCCAGGGGTTCTTTCATGTTTAAATGATCTGTTTCTATCCATTTTCTTTCATACATTAACTACATCCCCTGTGGATACAATGTACTACTTAAAGGTTTTACATTTATACTGGGTCTTTTGATTGTACCTGAATTATTTTACCTCAGGATATTCCAAAGAGGCTGGGGTATACATTATCAGTATCATGTTCATATTTGAGCGTGCTCAGGATACTAAGGCCATAAGCAACAGGCTGATGACCTATCCAGGGTGTACACTGCCTCTCACCTTACGGTAGCTGGGATAGGCTCCAGCACCCATGTGACCCTGAATTGGATAAGCAGAAGAAAATGGATGGATGGATGGATGGATGGATGGATGGATGGATGGATGGATTCTGTCAAACACTCGTTAAGACCACCAATATCAAGTTAATTTCAATAAATAGCTAAAATACTGAACCTTATTCTACTCTTGCTCTCTGCCTGGGGAAAGGAAGCAGGATCATTTCTCATTGGCAGGAGTTTTGAACAAAAGAAATGATTTTGAGGTATTAAACTAGAAATATTTTGAAGTTCTGGTTAAAAATGGCAAAAAAAAACAACTCATGCAACAAATTTTCAACATGACCCCAAGATCATGTGCAATTGAGAGACAGTTTAATGGTTCAGTTTCACACAGGTGTGCTGTAATGTGTTAAACACAGAGAGAAAGTGACCACTGGTCATTGGTTGGCACTCCTGCACAAACGTATCAGAATTAAAATCCACTGAGAACAACAAATGTGACTTTGACCTTGAACACAAGGTGGTTGAAAATTATGGAATTATATTCATGTCAAAAGTCACACGTGAGAAAAAACATAATCACGAGCACATAATTTCATTTCACGGGTCCAAGTATTCACTGTCACTCATGCAATTAAATTCCTTGAGCATAAATTTAATGACCCGCATGCGTAGAACTCAGCAGCCACATGCACAAAGAAGCCATGGTGCAGGTGAGACTGCCTGCTTTGTGCGCTGCTACAGTTTCATGGTATCGCAGTTAACTCTGCACTCTCAGCTGAATCCTGCTCACTTGAATCAACTGATTCTTGACTATTTGGAGCGCGGAGCCCAAAGAAAGAGGGGTCCAGCTGTGATTGCTTACTTTAATGGGTTAAAATTGTTTTAGTTAATAAACTTTTAAAACCAAAGGAGTCAAAGACGAGCTCTGCACTCTTGTCTCATTAATTTGCTGTACTGTAGCATCACATACCTTTTATGATGAAAAACAAAACCAAAAAAGGATCAGGAAAGAAAGTGTGCGTCAGGATCTAGAAATTATAACTTTGGCCAAAATACAGACATTTAAGGCTTCCAGCAAGAAGTTGCTCAGTCTGCAGCAAATACACGTAAAACGTGCCTTAGGATTCTCTCTTTTACTTGTTACAGTGTTGATCACTGTTGATCAAATGCTGTTGATCACAGCATTTGTTTGTTCACTGTTTATGGAAACATTGAACAGTAATTTTACTGATATTCACAGATTTAAACACCTACCAGAAACAGCCCTGCTAGGCTCTTTATGAAAACTATTAATATTTGTAGACAAACAAATATATAAACTTATCAAACTAAAAAAAAATTTTTTTCAAGAAAATTGTATGACAACAGACAACAGATAGATGTGTGGTATTTCCCTGTGGCCTGCAGGTCCAGGGCAGGAGACCGGACTGGTGGATCTACAATGGACATAACTAAATTTAATCTGCTGATCAGCTGCTGTCTGTACAGCTGACCAGCAGCTACAAGGATGGTGTGCAATATACCTATTTATAGTTGTCACATTGTGTCGTAAAAAGGCAGCCCGTTACATCCTCCTTCCCCTGCCCACTTCACTGACTGCCTTTCACAGAACCTGTAATATTATCTGGATGAACTATTATAGTGGAGCCGAATCCCCAGTGAGTGGAGCTCTGCAGCCAGATGTGTACTGCTGTGTTTCACTGAGTGACATCTGGCAGCAACATAAACACGTTTTATACTTGCTCACATTTGGGAAACTCAGTTAACTCAATGGATTGTGACAAGCATTTTTCCTTTTTCTTAGGAATGATGTTTGGGCCTCATTGTGATGATTTTCCTTTTATCATAAAAAGTATTTAATATTGTACAACAGATTAATGGAGCAGGGAGTGCACCGGCTTCAGAACTTGACTTTGAATCCTCTGGTTTCAAAGATTTTTTTAGCATTAGAGTAATCCAACAACAACAGACTCCTCACCATGGCACGAGCCGATGGATCCTTTGGTTGAATCAGCTAAAAATGTTATGTTGCTTTGGTCTTCTTACTTTGATTTTTCCTAAAATACTAATGATGCTGATGGCATGTCACTTCAAGAAAAGGAAGACCCAATCCTATTCCCTGTGAAAAAGATAACAGCTGTAATCACCAAACTCAGCTCATGTGGATGATAACTGTGCAAACTCCATCAGATGAGAAAGATGCAAATGGATAATGCATTTAAATTATGAAAACTTTATGTTGTTCCAGTTAATGGCAGTTATTTAGACATGTCTCTGGAGCTTGAAAAAAGGCGACTGGACTTCTTTTTGTTTCTTGAAGACGTTTCACCTCTCATCCGAAGAGGATGAGAGGAACAATAGAGGGTCATAACCACCTCCATGGGACTACGCCCACAGGGGTTCAAATACCTGGGTCTCTCCACCATTTGGTTGAGAACTGAAGAAGCCTTTCGGATGAGAGGTGAAACGTCTTCAAGAAACAAAAAGAAGTCAGTCGCCTTTTTCAAGCTCCAGAGAATCTATGACCTGGATGACTGAGAATCTACACAGACTTATTAAGACATGCTTCTCTGCATGACATCTGGTGTATTACAAGGCATTACAGTATTGTGTTGAATCTGTACCGTATTTGATTATGTAGTTGTTTGCATTTATACTTATACTGGTGGGTCTGCATTGCTCTGCCGTCATAAGGCAAACTGAGCTGTTGATGTTGGATTTAGAATTAATAAATCTTAAACAACATCAGCACACAACATAAAACACACATCTACAGAAACACAGGACGGATTAAAGACTTCAGAACAGACTGATTTTCTCACAGCTATGAAAAGGAAAAAAAATGCATATTCTTCTCTGGAAGAATCTTTGCAACTGCATTAGACTAATGAGCAAGCAAGATACAATTACAGTGTATTGCATGCTGTTTCATTGTGGTATCATCGTGGTGCTAATCGATATACGGTGCTTACATCACATATTACTCTCAAACGGACCTGCCTCTGTTGCTGCAATGTGTAGTTATATTTCCAAGAAGGTTACATCATAGACTTAAAGTTTTATAAATCAACTATAAGCCCACAGTCTACAGCCTGCTATAGATTATATAGGTCTTATCTTTAATTGCTGAACATTCTAACATAAAATATCTTTAAAACAATCAGCAAGAAGCAAACTGTTTAAAAATAATACGAAAATGGTCAAAGGTCAATTTTCGCAAGAGTTTTAACTGTTCACAGATCTTTGAAATCTTGTCCTACTGTATCTCTGGCATCTTTGAGTCACCCAGTTAATGAAAGACCCAGAAATGTCAGTTCCATTACAGCAGGGCAATTTTTGAACATCAAATGTCAGCAAAGGGCAACAATGGAAAATTAGCTCTTGCAGTCTTTATTACATGACCCGAAGTGTCACTGCAACCCCTGCCCACTTCTTTACTGCTAAGCAGTAAGATTCAGCTTAAATGAGTTATGCTGTTTTTTTTCCTTAGTTTTATCTCTTAAAAAGTAACCAGCCACACCGAGTCCTGACTGCCACACTTGCTGAATCAAGAAACCACTTAAATAGAACCTGTCTGATTAAGTAAAGTAGGCTAAAAGATCAAAAAGTGGCACGTCATACCACGAAACAGCTGAGAAACAAAGTCATTGATTTCCATCAGTCTGGAAAGGATTACATGGACTCCAGTGAACCACAGTGACAGCCATTATCCACAAATAGAGAAGACTTGGAACAGTGCTGAACCTTTCCAGCCTTCCAAAAATGATGACTCATCCAGGTGGTCTCAAAAGAAGCCAGAACATCACCTAAAGAACTGCAGGCCTCACTTGCCTCAGTCGAGGTCAGTGTTCATGTTTCAACGATAAGAAAGAGACTGGGTAAAAATGGCATCCACGGGAGAGATCCAAGGCAAAAACCACTGGTGACCAAAAAGAACACAAAAGCCTGTCTCACGTTTACCAAAAAAGAAAACAAAACAAACTTGTTGATCTCAAGACTTTTGGAAAAATATTGTGTGGGAAGAAGTTGAACTTTTTGGAAGGTTTGAGTCCTGTTATATCTGGCATCAAACTAACACAGCACTTTATTAAAAACATCATCACAACAGTAAAGCATGGTGGTGGCAGTGTGATGGGCTGGGGCTGCTCTGCTGCTTCAGGAGTGGACAACTTGCTGTAACTGATGGAACCAGGAATTCCCTCCGATGCGATTTGATTAAATGCTTCTTTGCGGTTCTTCTGCAAAGGGTGGCACAGCCCATTATTAGGTTTAGGGGGCAATTAATTTTCCACACTGGGCCTGGTAGGTTTGGATAGCTTTTTTCCCTTAAGAAATGAAATTATCATTTAAAGACTACATTTTGTATTTATTCAGGTTATCTTTGTTTAATATTAAAATTTGTTTGATGATCTCAAACATTTAAGTGTGACAAATATGAAAAAAAACTAAGAAATCTGGAAGTGGGCAAATACGTTTTCATGACACTGTAGTCTTTGGCTGCACTGCTTCCTGTTGGATCTTTTGCAACTCATGTAAACTTCACATTTCGCTGGACTAAAGAAGACGCTCACATTCCCTCTTAGAACAACGAGAAATGCACAAGAGCTCCAGAAGAAGAGGACCACGAGAAGTAAAGAACCCTCAGTAGCCAATCAGTGTACACTGTCATAATGCAGCTGTCGTTCTTTTGATTTAGCAAGTGATTTGATTGTTATTGGCCTCACAGCCATATCAGGCCCTGATGTGCTGATGACTTAAGTACTTGGAGGCAGCAGAATCTGTTCCTCACCTTCTCTTTTGTTGAGTTTGGCGAATCCTGGTGCGTGGCTGCTGGACAGCTGGGAGGAGCTTCGAAAGGAAGATGGCGGCAGATTGGACACCAGTGCACTGTCACACACGTCTGTCAACAATAAACAAACACAAACAAGTCTTTAGAATAATAGCATAATGGATGTCTGTCAAATTTTGCCACTTTAATATCAGCGTGCTTTTTGCGGGTCTATAATTACCTGCATTTCTGAGAGAAATAGAGGTGATTATTACTTTTGTTTTTATTACATTTTCAGCATCTTGAGACTTGTATGCAGACTTGTATCCCAGAGTGAACAAAACAAAATTCCATCCATCCATCCATCCATCCATCCATCCATCCATCCATCCATCCATCCATCCATCCATCCATCCATCCATCCATCCATCCATCCATCCATCCATCCATCCATCCATCCATCCATCCATTCCATCCATCCATCCATCCATCCATCCATCCATCCATCCATCCATCCATCCATCCATCCATCCATCCATCCATCCATCCACTTCCGCTTATCCTGTTCAGGGTCGCGGGGGGGCTGGAGCCTATCCCAGCTGTCATAGGGCGAGAGGCAGGGTACACCCTGTACAGGTCGCCAGCCTGTCGCAGGGCCAACACAGAGAGACAAACAACCTTTCACACTCACATTCATGCTCTCATTCACACCTATGGGCAATTTAGATTAGCCAATTAACCTAACCCCAGTAAGTGCATGTCTTTGGAATGTGGGAGGAAACCGGAGTACCCGGAGGAAACCCACGCAAGCACGGGGAGAACATGCAAACTCCACACAGAGAGAGGGAGAGGCCTGGGCCAAGGTGGAATCGAACCCAGGCCTTCCAGATGGTATTCTAACTGTGAGGCAGCAGTGCTAACCACTGCGCCACCGTGCTGCCCAAAACAAAATTAATAGGCTGAAAAAAGTGAGGATAGTTTAAAACAGGCATGACACATCTTGAGTGACAGAGCTCACAGCTCAGGAAAGAAGATGTTACTGGGCATCAGTGTCACATTTTAGCCTCAGTATGCAGGTAATAGTAGTGGATGTTTCATCTTTGAATTGCAGGGTTAATGTCAACTGCAGTCCCTCAGTGCACAGTTAAGTAGTTCACAACAGCAGGAATGTCTTCCCTCTCAGCATGAATACAAACATTTTGGTGCTTCAAAATCAAGAAAAAAAAAGATTGAAAGAAGCATCCAAACCTTTCCACTGAGTGAAAAAAAATAGCTGAGTGGTTCAAAAGAGCAGAGATCAACAGCAAAAACCACAATGAGGATATCACAATACCCGACACAGCTGGAAATGGATTAGTCTCCATCTCTTAGCCTGAGTGAAAAACTGATGAAATGTTATAAACAGCGGGGTGGGAGCTCACTGATGCTGAGAGGTAAAAGCCTCATCTCTGCAAATGATCAGCATTTCAAGACAAGACAAGATAAGAAGTTTATTCAGACAGGTTTTAATAGTTTCATTCGAAAACCTTCGAGAGGTACTAATGACAACCGAAGTGTTGAGTCTCTGAATATAGCAACATGAGTGGCAGAGCCTAATCATTCAGGAGTAGGTTTAATGTTCCCCAGGTAGAAACAGTTCTTTCAGCTGTAATGGCCCCATATTAGATGAATGAACAGCGTAATAATGTCCAGTTGGATGAGTAAATGGTGTAATTCTGGCTCAATGGATAAATGAATGTTGCAATCATGTCATGTTGTGGAGATGAATGGCGTCCTGAGTGACTCATTACAGGCTGGATGCTGATGGGGATGAATCAGTGTTGTCAGAGGAAACCTTTACATCTTTCTCACATTTGGTTTACGGTTGATTCCCTGCAATCAAAACACCATATATTATACATTATGCAATAATTAACATCAATTAGTCTTGTTTTAATTGGCGCCGGTCCCACAGTCCCCTAGAAACCTATAAAAAAAAAAATCAGAAACTGTTTGTTTTGGGGTTTTGTTTCTCAAATGAAAGTACTGGGTAAGTTTTGCAGCTTTCATCTTTCATTTATTATATCTACATAGCATAGAAAAATCATTTCTAAATCTTAAAAAGACACACAGCCCAAATTAATGTTTGTTTTACTGTAAGAGATTGTCTTTTGTCTGCACAATGTAATCACATCCCACAGATATACACACAGATTCATGATTGCCAGCCCCATAAATATTCATAGTTTTCCTCTGAAGCTGCAAACTGTAAGCTAAAGCCAAACTAATGCCGCCTCCATCCAAAGCCTC
The DNA here is from genome assembly GCF_007364275.1 of Archocentrus centrarchus. Lineage (NCBI taxonomy): Eukaryota > Metazoa > Chordata > Actinopteri > Cichliformes > Cichlidae > Archocentrus > Archocentrus centrarchus. Next base: position 29,039,747 of record NC_044362.1, on the reverse strand, counting down.
TCTGTTAATGGATGTTGTTCTCCACCACTGAGACAAGAGCCAATTACTATGATTCACGCAGCAGTCCGATCTGGGCCCACAACTCTGACAGCAGGGCTTTAGTTTCGATTACTCTGTCAACATCAGTCCACTTCATCTCAACAACACAAGGTCTTCATCCGCCTCCTGATAATTTTAAAGAGGAATACCGTTCCATTTGCAGCACCTCTTTTCAAATGAAATTTGTAGCTAGAGCCAACAATAGCATTGGCTTATTTACCCTTAGTTAAAGAAGATTTCGTAGGAGGTTATAAAAGAGCAAGATTTAGCATTTTAATTCACTGACAGTGCTTCTCAAACTGAACGGTGAAGTCACTCTGAAAGCTTCAAGACAAAGAAAGGCTTTCCCGCCAAGTATTTGAGCAAACAGTTAAATACATTGTAGAGGCCAAAGGTGGAATCCAGCCATAATGATAATGGATAATGGTCTAAATGTAAATAATTGATTTAACTAATGTTGCATTCTAAAGCTTCAAAATACTGGATTTTTATATCATACTACTGGCATTCACTTACTAGCAAATTAAGAGTAACACCCAAACTGCAACACATACAAGAGCATGGAAGACTCGTCAGTGCAGGCAATCTTTTTCCAGTCTTCTCTAGACCAATTTTGGTGAACCCATGTGAATTTAGCCTTCTTTTTCCAGCTGACAGAAGTGGCACCCGGGGTGGTCTTCTGCTACTGTAGTCCATCTCCTTCAAGGTTCAACGTGTTTTGCATAACCTGGTTGTATCGAGTGGTTATTTGAGTTACTGTTCCTATCAGCTCAAAGCAGTCTGACCATTCTCTGTAAACCCTGGAGGTGGCTGTGTAAGAAAATCCCAGCAGATCAGCAATTTCTGAAATACTCAGACCAGCCTGTCAGGCACCAACAAGAAGGCCACGTTCAAAATCGCTTAAATCACCTTTCTTACCCATCCTGACTGCCCAGTTTGAACTTCAGCAGGTCGTCTTGACCATGTCTACATGACTAAGTGCACTGAGTTGCTGCCATGTGATTGTCTGATTAGATATTTGTGTTAACGAGCAGTTGAGCAGGTAGACCTAATTAAGTGGTTGGTGAGTTTATATCCACATGGACGGATAGCTTTCTATAAATATTTAGTTCAGCTGCATGCTAACATTAAAAAGCCTTCAGCTTGGCCTCAGTGGCACTGCAATTTGGTTGTAAAATTATTGGGTATTAACTGAGTCTGAACTCTGTTTAGTACAGTTTGTTACAGCAGTTATCATTAAACCTCCCACTGTATAATGCAGTTATATGGCACTTTATAGTTACTAGAGTGGTGCAGAGGCTTATACATATTTAATTCTCCTGTTTTAAATGCCATCCAGCTACTCAACAATCATCAGAAGGCGTCCAGCTCTTTTGTCCTCTGAAGTTCCTCCTGATAGTTTTTATTCCTCCAGGCTTTGCCCTTACAGACACTTGTAACTGTGGGTGGTGGGGGAGCTCTCAGTATGAAAAGCAGGTGAATTACAGTAGTCTGAAGAGGTGAGATGAGAGGGACGGCTCTCCAACGCGGAGTGCTGTAATCCCTGAGGAGATAATGCGTGGTGAGAGCACAGCCTCGCTGAGGTAACAGTCGAGAGAGAGCAGTGGAGTTTAAAAACACCGGGCCAGTTTTCCTCAGCGGAGCTTTGGCATTTAAGAGCCGACATCCCTGACAGTGTGACCAGTGGAGCACAAACACAGACGGCTCAGAGGAAAATGGAGCTAAATGTTGAATACCTGCTGGCCTCTGCAGCCAACGAACCTCAACACTGACCCTGGCTGCGCTGGACAGAGAGACCTTCCTGAATATTAAACTGCTGCACCTTCCTGAAAACACCTCCTGTCTTTTTGTCAGCTTCAACATTTAATCGGAGTTAAAGTCAAAAAATAACACTTGTCTTCTGAAAGCACCTTTTAAACATCCGGATTACCATAAAAACATTATTCCTTAACATCTTACAACACATTTACACTGAACAGATGATTCTTAAGCCAAGGGCAGAGTAAAATATCTACAGGCAAACAAAAGGTGAAGTCTTTGCATTTGGTAAGACAAAAACTTGACCACCAGAACAGGAAGCAAATATTGACATCTGAGTGATGGGAAATATCTTTTCAGTTCAGTCAAAATCCTCCTGGACACCCATCACTCAGCCTCTGCACTATCCATCAGTTCATACAGTGTCAACTTTATCATTTTGCCAATGTGACAAATGGCCAGTTTGACTGCATTAAAAAGCCTTAAAGCAGTTTAAAAAAAATCTCTGGAGGGTAGAAGCCAAATATATTTTATCACCCCTGAAATGACAGACTAATACCAGAGACAAAGTGGCTCCTTCACCTGCACTGTCCACTTCTTTACTGAATAGAAAATGCCCATAGAGTCCGTGACAAAGCTGGGGGACCGGGAATACCGATGATCTCCATCCATCACCTCAGCAAACAGAAGGTCCTGCACTTCAGAGCTCTATAAGCCCCACAAACCCAAAGTTCAGTGCCTCTCAGTATGAGCAGAGCCAACTTATTTAGCCGTTCAAAGCACGTAGCAGTAAGCAGGATAATGAGGCTCCAGCGATGGCTGTTTTTGCTCCAGAGCACTAACAATCATCCTCAAGCAGCAAACATCAATGCTCATTTTACTAATCCGCACAACGTCTACCTCCAGTTTGACCCAAGGGGGTTCAAGCCTGCTCTCGTCTAGATATACACAGAGAAAGAAAGAAAGAAAGAAAGAAAGAAAGAAAGAAAGAAAGAAAGAAAGAAAGAAAGAAAGAAAGCATTAAAAATACAACATAGTGAGATACTTTGCATTTTGTTTTCTTTAGCTCAACAACACAGTAGATTTTCTCAGTGTTGCAGAGCTAAAGAAAACAACCCAAAAGCTTATATTTTGATATTTTGAGTCACAACTGGTGAGGGTGTTTTAAAATGGTCCGCAAATAGCTCTACAGAACATCATCATTTCATTATCAATTCAAATGTTTTTGCCTTATTTTGCCATTTTTAAGACATTTAGCATATTTAATCCCACCTGGGCTGTCTCATCCGTTACCTTAAATAGGTGTCAAACCTATCAGGTAGTCATGAAAACACTTAATTTTTTCACTTATATTTCTACTTTCTGCCACTTGTCCAGTCCAGTTGATTGTTTTTGTACATACAGAATAGCAATTATTTATTAAAACCGTTGACTCAGTATTTTCAGATAATATGCTGTAGCTTTACTTCTTTAAGCCTGACTGTACTACACAGCTAAACCTATAGACAGTTAAGTAACCCTTTAAGCTCTCAAATATTGTTTCACATTTCTATCTGACAAAATGAACAACCTCAGACTCTAATGAGAGACGTGATAGAATTTTGAAATACATTCACATCAGTCCAGAATGCGATTTTCAAAACTCTATAAAACACTGACAAATGTATTTACAACTAACAAAATAATGGTCACCGAATCTGAAGGAACATAAATGAAATGCAACAAACCCTACATCCCTTTAGTCACAGTAACAGTGGATGGTTTCTTGAGTGAATGTGTCATGCTTGGCAACATTTGTAAATGTTTTTTCTTTTTCTTTTATAAAAATATGGCCTGGACTGAGAACAGGGGGCTCCAGAGGGGAACAAGTTTATTAAATGAAAAGTCTGGTTCAACAAGTGCAAAAAACAAAAAAAGAAGGGGAAGATGTATGTGTTTAGATTATAACTTTAAGCATTTGTGATTTTTTTTTTTTTTTACCACAGTGCTCACAGAAGATAATAAAAAAAAAACACATAATTAGTTCCTTGTTGATTGTATTGCTGATTCAGGTGTTACTCATTTTGTACAATAAATTCAGGTGGAAAACCAAACCCCTGTTTCACATGAGCACTGTGCAAGACACAGATAAGCAAAGAAAAACAAACTAAATAAAATGGACTTTTTTTCCAAGCATCTGAGGACCACTTCCAGCATTCCTGCTATTTTCAGATTTCTCTGGTGCTATTACATTTGCACTTACACATTTACGATTTCACTATGGAGCTTAAACTTGTATGGACATTCACAAGGTCAGACTGTTGATTTAAAGTTCTAATGTAACGCTCTGAGAGCTTTGAGAGAGAAAAATGGATAAACACCACGGACAGCAGTGCATTCCAACACACCTTGCATTGAAAACAGGGAATTTTCTAGGCTACACCGGGACAAGCTTTGCTCCCTGTTGTCCACTTCCCCGTTTTTTTTTTTTTTTTTTTCTGATGCACTGAAAAAAAAGCTTTCATAATGCACCTTGAACCAATCATTATTGTGACACTGGAAATACAAGATAAGCAATTATATTTCTTCCTCACTGATGGTTCAAAATACCAGTTGCGCTTTAAGCAGTCGATACTTCATTTGGCTTCCTCCTCTTCTCTTCCTGTGTTCTTGCCTGTAAACATCTGCCTGTCTTGACAGCTACCAAACTGAGAGGCTCAGCACTTTAAGTCCTCTGGCTGTGAGCTATGGCAAGAATATTTGTTCCTCAGCTCCAGTTCTTTATCCAGATGTCGAACAAGATTCCTGCATAATGCTGAATCCTTCTGGCCGTATCCTGCTAGAAAACCACCAGATAATCAACTCATTATGTACAACACAATCTGTGTGTGCAAGGATATACAGTAGCCCACACACAGACACCAGTCTGACGCTGCCTTTGAAATCAGAGAACAATCATCCTCCTCATTGAGGCTCGTTACACTGATCAGCAATGTGGGTGGGTGTGTGGGAGACAGACATCAACCAAATGAAGTGATCAAAAACAGCAACGAGCCACAGAATGACAGCATTTAAAATCTCTTCATCTTGAAATTTCCAGGTTTAACTTGCAAAAAAACACCGATACAGAGTTAAAAGAAGCTGCTAAGAGGCAAGACTTTGGTCAGGTTATACGCTGCTATAACCTGGAACATTTATTATGAATCATAATCCAGAAATATGCAGATTCTGAGGGAGTTCTGCAGGAAACACCAATCATACTGATGGCTCCAGGAGGACATATGTTTAATATCTGCTAATTCACCGGCAGCAATAAGTAAATTATTTTAATATATTTGCCTCTAAATATCTATTAATAGAGAGCAGCAGACCAGCAAGTCTCTGTGGGGGTAAAAAAATGGTACAAAATGTAATATTGTTCTGTCATTCAAATAAAATGCAGGGATGTTCATATCATCCAAGCAACGGCAAATCTAATTTATTTCAAAAAGGAAACACTGAATTGGACACTGGGGATTCATAAAATTGAAAACTGCATTGCACCAGCAGAAAAGCTTACACTACAAACTATATTTATGCAAATGAGTGCGAGGAAAACACAGTGTAACTTTTATCTTTTTTCATAGGGTCAGTAGCCATAAATGCGAAGCAATATTGCAATGTGAAACTATATATTTGTTTGTATTCATTTTGCTTCATGCTTAACCGGGAATTTTCCATTTACTGTATATATTTCGGTTCAGATTGTTTAAAGGGCATTTCAATCTCGGGAATCAAATGCATAAATGTATTTTTTTTCTTCTTGCCTGTGGTGCCATTTATCCCTCTGAATTCTGGTGTGGGTTGCCTAATTCTGAAGACATCTGTTGTTGAGGCGTCTGGCTTCTCTCGACTAGAACAGAATTAGATGACTCTCACCTTGTGGTGCACCACAAAAAAAAAAAAAAGAAACAAACAAAATACATTTGATTGAAAAACTTGACCATATTATGTTGGCACAATTTTCTTAGTACTCAAATACACCTGCCACCAATGGAAACATGCAGCTAGTTAACATTATAGCTAAGCTAAGCGGGTATAATCAGGAGTTTTACGTCTTGCCACACTGTTACAAACCTCTCATCACAAATATTTACTGGTTCCTGCAAATGCTCCTAAAGGGTTTGTTGATTTTTCGGAGTAAGCTCTTCGTGATTTCCGAAAAGAGGCAAGGCTACAGAGTTTTTCAAAAGTACATTTGTGGCATTTTAAGCACTACAAGGTGAGTGCCTTTTAATTGTATTATACTGAAGAGAAGGCAGACATACAGTGGTGGTCAGAAGTTCACATGCACTCATCGGGGGCATGAATGTCATTATCAAACTGATTATCAAACTGTGATTACCTGCCTTTCTTTTCATCTGTATATATAATATATATATGTATATATTGCACTTGCTTTATTATTTATTTATTTTTATTTTCTACTTTTACTTTCCTAATATACTAGTTCTTAAATTTTATTTTAACTTAGTTGCTTATTTCAATTGTTTGTAAGGCAGTCGCAAGTAAGAATTTCATTGCTCAGCATAACCACAGTGTTTTGCGGTGTACATGACAATAAACTTCTTGAATCTTGAATCTTGAATGTCATGGTAATTTGGGGTTTTTAATGATTTCTTTGAACTGTTCGTTTTGCCACTGTGCTGCCTGGTAGCGCTGTGGTTAGAACTGTTGCTTGACAGCAAGAAGGTCCTGGGTTCAAATCCACCATCTGGCTAGGCCCGTTCTTTGTGGAGTTTGCATGTTCTCCCCATGTCTGTGTGGAATCCCTCTGGGTACTCTGGCTTCCTCCCACAGTCCACAGACATGTAATTAGTGAGACAGACTGGCAGCCTGTCCAGGGTATGCCCTGCCTCTCACCCTATGACAGCTGGGATAGGCTCCAGCCCCTCCATGATACTTCCATGATCCCTGAGCAAATCGTGCTGGACCACATTTTGAACAAGAGATACTTTTACTGAAATGCAGGAACGAGCAACAACATAAACAAGTTTATTCACTAATTAATTATCAAACAAGAAAACGGTGTCTGTCTACACTGAAAAGCACTAGTTATTGCATTGTGCTTTATGTTGCATCACATTAATTACAGTCTGTTATGTTTTGTTAAACAGAGAAATTATCCCTGCGCTAATCAATTTACTGTGTTAACGTAACATATTACTACCAAGCAGACCAATCATAGCTGTTGCCATGCAGGAAAGTTACTTTTCTGGGAAGATGCGCATAAAGCTACAGCATAGGTTACAGTGGAGTTATCACAGTGCTATAAATCAAGATTAACTGCTCACCTACTCTTTAAATATAATGACTGATATAACTGATAACACAGTTTCAATTTAACAGCTGATTTCGCGCTTGTGTAAAAAAATTGTAATTAAATAGTTGGTGACAATTTTTTTTAGAGACCATATAACGCATCTCTGATTAAAGCTATTTTAGGTGGAATATCCAACTTTTGTGCCATCTTGTAGAACTAAAAATTAAAAACAGTGATTGACATGAAATGCTCAAAAAGCAGCACAGGCAGCTCAGAGCTTTTAACCAAGATTATCTTTTTTTTTCTACCAGAGGGGGGAAAAAAACTCTGTCAGCACAACAACATGCTTTAAATATGGTATGACAGAACCAGTATTAATATTCAAAGTGCTTTCACAGTTGAAAGGAGTCATACTTGGAACAGAGCAGATTTCTGCTCAGGCCAGAAACTTTCATCCAAAGAGCTTAGCGCCAACAGTCCTCTCTGCCAGGTGTTCAGTTACTCTTTAAGAACTGATTCAAAAACACTGTGATATTTGATATTGTAAATAATACTCAGCTCTGTTTCCGTTTGTTGGCCAGTACTATCAGAGGGATGCTACACAAACTGAGAGTGGCAGAGAAAAAAGATATGTTCTTGTTGGATTCCCTCTGGCTATAAGCTGTACATTTAAGTTTTAAACCAACAGTGCATCAACACAAAGCCATGTTACGCTTCTTTTCCTTCTCTAAAGGTTTATGAGAGGCATCACTAATCTACAAACAACAGTGGTGGTCAACTAGAGAATAGAATAGATGAATGGAATAGATGAAGAGCTTCGTGCAGAAAATATTGTCAGGATGTGGTGGGACAGGTTTCTGGTAAACTGAGGTTAGGTTCCTGTTACAGTAAGGCAGTGAAGATCACATTCACTGCAAGCTGCTTTACAGAGACCAGAAATCCTCCCTGCACTAATGCTGCTATAATATATTTCTTTATATTTATATATAAGCTTCAAAGGTTAAAAAAAAAAAAGAAGATGTCATGACGGAGGGTATCTATAAATCCTATTCCCTCTTACCCTGTGTGCACACAGCCTCTTCACACCTTCACTAAACCACAACAGGAGCCACATTCGCAGCAACTACTTAGTTTTACTTTACAGCCAACGTCCCCAAGGAGACATTAAAATAAGTGCTCTTAAAAAAAAAAGTTCTGTGCAGATAATTTGATGTTCTCGATCTTTCCCTGACTCTCCAACAATACGATCTCAGGTTTCCTGAGGGCTGAAACACAAAAGCTACTAGGATTTCTTTAGCTACCAGAGGAGTTTGCAAGCTTTCCAGAAAGTTGTAGAGGAATGTACTGAAGCAGAACCCTTGGCCTGAACTACTAAATCTTCACAGTACAGGGTAATTGTGAGGAGCTGGAGCTAAAATTCGGTCTCCAATTAAGTCAGTGGTCAAAAATGAGGGATACCATGGTGAATAGCTCCTGTTATAGCAAGAAAGCTGGGGAAAACCCTGGTATTATGGGCTGGATTTTAGACTTTCTGTCAAATGGGTCCCAAAAAGTAAAGATGAATAAGTGCCTCTTTGAAGAGTTCTGTTCACCCTCCAGATTTCCTCATAGCTGTACTTTATACCCTTTAAATATGGCTGCGACTGCACATATAGAAATTGCTACAAATGGCTCTGTATCTGCTTCCAAGAGCATTTCATTGTTGGGGAAGGACCATGTTCTCCAATTGAATGGGCAAAATATACATTATATATTTAATATAGTTTAAAAAAAAGTATAGATGGATTTGCCTAATCTGCCTGGGTAGCAGTTAATTTAAGGTCTGCTAAAGTCACTAACGCAGCAAGCCAGTTACATTATGTGCGGAATTTTTTGATATCAATATTTATTACTGTATAAGTATGTATTTCATAATTTATACACCCAGTTTGTTAGGTAAATGTCTTTAACTGCTCATTAATATAATCAGCATAAACATCTAATGTGGCTTGGTTGTTGGTGCCAGGTGGGCTGGACTGAGTATTACAGAATCTGCTGATCTACTGGAATTTTCCCACACAAGCATTTCTGTGGTTTACAGAGAATGGCCTGGCACAGATCCAGTACCCAGTGAGCGGCAGTTCTCTGGCTGAAAATGTCTTGTTGATGCCAGCGGTCAGAGAAAAATGGCCAGATTGCTTTGAGCTGATAGGAAGCTCTAATAACCACTTGTTACAACCAAAGTGCGCAGAAGAGCATCTCTGAATGTTCCACATATCGAAACGTGAAGCAGATGGGCTACAGCAGCAGAAGACCACACTGAGTGCCAATCCTGTGAACTAAGAAAAAGAAGCTATAGTTTGCGCAGGGTCACCAAAATTGGACAATGGAAGATTGGAAAAACGGTCCCTGGTCTCAATTTCTGCTGCAAGATTTGGATGGTAGGGTCATAATTTCATGTAAACAACATGAAAGTGTGGCTCCATCCTGCTTTGCATCAACCATTCAGGCTGCTGGTGGTGTAATGGTGTGTGGGGATATTTTCTTGGGACACTTTGGGCCCCTTAGTACCACTTGTGCATTGTTTAAATACCACAACCTAAGTATTGTCACTGACCATGTACATCTTTTTATGACCACTGTGTACCCATCTTTTTGATGGCTGCTTCCAGAAGGATAACACACCATGTCACAAAGCTCAAATCATCTCAAAGTGGTTTCTGGAAAATGGCAATACTCAAGTGGCCACAGTCACCAGATCACCAGCAGAGCACCTTTGGTATCATATCAATATGGACCAAAACCTCAGAGGAATATTTCCAGCCACTCTCTTTCAGTTATCATATTCTTTGGTTCTGACTGAAAATGTCTAATGGACTGTTAGGTGTGCTTATGGGGATGACTTTTTGTTTTGTTTTATATTTTGTTTATGTTATCACTTTATCCAGAATCTGTAGGTATACTGTCTTACAGCAAAAAAAAAAAAAAAAAGTCTCACTTTGCCCCATAAAGTTAAACTTGACTTGAACATGAATCCCAAAACAGCACTAGTTGCACAACTTTTCAAAGTTCCTGAGTCAGCCAGGCAGGCAATAAATAGGAGTCCTTTCAGCTGACATGAAAAAAGAAACACACAACCTTTCCATGAGATAACACACAAACTGATAAACCAGCATGATCACACCGAAGATGAACTCCAGTGCCTTCTCAGAAAAATGCTGGTCTTGGTAATGATGGCGGTTAGGGAGCAGAAGATTGTAGGGGGCATCGCTCCAGACCAGTATTACACACATTTGTTCTCAGCCTGCCTTAAATTGAATCTTTTGCTGAAGCTTGAAGTGTTTTATCTCCAAGTTGATAATACACCCTGTACAGAAATTCAGTTTTTTTGTTTGTTTGCTGGGGTTCGAATTTATCACACACAGTATGACTGGTCAAGAGCTGAAATCTCCTCAAGCTGCACTTTTCTCCATTAAAACAGACGCAGCTCACATATGAGCTGGGTATCCCTTTAGGTTTCAGCTCTGCAATATTATCATCCTGTAATAACAGGGAAACAGTGTAAAACTATTAGGAAAATAAAAGTTTGTATAATAGGAAGACATGTAATGAAATTAAGAACAAACACAGGCTTTTACATTATCCAGCTTTGATTTACAGTTCACTTTTTTTTTTTTTGAGGTAACCTTTTTGGTCCTTATTGTGAGTTTAAGATTTACAATATTATAACAGAAGCAGTACATTCCTACATTTCTTCATTTGTAAACTATCATAATTCTTCCTTGGATAAAAAACATTTTTCATTGTCACTACAAATGTAGTTGAAGAACTTTAAAAAGGGTTGTTTCAGAGCTGCATTTACTGATTGCGTTCAGGAATCCGTGGTGTCATGCAGCGCCAGTTTCGTGGCAACCCATCATATGCTAAAGCAGAATAAGGAAAACCGGATTAATGTCATTATCATTATTGATTATTAATTAAAAAATGTTTACACTACATTAGAGAATCTTAAAATATTTGTCATATAATAACTTCCTGTATTTTTTCCATGATGTTAAACAACTTCAAAATTCTGTTGTTAGTGATGTTATTATGTGGATTGTTCTAATCTTCTTTTTTTTTAATCCTCTTAACTTTTATGTCATTTGTTTCCTAAAGTTGCTAGTCCTCGGTCATTGATATTTGAAATCTTCTGAAACTTTTTTTATGAAGTTTCAAAATTTTCCAGAAATACTGTACATTGATGTTTACCGTTAATCCCTGCACCTCCATTATTCTTAGGATGACTCTTTTGAAATCTGGTATGAGCATTCAGTGTGCAAAGCTCTAGAAAATGCTTCATTTTTTTAAAGAATTTTTGAAATTTTGAAGATAAACAGTACATTCATGTTTAACTTCGGTGACCTTATTTATTGGTTGAATCTTTTTGATCATTAATTTCAGTAGTGATGCCACCCTTATTTATTGTCTTATTCTTCTGAAACTTGTCATTAATATTCATTGAGCAACACTGCAGATAGATTTTCAATTTATTTTGATTTTTCACAAATTTTCCCAATTTTTTGATTGATTCTTAATGTCAGTTGCTACTACTTCAGTATATATGGGCTTATTCTTCTCAAACTTAGTATGAGTATTCAAAGGTCTAAAGAATTTTAAAGACTGATTTTAATTATTTTGAATATTCTTATTATTTTAGATATTTTAGTAATTTATATATATATATATATATATATATATATATATATATATATATATATATATATATATATATATATATATATATATATATATATATATATATATATATGTATATATATATATATATTTTTTTTTTTTTTTACACCACTACATCCGATGCTTTGCATTGCGCTTGGTGATGTAAGGCTTGGATGCAACTGCTCCGCCATGGAAAATCATTCCATGAAGCTCTCTACACACTGTTCTTGAGCTAATCTGAAGACCACATGAAGTTTGGAGGTCTGTGGTGACTGTCTTTGCAGAAAGTTGGTGACCCCTGCACACTATACACCTCAGCATCCACTGACCCCGCTCTGTCATTTTAGTCAATTCAATTCAATTTAATTTTATTTATAAAGCATCAAATCACAACAAACAGTCGCCTCAAGGAGCTTTATATTGTAGGTAAAGACCCTACAATAATACAGAGCAAACCCAACAGTCAAAACGACCCCCTATGAGCAGCACTTGGTGACAGTGGGAAGGAAAAACTTCCTTTTAACAGGAAGAAACCTCCAGCAGAACCAGGCTCAGGGAAGGGCAGTCATCTGCCGCGACCAGTTGGGGCTGAGGGGAGAGAGACAGAGATTAATAATAACTAATGATTAAATGCAGAGTGGGGTATAACCAGAGTAAAAAGAGGTGAATGAAAAGACACACTCAGTGCATCATAGGAACCACCAGCAGCCTAGGCCTATAGCAGCATAACTAAGAGATGGTTCAGGGTCACCTGATCCAGCCCTAACTACAAGCTTGATGAAAAAGGAAAGTTTTAAGCCTAATCTTAAAAATAGAGAGGGTGTCTGTCTCCCGATTCCAAGCTGGGAGCTGGTTCCACAGAAGAGGCGCCTGAAAGCTGAAGGCTCTGCCTCCCATTCTACTCTTAAGTATCCTAGGAACCACAAGTAAGCCAGTCAGAACGACCCCCTATGAGCAGCACTTGGTGACAGCGGGAAGGAAAAACTCCCTTTTAACAGGAAGAAATGTCCAGTAGAACCAGGCTCAGGGAGGGGCAGTCATCTGCCGCGACTGGATGGGGCTGAGGGGAGAGAGACAGGACAAAGGACATGCTGTGGAAGAGAGACAGAGATTAATAATAACTAATGATTAAATACAGAGTGATATATAAACAGAGTAAAAGAGGTGAATAAAAAGAATCAGTGCATCATAGGAACCCCCCAGCAGCCTAGGCCTATTGAAGCATAACTAAGAGGTGGTTCAGGGTCACCTGATCCAGCCCTAACTATAAGCTTTATCATAAAGGAAAGTTTTAAGCCTAATCTTAAAAATAGAGAGGGTGTCTGTCTCCCAAATCCAAGCTGGGAGCTGGTTCCACAGAAGAGGGGCCTGAAAGCTGAAGGCTCTGCCTCCCATTCTACTCTTAAGTATCCTAGGAACCACAAGTAAGCCAGCAGTCTGAGAATGAAGAGCTCTGTTGGGGTGATATGGTACTATGAGGTCTTTGAGATAAGATGGGGCCTGATTATTCAAGACCTTGTATGAGAGGAGAAGAATTTTAAATTCTATTCTAGATTTAACAGGGAGCCAGTGAAGAGAAGCCAATATGGGAGAAATATGCTCTCTCTTTCTAGTCCCTGTCAGTACTCTAGCTGCAGCATTTTGGATCAGCTGAAGGCTTTTCAGGAAGCTTTTAGGGTAGCCCGATAATAATGAATTACAATAATCCAGCCTAGAAGTAATAAATGCATGAATTAGCTTTTCAGCATCACTCTGAGAAAGGATGTTTCTAATTTTAGAAATATTGCGCAAATACAAAAAAGCGGTCCTACATATTTGTTTAATATGTGCATTGAAGGACATATCCTGGTCAAAAATGACTCCAAGATTTCTCACAGTGTTACTAGAGGCCAATGTAATGCCATCCAGAGTAAGTATCTGGTTTGACACCATGTTTCTAAGATTTGTGGGGCCGAGAACAAGAATTTCAGTTTTATCTGAAATTAGAAGCAGGAAATTAGAGGTCATCCAGGCCTTAATGTCTTTAAGACATTCCTGCAGTTTGACTAATTGATGTGTGTCATCTAGCTTCATTGATAGCTAAAACTGGATATCATTTGCATAACAATGAAAATGTATGCAATGCTTTTTAATAATACTGCCTAAGGGAAGCATGTATAATGTAAATAAAATTGGTCCCAGCACAGAACCCTGTGGAACTCCATAATTAACCTTAGTGTGTGAAGAAGACTCCCCATTTACATGAACAAATTGGAGTCTATTAGATAAATATGACTCAAACCACTGCAGTGCAGTACCTATAATACCTATAGTATGCTCTAATCTCTGTAATAAAATGTTATGGTCAACAGTATCAAAAGCTGCACTGAGGTCCAACAGGACAAGAACAGAGATGAGTCCACTGTCAGAGGCTGTAAGAAGATCATTGGTAACCTTCACTAATGCTGTTTCTGTACTGTGATGAATTCTGAAACCTGACTGAAACTCTTCAAATAAACCGTTCCTCTGCAGATGATCAGTTAGCTGTTTTACAACTACTCTTTCAAGAATCTTTGAGAGAAAAGGAAGGTTGGAGATTGACCTATAATTAGCTAAGACAGCTGGGTCAAGTGATGGCTTTTTAAGTAACGGTTTAATTACAGCCACCTTGAAGGCCTGCGGCAATATTTAGTAACAAGGAAATTTCACTACTGGACGTGCTGCACAACTAGCATCCCATCACTGAGAGCGACCCACTCTTTCATAAATGTTTGTAGAAGCAGTCTGCATGCCTAGGCGCTACATGATTGAAACACCTGAAATCAACGATTTGGATGGGTAAGTGAATACTTTTGATAATATAGTGTTTCTCATATTGTACAAGTAAAAGATTTGACAGCAGAACTATACACCAACAGGTCTTTTGTTTTTCCCAATCTGCCTGCCACATCTGGAATAACAAGTCCACCTTCTTGAAGTCCTTCTTGAAGCAACCAACTTGGCACTACAGTCGCTTATTTTGAAGCTTCAATCCAAATCAGTGGAGAGATTCACACCTCTTATTTCAAAGGTCATGGGGACAGAAAACCTGCACGTAAAGAATCAGCAGTCAAACGTGATGCAAAACACTCTCAAAAGTTCCAAAACCGTTGCTCCGCACGAGATATACATCCACTACAAATACACAATTTTACAATTTAATTAATGGCTCAATACAAAGTGCCGACACAAATCAATGTTTCTGTCTCATCCCATCAACAACAGGGACATAATTAGAGAAGAAAAATTATAAGTTCCTTTACCAATAACAGGATTGGCTCATATGTTTCCCAGAAAGTTCCCAAAGATTTCTCTAAACTAAACAATATCAGTTGCTTTTTTGTGACTGTGCATTAGGTAGTTTATTATTTTTTTTTTTTAGTTCCCTTTTACTTGCTCTTTACTTTAGTTTTTATTTGCTGGTTGATTAGAGCTGACAAAAATCTAATAGGTTAGTTTACAGAAAAAAATCAACTCTAAAATGTTAAACAATGTTAGAAAGCTCAATTTTCAAAGTCAAAAGAGTACTGAGCTCCATGCCATCCACATCAGTGCACGCTGTACTCACTATTATACACAAAGCTGCTAGTTTCTTCTTGACTTTAAAATGTGATTATGCATCATAATAACAGCTTGAACTACTGAACTTCTGGATTATTTTCTCATGGAAGACAGCACCAGATATAGTGGTTAAGTTGTGTGTTATAAAACCAAGAAAAAACAATATCTAAAACATACTAAAATGTCCCATAGAGTTGAAAAGGGTAAAAAATCCCTGTGGGTCCACAATGAGGGACTCCCTTTCATCCATTGTTAATCTAAAAGTATTTATTAGAATAGCTTTAAAATAGCCTGATGGCATAAATGTAATTAGAAAAAAAAAGAAAAGAAAAAACATTAAAACGCTACTGGATGCCTGATGCAATGACTTAAAATCACATCCTCAGCATCTTGAGCCCAGAGTCATAAGAGATTAGATCTAATTGGATATGGTGAGAAAAACAAGGAAATTAGATCCTGGCATCTTTTTAAACCCCTCGTAATTGTTTCAGGTAGCAGTGACACTGGCACAAATATAGACAGATTAAACAACTCTTTACAAAAAGCTGTTGCTTAAATGTTCACCTCTCTGGACAGACATTAATATTTATAGTCCTGCTGCCTTGCAGAAACCCAGTACTCTAGAGGATCTGCAAAACTGAGGGAACACAGACACTCACACTCCCTAAAAAGCCAGCAGGGGTGAAACTGTAGAAGACGTTCAGCGTGTCACAGCAGGGAAACAGACGGGGGAACTATTAGACACTAGACACTTTTTCTTATCTTCCCTTTTTGCTCTCTTTTTCTTTCCTCACCTCATCCTAATCCTCCTCTTCCCCCGTCTTCTCTACACTCTTATCCTCAAGACTTTTTTTTTTTTTACTTTCCTCATTATCATTTCTTTCCCCATACACAGTCTGTTCTTTGCTTCTCGTGAAGTCAAATCATCTCCAAGATGTGAGGCAGTGCATCCAGAGAAGCAGATGGAGGCCGGTACACACATACGGGAAAGTCAGTGAGGGATAAAATGGGAAAGGCAGAAGAAAATGTCACTGCAATTGTGAGAAACACAGAGGGAATACTACAGCCAGACACCCTGCAGACTCTGACCTCTAAAGTTTAGCCTTTCATACTTTATATGCTCTCCCCACTTTTCATTCCTCCTCTTCCTCGCTGCCCACACTTCTCCTCATCCTCTTCTGTTTCACCTTAAAGTGCTTAGTTCTGATTTACCGCTGACTTATTGTGTTGAAACTCAGCCTCTACTTTCTGTCTTTAATGGCCACTGACTCAGCTCTGTCCTCCTCTCTAATACAAACTGACTGGCCGTGTTCCTTCTCATCAGCAGTCGCTGCAGAATATCAGAGCAGCAGGCCGCAGAGCTGTTGGACACTGGGTTCATAAAAAATACACAGTACTGAGAACATTAAACTGTGATCAGCATCCCTTCTAGTGTGTAAAGATGACACCCTAGAACTTGTAAAGTAAGGTTGACACGCCAGCTACTTAAACCTGACAGCACTTAAAAACTACTGTGATTTTTCATTCTATTTTCCATAACTTTGGCTAAAGCCCTAACTGAGGTTAGGTTTCTAGATAGAACACATTTTGTGGTCAACTCAAAAGAAAGAAATGTAAAAGTGAGATCAGAGGTCAAATCTGACATGATATTTGGATGCAACTATAATGTGGTATTTAGAATCCCTATATATTGTTCCCTATATACCTACATATTGTCCATACAATCAATAGCAATAAGAAACAGTTTAAATTAGCTCTAAATAGCATTAGTATCATTTTGACGTTCAGATCAATCTATTGACCTTGAAGGTGAGGTCAGAGGTCAAATGTGACATGATGTTTTAAATCTTTATACAGTACGTTCTATATGTTGACAATACACACCACATTTGTATGAAACATAGTTTCTAAGCTAAAAGGCTTTTTTTTTTTCATTTTCAACCAATAAATCATTAAGCTAACCTCGAAGACCTTACTGCATGTAAGCCAAAGTTTAATGGATTGTTAACATGACTCCAAAGTTTTATCAGAATTTAAGCAGAAGGGCTACAGCAGCAGAAGACCACACTGGGTGCCGCAACTGTCAACTAAGAGCAGGAAAGATTTTTTTGGTGCTATATAAATAAAATTGAATTGAACTGAAACTGAAAGTGAGGCTACAGCTTGCATAGGGTCACCAAAATTGGACAAGATTGGAAAAATTTTGCCTGGTCTCATGAGTCTCAATTCCTGTCGCAGCATTCAGAGGGTCAGAATTTAGGTCAAAATTTGCAAATTTGAAAGCAAAAATTCCAGTTTGTTTTTTGACACAACTATGGACAAATCCAGGAACTCGGGTTGAAAACTTTGTTCACACATGATCTGTGCCTCTGACACACAGAAAACAAAGTGAAAAGAATTCAAACTAGAAGCCATAACACAAACTAAGAGTACAACCGTATCCATAAGATACTGGTGTTAAATAACATCAGGCATTATGTTTAAAAGAAAGAATTGGAGACAAGAGAGAAAACAGGTATGCAGAATGCAAGGGTTTCTAATTCAGCAGAAAAGTCCTCTTTCTGCACAAAGAGTGATGTGGCAGAAGAACTGCAGGGACTCTATACTCTCAGTATCTAGCTCACACTATGAGGGCAGGATGATGTCAACTTTTCTATAAGTGGAAAGGAGGGGTTCAAATGATGTTGAGGGAAAACCATTTTCACAAAGGGAACTTCATCTAGTGTGCATCAGACTGAGATGCAGGGTCGACACAAAGGCCAAAGGATACAGATGATAAAGAGAATACTGAAGATCCCCAAAAGATGAATCATTATGATTTTTATGACTTCCGGCGCATCCATCTGGTGCCACCATCAGGCTGCAGCAAGTACTTCCACAAAGCTAATATCACATCAGTACACAAGTAGAGCTCTAAACACAAATTATCCCTAATATAAAGACACAATAAATATATATATATATTTCTTTTCAACAGTGTTTTTATTTAAATTTTTTCTTTTATGTTTCTGATCGAATCTAATTATTTAATAATTAGCTAATCTGACTGTGTTGTAAAACTAATTTTTGACTTGACATTCAAATTGACATTCTAATACAGCTGTAAAATTACCAATTAAAAATTCACTCTCCAAACACTTTTATAAAAAGTCACACTCTGTTTGTGCTCCTTTTTGACGTTTTGAACCTCATGATCCCCACACAATGAATCCTAATGTAACTGGTGTCATTGCAAAGCTTTTCTTTAGCGCCACCATGAGGCCAAAGTTTCAGATATGGATCCGATCAGAGAGCGTGTCATGAACTTTAACACATTCTCCCTGTAGATTTCTCATATAGAATCCACACGTGTGTGCTGGTCTCCTCCGCTTAAAAGAGGACCTCATACATTCATTTCAGCACCATTTATGTAACTATGAACTCAGCTACAGCTGTTTTTTATGATTTGAGTTAAAATAATCCATATTCATCCATTTCTGAGCTTTGCTGTTGCCCCTTAGGTTTCCAGTCTCTGTCTGACACAAGAAGTTTTAGCACTTCCCCCTTTAATGACCCCCTTCCAGCTTCCTTTTTCATTGGCTGTCCCTCTTAAACAAAAGGTTTGGTCATAGGTAGGAAAAACTGTCTTTAACTGCACATATGCTGACCTTATTTATTATTTGGAACATAAGATGTGTTTAACATGGGAAACCACTATTTAACAGTATAATATGACAGAAGTCAGAGAAATGCATCTTAGGTCTCCATTTTAATAAGTATATTATTTTAATAAGCATTATAAATTTTGTATCTTTTTTTTTGGGGGGGGGGGGGGGGGGGGGGGGGGGTCTGTTCCTAAATGGACAGTCTGTCTCATGAAAGGTTGATCTCTGCTGTAACAGAGGATGAAAGAGCATGGCGACCTTGGTAACTAATGCAGTTAGAGCTGGTAAGTTTAATGTCCCCAGTATATATGTCAAATTATGACACTCATAACTAATAGAGTATGAGCTGCTGCAAATAGAGTTTTAAGTGTAAAATCCACTTACTGTTAGAGTCTACAGTCTCAGAGTGATGGAGTATCACGACCTCCACACATGAGAGCTGATATTTGAAGCGACAACAAGTCATCTTCGATGACAATGGCTGCATTTGATAAATGGCTTCATTGTTTTGGGAGCCAGACTTCTTCTAGGGACAGCCTTGAACAAACACCAGTCCAGCAGGTCCTAATATCACAAGGCTGGACTGTAGTCCTTTTTCAGCTCCTGATTTAACTACCTGTTCCTGGGTTAATAAATCCAGATTCATGACCGGTGGTTTCTCGTTTGCTCTGCAACCTTGACTTCATCAAAACCCATTCATGGTTCCACTTTGCCAGCACACATTTCCATAAGTGACACTAAAGAAGAAATATGAAGGGGATTTACCCTCAGTTACTTTCTTTTCCCCCTCCATCCAGGCTCTTGCTGATGCCACCCTCTCATGAATCATAAACAGCCGGGAGGTTTGCAAGGAATTTCACCACATATTCACACCTAAATGACAATGGCATTGTTTTTCTCAGCCACCTCACTGAAAAGCAATAAATTCCCCTGGGACAGGTCTGTGCCACACCTGAAATGAGTTCAAATTCACACTCTCCATCCTCAGTTTTTTTTTTTTTAACCAGATTAATCCTGGGACAGATGAGGGATACTTCATGAGCACAGAGATTTAATCAAGCCCTCCTAATATTCCCCTGGAGCCCCCACAGCTTAAATAACCAACTCTTTCTAAAGGCAGCCAATAGCCTTCATTGGGTGAATAATAACACCCCTGATTTTGCCATTGAGCCTTCAGCATCTCAATAATTTACTCTAACTCATATTAAATCCCCCCTGCCTGCAGCAGCTGAATAATCAAACTTTTCCTTCAGCATCAAGCATGTGAATAATCAGACCATGCACATCTTTCAGCCTAATTAGCTTAGACACTAGTTACTAAGTTCAAGATAATGAAAGTAGGATTACCTGTCCATTATATCAACCATCATGACGTTCAATCATAAGACAACTGCGCAGAAAGAGTCAGAATATGAGTGAATTTAACAGCAGCTTTCTCAGTAGTCTGGCATCTGACTCATAAAGAGCATTTAGTTTGACTTTCAGGCAGGTCAGGACACCCCAGGTTCTCTCTGCAGGCAGAAACTAAACTGACTACAAAGTTTTATTTGTTGTACCGGGAATATGGAGACTCAGAGGAACCAGTGCGTCACCGCCATTTAAACATAGAGGGACGAGGGCGAAAATGCAAATCAGCGTAGAGACACACACAGCAGGAATCGGGAGGCATTATCTGTCATTAGGCTAGGATTAAAGTCACTCAGTGTTCTTGAGATTATCTGTCATTAGGCTATGATTATAGCACACACTCCAGTGGATGTGAACCAGCTCAGAGGGGAGATAAAATCCTCAAGAAAGACTGATGAGAGTGGGGGAGAGTATTATGACGATGGAGACAAAAAAAATTCCATTAGGGCTAAACGATTTGAGGAAAATATCCAAATGCAGTTTTTCGGAGCAATTTTGCAATTCCTATTTAAATTGGGATAATTTTCTAGAACCTGAACTAAAATCTTGTTTTTTGGGTCCAATAAACAAGATATGTTTAAACCAGGAGTAATCACAAACATATCTTATATAAATAAATATAGGGATGTGTGGGAATAATTCAAACAAGCTAACAAAAACACCAGCAAAGAAAAAGCATATTAAACAGGCAAAAGCAACAGTTTCCTTTTTCTTATATGAACTCCTGAGTTTAACTTAAAGGAGGACCTATTATGCTTTTCCTGAATACAATAAACACTTTCCCCCAACTTTTGGTTCTGGACGAAGGGATATCCTGGTACAGTCATTTCAGGCAGATCTGGCTATGAGCACAGAAGCCCCACCCACCTGCTGTTTAAACCTTCTGTTTGTGAGAAGCAGCCAATCAGAAGGATGTTGGCTTAAATTGTGTGTGTGTGTGTGTGTGTGTGTGTGTGTGTGTGTGTGTGTGTGTGTGTGTGTGTGTGTGTGTGTGTGTGTGTGTGTGTGCAATAAAGCCAATGCAAAGCAACAAAACCTGCAGTTCCTCTAATGACCAGTCAGACAATCCCTATAAACATCCATGTATAAAAGTCTGGCAACATTAAAAAGCATGTGAATTTTTTTTTTCTTTTTTCATGTGGTTTTTTTTTTCCTGCTTGTTTTCCCCCCAAACTATTTTTCTGCCTTATGCAGTTTGTGCTTCAATTTATATGTTTCTTACCGCTACTTAACAGGTTAGGTCTGTGTGTATGTTGCACCAGTGCAGTTTATGGACGCAGTTTGCTAACAAAGTTTGCCTGCATTAGCCAAAAAGTCCATCCTCTGGTCTAATTACTTTTACTTCTGGCTCCAAAAAGCCAACATGATGGCATCCAAAATGCTCACATTTAAGCTTTAAAATATGAGGTCCAGAAGCCAATGGATGCAGATTACCCCAGCAGGACTGTGCTCCAATATACTTCAAAAACATCTCACTGGCAGCTTCCAAACTCCTCAGATCCCAAATCCAAATGAACATCTGTGAGGTGCCCCATAGCAAGCCCAGTCCACAGAGGCCCCACCCCACTCCACACCCAACAAAACCCCAAATACTACCAACATGTCCATGCCCTGATGGGTCAGAGCTGATTTGATTTTTGCTTTAATGTTGTGCTTTGTCAGTGTAATACCCCCCCTCCCCTCCCCCAATCCAGATGAAAAGAAGCTCAATTTACAGAGGTGATTTAGTCTCACTGTTGAGACATTGAAATATCGTGAGTGAAGAAACACAAATCTCAAACCTCTCAGGACGTATTTTAGCTCTTTCACTTTGCTCTGATAAACAGTTTTAGCCAGACCTTGCCCCTGGCAGCTGCAGAGCACTGAAACAAATGAAATGTGGAGGGAAAAGTCGACGTGGATGATTATTAAGTGAACGATGTGCTATAGGTGGACTCTCTGAGGAGTAAATAGCTGAAGGACAACTTATTGGTCTCAGGCATCCGTGTTTGGTTATAGCTTAAAAATGGTAGAATCTCCTCTGGGTCCAGAAGCTTTTTCATCTCGGCTATAAGGTGGTTTTAATTTGATTCACCCCAGCATCTGATGACAGTATATGTACTTCCAATGCCAGCTTTTGTTACTCTGAATTTATATACCGTCTGTCAAAACCTACAAATATTGTTTTTACTGTTTAGCCTCCATCTTAGGAACTGTCCATCTACGTATTGATTTAACATGTCATGTCTGGCTTTTATAATTTTATTCTTTATCTATGTAGTAAAATATAACTCCAGGATCATTATAATGTTTATTATACATTTTCCATCCTAAACAAGAAATCTGGCAGTGTTCACACTCATACACAGCTCGACGCAAGCTTTGCCTTCTGTTTGACATTTTTGTTGTTTTTGTTTTATTGTTTCCATCAGATTGTGTGTGCGTGTGTGTGTGTGCGTGCACGCACACATTTCTTCTTTTTTTTTCAGCTGCACTGACCCCTTACCCCCACAAGGAACATTAAAGTTTTATTTCTTTTCATCTCATTTCTCTTTCTTTCAGGGAGCACACTAGTCTTCTTTTTATCGATTCCTGAACCCTACTCTGTCAATGCAGCCTTAAGTTTGTCTGTATATCCATTGGTAAAGTCTTTATGTGTGTAACACAGATTTACTTCATTCTCAAATTATTTTACAGCATGATACAAAACACAAAAATTGACCGCTTTGCTAAAAAGCTTGATTAACTGAATTAATTGTGTGTTTTATGAATACAGACTGGGGAAGAAGAGTAGAGAGTAGTTTTCTGTGGTTTACTCACTACATTAAACTCAAAGGCCAAAATCTTAACTCTCTCCACTCTACAGAGTATATTAGGATCCTGTTTTTAATGTTCCAGCACATATCTTCACAAGTTGTGGCACCGAATTGTCTACAGTGAGTAAGCTGTGGAAGGCTGCAGTCACAAAGGCCTAGAGGCCGGTTCGTGACCTTCTGCCCACCACCAGAAGGTGAACGTTCTCCATTTCTGGTTTGCATCACACCTTTTCACTACTGCTGTTGAGTAAATAGTGCTGCAGACATGTCTGCATCTCTCATGCAAATTGCACTTGCAATCACACGGAGGTTTTTGGTGCAGCACACTGTTTGCGGCCAATTTCACCTACATCTCAACAACAGGCAACCTCCAGCAATGAATCGCCAACCAGCTGGGGAGTACACATTTTTCTTACTGTTGCCAGTGGGTCACTGACCGGTCTCTACACCTACTGTACTGTATACACTACCTGCTCTGCAGGACCAACAGTGGACCTAAACTTAAGTGTTCCAAATAAATCTGTCTTCTAAGTGTAATTTATCTGTAATGTGCTGATATTGTTTCATAGCACAGCCAGATGGCATTCTTGCTTTTTTGGTTACATAAATGTTTAATCAAAAAAAAAAAAAAAAACATATCTGCCATATGGCCCTGTCTGCGACCTCAACTCCCACTGGTGTAAGAGTGTTTATGAATGAGAGGCAAAAACTGTAAAGCCCTTTATTAATAAATAGGACTGAGCAATTATTGAATTAACTTAAATGTTAAATAAAATTTTGGTTTCCAATGATAGTGAAAACAAACTAATTGTAATTAAACGACTGAAGCTTGTGTTGCCTCGTGTTGCTCAATTAAGTACACCCCTTTCCTTTACAGCAACCACAAACATAAACATAAGGTGACGTTTTGCTGTAGCACCTTCCAGTGAAACGGACACAGCTGCTGTCCAGAATACCTAAAATGTGTTTTACGAAGTCACAAGGACCTCAGTCTTTGATCAAAATATTATAAAAAGTTTATCCTTGACTCCAAATGATCATGTGTGCCAAATAAAGCTGAAAAACTCTGCGTGTCAGTCTATTCATTCATTACCTATCTTGGCAACAGTTCATCTGTTCCACATCAAACTTGCTGGGTGCACAGGGTGGACAACCAGTTAAATGCAGCAGCACGTTTGAGGTCGTTTTAACTGGGCGGTTCTTATGCTTTAGCTAAAAATTGTTCTCTGTTACCGGTGTTTCCTCCAGAGTGACTGCTGCCTGCTTCACTCTGGGAGAAGGGTGTAGGGGGAAGGACAAACATACATGCATACTAAAACCAAGTCTTAAGTAGCAAACAGGCATATGAAAATGGTGTGAAAATGACAGCCATCCAAAAAGTTATAACGTTTACAAAATGTCAGCACCCTGATGGTCTAAAACTCTCAAAAAGCTAGTACACGCTATAATTTTTTTGCTTATATTCTACACTGCTTTTACTGATATGATTATTTATTGCCATTGGTTTGACTTCAGTCACCCACTCATGTTGTCTGGTGCAACCAACAATCTGCCCATTCTGTATGATTTAACCCATTCTGTTTGAATGGGTTCAATCATATACACAGAGAGTCGGTGAATGCATCCTCATAGGGATTCTGTTTTTGAAACAGTAACTTAATGCTTCCTGCTTGTGATATGTTCAGGGAAAATCTGTAAATAGTACCTACAAAAAAAAAAAAAAACCTGGGTTACAATAGCTCCAGACGCACTCCCGCAGCATCCTGTTCGCAGGAAGAACGGACAATTCAAAAAGCAAAATTCCTCCTCCACAGCTGTCTCCAGCGCACAGGCATAAAAATTCATCACTGAAGAGGCGGGAGACCAATATTGCACCCAAAGTAGCCTCTTCAAAATCTTTTTTCATAAATATAACAGATGGGAACAGCGTGCTAAAACACTGATCCCTCTGCACTCCAACTTTTCCTCCCCTGGAAGTTCATTACTTTACCACAATTGCTTCATCCACCTACACCCATATTGTACACCAGAGACAACAAGCTACTCAGAAGGATCCTAGGATTCAAATGAAGTGCACGATATTAGACTTCAAAGATTTACCCCTTGAACTTCACTGATAGTGGACTTGATAGTAGACTAGATATAGCAGTAAGGCTTGGCTGATGTCATTGAGGGTCCACATAAATGTGGTACAAACCTCTACTGTGTATTTTTCTTAATTGTTTTGTTTGTTCACTGAGTAATACTTTCAGAAAAAAGTAATAGCTTTCTGCATTCTTGGTAACACAAGAATAAAACAACATCTTGGACACAACTAAACAACAAAAACCCTGAAGGCCAAAAATTTGTAGTAGAACAAATATATATCTTTGGAAAAGATTGGAAGAGGCAGAATAAAGATAATCAAATAAAAAGAGAAATAAGCACCAACTAATGATGCAGCAAAGCTGATTTAATCCAGCAATTAAAACAGAAATCTCAAAATTCAAAGTAGCGTGGGGCTCAGATTTATTCAAATAAATCAGAGGAAAAATAAGTCATGATATAAAACTTTTAGAGGGCACAATTGGAAATACAGCAGATTTGAAACAAACCTCTAATTATATTTTTGTTACTTTCCTCTCTTTGCATCAATTCTACCCACTCAGTCTTGCAATAAAAAAATATTTGGATGCTCAATACCTTTTAAAAAGCCGAGCAAAACAAGACCGTGAACTTCCCTCCACACCCCTCGACCCTCAGGTTGTGGATGCATGTGCATGGTTTTAGCTGAAATTCTGTTCCTGCAACATGACTTTTGAAATGGTTCACATAAGTTAACTCACCGCTGTAGTTAACATTGCTTTGCTGTCTCAAAGATTTCACAAGCCAGCCTTCACGGTGCAGGTTGTTTCCCAGCAGGCAGCTGAGAGGATTCACTCTAAGCTCTAATGTTCAACAATCTTCATACTGTGGCTGGTTGATAACACCTTAAGATGACATTTTAACTTTACGTCTTCTCTTAATAAAGATTAAAATATTATTATATAAAAAAAAAAAAAGAAATGGTTATTATAATTCAACTTCAGCATACATAGTTTCTTTAAAAAAATACAGGAGCAATAAATGGATTCCAACTAATATTTGACATTCGGTACAGAGAACAATATTTTTATTAATGAATGAATTATTTTCTTTTAAAAAGCAGTTTTGTGTGATATTCTCTGGTTCAGACTCAGGCTGGGAATCACAGCGTAGCTTGCCATACAATACTGTCATGAAATGCTGCCCATGATAATGCTGGCATCATGATACAGAGATCTGGTCATACTTGATGCACTGCAAGACCAACATCTACACATCACAATTTCTGTATATGAAATAAGCCTAAAAAGGCCAAAAAGCAGGAATTTTGTGTCACTTTTATGCACTGTGTTGCCAGTGTGTATGTGTATCATTATTACTGAAATGTTATAATATGTCATTTCACTTATTACTGCCCTGATCTGCTTTCCGCCACTGCCGCTGCCGTGATGTCATCATTCAGTTTCTGAAATTCCCTTTTAAAACCCCAAGATGAGTGTTTTCACTGTTGCCATCTTGGTGTTTCCAAACTGGCATTTATTACTCATTTATTACAATTACTCTCATAACTGTGAAACTCTATGCTCATTGCAATCCCAATTAGAACACCCCAGATAATCCTCCAAGATGGACTTAATATTTTATTCAGTAGGACCCAAAAGGACTGACTCCTACTCTTTAGGAAAGTGTTTACTGAGGTCAACTCCGTGGGTCGTTTTTCCTATAGCACTTCTTTGCAACCACAGGTATTGCCCCCCTGGTGACTATTAGAATGTATGCAGGTTTAAGGCACTTCTGCATTGGCTTCACTTTTCAGACTCAGAGGCCGCGTCCAACTTTTATTTTTCTATATTTAGGACCTCCTTCAAAGACAGCAGGAGGTGTATCAGAGTAATGTCCCACTTTCTGCATTATGTATATCTCCTACATTTCCCAAAATACACTTTGGCCATTGACAGAGAGGAGGCATGCGTGTCACTTATTTAGCATTCAGTGACTTGCTCAAGGACAAGAGGAGCCATTGAATGAACTACTGATTAATGGTCAAATCATTGGATTACGCGAACATCTTTCTAGTCAAATTTGGGCTGTGTTCAACATAACAAAGGCAGCCCAGCTCCAATGGCCGCTGATAAACTCAGCATTACTACAGATTTTATGTTTCTCTACTCTACTTTTCAATGCCATTTATATCCCTGCATTACCTCATTCTAACACCTAAAACTGACCTGAGGCGCCGGTGAATAAACAGTTACTCACTGTTTTTGGCAGCTTAAAGGCATATTTTAGTTTATATTTTAGTCATATGGCTGCCATTTTCTGAGCTGCTGAACATGCATTGATGTTTTTTTATGTTTTAATATTGGAAGGCGATTAAATGCACACTGGCTTTACGGCCCTGCGGGCAGCTGCTTCGCTCGCCGACTTCCCTGAATCTCATCAAGCCAACTCCATGGACAAAGCAGCTCACTGCTTCAGCTAACAAGTCATCCAAGCATCATCAGTTGTTAAAATATGTATCTCTACTTTGTTGTCATTTAGTGCCACCTCTGTAATGAACAGTGAACAGTCTCCGTGGAGAATTGAGATGTGAGGCTCAGTCTAAGAACCTGCAGCTGGGATCCCTCCATCTCTGCAGTCTTAACTTATTATGCTGCTGTGGTTTATGGCCCGTGCATGATGAGTGTGCTGCTGGGTCACGCTGAGCGAGATAATCACAGAGAGAGACAGATACAGAGAGAGAGAGGAAGTGACTAGCCAAGGAAAAGAACCACAAAGCAAAAATAAAGAAAACTGAGAGCGACAGACAGAGACACTGACAGTAACTAGACTATTAGAAACAGTCAATACTGAGCATTCAGCGTTCATGCAATGGAGCCACTGACATGGCACGACTTCTACATATTCTCTAAGCTTTCAGCTCCTGTTAATAAACTATCTGGTCATTTTAAATCATCCTAAATCACAGACTTTCCTGTCACTGATCACATGTGACTCACTTTAAAAGCTAATTCAAGGCACACGGACACATCCCAAGACGGGGATCCCTAATGCAGTTATGTGTTCCAGGCGGTAAATTTCACCTTTGGTCAGACATTAGGAGGAATGTTGAAAGCTGCGGTTTTGAACCTGCGGCTCCGAGCCGCAGCAGGTGGCTCCACGTGTTTCATCTGGTGACACAAATGGACGACGTTTTGTTTAACATTCTAATTTTTACTTATCGTTGCTGTCAGTGATTCTTTATATTCTCATTGTAAAATGTCTGTCACCCGGCACCTGATCTGTTCATTATCAGGAAAGCAACATCAGGCTCGACTTAAACATTTACAATTTTGTAAAATAAAATGTGACAAATAAATATATCCAGGAACATACATTTACTAAATTGGTATTTATCAGTGAAATTAGACATTGGAACATTTTTTATTTATTTAAAACAGTCTGATTTAACCTCAGTGTGAGGATCAGTAGTCTACTGCACACGACTTTTATATTGAGAAAATTAGCATTTGAAAGATTTGCTTTTTAATCAGAGCTAGTCCATAAGCGGTGTTCTCCAAGCACATCAGACATTAAGTGTTTTGAGTTGTTTCAACCAGCCACAACTGCAAACAGAGACGTCTTAATCAAATATGGGATTGCTGTGGGATGACAGGGTTTCTGTAGCTATTAAACCCTCAGACAAGCAGTGCCAACAGCATCTGCAGATATGCAGCGCAGCAAAATACACATTTTCACTCATAATATACTTTATCTCAGGATTACAAGTGCACATAATGTGTGTTAGTCTGAAAATCTTCTGGGCTTCCCTGTTAGTTTTCTTGCATGTGCAAAGGTGACACAAATGACATCTCTGCTGTTCCTCATATACGCAAGTCAGCAGACACCAAATACAGGTCCACCCACCTTAAAGCTGGGCTGAAGAATGTGCAGAAAAACACCTAAAGGGGTGAGCAAGGTCTCTCAGAAAAAAAGGTTTTAGGTCATAAAGGTTTAACAAATTGTTATCAGCTTCACGTGGAAATGCAAGGAGTCAGTGAGCAGCAAGAACAAATGCAGAAAAGATTTTTTTTTAAAAACACGGGGGACGTGAATTGGAAGGAAAAAATTAGGTTGTAGAAGGTAGAGAAAAGGGGAAAAAGAGTGAGTAGAGTAAGATACACTCTGATCCAGGTGGAGAGAAGACAGTCAGGTAGAAAAGGACAAAGAAAAAGACTGGAAAATGAAAACAAATAGAGCTGCATCTCATGGGTAGGACAAGGGTGAAGAGAGACACTTGACAGGAAACAAAAGGAAGAGAAGGCTAAAAGAAAAGAGCAACAAGCAGAAAGACGAGTCGAGGAGAAGCGGACGGTGAGTTAGCACCACATCTGAGGCAGAAGCAGCAGGAAAGAGAGGAAACAACTGAAGGAGAAACACAGCAGGTGGAAAAAGAGAGTCTGGCATTTTGGTGAAGCTCTAGATGTTTTATTCAGGGAGGAAGGAAGGATGGAAACTACAAAGCCATCTACTCGAACTGCATACGCACAACTTTGTCTACATTCTTTCCATAACAGGGTTTGCCCATCATCTGACAGTCTGTAGACGCAGCAATCTGTCTCTCTTTCATCACATCATTATTGTCAGCCAACAAATGCTCCTTATGCTCATTCCTTCGGATTAGGATCCTCGTAAGTTCTCTTTGCTTGTACTTTTACAGTTGGCATTCCTGCGCTTTATTAAAGCTCAATGATGTTTGAAATTATATAAAGACAAATTAAACCCCCCAATAAGTTTCACAAAAGTGTATAAAACTGTTTCTGCTTCTGTCCCTTAGAAATCCAGAACCTAAAAATATGCAATTATTGTTCATTTCAGAACATACGATATTTCAAATGTCCACATTACACTTATATAAGCCGCTCACTCATACACCTTATACTGGGATCTCGGTGCAGTTCACTCTCTCTCTGAAACAAGTAATTTTAGCTTCGCTTCTTCCCTTAAGCAAAGAAAATGAAGTTTGGGGGGGGGGGGGGGGGGGGGGTGACTGGCTGCCCCTTGTAAACAGAAGGTTTGAGCAGGTAGGTGGCTGTGAGCCTGAGATGACCATATTTACTGTATGATATCTCCTCTTTAGAACACCATGCAGAGTAATGAGTAGAAAAAAATGGACTGAAACTAGGCTCTGACTTTATTATTTAAACTCTGACCATATTTAAAAATGAATATCCACCATTCTAACAATATATTTATGACAGAAAATTAAGAAAATCAAAATAGGTCTCCTTTTAAACAAAGATTTAAGGTGGGCTCAGAGAGCCTCCACCCCTCCACCAGATGAAAAGTGAATCCAGCCTTCTGGTGTCACACTGCCCATATATCATTCTGCACAGTGAAGCTCAAACATCCAAATGCATTAATAAGCACAACACTTCATGTATTTTCATGACTGCACCCTTCTATCAAGTGAAAATATTCAGGATGTCTAGTGTATCCCTTTAACCCAACATGCTCACAACATTCAGTCTGACAAATCTGGCATCTTTGGAAACTTTGAGGTCTCCACTTGAATTTCAAATGAAGCTCTGTGGGTGTGAGCAATGTTCTGGCTGCAGAGCAAGTGTTTCTAGTGACTGGGGGATTCAGGGGGTCAGTGACTGTAAATATGGAAGCGAGAGGAAAGGGGAACAAGAAAAACAAAAGTGGAAGTCTGGCAGAGTAAAAGGGTATGGACAGAATAGTGAAGACAATATCTTGCACAAATCACACCTTGAAAGGCAAAGGCAGGAAAGCTAGGAAATGGGAAAGAAAAAGAAATCACTGAGCTGTGAGAGAAGAGAACAAAACAGGAGGATGAGACTTCCTTTGCCATCTGTTTCGACTGAGATGTCATCTCCACCTCTGCTCTCTTTGTCCATCTCTCTCCCATTCTGCTCCTCTTTCGGGCGGGGAAGGATAACAGCAACGCCCAGCTACACATTCCCACTCAGACACACAGCTTGGAGATTCACTAAAGCTCAATTCAGACATGATTCAGTGATGAAAAGTGGCATTTCTTCACCTCAGACTCAAGCCAGCAAACATCTCAGTCTCATGTCCACATCTTCAACCTGCAGTCAATCTCGCTCTCTCTCGCTCTCTCTCTCTCTCTCTCTCTCTCTCTCTCTCTCTCTCTCTCTCACACACACACACACACACACACACACATACACACACACGTAGTCCCTGCAGGCTCAACATGCTGTGCCAAGCACAAAATTAACCAGAAAGCAAATACATAACCTTGTTGCATACATTGAGTGGTTGAACTCTATTCCATAGTTGTCATAAAGATGCCTCTTTCAGCCTAAACAGGTATAAACACACAGCTGAGATCTTTTACTGACAAACACTGAGCTCTGTGAAACCTTCTCTGGGCTGCACCATCCTAAATACAAAGGTTTTCAGGGGGCATTTGGAGTCTGAGAATCGGGAAAGACGGGAAAAAATATAATACAATGGGCTTAATCACAAGGGGGAGGATATTCTAGAAAAGTTGGCTTATGGATTAGAAGCATTTAGCTTAAATGTTGCTCTAAGAATAAAGGCAAAAATTCATTAAAACCACTTCAACTCTTTTCATTTCCCCTGATACGCAACAAAGACGCGCTGAAAGCTGCTACATTTAAAGAAAAAAACTCTCTATAAAGCTTTAATATTAACAAAAAAGTAACAACTAAAATTTCCAGACAACAGGGACTCCTTGTTTCTATCACCGTAATCAGAGGGATGCCGTGTTTCAAGCAGACTCTCCGTGTCCGCGCTCCTCGCACTCGCTGTGTTACCTGCGGGAAAAGTAAAAAAAAAAAAAAAAAAAAAGCTCACCTTCTCCGGTTGTCCCGTACGAGCAGGAGAGAAGCAGGGCGACCTGAGCGATAATCCCAGCAACTCTTTTAGTTCCCAGATCCATGATGAAGCGGCGAGAGGCTGCACAGAAGCCCGGCGGCTGCTGGAGGAGAGAGACGGCCGACCTCTCCTCTCCAGCTCCAAGAGAGATCTCCTCAAACCAGAATTGGGGGGAGAGGAAGGGAGGCAGTGAGGGAGACTGAGAGGAGAGAGAGAGAGAGTGGAGGGTTTTACTACGCGTTCGCAGCTCCAGCTTCCGTGCGCCTCCTCTCCACTCCATCGATGTTTAATAAGCGCAGTTTCAAAAACCCTGCGCCTTGCAAGATTGGGTCCTTCAGTTCCAATGAGGTAATAAATCCTTCCAGGCAGACTCGTTTCACGTGAAATGCACATTTACACACAAAAATCCACGCCTTACTCAACACTTTATTTTTATGGTATGTGCATTTTAAATCCTGCTTTTTTTTTTTTTTTTTTTTTACTGACTGACTGTATATGCGCTTAAGTTTTTAAGCATTTGGTGCATTTGTACGCTTGAAACGTGTGCAAAGCAAGAGATCAAACCTTGTGAGAAGAATGGAGCCTTTACATTTTGCTGAGTCATAGTTTAAAATAAATTTTACTAATAAACAATACAAAAAAAATTGTGGGATAGCTCTGAAAAAAAGTTGCCATCAAAATATTCGGCTGTAAAATCTCAAAAAAGCTGAAATGTTTTACATTTCGTTTAGAGAAAAAAAAAAGGACAATCTGTGTACAAGTTGTTCCAGACTCAGCTCCTGGAGGTCACTGCCAAGATCCAAGCTAACCTAATCAGCTACTGACTGTGCTTCACATTAGCTACCACACAAACATCAGAGCATCATCAATCTTTTCACCCAGCTCTGGGCAAGTAATCAAACAAGCACGTTTTCCACAATATATTATCATCTCTTTGTTAAAAGGAGGTGTGTGTGCGCTCATGTGTGCGTGTGTGTTTATTTTAATAGCTACCAAATCCTGCAAAAGCATGACAAGTCACATGAAAAGTTAGAGTTTCATTACTGTCTTGAAGAGACGTTGCTGAGCCACAGCATTGCACTGGGAAACAGATTCATTCAAAACAGCATCAGCACAATCACCTTCACCATCTAGGCCGCTCCACATACTCTGGAATATTGATTTGTTATTGTTTTGTGTTAAAAAAGCAAAACTGCTGTGTACTTGGCTGGGGGGAATGTCTGAGCAACATTTCTAATCATCCCTTTGAAATGCTGCAGATACATTAGAAGAGGAGACATGGTACTCAAAGAATCCTGAATTAAAATCTATTGTGGAAGTCTGCAGCAGGAAAATTGTGATAGAAGCATCATTTTCAGGGGGGTTAGAACCTTATTTTGGAGCATGTTAACCAAACTAAAGCATGTCTTTGTCCTCCTTTTTGGTTCTGATGAAAATCATAATTTATAACATGAACCTCATGCTAGTTTAAATGGCTTGCAACTTGCAACTGAGACCGTAGCCTTACTGTATCAAGAAAAGGTTTACTGTGGCCACAGATCAACTGAGCAGAAGCTTTCCCACAGACTTCTATACAATCTGGCTTGTTTTAGCAACCAGAAGACGTGCCCCCATCTGGCAACTGAAGGAAAGAATACAGGTTTTAGGCACACGTGTGCAAGCTTCACTTTTCAAATGGATCTAGACTTTTTTCAGACTGAAGAAGCATATCAGCCTGTGTTTTGTTTTAAACAACAATGTGCCACAGGGTACTCTGGATGCAAGACTGTTAGTAGGGTTGTGAGTTGGGTTTGGTCTTTTCATAATATCTGTCATCGGTTACTGTGGAACCTGAAACTGCCTCCTATTCTAGAATATCTAAAGGTAGATGTCTCCCACTTTGAATCTAAACAATAATAATGCGCTCTATGAGCAAAATGGCTGCTGGCAGGTATTACCCTTTTATCCACAACAGAACAGACAACAAGAAAATCTGGCCTCATTTTAACCCTAAACCAGAGCAGATGAAATCTTCCCCCATCAGTTCCCGAAATGACTGCTTTGCTAAGAACTTGAATGATGGTGTTGATCAGCAGCTTGAAGCTTCAGCAGCCTGGAAGACATCGAATGTTTTGGTGGTGCCTGATTACCAGCCTCTGGATGCTTTCAGTGCGGCAGAAGAAGGTCCTAGTGCAGCTTCATGGAGCGAGGCGGACGATATCTGCGAGCTCTGCATCAGGCTGAAAGAAATCGAGCTATGCAACATGATCGGAGAGACATCGAGCAAAGATTACAGTGAGTACACAGTGATAGCAATTACTGTACCTGTGATGTTATTAGACAATTTAATAGCTCGCTTTCAAGCCACAGGAGTTAACACAGTTGGTTGTGGAGCAATTTTGACGAGAATCATCATTAGCATAACTATCATTTAGTCATGAGGAATGTATTTAAAGAACCTTTTATTCCTCCAGCTTAATAAAACTAATAACTAATAAAATACAAAGAGTAGGAGAGATATAAAAAGTCATTATGTTCTACTGTTAAACAATATAAACAATATTTTAATTTTAGACTTCATGTGTATTTTTCATTGATGAAACTTAGATGAGATCAGTTACATTTCAACTGACTGATAAATTAACTGAATAATCACTTCAGTTTTACATGCACACACGTGCGCACACACACACACACACACACACACACAAACGCACTTAATTCTCAGTAAAATGTGGTGGTTTGCATGAAATGAAAATATAAGTACCTCAGATTTATATCTAATATACAGCTTTGTAGTCTTCCTAAAAATGTGATGCCACTCCATTACGGTCTCTCTCTTTCAGACAAATTTCTGAGGAACATCAGGACTTACAGGGTCAAGCAGATGACGAGAAAGCAAAAATAAAAGCTACAACAAACAAAAAGCTCAGAAAGACAAAGACATTAAATTCAACTGCAATGAAAAGCCATTACGCCTCTCAGCTGTTTATGTGATTTCTCAGTTTAGCCACTTTCCTGATTTTCCTACTATGTGATCCCAGAGGGATTTGTGTTAATCAGCCAAAGAAGTGGAGTGCATTTCCTTCCATCTGCTTTGTTCTTATACATTAAAAAACTGCAAACACTGGAAATGTGCAAAACCACAGAAATTCTAAATGACACAAAAACCTTTACACTTGGAGGAGTTTGCTGTATTAAACTAGGATGAGTAAATACTTTCAGACACTGAGTAGTTGTGCATTGTTTTTAATATAAACTGCTAGCAAGAGAAGCATTACAGGAGATGATGTTTTTTTAAAGTATGCTCATTTCTAGCCCCCAATTTTTTTAGACTACTGCCGTAGCTTTGCAGGATTAACGGCTAAAAGCAACCTTTATTTTTCTGTTACAGGGCCCCACAGGGGCAAAGTGGGATTTGGGAAATGGGGGGACCCTAAGGTAGTGTTGAATTAATTAGTCCTGAGGACTCTGGTGGACTTGCTTTGACTGAGAAATGTGATCAGCTGACTTGCTGCTCATGGCTCTGAGGTTTACTGCTCTGTGTGGATTTAGGCAACTGTATTCTACAATACAAGTGTTACATGAGCTGTTATGAATGAGTTCCAGCCATTTGCTAGCAGCTAATGTCACATCCCAAAGGAAAATAAAATACATCAGCAGATTAAATGCAAACTGATAATTGGTACATTTGATCTCAGCTAAGAGTGATAATCAGGGGTTAAAGATTTTTCTCATTTTCTAGCCCACTTTAATTCCTGGTTATGATATTGGCATTGCAGCAGAACTGGTTACATGCAAGTCTGTGTGGTGAGAAAAAGAAGAACTGCATATGTCAAAATGCATTGGACAACCACTGGTCCTCACCCAATAATTACTTAGCTTCTTAGCCTAGATATGTCATGTCCTACACTGGAACTTCTGCAATATTGTATCTTGCCCCCAGAAGCTAAATTACATCAGACTAGCTGACCTCAGACTACACTGATACATCAATATGCCAAGAAAATTAGCCATCTGATGTTTGGCTTTTGGGGGCAGGGGTGAGGCAGCCACCATTCAGAATCCTCCCACACATTTTTAGTCATTTTTGAGCCATGTCTCCTCATTTAATGTTTCTGATAAAGTATATTAGCAGCTTGTTCTCATAGGCCATTGTAATCTGAGTTATCCAGGAGCTGCCACTAATTCAAACTAACTTGTCAGGTAGTATGGATGGAAATGTTTTGCTGTGTTCATTGCATTGTGAGAGACAAAAACATCTGCTCTGCATGTAAAGACGAGGAGACTGTAAAGTTCCACAGATAAATACACTAAAAAAGACCTACTTCTGTCTTTGTGTGGTCTCCCTCTGTAAGGCCTTAATGGCACCTAGATTTTATAGAAATTTGGTTAAAATTTACTCTTCACTTGGAAGGAAAATTGTCTCTTGGCTTTAAACAAGTCAAGGGTAAGAGGTGGGTTAAAGCCACTGTGATTCAACACACAATAGTAGTTTTAGACCAATTTGTGTAACACAGAAGTGCCTGGGGATGAGGTTATAATGTCACATTCAACAGATCGGGTGCAGTGCAGAATACAGAGTGCATACATTTAGAGAGAGAAGCTGTTGGTTGCATTTGGTCGATAACGCACGGTCAAGAAAAAGCCATGAAAACAGAGAAGAGAGGGGAAGGCGTGCAGAGAGTCAGCAGGGGGATCTGATAATGAAAACCTACCGAGAGTATAGACAGCAGGGGAACGAGATGATAAAAAACCTGTTGAGAGCAAACACAGTGGGAGAATCAGATACAAACACTCAGCATTAGCATCAGAAACCTCGCCGGCCTGTGCACATACCGCACACAGCGAAAACAGCTGGCTGTTTAATGTTTAAAATCAGATGGGCGAGAAGTTTTTCAACTATGTCGATCTGAGAAAACAGCAGGCTTTTGGTGGCAGGGGTCAAACAAACAGTGACACACACAGCAAGTTAGACTGATAAAGACAAATGGAAAATAACTCTGCCTAACATTTAGAAGCAGGTAAAGGGATAATGAATGCACACTCTCATTTCTCTTTCAACCAGCTCTAAAGATCGCAAAATCCACAGAAGAATAAAATGTGGGGAAGGGAAGAGTTCATCTTAGGTTTTGTACAGTTTGAAAAGGAAAACAACTGCACAACATGGATGCAGTTTTCACTTTGTTAAAGGAAGATTAGTTTCTGCTTCGTCTGACAGGTTTGATAGAATCACTTGGCAGTTCTCAGTGAAACTGGCCTACAATGGGACACGAGGGAAAACCAATTTGCTTCATTTCAAATAGAAAAGCCTTCAAAGAATTGTGTGTAAAAAAAAAAAGTGACCAGATTTTTCATTTACAGGTTAAAGAAAGAAGATAAGAGTCTTTGTGACCATTTGGTTTGGCAGTAATGGGTATTATATAGTTGAAAGCAGAGGACGTGAGTTAATTGTGACCCAGAAGTTATCCATCAGTGAACACTTTAATGTCCCTCCGTCCTCCACGGATACAGAGAAGAATTTGATAGGGTAAGGCCTTCTCGCTGGAGTTAGTCAGTTAAACCTGGATGGAGCACATTTATCAGACTGTAACATTTTTATCTTGTCTGGTTGGAGATTTTGACAGCAGAAGGAAATCATCCTAAATTGTGATGACAGCACAGGGTGACAGGCCTGTGGAAAAGTACTCATATGATGAGCATGAAAGACCACTGTCAATTAAATGTTAACTTCTGCTTCAGTATATCCCTAATATGGAACAGTCACTTCAGCCGCCCATGGGATAAAAATTAGGCTTATACGGAAGTTCAATAAGGAAGATCTGTAATCACTCATGTGCCTGCTTCCTGGGTGTTCGGCTGCTAGCCTATTCTTTACATCACTTCCACTTTCCCACGCAGTCTAAGTCAATACTGACATCATTACTTGAGTCCAATCCTTGTCTTCCCCACCTTCAGCAAAGCAATCCGTCTCCAATCTGTGTGCTTTAAATCTTAGTGCTCTTCTGCCTTTTAGACTCTCATTCATACAACCTGCCTCCTCTCCATCTCTGCTTCACCCTGGTCACTCAGAGCTCCATTCAAGCCTTCATCTCCAGCTTCATCAACACCAGCGTGTAGACTCCAGGGGGTCCCGTCCTAAATCCTATCACTGTTGGGATTCTGTTCTGCCATGATGGCTCACTGGAGTCTACTCACCCAATAGATTAATTAATTTCTGTATCACAATAAATCATGTTCAGTTTTTCCAAATGATCTCTCCTTATTGAACTGCAATATTTTTTTGAATGATCAAATTGTTTGAGAGTGGGCTATATGTGGCTTGGGGGATTTTATAATCTGGTACTGCAATAATGCTCATAACAGTCTGGTGATGGGGCACTGCTCGGATAATCAATTCTCTATTTTAAAATTGGGACACTGAACAAAGCTTAGCAAAGTTTCCATTCTGCCAGAGCTGGCAAAGAAATGAGACCAAAACAGGAAGCACACCCATGAATTTGTCATTCAGACAGACTGCAATTTAACTGAAAGGGAGACAAAAACACTGATAGAGACTGGTGCTAGTGTCACAGTACCTTAAAGCAATAGCTTGAGCAATTCATGTTTTTTTTTTATTTGTTTTTGGGGGAAGCGGGGGGGGGGGGGTGATGATGACAAGACCCAACTCTCTTCTCTCATGCTTTTCAAGAAAAGATCCAAAATAAAATAACACTAGCACTGTGATGGACTGGTGATGTATCCAGGGTGTATCCAGCCTCTTTCCCAGTGTCAACTTTGATGAGCCCCCTGTGATTATGTTGGATAATGAAAGAAAACAGATAGATGAGTGCGATGGTTACTCAGAGACACACGTGTGTGTGTGTGTGTGTGTGTGTGTGTGTGTATTAAAATGACATCAAGCTGTATGCCAGGAGTAAGCAAGACATCGATTCACTGATCCACATCACTAGGAGCTGCAGCAATGACAGCGGAATGTCATTCAGACTGGAGAAGTGTAGTCAGATGATAACAAAGAGAGGGAAGGTAGAACTGAGGGAATTTGACTACCAGAACGCAACACTGCAGACACTGAGGACAACTAAAAGTACCTTGGAATCCCACAGGCAAATGGGAACCATGAAGAGGCCACGAGGAAAGCCGCAACTGCCAAATACCTGCGGAGAATAAGGAAAGTCCTGAGGAGTCAGCTGAATGGGAAGAACTAGATCTGGGCAATCAACACCTATACCCTGCTGGGATAATAAACTGTTCAAAAGAGGAAATAAAAGCCACTGACATCAAGAAAGAAAAGCTCCTTACATGCATGGAGGGTTTCACCCCAAATCCAGCAATCTGAGACTGTATGCTAAGCAGAAGGAAGGTGGCTGAGGACTAGTGAGTGTCAGAACAACTATCCTGGATGAAACAACAAATATCTGTGAGAACATCAGAAAGATGGCCACAAAGGATCTGGTGCTTAGTGAGTACCTCAGGCAGCAGAAACCTGAGAAAGAAGAGGAGCAAGAACAGGAACCATCATGGAAGGACAGGCCTCTGCACGGCATGTACCACCGGCAGATAGAAGAAGTGGCTGATATACTGTAGAAAAATCTTAACAATGGCTGAACAAAACTGAACTGAATATACATTCAGTCCAACCAAAGGAACTAATCATGGCAGCACAGGAACAAACTCTGAGCACAAGATTGATAGAGGCTCGGGTCTAACACACCAGGCAAGGCCCCAGGTGCAGGCTGTGCAGAGATGCCCCTGAGACAATTTAGCACATAACAGCAGGGTGCAAGATGCTAGCAGGCAGGGCATACATGGAACACCATAACCAAGTGGCAGGTATAGTATACAGGAACATCTGTGCCGAGTATGACCTGGAAATCCCGAGGTCAAAATGGGATACGCCCCCACGGGTGGTTGAAAATGACAGAATGAAGATCCTGTGGGACTTCCAGATACAGACAAACTTGTGATGGCTAACCAACCGGACATGGTGGTGGACAAGCAGAGGATCTTACACTATACATTTGAGGTGTATATTTGTATTTTGCGCCAGATCAGGCTTCCTGTTTCTGGTAGATGTTTTAAGATAAGTTAGTCATCTAGAATGTTTTCCCAACTACACTTGTTGTTTGCTATTGCTTTATTTTTTCATTCAACTCATACTAAACCATCTCACTTGGGTTAAGGTCAGTGATCTGATACTACTCTGTCATTTTTCTTGTTGGTCAAGCATCCTTTAAGATCTTGGAGGTGTGTTTTGGCTCACTATCCTGGATGTTGCAGCATCCTGATTCGCAGATAAAAACCTATGTGAATCAGTGTTTTATCTGTGACCATAAAAACCTGATAGTCTCCTTCCAACAGGTGATTTTCAGATGTGTCTACAGTTTGGACTTTGAAAAGTTCTGATGCAGGCTCTAGCACAGTGCATTGATCCTTGGGCTTCCTTTCCATAATTTCATCACAGCGTTTGAAGATTCTTGAGACTGAACTTGGTGTCTTTTGGTGATTGAGTACTACTTTGCTTTTCTTGCCTGAGTGGGTAAAACAATTACTGAATGAATTACCAATCCCACAAACTAACGTTTGGCAGGGCTTGTCTGTTAATTAAAAAGCACCCCAGGCAATAATGCTGGTAAGTATATTGCCATTAGTTGCAAAGTTGTGGTCATAGCCAAAGAAGTAAAATGTTTTAGTGACTGAATCAACTTCTTCAAACTTGCTTTTATTTGAGCGCTCATTCAACCCTCAGCTCCCAATGGATCCTTCACTACTAAACCATCTCCTCTTCTGTCAAAAGCAGAGGAATTTCTTTCTCCGACCTGCCAAGTTGGCCGGTCAAAGCTTTCAGCAGATTTTGAACCTGATCCCCGAGCAAGTTGTTACTTTTGCACCACATGACCATTAATTAAATATTTTTCCTTTACCATGGTAACTTCCTGCACAGCTAAACAGAGACACTGAATGGACTTCTGAAAAATAGAAAGGAGAGCTGCATGAGAATGAGCACAGAGGGAGAGGCCAGTCTAGATGTAAATAAAACTGAAAGTAAGTGGTTGATATAAAGGCTGTGCAATATACATGGTTTTTAATTATGACTTCATCTGTGTAGGATTTTTTTTTCTGCAGCTCCATTTAGTTTAAATTCATTTAATTATGCTTCATGAGCAGAGCTGAAAATTCCAGAGTGCGAATACTGGTGAAAACATCAACTTGGGATCTGTTAGTATTTCTGTGTGAGTTTTAGGATAAATATTGTAAAGAGAGAGAGAAGCTTTTCACTGTAATGTGCTGTCTGATCTACAGTCATATCAGGTTTGTTTCTAAAAATCAAGATAGGCCCTTTTTCCAACAGAGCATGGAGAGAAGTCACAGTTGTAGCATCATTATGTCGTATGAAAGAAGTCTTACAAATCTCTGTCGGTCTGTCCGGGAACACGAGTACGTCTTAGGCCCCCGAACGGTTTATCTATATCACGTTATGATGTTATCATGTTGCCTAGCAACCAGAGGATTTGTTTTTTCTCCCCCCCTGTTTCTTTTACAAATAGGTCATAAAGAGGACAGGTAAGAGAGAACTGTTCATGAGGTTTGGGAAACCTGCAATCAGCTGAGACTGAAGAAGTCACTTGGATGAGTGATGAAGCATTTCTCCCTCTAAAAATGTTGCATCTGTACAGAATCAACTTTCTGGGATGTGACTTCACAGTTTGTGAGGAGAAAACAGCAGAAAAACGGGGGTGGGGGGTAGGAGAAATATTTGACAGCGAGTTGACAAAATATCGCAGGCTCGATGGTGCAGGGTTAATTTTTGTGGTCGATCGCATTATAGAGGCTCACATCTCCCGCCCAGTGCAAAAAACTGATCAAAGTTCAGCTATGCTCCCTCCCTAGATTCTGCAGCAAAATTACCGCCATGATGAATAAACATAATGAAATAAATTTGAATGGGCTACTGCACAGGTAGGCCCATGCATTTGAGCATTTTGTAAACGACTTTTAAAACAGGGTTTAGACTTTATTTATTCCACCACATGCAATAAATAAATCCTATCATTTGATCCCCATGGATCAAATGATAGGATTAGACCAACTGATTTCATAGTTCGTTCTATGCCCATTATCATTTTTTACAAGAATGTATCGCACCTGTAACAGGGACAACTAACTGTCAGCTGTTAAACTTCACTTGCTTACTGGCTGTGGTTCAGGAGGTAGAGCAGGCCATCTACTAATTGGAAGGTTGGTAGTTTGAATCCTGGCTGCTCCAGTCTGCATGCCAAAGTATCCTTGGGCAAGATATTGAATCCCAAGTTGCCCTCTGATGCAACCGTCGGAGTGTGAATGTTAAGACAGTAAGCACTTAGCTGTAGAAGGAAGTGCTTGTGTGAATGGGTAAATCCAAATGTGTTGTATAAAGTGCTTTGAGTGCTCAGCTAGAGTAGAAAAGCACTACATAAGACCTTTTCCATTTATTCAGACCTGCTCTGAGACATGAATCTCTAGGCTGATACTACAGAATACTCGACTGCATCCTGAACCTCTGAGGAAACAAAAAGCTGGAGTCTAAAAGAGGAATGTTTTTCAGTCAGTGCTGCCAGAAACCCAATTAATGAAGTTCCAAACTCACAGTTAGCAGTTGCTCATAGTTTTTCACAGCTAATTTAAACTCCTTATTAAATTAAACGATGT
Organism: Archocentrus centrarchus; assembly: GCF_007364275.1. Taxonomy (NCBI): domain Eukaryota; kingdom Metazoa; phylum Chordata; class Actinopteri; order Cichliformes; family Cichlidae; genus Archocentrus; species Archocentrus centrarchus. The sequence goes on along the minus strand of NC_044362.1, from coordinate 28,996,947 downwards.
ACAGTCTATAGAACAAGAGTCCCTGAAAGTTATCGTGACTGACTAGAGCTGCCAGGAACCCACCTGGCTAGTATTAAACTCATCATCAGTAGAGCAGTTAACCTTGCAAACAGTCCTCATGCCATCAAACATCTCGAACCGCATATCTTTCCAAGATGAAAATCTCTGACTGAAAGCAGTAGAATCATCCAGCATTAAAGGCTCAAAATGTCTCCAACATGATGAGTCAGATTGCCGCTGAGTGATTTGAGCCCGGGCCACTGCTTCGCCTTTTGTCCACACTTGTATTTGTGTTGAATAGCAGATGGAGCGAGCTGGTGATCAGTGCACTCTGACTCTGCTTTATATTCACAGCAGCAGCTGCAGGCTGTTGGAGGCCTGCTGCCTGACCGGCTGGCCAGTTGGCTGAAGCAGAAAAGACACACAAAGTTTCTTTGAGAGCAGAGCAGAGATCAAGCTGCTGGGAGCCAGAAAAGAGGGAGAGAAATTAACGAATTTTACAAAGAAGTCCAGTCTTCTGTGTACTGTAAGCTCTGTACTGCATTCTAGGTAATAACGGCTGGAAATAGAGCCCCTCTGTTGGAGATTAAAGACCCACTTAAGTCAAATAGCAGAGTGAGTGACCTGCTGTCTGTTGTATGGGGTGCGTTCTAGAAATAGCCCAAATAAGAAATAGTGCAGCTACAATAGAGGTGCTTTAAGGTTTCTATAAAATAGTGCTAGGAAATGTGTCGAATTCAGGAATCCCCTTATTTTTAGTGAGACTGAAATACTTGGGGAAGCTTTCATTACTATAACTCTTGTTGTGATTAACATTTAAATGATGATTAAAAAACCAAGTATCCTAACAAGCATTGGACTGTAGCGGCAACTAGAACAAGCTGGAGGATAGTTTGTGCGTGTGTGTGTGTGTGTTTGCAGGGAGCTGTGCGCACTCATGTGTTTACAAGGGTTGCATTGTTAGATCAGACGTGGGTGTGTCATGTCATACTCATGAGTGATCTTTAAAAATTAAATATTGATAACATTAATACTCACATTACACTAATAATAACCAAGCAGCAGTAAATACCCAAAGCTTGAAGAATGGCAGAAAGCTTTCTCTTCATTCTTTCTGGTCATTGCAAAGATATCTTACTGTGACCAAGGCCAGTGATGATCACAGAGTACAGATGTTCTTGGCTACTAATGTCCTTAATTGCCTAAAAGTGAACAAACTGACTAGTCTAAAATAAAACACTCAAAACAATCAAATCTGAGCTAAACACTGTAAAAATATTGTGCATATATTTAAGAAACACTGTGTGGCATTGTACATAATATGGCACATACAGTGCCAGAATAATATACAGAGTATAGCTAATGTTTGTAGTGCTAACACAAAAAAGCCTCATTTCCTTTCAGACTAGCATCCAGAAACAGGCAACATGCATTTGCTCATTTGGAGATGCAAATACTGCAGAAGAGCACAGGCCTGTGCCAGAATCTCAATTTCAACTCTATGGGAGAATTCTGCAACAGAAAATATGGCGGTAAAAATATAAATATTAACATCTCTATAGGGCAAAGTCAGCAAACCAGCAAATAAGTGCCATACCCTGCATCTTGCAGTGATGGATTTTGTTGTCTGCGCAAAATCTTAGACTCCAAAGTTAACTGGCATCGCACATTAATGAATGAAAAATGAATACTTAGTTTGACCAAGAAGCATTTCTGCTGCTAACTAGTGAGATCAGCCATGTCATTTAGTCTGCTAATACCCTATACCAGGGGTCCTCAAATCCAGGCCTCGAGGTCCAGTGTCCTGCAGGTTTTAGATGTGTCCCTGATCCAACACACCTGAATCAAATGGCTGAATTACCTCCTCAGTATGCAGTCAAGTTCTCCAGAGTCCTGCTAATGACTTCTATATTTGACTCAGGTGTGCTGGATCAGGAACACATCTAAAACCTGCAGGACACCGGCCCTCAAGGCCTGGATTTGAGGATCCCTGCCCTATACAGATGTGTGTAACACTGATGTGTGTAACAAAGCAAAACTGCCCCACAAAAAAAAGTTTAAATCAAAGAGAGCAAGAAAAGATTCAAAGTGAAAAAATTCAAGAGATCTGTAGAAAAGTGATGCACAGCCCGCTTCTCATCGTCTTACAGCAGGAAGGGGGGGGGGGGGTACCTTAGCCAAAAACTAGCGTAACATACTCCAATTTCAGCCCAAGGTCTGTGCATGAATATATGCAGCAAACGAAGGTCAAAAAATAGGTAAACTGATTAAAAATGTCAATCTCTGGTTCTGCTATTTCGAGCCTTCTTGTTTTTTTATCTGAAATCTGACAGTGTTATTTGAGTGCAGAGGTAAATCTGTAGGCCACTCTTACTCCACTGTTAATATGTTTTATGTGTCACTGGGAATATAAAATAGTTTGATATCTCAGTGCAGCAGTAAATGAATTGCCATTCAACTGCATCAAGAGCACACCTCAAGGTCACTTATCCATACATATTTCTTGCATGTACATAATGTGCCATGTAGCTAAATCCTGATATTAAACACTGTAGAGCTTCTATTGCCAAGTAGAGTATTACCACACATGTTACACCCCCCCCCCCAAAAAAAAACCCAGAATATTTCTTTCTCCATTTTAAGCTAATGAATGAGTTATTTTCATAACCCTCAGAATCCCTGGCAAAAGAAAAAAATCATGGCATTGCTCTGCAACCCCATCAATAACACATCAAGCAGGATGCAGGGGTAGAGAGTGGGCGTGAGGTGAGGGGGTGAAGGTGTGTATGCACACAAAAAAGCATCACAAGGCCAATTCCAATGTGCCATCATGTGTTTGAGTATCTTTGCAAGAAAAATATCTCTGCAGCTGTTTAACAGGAAAACTACAAACTATGTTTGAGATCCACACAATCATTGCAGAACTATATTTAAAACACTTAATCTGAATACTTTCAAATCTTTGCATAGACTGAAATCCATTATAGATCTTTTTGTGTGTGTGTGTGTGTGTGTGTGTGTGTGTGTGTGTGTGTGTGTGTGTGTGTGTGTGTGTGTGTGTGTGTGTGTGTGTGTGTGTGTGTTTTAAATCTTCTCCTGTTCCAGTTTTGAGAGCTTTGCCATACAAAATTTTGTTGTCTGCCTAACTAAAGGTTAGGCAGACTTTACAATTACATTAACTCTGAACCACCACACACACACACACACACACACACGCACACACACACACACACACACACTTTCTGAACTTACATATTTCCATCAAATGAAAAACACTGTGAGAAAAGGTTCATCGCTTTTCCCGAAAACAAAATAAAAAACATCTTAAAAATTCCCATTTTTACCACATAAGGACAATTTCTCTCGAGTAGATTTAAAGTCCTGTGTTGTGTCACTTTTTTGTTTTTGCTGTACAAGTAGTGTTTGTTTATATTTGTGAAAATAAAGGACATTATGGAGCCTCCTGATATCTGAATACTGGAGAACATGCTATAAATATGCTTTTGCTCCTGGAGCAGCCAGCTACTGGCTCTCATTTTGAGGTTTTTAACCTTTAGTAGAAAACAATACATTTAGTCTTTAGTTACATATTCATGTAGTTCCATAACCACCATTTCCCATTAGTGTCCACTTTCACCTGCTCTGCCACAATTCCTTACAACCAATTTTTGTAATTTTGCAGTTTTTTATGTCTGCTTCATTTGTTAGGAAATAACAAGGGAGCAGGTGTCACCTGGCCACGGAACTGCTTATCAGTCAACTGTCCAATTAATTTTGAGCCTCTGAAAATGGCTGTAATTCCTAAAGCGTTCATGCAACATTTTTGTAAAACCTTTTGAATTAAAGCTGAAAGTCTGCACTTCAGTCACGTAATGATTGATTTAAAACCCACTGTGGTGTCATGCAGAGCCAAAAATACAAGAAGTGTTTGTCCAACACATTATGGACCTGTTTAAGTTAAAAACATGGCTGTGTAGAACAGACTGCAGCGTGTGTGTGTCTGAGCAGAGAGTGAGCTGGGTGGAGTGGGTCTCTGATGAGTCCCTCTGCTCTTCTCTGACAGCGCTGCACGTACATGGAGTCCATGGATGGAAGGTTTGTCCCTATGATCCTCTCTGCAGTTTTTATGACTCTTTGCAGAGCCTTCCTCTCTGTGTGGTGTTTCCGTACCAGACAGTGATGCCTGCAGTGAGGATGCTGTCTATCAGTCCTCTGTAGGCCTGGGTGAGAGGGTGTTGGTTAAGTCCAGCTTTCCTGAGCAGCCTGATGAAGTAGAGCCTTTGCTGGGCTTTTTTCACACACACACACACACACACACACACACACACACACACACACACACACACACACACACACACACACACACACACACACACACACACACACAGTATCTGAATTGGGTTTATCTCATGGTTAGAGTGGAGGTTTGGCACTGGAATGTAAGTAATGTCAAATACTGTCTTTAAGAACGTATGCACCTTTCACTACACCCTGTGGAGCAGGCAGTAGGCAGCAGTCATGGGGAAAAACCCTACACTTACTCTGGTTGAGACCAATACACCAGCCAAATTTGAAGCAGGCACACACAAACAGATGAATGGACAGATTTCTTGAATTGCTAAAATAAACTTCTGTGACTTTACAATGCTCTGCAGCTCATCATTCAGTCTGTATCGATTGAAGATTGGGTCTATCAGTGAGGTTTAAGGTTAAAAGTTGCCAGGAAGAGTACTTTCATTGCTCTGAAACCTACGTATGAAGTAGGAACAAAAAGTTTGTAGCTAGAAACAAAGTCTCTCAATGAGATATGATGTATAAAAGTCACCTTTTAGCAAGGAGAGGCACTGTTATGTGATAATAGGCTAGAGTCAGGATCTGTGCTTTCCTTATCTGCTTTCCTTTTAGGCTTCTAAGCAAGCACAAAACTCTTCTCGAGTAACCTTTCTAAAAGCACTGAACTGCAGTAACATTTTAACAAAAATCATTAAAATGTCATTTCACCCTTGCCAAGTTCAGCAACATATGCCAGACATAATTAAAACTACACGGCAAAGAGGAAGTTGTAATTAGCAGCTGACAAAATGTTTCTGCACAATCCGGTTAGACTGACATGATGAAATCAACTTCATCTGGGACAAAGTTGACAAACAAGCATCACTCAGATCACCTTCAAATCATCCTGCTGTCAATCCACTGACAGTCGGTGATCAATCAAGTCCCTCTGAGAAGATTAAATCTAAGAATATGTAATATTAATCAGGGGCACAAACACCAACCAGACAAGCACTCATATAATTAACTCGGCCGCCTGGATTTAATGAACTTCACCAAGAATAAATTACTTTTACAAAAAGTGCACAATGTCCGCCTCTAACTAGATCCTGACTTGTCTTTTTTTTTTTTTTCTTGGGGTTTTGTGTAAGAAGGTGAATTGTTAGTGAGAGTTAGAGAGCCTTGGGTGTCGATAGTTCTGCTTTGTTTAATCCTCACCTGACAGCTGGTGAGAAATGCCTTCAGGCTGGCAGTCAGATGAGGGTGGTGGCAGGTTTCACCAGAGGGGTTTTTCCTGCCTTTGCTGGGTGGACTACAGGTGAGTCGTATTTCATCAGATCTTTTAGAGGAGAGTAATGAGGGTTTGTTGAGCTGACAGTCTCTTGTCTGTCTGTGGCTACACATCTTAATCACTGCTGGTCTGGGGGAAAGTATACTTGGAAGTTAGTATTATAAGACTCATGCTTGAAGTAGCTGCAGATACAGATTAAGTCTCTTGCATAAACCATTTATACTTATTACTAAAACCTACTTACCTCACATTAAAAAACACCAGAATAAGAATACAGCTTCTGAATAGAAGACGTGTGATTTCAGAAATGATTCTGTACGACAAGAAGGCAAGTTAACATTACAATTTCATTTCATGTTTATTTCTAGGTCTATATTCTTTGCACATTTGGGATTATTTTGAATGGAATCATACAAAGCTACTGTACCACAGAGTCCAGTTTACCTTATGATGGACTTTGTGCAGCTCCTCATCTCATCCACTGAAGCCAGTTTCCTTCCTTTATTCTCAGTAAGGGAGTTGGGAAAGTTGCACAACTTATACATGTTTTTTGTTTGTTTGTTTTTTTTTAGATATAATCAGTTACATGTAAGCAAATCATCTACCAACATGTCCCATGCAAACTCACACTTGTGCCACATTTTGTTTTACTGGGTCACTCTGCAGAGAGTTCTTGACTGCAAACACGGTGGGACGAATGCAGCAAAGGTCCCTGCAGCATAAACACTGCAGTTATTTATCTCAACCACTCAGACTGTCCACTCGCAGTCTGTAAAAAAGAAAAAAGAAAGAAAGTTAAAATCTATTAGTACTGTAGAGGTCGCAGTGGCGTTTGAAGTCTGAAAATATTTTACAAAAAGCCTCGAGTGTTACTGATTTGAAAGAAGAGATAGTGGCTGATCAAATTAGTTTCCTGATAACTTTCAGCATTAAAAAAAAAAACAGTCTTCTTTGTGAAAATTAGACAAATCTTGCAATTTGGAACATTTTAACATTTGACAGACACTGTACTTACAAATTCAAAGGCATTTAGGTTAGTGCCACTGGCAAAATCAACAGGACAGGAAATCTTTGATAGCTGAGGTTTGCCTTATATCTGAATTATGTAACTTGATCTAACTTGAAAACCAGATGAAAGCTAATCTAATCGGGGCCCCGCTCCAGTGCTTACTGTTCTAATATCACTCTTGGCAAGAAAGCAGTGAACATCGAATTTATCAGTGAAGATACCAAATACAGTAACATCCACAAACATGACTCATATCAGCATTTGCCTCAAAAAAAACGTTCTAGTCAATATAATAATGCTGAGCTGTAAACATTAACTACTGATATCATTTGACTGATAAAACAACTTTAGTTTGCTTGAAAGGTGCTCTTCTGTATCACTGTGGGGGGGTCTTGAACCCTTTTTGCTCTGGCTCAGACTGCCTGATGCAAATGGTGGTAGTGACTCCTGTCGGAGGCTATAAATATGAAAGGTTGTTTTTGCACAAGAGCCTTGATTCATAAACATTAAAAATAGCCTCAAGGTGTTTTATAGCCTAAGCCTGGATTTATGAAACCAGGCCAGATAAGAAAAGAATGCCATTAAAAGTGAACTCGGTATAATTTTCTGTTTTTTCTCTGAAATACTGGTGTTAAGACAACAACAGATGGCAACTTTGCTAATCCTGTTGGACTCCCTTTCAGGGCATTTCAGGTTTCTATTGTTTTGGAACAAAGCTGATCAGAGAGGCAGCAGCTTCCTGGAAGCGCCAGACGTCTGAGCTGTTGGTCGGTTCGCTGCAGCTCATCTCTTCCAGGAATTAACATGCTTGCTGCTGGATTACACAGCAGCTCTGCTACTGCAAAGCTCAGGCAATTAAACATCAACATAACAGCTGAAAAAGGAAATATGTCTCTCACATACTTGCATCAAGTTGTTCTCTGTATTGAAGCCCAACAAACATGGCCCAGTTTAAGGAGTAAAAAAATTCCAGCATTGATAAGATAGGAGATACATTAGAAGCCTGAACCTTTGAGTCGTTACAGCTCGGGTGGTGCTGTTATGCTGTGGGAGGAATTTGCTGGCATTGTTTCAGTTCAGCTATCCTCTTAGGGGGAAGGCTCACTGCATATCAATACAAAGTTGCTCTGAGTGACCATCTTTACGCTGAAATATTTCTTTCTATGGAAACAGCTTCTTCTGGAATGACGAGGATCCCATTCAAAGTGAACACGGGTTCATTAAACTTTCAGAAGTTTAAGAATGAAAACCATCATCATCAAGTTAGGTGAACCATTTTGGGTGATTCTGGACTGGCTTTCTCCACCACCAATGCACCAAATGAGTGAATATCTTTTGAAAGTTGTGTTCATCCTTTCTATAGAGTACAAGAGACTTTGAAAAACAATGCCAAGGCACACCGACATTGTTCTGGTGACACATGGTGGCCCATAAGACACTATGTTAATCTGACAATCCTTTGTATGCACGCATGTTGCACTGAAAGAGGAGAATTGTGGTGTAAATTATTACCTGTGCACTTATTTTACAGACTTGTTAACAACTTGCCATGCAGACACCTCCTGAATATTTACCACCGTCTGCTGCTACATGTGCTGCAGACAAAAGTGTGTGAGTGAACGCCACTATAATCACTACAATTCTGTGATATTTATAGACTATTTTAAAAATATAGACAAAAGTTTTTTGTGTTGCAGTGTGTCCTGCAGATCAAGAAGTTTAAAGTGGGGAGGTGATGTGAACTGGGGGAGGGGTGGAGTTTACAAGTGACATGTAAAATAAGATTGAACCATTATCAGAACAAATTTTAGAAAATGTCAGAAAAGCCACTTTTGAAATGGCTCGGAACAAAAGTCAAGATGTCACAGAGGACAGTTTGTATACAAAATAACACAAAGCAAAAAAAAAAAAAAACACCAGTACAAAACTGGAGAAACACCTGCACAGCACAGGCTGCACTTAGAGAGCAGAGCAGCACAAGCTGGAGTAACAACAGACAAACTGGTAATTCAATAAAGCCTCCAGTCCTCAACACTTCATCCATCTCTAGTGCCTCAATCAGCAGCATAACAGCCTAACAGCTGTGTGAGTCCCTCAATATAACGTAGAGACTCTGTTATTCATGACCTGTGAAATATCCTTACTTTTTAATATCACCCTTATCAATATATCACAGTATACCCATCAAGATATTCATGATATTCATTAAAATATTCATTGAGATTATCATGCAGTTATGGTTGTATAATTGATAATTAAGCTGGAGGCAATTAAAAGAAATGGAAACTATTCAACAAGTTAGATTTTTTTGCACTAAATAAAGATTTTTTTTAAATTACGCTTCTTGTTCAACACAAAACTACCTGAAAGGTGTAAATGTATGATACTCTTTTGTTACTTAAAAAAAAAAAAAAAAGACATAAGAAAATGTTTATATGACCATCATTAGTCAAAAACAAAAGGTCCGAGCGCCCAGTTATCACAGCTTAAAAGCAATTTAGAATGATTTTATTTATATGGCTTTAATTACAGCTATGGATGTCATATTTGCCAGAACAAATGGACTCAATTCCAAGTTTTAATTCTTTTATTACACAAGCAGCTAGCAACACGTTAGTATAGTTTCCAGGTGAGTATTTGGCCAGAATTATTCTGTCAGATTTGACTTGGATTCTTGTGTTTTTCTTGTGGACTTGCAGGAGGGGAAGGCAGGCAAAGATTCCAGGAAGCCATGACGGTAGAGGATGGACAGTCAAGGGCATTTCTGGTAAGTGAGACTACAAACAGTCAGCTTTGCAATTCAGGTATGTCCCTACTTTTCAGATGAACAACTTGGAGATTTCTTGGTTTGCAGGTTTACTCCTGGTCCAGCTAAAACACACACCAGCAGGAAAACTCGGAGAGAAGATGAGATAACTGAGATAACTAGAAAGTCTCAGGCAAGCTACTCACAAGTTGCCACCATGGGTGGGTGACAATAATCTGACAAAGAGCGGAGGTTTCAACTGGTCTGTTGAATCTAGATGCAACGCAATGAGGAGCAACCCCACCAAGGGGTGAGACAAGAACAGAGTACTGCCCAAACTCGACCTGAATGGTAAATGGACTAGTTCTTAGTCAGCGTTTTTCTTCACTAGCTGCACTTTTGCAGGTCATTCATCCCTACAGCAGTTAGACTGTATCACGCATCATGAGTCACTTGGACACTTTACCTCCACTGCCATCACTTTAGTGCACCTTTATGTATATAGTGTTTTGATGTATATGTATATTGATATATATTATATGTATATATTATATGTATATAGTGTTTTCTATTGTATTTCATCCCTTTTCTCTGTACTTGAGCTGATGTAATACACAAATTTCCCCGTTGTGGATCATGAAAGTTTTATCTTATCTTATGCAGACTGAAGCAGCCAGGAATCGAACCACTAACCTTCCGATTAGTAGATGACCTGCTCTACCTTCTGAGTGATAGCCATCCCACCCTGACAAAGAACAGAGGATTCAGCTGGTGTTTTAAAGTAGATGAGCAGATGCGAAGCAATGAGGATCACCCCCACCAAGGGGTGAGACAAGAACAGAGTACTGCCCAAACTCCACCTGAGAGCAAAGAGAAAGAGAGAGAAGAAAAGCAGGAAGAAGAGGAGCAGAAGCCTGCCAGAACCATGAAGGGACGCTTTGCATTCAGTGAAGCGATGAAGCTTCATCAGAATCCATTTATTACAGTAAGCCGATCCTCACTGCTAATCCACTGTTCAAGTCTGCAGTTTAATAGGACACAAGGATTTTCTCTTGGCTGAAAATATAACATTAACTAACTCTATATGTAGAAATCTTGATGTTCAACAATCTGAATGTTGAAGTCCAAGAAGCTTGATACTCTCAAAGGAGAATAAAGGTTGAAGAGTGCTGAGAAGATATTAATCAACACGTCAATCAGAGCTGAGTGTAAATTGATTCCACCAGAGCTTCTCTATTTTTGTGCATTAATGGATTAATTAAGGAATGGAGGGAAAGAGGTTTCATTAAACCTGAAAATAGCATTTCAATTTGCCTTCTTCATTAAAAATGTTTTTGGGAGGAAATTTGTCTGGGCCCAGATCATCAGCTCAATTATAGTGAGGAAATTAATCATGTAGTTCATAAATTACTTATGCGCTTGGCTTTAATGTGGATTTACTTGGATCGTATTTTTGTTGTAATTTGAAATTATTGAATATTAGATAAGTTTGCTTTTTTTTCCACACAACTGCCAATGTACAGTTCGTCCTCAGCATCAGTACTGCGTGTAGATGCAGAGAGCTTTAACCAGATTATGGGCTGCTGAACATGGTGTAAAGATAACGTTGTTTTCCAACATGCTGTTTATATATATATATATATATATGTGTGTCTACAGTTTATATATATATATATATATATATATATATATATATATATATATATATATATATAAACTGTACAGGTGCAAATCAACTTCTCTCCCACAGCCTAATTCCCAGATTCATGGAGAAAATGAAAAAGCCTGAAGAGGTTAAAGTAATAAACCTATATACTGTAAAATTCACAGTGACTCACATTAGTGGAGGTGAGACCTTGGTGTCAGCTACAGCTGACTGTGTTGGCACACCAGCAAGTCAAAGTTATAAAGAGAATTCATTCCAGCGCAGTTATGCAGGGTTAAATTAGTTATAGACTCCAAAACCTTCTTTTGTAGCAGGCTACAAGTTAATTTCAGAGCTACAGGTGGACATTTTAACATGGGAGTCTATAAGGATTGACTTGAGGAACTGACTTTCATTCCTGGAGGCTGCTGCTTTGTGGAATATAATTATTTAAGTAAAATACTCAAGTTAGTTCTATGATGGACTGGGACCTATCAGGGTACACCCTGCATTTTGCCCAATAGCAGCGGGATAAGCTCCAGCCCAACTGTGATAAGATTGCACTTCCACAATGACACAGTTTAGGTTGTCAGAGTTTTTCTACCATGCACCTCTTCAACAGGCAAAAAAAAAAAAAAAAAGTTCATGCCCCCACAAGTGAAAGTAAGATCCGCAAACTCTTGTTTGTTCGTTTTCCCTGCAGTGGTTTTAGGCTCTACCATGTGACAACCGCTGGATAACAAATAGAAAATGATGCTCACACTTTACAAACCAACATGATAAAAGCTCTCTGACTCAGCTTTCATGAGTTAGCACCCAAACTGCCAGCCTTAGAAAAAACGTACAACACTGTAACAAGCTAGCTGTGCAGGTGGTAACTGATTTATGTTTTCCCCTCTGGACTTACTGTACTGTAGTTGTATGTGTTCCCTGCTGAGGGGAGTTGGGGGCTCGCTACTACAAGCCTGTTAGACTCAGCTAATGCCAGCACCGATACATAATCTGCAGAACTATACTGTAGTGTGAACACAGCCAGAGGGCTACCTGAGGAGGAGGTAGGCTGAGAGATTTCTGATAAAACTCTCTGCTTACCTACCAAGAAGTTACTCTAGAAGGACCCAGCTTACAAGCGCGGAAAGAGTGGAATAGAAATTGTGGTATGATAAGATCTACATCTTAACAAGCCCTTAGCTCATGTAGTAATCATTTACAGGAAACCAATGGAGATATTATAGATAATCATGCATTCATTTGTTCCCTAATGGAAGTTCTCTGGGTGTAGTTAGCGTTTCTAGCACTGGGTAAACTACTTGAGCTTAAATTCACTCAACAACACAACAGGTAAAATCAGCAACAATTTATAAGAAGCAGAGACAGGATGAGATGAAATAAAGATGGTGAACTGGACAATTATAAGTAGTATTGGCAACAGGCTAAAAGTAGAAGTCAAATTACAGCATGAGCTAATAAGAACTGAAAGCTGGATTTGGGCTGATTTCTGTCTTCTAAAACAGGAACGTGACTAAATGACAAGCCGTCTTTAGTATTAGTTGTTCAACTGATAGCACAGAAAAACAATGGCAGTTAAAAAAGAGGGACACTTTATCTTATTCCTTTGTTTTGGTCCTTTTAGCTTTGTCTCCTTAAAAAATCTAACAAAAACAAAATCCCAAATATCCACGAGCTCATGAGCTACAGACCAAATATACGAGAACTGATTACTGTTGAGAACCATTGCCTTTCAAGCTTATAACACACACACATTAATATATATTTATATAAAGAAAATAATGAAGATCTCCAAGGAAAAAGATCATGAGTTTGAATCTTCTTAGTACTTTACCGTGAGTGAGATTTTTCTTGGTTCGTTTTAATTGATTAAAAACATCATAAAATTATTAGATATCTGTAACATTAAGCCAACAGTTATTCAGCACTGAAATGTTTGTTAATGAAATAAAATGGTTGTTAATTCAAGCTAAGCTAGGTCAAGAAGGTAACTCAAGCTGCACTGCTTTCACAGACCTGAACACGGGTCATTGTCCTCACATCATGTAGCAAACACACCCACCTAATGCTGTGGTACACCTAAACTGGTGTACAGAGTTAGAACATTAAAGATGACTCTTCAGCAGTGCATGGGCTTCCTGTCCATGTCATTCTCAAATTACAGTACAGCCACACTTTTTTCTTTTTTGCCTTCACTTGACAGCAGCAGTAAAGGTGCCAATACGAGATGGGGACGAGAAAAACAGTGAAACTATAGGGCAGATTCAGAGTTTTTTGAGGGTTTAGGGTAAACCATTTTAAAAGAGTGTCATAATTTGGGTTGGTTTAGGGTTAACTCTAACCCTTGGCAAGTTTAAAAGATTTATTGATAAAGAGTAAACTGTTATCGACCAGATGGTTGGAGGTGCAGAGATTCTGCAGCACAAACGGATCACACACCTCGGGAGCTCTGTCAGAAAGGGGATAAAGAGTTAATGGGAGTTAAAATAAGGAATATTGCTTGCAGGAAAGAACTTGATAAACTGTGACAGTCTTACTTACTTGGAGACTCAGAGGGATATGTGGGTGGCTGGCAGCAATCCAAAAGCTGGTGAGGGCAACAGGCAGTGGGTGGGCAGGCTAGTGAGCAGGTAAGTCCTTCATTTGACAGGTTACAAAGAATGAGTGATGAAGGAGGCAAACTTGGCTAAAGGTTTCTACAGGCAACAGATGAGTATGTTTCCAAGGCAGCAAGGTTTCCAAGAGAGCATGGAGCAGGTACTAGGTGAGGTGAAAAGAGAGTGATTACTCTAGACAGGTGATTGCAAACAAGTTGTAACAGAGGTGGTCTAATGTTCACCATAATGATGATGACACCGTGGCAGAAAACTGCTGCAACCTTCAGCCTCCAGCCTGCAACACAGCACTTGATTACCAAATGTGGAGGTGTAGGAAGGACGGTACCGCAGAGAAACTCCACCTGGGGGGGTGGACCCAGTGAGAGGAGAAAGCCCAGCAACTCCACCTGAGACTAAGGGCAAAAAAAGTTAGAGAAATGAAGTAAAACAGACTTCGGAGCCCAAGCAGCTCCATCAGAGTTGTAATTGTACTGAAATTTAAAACAGTGTCTCACATTATTTCAAATTTAAAGTGCAGACGAAGTGCCGAGAAATTGCCAGACTTCCTATTTAAGTACTGAAAAGTCTCCCACATCACTTTCTGTCTTCATAGAAGATACAGGTCATGTGTCTCATTTTTGATATATCAGTATGAATTGCTTTTCATATTTAAATACTGTATCTCTGTCAGTAGTGGACTTAAAATGAAGCATGAAGAGATGGACGTGCTAATAATTGAAAGCACTGAAAATCAAATCAAACTTTACAGTAGAATAGGATTTATTTTTCGTTGACTTACTTGAAAAAAGCTCTCACATCCCCCTTTAATTTATTGAGACAAGCTACAGACTCAAAGAGAAAAGGGAAAAGAACAAAGCATGAAACGTCTGCACTTTGTGAAGTATATGTAATCAGAGCTAAAATGTTCTGTCAATCTCATTGTTAGCGTTTCTCTATTCGCTTTGCTCAGATGATATTTATTCATACAGTGTCTGACAGGAGCCAAAATATAAATGAACATAGTGTGAAGTGTCTGAACCTTAAAAGCTATGTTTGGTTTACCTCGCCTCAGAAGTCACAACGTCTGCTTCACGATAAGAGACAGCAGAGCTCCTTAAGCCTTCTCAAACATATGGAGGGTATGCAATTACTTTATGGTTTTATCTCAAATTAGCTGCGAAAGAGAGTCTGGTAAATATCTTTCAGTCGAAAGCTTATCTTTTATTGTGCATATTCCTTTCATTTATCCTGCTTGAAAAGAAAGAAAGCAAGATCCTGAACTGAGTTCTAACTAAGATAAAACTAACAAATTGCCTCACTTATTTAGACTGACGATGACTTTTCTTTTTCTTTTGCTGAGATAACCGACCTCTACGGATCTGCGGACACTCTGTGAATCTATCCAGGTTCAGGATCAGACCGCTATCTTGTATGTCTAAAAGTGATAAAAAAGAAAAGCAGAGTCAGCAAAGCACTGTTTGCATTTTCCACAGATAAGGAGATGCTGCAGTAATCTCACTGAGGACAGGAGTTAATGGAGAATTGTTTGCCTGCCACTCAATAGTGAGCACCTATGAATGTTCAAGCAAAGATCAGCTGAAACCAGCTAAGATATACAGCAGTAATTATGTCTGTATTCAGAGGATGGCTCTAGGGTGCAGTTCCACCAGTGACCACTTGAGTCAATATCCACAGATTGCCATGTTAAAATGTACAATTTTTACAGGATGAATGAACATTTTTACAGCCTGCTACAAAAACAGTTTTGGTCTTTATCTAATTTTGTGTGTCATAGCATTGGTACAGGGGCTGAATTTCTGTAACGCCTACCCTGTTGTTGCTAAAGAAGATACCTGATACTGTAACACTCAACCTGTTCACTAAAATATGGTCAATTTTGTCTCCACAAAAGTCAAGAAATCAAGCTTACATTGTCAATTTTAAAGTTTTAAATGGTGTTCCACAAATCAAGATGTTAGAGATGTAGGGTGCAGAGTAATGCAAGTTGGCATATATAAAACTGAATTTCAGAATTGAGCATGTTTTTTTCAATGCTAATCTGTTTAAAATCTTCTCAATATTATCCATCCATCCATCCATTCGCTTCCGCACATCCTGTTAAGGGTCGCGGGGGGGCTGGAGCCTATCCCAGCTGTCATAGGGCGAGAGGCAGGGTACACCCTGAACAGGTCGCCAGCCTGTTGCAGGGCCAACACAGAGGGACAGACAACCTTTCACACTCACATTCATGCTCTCATTCACACCTATGGGCAATTTGGAGTAGCCAATTAACCTAACCCCAGTCAATATTAATAAAAACAATATCATAAGTAACTTAAAGTGCATACACTGCAATACAAATAAAACTGTAATAATTGTTAATCATATGCTGTGACTATGACTATTTTTATGAGCTTTATGAGCAAAGAACCAGCACTGGAGGGGCAGTAAAGGAAAAGAAAAAAGAGAGAGACAACGAAGTGTGACTTCACTCTTTCCTGAACCCACGATAAGAAGAGCTTCTGTGCCGGTTTCTGTTCAGGGAGCTCTTCAGCAAATTTTAAAATTGAGCGAGTGAGCGAGCAAGCAAACTTTTTTACAAAAGCACTTTTCAAAGTGTTCTGTTGAAAATCCACGACATTTCAGAGGTCCAGGGGAGAGACCTGCAGCACACTTACTGCAGAGTTCATAGCTGCAGCTTTTTCTTCATCAAAGGCTCCTCAGAGAGCATTACAATTCAAAAAACATTTATTCTTTACAGCTCAACCCAAGTGACCTTCACCAAATTTTTCCATATGTGAGAACCTGGTGCAGCTGGATGAAGACGTATGTGGCAAAAGGTTGATCTATGAGTTCACACAAACAACAGAAGTCTGGGCAGGAAAGTTCAAAATCATGGATGATCCGAAACCTTTAGGAAGCTACAGTCAATGCTACTGATCAGGAGGCATTTAAAGGTGGTCTCATTCACCCAATCACATGCACATTCATACAGTGCTTTGATCTATATCTAAGCACTTTTTAATTCAATTCAATTTTATTTATATAGCGCCAAATCACAACAAACCATCACCTCAAGGCACTTTATATTGTAGGTAAAGATCCTACAATAATACAGAGAAAACCCAACAGTCAGAACGACCCCCTATGAGCAGCACTTCGTGACAGCGGGAAGGAAAAACTCCCTTTTAACAGGAAGAAACGTCCAGTAGAACCAGGCTCAGGGAGGGGCAGTCATCTGCCGTGACCGGTTGGGACTGAAGGGAGAGAGACAGGACAAAGCATGCTGTGGAAGAGAGACAGAGATTAATAATAACTAATGATTAAATACAGAGTGATGTATAACAGAGTAAAGAGGTGAATAAAAAGAATCAGTGCATCATAGGAACCCCCCAGAAGCCTAGGCCTATTGAAGCATAACTAAGAGGTGGTTCAGGGTCACCTGATCCAGCTCCAAATATAAGCTTTATCACAGAGGAAAGTTTTAAGCCTAATCTTAAAAATAGAGAGGGTGTCTGTCTCCCAAATCCAAGCTGGGAGCTGGTTCCACAGAAGAGGGGCCTGAAAGCTGAAGGCTCTGCCTCCCATTCTACTCTTAAGTATCCTAGGAACCAAGTAAGCCAGCAGTCTGAGAGTGAAGTGCTCTGTTGGGGTGATATGGTACTATGAGGTCTTTGAGATAAGATGGGGCCTGATTATTCAAGACCTTGTATGTGAGGAGAAGGATTTTAAATTCTATTCTAGATTTAACAGGGAGCCAATGAAGAGAAGCCAATATGGGAGAAATCTGCTCTCTCTAGTCCCTGTCAGTACAGCCTAATAATAATGAATTACAATAGTCCAGCCTAGAAATAATAAATGCATGAATTAGTTTTTCAGCATCACTCTGAAACAGGATGTTTGTAATTTTAGAAATATTGCCCAAATGCAAAAAAGCGGTCCTACATATTTGTTTAATATGTGCATTGAAGGACATATCCTGGTCAAAAATGACTCCAAGATTTCTCACAGTGTTACTGGAGGCCAAAGTAATGCCATCCAGAGTAAGTATCTGGTTTGACACCATGTTTCTAATATTTGTGGGGCCGAGCACAAGAATTCAGTTTTATCCGAATTTAGAAGCAGGAAATTAGAGGTCATCCAGGCCTTAATGTCTTTAAGACATTCCTGCAGTTTAACTAATTGATGTCATTGATTGATTGACGTCATCTGGCTTCATAGGTAGATAAAGCTGAGTATCATCTGCATAACAATGAAAATTGATGCAATGCTTTCTAATAATACTGCCTAAGGGAAGCATGTATAATGTAAATAAAATTGGTCCTAGCACAGAACCCTGTGGAACTCCATAATTAACCTTTGTGTGTGAAGTAGACTACATTTACATGACCAAATTGGAGTCTATTAGATAAACATTAATCTAACATTCACACACACTCCGATGGATATTGGGGCCAACTTACCTAAAGATACTTCAAAACATGGACTAGAGGAGCTGAGAATTGAACCATAGACCTTACAATTGGTAAATGAGCTGCTCTACCACCAGAGCCATCACTGCCCCTAGAAGATTTTTGTCCCTATCTGCAGTCATTTATATTTGGCAGTATTTCTCTGCTATGGGAGAGCAGCAGCAAAACTGAGCACAGAACAGGGGAGTCGTCAACAACAACAGAAATTATATTGTTTAAGTCAGATACAACATGAAAAGAGAAGCTGAGGTTGAGGTGGGTTGCAAAGTTGTTTGCAGTGCAGAGCAACTGCAGGCAGGCTAAAGCAATGTTAATAGCTCACCCTATATGAGGTTTCCAGTTAGATAGAAGGGTATTAGCTAAGCTATCTGCTCATGAAGGCTGGCACTGATAGAAGCAGATCTGCTGGAACTGCAGCTAAGTTTGACTTTGTGGCCTGCCTGAGCCCATGCTACAGTTACTTAGCTTTCATATACACTCCTCATGTGCACTACAGAAGTACAAGATCACCTTTTTTTTTAAGTGTTTGTAGATGTTGCTTTTCACTCTGAAATGCAGCATGTTGCCACCAAACTTTGGTGTTAACTTCAGAACTGTCATTTTCAGGCATTTTTAGGAGTTAGCTGTCAGGGCATTTTGAGCAAGACGTTGGAGCAAAAAGGAAGAGCCCGTCATCTACAAAGATAAAACGGCAAACTGAGAGCCTGAAGCTGCCACCTGAGCTTCTAACATGTCGACTGTACTAAGATTTATCTGCAACAAACTGTAGCAGGAATTAATCCCTGCATGTTTATTCACAGCTGCGAATCCTGCATTATGTGAAGAAGCATGTGGGAACATTGCAGTGGACTCAGAAGAGGGTATTTAGAAGTTCTAATGAAATCCTAGAGGCAAAATTTCCAATATTTATGAAACTCTAGAACATCATTTATGGGATTTAAGAACTCTACGTTTTTTTTTTTAATTCAGATTTTAGTTTAAACCAGGTCGTTTGCTTCTTGCTGAAAAGGGTTTATACTCACAAGACTGTCTTTGCTGGCAGCGCTGATTGCTGTGTAAATACTAACATGAGATACAGCAGCGTGTTATCATTCCTATATAAGCAATGGTAGTATCGCCTGCGGTAGAGAAAGGATAACGGGTGAAAAGAAAAGAGCCAGAGCTAAGCAGTGATTGAACTATCACAGCAAGGCAGGAGAAGTACTCATGCTGAGACTTTTCTCACAACCTTTAAACACACTGACCTGAGGTCTGATTTGGCAAAATGGAAACAATCACTTATAACTCCCAATATAAATTCCCCCCAAAATGGAAGAACTTTAGCAAACCAAAACTTTTCAGTGCACTTTCACTAACCTCATGCTTCTGAAAGTTAAGCGAAACCCTGAAACCCCGATTCTGTGCTAACATAACCTCGTACTTTCTCTTTATGAATCACTAATATGAATCTAAATCTAAATTAATCCTCTACCTTTACTGCTTTCTTTGCTCAGGCATTTCATTTACATATGTGTGCAAGAGTCCCCCCCCCCCCCGTTCTCTTTTAAATGAATCTGATCACTCTGTTTCTGAACTGCTACCTGTTTGTACCACTTAACGACTGCCTGTTTGAGTGACTGCTCCTTGAGGTTCTTATCCAGCTGAGGAGCTCTCAAAAGTGTTGTGAAGCATGGTATTAGACCCTGAACTTCACAGCAGGAGGCTTCCTAACAGTCTCTGGGCACCTATGACCCGTCAGCTGTGACTGACAGCTGGAACAAAATGCTGCTTAAAGCTGTCTCTGTGCCGTGAAATAATGAGGAAAGCGTCAACATACTAAACCTGTTGTTAGGGCAGAGTGACTGCCTACAGCTTAGTGAACACCTAGAAAACATTAATAGGTTCTGATGAGACTGAGTGACAGATCATTCGACGATATGATGACTCTGCTGAAACCCCAGTTTCAGAGAGAGAATCCGAGTAAAGGCAATAAGTAAAAGTTACATTTAGTACAGCATAGTTTTGAAAGAGAAAATAGGTGTGGGGTAGAAAAAAAAAGAGCAACAAAAAAATGTGTTGTGAAATGCAGATTAATAGTTGGACTCCAGTATTTACAGACTGATATATAGTTTTAGCTACTTATAAGTGTTTTGCCATGGATAAAAAATTTTTTTCATGTAATGTCTTTCTGTTTAAGCTTTTTAAATATTTTGACTCATGATAAAATTGTCTGACGTCTACTGTAAATACACTTAAAATTCAGGAGAAGTGTGCAAGCATAATTTTAGTTTGGCTTTTATATCAAATGTAGCCTTTCCAGTGGTGCATGCTCATGTAGCAGGGAACCTAACATTACAGGGAAATTGTTCACAGGTGTGTACAATCAAAATTGGTGCGTGCACTTTTTTTTTTTAATGTTTTCTTTTTTTCATAAAGCCCATTAGACATTTGAAAATATGTTGACTATTTTTAAAATGACTGCAAGGAAATATAAAATTATTTTTAATAATTTGAAAACAGGGGTGTGGAGTAACAGAGTTCAGTCACATCTCCTGGATGGACCCATTGCATTCACTGGTTACCCAATTCCCAACAAGGGTTCCCCAAAATCTTCAGAATTTAGAGCTGGTTGTCTACAATTCAGAAGGTCAGTGGTTTGATCCCCAGCTGCTGCATCTGCATCTTGAAATGTCCCTGGAAAAAATGCTGAAGCATCCATCTGTGTTTGTGGATGCAGGCTGCAGTGAAAAAAAGTGCTTTGAGTGTTAGCTGAGAGTTGAGAGTGGTATCTAAATCATGGCCCATTTACTATGGATTAAACTAGAAGAGGGGAGAACATTAACTAAGCTTATGAACTTGATAGTGGAGTTAGATTAGTAAAATGACTAAGCCAACAGAACAAATAGCTGGGCAGCACGGTGGTGCATCGGTTGCCTCAGAGCAAGAAGGTTCTAGGTTTGAACCTGTCAGATTAACTGGTGATTCTAAAGGGGCTGTTGGTATGAGGGCTAACTGTTATCTGTCTCTCTGTGTAAAAAAAAGAAAAGGGCAACAAGATGTCCCCACATGAGAGAGCTGAGCCAAAGGAAAAGGAGTCCTCATGCATCGAATACAAGAAACTCATTGAATTGAACATTGAATAAATTGGCACCATATGAATGTTAAATGTCTGAACCTAGCTGTATGTGTTATAATACTGTGAATGGGTAATCCCCTGACCTGCACAGACTGTGCAGCTGCAACTATCACCGGACCATTGGAGCAACGTGCATGTGCCACTGCAATTATTTGGATTTACTTGAAATAAAGAAGCTCAGAAGAATTTTTTAACTTATAAATTTGATTTTCTTAGAGTCAAAAAGAGTAATCCATTGGTTACAATTCTGTAGTAAAACAGCTGTTTCCTAGAATAGAAAAGAAGCCAAACTGGATAATTTTGAAAATTCAAATGTCTAATTGGATTTTTTTTTTTTTTTTATTAATGGCTACAGAGGGACAAATATGCAAATTTGGGTGCTTGTACCCACTTTTGACAGATTATTTCAGTTATCTGCTGCATTATTCTGGTTATGACTGTTTTCCTCTTTGTGTTGCACCAGAGTTCTTACAGTTTTATATGTTTTTTAGTTTTTATGTTTATCTGGACATTTTAACATGGTAGCACTGACTTTCAAGTGGCGAATTGAGGAACTGCAGTTTTGGCAGTTCTGTCTTGACCTTTGTTTTTGAAGGTTGAAGCTTGCTAGTGATTTCCAGGAAAAAGGAATGTAAACAGACAATGGTGTGTATGATACTGTCTAGTGTACATTTTACAGTTCCACCAGTAGGTACGCTGACATCATCATTATTCTTACGTTTTGTCATTTTTAGAATTGTTGAAAGCCTCACAGAAGCCAAAGTGGTGGGGTGCGGTGACTTTTACAGAAAGGCAGAGACGGTGCCCCCCGCCCCCACCTACCACCACCACTCTCACACACACACACACACACACACACACAAAATGTCTGCCATTGTGGACCACATTAAAACACACTTTTTCTTTTAAATATGCAGACAGCCTCTTGCAGCTTGCTGCACTGGACATCTTCACCTTTCTGCACTCATTAGTGAAGAACTGTAAAATATTATTACCTGGATATTTAAATAAATATTTGGTGTGTTACCAAAAATGATTACTATTAGCTGATGATGAGAAGTGGTGGACATTTTTTTTTTAGAATCATTGCTTTAGCAAAAGAAGCAATATAACACAATGAGAACACTTCACTGAACATTAATATGTATTACTGGTACATAAAGAATCAAAACTAAAAATTATTCTGCAGTTATGTGGTTTAACATTACTGCTGAAGATGTTTAAGGCTGTTTATCTACAGTAATACATCATATTATATAAACACTATATTGCCAAAAGTATTTGCTTGTCTGCCTTCACATGCATATGAAATTGCGTGACATTGCATTATTAATCCACAGGGTTTATTATGATGTCAGCCCACCCTTTGCAGCTATAACAGTTTCAACTCTTCTGGGAAGGCTTTCCACAATGTTTAGGAGTGTTTATGGTCATTTTTGACCTTTCTTCCAGAAGCACATTTGTGAGGTCAGACACTGATGTGGACGAGAAGGCCTGGCTTGCAGTTTCTGCTCTAATTCATCCCAAAGGTGTTCTATCAGGTTGAGTTCAGGACTCTGAGCAGGTCAGTCAAGTTCTTCCTCACCAAACTGGCTCATCCATGTCTTTATGGAGCTGTTTTGTGCACTGGTGCACAGTCATGTTGGAGCAGGAAGGGACCATCCCCAAACTGTTCCCACAATGTTGGGAGCATTAAATTGTCCAAAATGTCTCAGTATGCTGAAGCATTAAGAGTTCCTTTCACTGGAACTAAGGGGCCGAGCCCAACTCCTGAAAAACCACACACCATAATCCCCCCTCCACCAAACTTTACAACTGGCGCAGTGCAGTCAGACTGTTCCCATGGTAACAGTCAAACCCAGACTCATCCATCAGATTGGCAGATGGAGAAGTGTGATTCGTCACTCCAGAGAAAATGTCTCCACTGCTCTGGAGTCCAGTGGTGGTGTGCACCCAAAACTTTGCATTGCGCTTGGTGATGCAGAGCTGGGATGCAGCTGCTCAGCCATGGAAACCCATTCCATGAAGCTCTCTGCGCACTGTTCTTAAATTAATCTGAAGTCCACATGAAGTTTGGAGGTCTGTAGTGATTGGCTCTGTAGAAAGTTATGCACTATGCACCTCAGCACACGTCGAATCCACTCTGTCATTTTAAATGGCCTACCGCTTCATGGCTGTGTTCCACTTTGTTATAATACCACTAACAGCTGACTTTGGGATATTTAGTAGCAAGGAAATTTTATGACTGGACTTGTTGCACAGATGGCGTCCTATCACGGTACCATGCTGGAATTTACTGAGCTCCTGCAAGCAACCCATTCTTTCACACACGCTTGTAGAAGCAGTCTGCATGCCTAGGTGCTGAAACACCTGTGGCCATAGAAGTGATTAGAACACTTGAATTTAATGATTCAGATGGCTGAGTGAATACTTTTGGAAATGTAGCATATGTTTGTAGTGGCTGTCCTGTGAGGACCACACAACTCAGCCTACATCTTGATTTTTTTTAAAAAGTATATAAAACGTACTTTAAACTGTCAACAAGGAGATTGAAATATTATTGAAAAATGAAGGTGGTGTGTTTGGAAAACAGCTGGTTACATTTAATAGTGATTTCTCAGATATGATCATCTGAATCTGTGCTGGCTGAGCCTGCACCTGTTACACTTGCCCGTTTTATTAAACAGGATTTTGACATCTTCCCTCCCCTTCCTTGCTAGCGTGTTTAAAGAGTTATTAAAAAAATTTTTAAACCGCACTCCATCATCTCTAAATCACATCTGTTGGCCAAGGCGGTCAGTAAGAGAAAATTTATCTGTTATGATGATGAATCACAGAAGTTACTCTAACCCCCTAAACACATGTCTATAGACTGTGGGAGGAACCCAGAGTACGCAGAGAGAACCCACATAGTCACAGGGAGAACAGGCTAACTCCATGCACAAAGGTCCTGGCCAGATGGTGGATTTGAACCCAGAACCTTCTTGCTGTGAGGCAATAGTGCTAATCACTGCACCACCATGCTGCCCCAGGCTCAACACCTTCCAGTTAAAATGTTTGAGATTCTTTTCCTTATACTGTAATAACACTGTTTACAAAGGCTTAGAAACACCTTTTATGGCCCGTAAATTGGCTCTGACATTGTAAAATCAGTGAAAGTCCACTTTAAAATTAAAATGTGAGATGAAAGTGGCCTTCTATCCTACTGGTCTGGGGGTTCGTATGTAGCTGGAGTCATATTATAAAGCTGCACTGGTTTGGGGCTTAAACCTATAAAAAGGAAATCACCCTCATATACATTTGGACAATTACTCATTTCTAATAACCTGCTTCACACTCCTTGGTAATAACATAATTTCCTGCTCTTCACTAACTCTTAATGTATTTAGAGCTGCCTTAGGCTACATTCTCCTTTCAGATTAAATTTCTGTTTCACATATATAATTTCCTCCTGTGCTTCTCCTCCTGTCTCACTCTCTCCACCTGTCTGCCTTTCTGTCCATGTCACATCAGTTACTTTTCTCTCTTCTTTTCTTCCCTCCTCTTCTGTTTGTCTTACTGTTAGTCTTTTTTTTTCTGTGGGGATTCTTCCTGTCACAGCAGACACTTGTTTCCCTTCCACCAGATCAGCTTTGCTGACAGCAGCACAGATCTGAGCAAACTATTTCTCCCTTCTTGTAAACATCCATTACTGACCACTGAAAGCGAGGGGAGGGGGCACAGAGGGAGGGGGAGAAATAGGATGTAAGATGCCAAAGGGAGTTTCTTTTACTATTTAAAAAAAAAAAACCTTTAGAAAGCTTTGACCTCAATTCCCCAACAATAGATCACATTTTCATGCTGCCGTTTACTTCCATTACAAAACCTCGGGCCATTAGTTGTTTCCAGCAGTGGCTCACTTAAAGAGAAGATATCAGCAGCATGCACGGTGGCAGCCCATGAAGCAAGATGATGAATGCGATACAGACTTATTGCTCACTGCTCGGCTTCTGCCAAAGATGTTACATAGGGTTCTAAGGAATATTGACATGCAATCCACATCATTAAAGAATTTACATTTAAAGATGCATTAATCGATTTATTGGCAAGACAGGAAAGAAGAATGCCACAATATGATGAAAGAATCAATAAAATCATGTTATTGCTTGATGAAGTTATTATAGCTGACATGCTTGCAAAGAAATGCCTGTAAATTTACTAGAAATGTTTCTGGTAACTGATTTTTCTAGTAGATTAAATTTACATGCCTACCATACATACCATCATAATTTACATTTTTTACATCAAAATACTGCTCAGTTTCATCGCATGGCTGCAACCCCAACCACCTTAATAGGAGTGTTGTAGTTTTTGCATCAGAGGGTGCCCTTTTACTATGTATGTATGTATGTGTGACTATGTAGTTAACAGGAATTGTACATTAAAACAAGCAGAATAATTTGTTTAACCGATATTCTTGTGAGGATAGAATTATCTAGTCAAGTAAATGCCTGCATCCCTGTTAGTTCCACAATGAGCACTTATGAACCATCACTGGCTTTTATTTGATGTCATCCATTCATCCATCCATCCATTTTCTGCTGCTTATCTGGGGCCGGGTCGCAGGGGGAGCAGCCTAAGCAGAGAAGCCCAGACCTCCCTCTCCCCAGTCACCTCCACCAGCTTATCCAGGGGGACCTCAAAGCATTCCCAGGCCAGCTGAGAGATATAATCTCTCCAGTGTGTCCTAGGTCTGCCCTGGGGCCTCCTCCTGGCAGGACATGCCCAGAACACCTCACCCAAGAGGTGCCCAGGAGTCGTCCTAGTCAGATGCCCAAACCACCTCAACTGGCTCCTTTTGATGTGCAGTGGATTTACCCAAATGGCTGCACTCCTCACCCAATCTATAAGGGAGAGTTCAGCCACCAGGCCAGTCATGTTTCTCTTCCAACTAATGCAGCTACAACTAATGTCTTTCATGTTTAAGGACTCCACAGTGCCACATGTCCTCACTGCCCTTTGCACTGAATGTTTGTCCAACTTTTGGAGCATTTTTTTTGCCCAGATGGTGCAACAGGCTAACAAAAGAGCAAAGAAGTTGTTAACATGCCATAATCAGAGATTACAGTAACAACAGATTTGTTTTAGCAGTAGACAAAAATGTCCAACTTAAAGCAGTGAAATCCTTTTTATTTCATCACATCCTGCTCAGTTTCATCAAACTTCTGACTTTCTTGTGACACTAATGCTCTAACGGACAAAGAACAAATTAAAACACCTCATTTCCCCATCAGCACTTTCCCACAAAAGGTCAAGCAATCACTGAACAATTCAGCAATTTTATGGCCAAGCTGTAGCATTCCTCAGAGCGCTGGACTGTCCCAACGCTCCCCCTGAAAATGTCACCAATCATCTGTTGACTCAATATCATGATGTTTGACCCAAACTGCTATATGTGAACTGTGACTTTTCCTCTGAGCATAAATACTCTGCTGTAATGATCCTTAAGAACTACAGACCTGCTTGTATAGTTCCCCCAGCTGTTTGAATTGTTGTGTGCAGGAGCTCAAACTGCATTGAATTAACAGAGATACTAATGACCCTACTGAATTAAAGCAAAGCTGTTTGCTGCTTCAGTAGCTGCAGGTTCAAAGGGTTAATGGATTATTTCTTCTTCAGGGCCAGAAAGGCAAATAATGTGGTGAAATGTTAATCTGAGTAGAGGAGATCTTGCACCTCTTTTATCCTTCTCTCTTTATGAGAAAGTAGAAGCTGCAAACTTTTAAATCCCTCAAAGGAACAGCAGCAGAGATTCAGCAGGTCATTTTTTATCAAAGTAACACTCTTTTATGTTGGAGCAGGTCTAATTAATTGCTTAATATTGCTTTTTTTTGTCATAGAATAATTAAGTAGCTAATGCCCTGGCCTAACAGAGGAAAAGAAAATATCGCATTATATCATGTTTTTGCTTTTCTGTAATGAATGAAAACTGAAATGAAAATTGACACTTATGTTGCCATTCATTAGAACTTTAATGATTAAATGAATAGTGCTTACAATAATTAGTAGGTCTAGGCAATTCATCAAACTTTCAATCAAATTTTCAGCTTCCAATGAACATAAAAACAAGATAATAAAGATAAAATGTTTATTAAGCTGCTTTCTGTTTCAAAATGATAATCTCATTTTGTCTTGTGTTATAAATCCATCCATCCATGTTCTGCTGCTTAGGTTGAGGTCAAAGGGGCAGCAGTCTAAGCAGAGACACCCAGACCTTTCACTTCCCAACTCATCCTGGGGTGGGGGTGGGGTTGCACAATCTCTCCAACATGTCCTGGATCTACCTTGTGGCCTTCTCCTGGTATATTATACCCGAAACACTTCACCTGGGAGGCGTCCAGTCAAATGCCTGAACCACCTCAATTGGGTCCTTTCGATGTGGACAAGCCCCTCCTGAAAGACCGAGCTCCTCACCCTACCTCAAAGGGAGAGCCCAGTCACCCTTAGAGGTAGGCCTTTTGGCCATGGCTATACACTTAAACATGTAACATAAAGGTTAAATTCACGTGTCATTATCATTTGGATCTGCACACTCCATTGTTGGGTTACAAAGAACATGTTGCTATAATCACATTCCATTTTTCAGTAATGCAGCAGTGTAAAACATCACTGTACCTAATTCAGTAATCACACTTCAACTATAATTATGTCATTAATTACAGAGTTAGTTATAAAGATTCTTCAATTATCTGCACGATGGATAGACAGGAAGAAAAAAACATTAAGCATGCCTTTTTCGTCTTGTGCATCAGCTGGTTTCAGTTCGTGTGTTTTGCTATCTTTGTGGGGAATTTCCATTGACTTCCATTCATTTCTACAGCCTAAACCTTACCTTTACCCTTTTCCTAACCCTAACCATCACATACCTAACCCTAACCCTAACCTAAACTCAATTCATACCTTAGCCCTAACTCTGACCCCTGACCCAAAAACAGGGTTTCCCCTTGTGGGGACAAGGTTCCAGTCCCCACAAGGAGCAATTGGTCCCCACAACGTAGTATATGTCAGGAAAATTGTCCCCACAAGGTATTATAAACATACGCACACACACACACACACACACACACACACACACACACACACACACACACACACACACACACACACACACGCCCAAGACACAAGGGCAGCTGTGGCCAGCAGTTTGCCTTTCTGTAAATTTCCAGCAGATGCACAGTGGAATATTGTCTCAAAAGGAATAGCTGTTGACACTGGGAGTAGAACCCCAGTCTTTTCATATCTGTCCTGACTTCACGAGTCTTTATTTAGATAACAGGATGTCAGACTTCAGTCTTTTGTAAGTCCATTATAAATCTTTGCTAAGTCTTCTAGTGCATTTAAATCTTGATTTACTGCTTGGGAAGTAGTTTTAGCGAATTGTAAATTGAGGTTCAACAAACGATATAAAGTGATACTCTGTACTGGACCTAATAAAATCACAAAGATGGCCTCGGTGATGATTCATTTAAAATCATCCAATGATAATCTGCCACTGTAATGATGTTGAGCAATGGATTGTGATCTGTTGGTATTTAGCCCGTCCTACAGTCATAAAAGCCGGACCTGTCTTGGTCACATCACATTGGCTGCATAAGTGGGACTCTCTTTGTGCTATGCAATTATCAGCCATTTGACACAGTCTGAGCATCTTGTCTGGAATATGAATGAGGAAGATAAAAATATAGAGATCACAGTGAACCAGAGCCTCGTACCTGAAAGAATTATCAACGCCTCGACTCTCATCATTGTCCCCACTAACGCACGACAGTTACCTCATTTGTGGCCAGTTTGTCTTTGTCCATCTTCAGGCGGGGAATTTACCTCCTTTGAGAGATGAATTCCTGCTGTAAATCCTAAATATTAGCTAGTGTTGCAGTTTTGTAGAGCATGTATGGCATAAAGCCCAGCCCTGCTATTGATGTGAAAAGCTTTTAGTGATGCCACTAATAAGAGTGTAATGATTAGTGTGTGTTTTGTGTGTATGGGCTGTGTCTCATGGGATTCTACTTTGCTGATTAAAGGTCAGATCCAGGCAGTTTTTCATTGTATCCTGTTTACTAACCTTTGACTAAAAGAAGTAGAAAACAGGCCTTTGAAATGTCCTTTTTTTTTGCCTTGACCACCCTAAAATATGCTAATCCAAAAGACATGCGTGTAAATGAAATCCAGTTCTTTCATTTCCCTCAAAAAGCTGATATGTGACAGAAGAATCGCT
Source organism: Archocentrus centrarchus (assembly GCF_007364275.1). Lineage (NCBI taxonomy): Eukaryota > Metazoa > Chordata > Actinopteri > Cichliformes > Cichlidae > Archocentrus > Archocentrus centrarchus. Next base: position 28,967,537 of record NC_044362.1, on the reverse strand, counting down.
TTTGAAGTAACTGAATGGACGCATGTTAATCACAGAGGCTGCTTTAAGACAGATTGATAGAAATGTAACTGGTTTTAGGGCTATTTTTAGACTATTCAAAGAATTGTTGTGTGCTGTATGCAGCTAGCTCCACAATATGTTAGGCAAAGGCACAATTTTTGTAGGTTTAATATCCAGTGATTGTAGTGCAGAGTTTGCGTTTTTACAAAAAATTTTACATTGACTGTTAAGGAATTACAACTGTTTCCAACTATACAGACCCCATTTACAGAGGTGATATTCAGTAACTTATAGTCAAACATACCCAAAACATCACAGCAATTGAACTGCATCTCCAACTCAAAATTGCCTGTTAATTTGTGTCATTTTTATGGTTCAAGGCAGAAACTGCTGAAAAATCGAGTTTACATATGAATGTTGGCTATTTCTGATCCTCCATGACAGTGAAATCTCTTTCCAGCAAGGTTAATATGGCTTCATTCAGGATATAAAAGACCTCAAAAAGATGATGTGGAAATTCAGTGCTTTCAAACTGTCAGGTACAGAATTGGATTTCAATGGAAGAGATTCAGAAAATCAAAGCAACGGAGCACCGAGTACAACATCATAAGAGAAGAAGAGACGACAGTGAAAGGGAACAAAGATAAAAATATGTTTGGATATTTCCCAGCTTTTGTGTAAAGAATTGGACTGAGTGAAAGAGCAGCACAAAAAGAGAGAAGGAGGAGGACAGAGAGGGAAAAAAGCATTTTTTGTTTGTTTGTCTTTTTTGGGGGGGCAGTGGTCTTCCAGCTGTCTGTGGAAATAAAAGACACTGGGACACCAGAGCTTTTATACACACACACACACACACACACACACACACACACACACAGAGTGACTTTCTCTCACACTGGTCAAGGTCAGCTCTCAGTTATCTGATCCTCAGTGACTTCTCTAATAAGCTGCTCTTGACTCCATGAGCAAGGCAGTGTTAGGGGTTTTAGGGGTTTTCATGGCTCAAAACAGACCTTCAGGCTGTGACTAAGTAGGAATACCCAGCATACAATAAAGGTATTAAGCAGTAATTAAGCCTGTTACCTTCTTTGATAAATAGAAATGACTGTTATCACCCCCCAGTAAATAAATCTGTTATAAGCACTACAGAACTGGCTGAATCAAAAGCAGGACATAGTATTTATTCTAAAAGTTGCAAAAGTTTTTTTTTCTTGGCAGTGGAGTGACTAAGGAGGCAGTTAGGTCATTCTGTAAGTGGATTACTAGAGTCAAGGTAGGTTTATAGGTGAGTTCCTGGGATGAGGCTGGCTGGGTGCTGCCTGACACACAAGGGGAACTGAAATAACAGGAAGGGCCAGGAGTAAACATAACACTGAGTCTGAATGTGATACCATTTGTACTGCTGTAAGAATCTAGTGAAGAGTGGGTGGATGAACCAGACTTAAAATCCTGCAGGCGAGTGATTGGTTGATGAGGAGCAGTGGTGTCAGCTAGGCATCCAATGGGAACAGGTAAGTGCCCTTAAGGGCAATAACAGGAAAATCCACTCATGTTCACATGCATAAAGGGAAAGGGAAAGATAAAGAGAAAGTGGTGGCTGGCACTGAATGCAAGCAGAGACTATGACATAAACTCATCCATCCTTCCATCCATCCATCCATCCATCCATTTATCCAGTTGTTACTGGGTGACAGGGCGGGGCTCACTCTTGACAGATCACCAGTCTTCACATAGCTAACACAGAGAAACAGACTACAGCCAACTTAGAATCATCAGTTAATTCTGAATTATTTGACAGTTAAAACATCTTTCAAATATATATTTATATTGCAACACCAGTGATTTTCCCGTGGTTTTAGCTAACCTTAAAGAAAAAAAAAATCATCTATAGCATTTAGCATTGTCTTGCTGAATTGTGCAAGGCCTTCCCTGAAACAGACATCTGGATGGGAGCATTTGTTGCTTTAAAAACTGTAGTTTCAGCATTGATGGTGCCTTTACAGATGTGCAAGCTGCCAATTCCATAGGTACTGATGCACCCCTATACCATCAGAGATGCAGGCTTTTTAACTGACTGCTGATAACAAACCTAGATGGTCCCTCTCTTCTTACATCCGGATGATGCTGTGTCCACATTTTCCATAAAATAATTTGTCAGACCACAGAACAGGTTTCTATGGAAGCTTGTTTCCGCCACTAAAAAAAAAAAAAATCGCCATCCTTAACTCAAAATTTAAAGTTACGTATCTAAAATTTTCTACTTACCGCGGCCAATCAGGAAGCTCCGTGATCCATACACCATTTCCTTGTTAATTGGAAGCAGGAAGCTGAATGTATCAACTGTCCAACAGATCGACATGAAAACATTGATTCCTTAGCTTTTATGCAGCTGTTTTTTTCTAGAAGACATTTTGACCATTGACTGTGTAAAACATGCCGACAATTTATTCATGTTTGCTAGAAACTGCGAGCTCACTGATACTGTCGTTACCCCATTTTAAGTGTGCATGCGCTGGCAGCATCTGCTTCCCAGTAACAAGGAAATTACCTGTTTCTTGGAAAAGAAAAAAAAACAAAAAAAAAACAATCGCCATACGTAACTCAAAATTTCGAGTTATTAACTCGAAATTTCAAGAAAACAACTCAAAATTTTGAGAAATTTCTTGAAATTTTAACAAAATAACTTGAAATTTTGAGAAAATCACTCAAATTTTGAGTTACGGATGTAAATTTTTTTTTTTTTTTTTTTTTAGTGGCGGAAACAAGCTTCCATAGATTTCATCTTTGCCTCAGTCCATTTTAAATGAGCTTTGGCCTGTGATGTGTGTTCACAGTGATTTCTGGAAGAGTTTCTGAGTCCATGCAGTGATTTCCATGAGAGTATGTTTGTTTTTGACGCAGTGCCGCCTGAGGGTCCACCCAGGTATCCAGTACTGATTTTCAGCCTTGTCCGTTGAGTACATAGATTTCTCCAGATTCTGTGAATCTTTTGATGATATTATGTACTTTGATAATGAGTCTTCACAAAGTCAAAGTCTCTGAATTTTACATTAAGGAACATTATTCTGAAATTATATCACAACTTGTAGTTGAAGGTTCTTGCAGATTGGTTAAACCCTAATGTGGACTGTCCCCTTTGGAAGGTGTGAAAAAAGCATAAGCCCAAATTAACAGTCAGGACCTGTTCCCTGGCCCAAAGGTTCAGGGAAACAACCCTCTCAGCAAGCAAAGGGGACACAAGGATACCCATCCCAGCCCACAGCCTCTCACCGAGGGCAACTCCAAACTGGAATAGAATCCAGCCCCTCTCCAGGAGACTGGTTCCAGAGCCCAGGCCATGCATTGAGGTGAGCCAGACTATATCTAGCCAGTAATTTTCAACCTCATGCACTAGCTCAGGCTCTTTCCCCACCAGAGAGGTGACGTTCCATGTTCTAATTGCCAGCCTCTATATCTGGGGATGGGTCTGTCAGGACCTCCGCCCTTGGCCATTGCCCAACTCACACTACACCCAACGTTATGTTCTTGTGGATGGTGCACCTACACTAGGTCTGGCCCCTCTTTGGCTTACATCTGGCCGGGCCCCACGGGCTAAGGTCGGGCTACCAGTCACTCTCCCTTGAGTACCCTTCCCAGGCTTGGCTCCACAGTGGGACCCTGATAACCCTATCCCAGTCTGGGTAAACTGTTGTCTTGAACTTCCTCTCATAAAGACTGTCTGAATGACTCTTCATCTGGCCCCTCACCAGGATTAATTTGCCTTTGGAGACCTTACCAGGAGGCTAAATTCCCCCAGACAACTTAGCCCCTGGGATGACCATCACAATAAAGTGGTAATTTGCAGAGGGGGACTTCTGTGCAAACCAAAGTTGGTCCATAATGAACACAGTGTGTGAACATAAGGATGTCCAAGTGCATGTAATACCAGGACACCTTAGGTTGCAGGTATTGTAATGTTATTTTGACAAACAAAAAACTGAGAGACTAAAGTTAAACTTTAACTACATCCATTACTCTCCATTTCTTCATATTTCATCAGCAAGCTGTGACAAAGCTCTCCACATTAGAGACAAAATTCCCTCATCAACACTCCAAACATAAATGTTCTTTTTTTTTCTCACATTTCAGATGGTCTCTTAGAAAAACTAGGAGATGTGGACTTGTTCCCAGTGGTATGCGAGATTATTTCCTTCTATCTCTTTATCCTTCTTGCTGAGTGGTTGCTGGAGTCCTTCGAAAGCAGTTAAGCATTCAGTTTCTGTCCTCGGAGACAGAGGAGCCTCTGTGCTCGTCCAATCAAAGCTCTTCAAGTGCAGCTCTGATTACATTTTATAAACAAAAATCTTCAGTTTGACTCACAGAGGAGATGCTTTGAGTAACGGCTCGAGAGTCTTTTACAAAGACTCTGATTGGGAAGATGTCCTCTTCATCATCATCATCTTCTTCTTCTAGTACACACTCACACATATATTGTACATTTAAGTAAACGCTGCATCCATCCATTATGGGACCATGAAATGGAAACTGATAGTCTGAGAGTGTGAAATGTGCCTGGTAATGTCAGATGTGATAGTGTTGGTGTGCTATCACATTTCCCTTGGCTGCATCACTTTACTACCAACCAAATATTTATGTTGAAAAATATTTATGTTGTTATACTATAGCAAGTTCTGATTTTATTTCTGCATTTTTCTTTAGAGTATGAATGGAAACATTGTAGTTAGTTAAAATAAATTAATCTATGATAGCTCTTGAAGCTTACTTACTTATCTGTATGTTTGGCTGGCACTCTGAACAGTATAGCTGTGCACACTTGTTTCATTTAATAGTGTGTACATGTGTAGACTCATGGGGATGTTTAGCATGAAATCCTCAATTTAGTATCTTTGTGGTCATTAGATTATGATTTTTGTGTGGAAGTTTAACTATTACAGTTTTCTCAGTTGCTTTGATGGAATTCTCACATCAGGAACACCGCTCTGCTTCTTCTTAAAGGAATTCAGAACTCACTGTATTTGTACACACTGTTATTGTCTGTATACAAACTTGACTACTAAAGACATTTTGCCATTGTGTTATCATGTTGTCAATCAGAACTACAGAGCTCTCTTTTACCTTAAAAACTTTCCAGTGAAGCATTAATGATTTCAAACAAATCATTTCAAACTTTTTCAAATATGTATGAAAGAGCAAAGCCAGTCACACACTCCAGGCAGTAGTAGTAAAATTTTTCTTCAGCTGAAAACAAATACAGGCGCATGTTCTCAGAACAGGTTTAGAGAAAGAGGTGCTCCCCGTCTTGCATCACAGGTTTATGCCATGGCACTGCTAATTACACAAAAGCATAGATGATGCTCATGTTTCACCCAGTGAATAATGTTGAAAATGGAACAGAAAGATGGCATGTAGGTACAAGAACCAGGCTCTATGATGTATGGCAGTGGGAGAGGAGGATACTGAGGATAAGTGTCAGGGGCATGGGTAAGAGAAATGAATGGGTTCCTTAGGGTATCCAGCACAAGGGCAACAATTGTTGACCTAAGGGTCAGGTGACCTACTCTACAGTGGCTTCTGTAATACAGACATTCAGGAATGACAACAGGTATCTGATCCCAGAGTTCTGTACCATATGCAACATCACATTTCTGCAGTTTAATGTAAATAACGGTAGAATCTGTGACTTCTATATAATAATTGACTGTATCATCAAACTAGTATTCTGGTGGGAGAGGACCAATTTTAATGCACACACAGCAGATTGTGGACATAGTGAGAGAGAACAACACCATAAGGCTAAAAGAGATCCAGTGAGAGCAAAAGAGCTTAGACACCTACATCTATAGGTAAGGATATATCTGTACATGTGGTGGCCACATATATGCACATTTCACACCAGAATGCCCCAAGCTCTTATTGCGAAGAGAGAGACCGGAATAGATCTGGAAAAGGCGGGAGAGAGAGGCCTGGGATAAAAGGGCTTGACTCCTCCTTTTGCAGGAGTTATATTTGGAGTTCTAGTTGTTGTGTGTTTTACGAATAAAGCTGAGACTACATACCTGCTCGTGTCTCCTTCCACCGACTCCTACATTGGTGACCCCGACTAAAGAACATGTCTGCTGACGACAGCTCAACGGCCGCGGCCGCTGTTTCCTCACCAGCCGCCGCCGTTTCCTCACCAGCCGCCGCCGTTTCTCCCGCTATTTTTGCGGCCACGGTCAAGCTCCCGGAGTTCTGGCAGCACGATCCAGAGCCTTGGTTCCAGCATGTGGAGGCCCAGTTTCACCTCCGCGGGATCACCTCAGACGACACCAAGTATTACCATGTCGTTGCGGCGCTGGACTCTGCTTCTACCCGCCGGCTGATGGGACTGCTCCGGGACCCGCCGCCTGCTAACAAGTATGGAGCGCTGAAGGAGAACCTGCTGCGGATTTATCAGCTTTCAGACGAAGAGCGGGCTGATCGCCTGTTGTCCCTGAATGGCTTGGGAGATGGTAAACCCTCCGAGCTGATGGAGCACATGCTGGCTCTGCTCGGCCCGGGCGACGCTTCGTTTCTCTTTACGCATCTGTTCCTGCGCCAGCTCCCCCCTCCCGTGCGCACCGCGCTAGCCCGCTCCGCTCTGATACGGGCCAAGGATTACCGCGGGCTAGCTGAAGAGGCGGACAAGATTTTGCTGGCATCCAGGCATTCCGGTGTGCATGCACTTTTACCGAGTGCGGCTCTACAAGGGGCGGAGACGAGAGAAGCTGGTGCTGTGGCCGCCGTCGCAGAGCGCCGGAGGAAGGAGAGCGTGCTCTGCTTCTATCATCGCCGGTTCGGAGTGAAGGCGAAGCGCTGCATTCCGCCGTGTACCTTCCAGCACCAGGGAAACGAGAGGGCCGGTGCTCACTAGCAGCTGTGTGCGCTGGCAGCTCGGACAAGCTGCTCTTCATTGAGGACACTGCTTCGGGACGCCGTCTGCTTGTGGACTCGGGTGCTCAGCGTAGCATCATGCCGGCTTCAGCTGCGGACGCCTTGGGACAATGTCACGGACCCCTGCTGGACGCGGCGAACGGTACCCCCATTCGCACATATGGAATGAGGTTGGTGACTGTGTGTTTCAAGGGACGTCAGTTTAACTGGGACTTTGTGATAGCGTCTGTGTCAGTACCTATACTCGGCGCTGATTTCTTGTGTGCTTTCAGGTTGTTGGTCGATGTAGCTAATAGGTGCTTGATAGATGCTGTGTCTTTTGATACCTACCCCTGTACACTTGGTAGTCCTGGCCCCCTGCCCCTCGCTAACATGCTTGCCACAGGTGATGAGTACCAGCGTTTGCTTGCCGAGTTTCCCACCCTCACGGTTCCCACCTTCTCTGCAGCCGTAGCTAAACATGGTGTGGAGCATTACATTACCACTGTGGGTCCGCCGGTTTTTGCGCGTGCACGCCGTCTCGATGCCGCGAAGTTAGCGATAGCCAGGGAGGAGTTTGCAAACATGGAGCGCCTTGGTATTGTGCGCCGCTCAAACAGCCCGTGGGCGTCCCCGTTGCACATGGTCCCTAAAGCTGACGGTGGGTGGCGCCCTTGTGGGGATTTTAGGCGCCTTAATAATGCGACGACTAATGACAGGTACCCGGTTCCCCACATTCAAGATTTTTCGGTTCATCTTGCGGGGGCAACTATTTTTTCAAAGGTGGATTTGGTGAGGGGATACCATCAGGTTCCTGTCCATCCGCGTGATGTGCCCAAGACCGCGGTTATCACTCCTTTTGGCCTTTTCGAGTTTTTGCGAATGCCTTTCGGTCTGAAGGGCGCGGCACAGACGTTTCAGCGCCTCATGGACTCCGTTTTGCGTGGTATGCCATTTTTGTTCGTCTATCTGGATGACATACTGGTTGCCGGCCCTTCCGCCGCGGAGCATTCAGTGCACCTCCGCCAGTTGTTTGAGCGTCTCAGTGAGCACGGTTTGATTGTGAATCCAGCTAAATGCCAGTTCGGTCTGCCGGCCATAGAGTTTTTGGGACACCTCGTTTCGCCCCAAGGGGCGTTTCCCCTGCCCGCTAAGGTGGAGGCGGTTTCTGCTTTTCCGCGCCCTTCCTCAGTGAAGCCCCTGCAGGAGTTTTTGGGGATGGTGAACTTTTATAACCGTTTCATCCCCCGGGCTGCTCACCTCATGCACCCTCTGTACAATGCACTTAAGGGCAAGAAAGGCAACCAAGAGATAGAGTGGACACCTGAGCGGGTGCAGGCATTTGACAGTGCCAAAGCTGCTCTTGCCAACGCTGCCCTGCTGGCCCACCCGTCTCCCGAGGCGCCTGTTGCCCTTACTACCGATGCCTCCGATTTTGCAGTCGGGGCCGTGTGCGAACAATGGGTGGGTGGTGCTTGGCAGCCCCTCGCCTTTTTTAGCAGGAAGCTTCGGGATGCGGAGAGAAAGTACAGTACGTTTGACAGGGAGCTCCTTGCCCTTTTTCTCGCGACGCGTCATTTCCGGTTCCTGCTTGAGGGCCGTGACTTTACCGCTTTTGTAGACCACAAACCTCTCACATTTGCCATGGCAAAGGTTTCGGAACCGTGGACTGCACGGCAGCAACGGCAGCTTTCTGCTATTTCAGAGTTTACCACTGACATTCAGCACGTCGCCGGCAAGTGTAATCGGGTGGCTGACTGTCTGTCCAGGGCGCAGGTTAGTTCTGTGCATTTGGGAGTGGACTACTCTGCCATGGCTGCCGACCAACTTACGGATACGGAGATTCAGGCTTTTAAGGCGGCCGAGTCCAGTTTGCGTTTGGAAGATGTCTCATTTCAGGATAGTGGCGTAACCCTACTTTGCGACGTCTCATTGGGCAGGCCTCGCCCCTTGGTTCCTGCTTGCTGGCGTCGGCGGGTTTTTGAGGCAGTTCATTCTCTTTCGCACCCAGGAGTTAAAGCCTCAGTTAAGTTGGTAGGGGCCAAGTTTGTGTGGCCCGGCCTCCGGAAAGAGGTCAGGGCGTGGGCTTCCTCATGTGTTGCTTGTCAGCGCGCCAAAGTGCAACGACACACCAAATCCCCTCTGGAGCACTTTCCCATACCCCAGAGAAGGTTCGAACATGTCCATGTAGACCTGGTAGGTCCATTTCCCCCTTCCCGGGGTTTCACCCATCTCCTGACAATGGTGGACAGGACGACTCGGTGGCCTGAAGCAGTTCCTTTGACGTCAACCACCTCAGCAGATGTTGCGCGTGCGTTCGTCTCCTCCTGGGTATCTCGGTTTGGCGTACCGCTTGACTTGACATCTGACAGGGGTCCTCAGTTCACGTCTGAGCTGTGGACTGCTGTGGCGGAGAACCTTGGCGTCAGACTCCATCGCACTACCGCGTACCACCCGCAGGCCAATGGCCTTTGCGAGAGGTTCCACCGTACCATGAAGGCTGCCTTACGGGCTGCGCTGGTGGACAGCAGCTGGGTTGACCGCCTTCCTTGGGTCCTGCTGGGCCTGCGTGCGACACCTAAGGAGGACCTGCAGTCTTCTTCAGCCGAGCTGGTCCTGGGCCAGCCTTTGAGGGTTCCAGGGGAATTCCTTCCTGGTGCATCTGCTTCGGGGGCCGACAAAAGGAGCGGGCCGGTTTTCCCGGGGAATGATAGGTTTTTGGCCCCAGTAGCGGCGCATCACTGCCTTCCACAGTCATATGTGCCAAAGGACCTGATGTCTGCCAAGTACATTTTTATCCGCCATGACGCGCACCGTTCTCCACTTCGACCTCCTTATGATGGTCCATTCCGTGTGCTAGAGGTGGGACCTAAGGATTTTTTGGTTGAGCTGGGAGGTCGTCAGGAGCGGGTTTCGGTGGATCGCCTTAAGCCTGCTCACATGTTTCCGGATGGTCCTATTGAGTTGGCCCAACCTCCGCGCCGCGGTCGTCCTCCCGTTTCTATGCCTCACTCGGAGGACCTGCCCCCAGCTGCTGTTTTTTCCCCTGCGAGGGGGCAGTCTCGCCGTAGTCGGGGCTATGCCCCTCCCTCGTTTTCACCACCTGTGGTCGCCAAGCACAGCCGTGGCGGCCGCCTTGTTAAACCCCCTAGGAGATACTCTTGATGTGGTATTTTATTTTTGCTATGTTGACTTGAAAATGGTTGCTGTTTTTATTATTGTATTGTTTGCCATTCTGTGTGTTCAGGGGGGCCTGTGTGGTGGCCACATATATGCACATTTCACACCAGAATGCCCCAAGCTCTTATTGCGAAGAGAGAGACCGGAATAGATCTGGAAAAGGCGGGAGAGAGAGGCCTGGGATAAAAGGGCTTGACTCCTCCTTTTGCAGGAGTTATATTTGGAGTTCTAGTTGTTGTGTGTTTTACGAATAAAGCTGAGACTACATACCTGCTCGTGTCTCCTTCCACCGACTCCTACATACACACATTTCTTTTCTCCTAAGCTACACTATTTCAAATGTTTCTTTCTGGGTTTTACAGACTACTTGAGTTGAAGGCCAATAAGATGCCACTCAATTTTGTATATATATGGATGAGGCAGGATTTGGGCAGGAGATGTTTTTAAGTAAAAACAGCTGTTACCACATTTTTCAGGGTACAGTAACATGAAGAGAAAATGAGTTTTCATCACACCCTGTAAGAGGAATCTCTGTGGTTATCTCAAAGCAAATCCATGAGGCCTATTAATGGCAATGTGACCAGTGTCTGAGTGGCAGGATGCCCTCTTACAGACTGATGAAGCCAGCAATGTTATGCAAAGATAAAGTAAAAACCTGCCATCGATTGTACGTTTCAGTTTAATACAATTATACAAAAGGAAATGTTCAATCTCTGCATGTAATTGCAATCAAAGATTTTTTTTTAGTTTTAATGGAGACATGGGATGTCGTGTTGAGTTTAATTTAGTGGTAACTCTAATAAAATTTCCCTGTGGAGAAGTTAACACCACTGACAACATGATGACTTTGCGTCTTCATATTTGCATTCAAAAAGCAGGAGGGTAGCACTGCCTGCCTGCAAACCCCTCACTTACTCACATACACATGCGCACACACACACACACACACACACACACACACACACACACACACACACACACACACACACACACACACAATGTGGGCTCTGTGGGAGTAGATTTGAAGCATGCCTAATTAATGATTTGATAACTGCTGAGGCGTTAAACTGAGCACAGGGAAAGGAGAGAATCCCAGATGAGGAGTGAGAGCAGAGCTGAACAGACTGTTAATACAAAACGAAGGGTTTCTCTCGGCCCGCTGCAACACATTGTTTTTCTATTCTTCCTCTGTCTGAATCAGTCTCTCTCTGCCACAGTCTTTCCATCCCCTGCCTTCTCTGCCTTGATCTTTGGCTCAGATCAGTTCAGCAGGATGCCTGCAGCACGCTGCTGGTGATACTGTAAATGTGGAGGTGGAGAGCTCTTGTCTCTGCACACTCTGAGCTCTCTGTGGTTCCTGTTTCATTAGAAAGCAGTGGTGGTACTTTTACCTGGGCAGAGCCAGGTTTTTAATGAAATGTGTGAAACTTCAAAGAAAAGGTAACCTTGTAATTTCAAAAGAACCGGTTCTGACTAAAGTTTGTTTCGGCTTAAAACTTTTCTCAGGGAGGCGTTTCTGCAGGTTGTCTGGTTAAAGAAGTGGAAAGTGAATTTAAGCGCTCAGCACACAAAACTATCTCTAGGTCCTTCATTATGATACAGATTACAGGTCTAAACACTGTTTGTGAGCATCTACTGAAACAAAAATCAATCTAAAAGCTGCCTTGATCAAAAATTTGTTACTAGATGTCAGTGAAAGGTGATGCTTGTAGGAATAAAAGCCGCCATGAATGATCAGCCAGCAAAGCTTTTCAGTGTCTGTCAGTTCAGTTTGATGTTAGAGCCTGACTTCTCTGTTTTATTTATAATTTAGTTTTACAGTTCTCAGTATCTCAGTTCCCAAATGTTGTATAAAGTTTAGATCAATCTACTACCCGCCCAGCACGACAGATGACAGCCAAATTTACCAGCTCCCCTGCGAAAAGCATTTAAATGAAGCTGCATTTTGTTAAGCCACAAAGCCAGAAATGTTCCTCAGGAGTTAGATGAGCTCAAACATTTCACATTTCTCACTTTGTATATCCCTGATGTACCTCTCCTCACTTTGGTTCTCCATCTAAGAGGGGAATTATACTTCTGTGTTAAATCTATGCCATGGGTACATCACAACCACAAATCCCTCTGAAACCTTACACAGTAACTTATGCCATAACCTGCACCGTAAGCTGACACGACGCCCCGGAAATGCAACTACACATTGTGTCAGTGCAGCCTGTTTGGTACCATTGAGTCCTCCTGTGCATTTCTGGTTTCTTTTTCATTCAGTTTTTTTAATTTATCAGGGAGAGAAAAATAATCATGATCTCAATATAAGGATTCACAGATTTCCTTAAAAAGTGGGGACCCAGAAAGGAAAAAAAATCCCAGCATTTTTTTTTGGTTCCATCATGGCTGGCACCGGATATATAACACCTGGACATGACCACATAAATCACCACACAAAAACATGAAAGCTGGCAGCTCCTTCAGATTGTGTCATGTCAATGTCAATTTTATATATATGGCATATTTCATGGCATGTAAATTCAATGTGCTTACCATAAATGCTAAAAAAAAAAACCATGAAGGTCTACGATGTCTTAAGGTAATAAAAGCAACAAAAAAATTGCAAGGAAATAAAATACAAGTTTACATTCACAAGCACACACATGCACACACAAAGCTTCACAGCAGAAGTCTAAATGAGCCGTTAGAGACTTGCTGGAGCTTCCGCAACAAGCCTCTAACTGCTTCTGCTTGGATCTGAGTGTTGTACATTTTGTCATCAAACACATGAGACATTCATGGGCCTGCCTGACATTAAGCTACAATACATCAAACACTCATGTTGGTGTGGACTTCAGGGGAGTATAATTCCCATGAGATGAAAGAGGAGCAGGCTAGGAAGAGTCACGATAACTGATGGAATTAAAAACCAGACGCGAACAGGTGCTGGGCGGAAAACAAGTCAACAATAAATGTAAAAAAAAAAAAATTTTTAATTAAATGTTCACACTGTGGGACTCCAATTTTCCTCTTTTGTCCATCTAATGAATACCAGGTATGCTCAAAATGATACCGTTTCCATGGTGCAACAAAAAGGCAAAACTGGTGCCTGGCAGCGTGCGAGCTCTTGATGTTTTATTTATTTATTTATTTTTGTTTACATGGAGTTAAACAAGCACACAGTAGAATCATTTGACAAGCCAAGCGCATTGATGTATCAGTGCCTTGGTGTATAAGTATATTAATGATCTTGTGGTCTCGGTTTTTTTTTTAACCAGTGTGCCAGTTGTTGTTGTAATTTACACTTTGTGGCATCGCAAAATACATTCAGCCATGTCAAAGGCGACAGCACTGGGACATTCTCATTTGACGTCATCAGTGAAGCAGGTACAGTAACAGCAGTTTGTCTCCTGAACCTTCAGTCTGTGGCTCTTCCCTGCCGTCATTAACAACCCCGCTGCAGCTCTGTTTTGCTCTCCGAGCTGCAGGCAAAGTCGGCCAATAAAGAAACAGGACAATTACACGCGTAATGAACGGCACCGAGAGGAGAAATTAAAATTTAAACCAAGCCAGGTGAACTGATGAATGAGACAGGGAAAGAGAGTCAAATGTGGTGCCAGGTTTATGAAATTAGACAGAAGGATGTGAAAGGGGTGGAACTGGATAAATAATCAAACTGAAGCTACGTGGGAATTAGTCTCTTTATGAATTTCAATTTCTCTCCATCAGCAGCTGGTTCCAGATCAGATAGCAGAGGCGATGGACACAAAGAGATTAAAGCACAAAAGAAAATGTCCCTTCTCTTTCAGTGCAGTTAAGAGAAGTTGGCCGCTTTCTAATCAAACATTTGTACAATTACTTTTGAAGTTTTTTCAGGTGTGTATGTGTGCGTGTGTGTGTGTGTGTGTGTGTGTGTGTGTGGGGGGGGGGGGGGGGGGGGGGTACAAAGGCCTTTTTTTGTAATTATGCAGCTGCAGACTTTTGTAAATCTGACTGTTTGAAGATAAAAGCTTTTTTATTCAAGAGCAGAAAGTTGTGCTCACTGCAGTAAGAGAGCTACCTCACTCAGCCTCACTCTCTGGTGACCTTATTTTCTCTAAACTATAATTCAGAGTTCTTGAGTTTAAGCGGCATTTTGATCTAAATGATGTTATTAATCAGCAGCCGGAGGAGGGGAACCACTAATGACCTTTATAATGAGAGGGCGGCAGTCTACATGCTGCTGCTTCTCTTCCTCGACACCTCCTGCTGTGCACTTCCCCCCCCTCGAGTGTCATTTTCTCTATTTGTCCTCATTTCTATTCTACTTATTTCACTCGTCTCTTGCCCTCCTCTCCCTTTTCTTTTCCCATGCTTTAATTATTTGTTCATGTTTTAAATCTCCTTCAGGGAAAATTATGAGCATGAATTAGAAAATGGCCCTGAAGGAGAATAAAGAACAAAAGCTTTTGTTCAGTTTCTTAACGTACTGGGTGTGCATACATTTAGTAGAACATGTATTCCCAGTTGGAAGTAAAACCCCACAGAGAAACGCTTCGACTCACTGCACTTCTACACGTCTGTGTGGCTGCCAGTGATAAAATTCTCTTATTGACTGAGTTACTGTGGCTATCGCGAAGTGTAATGTTTCTTATAAGACAAAGTTTAGTGCATTTTCTGGCTTTCACTACAAAAGCAGGTACAGCTGTTGCTTTTCAGCATGGATTTAGTCAGTTTTTCTGTTCTCTGGGTCTTAAAGGGGGCCTCTTTGTTAATTTCCAACTCCTTATTTTTCTTCTTGTAATGCATGAGAATGGGACTGCATGATATTCAGAGGTCAAAAATAGTCTTTATTTAACTTACACAGTCTGGTTGCAGCGCCTCAGTTCATCCACAGTCTGACACAAGCCTTCTGTTCTCTTTTAAGCCAACACTTAGACAACACAGTGCTGCAGTGGTTAACGCTGTCAGGTCACAGCAAGAAGAGCCGGGGTTTAAATCCACCAATCAGCCAACAAGATGCCATCGTTGCAACAAGTCAGTTTACGTAATATGTAAAATATGCCAGCGCTCTGCAGAGTTCCAAACCTCCTTGGGCATTAACATCAGCACAAACCTTTTGCACTTGGAGCTTAGTGGCATGGGTTTGCACGGCCAAGCAGCTCCCGTAGGTGTAGAAATGGCCCATTACTTTTTTTCCATATACTGCATATGAGCTGCTAGTGTGGATATAGCATACACAAAACCCAAGTAAACAGAAGCAACACAGTTAATAATCTATTATGCAGAAAAAAAAAAATATTAGTTAGAAAGCGCCACCATCCAGAACACTAATCATGCTAATCCTCCTGCTGGAGACTTCATCCTGTCTGTTTGGTGGAGAGTGACGCCGTCTGCTTGGGGTTAACGTTGTCATTGCATCTCTGATGTCTGGCACTGAGAGTCCAAAACATCTCTGCACAAAGCACATAGCAGTAACTCAGCACTAGCACGATGCTGATCATTGTTACTGTGCACAGCGGCTGAGAACAGCATGCGATTCACATTGGTGTGCAGGCTCAGATCTCTGTGCACGGTGAATATTTTTACATGAAATTACAATAAAGTCTGTTGTTTATAGCCTCCTATAGGCTCCATCATGACTGGACCAGTCTAGACTACTTACTATGTCAAACAGATGGCCTCATATCACTCCATTACTTTCTCCCTTCACTGGCTCCCGTTTGAGTTGAGGATCCAGTTTAAAATTCTTACCCTTACATACTGAGCATTTCATGGTCGGGTTCCTGCGTACGTGGCTGATCTCCTTCATAATCACTCTTCATATTGCTCGCTTAAGTCTAATAATCTAACTGTCTGTCCCCACAGCTTTTTATACACGCCTAAGGACTCTGTGTGATTGAGCTTTTCAGTCTCCTGAACTGTGTAATACTCTGCATGCATCTCTAAGATCTACCAGTTCTGTGGATGATTTTAAAGACAGTTAAAGACCTCTGATTAGACAAATATTTGGGTGGCATTAGGTGCAGTAGGCCTGCTTTAAGGTGTTCTGAATTCTTTTTTTTTTTTTTTTCAAATCCAGTATTATATTTTGTCCCCAGTTATTTATTGGTTTTATTCCCACAGCTAGTTTATTGATTTTAATTCTGTTGTTTAATTCAATGTTGACTTCATTTCTTTTATTACTGCTTTCAATTTTTATGCTTCTTTAAATTTCTTTATAATTCCATTATAATATTCTTTGTAATGACATTTGTTTGTGACGTTTCCCTCTAAAAGGTCCAACATAAAGACATTTTGCTTGCTTGATGAGTGTTAATAACAGACAAATGCTATAGGCTCATATTTCCAAAATGCCCTGGAATAAACTGTGATTTGGTAATAACTATGGGAAAACAGGGAGCAGGTTTTAGCCTCTTCAGTTAGCTGTTCAGCAAGCCCTGATGAATTTTATTCCAATTTCCAAAATAAAATGTGCTTATGAAGATTAGTCGATTTAAGCCCTGAGCAAAGATTTATATGACTCATCACCAGAAACTTTGTTTATATTAAATCGTGGGTTTGCTTGCAGACATCTCCATGTTCTGCAAACCAACTGCAAGCAGACTTAAAGCAAGGGTTACACCAGCAATTAGCTGTAGTTAATTTACTGGAACTGAGTGCTGCGTACACGTTTCCAATAACAAATATAATTTTTTTCCAGGAAACGTGCTGTGAATTTACAGTTAAAGATAACTTATTTCATAGGAAAAGATACAGATCAGTATTATTTAGTAATACTGTTTCACACACACTTAAAATCTCTCTCTCACCTCCTGGGGGAGGTGGTATGTTGGTATGTGTCTGATCCACAAGCTTGGGTCCTGGGAGTTTGAGGGCTCTGCACAGTATTTTTTTTTTTTTTTTAAGCAGTATTTTAGCTGTTTCTAGGTCTGCACCCTTCTGGCCAGAGACCTCAGATGTTGTGCCTGGAACCTGCTGGAGCTGCTCCTCCAGTTTGGGGGATACAATTCCTAATGTTCTTATTTCCACTGGGACCAATTTGGACTTTACCTTCCACATCTGTCTTACCTTCTGGAGGTAAGACAGGTGGCTGTGGCTGACATTTGTTTGTCTTTATCATGGTTCGTGTTGGCCTGTGAGATACCCAGGTACTTGCAGCTGTCCCGTATATCTCCTATTCTGCCTTCGGGCAGCTCCACCCCTTCAGTCCGGATCACCTTCTTGCTCTTTGCAACAATGTGGCCGCACTTACTTGTATCAGGTCCAAATGACAGTCCAGTGTCCTCGCTTCATGTGTTGGCCTTGAATTTTATAGTTACTCAGGTTATTTTTATCTAATGTTAACATTTCTTTGATAATCTGAAACATGTAAGTGTGATTAATGTGCAAAAAAACAGCTTGATGTCATCCATGCACAGGAGGTGGCTGATGTTTGGCCTATGCAGAACAGTGGGGACAGATCTCCTTGGTAAATGCTGCACTTGATGTTGACTGTGCGATGGGTTTGAAGTTGGCCCCTAGTGCTGTTCTCCACATCCCCATTGAGTTCCCCCTAATTATATTATATTATATTATATTATATATATATATATATATATATATATATATATATATACACACACACACACACACACACACACTATAACTAGTTTTGGTAATTAGGGTCATTTACTCAAGCAGACAATACCAGTCATATGAGTGTGTGTGTGTGTCCAAAGCTCAAAGACAATTCAAAACTGAACCTCATCCATAGAAAAATCAAAGACTCAAAGATGTCACAGGAAATAAAGCTTACAATCTACTAGAATAAAGAAATCAAAACAGGACCTGAGGAATCCGACACAGAAATCAAACACTTCAAACACCAGGAATAAATTTGAACCCTCAAGAGAGGCCCACTCTATCGCCACCTTTCAGGTGCATCTGCCTTAATCAGTATAATATCTGTTGTCATTTCCATATACGCTCATAGAAAGATGAGGAGGCCGCGGAATAAAAGTTACTGAAGATGGAAATAAAATCTTTTGACTATAGTTGTGTGACTGAAATGCATAGTGTTACAGAATACAACTGTACATATTATCTAATAATGAGTTTATGATTTCCCACTGCAGTAAACAATAACATGCCTCTGGCTTCCTTCAGGCAGACATCAGGTCTGGGATATGTTAGCATCCTTCTGTTCCTCAAAGCTACAGACTTAATCTGCTGCAGCTGAAAAATGAAGAGACCGATTTCACTGCTCCTAAAAGGCATTCAGTATAGATTAAAGTGATCTGCAATTCTGCATTTGTTTTTTGCCAGTAACCAGTTACAGCAACACAAAACACATATAAACCCTGAATATCTCTGGAGACTTTTCATCCACTCAGAGTTTTCAGAGCTTTGCTGTTCATCCTGTCTGTTCAGACACTGAAACTGGAGTTTAGCCAAGGACGTCCATTCACCTCGATAAGTTCCAGTCACCGAACAAATCCTTGTCCCACTGGACAGAAACACCTTCTCATCTTATTGTTGCTGCTGTGATGAAATGACCTTGGACTTTTGGGTTTTGGAAAAATGTTAACAAAACCTTTTGAGGAGTTTTTTTTTTTTCTGTCAATATTCAGCTGCAGGAGATAAAGAGTCCTCAGGGACACAGACGTCCAGTCACAGCAAGTTCATTTGGAGCTTTTCTTTTAATGCGAGAAGCTGGTGTTTATTCCTTAATTGTTTAGTGCACAGATGCCTCATTAGCCACTTATGGTTTCACTAAATGATAGTTATGAGATTAATGTGTAACAGGAGTGGTGTGCACAGCTATGCTGGTCCTTTTTTAGTCACCTTGCTGTGTCCTTACTGTCTTGGAAGAAGTGAGCAAGCAGGACAGCATGTAGCAGCACTAGCTTTACTTAAGCTGCACTTTCATGTACTCGGTTTGATCACCATGAAAAGTGTTGTATTTGTTCTTTTATAATTATATTGCTACAAGTAAAATGAAGTATTCATACTTAAACGTGAAATTCTGAATTTGTATTTCTAAAGGTTCTGCCTTTGCTTCGCTGAAAGGCTTCACAGTCCTGAAGAGTAATTACAAATCTTCACCCTGAGTGGCTTAAAGTCATCAAACAGCTCTGTCCTCTGCACTACGCCTGAGCAAACAGAGAGGAGAGGAAGTCATTTAGAGGGCAGCGGTTTTTGTCAAAACTGCTGATTAAAACACATTGGATTAAAAATGACTGAGGATGGTTTGGTTCAGTGTAGTGAATTTAGGAACCTTTATTTAAAACTGTTGTTTTTGAACACTCTTCCTAACTAATTCATCTTTCAGTGACTATATAGAACACAGAGTTGTATGTGTGTCTCCTTCAAGCTCAGGGCGATCCTTCCTGATGTGTGTGTGTCCTTCTAACATCCTGGATTGTGGCTCTGAAAAACCTCTCTCCCGTTTTCATTGCTCAAAGTGCCTCAGCGTGATGGACTTTGGGTGGAACCGTCCACTGGGAGGAGTTTTCACATCTTGACATCAGTGGCATCTTTCTCCTGATGCAGCCATCTTATTATTCCAGCAGGATATTTGATGAACGGTAGGATGTATGTATTCATCATTTGAGTCTTGTCCCTACTGCTGAGCTGGCTTCTCATCACATCTTACCCTTTGGCAGTATATGACTGCAGATGACCTCCTTGCACTTTCATCATTGGTCTGTGGGATATCCGGGTACTTGTAGCTGCCTTGTATGTCTCCTATCCTGCCTTCTTGGAACTTGGGCCACAATTAGCAAGTCTGAATTACATCTTGATGCCCTTGCTGTAGGTCCAGGTGAGGTTGATCAACAGGTTGATATCTTACTTGCTCTTGGCATATAGGTTCTTTTCATCCATGTAATTTCCCCATTGTTGGACTAATAAAGGTATCATTCATTCATTCATGTTTTCAGATGGTCTCTCCAATCTTGAATCTTTGACCAGAACTGACCGACAGCCTTTGTCACCTTGGTATTTTCTCAAATGTGATGGTCTTGAAGTTTTCTTCCAAAGCTGTTTTCCAGTGTTACACTTGTTCCTGGAGCATTATTAGCCTTGTGCTATGCATTCCTGCCCAGTCTTAGATATTTGGTGTACTGCTCTAAACAAGTAGCTGGTGCTTTGACCCTCTTGTGTTGTCTGTCTGGTCATGTGTTGACCCATGCACCTACTCAGTGTGGTGGCCATGATGCCTGAGAGGAGCTTCCATGCTGCTGAGGCAGTAGATCCATCTCAAGATGGCGCCGGTGTGTGTGGCTCGCCGTCCACGGCTCTCAGTTCTGTTTGTATTTTCTGTGGTTTTTTTGCTATTGACACTTTTTGTGAACCACATTGACTCTTTACTGACTTATGATCGCGAAGCTCTCTTAAATATTCGACTTGTCACAGAGGAATTGGGAAGGAAAAACGCTGGCTGACAGGCCTTTGTCCGACCTCTACTTTTACCTGGAACACCGGCTTACCTGCATCGCACTCCTGCCTCATCTCATAAGAGGAAGCGTTGCAAACGATGGGGTAAACGCAGCGGTCTGTTGGTGAAATTAAAAAGATGCCTGATGCGGTCATCTGGAAATGGCAAAACAATCTCCCACAGCATCTTGGCGGAACTCAAATTCTTGCACCGCCGTGTTGTCTCCCATCGCTCCTTGGAACCTGTTGGCACCTGGCTGATACCTGTCGTCGGAATGGCTGAGGGGAACCACTTACTCCGTTTTGTTCCACCTCGCCTTCGCAGCGGTGGAGTGAACCCATGGAGCCTCCGGACACTGAAACAGGTTCCTTGGACGGCTGACCCTGGCCCGGGGGACCCTATCAGGATTGCCCTGGTTAACGCTAGATCGGTAGCGAATAAGACGTTCATACTGAACGATTTCTTCGTCTGTCATAAGCTGGATTTCCTCTGTCTGACTGAAACCTGGCTAAGTGTTGGTGAGTTAAGTCCATTTTCAGAACTTTTACCACCAGACTGTTCATATTTTAACTCACTGAGGACAACTTGTCGCAGTGGAGGAGTGGTCACTATTTATAAAAATACTTTCCACTGTCGTCAGCTGTCGTCTGTCTGTTTTTCCGGCTTTGAACTGAACTTGTTTGAGATTGGGAAAAGTCATCCTGTCCTGTGCGCTGTTATTTATCGTCCACCCAAATATCACAAGAACTTTATCAATGACTTTTCTGAGTTTCTGGCTGAAATAGTGCCAAAATATGCCAGGATATTAATTCTTGGCAATTTAAACATTCATGTGTGTTGTCCTACTAAACCACTAGCACGGGACTTTTTAAACCTTCTGGATGCTTTTAGCCTTTTACAGTCTGTCACAGGTCCCACACAGGAACATGGACACACACTCGATCTGGTTTTGTCTCATGGTTTACCTGTTTTTAATGTTAAAATTTATGATGCTGTTTTCTCCGATCATATGCCTGTTTTATTTGAACCCTCATTTCCTCGTCCCATTGCTATGCATGGGCCTCCTACAGCATCTCGTATGTTCAAACCCTCATCTGCTGCTCAGTTTTCTGTTGCTTTTAATAAGATATTTGAGGCTGATTCAGAGCGGCTCGTTTGCACCAGCACTGAGGAGCTGACTGCAGAATTTTTTTCTATTTGTCAAAACATTTTGGATACTGTTGCTCCCCTGAAGGTCAGGCGGCCAAAAGTCAAGTCTGAGCCTTGGCTTAATGACGTCACTCGTGCTGCTCGAAGAGATTGCAGAAAAGCAGAACGGAAATGGAAAAAAGATAAGCTTCAGTTGTCTTATGATATTTTAAAGCATAGCTGGTGTAAATATCAGAAAACTGTTAGGAACCAGAAATCGGCATATTTTACAAGTGTAATCAATAACAACAGTCACGAGCCCCGTGTCTTATTTAGCATTTTAAACTCTGTTCTTAACCCTCCACAATCCAGCTGCTTGGAAGCTTCTGATGAAAAGTGTGAAGCTTTTCTAAACTTTTTCATTGACAAGATTTTGACTATCAGAGCACGTATTTCACCCCCTTCCTATGACCCTTCCATTGTCACCACTCCACCTGCAGTTTTTAGCCATTTTGAACCTGTGTCTCTTTCATATCTGCAGAAAATTGTTACACAAATTAAATCAGGCTCTCCTAATGATATTCTCCCCCCTCGGTTTTTTTAAAGAGGTTTGGGACACTATTGGACCTTATATTCAAAGGCTTATAAACAGCAGTCTGACCTTGGGTGAAGTACCGGTATCCTTTAAACAGGCAGTTGCCTGGATGCTTCTTTGTTATCCAATTTTAGACCGATTTCAAAGCTTCCCGTTGTGTCAAAAATCTTGGAAAAAGTAGTGGCCTCACAGTTGCAATCTTTTCTTAAATACTCACACTATTTTTGAAACATTTCAGTCAGGATTTAAAGCATTTCATAGCACAGAATCTGCACTCTTGAGAGTTTTTAATGATATTTTAATAACTGCTGACTCAGGAGACTCTGTCATACTTGTGCTTCTAGATCTAACAGCGGCTTTTGACACAGTAGCTCATGATATTTTAATTTCTCGCCTAAAACATTACGTTGGCATTAGGGATACTGCCCTGCAGTGGTTCAAGTCTTATCTGACTGACAGAAGTTTCTCAGTCGCTGTCGGTAAATTTTGTTCTTCATCTGCTGCTCCGTCATGTGGTGTTCCCCAAGGTTCCATCCTTGGGCCCCTTCTGTTTAGCATTTATTTACTTCCCCTTGGCTCCATTATCAGAAAACATAAGGTGTCATTTCATTTTTATGCAGATGATTGTCAGATCTACTTACCACTCAAGCGTAAAGACCCTAACTCTTTTAGACCTTTGTTAGAATGTCTTAAAGATATCAGAGCGTGGCTGGCTCTGAACTTCTTGGATTGTAATGATAAGAAAACAGAGGTCATTATAATTGGGCCAAGTGGCCCAGGTGTTCCTCCATCTGACCTGGGTCCGCTTACATCCTGTGTAAAAACAGTTGTGACCAATCTTGGGGTAAAACTCGATACAGCTTTTAAAATGGACAAACAGATAAATGCAGTGGTGAGAAATGGCTTTTTTCAGCTGAGACAGCTTTCCAAAACTAAGTCTCTTATATCTTTTCAAGACTTAGAGAGGGTTTTACATGCTTTTGTGACCACCCGTCTTGATTATTGTAATGCACTTTATGTCGGTATTGACCAGGCTTCACTGTCGCACTTACAAATGGTCCAAAATGCTGCTGCTCGTCTATTGACAGGGACACGTAAACGCGAGCACATCACCCCTGTTCTTGCTTCTCTACACTGGCTGCCTGTCTATTTTAGAATTTATTTTAAAATTTTATTGTTTGCTTTTAAAGTCTTAAGTGGCGTGGCCCCCACATACCTAACAGACCTCTTACACACATACACCCCACAAAGGTCCCTCAGGTCGGCTGACCAGCTACTTCTTACTGTCCCCAAGTCGAGACTGAAACACCGAGGTGATCGAGCTTTTTCTGTGGTGGCGCCTAAACTATGGAATGGGTTGCCTCTCTATGTTAGGCTGGCCCCAACACGAGAGGTCTTTAAATCTCGATTAAAAACACACCTTTTCTCTGAGGCATTTCAAAATAATAGTCTCTAGTTAGTATTGAGTCATTTTGGGAACTGTTTTTTTTTTTTTTGTTTTTTTTTTTAAGTACTCCTTTTATGGTTTATCCTTTTAAATTATTATTATTATTATTTTATGTGGTTTTTTTGTGCTGTATTGTATTGCTGTCTTTTATCTGGAAAGTGCTTTGTTCAACTTTGTTGTCTTTTAAAGCGCTCTATAAATAAAGTTGGATTGGATAGTTCAGTGGTGATGCTTCACGGTGATTCTTCATGATCAGGTTGGGTACCTGTAATTAGCTGCTCATTCATTTATGCTGTGAAGTGCTCATGAATGGCTTCTTCAGCTAGTAGTTGTGGATGGTGTTAGGTCCTGGTGCTGTCCAGTTCTTCATGCCTGAGGCTCATTGTTGGATGGTTCTTGATGTAATAACAAGTCACTTGTCACTGGTGCTGTGTGACACCTCTTTCCTCCAGATGTTTTGCTCAGTGTCAGCTCTGGGTTGGTTTATCTGTGTGCTATTGTTCTCTTGCAGCTGGGAGTACACCCAAATAGGTCTTTGGAGAAAAGGCAATTTATTTTGTTGGCTTCTGCTTCTCTGCTGTGTTTCTTCATGCATGCACAGTAGGGCACATGTTTTACCAGCTGAGGTGACAGTTGCAGGGAACCATTACTTCTGTCGGAGGAATACTGGTTACATCTGAGTTCAGTGCACCTTCTCCTAGTCCTTACATATTTGGTAGAGTCCAATCTAATGCATGCTGATTTTGAAATAACAAGCAGTATAAAACATTAAACCAGGGGACTTTATTTAGAATTAATTTTTTTAAATGAACACCTGTATTTATGAATGTACTTCGGTGTAGTGCTGTGTATGACTCACACAGACTCTTTGATTCACTGAGGACAACTTTTACTCAGAGGTCACATCCCCCACACAACAGTCAAATATATGGAACCAAAAAAGTATTCCAGCCGATATTTGACTAATTAAATTTTAAAAACTTTTTTTTTCAGCACTGCCTCTGTAAAGAAGTTCCACCAGTGGAGAAGCTGCTCCACTGGTGGTTTTATTTCCACTGGGACCATCTAAACTGAGAGGCTGTGCACTCTCAGCACCGCCAGCTGCTGCAGATAAGAGCATCCAGAGAGCTACATGTATGTATGACAACGAGGTGTCGGTATTCCTCCCTGTGTGCCGTGTCTGTCTTCTCGTTACATGTTGTTAGTGCTGAGACAAAGAAGAAAAACTACTGCTAATGTAGCAAAAAACCCTCCTGGTTGCTGGCTGAGCCAACACTTTCTGTCTGACACCACCCTGATAGAATCCAATGGAGACCAGACTCTTCCAAAGGTTTATCAGCAGCAAAACAGCAGCACAATGACACCACAATCTACAATGGAAATGATTACTGGAAACAGCTTCTGGAAATTTACATAACTCAGAGTGTATGCCTCTCTCTCTCTCTCTCTCTCTCTCTCTCTCTGCATCCCTGCTTTTTTCTCCTCTTCCTTCAATCCCGCAGCATCCCGGCATTTGTTCTCAGCTCCGCAGTTAAACCTGTTAACTTGTATTACATGGAGGAAAAGGATTCCCTCACTGTAATTCACACTGCTGTGAATTCCAGGGCTGTTGTTTTGCTTTCTGGCAGGTTTGAGTTAAGCAATGATTAGTGGTGGAAACAGGAAGAAAACATTGTCCTTTCCTTCCAAAGAAGCTCAGCTCAACATCTACTGTCTCTGCCAATTCGACTCCTCCGTCCTAACAGCCAACACATAAACAACTTATCAACTTATCTGCCTTCGACTCAGTTTTTTCTTTTTTATTTACAGCCACTGAAAGAAAGAGATGTAAAACAGCCTCACAGTTTGTGACATGTACTCTTTATTTCTTTATATTTTGCTTCCAAGGAGCCAGACTTTCCTGTCATTTTTTAAAGTGGTCCTAATCAGTAGTTTCCAGGCTTTCTGAGGCATCTGAACATTTTCGCTCATTTTTTTTTGTCCAGTCCTACATTTCTCCTATACTGTAAGGTCCTGACAGAGAAAACGACACTGCTTTTCTCAAGAGGTTCTTCAGGCAAATACCTCCAGAAATCAAAGCGTGTGATGTTTTCTACTGGAACTTGCCGACGTCAAAATGACTGGAGAAGTGGAACTTGTTGAAAGCAATCAGGCATAGCAGCGAATCTCGAGGATGACACGGTGGACAAACTTGACCGAGCGTGTAAAATCACAACATGGCATTTGTCCTGCTTTTGTTCAACAGTGTCATCGTGGAACAGGAAGCTCACCGATCAAACCAAGCATGGTGTGTTCACAGTTGCTGTTGCAATCGATAGGTTTTATTTAACCATCATCCTGCCAACATATTTTACATACATGGAGTGCTGGTCCCTCGGGAACTCAAGAATAATTTACTGTAAAAAAGCAATCATAATAGCAAATTAATACAAATAGCAAAACTTATTTCTTCTTAAAGCATTATTAGTTATGTAATTAAAGTCACCAAAACAGCTCATGACCAGAATGCAAATCAACCTGTAAATCGACAGCTTTGGGGTCAGCTCTCTCTTCACCACAGCAGACAAGTACAGTGTCCACATCAGTGCAACTGCTCAACCACCTGCTCTGCTCTTCCATCACTCATGAGCAAGACCCTGGGATACTTAAACTCCTCCATATGGGGCATCAACTTGTTAACCCTCCACCCTTTTCCACCTGAAGAACCACAACCTCAGACTTGGAGGTGTTAATTCTCATCCCATCTGCTTCACACTCAGTGACACCCCAGTGCAAACTGGAGGTCATGACCGCCACCCTCCACACCTTGGCTGAACCTAGAATTTCTGTCCATGAATATTAGGAACAGTATTGTTGAGTCTGATTTACAGCTAGCGATTCAAAGAAAGCTCTCGCTAGCGGCTAATCTGAGATTACAGGCAGTTATAGCACCCAATCTGCAACCATATAGTCTTATACCATATAACCATATAATCTCCTTTAAAATGACTTCCCCTAACCCCTGAGTGATATGTGTTACTTCAATTTTGGTCCTATGGCAAATATTAATTGAAAAAATAATTCTGGTTATTAAAACTCTATAGGTAGGATTGGGTATTTTTGACTGGGGTCCCCTGATAAAACAGTTGTATTATATATATTAAAAAATATATATATACACAAATGAAAGCAACGACACATCATTAGAAACAAACTGGCAAAATCATAAAAAAAATGAGAGCTGACAAAAAAATACCTCTGGGGTCTGGATGGACCCCAGTTGGTGGGACAAGGGTTAAACGTTTCAAATGGAGTTTAGGTGCCCCTAGTTTCTCTAAAAATAAAATCAAAGCAAAACAAACATTCAGCCTTGAAGACTTAAGTTTAGGAGGAGTGGGTTTTTTTTTTTTTTTTTTTATGCAGTGAATATTTACTCAGAGAAGTGTGCGGGAGCAGTCTGGAGACAAATCCCCAAGCTGAGTCTTGACACTTTATGCTAATCTGCTCTATTATTTGCTTCTATTTGCCCTTGATGGAGACAGCTGCACCCTCAGGCAAGTTGGAGAAACAGTTTTTGGATTAATGCCTGCCATGACAAACACACACACACACACACACACACACACACACACATAGACAGAGTGTGTGTGTGTGTGTGTGTGTTGGAGCTGATCTGACTGACTTTCAGCACCGATCTCTGTCACCGCTCCAGCCAGCAGACATTTATAACATTTGTCATCCAAAACACCACGACACTTTCTCTGGATAAGAGCAGCTGCTGAGATCTCTAAACAGTTTTTTTTTTTTCACGCCACATTTCTTCCCCAAACAGCAATACTGTTTTCAGACAGACTCCTGTGCTGTTTCAACACAGGACTTAATGTTGGTCCCCGCTAAGAGCCGAGGAGCTGCGGCTGCAACTAAAAGATGACAACAATGTCAAACACTCACACCTAGAAGCTGCCCACTTCAGCCCCCGGTCAGCTTGACAAAGCGACCCTCGAGGGTGAAATGAAGAGGAGAAAGCACTAAAGTTTCGCCACTCTGGCCAGCCAGAACAGTTCGGCCAGTCGAGTGGAAAAAGCTCACATATTTAACCCTTCAGCCGCCGCTGTGTAAACTGAAGATATTCAAGGAGGAATTAAATGTTCTGTGTTGGGAAACCAGCCAAAAAGAAAATCCTGATAACGCTATTCTATTTAAAACTACAAGCAAGGGGATGTCCAGAGTGGTGCCCCTCACTGAAATATGAATACAATGCATATGATTATGCATAATGAGTACTTTTATTATAGGTACTATAAATATATCTTCAGGATATTTAAATAGTTGTCTTGTACAACTCCATAATTAATATAATACATCTGTGTGAATGCATAAGTCTTAACATGTGCTTGAAAATCATACCCAATGTTTTCTACATTAATTCTGATCAAACCACTTTATTCCTGCTGTACCGCCCCATTGAAAAACTCCTGCAAGCGCCCCTGAATACAGCAGACAAACCCACCCAACTTAACAGCCTTCATACATGAGGGATTACTGTAGCTCATCAAGATACACTTTGTATAAACTTGTAACAAAATAATTTTGAATTTAAAAAATGTAAAATGAGGGCGAATTCAACAACAAATGAAAACCAGACTTCTGAGAGGAGAGAGCCATCTTTGGAGAGAACCATCTCTTATGGTTTCATGTCTGCTTGTCCTCCTTCACGCCATGAACTCTATGAACCTCCTCTGTAGTCTTCCTCTTTTCCTCCTGCCTGGCAGCTAAATATTCAGCATCCTTTGTCCGATACATCCACGATCCCTCCTCTGCACATGTCCAAACAATCTCAGCATCTCTAACTTTGTCTCTAAGCTGCTCAGCCTGAGCTGTCCATCCTGGTCATTCCCAGTGAAAATCTTTTCTGCCTCCTGTCTTCTTGTCAGCCCCCTTTTCACTCTTGCCACCCTTGCCGCTCGCCTCCACCCACTCCACCCAAATCAGCATAAATTGGTGCATTTTTAAAGCCGTGTATGAAAAGACATGCACAGAGGGTGCTGCACGAATAGCAAACAGTAAACGTGGTCCTGTTTGTTGCTTGTCTGTGTTTTGTGTGTTGCACTGTGTTGGACAGCTGTCCGCAAAGCAGGGAATTAAGGTTTTACTCTATTCTCCACCCTGCCTAGAAACCAAATCAAATACCCACAATATCATAGCTTGTATAGAGTGTTGAAAGAAAATAAAAATGCAGTGAACAGGCAGATAATTTGTATTTGTTCATGTGCTGCATCTGCTAATGTGGAGACAATATCTGCACACTGGTTCTTTTTGAGCAAACAATAAATATGCAACCTCTGTGTTCCTGCCTGTGGTATGCATATTAAATCTGTTTATATGCATAATATTCATTAAAAAAAAAACTTAAATACTCCTTTCACTATTTAAATGCAGTAATTGATGTAAAGTTTCATAATTGTACTTAACCTATGCTCAATTTTACTTAAGTGACAGCTCCAAGGTTTAAAATGTATTCAGCTCTTTGAGCTGATACGGGCCCACGCTGATTTGGAAGAACAACACACAATAGACCTCATATTATAATACAGCATTTTACATTTGCATTTTAATTTTTCTGAATATTTCAAGCATTTAAGCCAATCTGTTGGGAAGGGGGAAAGAAAAGGTTTTGATCCAGTGAGCAGTTTCATCTAAAGTCAGCTTTTGTTGTGTTTTTGTTTTAATGTTTAGCCTTTGGGGAAGGTCTAGCCACTTATCGATCAATCTATAGCGAGAGAAATGCCACTGCATCGCTGTGGATCAGCAGATTGGCCTTTCTGGATAAATCTCATTAACTGGGCAACATTGCTATTCTGCTGTCAGTCATCAAAACAAAATGTCAAGAGGAATTTGGCACCTTTGCTCCGTGTGCTGAGGGATTTTTAAACAAGCCCATCAAACACTGAGGAGGCAGAAACCTCTCGCTCGAGTCTTGTCAAGAGCAGACCGCTAGCTCTCAGACTTCACTTTAACTAAACAAACATCAACCGCAAAGGACGGGGCAGGGCCAGAAGTCCAAGTGAAAAATTTTAGTACTGGGGTCAAAGAAGCATAATTACACAGCGATCTATTCTGCAGTATTAAAATCATCAAATTTGCCTGGTAAAACTTCAGGTTTTAAAATAATTTTTAACGTAGGCATCAAAGAAGAATGCACAAATCAGTGTTTAACAACACAAAAGATGAAAACAAATACGGACAATAACAGCAGAATCATGCGCAAAATAAAGATCATGACACAACCATCATTTACCTTTGAATAACTTCATAAATGAATTGCAGCTTGGCCTGTAGTGACAAGAGGAAAACTTTCAGTATGGCCTCTTTATTAGTTACATAGTGCTAGTACTAGGTTCAACCCCCCCTTTTGACTTCAGAGATGCCTTAATTCTTTATAGCATAGATTGAACAAGGAGCTGGAAATATTCCTTATATGTTTTGGTGCATACTGACACGATAGCATCACACAGTTGCTGCAGATTTCTCAAATTAATTCAATTTTATTTATATAGCGTCAAATCACAACAAACAGTCACCTCAAGGTACTTTATATTGTAAGGTAAAGACTCTACAATGATTACAGAGAACACCCAACAGTCAAAACGACCCCCTATGAGCAGCACTTGGTGACAGTGGGAAGGAAAAACTCCCTTTTAACAGGAAGAAAGCTCCAGCAGAGCCAGGCTCAGGGAGGGACAGTCTGGCCATTCTCCTCTGGGACCTCTGACACCAAGAAGGCATTCTAGCCCAGAGACCTGCTGCTCACTGGACATTTTCTCTTTTCAGACCATTCTCTGTAAGCCCTAGAGATGATTGTGCAGGAAAATCCCATGAGATCAGCAGTTTCTCACCTGCATGTGGGTCTCCTCAACTGCCTGTCAAACTCATCAACTTGGTTTTCAAGTGACAATTATAAAAACCAAACCTTGGTTTAATTTCTTTAAAGGTCGTTACAACTGATAATTATAATAATTCTGTAAAACAGTGATCATTTCTGAGACTGAGACTATTGTACTGTGAGAAACTGTTGATAGTATATAGGAGATCTGTGCAGCCCCCGCTGTAGAAGTGCCATTAAAACCAGTGTTCTTTCTATGAACCACAGGGGGCAACTCCTGTGACTCCAAAAATAAGTCTGATCATATGGGGAAAAAATGACCCCACTGCTCACTTGATTTATTACCTCAGAAAACACTGGCCTTTACTTTGTGAAGCTTATTTCTGAAAGTTCACAGGCGTTGTGAAATATGCTGTGTTTTAAATGTTGTGGTAACTTTAGTTATCTTGGTCCTCAATTTTAACTTGGAGAAAAGGTAGCCATCGTTTTAACTTTCAGAAGTCCCACTTCATCACTCTCTCTGCTCGTACAACTTAAACCACCTGAATGCCATTTCTCACTTGGGGAAATTTAGCCCTGTGATTTCTGTTTGAAGGCAGGAAACGATATCACCTCGGAGCAGCACGCCATCTCACTCATCAACATTTTGGGCCTTTCTGTTGAAGAAGAGCAAATACAGGGAGAAAAATCTGGCTAGGGAGGAGTGGGTGTGTGAAACCTATTTTGACAGGATGAGTTTTCAGCTCATTCTCTGACAGATAAGGAGTGACTCTTCAGGGCTGTCTTGGATAAAAATAAAGTGGAAATTCAGAGCAACGTTTCAAGAGGCTGAGCAGCTTCCCTGCAGATTTTTATCCTGCTGGTTAGCTAGGGTTTCCCCCCCCCCTCACTAGTGAGTGGCTTACACCATACCATCACTGCCAACCAGCGGGAGACACAGAGAGATTGTTAGCTACCTGGAGCTCTTGTCACTCAGGTCTATCTTAATAGAGATCTCACAGTTTGGAGCAAATACTGAAACCTAAAGCCTCACGGAGACAAAAACCAGCCCAGAGCTTTAACACCAAAAACAGTTGTGGCTGTTTTTGTGTTGTTCAAGTAAACATGTTTAGCTTCATCCACACAGAGCATCGCATCCTCACACATTATCAGTGCCTTCCATACCAAAGACCATTCTGTGTCTTCTGTTCTGACAGCTCTGTGATGAAGGTCTGAGCAGACTCCAGCAATTTAACAGTGTGGTTAAGATAAGGGGGGGGGGGGGGGGGGGGGGGGGGGGTAAATATTTCTAGAATACAACAGGTACCATATGTAGTGGAGACACATGAAACACACTAAAGACATGTACGGAGAGATTTTGTGATAGAGCTGGATGGTCGGGGAAGTAGAATAGTAGAACAATAAAAGCCATTAAAGTTCAGTATAGCAGTATATAATATTATGGATATACATCTCTTTCTTAGCATCTTACTGTCTTTCCTTCACATAGACTTACCCGGGTGGTCTGTCCAGCCATATTAATACCTGCCCCCAGTGTGTTTGGCTCTTTTTGGCTTTTCAAAATATTAAGATATTTTATTCCTCTGAGAAAACAAAGATGTTTGATGAAGGATCTTCAGAAAGCCTCACTATTCTGAATCTTTTACCTTTGACATCCTGCCTTTCAGTGAAAAGTTCCCATCCCCTGGAGTGTTTGGTCCTTTGACCGGCCGACCTCTGTTTGTCCAATTCTTTTACCTTTATAAGTCTTTGAGTTTGCCCCAACCTCTGATATTATACCTTTTGTTCCTGTTTAATGACTAACTATACACTGTACAGCTAGCTTAGGTCTTAAACAGTAACTAAACAGCTGGCCGGCCAGGTTGTTGTAGAAGTCCTCAATATAATTCACCTACTCCAGAAAGGATCTCTTGACCTCCTGTTGGACTACAGCTGGAGACGGTGGGCCTTGTTCTGTCCTAGAGATCTTCTCACAGCTGGAGGGACACTTTAGCTAGAACCTGTAGAAGGTGGTCCATAAGCCTCTAAGCCGAGCTCACTAAAGCTGCAGAACACAGGACTGCCATCAGGAGCTGCAGTCTGAGATGATGAATTTGTGCAGCAGAGACTCGCTGGTTAAACAGCTGCTTATAGCACTCGTTTGTTTGTTTTTATCACTAAATACATACTCAATACAAAAAAAATTTGCAGAGTAGAAACTGCAGTAGTACCACCACTGCAGACAAAAATAGCTCAATAAGAAATAATGTATTATACACAGCCTTTTTTTATTGAATTTCATGTTACAAAACATGAACTATATTGCCAAAAGTATTCAATCACCCATCCAAATCACTGAATTCAAGTCTTCCAATCACTTCCATGGTCACAGGTGTCTAAAACCAAGCACCTAGGCATGCAGACCTCACAATGCACTTCTGGAAGAATGGTCAAAAAAAATTCCCATAAACACTCCTAAACCTTGTGGAAAGCCTTCCCAGAAGAGTTGAAGCTGTTATAGCTGCAACGGGTGGGCCAACATCATATTAAACCATATGGATTATGAATGGGATGTCATTCAAGTTCATATGTGTGTGAAGGCAGAATATAGTGCATACATGCACATTGTTTTAGGTATTAAATCTGGTATATAAATGCAGAACATGAATGATACATTGATATTTACTATAAAGTTTGTGTTACTGTGTCAGTCTTTAGTCAGCAGAGTCAAGATTGTTTCTGTACATTTGAATCAAAAGATACAAAAGAAAACCTAACAAATGGCCAAAGACTTGTTGCAGCAATCTCACTTTAATGAATTAAAACTATATTTTGAAAAGTTTTCCCGACTTGGTTAACGATCATAAATAATGACTGCAGTATCGATGTGCTATGAGACTTAGGAACTGTGCAGTAAATAACATTACAGCCTATCTGTTCAAGTGTTAAACTGCAGCATAAATCTCTTGGAGCCTGAAACCCACTTTATCCCCACAGACTATCATTATAAAAAAGGGGTTCATAAAAATGTTGACAGGAACTACATAAAATGGGGACGCTCTTATTTTCCGTACCTTTAAATTCAGGACAGTGTTGATGTCTGCAAAACTTTCCCTGAGCCAAGAAAAGCTATTGTTAACAAACACACTAAACAAGTTCAAGTTACTCCAAGCAAAATTTAATACTGCAAGCAACATGGTGTAAGGTTGCTGCACCGCATTTAAAGTCTCTGGTTTCCATTCAGCGGACCCTCTGCGTGAACGTACAGTTTGGGCTGGCAACAAAAATCAGGAGTCAGAAAGGAACTCTGTCAGCTGGTGTGTGTGTGTGTGTGTATGTGTGCGTGTTTAAATAACCAGGCAGAATGTAATTACCATGCAGAACCAGTAGAAAGAGACACAGAGGTGGTTTTGTCTACATTTGCATGTCTGTAGAAGGGAGGGAAGTTCCTCAAAGGTGGTCCCACACATACATATGCATACACTCAAACACTGAGTGAAGAGATAAAAACTGTCGACCTGCCTCTGTACACATTAAGACCCTCTTGCCTCACCACCCATCCTCAGCTGAAGGCATCACTTCATGCTCTGAGGGTAGCTGTCACTCAGCTGTTCAGTGAGATGTAAATTAATGTTACTCTGCTTTAATTAATGTAACAGATAGTCATAAGTCTTAATAAAAAAAAACAAAAACTGAGCTATTAAATGTAACTGTCTGTGTGGAGACAAATGATGCCCCGAGTGAAAGAGCTGCATCGTCAGATCCTGTTGATGAACGAAGGGGAGACGAGAGCATCTGCAGTGATGGGGGAGCTGCTCTACCAGCCGGATCCTGTTGATCTGATTCCTACTCTTGTCTGTGGTCATGACCTCTAGGTTCTGACCAAAAGAAAAATATTACTGATGCTGGCAGCCAAAAACAAAACAGGCATCCTCTGTAGGGCCTGTGACCTCAGACTCAGGAAAAGGGTGAATACTGAAAAACATCAGGGCTGTTGCTTGGCTTGGCTTCTTTGTGAGCCAGATTTCAAGATGGATGGATGGAAACCAGTTTTTTATTTGTAGTGAATGTTAATATACTAACCTGCAAATTTACCGTACATGTGGTATAAACTCTCACAGGACACTACTATTAACTACATTTTGCTAATACTGGTTTGGACCCACATTTTGGTCCATACTGACACAGATCCATCAGCTGCACATCCATGATGTGAATCTCCTGTTCTACCACATCCCAAAGGTGCTCTATCAGATTGAGATCTGGAAGCACTGGTCATAAAAGGATGGACATGGTGTTTAAACAAAGCTCAGTTGGTACTAAGCAGCCCAAAGTGAACCAAGAAAATACCCTCGACACCATCCAAATATCCCCCTCTACCTGCCTGAACCACTGATACAAGGCAGGATAGATCCATGCTTTTTTGTTATTTACCCAAACTCTGACATTACCATGCAAATGTTGTAGGAAAAAACAATACCAAACCATCCATCCATCCATCCTTCTGCTTATTAAATTCAGGGTCACAGTGTAGCTGGAGCCTAGCCCAGCTGGCATAGGGTAAGAGGCAGGGTACACACTAGACCAAACTCAAATGACCTGGGGGCCACTTCTGGCTCTGTCATCTCAGTGGAGGGCCACTGTTTGTGGTTTTATATAATATTTCACCCAGTTCAGCAGGGAGAGTTTAATGGTTTGATCCCAGAGTTGAAGCTGCATCACGGCTGCTTTCGCATACATTTCATGATGTCAGTGTTGGGATCACATCTGAGGAGGCAGAGAATAATTTCAGAGAGCCGACTGACCCGGAGCAGGAGCAGCGTGTGTCTCTGAGGTAAAATAGTCTGATTTTACTGTTCCCACATCGCTGTATATTCACTGTATCATGCGCATTTTGAGCTATGAGCTCACATGTTGCTGAATGCAGCGCTCTGATTGGTCAGATCTGTTTTTTTTGCTTTCGAAAGTCAGAAGAATCAAATTTGATCAGAAAAAATAAATGCTGCAAATTCGTCCTGTGAAATGACGCAGTCAGCTGCATTAAAAACAGGCAAGTCTGAAAAAATATTTTTAATGTACGTAATTTACACATCCAGTGTGTAAGGGCCTTTCAACAGGCACGGGAACCAGCGAAGCTTGTGAGTTTAATTTTAGGGGTAACGTATCACGTAACAAAGACAAGGGTCGTGACACGAGTCAAGAGTGAGTCATCAATTCACGAGCCGGAAGGAAGGGGGGGGGGGGGCAGCGGGAAGTGGCTCCCGGGCCAGGAGTTTGAGACCCCTACCCTAGACAGTTTGCCAGTCCATCACAGGGCCAACACAGAGAAACAGACAACCACTCACATTCACATTCATGCTTACGACCAATTTAGAATCTCCAGTTAACCCAACCTCCATCCATGTCTTTGGACTGTGGAAGAAAGTCAGAGCACCTGAAAATAGAACATGCAGACATGGGGAGAAAATGCAAACACAGCCTCTGTTTTGAGGAGTTTGCATGGACTCATCAGATGACACGTTTTTTCAGTCTTTAAGTGTCCAGTTTTGGTGAGTTCATGAACTGTAGCCTCAGTTTCCTGTTCTTAGCTGACAGGAGTGGCACCCTATGTGGTCTTCTGCGGATGTAGACCATCTGCTTCAAGGTTTGACGTGTCGTGCGTTCTGAGATGCTCTTTTGCATACCTTGGTTTTAAGAAGTGGTTATTTGAGTTACTGGCGCCTTCCTTTGAGCTTAAAGCAGTCAGGCCATTCTCCTCTGACCTCTGACTGCTCTGAACTGCTGCTCACTCAACATTTTCTTTCTTTTTTTTTTTTTTTTCCTTTTTCTTTTGTAAAACCCAGAGATGGCGGTGTGGGAAAATCCCAGTAGTTCAGTGGATTCTGAAATACTAAAGACCAGTTGTTGTCATGTGATTGGCTGATTCCCAGAACTTTTTAATCACACATTATATAAAAGACAAACTAACACTAACCACTACTGAAAGTAACCAGCTGCCAGAGGCCTTGTTAGAGGAGTCAAGATCATGAGAATAAAAAAAAGTAGAACACAAGACAAATCACGATTTCAACAGCTCGCTGGAATCCTTGATCTCCATCACATTAACAACGCTGGTGAAGTCTGAGTATTTAGTCAAGAAAACAAATATTACTTTGAGGAGCTTCTTTTCCTAATCATATGATGATAATACTTTGAGCATGAAGATCCTCAGACTTTCACAGTTAAAATCTTATAATTGTACCAGTTCAAAACCATCAAATATTACTGAGGAATTTATTTGTTTCCTTTCTTGTCTTCTGCTACATAATCCATCATCCATATTAAAATCCATCTGTCATTTATCCATCCATCCATCCATTTTCTTCCGCTTATCCGGGGCCGGGTCGCGGGGGCAGAAGCCTAAGCAGAGAAGCCCAAGCTTCCCTCTCCCCAGCCACCTCCTCCAGCTCATCCGGAGGGACCCCAAGGCGTTCCCAGGCCAGCCGAGATACATAATCTCTCCAGCGTGTCCTGGGTCTACCACGGGGCCTCTTCCCATCTGTCATTTAATTAACTTAAACTGTCAACAGTGAATCTGGCTCAGGCGTCAGACTTTGTTGCTTTTTTGTTTTATGAGATGACGGTTTTTTTTATTGTTATTCAAACCAGATTTGGGGGGAATTAAACAAAAAAAAAGATGTTTTATAGATTAAACAATGAATGGAAATGTTGTCAGATATTTCAAAAATAAAAATAGCTGCAGACTGTGTTCATATTCCATTTGAGATTTTACTGAAAGCCATTTTCAAAGGTACTTCAATAGAAACCATAAAAGCCATATTGTCATTGATGTTCAAATAAAATATTTAAGCTAAGTTAGAAACCATGTACAGTACCAGTCAAAAGTTTAGACACACCTTCTAATTCAGTGGTTTTTCATTATTTAAATATTGTCTGCATTACAGATTAATGATAAAGTCATCCAAACTCTGAAGAAATACACAAGGAATTATTCAGTTAAAAAATGTTAAACAAATATGTTTTATATTTTACTTTCTTCAAAGTAGGCACCTCTTGCTTAGATGACAGCTTTGCACATCTTCACATTTTCTCAGTCAACTTTATGAGGTAATCACGTGGAATGGCTTTCAGTTATAAGCTGTGTTAATTTATTGAATTTCTTGCCCTCTTAATGTGCTTGACACTGTCAGCTGTGTTGTGAAGCGGTAGAGTTGGTATACAGTGAATAGACCTATTTGAGTTATGCTCTAATCCATATTACTGCAAGAACTACTCAGCGAAGTAAAGAAAAACACCAGTCCATCATTACTTTAAGAAATGAAGGTCAATCAATCCAAAAAAATGTCAGAAACTTTCAAAGTATCCCACAAAGACCATCAAACGTTATGATGAAACTGGCCCTCATCAGGACCGCCCCAGGAAAGGAAGACCTAAAGTTACCTCTGCTGTAGAGGATCAGTTCATCAGAGTTACCAGCATCAGAAACCACAAGTTAACAACACCCCAGATAAGAGCCCACCTAAATGCTTCACAGAGTTCAAGTAGCACACACATCTCAACATCAACTGTTCAGAGAAGACTGCGTGAATCTGGACTTTATGGTCAAAGAAGCCACTTCTAATGAAGAACAACAAGAAGAAGAGAATGGGCTGTGCCAAGGAACACAAGAAATGGACATTCGACCAGTGGAAATCTGTTCTTTGGTCTGATGAGTCCAAATTTGAGATTTGTGGTTCCAAACACCATCATGTCTTTGTAAGACACAGAAAAGGTGAGCGGATGGTTCCTACATGTGTAGTTCCCACCGTGAAGTATGGGGGAGGAAGTGTGATGGTATGGGGGTGCTTTGCTGGTGACGCTGTTGGTGATTTATTCAAAATCCAAGGCACACTTAACCAGCACGGCTACCCCAGCATTCTGCAGTGACATGCCATCCCATCCGGTTTACACTTAGTGGGACCCAATTGAGATGGTTTGGAATGAGTTGGACCGCAGAGTGAAGGCAAAGCAGCCAACAAGTGCTCAGCACCTCTGGGAACTCCTTAAAGACTGTTGGAAAACCATTTCTGGTGATGACCTCATGAAGCTGATTAAGAGAATGCCAAGAGTGAGCAAAGCTGTGATCAAAGCAAAAGGTGCTGACTTTGAAGAATCTAAACTCTAAAACATATTTTGGTTTGTTTAACACGTTTAAGTTTACTACATGATTCCTTATGTGTTCCTTCACAGTCTGGATGACTTCAGTGTTAATTTACAATGTAGAAAAAAAGAAAACATGGAACGAGAAGGTGTATCCAAACTTTTGACTGGAACTGTATAAAACTAAAAGTGTACTTTAGGTGTTAGACTTGGAGTTTTTATTGTCCTGATGGAGTAGACAGCAGCTCAGTCTATGTTTATCATTTCCCATGCAGCCAGTGACTGAGCAGATATTAGCTTGGCCTTATCAGCACAGGCCACAAAGGGCTGAGGGTGAAGTGGAGTGGAAACAGCTCCTCAGGGATACAGCTAATGATGGTCCCCACTGATTGAGCCTGACACTGGGCCTGAGGTGTAGCCTCACTGTGGAGGACCAGCAGCAATATCCACCACTGTGTAATTTCAAAGATAACAGAGAAATCTTCTTACTCTGTAAAGCTGGAGTTAAGAGTATTGATGTTAACTTTCTAATTTTAGCTGATTATAATTCAGAGGACAGACTGCAAGGTCAGTGTTCAAATCCTCAGAGGATGCAAAAGTTCAACTGAGGAACATAAAACTCTCTGTTCCCTCAGCGGGGCTTTTTTTTGTCGGGCTGAATTCTTATGTCAGCTACAATAATCTACCAAAACTCAGAGGAAGCTGTTTTTTAATCTTTCAGTCTCAATCAAATTTATATGGATTAAAATAGCTGATAAAATATTTGCAGTTGTATTATTTGTAACATTATACTCCCACCCCTGCAACCTAAAACCACTAACTGTAGACTCTGCTGTGCTCAAAGCAGATCAATTATTTACTGCTAACTATAAATCGCATGTTTGCTTCAGTGGCTTTACTCTCTGTACAACAGATAAGAAGCAGGAAAACTCCATATAGCTTGATTATGGTACTTTAGACTTTTCAATTATTTCCCAAGGGTCACCACAGCGGATGGATCCGCATGTTGATCTGTCACAGATTTTACACCAGATGTCCTTCCTGATGCAACCCTCTCAATTAATGTCGGGCAGCATTATGTGAACTAACTTGTGACCCCCTGAGGTTGGATTTGTGTCTCCTTTTCGTTTTTTGTCATAATTTGGGTCAAAGTCATCTTTCAAGAGCTGCTTGTATTGAATCAGTGACTACAGCTCTAACCATCTCTTGGGCTTAAATGTGTAACTGGAGCAATTTAAAGTAGGACAGTCCTTCGAAAGAGCGTGCAAGCTCAGCAAAATGTTTTTCCTGGAAAATGAAAGTGCATTAATGTGGGGCTTGAGATAAGAGCTATTATAGAGCATCCAAATTAAATGTGGACATGTTCTTCAAACATTCATTGTTTTATGTAATCTTGATTTAAAAACACATGTGTATAAACTGTGGGGTAGATTCACATCAATTATTGCTGATAATAATAACAGCAATGATGGGAATAAAAAAAGATTTCATGGCCACTATGTCATCATTGAGTCTGCTCACAGCAGTGTTTCCTACATATAAGAAAATGTGCGTAAAGAGATTTTCATTTTCCTCCAAAGGAAAACCTACTAGGCGTGTAATAAAAAAAAAAAATAGTTGATATTTTTCAAAATGGGGATTATTATTTACTCATGCATAAAATTCATTTCTGTTTATTGAATAGCCAGAAATGGAGGAAAGCGTATACATTTCTGTCAAATAACAGCCTCAAATAAATGTACAACTGATCATGAGAACTATGAGGTGGAGGCCACTGACTTTTTCCCCTCCTCATCTTTTCTGACTGTTTTTTCACTAGTTTTGCATTTGGCTGGGGTTAGTGTCATTACTGGTAGCGTGAGGGGATTCCTGGACAGAGGTTGGACAGGTAGTCCAACTCCTCCAGGATGGCACATCAATACGTGCCACTGCCAGGTTTGCTGTATCTCCCAGCACAGTCTCAAGAGCATGGAGGAGATTCCAGCAGACAGGCAGAGCGGGACAGGGATGTAGAAGTTCCTTAGCACATCAGCGGGATAGGCACGTGCTTCTTTGTGCAAGGAAGAAGAGGATGAACATCGTCGGAGCCCTACAAAATGACCTCCACCAGGCCTCTGGTATGAATGTCTCTGACCAAACAATCAGGAACAGACTTTATGATTTCGAGATGAAATCATGTTTACATAACTTAGACAAATCACAGCTAGTTTGGTCTTCCCGGGTTTAGAGCAAATTTAAGCTACTGTGCGTTTGATTGGATGTTTTCCTAACTTGTCCCGCCCTGTCACAAAATTAAATCAGTTCTGATTGGATGTCGTCCCCGCCAAGCATTTTCGTCTCGTTTTCATTCGTTGACGAAAGTGTCGATTAATTTCATCATCGTTTTTATAATTTTAGGTAGTTTTTATTTAGTTATCGTCTCGTTTTCGTCATGAAACAAAGGGACGTTGATGAAAACTATGACAAAATTAACACTGTTTATGTTTCAGTGCATCTGATGCTGCCAGGAGATCAGTGATGCCCTGGTCCAGATCTGGGAGGAGGTTCCCCAGGACACCATTCATCGTCTCATTAGGAACGTGTCCCAACATTGTCAGGCATGCATGCAAGCATGTGGGGGCCATCCAAAGTATTGAGTACCATTCTGAGTTGCTGCAATTAAATTTCAGCAAAATAGCTAATTGCATAATTTTTTTCACTTTCATTTTCAGGGTGTCTTAATTTCAGCCTTCTGTAGGTTGATAATTTTCATTGCCAACAGTGTAGCATCTTTTCATTCTGAACACATTACTCAGTCCATGACAGTAGAGATATCCAGCATAATTTTTTTTTAGCCATAGAGATCTAATGTGTGTTTTCAAAAATTATTTCTTTTTCTTTGAGCAGTATATGTTGTTGCACTTAGTCATACACACAGTGAAGGTGTTTTGTGGTGGAAAAATATCTACTTATTATAATAGTGAAGATGTTTTTAAGTATATTTAACTTTTTTTTATTGAATCCATAATGCAAATTAGTATGCATTGGAGACAACAAGCTTGTTTCCCGCTACAATAATGTCCACTGCTCGTGACATCATCAGTCAATGCCCTAACCGTGAAACACTACCAATATACTCCAACAGATGGCAGCAAAGGACTATGAAAACCTTATAACACTGAATTTCTCGGCAACGAAAACAGGAGTAGTACGTTTCTTTTCATTCACCTCTTTATACACTATTCCGCATTTAATCATTAGTTATTAATCTCTGTCTCTCTTCCACAGCATGTCTTGAGTCCCGTCTCTCTCCTCAGCCCCAACCGGTCGCAGCAGATGGCCGCCCCTCCCTGAGCCTGGTTCTGCTGGAGGTTTCCTCCTGTTGAAAGGGAGTTTTTCCTCCCCACTGTCACCAGATTCTCATATGAGGTCGTTTTGACTGTTGGGTTTTTCCTGTAATTATTGTAGGATCTTTACCTTACAGTATAATGTGCCTTGAGGCAACTGTTTGTTGTGATTTGGCGCTATATAAATAAAATTGAATTGAATTGAATTAAAGTGAAGCCAGTGTGGAAGTACCTTAAACTTTAGTTCTTCCCAATGACTACAACAGTGAACTCTTGTGGAACTTTACTCTCATGTGGCTGGCTTACTTGTGGTTCCTAGAATTTCTAAAAGTGGGAATGGGAGGCAGAGCCTTCAGCTATCAGGTCCCTCTGTGGAACTAGCTCTCAGTTTGGATTCAAGAGCCATACATCCTCTCCACTTTTAAGATTAGGCTCAAAACTTTGCTTTTGATAAAGTTTATATCTAGGGCTGGATCAGGTAACGCCAAACCATCCTTTATGCTGCTCAGGCTGCTGTGGGACTTAATGCGACACACACGCACACACACACAAGCCAGTCACAGCAGATGGCTGCCCCTCCCTGAGCCTGGTTCAGGTTTCTTCCAGAATATTACAACTGGTGACTGTCAAGTTTTTAGCCAAGTTAGTGTAGTTTCAGAGCCAGTTAAAAAAAAAAAAAGAAAGAAAAAAAAAAGGTCAAGGGTTAACTAAGAAATTGTTGACACCAAAATGACTACGTCCATCTTTATAAGTCAGAATTACAGTACCACTCAAAAGATTGGACACACCATCTCATTCAATGGTTTTTTTTTTCTACATTGTAAATTAACACTGAAGTCATCCAGACTGTGAAGGAACACATAAGGAATCATGTAGTAAACTTAAACGTGTTAAACAAACCAAAATATGTTTTAGAGTTTAGATTCTTCAAAGTCAGCACCTTTTGCTTTGATCACAGCTTTGCTCACTCTTGGCATTCTCTTAATCAGCTTCATGAGGTCATCACCAGAAATGGTTTTCCAACAGTCTTTAAGGAGTTCCCAGAGGTGCTGAGCACTTGTTGGCTGCTTTGCCTTCACTCTGCGGTCCAACTCATTCCAAACCATCTCAATTGGGTCCCACTAAGTGTAAACCGGATGGGATGGCATGTCACTGCAGAATGCTGGGGTAGCCGTGCTGGTTAAGTGTGCCTTGGATTTTGAATAAATCACCAACAGCGTCACCAGCAAAGCACCCCCATACCATCACACTTCCTCCTCCATACTTCACGGTGGGAACTACACATGTAGGAACCATCCGCTCACCTTTTCTGTGTCTTACAAAGACATGATGGTGTTTGGAACCACAAATCTCAAATTTGGACTCATCAGACCAAAGAACAGATTTCCACTGGTCGAATGTCCATTTCTTGTGTTCCTTGGCACAGCCCATTCTCTTCTTCTTGTTGTTCTTCATTAGAAGTGGCTTCTTTGACCATAAAGTCCAGATTCATGCAGTCTTCTCTGAACAGTTGATGTTGAGATGTGTGTGCTACTTGAACTCTGTGAAGCATTTAGGTGGGCTCTTATCTGGGGTGCTGTTAACTTGTGGTTTCTGATGCTGGTAACTCTGATGAACTGATCCTCTACAGCAGAGGTAACTTTAGGTCTTCCTTTCCTGGGGCGGTCCTGATGAGGGCCAGTTTCATCATAACGTTTGATGGTCTTTGTGGGATACTTTGAAAGTTTCTGAAATTTTTTTGGATTGATTGACCTTCATTTCTTAAAGTAATGGTGGACTGTTGTTTTTCTTTACTTAGCTGAGTAGTTCTTGCAGTAATATGGATTAGAGCATTACTCAAATGGGGCTATTCACTGTATACCAACTCTACCGCTTCACAACACAGCTGACGGTCTCAAACACATTAAGAGGGCAAGAAATTAACACAGCTTATAACTGAAAGCCATTCCAGGTGATTACCTCATAAAAATGCCAACATATGCAAAGCTGTCATCTAACCAAGAGGTCCCTACTTTGAAGAATCTAAAATGTAAAACATATTCTGGTTCAA
This sequence comes from Archocentrus centrarchus, assembly GCF_007364275.1. NCBI lineage: Eukaryota > Metazoa > Chordata > Actinopteri > Cichliformes > Cichlidae > Archocentrus > Archocentrus centrarchus. The sequence continues at coordinate 28,923,559 of NC_044362.1, read as the reverse complement.
CACTTTTTTGTTTAGTAAATCATTTCTTATGTATTTCTTCAGAGTTTGGATGACTTTATATTAATCTACAATGCACACCATTTTTAGATAATGAAAAACCACTGAATTAGCAGCAAACTTTTGACTGGTACTGTAGTTCAGAGTACCTGGAGACCTGTCATGTTTTTTTTAATTTTTTACCAAAATTATGATCTCTCCCTCACCTTAGCCAAAGGTCTTTTATTCCCCAACCACAAACAGGAGTCTGGATGTAAGCGTTGCATGTGAACATAAATATGTTTTGTTGGAATGTGACCTGATCTGCTTTCATCCAATGACCTGCCAAATTTGTTTCATTTTTAGACCTTATTTATTTGTACTGTATGTGCTTGTGTGGACAGTATTTCTTTTTAGTTGAACACGAAGCTTCAAATGCCAACAAACAGAAGAGCAAGAAGACTGCATCTACTGGCCACTTTTCTAACGCTGATTACTGTGAACAGAAATCACCCAACCAGTGACTACAAAGCGGAGATGTCAACCTCGATATAATTCTCATTAAAACTTCTTATGTTCATTTCCCTGGTGAGTAGCTCACGGAGGCTGTACACCGTCTACTCCTGAAATAATTCCTGTCGACAGTAAAGTAGCATATATAAAAATATCTGCTCAGTTTCTGTGGAAAACATCTTATCAAGTGTTCGTGTGTGGACTGGAGCACAGTTTCTGACATGAAATGCTTTCGCAGGTTGTGAGCTGGATGTCTGTACAGTACAAGCCTGCACATCATATCGGCAGCGTCACAGTTTCTGAGCTGCATGGATCTGTCTGATCTCCACATCATTTCACACGTGTCTGCTCCCCTGAGTCCTGCGATGGGAGGTGTGACTACACCTCTGGCTTCTGGCAGATAACTTCCCCTCAGGGTTACTGTCATTCAGGGGGTTTAAATTATAAAACTAATCAGCATGAAATCCTGAAGCCTGTCGAAGTGCAAAAAAAAAAACTAAGACAACCCAAACCATCTGAAATAAAAAGGAAATTAAAACGGGTCTAGGGCTCTCCGCTCCTCTCCCCAGGTGTGGCTCATTAGCAGGAAATTCACAGGTGTGATTCATCACCTTAATTAAGGCTTTGTTGCAGTACAGTGCTCCACTTCCACTACCCCACTGTGCATGCAGCCCGCTGGCTCCATGATCAAAAAGCAGCCATTGTTGAAGTTATTAGTTAGAGCCATTGTTTTGCTGCAACAGAAAGTCAAAATGTCTCCTATGAAAAAGCCCTGCTGTAGCCTTTTCTGATGTTTTTATACACAGAAAGTAATCAAGTTTAAATGTCACATTCTTGACACTGTGGAGAAATTAAAAACTACGATGGATAAAATATCAGAACCTTTGAGAACAAAAGAAGTCTTAAAATTGTCACATTTGTGATGTTAAATATGAAGACCTGCCACTGTTTGACCCATGGACCGTTCCTAAAAGATGCATGTTTCTAATGGCCAGCAGGGGAGAAGGCAAAAAGAAGGCTGAGTTTATAGAAGTCTACTGGAAAAACGACCCTTGACCTTCCATCCATCCTCTTCCACTTATCCTGTGGTTAAAATATTTTTTAAAAAGCTGAAAAAGTAAATGGTACAAAAATAAGATACTGTTGGAGGAACATTTTGCAGCTAATGAGGTTAACTGGCAACAGGTCAGTAACATGACTGGATATAAAAAGAGCATCTTAGAGAGTTTGTCAGAAGTAAAGATGGGCAGAGGTTCACCAATCCACAAAAACTGCATCTACAAATTGCGGAACACTCGGAATAATTTTCCTCAACATAAAATTGTGAAGACTTTGAATATCTCGTCACCTACAGTACATAATATTGTCCAAAGATTCAATATTGGATCTTTGGGCCCTCAGGCAGCACTGCATTAAAAAAACAGGCATGATTCAGGCTCAGGAACACTTCCAGAAATCACTGTGAACACAGTTTGCTGTGCCACCTACAAATGCAGGTTAAAGCTCTATTACAAAAAGAAGCAGCCATATGTGAACATGATCCGGAAACATCATCTCCTCTGAGCCAAATCTCCTGTAAAACAGACTGAGACAAAGTGGAAATCTGTCCTGTGGTCAGACTAACTGAATGTCCCCTGGACTGAGGAAGCTCTTAGTTCAAACGCCTGCATTTCTGATAGTACGGGGGTGCATCAGTGCCTATGGAATTGGCAGCTCTCACATCTGGAGAGGCAGCATCAACGCTGAAAGGCATATGCAGGCATATACCTCTTTGTCAAGGAAGGGCTTGAATATTTCATCGAGACAGTTCTATACCAGAATCAGGCTGTTAAAAGAAGAGAGAACGCTGCAGTGATAAACTCGGTCCCAACTTTGTCGAGACGTGTTGCTAAAATTCAGATTCAAAATGACTGAATTATTTTATTAAAGAGATATATTTTCTCAGTTCAAACGTCTGAGATGTTCTATTGTCAATAAAATATAAGATTTACAAATCATTGTGATCTGTTTTTATTCACATTTAACACTGCGTCCCAACTCTTGGAATTGGGGTTGTAGTTGATAAGCAGCTACTCTATGAGCATGCAATGTTTCCATCTTCTCAATCAGATCCAAACACAAGTGTAGCAATGCTGAAGATCCTGTCACAATCACCATGCCCATCATCTGCTGATTTAAAGTGATCCTGCCCAGTGTTCTGTGTTGTGATGCAGAAATGGCAGTGGTCACGCACAAGTGCAAAAACAACAAAGAATGAAGCACCAGATTATCTCTTATCTGAGGTCTTTAATCCAGTTTGAGAAAGCCAACAGTATTGACTCAAAGGTAAACCTTCACGTCCCCAGTTCATTATTTTATTCCTCAAGTCACACAATGATCACAAAATAGTGATTTCTCCCTCACGTCATATTTTTTAACACTCCAGGCATACGTATATTTACTATTTATACAATATATTGTTATTAAATTCATTCATTCATGAATCCATCCACCTCCCTATTCACATGCACACATAAACACTGTACAGATTTATCAGTGGAGATATTCAAAGGCCGTTTGCCTTAATATTTGATATCTGTTAGTCATTAAAGAAACAGCTCGGTACTGTTTTCCCACTAAGTTGATGTTCTGACCACTGCTAACTGATTTGTTCTCAAAGTAAGAAGGTGGCGTGCAGATGCAATACAGAGAGGTGATAACCTCTAACGTGTTCAGAAGACCTTGGTCCTGTTCTTCAGCAAGAAAAGAAAGAAGCAGATTCAAAGAGAAGGGCGAACGATCCATTTAAACGAAGGGCCAAAAAACCATTCTTCCCTCTTCTTCTTGTTCCAGCTTCAACATGTCTCATGTCTACAGCCAAGCTGAAGGTAAAGAGAGTCCAGCAGTTTGGTTTGGTACATACAGGAATGACTATACAGATAATGAGATTTACAGCACGGTACATAGAGCCTGCATTCAGCATCGTGAACCTCCACAACCGCTGCCTCGTCTGTAGTACAGCCTACTGAACCTACGCTCCTCTGCCGCTCCTTTGGTCTCAGTCTGTGCAGTAGTTCAGGCCTTCTTGGCCCATTTAATATTAGTTTTAGGAACCCAGTGTTAGGACAGAAGGACGTCGCCTTTGCAGTAAAGTGGCACAAATACAGCTGCAGGAGAAAATGAGACTCTGAAAAGTGCAAAGAGTCCAAAGTTTTTGGTCGCTAGTAATCTACGTTTTGGTTCATGGTTTGAGATGAAGATAAGCTGCCCAGAGCGAGGATGGGCTAGGGTGGGCCGGGTCAACCTGAGCCCGGCACGCTGGGTTAGGAAGAGCTGGGAGAGAGAAGAAAAAAAAAAAAAAAAAAAGGAGGAGCTCATCCTGTGGCATCTACCTGCCAAAGATGTTCTCATACTCTAGCAGTATAAGCTCCACAATCTGGTTCTGATAGATCATGTGGACCGCCATGTTCCAGGTTTCTGTTTCAGGCCGCAGCAGCGTGGGGCCGAACACGATGGCTACGCTCTGGGTCGTCATACGGTTCTCCTCGCCATGGTCAATCACTCTGGAGGAACAATAGAAAGGTAGAAAGGAAGGGAGAGGTGTTTACCATGTAAAGGTTTTTTAAATGGTGAAAACCCTGACAGGAGTTAGAACTTAAAAGAACCCAAACAAGAGGAAAAGAGGGGGGAAAAAAATGGTGCGTTGCGCTTACTTCCTGAGGTGTTTGAAGAGAGCCTGCATGGTGTCGTGGTTGGGTTTGGGCAGCTGTCTGACCAGCTCTTTGATCGACTGAACTCGCTGCTTGTAGTCGGTTATTTCTGCAGAACAAAAGGCAAAATCTAAAAAAAACTATACCAGCTTAAGAGTACAACGACCAACTTTATCCTTACTTTAAAGTGAGACAACGATGGGAAAAGTGCACTTAAGTTCACTGGTGGTACTTTTTAAAGCAGAGGTTTGAACCCTGCCTGCCTTTACAGACAATCCTGCATTCAAGTTACTGGATAAAAAAGTCCAGGAGCTGAAGTCCAAAATTCCAAACTGGGATTTTTCCTAGTTTGGAAATTGCTGTCAAAGTTTCAGTGAACTTGTTAACAGGATTCCACTAACAATACACTAAAGTGACACTACAGTGACGCTTCATTCATTTATACATGTGCTGCATACATATAGTTTATACACGTACTGATGGCGCTGACAAAGTCATGGAAGTGCGTGTAGGTGAAGAGGGGCTCAGGCAGCTCTCTGAAGAACATCTTCAGAGCTCCCGTGGTCACGTGGATGTCCTCCCACTTCCCATCTGACAGATTCACCTTCTCGTCTGGACAAACACATGCAAAGACAATTTGAATCTTATTAGAATAAAAGAAACTGACAGACATTCAAGTCCAAGTATTTTGTATACGTTTGTATATTATTTTTATAGTTTTTCTATGACCAGTATGATCAGTAACCTTTAAATACCACATCCAAAATGATCACCCTTATGTAATCACAAATTCTTGCCAGGGAAACCTTTTAAAAAATTAAACGAATGAATACATTTCATATTGGTACTAATATTTGGATTTTTAGTACTTCATATTTCATACTGTTTGTTATAGTAAAATTATGTTCAAATATGTGTATAAAATCAGATTAAAAAAGGGGTTTCTAAGAGCTAGTTTTTTGTACATCTCTCAGTTGCTATAGTGAATCATTTTTATGCTGGAATTTGCATTATGCCCATCACAGTTACAAATACAATATTAAAGATTGAACTGTGTTCTTAAAGTGGAACAACTGTGCCCATTTCCAGCTGCTTTGTAGCTCCTTGGACCGTTCCTGATTAGCTTTAAATCATTACCTGTTAAAATAATCATTATCTTTGAAATGTCTACTCTATATTATCTGTATATTACCTCCCTTCAGCTTTCTCCAACAACAGATGAATGGGGCTTCTATACTTATAGTCAGAGGTGTGTGTGTGTGTGTGTGTGTGTGTGTGTGTGTGTGTGTGTGTGTGTGAAATGACCATATCCATATCTACTCTTAGTGACATCATGAGGAGTAGAAAAGAGAGAAAAAAAAAAAAAAAGTGAAAATGAGCTTTTAGAGCAATCTGCTGAAGCCTGAGCCCTATCTGTATGACCTGCTGACCTCATTATTCAAAATTTTTAATAAATACATTCATTATAAATAAATACATTGGAATATTTATGGTTTTTTTTAATGGGTTTATGAATACAAATTGCTCTCACCTAGTTTGTTGTAACACAAGGGGAAACAGAGAGTTTTATGACCAGTGCTGTGCCATAAATACCTGATGTATTATAATAATAATAAAAAATCTGCTGATTACTTTTAAAAATCATGTTAAAAGGACTTAAAAATAAATTACAGATATAAAAAAAAATTGTATCTTCTGATTATTATTTGACTTTAACTTTAAATTTTTTCCCCATTATTCATTTTATTATTCTTGCTGCAATCAACGGCAGAGGCAGACTCAGGGCACTTACCGTGATTGACAGCAAAGCGTAGTTTCTGTATAACAGCCAGGTTCCCGCTAACTCTGTACAGCCCATCTATCAACAGACCTGCAGGGATCAAAACCAGTTTATCAATATCTGTAAAGCAAACTTGAAGTCTGAGCAGCAGTAAAGCTGAATCGGCTAAAATGAGACCACAGTCGCACATTATTTGTGCTATCAACAGTCAGTAAACCTCACCTTTCTTTTATGACGGGCAGGCGAACGGAAACAACAATTTTCTCTTAACGCCAGCAAAGTTACTCACCGTTGTTCTCCACGTGGTCGACACACATTTTGACAAACTTGGGCACCGTGGTGTTCTCTCTTTGACACAGATTAGAAAGACTACAGCCAAACACCTGATCTGGAGATACACAACGTAAAGACCGCAGTCACAAAACTGTCCGAACACACTGGTTTGTTAAAAGTCTTAACAGTGAGACAAATGACAACACACCAAATCACAACTGCTACATCCAAACGTACAACTACAATTTAACATAAAAAGGAACAAAATAATTTTAACTAGTCTGTGTCCTCATCAGTGCACTTTTTGGAGGTTAAAATACCTAAAAGAAAAAACACACCATGAATTTATCACACTGATGCGTGCTCTCTCATTGCTCAGCTACATTTCTAAAGCCTTGCTGCTTGTAGTATCTTTTCACCATTATAGAGCAGAATTGAAACCAAGTGTCTGAAGGATTGTTGTTTCTTTCTGTGGCACCTTTAATGTATCCCTTGTCCTTGACGGTCTGAAGGGTTGGACGGCCGGTGAGGAGCTTCTTCAGTTTGTGCCTGGTCTTCTTGTGGTCAGAGGAGTCCATGCTGGTCGAGGACTTCATAGCTGTCAAGGAGACACGAGACAGGACAGCGTTATCCACCACTCGCCTCAGTACGCTGATCGCCATGATGTTTTGGATGACCGAAACTGATAAGTTATTGTTTTATAGAGCAAGCAGGGCAGATGTGGTTGCTGGGGCATCGCCTCCTTAACTTGTTTTTGTACTTTGTGCTTCTACTCATGGATTCCTTCCATTCTTTGTTAGAGGAATAATTTACACACATTATTAATTTAGTGCTATCATAAATCTTTCGCACGTGATGATTTATGATTACTTCCAATCCTTTTCAGTATCATTTTTATCTTTTGAATCCCACCCCGAACATAAAATCTAGTTTGTATGGTCTATACTTTTCTGTTTAACACCATCTAACGGCACACAGACCTCTGACTTTCTTGGAGTCTCTGTGTTCTTTCTCTTTGTCACGTTTCTCCACACCAGGCGACTCGGGCAAGTCCGCTTCTATGGGGTCGTCAGACTCACTGGCCTAACACACACACAGAGAAAGAAACACACAAGGAAATAAGATACGGCTGGTTGTAAAAGTCTCTACAGGCACTCTTTGGCCTCTGGAAAGAAAACAATAAACTCGCCTCACATGTAATGAGTAACAAAGTGAATCAGATGAGTCAACCTTAAAGTAAACAATATCTTCTAGGTTTAATTTTCATCCCACTCTGTTTTTATGTAGCTCTGTAGAGCTCATTTCTGTTAAAGTTGGTCGTTTTAGGCTTTCCATAAATATGAAATAGTGTTTCATTCAGAGCATGAAGCCTATTGTTGGTTAACTTCTTCGTTTTCCCTCAGTGGATAAAGCGAGCAGCTGCTGTATAGTTGGTGCTCAGGGCAGAAAGGTAACTGTGACACAGCACTCCTCTTTGTTTCTCTTATCAGCCACCCGCACAATGTCAAAGCCTGACATATCCCTTCATGCTGAACAACAAATCTTCACACTGCAGATGATTTAAAGTTGTCTTTATTGTGGGTGAAACAGATGGAAACTTTAGTGACAGGGTGAAGGTGTTGCTCCTCACATGGTTGCTGATGGTTTCCTGCAGCGCCTTGAACCATTCGTTGATGACGCTGTCGTTTTCGGACTGGATCAGCAGCTCGGTGCCCTGACGAGTCTTCAGCTGCAGTCAGGAGAGGCAACAAAACATTTCTCATAAATATTTTGAGTTCGTGAATGCCACACTGACTACTAACTAAATCAAAACACATCCACACCCACCAGAGTGATTTCTATAGGTGGTTATAAAAACTTTTTAGAGTAACTGCTTTTATTACCTCCGCCAACAAAGAGGTCATGCTTTGGTAGCACTTACATGTGTGTCTGTAAACACAAAAAGTTTTGAATGAATTCTGATAAAACACTGTAGTTGTTGAGGGGTCCTGTCAACAATCCATTAAAATCTGGCTTCCACCCACCAAGGTCTTCAAGGTCAACTTCATGATTTATTGGTCATAAACTGACAAAAACCCTTATAACTAGGAAACTATGATTGCTACCAATGTGGTGTGAATTGTCAACATATAAAAAGTACCATATAAATATTTAAAATATCATGTCACATTTGACCTCTGGCCTCTCCTTCAAGTGCATTAGATTGATCTGAGTTTTAAAAGCGATAATAATGCTATACAGAGCTATTTAAACTGTTTCTTACTGCCTCTGTTTGTATTGGCAACCTGTAGGCATAGAGGGAATGATATATGGGGATTCTAAAAATCACATTACTTTGGACCTCTGACCTCTTCTTCAAGGTCAAATAGGGTCAAATTTCCATAGAATGCCTTTTATCTTTAAAACTATTCTTAAAATTCTCCTGCCTTTGTTTTGGATTGGCAACATTCAGGAAATGATGCTGCATATGGGGATTCTAAATATCACACTACAGTTTGCAGCCATATATGTCACATTTGACCTCTGACCTCACTTTTACATTTCATATCTGCCTTTCTTTCAAGTTGACTCCAAAATGGGTTCTATCTTTAACCCTTTAACAGCGGGCGATCGCCACTGATGCACTCGTTACCTGCCCTTACTTGTAGTGAACAGCTGGTTAACGACGAACGTATCACCGCTGAGACGTCCGATCAAACGCACTTTGAATTATCGTAATTACGCAACCATTTGTCCTATCAGCAAAATTCAAATGGTTTCTGAAAGCTGAGAAATTGCGCTTCACACCAACATAGGGTTATTAGGGTAATTGTTGCTGGAAGTCCACGAACGGCGGCACTTTTGAAGTTCATGATCCCGCCGGCAGGCTGGTGGTAAATAAAGGGTTAAAGAAAGCATTGTCAAGAGAAAGAAAATTAGCTGTCTATTTATTTAGAAATATACTAAAGTATAATATTACATAATAAGCTCAAGTTATTCGTGTCGTCATTTACAAATCATTACCTATTATCCATTACTTAATTCTACATGTTTGTGTAATCAAAGTAAACATCTGTCATGCTAACTGATTTTTACTGAACTACAAAATTCTTAAAGTAAGTTTCAAAAGACAAAAGAAAACAAAGTGAATGAGTTCAGTGTGTTTTTGTGTGTACTAATGAGCTGTGTTAGTGGTCTCTAATGTAACTGTTTGGTCATTTTGCAACTTTTGAAACTTACTGGGGACAGCAGGTGAAAATCTGCCAGTATGCCCAAATCTTGCACATTTACATGGACATAAAAGCACGAATGTTAATCAACATGGACCGTCCCTTTGTCAGTGCAGTAAATACAAATATAAGTTTGGCAGGAAGTGCTGGATTTCGAGTCTACCGTGCCTTCACTTTGTGTTTCTACACAGTCTGTGGTGATTTTTTTTGTGTGTTCATCAAGTAGAAAAATGTGTTTATTAAGTCTGTTTAGATCTGGTGTGAAAGGTTTAACTGCTAATTTTCTCATGTTTACTGCAAAGATCCTGCAGCTCTGAATTCAAGCCTCCAAGTTTCCACAGGTGTATTTTTTGTGTTAATATGACTGAAGGCAAACACATTTTTTTGTCTGCATTTAATAAACAGTAAAACCTTACAAAGGCAATAAATGCAAAAGATCTTATTTAAGCTCTCCCTCACCTCTAAAACGTGCTTCTTGCTGGACTTGTCTTTGGAAGCCCATTCCACAGAGCCGCCCTTCAGATCCACCGTGAACTCTGGTTTGGATTGACCGCCTCCAAACTGGACAGGGACAGAAAAAGAATCACAGGAAAGCAGATTAACAAACAGAAGACCTGCTCACACAGGGTATGCCTTCTTATTGACCACTGAACCATGCAACAGCTTGTGCCAAAGAGGAGACACCCCCCTCCCAAATAAATAAACAAACAACAGGTAAAATAATAATGGTGCACATGTCAGTCAAGTTTCTGTCCAACTTTGCTTAGCTTGCAACAATGAGAGGCAGAAAAGGAAAGTAGGATTTCCACTAGCTTGAGTGCAAGCCAGACAGTTATGGGACAGTTGTATTACTTGTATTTTTAGCTTTTTCCCCACCAAGCTCTTAGGTGGTGTTGTTTTAGTTGGATACTACTGCTGAAAAACTCGGCAAACAAAGGCTTTAATATGCACTTCATTTCAAAGGTAGACGAGGAGTAACACATAAAACTCTCCGACTGCCATCGCTACAGAGTGCAAAGCTGCACACAAAAAATAAATAAATAAAAGAATGAATAAATTAAAAAAAAAAAAACTGTATGCATATCACCACCTAATCAGGACCAGAAACACAATTTGCTCTATGCATGTGCAAAAATGCACCCACTTCACTGTAATAGTTTTTTCTTGCCAGCATCACAGACCAGGTGCCTCCCAAAAGCAGCCAATCAGCTGAAGGAATGGACATTTCCAACAGAACAGTAAAGATAAAAAAAAAAAAAAGCAACTTCTTTACTGATTATTTCACATCAGGAGCTCATTAACAGAAGAGACTCTGGAGAAGATTTGCTTGCACAAGAACATCTAGAAACAGAGCATAATCCTACTCGTGTGTGTTGCACTGAAATCACTAATCATGGTGCCCTTACAGATCTCCATCCAAGTTACTCAGTTCTAATCTAGCGACTCTATGATTAAAATAAATCGACATCCTGCCCGTCAAATCGAATACTAAAAAAATATGATTAAGCATCAAGTGAAGCCACAGACTTACCAAATTAGCAAATAATGACAGTGATATTGTCCCTATTTTTTTTTTACCCATGCCCATGCAGAGAAATAGGAAGAGTAGGAAGCACGCATAAGGAAGGAGAAAGAACATACAGAGGAGGCTCGGGTGTGCCTTGAGCAGCCAAAGGAGACATCAGGTTGTTTCTTAGCTGACGGCCTCCAGTTACTCAACAGTGACAGGAGCAATTCAGGGAAGTGGCCACTCTGATAGTATGACTGAATGGAGGATGGAAGGAGGGAGGAATGAAGAAAAGGATAATGGGAGGATGAGGCCAAAGGTAGAGAAATGGAGGCATGGAAGGAAAAGGACACATAAAGAAGAGAGAATATTCAACTCCCCTTCAGTGACCTGACAAACAGCCTGAAAAATGTTGGGCAGATTTTGACGACATGACGTTTTTAAAATATGTCACAAGATGTGGGGGAACAGTACGAAATATATATTCTATGAAACCACAACTGTTATCAAGCAGAAGAGATGAACCTAGATGTTAGCATGAGGCATGGCCATTCAATTTAGACTGACCTTTTTCAGGCCTCCCTGAGTTAGTGAGACCTCACCAATTAATGAGGTTATTGCCAAAATGCTGTAGATTGTATGAAGCTATGGACTGTACTAAAAAAAAGTTGGAAACAAAATTGAACTGTATATAATGAAAAAGGTACTGCTGTGGACATGTGTAATCATGAGAGTCAGTGTTCGATACAGGCTGTTTCAGAGGAGTGAAAGAGAGTGGACTCAGGTGAAGAAGTCACTGAAGGAGGTCTTTTAATGCAAAAGAGCAGCAGAAATACCTCTCTTCAATGGCTTTTAATGGTCAAGAAACAGAGTGTGGCTCTGTCTTGATGAGAAACCACAGCTTTTATCAGGAGCAGCTTCCTATCACTCACCCAGCTGGTTCCACCTCCCTGCCCTTTGGCAAACAGGAGTGTTGAACCTTGGAGGACGGTCCAGGAAGAAGTCCAGTTCTTCCTGCAATGGATGTAAAAACACTTCAAGTACTTAAAGCAAGTACTGAGATTACAGCCAAGTGTAGCATGTAAATGCAATTTCACAGTATTACTTCAACACAAGAGAGAAAAAGACAGAAAAGAATTACAAGTACTGCACTTCCTCCTGAGACTCTTTAACGGTTTGAACTGGATAAACATACACTCGATCGTTTCTATTGTTAATGTATTAAGAGTATTTAACATTCTGCTTTTTTGCCAGGTAATTTTCAGTGTTAGTATTTAATAAGAACAAAATAAAGCAAAGGTGTATCACTTGTATTCTGTAGGACTTTGTTGATATTATCGATAATTGCTGCGCCTCTTTTTTGCTCTATTCTGACAGTGTAAAAGATGAACATAGATCACCCACAGGTTTATGAAGCATTTTCGCCTTCGCCATCTTGGTAGGTCTAACTGTGAAACACTGGCTAACAACTTGCTTATCACAAGTCATACAGTAAGTCAAAGAGTACAACCTGGATATGGCCTTTCTGCAACTGACCAATGACCAGAATGTACCAAATGAACTTCAGTATGACCTGAAATGTGTGCCTGAGCCCATAAACTCATCAGGAAGGTGTTTACTGAGGTGAAGTCTGAGGGTTGTTTTCTCATAGACTTCTAGTCTTTTTGTCACCCTTGTGACTAATAAAAAAAAAAAAAAAAAAAAAAGAGTGCAGGTTCAAGGCACTTCCACTTTGGCTTCACTTTTCAGACCCATAAATTAGCATGTCTATTTTTAATGCTGTCTATGGGCTGTATTTCAACTACTGTAAACAAAAGAATCTCCCAAATATGGGAAAACTAGAGTATTTTGTATCATACTGCATCATATTCACAGACAGAAAGAGAATTGATGAAAGGAAAATTAATAAAAGTAATGATAACATGAATCAGTCATTACAAAGAAATGCAACTGTGGTAAAAATAAAATAAATAAAATAAAACAAAAAAGCACATCTCCTTGGTCTACTACATTACTTCAGCAGCAGGCTGTGCATCATATATTTGACAGTAAAGGGGCGTTCTAGCAACACTGTGGTGTCCAGAGACCCTAGGATGGCAAACATTCAGTGACAATAGGTGAGTCCTTTTTTCAGCCTCACGGCGAGCAACTGAAATGAGTACCAGTGAGAGCAAAGGACACCGTTGATTGGCACATTACAAAGTTGGCAAACACATTAGAGGGTTGCCTAGGCAACTGGAGTGTGATCAACTCTCAGCTACAAAGTGACGTGCGACAAGTTAATTGTTTCCAGCGTGGATGTTCCTTAAGAAGGCAGATTAATTTCGTGATGCGATCTATTCTTAACACCACAATGATTCCTGGTGCAAAACCGAGTGAAAATTCAAATGAGATTAAAAATGTCTTTTTCAAGAGTGACCTGGCAAATGCAAAAATACAACTGTTGCATACAATAAAGAGTGCATCCACTATCCAGATAATATGCAGTAAAATATCAAGGTCAAAATAGGTTCAATTTTTAATGAATTTTAGAATGAGACATGAGGGACCAGCCCAATAAGAGATTTACATATTAAAGGAAGCCACAGGGAATGTCTGTGGACATGGAGCAATGGCTACTTAGTAGCCGCATCCTTTCCTCCTTCAGTTTTCCAACTTTGCAAAGGCGGAGCAGCCCCTCTGCTGTGCCGGTTTATGGCCCTCAGACTATAAGTTTGATAATAATGCTGACTCAGTACTACTCACTAGGGTTGGCTTTGCTCCATAGTTCAATTTTCTTATCATCCCCCTGTGGCACTGCTGCAATGGTGGCAGAGGAAGTTAACACGCAACTATTAGGGTCGCAATATCCACCCTCTATAATGCACAAAGTGCTTTTCACTTGCAGCTTTAAGAAAAGTGTACACATTGGCATACAGTACAGTGCTGCCTGATTTAGCTGTGTGCCAATGTGAACTAAAACAGTATTAAGTCCTAACATTTACTGACTAACCTCAGACCTTTAGTTCTACCACATCGTCCAGTTCATCTTTTCCCATGTAAAATATTTCACATCTCTCCTACGCTCTTCATTGCGCCATTCCCACACATAGCAGACCATTACTTTACTTTGACCACGGTTGATCCCTGGCATCATCATCCATCGGTATAACCCTACTACTCACCGTACTTTCTTGCCATTCTCAGTGATCTTTGTCACATTCAGAACTCCACACTTTTCAGATGGCTGTAGAGGGGGGAAAAAAATCATTAGTACACGTCTTTAAACAGGAATTCGTTTTGCAGACCATGATTCACACAAACTGTTGACTGACAACTGCAGCTGGATCACATAACAGAAAGAGAGAGATACCATTTAATCTTGGTTAACAGCATGTTATGCAGTATAAAACAAGAGACCTGTTGGCCTATAGAGCTCCGCTGTCAAATGTTTCACAGACAGTAATTTGGCTGTAGGTAAACCATCACTGAGCGGAGACTTTTTTTTTTAACAACTGTCAAAAATTAAAAATTTTTTTTTTTTAAAGTCCAAAATTGAAAATCTGTCTGGAGCATTCTGCACACCTTTAGCTCATGAATACTCATACTGTTTTTCAGAAGAATTGACCAACAAAATAAGGGAGGTGTAGAGAATTAAGTTAAAAATCAATCTACAGTATTTCTCTAAAATTTCAAAAATCCATAAAAAATTTAAAAAATGAAAAATGTGAAATTCATCTGCAGCATTTTGTAAAGTTTGCCCAATGAATCCTTGTAGCAAGTTTCAAAAATTCAGCCAATAAATAAAGGAGAAATAGTCACTGAAGTTAATCATGAATGTACAGCTTATCTTCAAAATTTCAAAAATTGATTTAAAAAAAATTTTAACATTTATTTGCACAGCTTTGCACATTGACTAAAAGTCGGCCTAAGAATAAGGGAGGAGTGGGGCCTAAAGGCAAACATCAATGTACAGCATTTCCAGAAATTTACAAAAAAAATCATAAAGAAAAAAAAAAAATCAAAAATCCATCTCCCCTATTTTGTAGAGCCTTACCTAAAGAGTATTTGTGGCAAGTTTCAGAATATTTCCGATACAAATAACTGCGGAGTAGCAAATTTAGCAACAAGTTGACAGACGATGGACGGCTCTGTATCTGATCAGCTCTGCTGACTGTTTATCATCAACAGCGGAGCTAAACACCATTCCCACCACCAACTATCCCACCACCAGAACAATAACAGCCTTCAGCTTGGAGGGAAAAAACAAACTGCTACTGTACCACTTTTCCCACTCTAGAAAGGCTTAAAAACTTAACAGAAAATCTCAAATGTGCACAAAAATGTAAATTAATCAGAATAAACTCAAGTTCCAGCTTCTTGTGCAGCATTCAGACAAATTGGGTGATGTTTTTGTGAATTAACTCAATCAGGAACATTATTTTTTACAAATAATAAACAACTTTTGTGTTACTAAACAAGGTCAAAAAAATGCTTTTATATTCCACAGTTCTGCCTATTAACAGATTTCCTACACAGGTTTCAAGTATTTCTTCAATTTTATTTTTGCTGTCTAAGTTTTCTTGTGAGCATCTTTTGTTTAACTGGGACAAAGTCCTTTCCGGACCTGTGTAGGAGCCCTGCCATAAAACGTATATCACCATCCAATGATCTGGGAGCACATTAAATCCCTGCAGGAGGTGAGTAAGGTGAGGTTAGTGGCGAGTACTAACAGAGGCAGGGGGCTTGGGAGACGAAGGGCAGGAGTCAGTGTCAGGAGAGGGGGGCTTGAGACCCAAAGGAGCATCCTGGTGAGGAGACAGGGATGAAAAAAGTAACAATGTCAAATGGGCTAACAAAAGAAGGTTAATGAGAAAACGATGCAAGGTTAAGGAGACACAGACAGCTGAAAGAGGGTGATGGTAATTAGCAGTGAGATTATAATGTGTGTTGAGTACCTGTGTGTTTTCCAGGAGGCACAAATGGATTATTAATTAAGATGTGGATGCAGGTACAGTGCTTCTCAGAGGTCTCATGCAACTATAGCCGAGTTCAGGGAATTCAATGTATTTTAAGATAATTCAGCCATCACTGCAACAGAAGTCTTAAAATCCTGAAATTTCTCCAGTTTATGATTTAATGTTTAACAGAAAACCTTTGATCAACTAAAAATCAACTGAGAGTGGAAAAAAGGAATTTAACAATCACTCCTTTTGTGCGATTCATGCAGACTGATTGTATATTAGTAATTGGAAACAAGCCACTGATTGATCAGTGAGACAGGCTACTGACTTGGTTTTTGTACGGATGTAGACGGGCGGAGCCTGATCGGAAACGTCTGGTTTTTAACAGCCGCTGCAAAAGCAAATCAGTCTACAACTGAAAATCTTGACTCAACAAATATCCCGGTCGATTTTTAAGTCCATACACAGGTGCAACAAGAAACCTTAAGGACAAGTAGCAAGTATACTTATATACAAACAGTGCAGTTTGTTGATTAGGGGCGTCAGACCTTATCGGTGGGATCCTGGACGTAGGCGCTGTGTCTCCACTTGGTCAGGACGATGGGATCCACGTTTTTCCTGTCTAGACTGCGGGTCTTTGAAGCATCTCCAGAGGGTTGGGGAGGGGAATGGTTGTACTTCAAGAAAGAAACAATAAATGGTACATATAAGATTATTATCTCAAAACTTTACACAAAGTTCGAACTTAATCACAAAGTGGAATTGTAACAAACACCAAATATTCCCAGTTATTCATAGTCATCAACAAATCGCTGACATGCAAAAACAAAGCTCTTAATCTCCAGATTATTAAAATATCGGTAATAAAACTATTTAAATGAAGGGGATTTAAATGTCTAATAATGTAGTGCTAAAATTGTAGTGTTCATTTTAAACTAAAGCTTACACATTTTGAAATCAGAGTATGTACAAATAAGCCAACAGCTCACTGCTCTAAAGAAAGAATAGAGTGCACTTGAAGGGAGAGTGAGCTAAAACAGCCTGTTTCAGATAGTGGATAATTAAGGGTCTGCACTAAAGCCCACCATAAAACAAACAGAGATTATTTTGAACTTTATTCTGAAGCATGCAAAGCAGAATCCAAGGATAAAATATGAACCTGAAAATGAGGTCGCCTTTAAACTGTTTTAGACAAAAAATATTGTTCACAACTCGATTAGTGACAGATTTAAGCTTCTATGGTGAAAGAGTTTTTCCACTATGATCTCATTTTACACCATTTTCAATTGTCTATCTGCCTCTCACACAAACACAAACAAACAAAAAAAGCTCAACAAAATATTTAATGAGTAGTGAGTAATGAGTTTTTTTCCCAGTTCAAAATGAGCTTTTAGGGGGTTGCTGTGTGAGATCGGTCCACGTACAGTTGTGCAATAATATATTAAATTATTAGGTGGAACAGGATTGTCACTGGAATATGAAGCTTTATTTTGGGGTTTAGTAATTCTGGTGCCATCCCGTGTGTTTTTGCTGCACGCACACTGTGCTCACCGGTCCGGTCGGTACGCTTGAGGACGGTTTTAGCATCTCACCTTTGGCAGCTCCCATTCTGACCTGGAGCCGTCTGCACTGTAGTAATAAGGTCTTCCCTGGTCATCAACGTGCTTTAACCACTGAGCAGACACACCGGAGAAAAGTTATTGAGTGCTTTAAATCCTGACGATTTGTTGTATTTGCACAATACTTTCCAGCCTTCTGTTATGTTGTCTTGATTGAGAGATTACGAATTTATTTCCTGACTAGATTCAACAGAATTGGGTTTCATTTTATTTACACATAAAAGCAGTTAAAACAAATTATGAGACTAAGAGAATAACAGATACGAGTGTGTATGGTTTGGTATGATCACAGTTTCCTTGTTAACGGGAAACATTTGTGCCATGCACTCCAAGAACAAATTTCCCATGATTCACATTGAAATCTGCTCCCAAATGCAGTCCCAGAAACCCCCTGAAGTAAAGACAGATTGAACCAGTGCTGCTGGTACCTTCTCATTAGTATAGTCGCTGACGTAAAGTGTGTGGCCGTACTCATCCATCTCCTCCGACCAACCACGTGGCGGCGAGCCATACTGACTGTCTGACTGGCTAGAGTAGGTACTGAAGCAGGTGTCCTCCGATGACAGAGGCTGCAGTCGACCAATAGAAAGCGAGAGGAAGGGAAGGAAAGACGGCGAGAGCGAAAGAGGGGTGGTCTACCATTAGAGTTAAAAGAGGGAAAAAAAAAAAGAGAAAAAAAGGGAGAGAAAGGAGAGGGCAATTTTCACCACAGAGTTTCAGAGAAGAAAAGACAGTCATGCACCCAGAACCAATAAATCATCACAAAATACCCAACACCAGTTTAATTCAGTACAGAGACCCAGAAAACCCACTAGAGGGCTAAAAATGTTCATACTTGATTTTGGACAGTGATGAAGGCAACTCTTGCACTGTGGCACAAAACAGATGAGGTGACAGTGCGTGCTTATGGCCTGTAGGTGGCAGTGTGGTGCAGCCATTTAATGAAATGGAGGCTGAGTCAAAATCAGAGATGACTCAGGCTTATGTGGTTTGTCACTAAGAGTGTGTGTGTGTGTGTGTGTGTGTGTGTGTGTGTGTGTGTGTGTGTGTATCATAATAGTTATTCAGTGTTGATCAGCTGTAGTCATCTCATTAGAACTGAAATAAACTGCATGTGGTTTTTATTCATAGTTTTTCGGGGACAAATCATTCTGTTGTTGCGTCACAAAGGAAACAAGAACTTTCATTATCTCTGAGCTGTATTCTGTTTGATAATCCAAATCTCACAAAACAATCTGGCGGGGCTGAAAGAGCAATTTTGCAGTTGCCTCCGTCCGTCTGCACATATAACATTCTGAGTGAGAAGACGGTCACAATATGTGATGAAGTACTGCCATGGCGTGTTTGTTTTGAGTTTAATATTTGTCTCTGACTCACGCTTTGACACTTGAGTATATACGAACAACTTCTGTGTGGGAACGACTTCTTGTAATTCTATGCTTGTGAGAACCAGGTTGAGTTTCTCAACATTTTTTGCAGCATCATGTGGTTTCTGGCTAACCCTGACCTGCTCAACAGTTTAGCTTAACACTTTCAGCTTATGTTGCAAAAATTAATGCAATAACAATTGGGATTTAATATAGATTAAAGGGTTTAGGCAAACGTAAACTGTCAGAAGAGTTTTTGTAGAATGCAATGCTCGTTATAAATCTCCAAGGTTGTCGGAGGCGAGAGAGTTTTGTCACATGAATTAATGGGCAGTTACACCTGCTTTCTGCAGTGATTCATCAGGTGTTTACATGTGTGAAAGGACCAAGGACCGAGCCCTGTGCAAACTTAACTTTGCATTTCTCAGATTCCTACATCCTGCATTTATATCTGGACTGCAGACTGCACCAGCCTTCAACACACACACACACACTGCTGTTTTTCAACACACAAGTGGATGAAATTAATATAATGATTTCAATTTTGTAGTGTTTGTAACAGCTACCTAAAGCATTATGACCCTACAAACGATGTGATGGGCAGTTTCATGTCACATTTTAAGTGCATCTGCTCTTGCTGGATGTCAAATAATCTCAACTTGCTCCAAGAGAGCCAAAAACTTTGCATTTCCCGTATTATTGTTTAATGAAATATATATAGCTAACAAAGTCTCAATAAGTAATTAAAATCTGTTATCAGTCACTTGACAAATGAACCCTTTAAAATAACGCAGATAAATATACTTTATCTATTTAAAGCACACAAGTTATTGACCGTTAGTTTGACAGTGTCTCCATGTCCAGCACAAACTGCATTGATTTATTTCTTACCAGCTACTTTTCATTCTGACTTGATGACTTGACTGTGACTCAGCTTACAGTCACTCCATGTTATCATGCGTCAGATTCTTGTTTTGCACAGAGAGCTGATCCTCAGATTGCTGTGCAAACACTGTGGAAATGCAGTGACACTGATGTGCGCTGAGGTGTTTGCTCTGTGATTGGACCCATAATGTGAGATGTGCACCATAAAATGTTTGCTTTGACATTGTAAATAAAAATGATCTAATGCTTTCCATTTTTTCATGAAGATTAATTCACCGCCCAATATATCAGCTTGTTACCACTCAAAATACTGGGGCAGGGCATCTCAATACTAGGACACACACCCCAGTAAAAGGCATCCAAAAGCGTCAGCAATGCTCGCGTTACTTGTTCATTTAGAATTAATGTGTTCACTGAAAAGCAAAAAAGATGGGTATAAAATGTAATGAACCTTGATTACAGTACATGGTCTATACCTCTGAGCTTTCTCCAGTGCTGTGGCTCTCTCCTTGGAAGTTCCTGGTGCTAGTGTCCCTGGTTCGAGGTGGCTTCCAGGTCCTTTCGTGGGTGGAGCGGTTGTAGTAGAAGTGCCTGCCGTTCTGGTCCTTGTAAGTCTCCCAGTCTCCAATCACGTGGAGGGGGGAGCCGGAGGGCAGAGGTGGCTGGTTAGACTGGGAGATCTTCAGTTCCTGGAGGTTGCTGTAGACGGGTGACTCAGGGCGGCCCTGGCCGGAGGAAGACAGTGTCTGAGGAAGGGGGAAAAAAGAAAGTTGGAACTGTGAGTCATCTGTGACCAGATTTAAATCTGTTATATAAAAGTTCCTGGAAAGCAGGCAAAGGGGTATGATGTAAAATATTCACAGCTTTCAGACTGTACATCACCAGCTGCACACGCAAGCTGGTGGACATTTTCATTTAAAGCATTTTAGAACAGAGCGTACGTCAAATACCTCACCCCCACATGCCACGAACGGCATGTTCCAACTGAGCTGCACATGGAGTCAATCATTTAATCTTCACTGTGTGTTTGAGGTTTACTCAACTTTCTCAGCTGCACACTGGAACTGACTAAAAAGTCATGAGAGAATTTGAAAGCTCTATATCAAGGCTTTGTGGGCCACAGAGGAGCAGATTATTGAATGAACTCAGAGAAGGACAGGGGGAGGAAGTTGCTGCTGTTATATAACAGAGTGGCAGCGACTCACGTCAGGCAGAAAAAAGGAAGTTAAACTGACTCAATACACGTCCTAAACATTGGGATGACAGTTTGTCCAGCCTAATCTGTGCAGCGCTGAACATAGAAAAGAACTGCAAAAATCTTCCCAGAGAAGTAAGCAGGCATAAACATGCTAAAATGTAACACTTTTTAACAACTTTAAATTAAGTTTATAACTTAAGGTAAGTGACAGTATTCAGCTGAGTTTAGGAACAATGTCCAAATGTGTTGAGAAGAAAAAAAAAATTGTTAAAAAAAAGTTATGCTACTGTCGCAGCGACCTGTGGACCAGGGCACGGGAGATTTGTGTACTTTCAAAATGTTTTTAAGACATTTAATCAATAAGATAGCTAATGTTTCTATCTATCTAACATTAACAGTTTTAGGACATTATCACGCCTGCAGTTTGTTTACTCTGGTCCAAACTGGTTGATGAGTTTGTAAACTTGCAGGTTTTTCCTGAGGTTTGGTCTTTCTTCACGCAGAAAAACTTAAACAGAAAAAACATTCAGTCCGCTTACTGGCCAGGTATGTCTGAGGCGGGCGCAACGAAAGTAAATACAAGAAGAAGGTGCTGTGTTCTGGACTAGTGGATTACATATTTATTATTTTTACAGTCCGTGTGCTCCGCTGCACTCAGAATGCAAAGTGTACCGATCTACGAGAAGGTGTTCAGCTCAAACTTTCAGCATACACCTGGTAGTTGGGACGGATGGAGGTCGGCTCACGTCCTCACCACAATCACACACTCTGGAGCTCATTTGGAACTGGATCGTGATCCTCCAAAGGTTCTCAGTGTGATTGTTTTGGTCTGAACCTGAGTGTAATTACCATGTTCACATCTGCACAACCAAAGGGGAAAATTAACCCTGAGTTTGATTTAAAAGGACAAAGCAGAGCAGGTGTAAAAGCACCATTAGACATATTCAATTCAATTCAGTTTTATTTATGTAGTGCCAAATCACAACAAAAGTAAAAAAAAACAAAACATAAAAACAGCCAGATTTAAAGACAGCTCTGCTGAAATCCATCCACTTATGTCACTAACTGCATTAGGGAACCCATTCATGGCTGTATGTGAACAAAGTTAACTTTTTGGTGCTTTCCAGACAGTTGCAAAGATCGCAGCCGTGTCAACCCAAAACCCCACTATTATATTATATATATCATTATATATTAAGACAAGAAAAAGCAAAATATTGCCCATTTTGAAAACCTCGCCGTGTAGGATTGTGCTGATGGACAGTGATCTGGGATATATGATATCGGCATCACTGCATATACAGACACATGCCAGCCACATACGTACAGACGTGTCAGATGCTAGTTCCTCTCTTCTCCTCAGCTTGCTGTTCCCCTGTGCTTGTGTATTTACTAGTTCAAGACTCCACTGTGTGTGTCAGGTGGAGCAAGGTTAAGGTCACTGCCTCTGCTATAAAAAAATAAAAAAATACAATTTTACCCCTCCCCAAATTTTTAGTGCTGCATCTTGAACCAGTCAACAGCACAAACATCAGTCATATCGGAAACTTTCACTTTCAGCCCTCACAATCCTGAAACAGTAGAGATGACACTGAGCAGATGGAGGTGATCCTGACTGGTTCAGTTCCAACTTCTCATTAAACCACTAACATCCCTATTTCAGAGAGAAAACTACATTAACTAAACCAATCCCACCTCAGGGTTTTCCCCAAAAAAACTGCACCCTGCAGAGAGGTGAGCCATTCTATGCATATAAAACAAACTGAATAAATTAATAGAACTACGGGTCTTAAAAGGCCTCACTGTTGAGCTGTTCAGCTGATATCCGTCCACTCATGGTCAGTAATTATGGTTCATGTATGTAAATGTGGTTCCCGTGCTGGTATAGCCTGAATGTTTTCTCTACATGCTGGAAATGAGCATGTGTGTGTGTGTGTGTGCGTGTCCATCTCTAAAGTGGCCAAAAGGAGAAGATCATGAAACCCTAATGTGACGTTTGACATTTTTACTTGAAAACTAACCAGACAGCTTCTAATAAAAATAACTTCTTTTTTTTAACTTGCCTTCTCCCCATGCACATTTTACTAAGAAGAAGAAGTGTCTCCAGACAGTGAAATGATACTGGCTGACCTATCCAAGATCACAAGCAAAATATGAGTTACGTTTCACATCCTGTTTTAATTTGAACATGCAGCAACTCGGGTCAACTTTCTAATCCAATTACAGAAATGTTCCCGTATAACAACATGGAAAACATAACCATCCATGACACAAAGATTTTTAAGGGAGCTTCTGTAACTGTCACTTTAACCAGTGGCAAATATGCATAAAACAGTAACCTACTAAAAACTGAAAAGATGATGATATTCAAGAGCCCAGTGAACAAGAGAGCTCCTGTTCAGTCAAAGCAGAACACCTCCACTGCTCTAGTACAGCTCTGCTGTAATGACAGAGCATCCTTTAAAACCCTGATGAACCACTGATCCAGTCAATGGGCTTCTTGTCGTGATTATTTCATGCTGGCATTACAAAGAAGGAGTGTGGCTGCAGAGCGACAGGGCAGAGAGAGACATGAATAATGCCAGTGCCCTGAGGCCTGCGAACGCTGGCTCTGTGATGTTTTTATTGCACTGGAATCAATGGGGATGAAATATGCAGGACCCAAGCAAACTGCTGGAGGTACCCTGGAGAACTCGATATTCAGTGGAAGTCTCAGATGAGTTCTGTTCAATACAGTATCACAGCACCAAAATATGCATGCTGTATATGTGTCCTATTACATAATTTAAGCATTTTCTTCTCCCTGTTTGTGAAAAGACTTGAGATAACATTTCAAAGAAGCCCAAACTTTCTTTAAAAGTTTCTGACCACTGGGCCGTCAAGCAAAGCTCTAGATTTTCAAAGTTACAGCCAACTTTTAGCAGAAACCCTCTGCAATGCTGTTGAGCAAATTCACACCAATTAATTAAAAATACATGACAAATTACCTCGAGTCGTGGGCAACTAGTAAACACATCATCATCTTCACGCACTGAGAATGCTCGCGAAAAACGTTTCATCAAACGGATCACTGCCATTGCCCCTGTTTAGTATTTTGATTGAAGCTGTCGGTCAGATTTAGTGCATGCAGCGTGCAACACTGGTGACTGTTCTGTGGTCTTCCTGCCTAATGCTGCATAAACATGTGATGCACGGATCTGTCAAAGGGGAAGTCCTGGCAGTCAACCTACCGTTAAAATGCCACAGAGGTGGTCGCCCACTTCACGGCTGGCCACAAAACCACATTTTCCTCTTTTACAGGTTACTTGGAAATTTAAGCTTAAGTGGAAAAAAAATAAAACAGCTCCAGAAACTCTAAAAAGAGGGTTTTTTTCCTCTTTCTCTCTCTATTAGGAGTACAGCTTTAAGTCTTAAGTGATCCACATATGTAATATAAGTAAAGAAAACTAAACAGATTGTTGTTTTACATGATGAAAAAAAAAAAGGCACATAAAATCATGAGATAAAAACATGTCTAAAAACGAAATCATAAAACAAAGAGGCATCTAACTACATAAAACCATCTACACATAAAGGAAACAACATGAATGCACAAAGAAACAACACAAAATATATAAAAAAGTCTCTAACAAGTACTAAGGTGATAAAAAAAAAATCTATGGGCATGTATTTCACATTGCTCTATTCATTTGCTAACACTGGAGTTCAGTGGTTTAATCGAGGCTGGATCAAACAATAGCTTCAGGCACTAAGGAAGCCCTGAACCTTCTTCCTGATCGTGGAGTTTAGTATTCAAAGGAGAGGGGATGTTGAGATGATGCTGATTTTTGTTTTCCGTTTATACGGGCTCATATTCTTTTATTGCAGTTTACTGCACATGTGCAACACGTTTCCATTTCAAACCTGTGCAGGACAAGTCGGCACTTTATCTGTATTAATGTCAGACCAAATGGTTGGATTTTTAAGGGATGAGAAGTTACACATGAAACAGAAAAGACAATTTTAGGCACATATTTTGTAAATACACAAGGATGCAGTTCAGGATGAAAATCCTTTTCGTGTCTGAACCAATCTGAGCAGCTCAGAATTATAGAAAAAAGAGAACATTATAATTATCACTAAAGCTGTAGATGCTCTTTCAAATGAAGACCGCCCATCTTATGCAACTCAAGTCTCTACTGCCAAGTTGGCTCATTAAAAAAAATACACAGAGTCTCTCTTAACTGCGTTACAGCAGCAGTATATCCACAAGCAGCTGGTGCTGGACATCTGGTGTTAACAGACTGACCAGCTAATCAATACGGAGCTCTGAAGCCACTGAACATTAAGAGGTTGACCTCTCGGTGTGAAGAAGCTGCTCTCTTTGACAGTACACTGTGCTTTAAGTACAGGTTACAAAGCAGTGAGGTGTCACCAACTGTATATTTTCTGCAGTGAATTACCTCATCTAAAATAAAGAGCACTACTGCTAACGTCTTAAAAACATGTGAAATCTTTATGAAGTATAAAATTAGAAGTCTGTGCATTTATGAGTAAGCCTAGAGTTTAAAGTGTCATTTATAATACTGACAATAAGAGGAGAGCCTGAATAATGCATCTGATGCGGCTGAGTGGGTGAACAACTGATTAAGTTTGCTTGCAGCATTAAATCTGAACCATTGAGGGTCAATGTCAGGAACACAGAAAACCTCCTGAGTTTACAAGCTGGTAAAAGAGGAAACAAATGTCGGCCTTGAAGTTACTGCAGGCGGGCTGTAAGTGTAACCTAGACAGGGTGGTTTTACAACAGATTATAAAAATTTTTAACGTTAAAATTTGGAATTCTCTCTGAAATGAAAATGGGAATCAAAACAAATCAAGTAAGCAAATTAAATCATAAAGAAGAACGTACTCAGTTTAGTGTGTGTCTAATTGTAGAGTATCTCACATAAAGATGTTTCAAGTGTTTCCTTGAAAATTGAGGATATCATAAATATACAAATACTTCCGAATATGATGGTGGACATTTTCACACACAGCATGAACAGAGATGTGTCTGTGTAGATTCTCAGTCATCCAGGTCATAGTCCAGTCGCCTTTTTCAAGCTCCAGAGACATGAACAGAGATGATTAAAAAACCAAACTGCGGGAGCAAAAATGGTTATGCAGAGCTGATGATTACACAGGTTGACCAACTATGGCACTGACCGGAAAGCCAACAATCACACTAGATGTTACGTACAACCACAGCACCCAGTGTACAGACCACAGCCTGAGCCTGAGGGTTCACTACACAGCAGCAGCAGCAAATTAACAGTTCTGATTGCAGCTCAGCATCTTAATTTCCTATTTCAGGCCAGCGCAGTGCTTAATGGGTGGAGAAAGGGAGAGGACACTGAGTGATGCTGCCAGTTCTAAATTTACAGTCTTATCAGCACAGCCTGCAGTCTGAATAATAACCAGAGTTATTCAGCTCAGAGATAAACTGCATCAGAACCAGGGAAAAAAACAGAGAGACACAACTCTGCTTCAGGCAGTGAACACATCTGAGCAAACACTGGAGAGAAATGGTTGCAGAAGCTTTGGCATCACAGTTTATATTTAGACTCATCTGGTGAGAGATTCAGAGCAGAGTGTTCATTTTATGCAAAGTTGTCCTGGTTCTCATAAAGATGGGGTCAACTGTAAAACTGCTCAGCTGCTTTTCAAAAACAAATGCCTGGTGAAGTCAGCTGAGTCCTTTCAGTGTTTGTTTCAGTTGTGTTTTCAGTGATTCTTTCAGTTATGTTTGCTCATACGTTTTGCTTGTTTGGCTCTAGACTGCTTGTTTTCTCTGACCAGTGGTTAAGATACAAAAAGATACTGAAATGATGACAATAAGACAGAAAAAAAAATCATGTTTCTTTACATTGGAGACACAGTATGTGGTTTACTGCTCAGTCAGCAGGCTGTTTATAGATGAATCATTTTAGCACAATTCTGAAAACGGATCAATGTGCAATATTGTGAACATGACTACAAACTGATTACACTGCATCATTATATACTAGCTCCAAAATTTTGACAGTGAACTTAGCATCACTGCATGCACATACAAACAAACCAGGAATATTGTAACTTAAAAAAATATATATATTGCAAAATTAAAATGCATGATTAATGCAGTTGGTTGGACAGCTGAACAGATACAACTGCTCTACTAGTTATAATGATAAAAAAATAATAATACAATACATTAATATGCACCATTCAATCACAGGTCAAGGCGGCAGTGTCCTTTAGGTGGCAGCCTGGCAACAAAGTTTGCTCAAGTCTTAAAGGGCCACAGCGGTGCTGCAGGAGGAAGAGAAGGCAGAGGTGTGCGCCTCACCTTTTCTGTCTGACAGATAAACCTGCTCTCCTGCATACCTGCAGGGATGTGGGCCATGCAAACACAAACACACAGGTCATTTGATGTGAAGCTGTAAGTGTGCGCGCTTGACTAATATGTACACGTGCAGGTATGCACATGCACAAACATGCCCACAAAAAAAAAGCAAACAAAAAACAAACAAACGCAGAGAGGACGCCTCTTTCTCTCTTCTACTTCCTTATCCATTTAGTTTTTTTTAGTTTCACTGGAGTAAAGTTATCACTGCAGTGCTTTACATGTTCACAGACTGCAGTTACAGTATATTGCATAACATAGCAGGAAGTGCTAAACATTTATTTTACACACTTATGTAGCTGACAGAAGCAGAAAAACAGCATTTTTTCCAGGTTGCATCTTAGAATGTGCAAAAAAATACACTTAATTCTCCGTTTAGCCAGACAACATTGCCATAAAGTATTAAATTGTATCTTAAGGCTGTATGTACATACCAGATAATAATAACAGCAGCTTAAAAATGGACAACAAGAAACACCACAGCAAGAAATCTGAAGAGATGTAAAGTGAGAGAAATGCAGTTCCAAAAACAGCCCTCATGCTTTGTTTGTATTTCAGCTTAAGGCGCACTTTGTAGTTACTGGTATACTGGTCCAACATTAACTGCTACATGAGACAGGTGAAACCAGCTAGGAAGCACGACAGCACCTGATCAAATCAGGAAGAATGGAGGCTGTGTTAGAGGTGAGCTGATTGCATCACAGACACTGCAACGCATTACAAACTTTACAGCATGAGAGGTGAGCTAAACTTTTCAATTTTCCTTCTGTGGGAAGGAGTGAGTGCATAACACAGAGGGAGGAGAGAAACTTGCAGTGAGAAATAAACTTTAATGTGTCCAAAAAAGTTAAAATGAGACTCAGAGAAACCCCAAGATTGTAGAACATATGCTCATTACAGCTTGTTGCCTATTTCAGTCTGGGCTGAGGTAATCTTACCAAATCAGACTCAACTGAATAATAAAGAAGAACAGCAAACCACAGACAAACACTTTGAGACCTTGAAACACGGGCACCACCCAAGGTAGTTGTGCAGCCCCAAAGAAATTACATTCAACAGGAGAAAAGAGCACACAATGGAGGGACAGCAAAGAGAACAGCCCCAGGAGGGTTCAAGACCTGAGTGAATTCAGATGGGCCTTCACGATGTGCCTGTGGTATAACAATGTGGTGTAACTTTTAACAATGTTGTTTTTATTGTAGATTATTTGTTTTATTCTTTATGCTGCTCCTGTAACCCAGTAATTTCCCTTGCAGGATCTATGAAATAGATCTCTCTCTTTCTCTCCCCATCTATCCTCTGAAACTGAAAAAGGCTACCTGTACTTTACCCAGCATGCCACAGGATGCTCATTAAAACAAACACACACACACACACACACACACACACACACACACACACACACACACACACACACACACACACAGTATTCAAACTGCTCAATCTTAGGTGTCCCTCTCATATACACATTTCTAATCCTGTCCCTCCTGGCCTCTCCCAATGAATATCTTAGCATCAAGTCTGCCACCTCCAGCTCAGCCTCCTGTCTTCTTGTCAGTGCCACCCTCTCCAAACTATTCATCATAGCAGGTCTCACTAGCTGTTAGATTAATAATGTAGGCTTTAAAAGATGTGAAAAATGCTCACCACAGGTTCTTTTATCCTGAGGTAACGTCTTTAAATTACTCATTTCAATTAACCAACCATGTAAGGGATTTCATTTAACATGATAATAAGACGAGGAAAAACATAATCCCTACATTTGCATAACTGAAACCAGTGAACCTGTGTAGTTTTCAGTGGTATGATTCATTACTAAAAGGATATCAACATTATGAATCCATTGCTCCCTTCAGTTTAGTACTAAGATTAGTGTTAACTTGTGAACTTGATAGTAAATACCTTTAGGACATCTGAGCTGTCTGGATATTTCTCTGGATAAAATCAAGTCTAGCCTTTCAGTAACAGTGTGGCCTAAACAGGTAATAAACTGAATTTGGAAATCTTTCTCAGAGATCATTTTTACATGATCTCAGCTGAGTATAACATCTCTGTGAGAGTCTGCGAGAGAAGTCAGTCCACACAAGAGTCTTGTTCTCAAATTTTTTTTAATACACGAGCTGCAAATAGGTCAAATGCAGGACGTAAAAAGTGTAGGGAAATAAGTGGAAAAATGGGCTTGTATAATTAACCAAAAATATGCCAATCATTCATTCCTCATCACTAACTAAGCAGTCAAATGGACAAGGTTAAACATTGTCCAAATACTGATGCCAATCTTTTCCAAAGCAAACATTGGATATTTTCTACAAGCTGAGAAACTACGCCTGAACTTTTTTTTTTTTTTTTAAATGCAGGAAAGTTTGGTTTTCATTTAAAGTTCTCAGACACATTAATGAGATTCATAAACTGAGACAGAAGTGAGCAAAAAGAGGCTTGGTGTTACTCAGGGTCATCGTTTCACTCTCTGGGCTCGCAGCTGTGGCCACAGAGACACGTGTTCATTTAGTGAAGTCTAAAAATACATGCGTGATATTTGTAGAGGCAACTTAGCATAAAGGAGATTGATATTGTTGTTTTTAGATTTTACAGAGGCCGATTAATCCTCTAATTCCATATACCTGACTGGTCACAGCTGATGATGCTAATAATCCAGCACAGCGGTTGGCTGGGGGGTGGAGGGGTCCATTAAGGACAGCTGGTGTGTATAAATATTATAAAGAAAGGTGTGGGTGTGTGTGTGTGTGTGTGTGTGTGTGTGTGTGTGTGTGTGTGTGTGTGTGTGTGTGTGTGTGAGTGAGACTGATTATGTAAGAGGGTAGCAGGCAGGGGGACAGGTGTGGTCACTGCTCAGGGCTCATAATGCAATGGGATGTGACTTACAAAGATGCATGCCCTGAGTAGCTTTCTCCTCCTGTCTGGGCTCCAATGGAGGATTTTAACGTTGTTTTCTAACTCCATCACCAAGCTAACAATGCTGTTGCCAGGTAGGAAACGTTAGATATTTAAAGAGGCATTTTAACAGTGGCTAAGAGAAGGAGTATATTTTTAGCTTGGAAAGTGCATTTGTTAAGTTTTATCTCAAATACTCAACGTGAAAAAAAGAAATCCCTCAGAAAAAAAATAAAGAGCAGATTAGAAAGATAAAGTTTTCACTTTCACAGCAGAAAAGCAATCCATGGTTGAGATTATCCTATCCTGTGCCATTTCATTGTATCTTAAATAAATAAATAAATAGAGGATTACATCAGAGCAGGCTTTCAGACACCATCTAAATCACCACTGACTGATGGTGACATCTTGACGCCTGTTATCTCAATCCAGCTCTGTTGAGCCAACACAGCTGAGGAGGATGAAGATAGGAAACAAAGATACAGAGGCTCTTCATATCTGTGCTGTCCTGCTGCTCAGCTAATCCCAGCCACAACATCCTCCCGCAGTCTTATTCACCAGTTCACTGAATCTGAGTCTCAGTCACACGATGTGTGCTGAACAGAGCACTTCACGTATCTGAGAAGGTTTCCTAAGAACAAACACAGTTTGCTTAGAGTCTTTATGGAGTTATGACATTTCCATAAGATTTGGGATTACAGAAAATAAGCTCTGTGGGAAATAAAACTTTTTGATATGTGCATTATTCTGCAAGATAATCACACATTGATGTCAGCGTTAGGCTATTTAACTATACCACAAAGGTCTGACCTTAGCATTGGGACCACTAATCTTCTGTGTTTGCTGTAATGACAAATACCTAGTATTTGTTTTAATTTTCAGCATTTTAAAACAAAAAAATCTCTATAGCTTGTGTCAGCCACAGATCTTACTTCAGGCATATAACCAGACTTTTTGGGCTCCAGGGAAGGCCAGGCATTGCAAGCTAGCTTAGGCTATAAATGCTGTGGTATGTTGCTTGGTTCACGTAACATACTTGTACCTATGTAAAAATAAACTAAATTAAACTAGACAAGACCCATTACCAATGGGTATATCCTTTCACCATTACTGAAAATATAAAATACATTCAGAAGTCTGGATAACTGGATTACAGCCCCATTTCATAAAACCCTTCAGCACATATTTTATTACCTTCTGCAAAACTATTTTAGCCTAATTTGGAGGCCTGAAATCCTGCATGTTGTTTATTCTCCACTTCAGATAAATACATCCTGAGTGTACAAGGGGCAGGAATAAGAATATCACACTGCACATCTTTGAAGAATAAAGAAGACATTTGCCAAATTTCATGGCTCAACTCCTTGTGGTTTTTGAGTCTATAGACCAGAAAGGTAAAATTTCATAGACAGACACCTGGATAGAAGGATGGATGGATGGTTTGATGACAATATCCTCCCACTTCAGTGCACAAGATCTACTTTTGCAGCATGCTTTGCATTTATAAATTAACACATTCTCACACCTGAAAGAACAAGAGTTTCCTACAGTTTACTGCTGGGAAAAAAAAAAAATATTAGCACAGCTGGGCATTAAACACCTCGCTTAAGACCTGGTGTACAGACCACTCAGTCTGTACACCAGACCCGATGAGGAAAAATCAAACAAGAGTGTCTGACTTCAGCTTGTTGCTCTGAAGAACCACCATTGCACCTGACTCAGACTCTACTCCACACAGTTCGCATTTATAAACATTACGGCTAATAGCTGCATTCTCCTGTTTCTGTGCAGCTAGCCAACAATGAAGAACCACTTACTGCTAAAGAGACAGAGTGAAAGTGGCCAGCATATCTTTTTTTTCTTTTAAATCAAAAACTCATTGCTGAAGCCAGGTGCAGTACAAAAGTGACCCCCCCCCCCCCCCATGACATCACATTTTATACTGGCACAAGATGGCGCTACACATGCTTTAAAACTTTAACTTTAAAACACTTATTTTTTAAATCCAGCTTTTTTTTTGAGTAGGACTCCATGATGTAAATTAGCCTTTACATATGTAGTGTTTCCATGTCCACTTTAACCTCAGTGTGGCTGTACCAGACCCCTGAATGGATTGCACATGGGTGTGTGTGCGTGTGTGTGTTGTTGGGAGCCCCTCTGTGGCATTCAGGGCACATTCAGTTCATTTTCCATTCAGCAGTAGGACATTAGAAAAGAGTAACATCAGCTGGAGTCCACTGATGGGCGTGGCTTCTTCAAAACAACTTTCTAGCATCAGTAACATAACACAACTAGTATGTAAACAATATGAACATATTTTAGGCTTAACTTACTTATTATTCTTTTACTTAAAATATCTGGAAAGCACAAGTGTTATAATCAATCCTAATAAATCTGGTGGGATAAAAGTGTAGCTGTCAGACTTTTCATCTCAGTGAATATTTTGAGCTGCTGATCTGTTTTACTTTACACCAATTTTGAATTTACACATAGTTTAAAAAGACCTGACCGGAAACACCAGAAACATGTTCAGATGTTTCAAAAACCTTTCATGCATCATTATTAAAGCAATAATCTGACTAAATTTATGACTTGGTGTATTACATATACTAACGTCCATGGAGGCAATCCAGGAAGTGCTCAGGCTCTCTTTACATTCTAGTAGTATTTTACTTATATGTTCGCAGTAATACACATTGACACACAGTCTATGGTTGCCTTTCACAAGCCAAGTCAAGTAAGCTAGCTTAATTTATAGCATTCCACCCTCTTGTGCAAACACAGTGACTGAGGTCCTTCAAGGCAACCAGTTCAAATGTGTTGGGTATCCATTCACGGACATGAATGAAGCTATATATCCATTAACCCAGACAGAACACAGCCATGAAGCACTGGATTCAGTAAGACTGAAGATAAAAGGGGCTCAGAGTGGAGCTGCAATTACCTACATATACATATCTATTCTGAACTTCTTAAATTTTCTCCTGAAGAACATGTCTTCATATTAAAATCATGAAAAACACGTAAAACTAATATTAATTGTTAAAAACAGAAAAATAACAATAAAAAAAAGAATAAAAAAATAAAAACTAGTATAACTCTGAAAGAAGAACTCACTCACAAATGGAGTCCCCAATTTTCTTACAGTTATGTCACCTTTTACATTACAATGCTTAGAATAGCCTCATAGTGTTGCCGTTTTAGTCTACAGCCTTCTACAATGATGTTATAAAAATCATGCCATCTGATGGAGAACATGGAGCTTTAATATTTACAATTTAATCAAATATGAGTTATTTCATAACAAAAAATGTGAATATTAACTAACTGAAAGTCAGAAACAGATAAAAGCCACTGCCTCACATGAATGAAATACTATTTAGACTTTTCTACCACTGGTTCATCATCTGATGACAGTTTGTAGACTAAATGATTCCTGAAAACAATCATTATCAGAATGAGCCATAATACAGTTGGCAGCCTTTGATGCCCCAAGGCTTCAGCACAGCATCTACCAGAATATAAAGCTTTGTATTCTGGCAGTTTCATAAAAATATGAAAATCCATCATTGGTCATAATCCTAAAGACTTCCTGGAACAATACTGCAGAGGTCAAGAGCAATCGCAAACACATGCCAAGATTAAAGCCATGAGGTCATTACAAACAACTGTTTTCTACCTCAGGACTCATTAAAAAAAAAAAACAAAAAAAAAACACTTTCTTCCTTGATACATCAACAAGGTCTCTGAGGTCAAAAATGTGGGTGAGAAATCAAACAGCAGCAGAGCTGATTAAAGAGGCGGTGTGAAAGAATGCAGGTACATCAAAGACTGCCTACATACTGAAAGATGACGCAAAGTGACATAAAAGGCCCTCAATGGGCAAACAGGGGATGAAGGAAGTAACTAACCAGATGCAAACATTTCAGGGTTGAGACAAAAGATAGAGGACAAAACTGGCAGGAAGACAACTGTTCACAAAGAAAACAAAACTTTAAAAATTTAATCTCTTAAGACAGATGAACTGGACAGCTAATGCATTAAAAAAACAATCTCCGAAATATAAAGGAGCTATACAAGAAATGGACCCACTAAACACTGTGGACCTCATTAATGAGTGGGCACTGGAAAAAGAATGAGTCACATCTGAGGCATGACAAATGTGGCCTTTTTACTGGCAGCAAAAAAAAAAAAGCATGGCAGCACACAGACGTTAAAGGATTACTGTAAGTGAGAAGAAAATACTGCAGAGGAGGAGGGCCTTATATTACAGCAGCACCAACCCTGAAAGCACCAGTGTTTGTCTCTTCCTTCTTCCTCACAAACTTTGTATTGGTGACACATTTGCACAAAACAAATCTCTCATCACCACCTGATACCAGTACACCCGTCAGTGGTGGCTAAAAATATGTTCAGAAGCTGATAAAATCTTCTGTGACATTTTTCAAATGTCCACAATAAAGGCATAGACGGTAAAGTTTCGCTTTGGCACAGTGATCCACGACTAAAACATTTAGCACAAAACATATAGAAGAACACCAGTAAGTATGAACCAAATCATGTAAGGTAAGTGCTAACTTTGATTTCCACTTCTCAGAAAGCTCTCTAGTGGTAAATGACCAACTTGCATTAAAGAGGTCATTGGAGCTCTGGCCTGATTAGGTTAACTAGGTTACTGGACTGACATGTAAATAGGACATTTTTATGGAAGGACCTACACTGGCTTTATTTAGAAAGCCAAGAGTCTCACATAACTCTCTGTAACTTGAACTAAACATATAAAACAGCACTTACTCTTCATCTACACACAGTAGGTTTAGTTTTAATTGTTGTTAATGTGTGTGGTTTTATCTTTTTTTGTAAACTTGTTTCTAGCTGTTTTAATTTCTTATGATTGTTTAATTATGTCTTAATTACTTGCTTTTGACATCTTCATGTTTAAATGTAATGGTAAATGTTAAATGGACTAGTTCTTATATAGCGCTTTTCTACTCAGTATGAGCACTCAAAGCGCTTAATGTGCAGTTTAATACAGCGATAAAAACAAAAGCAAAGCCCACTCTGAACACAAACAGGGCATCTTGCTGTCAAAGAGAGTGGATAACTCTAATATGATCATCTCAGGTACACAGCTTTGAGTACCAAACTCCCACCCACCTGCTTCTCAAACTTTTTGTTTACAAAGGTGCAGCCAATCACAAGAAGGTTGGCTTAAAGGAATAGGAACAGCTTATTTCAGACCAAGGATAAACTGAGGGGCAACTCCAAGGCCCGGTATACAATAAATAAGGATTATTTTGAACTCTGAACCATGCAAAGCTACTCTAGTGCAGTCTAAGATTAAAAATATGGTGGTAGAAATGAAGTCCACTTTAAACCCACTGAGCTTTTAACAGCACCAACAAATATAAATCAAGTGCATTTCCTGATATATATTTATATAAGTTTCTACATTTATGTACATTATTATATAATGACTGATGATAATGTTTAGTTTTAAATGCTAGCTCAAGCATAAAATTGAAACCCTTAGCCTGGGATTGTAATTAGCTTTGTAATATAGGGTTGGACCTTATTATGCCTCTGAGGTGGTTTGATTTTATTGCCATTTACACAAAATGAAGCTGTATTGACCTGAGCTGAAGTGAAATTAATGGTCTATAACTGATAGGAATTCACCATGAGAGCACGCCGTGTCTTTAGGGCCAGCAAGCCCGTTAAACACTGCAATATAGCCAGTAAAGAGGCCAATAATTGCGAGGCAGAAAAGTTAAGCAGCAGCACACAACACCAAAATGACAGAGCAATTAGAAAAGCTCAGAGCAATTAAGCTCGACAATGCGTCCAAATACTCCCACTGAAGTCTTTTTTACAAGGTCAACAACAGTGCAGAGCAATTGGTGGACAGTAATGAGAAAATAATGTATAACTAGAACCAATCAGTCCAAGGATACAACACATACTCCCCAAATCAGATGCAGAGGCAGAAACAGAAACAACCTGATTCAACTGCCGGTAAGACACAATGAAACTGCAGTTTAGGTTAGCCAGCTGCAGTCCCTGCCAGAGCCTCACTGATCATCATTGTCATGTATCACAGATAAGACACTACAGAGAGCTGTCTTTGTAAAACAGGCCAACGCAACAGCTTTGCTCTCGAAAAGGAAAAACAGGCAGAGCTGTTGCTTTTCAGCGAAGTAATAACTCATTTCCTTATCTAATGAAGTGGTGAGGTGGTTCACAAGTTGGTGTGGTCAAAGGTTTTGTCTTGTCATCCTCCCATCACTCCTCTTTCGTGTGCATTTTCCCTAGCTTGTTTTTTCAGACTGTTTACCACAGAGTTGTGTATCAACCTGTTTCTGCACACCTTCAAGAGGTGTGGTGAAGAGTGAGAAAGAAAAAAAAATGCCCTCAGATTCTTCTCTCCCCCTCGAGGCTACAGAGAAGAGGCCATGCGTCCCAGTTTCCTCACAGAATCATGCCTCAACAGCACACCTTTTTATGGAGGAGGAGGAGGAGAGTAAAGGCCAGGTATGAGGAAGACAGAGGCAGGAAGATGAATCCCTCTGGCTAAGTACAATCCTGTAGTCAGCCTGTAGCATGCCAGAACTTCTCCTTTTAAAAATGACTTTATGAGCTTGAGCTGAGAGAAACTAATGTAAAAGAATCTAGGATGGCAGTGAAAGCTGTGGTGCATCTAAAATTCACACCTCTGTGAGATAAGAATTTATGTGAAATAAGACTTAAGTGCATGATGTTAAGGAAAGAAAACAAGAACAATACCAATGGTTTCTCAAAGCTCATCAAAGTCCCAACTTAATGTAATAACAATGATCACTGAAGTAAGGTCCTATTCTTATCATTTATACACTGTTTATTATTCACTGAGCATCTCACTATAAGGAAATACAATTTGCAATGTTACTGTCAAACCTTGGGCCTTAGTCATTTATGTGGATGTTACCAACCAGCTGAATACTGATGCAAACAAAGTACATCCCTTGTATGTCAAATCCCCATTTTCTGAGGTCCCCTGTACACAAAAATGGCCCCAATACACAGCAGAAACTGCTCAGGAGCGGCTCAAGGAATGTGGCAAATGGACCAAAACACTGACCTAGGCCTCAAACTCCTGAGATCCTAGTCTATATGATCCATAGGACCCAAAGGATCTGCTGTCCTGACAGGTCAGAGCTAGGCTGGCTACATGGGGGGGGAACCAAAAATTAAATTAGGTTTAATATTGTGGCTAACCGGGCCTCACAGTTAGAATGACATCTAAAAGGTCTGGCTTGGCCCAGACCTCTCACTGTGTGGAGTTTGCAGGTTCTCCCCGTGTCTGTGCGGGCTTCCTCCAGGTACTCCGGTTTCCTCCCACAGTCCAAAGGCATGCAGTTACTGGGGTCACTCTAAATTCCCCACAGGTGTGAATGTGAGTGTGAATGGCTGTCTGTGTCTCTGTGTTGGCCCTGCGACAGGCTGGCGACCTGTACAGGGTGTGCCCTGCCTCTCACCCTATGTCAGCTTAAATAGGCTCCAACTCCCCCGTGACCCTGAACAGCATAAGCGGAAGAGGATGGATGGATGGACAAAACTAAAATATCAACAGAAATCCTTACTTACATACTGACTTCTTTTGATTCCTAACAAATTCCTACTAAAACTAGGTAAAAAACTAGGCTGAGCAAGGCAGCAAAACTCAGCAGTGACAGCTAACCAGCAAATAAGTCCACCAGATGTCACAGTGTGAAACTAGTGTTTGGGAATGCAAAGCAGGCTACAGAAAAAGAACATTTTATATTCACAAAACCTACCCTGCTGGAGTAAACATGCAGGGTATTATAGCGAATCTGGTAGAAAATGACAAAAATGGAGTGGAAAATTGCATTGCACAGGTGATGTAAGCTGCTGTAGCTTGTCTTCAAAATCACTCCTAGCAATTTTCCATCTACTCTGGGGGTGAATCAACATGGAGAGAAAGAGAAGCAGCCTGCTGGCAGTGATTACTTCAATGACCATGCAAATTCTGCAAGGGCACTGTGATAGGCAAGCAGGGAGGGAGAGACAATAGGAGGGGGGAAATCAACAATTTTATAGGAAGCTTGTAGAAAACACAGAAGCATACTGGTATTCCACTCAAACATGTTAGATCACAAAAAGAAATGTGAGACGTGGTTCTGCGCTGAAAAAAAAAAAAAAAAGAATTAGTAACGGAAACCTACAGCAGACTCCAAACCATCAGAGATTTTATTTTTCATGTGAGGGCAACTACAAATCTTAACATTTGTTGACCGACTTATATTCCCACCAACACACACTGAAAGAAATTC
Organism: Archocentrus centrarchus; assembly: GCF_007364275.1. Classification (NCBI taxonomy): domain Eukaryota; kingdom Metazoa; phylum Chordata; class Actinopteri; order Cichliformes; family Cichlidae; genus Archocentrus; species Archocentrus centrarchus. The sequence continues at coordinate 28,884,972 of NC_044362.1, read as the reverse complement.
TAATAACAATGTGGTAAGAGTTAGTTTTGTCCATAAAAGATAAAGAATATCAGCTTCCTGCACTCTTGACTTTATTTGGTCTATAAAGGAATCAATCATCATTTAAAGTTGTAGAACGGCAAAGCTCAATAACAAAGTTCTTAGGTAGACATTTAGCAACATTAGTCTTAAAGTATTATAACTGATGTTGTGTTTTGGTCATTTTGACCATCCTTCATCTGTTATGATAATGTAAAGTTACTGCTAAGCATGGGAAATATGCAAATTTCCACATGTGCAGATACTGCACATGAAATCTCTCTGATAGGTTCTCAGTGCAGTGGAACGGTGTTACAGCTACAGTAAGCAGAAAAGGGTTAAATTGGAAGTTTACCATTGGCCACATTACCAGATCACAACTTTTGGCTTTAAGAATGCACTGATATTTAAAAGGAGCAGTGGCCAGAACTACTAGAATAACAGCTTAACTTTATTTTGGTAATCATTAGGCATACACCGATCCAGCTGCTTCAGTTCGATACAGATACCTTGGTCTTGGCACTGATCAGTTTGTGGTTAAATTAAAAGCTACTGCAAACATAGAAAAAACTTTGCTGTCGCGGCTCATAAAAGTTATCTCAAAACAGCTGAATCTTTGCTGTTAGTCCACCATCAGCTAATGGTGAACGGCTGCTGGCACATGTGGCAATAAACACACAAGAACTAACTTGAACTGAATTGTCATCGATTCCTGATCCAACTTTTTAAGTCATGATTAAACTAACTTCTATCTGATCCAAATATCCGATCGGTGCATCCCTAGTTCAAACCTCGTTCTCACGTTTTGGTGATTTTGTTTTTCTGGGAAGAATGGAAAATACATCTTTGTTGTGTCTGTGTCCCTCAGCTACAGGTCTGAGTGAACATTAATCATATATTTTTTTTTTTTTTTAGCAGACTCTCTCTGTCTGCACACATTTTATCTTCAACCACACTGATAGCCAAAAGCTGCAGAGGTTTGCTCGACACTTCCCTCATGCACTTACTCTATTACAGTGTGAAGCAGAGCAAGAACTTGCATTTTAATAATCACCCAAATACAGCGAGCTGAAGAGTCGACACAGACAAGGTTCTGTGAAGTGACAGATAACAAAAGATAGTTTAATTTGACATTGTATTAATACAAAAATCCAGTTGTCCTTACTGAAAAACAGTTTTCTTTTTTTTTTTTACTCAGAATACCAGCTGTACACTGGGCCTGAACCTGTATTTCTGGTCTTGAATGCAAATGAGCAAAAACTGTGCATCGTGTTCCTGGCTTCTCAAACAGTTAAGCTGAACAAAACCTGCTCAAGCGAAACCAGTTTGATGAAAACAAAGGGGGTTCACTGGGCTTTCTCTGAGGGATAATAACACTGCTTTGCTGTATTACATCTGCTTAGCACTTATTACTGAAGACAGGAAGAGCAAAAGAAGGAGGAAGGCACAGACAGGTCTCCTAAAATAATCTACTAATCTAATCTGAAATGGAATTATCGCAGGAGCCGAGTCTAAACAGGAAGTTAAGGAGCTTTTATCCTGCAGGAGAAGAGCTGACAGTGTGCAGCCAGTTCTGCAGAATGACCCTTCTCATTCTGTAATGTGAGATCATTTATGTTTTATCACGGCAAATTCAATCAGCATAAAAGGAATTTCTTTTGGTATAGTGGAAGTGTGTGTTTTGATTTTTCTTCTTTCAAACTGTTGTAAGTTTCACACCTCAATTGGATTTTTTTTTTTTTAAAGCAAAGTTCATTGCTGCAGCATGTGTAAAACCTGATTTAGAGAAGTGATGGAAGATTGCTGATAATCTTTATTATTTAAAAATGATCAGGATCTGTTGATCCATCAACATCACAATAAAATAAACCTTTCAGGTCAGTAAATTTAACAGTGATGTAAGCGTGGACACATTTGGGAGCTCAGCGAGCATCAGTATTGACGATCCATGCATTGTTGCTCGTTTGGAACGCTCCCTGTGAATGCTGGGAAAGTTCCCAACACACCTAGTTGCAGACATCTGAGCACTCAGCCCGTCCTGCGGTTGCTGATCATAGTTCTAACTTGTTCCTAACTTTAAAGTGGAAGAAAAAAAAATCATTCAGGATTAACAAATCAATCTTCAGACTGCAGTCTAATAATCGAGCTCCCTGAATCACATCTGCCTGATGACAGCAGCTAAGCCTGAACAGAACAACAGGGCTCTGGATTTGAATTTCTAGCTCTGCAGTTAAAAGGTTGAAATGTCCAGCAATTACACCATACCCCAAACTGCTACCATTACACTAAAGCAATTCAGCAAATACTTGCCTAAACCTGTCTTAGGTAAATCATGATTGGACTCCAAACAAGGCAGCCTTGAGCTATGAAGAAATGTTAGAACCTGTCTCATCTCAAGTACATCAGAACCAAGAAAAGGCTCAGTAAAAAATGTATTTAGATTACCAGCAGAATGAGGTTATGAAGAAATGATAAGCTATTAAAGATTTCTAGCTGTCATTTAGCTACTATTGTTTAACCCAGCCTGAACCTGTCAACCTCAAAGTACCAAACTCTTAAATCTTTCTTGAAATTAATCATCTTGTGGAAGAAATACAGTTTAAATGTAAGGTTTAAAATGCAAACTGCTCAAACAGCAATTTATCATCAAACCTTCATACTCACATGGTTAAAACAGAGCATTATCAAGTTGTGTTTCACGCTGTCTAAAAGATATGTGCCCATCCTCAAGACAAATACAAGCATAACCTTTTTGGGGTAGAAACTATAAATGTAAAAATACATTTTTTAAAAAGCACATTGATTTAGTGCCCTATGCCCGTTGTGTCAATATCTCAACTGTGTGCATGTTGCACATTGTCACAGGTTTATATGTAACTACAAGGTTATTTGTAAAGAAAAATAAGGAACAGAAGGTGTCACCAGCCATTTGCCACATGAGTTCTGCCCCATGTGCCTGAAAGAAGACTGTTAGCAGCCAGCAGGGACTCAACTGTGGTGCTTTGTGAAAGGGCTGAAAAAGAAACTCATTTGCTGAGGATACAGTGACCCACTGACATATTAGAAACCCACTGTAGGCTCTGAAGAGAAAGTAGGTCTTTGTAGTCAAGGACTACAGCCTGACTGCATTCTCCTCATTTAAGCTTTAGCTACAGAAATCCACACAAACTGTACAGCTACAGTATATGCGTACATGTTCTCCGCCTCTGAAATTTGGCTAAAAGTTCATTTAATTCCAGAGCTTTGAATTGGCCACCAAATATGCGGTGGGTAAGATATGATAATGGACAGGGACGTTGGGTTGAGCCAATATGAAGTTGTGCTTCTGAAGCAAAGTTAATAAGGCCCTTAAGTTGCCTCTAATTAGATTTGAGTGGTGATCCTATACATGCAGTTTTTATGTCCAGGTGACTGTTTAGCCAATAACACTGAGTGCAAGAGGCTTTCCATCACTGCCCAACCCTTCAACAATGAGGATACGCGCTGACATTCACCAGCCCTGATTTGGGCCTAATGACTGCAGGCCAGGATTGGCAGAGTGCCAGATGACCTGGATCAGAAGCTTATTTTTCCCCAGGAGATCACAATGCCCACCCTGTGACCAAACCTTGTACTCTGGTCTAATTCCTGCCATCATCATCAGCACCATCGAGCTGACAGTACCCCGGGGAGGATCCGGTTGAGGAAGCTTGCAAGGAAGCTTGCTTGTAAGAAGCTGCGTTACGCCAATTTAGCAGCTGAAGCAGAGGATAGAGACTAGAAGATAAAGGTGCGCCCGGTGGAGGTGGGGTGTAGGGGCTTTGTAGCTAGTTCAGTAACAAAGATCCTTAGGGGGATTGGAGTCACAGATCAGGCTCATAGATGAGCAATCAAAGAACTTGCCAACACCACCGAGAGGACCAGTCACTGGCTGTGGATGAAAAGGCGTGATACTAGCTGGGCTGCCAAGGCAAACAACTAACCACAGGACTCACACCCAGGCTTGATCAACCTGTGGTTGGCCTGTCTCACTGGAGGATGTCTTGTGATAAATGGCAGAAGCACCCAGTGATGCTGAGGTACACAACTGATGATGTGTCCTGGTGGTAAACCCTTATGGCAGCCATCTTCAAGAACTCCCAGTGAAATCAATAGCGGTGCAAACACTAAGGATTGTAATATCTAGTCCTTTCAACAAATCCTTTAACAAACACAAAGTCTGAATGAATAATTAAAATAAATGAAATTCTAAACTTAGTATTTCAGTAGCAATCTAACTGGTTTATCTAAATTTGTGTTTAAAAGTCTTATAGTCACATTAGTTTCTAGGACTCTGCCACAAACACCGCATGCATTGACTGCACTTTCCTTGCAGACGCATCCTGTATTGATCACACTGAAGCTAGACTGAATATACAGAACTATAAAATCATGTTCCCATGCTGCAAGTTAATCATCTCTAACGCTGAGCTTCACAGAGGGCAAAGTGCACACAAAGACAATCCTTTCTCTTGAAACGGGAGAAATAATAGTGCATGCAGTTCTTAGCCAAACACATATGGGCAGGGCCAACAGCAAACCTTTATTTATATTGGACCAGGAGATTACATACTGCAGCAGCTCACTGTGGTTCAGTGGCTCCTCAGGTATACATGGCGGTTTGGAGAGGACTAATCTCTGCTATAAGGAATGGGAGTTTTCAGTGAATTGTATTCTCTTTTCATAGATTAGCAATAGGGATATTCCTGACGACTAATTTACTTACAATTAAACAGGACAAGGAAAATCAGAGTACTGGTTTGCACAGCTGTGTTCAATCTTACTTTCCACTTTGCTTGTTTGTTTTTAATAAATGGATGCTACATTAAATGTGAAAAATATTTTTTGAATATTTGTTTTTAAATGGAACAAAGGAGAAATGTTAGAGGGGTGTTTATTAAATATGTCAATATTTGTGGTCTGGGCCTCTTGGGATTGGGCTGCATATGGCCCATGAACTAAAACGAGTCTGTTAAAATAGAAACAGATGAAATCCCTGACCAGCATGTTACAAAGGAACAAAACAAAGAAATCTTTGTCGTCGATAATACTATATGCAATGCAAGTACAAAGAGACTGAGACAAAAAAAAAAAAATTAAAACAAACACTACTCATAAAATGTTGCCAATTAATTAATATTTAAAGACACTAAAGAGTAATTTTCCAGTAATGTCTAAGGAAGCATTGTTTAGTCAAATATTAGTCAGGCTAGGAGTATAAAATAAAATATAGTACATCTAAAAATCAAATTAAATGTCACAGGATATTCTGCCCTGTCTGCCACTCTCTCTCCTCCCTGTCCTCTCTGCCATCATCAATGCTGCCCCAAGCTCGTCTCACAAGCCAGCTGTCCAAACAAATGTTACGTAGCCGGCGCTTATGTAATGAAGCATACCAAGTGCTTAGCGCATCCTCTTAGCAATCCTGTCCCATGGCACCATCAGTTCCAACATAAGATAAGACTGAACCTCCCCTGTGTCCCTTCTGGCTACTCAGTTTACAGGATCAGTGGAGAAAAAAGGAGTAGCTGGATTTTCACTAATCAATATTATGGATTCCTGTGAACACTCACACTGAGAGAATGGATGATAAACACAAATCTGCCTGAAGCTTGTTAGCAAAAGCAGCAAGATCAGCTACTTTGTGTTAAAAAGAGAGACAAATACAATGAATGGGATGAAATACAGAGCTCTAAGTGTATGTATAGTTTTGTACATAACTTTAGCAATTTGCACTCTCCTTGCACAGCTAAAAAAGAAAAGAAATAGAAACCAGTCCCTGTACACAGCAGCATGACTGATGACATTCAAAACAGACAGCACTTCATTTAAAGATAATTCTCTCTGAATGCAAAAAAAAAAAAAACTCAGTAAATGCAACAGTGCCAGCTGGCATGTTTGCATCTGTGTGCTTCCTGCAACCCAAAACAGCTTGATGCTTTATAAAGAGTTGCATTGTGCTAGTCTTATTTGCAAGCATTAATCACAGTGCAGCACATTACCTTGATACAATAAAGTACAAAATACTGCAGGCTGTGCTGACTTTGCAAAAATGTGCAGTTGTACAGAAATTCTGTATTTACGAGCACCCCCCACTGCTGGTACGTGCCCAAATAAAGCAGCTGTCTTACCGTCTCATTCTCATCTGGGTACATGCTGTCCTGTAGCTGAGTTGTCGCTGCAGAAGAATAAGTGTTGTAGCCGGCGTTGCTGACGAGAACAATGATGGTGCAGAGAAACACAGCAGCTCCTGCCTATTCACTAACTCTTTGAGTGACATGTCACTGTGGCAAACCAGATAATGTCACTCTGTGAGCACATACACAAACTCGAATTCACTCACACATCCTTACATAAAAAGAGAGGGAGGGGAGAGAGAGAGAGAGCACACACAGCTTAGTGATATAGTGATGCTCGCTCTCCCTGTGCTTCCATGACACACGCTGCTTGACCTGCCCTCCCATAATGCTGCTCTGCACAACACAGGACATTGCAGCTGACATAATAACCAAACACACAAATAGATATCCAATTGAAGCTCCCAGAGGGATTAAGAAAAGCTCCATGAAGTGTGTGCACGCACACACACTTAGTTCTGTATCATCTGTGTCTCTAATCAAAGAAGTCATACAGAGAATAGCAACGGTTTACACTGGATTATCCCTGACAATCAGTACAAAGGAGTATTTATTACTTCTGAGGGAGTCATGTGTCTACAGTGTGTGACTTCAGTCATTCACTGCTTATAATACATCATGATGTGGCAAAGAGCAGCTCTTGTATTAATGAAAGCCTGATTTTACATCAGTGTGAAAGTTGCAAATATTCACATCTTGGCTGTGATTTTTGACAGCTCCTACAGTCTTGATCAAACTGGTCACACAACTATCTCAAACTAGACATCTGAATTTGTGAGCACTTTGATTCACCAATCTTTAATGCTAAACCAGTATTAACTTTGGCCATGACTTCACACAATCACATAGAAGACAGGTTTTTTTTTTTTTTTTCCCAGTTCAAAGGGACCTAATTTTACTTACTCATTCATAAAACTTTACAATAGGTGAAGGTTTCTATAGGATCCAATTGGGTACTGTTGAGGTTTAAAATAAGGGGCACCACCTCCTTGATTGAGAGGGGCCTGACACAGGCCAATAGTGCTGACTGCAGCTAAGTCACTGAGTCACTGAACTGGACCTCTTTTTGGTGCCTTTTGGAGTATTTTAATGGAATTATCGTACAAATACCAGGACATAATGTGTGGTACAATCCAATCATTATGTTATTTGTTTGTTACTTAGCACTAAATATTAGTTATCTATATCTCAGAGATGCACTGCACCCATAAAATCTATGAATGCAGACTCATCACTATGGCTTCTCCTACAAATATGGTCAAAATATGGCTGCAAAAAACCTCCTCTATGCTCTGAAAGCATATATAAGGAGGCTCCTGAACACAGTCTCATCTGTCTTATTGATGCAATGGAGTGGAAGCAAGTTTCTAGATCTGCAAGCATGCACTGATTGCTGAAGGGACAAACAGTCCTCAGAACCATTTATGTCTGAGAAGGTGACAAACAGTCACATTACACTGATTTTAATCTCATACGCCAGACAAGTCTTTGCATGGAAAAATCATTTGTAATTTAAACATACTCAATCTGGAAGCACCCTTAATGTTTTACACAAGAAGATACACATGAAGTCTCTGTTTAAAGCAAAGTGGTTTGTTTAAGATCACTTTACAAATTAATCTAAATCAATAAGCTGGACAACTTTAAAGCACCTTTTAGCAATGTTGTATTTAAGGCATTTAGTTTGTCAGTAATGAATTAATTACTGTGCTTTCCATTTCACTGTCTATAGGGATTTTTATAAAGAAAAAAATTATAATACTGGAAGTGTGTTTATTAAAATTATTAAACTGCCTTATAGGAAGCCTTTTATGTTTTAAGGTGCTTGTTGATGTTACTACTTCTTAATGTTTTAACATGTGAAGGAGACAGCAGTGAATCAACATAAAGAGGTAAGTCGAAGCAGCTGAATCAGAGGTGGAAGAGAAGCAGGCGAATTTAACTGAAGGCAAAGGAAAAAGGAAGGAAGAATGTTTAACAAAGGGTGTCAAACCTGGCCTCACCACTGCTCTGTTACACAACAACCAAACACACTGCAAAGGGTCAGCTGCCAGACTGCCTGAAGCTCTGTGGGTTTGTGTGTGTGTGTGTGTGTGTGTGTGTGTGTGTGTGTGTGTGTGTGTGTGTGTGTGTGTGTGTGTGTCCCAGGTTGAGAAGAGTACTATGAAATCCTCAGGGCTGCTTCATAACATCAGTGATGAGCATCCAAACTGACACCACTGCTATCTGCAGTACTCCAAAGAAATTTACTTTTTCCTCCAAATGATCTGCTGTTTACTGGCTGCTGCAAACTTTCCTGAAAGGACACCTCTGTGAAGTCATACTGAGGTTTGACTCCCATCAGAAATTAGTATCCTCAACAGACACAGGGGAATAACTGTACCAAAGACATCGTCTTTAAGATGATACAAGTTTAAAGATTTTAAAAAAATATATATACCAAATTTGTATGCTCCAGATTCTCAAATGTGTTGATTTTCAAAATAAGATTTTCTTTGTTTTAAAGAAAAGTAAATGCCACCTTATTATTTTGTAGTTTCTTTTTTTTTTTTTTACCTCACTAACTGTGAGAAGCATAGGACTATTCAAGATATAGTTCACTGTAAAAAGAGTTAAAAATAAGCATTACATTATTGGTTGCAGTCATATTAAACACAACCTGCCATTGTGCTAGCAGTCATGTGGGTGGCTGTATGGTGACCTACATGTAAGAGAAGTAGGTTTGTGACAGAAGGTCAACTGTGATCCACTAACAATCTGGCAGGAAACATGACAGGGTATGATAAGGTGTAAAAAAAAAACCAAAAAAAAAAACAGGCACATACAGCAGAGGTCAGGAAAAAAATGTTGGAAAAGTTAGTGAAAATAGCAAGTTTTTTTATTTCCCTCAACAGTAAACATCACAGTGCCCATTAGTAAAGGTAATTCAGCAGCCACACATGGAAAAAGCAAAGAAGACTTTTTCTCATATTCTCTATTAATGGAAAAATGCACTCTCGAGCAACTAATTCATGCTTTATTTAAATTCTTTACAAATTGGAGCCCATTTTTTATTACGTTTCCATCTGGGGTCCTCACCCTGAGAACATTTGGGATCTGAAAGACTTTGGATCCTCCCGCCAACATGCAGTATAATAAGGTTTTTTAATAAGACAGAGAAAGAGAATTAAACAGTAGTGCAGATGGCTTGGCTCCTATTAACAGATCCCTCAGTGTGTGTCTGTGTGTGTGTGTGTATACACAAATTTCTCTTCTTGTGTGTCTTTGCATAGCTGAACAGAAACGGTTGTCCATGCTAATGAGCCCACATAGACACCGTGTGTGTGTGTGTGTGTCTGTGTTTGAATAAGTGTGCAAAGAATGGCTAAAATGACATCAACATTCAACCACTTTATGTAGAATAAGGTGTGACAATGTAAAGACACACACATGCCAACTGCACTTCCTGCCACACTAAGTAATCAAAGAAATGAGGAAGTCCTCCAATCAATCATCCCGCTGAGAGTCATTAGAGGTTTTTAGTTGATTACAGCTGCCATTTAAGAACGATGGGAGTCTGCAGGGTTGAGTGGGTGTAATTGACTGTGACAATCAAAGGAGGGGGTCCAGAGTGGTGGTAACTTTTAAGTGCTACTTTTACAAGTAAGACAGCGGAGAAAAAAAAAAACAACTGATTCACATTTTTAGGCCTTTAGCAGAGTTTCTAGATTAAAGACACAACGAAGGGTTACTAAGAATAAGAAAAAGACCCCAGTTCACATAAAGAGAAACAAAAATTAAGAAGGGCTGATGGAAACAAAACCCAGGGCTCCAAGACAAAGCCAAAGGTCAACTCTGAAGTTCCTCATATTTTATGTGAGGTACAGTTTTGTTCAACAATTCAAACACCAATTAATGTTTTGTTGTTAAATATATAAATGATTCTGGTTCATCACTTAATGTGGGCAAAACTTCTGGTCATTCTTACAAACCATTCACAATATTTCTTGCAAAATGCACTTTATAATACAACTATTAGCTGCTGTCAAAAATTATAACTTTTGACAAATTATTACTATTTGACTTGATGATTAAATGTTGCTGCCCTTGCTAGTCTGTTACATCAAACTAATTATTCATATCTTATTAATGTGCAACAGCGGTTAACTGTTGGTCTTAAGATGTTACACAGTCACACACCAACAGCAAGGTCTGCAGCAGCAGCACCCCCCCCTCCCCCATTCCTCTGCTGGAAAACTGTAAAGAAGCAAGATGGTAAATAAGACTGATGACAACACCACTAACATCCGCGGTTATTAAATACTTGACTGTAGCTGTGTCAGAGTAAACTGGCAAAAAAATCACTTTAGTTTAGTAATATCCAAACTAATGCACGGTGCCAAGTGCCACACATTACAGTGGTATTTCAAATTGTTATATAATTATTGAAGAATGCAATTAAATAGAAACCAACAGGCAATAACTGAGCAGACAATGCTTAACTTCACAAATACTATTTCTGTCATACAAGAAATTCAGAAAACTATACCACAAGCGCCTAATGGCCAACGACAATACGTCATTTTGCCTTTCAGCACATCCTTTGCCTAGATTGTGGAACCACTTCACCCCTATTCGCCAAGTTGGGTTCTCAGATCCTCGGACAGGGGCGTTCTTGTGATTCCACATACCAGTCTGAAATCTTAAATGGATTCTGCCTTCAGAACCTTAGCTCAAAAACTGTGGGACAGATTACCACACTCTCTTCACACCCTTTACTCTGACCCTGTAATCTGGTGGCTGTAGCTCAGGAAACTAATTAGCAGCTTTGGGTAGTGTTTGTGTGTTGTGTTGTGTTAATTCATGTCTTCTTTGCCTGTGGCATGGGCTGGGTTTTAAAAGCTACTGTCTAGTTAATGTATATTTTTACAGTTAAATTAGGGCTAGCCTTGAGCAATTAACTGAATTTTAATATCGATTACAATTTTGGCTTCCACTGATGCTAAAAACAAGATTATCAAGATGAAATTATCATTGAGCCGCACTCCATTTAGCCTTTTAGCACATCCCTTTCCTTTACTTCTCTCTTCCATGCTATGGCAGTTTTAGTTCGGTACACATTTATTTCATTTATTGAGTTGAGTTGTTACTCTGAGCAATCGTGTCAAGTAATTACAACTTCAATATTGAGCAAAATAACTGGAATAATGAGGACCCCTAGTAGTGACTCTCTCTGCTAACAGAATACATATTAACACACCCTGCTTCTCACTAGAGAAAACGGCAAGGTGCAGCGACCACACTGAACTAAAAAATACATACAATACATTATTACATACAATACACAGTGCAGCAATTTCAGTTTTTTCTCCCATGTGCTGATGAATGATCAAGATCCTGAAGGAAGGGGGATGATGATGAAAGGCAATGGATGAGACAGTGCAGTAAAGCAGCAAATTAAAAACACACTGAGATCTGACAGCCATTATATTCAGTGGCCAGAGGGAAGCATTTGCTTCAGCGAATACAGTGCCCAGTCCACTGTGGTCAGAGGCTTTTATCGTATGCATGGAAGTACCAAGAGATATCTCAACTGGAAATTCCAGCAAGGAACCAGCTAAGGGTTGGAGGCTGATTAATGCCAAGTGTATCATATCTAATATACGAATTTTAGTGAGTTTGAGACTTCTACATCAGTTTTTTTTTTTAAACCAAATATTCACTGAACAACACAATTTAAAAAAAAACTGCAAAATAAAAAGCCAGATGTGGCAAATATGGTAAAAATTAAAACTCATATGCAAATTAATTTTTAATTTCTCTTTTTTTGTTTTGTTTCTTTTTTAATCAGAAGGTTCAATCAACACTCCATTTTCAAAATAAAATGAATTCTGGCAATCATTTCATGGTTCAGACTTTACAGAGTTAAGAAAACTCAACATTAATGCAGTGACAGGTCTGTGAGGTTTGGCAAACACACCTTGTTTCCTTTATTGCTCTAATGGTATTGCAGCATGTCACCACTAAACTATGAGTTTCTGTTATGGATGCAGTGACTAGTATAAAATGAGAAAACTATTGTTTAACTTTGGTTCTCTGCTGAAAAGTGAAAAGTTACTTTTTAACCAAACTAACACCCAATCTTCTAACCTCTGCTAACAAATGACCTAAACTGTAAGAAGTGTTGAGCTTTCAGTAAGCAGACTGTGGCTTTGGAAAATGTTACACACACAAAAAAAAAGACATGCAACTTCATCTACTGTCCCGAAAGCATGCTTTTTCTGTAGAGCACTTAGTACATTAGAGAGAAGTGTAATTAAAAGTGGATGGTGTAACACAGCTAAAGAGCTATTACAACAAACATCTGCACAGCCAAGGCAACTTGCTTTTGCACAACATCATTCATGTCATGAAAATTTCCCTGGATTTCTCTCTCACTACTGAATTTCTCAGGCTTGCAAAACTTCATTGAAATGAACTAGTTATGGAGCAACTTTTCACTGTTACTAACACTCAAAATAACACCTAGAGGGATAAACTCTTGTTTTTTTTTGCAGTAAATGGAGAGAAGATTGCTTTAAAAAAAAAAAAAAAAAAGAAAGAAAGCTAAATCCCTCTATAAATACATGTCATATTTTGGACAGACAGCATTACCAAACTTCATTAAAAACCAGCTCTGCTGTCTGAGATAATAACGAACAGATGAAGTAATGAACAATGAAACTGTGGCGGTAGCTGAAAAGAGGGCAAGTGACAAAAGTAGAGACAAAGTGGGTCTTGGTGTCAGGTCGAGTGCAGCAGATAAGTGTTTGGCACAGTCACTGCAGCCTACTCAAGTAGCTTGTCAAAAGCTGGATGAACTGGGAATAAGAAACAGGACCTGGCAGCTGGACGCAAAAACACAGACTACTGCCTTGGTTTTATATTCCTTACTTCTTTCCTTACACTTTAAAAAAAAAAAAATGGTTATGGACCCATGACACTTGCTGTTTTCACCCTCATGAACAGAACTGCACACCAAAAGAGATGGTATCGTTGCAGCACTTCTTGATTTTTGTAACCTCACGTGGGCGCCACAGTCGGGCTGATAATAGGAGTGTACGACTGTCGGTTTAAATTTTATCGCCACTTTAATGATATATCATTACAGAAGCTCAGAGAGTCACAGATTATACAAAAGGAGATGCACGCTGAGTATAATGGGCCCTTAAGGCAGTACACGAGAGCACTGCTTGTTTTAGTAAGTCCTGACTCAACCCTGAGTTTTTGTCACCAGCACCATGCTGCCAGGCCTGAGGAAAAACAAACAGGCAACTGGAGCAGTTTCATGTCACTGGATTTATGTAGGAAACGCCCACCTTCTGGCTCACATGAGCGTTGTAGGGCTGACTGAAGAATAACCAATCACTGTATCATCACTGGATTTATGGTTTATAAATCATCTTGAAGAAACGGTTGCCAGACCATCATGGAAAGGCTAAAACCACAGAGTGAATCCAATGATAACAGTTACACATCGGGGGTGTAAGGTCATAGATTTTGATCACTGCAAGTTCTGAGGAGAAACTCACAGTGTTGAGAAACCAACTGTAAAGCTGCCATTGCTGTTTTGATTGCAACATGCACCATATTGTATCCTCCTCAAGTGTCAGTTTCTATTTATGTTGTGCAAAAGTCTGTTCTCACAAGAAAGATATTTCAGGAATGATGCTGCTGCAATTTACACAACAGTGGATATACTTTTTAATCCTGATACTCACACCATAAGGCCTCCTTCCTCCCTGTCATCACTGACTACTTGCTCATATGGGATTGGCAGAGTGTTGGGCTTTCCTCTCAAAACTGTAGAATCTTTACATTACAACCTAAAGCACCCTGAGATGACTGATAAGATAAGATAAGATAGTGTTTATTTGTCACATGCACAGTTATACACAGTACAATGCACAGTGAAATGTATTTTGTACCTGCAACCTTATATACACACACATATAAATAAGAAGAATAAAAAAAAATAAAAAAAAGTAATTCACACTATACACTATACTCTATATACTATACCTATACACACTTTTATAAATTATAATATTTACATTGTGCAATAATGGTCCAGTTAGGGCTCAGAGTTGAGCAGACGGATGGCTTGTGGGTAAAAACTCTTCTTCAACCTTTCAGATGCTGTGAACTGGCCTTTTTACTAATAAACCTGAATGGGACTGAGTTGACGTAATTAACAGAGGAAGCCAGAGAGACTCAGGGATGGAAGATGGAAGACTCAGCCATGTGAACAAAGGCAGGTATTTGTTCTGTTATTTGCCCAAAGAATGAGAAAAATCACAGTTTACTGGCACACAAAGCTGAACTGGTAGTATACATACCCAAACCAAGCTTGACTGCTTTGACCTTTGTGCTGCCATTTAAATACAACAGACACAATAACCAAGGAAGGAAGGTGCTCTATTGAGAACTGGGCTGTCCTCAGGGACTATATAGGCTTGTAAAATAGGACTTTCTTTCAGATAACCTTTTTACACACAACATACTCACTCAGTGCTTACATCAGTGTATGATGCATCATACTTATATCCAAACCAAAGTTGACAGATTAACTAGTCAGCCTGTTGCAAAACAAATATGTAATTTAGAAGATGTGAAGTGTCGATGACAAGAAATCCTAAAATTGTTAGGGTCATTTTATTATCACAGGAAAGCTCAATTAAGTTGGGTTTTTTTTTTTTAAACGTGATCAAATGGGTTGTTGATGGGTTTAAACCAGAACATGTGAGTTTCAGTGTTTTTATTGCACTTTAATAATGGTGCTAATGAAGGAGCTAACTTTTATTTATGTATATAACGCAATTAAATAACTTAGAAATTAAAAAATAAGGACAGGAAAGGAAGTTGAGTCGAACTCTGCTTGTGGAGATGTGTATCTTAACTCACTATACCTGCAGTGCAAGTTTTAAGTAATATAGGAAAGTTAAAATCTACAAACTATTAGACGATGTAAGGTAAAATTGGTACTGGACAATTTAATGTTGGTGTCACAGTCTTTTCCTGCATACCAGGAGTTTAAAAAAAAAAAAAAAAACAGTTCATAACCCATTTCCATTTAACACATCCACGAGTCCGCTAGAGCGTGCTTGGGTCAGAGACGTAAATTTTGTCATCGGATGGCGACCATGGAGGTCCGTGTCAACATCTGAATGCCTGCCAATTTTTTGCCATCATGTGACTCAGTGAATACTTTGCATTGCAGAGCAATACATGTTATCTGGTTTTCGTGCTTGAAGTGGAAAATAACAGGAATGACTACTCGACCATTGTGTCTCCAGCTGTCCGTGTCCATGTCCGCAACAGAGTATAAACATACTGCCTTCAAGAAGGGTGCGACCAGATCAGGTTCCCTTTTCAACTTCTTCACAAGTCGATGAAGGCAGCAGGATAATTGATACATAAGCAAGCTGAATAGCACCTGCTCTATACATAGTCTGCATATATTATACAGCAATTTTCGTGATAAGATTCACAAACACCCAAAACGACAAACTAAAATAGCTGCTACTGTACTGTATTGCGGTGGATTTGATATCTCTGACATGTGAATATTGGCATTCAGGTCACAATTTCATAACAACAAAACCAAAACATTACACACATATAACATGAACACAGCTTGGACTGCCAATCCATTCCTTTGTATGCAATAAAGGAGGTCTAAAGCCAGGAGCAGCAGCACCACTGAGACCTGGTTTCTATTTTCTCACCTGCCTTTGTTCTGCAGCAGACTGAGCTAACAACTTTTGGAAGAAACACCCCCACAGACCAAGTTCATTAGTAGCCAGCTGCCTCCTCTCATTCAGTCTGTAGCTGCAGTGGCTGTTTCAAGGTCATGTTTAGATTTGACTCCTCTATTAAACAAAATCACAGAGCTGAGATCCGTGCAACCTGTCATCACATTTATAGGAATGACAAATACAGTAAACACTGTAAGTGATGAATTCAGTGTGGCCCAGTGAATCACCTAATGAGAGAAAAGGGTGCTTGTCATAGGAGAGAGAGGGACTCGTTTTCCGCCTCATTCCTATCAATGAAGGCAACAACACCACAAAAATGTCCCACAACACCTGAAGTGAGCCTCCTCAGAACCACTGATTCCTCCTACACATTTTCATCTACTTCTTCTTCTTCAACCAAGTAATTGATAAATAATTATTATTTTGAGCTGTGAATGATTCAGTGCAACTCTAGTAGAGTCCAAGAATAAAAATATGGAGCTGGAAAAGAACATAATTGGCTCCCTTTAAAGCTACAGAACAATCACCTGCTTCAAGTGATCACAAAATGGGAAAGACAGTGAATTAGGGACCCGGAGCCAAAATTACAGGCAACATTCAAGACATCAAAAATAAAGAAATTAATTAATTAAAAAAAAAAAAAAAAAATCACAGAAACAACTTTGCCTTTACCTGGAGATGTTCAGTAGAAGAGCTGCTCAGTTCATCCCCAGACTCAGAGTCATTGGTACGTCTGTCTTCCCCTGCAGAGTCACAGTGCTGGGTGCAGTCCACATCCAGCGGCACCCTAACAAGTTCTGGAGATCTGGCTTGAGTACGAGGCAAGGTACTTGATCCCCCTTTGTAAGGGGGTGGGGGAGCTCCATGGAGAAGAATTTCAGGCAGAGCTTTGTCATGGTCAGTGGGAGTGGTGGGGGCATGATGGTAGTCATTGTCCCTACGCTGACTGGGGGGAGTGAAGTGAGCTGAGTTGCCAGTTTGTGCAGAAGGAGAGCGCTGATAGTTGGACTCGTTTCTGTTAAGGTTCTCAGCAGGATAATTGTTGAGTCCCAGATCCAGATAGGTTGGTTTTACCCAGCGTGCACCTGCACTTTGTGAAGATGCATTACTGGTAGCAGTAGGAGGATGTGGGATCGGTTTAGGAGGTGGCATGAGGGCTTTGCGGACTTCTCGGACATACTGAGCGGGTACATAAAAAGCTTTAGACCCCTCCTCTTTCTTTACCTGCCACCAGTCCTCATTGGTTTTCTTGACTAGCATATAGCATTCCCCTTGGTGGATCTTAATAAGGCGGTCTTTAGACTTGTACTCATAGTCGTACTCAACCTCAATGTAGATCTGGCCTGGGGCAATAGGCAGATCAGCCATGATGCCTCTTACTGTCCACCAGATTGTTCACCCCAAAAGGAAAATATTTAGTACCATGACTTCATGAATAGACCTGGGGAAATACAAAGAGGGATAACAGTAAATATATATTTAATTTCAATGGAAATAAATATGCTATTTTGCTATTTTTTATTGTCTTTTTATACTCTGTATGTATTATAGATGTACCTTGGGTTTCATTATGGTCTAATGTTCTACTATGTATATCATCTAAGATATCGCCTGCTGAAATCCAACAGCAGACGTTTGAATCAATTTTCCCACAGACTGCACTGAATATCTGAAATTGAAAATGAGTATTAAATAACATTTATAAGGAGCTTCTCTGCAAATATCGCAAAGTACTTTATGACCCCTAAATAAGTAATTGTAATTTAACTGTAATATAATCATAATATCAGAGAGACATAATATCAGCTGTCTCACTAGTGAGTCAGCAAGTGCAAGTCTATTGTCTTGGATTGCAGCTGAACAAGGAATACATTCGCCAGCTGCAGTCCGAAGTGGTGGAAGTGGACTAGAGTCTTTCTGAAGAGGGAGGTGAATTTCTGGGACCACCACTACAGAGACCTGGCCTGCAAGCCTGCAGGGAGACAAGACAGGAAGTCTGGGATAGCTGTGTACTGGTAATTGAACTCTCTAAATAATCAATCATTTATAGATGGTATGTTTGCTTGGATTAAAAAAAAGAAGACAAAAATCAGTCACCAAATATACTTTGGCATATCTAAATATACCTGATTGTGCCCACCAGGTATAGAAAAACATTGTTCTTATTACTTTTTTTGTCTTTCCATCATATGCTATCATATTCTATGAAGAATATTAGTGGCTTTTGAAATAATGAAATAAACCTCTAAATGGCATTAGAACTAAAGTGATCTGTAATTTTAAAAGATGTTGCTATTAAAAACAGTTTTACTCTAACATAAGTTTCTTAACAAAAACTATGCGTGAAGAAAGTTGTGCTTTTTATGTGTTGGAGACAATAAAAAAAAACAACAATATAAAATTTAAATCCACAGTAAAGAATAAGTTGCCAATCAAGCTTTGGGAGTGGACATTAAAGGGGGGACATTAAAAGCATTAAAAAAAATCTTGAGGTATAGATAAGTCAGAAAATATTTCTTTCCTTTTTCCTCTCTCTTATGCAAGACACATCAAAACGCAAACCAAAAGAAACAACAGTGCCTTTCAAAGCCGCTCTCTGCTAAAGAAATCAGAACAAACAAATGAGATATAAACTGAGAAGATTTAATCCTCTTGAAGGCTGAATGTACCGTCCAGCTCAGAGCTTCAAACCACACATAAGATTAGATGGAAGGAGTGGAGACAGTAACGTGAGTCACATCGTCTTCTTCCACCTACTTTGTGTTTTTCTGTCTTACTCGGTTTCTTCCTCCTTACTAAGGACAGCCTGTCCAGCAGCTACAAAGGAATCTCAGCAAGTCACAGATAGTTTCCTAATGAACTCACATTTGTGCACGCGCACCATCTTATAACATCGGGTGACGACACCTTTAAACAAACAAAAAGCACCAACAACATCAAGATTCGTGTAATAGAGTGAAGCCTTAGATTGAAAGGGTCATCTTCTCATCAGGAGTGAACTTCGAGAACAAACTAGAATTAAACAATAATACACCAAAAACGATTAGATTAAATTAAATTAAATTAGGTGTTTCCGGGCTGGATCTTACAGCTTCAGGGGAAATCTGTGCATGGCCTATTTTGATAGAAAGAGGCCAAATTGGTACCTCTGCTGACTGGATTTTAAATTAACAGGGAAATAAATATATTATGATCAAACAAGTTTAACAGTTCAAAGAAACTACGGTCTTAGGCTACCCTCACGGACAGGTCTCACTTCAAAAGGAGATTTAGTCTCAAATCCTTTCTTGCTTCAGGTACATGACAAAAATGTCTTCTAAAGTTCCGACTAATCACTCCAGGAGAAAGTGTCAGCTGAATGCCTCTAATGTACAATGTAAAAACGGAAAATGCAATACCTACAAAAAAGAATTGTTGCCAACTGCAGACAGTTACTTGCGCCCAAATATTTAACAAGCTATAATATTTCTCAAAAGTTTGCAAACTTAGCAAAAGAAAGAAATATATTTAAAGACCTTTAAACATTAAACTTCTCCCCGCTGCCCCATGACAGCGGGGAGAGATGAAAACAACAAAACTCCTTCCTGATTAATGTAATGTTCCTAATCAAATCAGTCTACTGTCCCCAGGCATTCAAAACAATTTGCTGGTAAGAGGACCTGTAATCTCAGCTGGGAAACGGTTTCAAAGAAAGTGCCTTCGTCAAGAAAGCTCATCTGATGAAGATACAGGATATTACAGAATGAGCAGCAGGATATTACAATGACAGTCATAACTGCAATCCTACTAAATTATCAGCGAGTCACATCCTGACCAAACCAAGATTATGCCTCCAAGGACAATCAGTTCTGACTTTATGTGCACGATGCAGACAGACACCCAGCCCTTCATCATTTGGGTTTTTCTAATCAGAGTTCACTCCAGCTCTACCATCTGCAGCTTGCAATGTAAGTCCTTCTTCTGCTCTGGAGATCTGCTGTGAGCTGGAGTGCTGCTATGATCTCAATGGGACTACAGAGCACAACAAAGACTACAGTCATCAGCTGCAGTCCAAAATGGTAGAGGTGGAGTCCACTCACCGGACCAGGGATATCACCTGATTATTGCTCCATTATTAGGACCAAATATATATAGTATTATTGACGTGGGTCTAGTTTTGCGCGACCACGGCTACAAATAGAATTTAATTCTGTGGATATGCTGGAGCGGGCCCCAGACAAAGCACACAACAAATACTGGTCACTGTAAAGACTGTGTTGTGGTTCTAGAAGTGTCCTGAGAATGCTTAATGAGAATATCCCACACACATTAGCCAACACGACCTACGCTCTTTTATAACCACTTGATTAATCAAGAAGTTGTTTCCACTCGGTGTCAGCATTAAAGCTGCAGCTGAACATTAAATGTGCGGCCGGCAGCTATTACCTAATAATAGTATTGCACTTCTGTTTACCTCCAGTTGTGCATTAGCTTAATAAATATCTGCGATTAGGCAAGCAGCGCCTGGATTACCACTGATGCGGTGACCGGAGGGATAATATCACCACAGATTAACTCGATGATTCAGGCTAACGAGCACTGAGGGGAATCTCACCAAATCGATCAGCTGAACGCAAAGTCCATTAGCTAAATGAAACAAAATACTGCATATGGTGCTAATTCACAGCTATTCTCAGAATAACAGCAGAGTGGTGAGACATTACGCTGTGAGATGGCATATCACGACTAGAAGCTGTAGCTTTCCTTATTAGCATCCTTGATTCCCCTGCAGAAGACACGTGGAGTCAAATGGCTAGTAATACTTGGAGTTAGAAGACAGTGCTTACAGTCAAGTCAAATACAAACTGAACAGAAATAAAATGTGGTAGAGCACTAATAAAAATATAAAAAAGGATGTAATTCAAGCCTACTGCTGTAACACTGATCAAATTTCTGTTAAAACAATCAGAATTTGCATTTATTTTCCATTAATTTTATTAAAATACATATAAAGCACGAGGGGTTTTCCTGGCTCAAAATGGGCCTTTGGAGGGTGACTACACATGGAAGCATGGCTGGTCCTCAGACATTTAAGTGAGTTAAGTGAGTCTGTGTTAACATCCTTATCATAAGTCTATGTAGTTTCCTAATTTCTGTCCAAAAACATGTATTTATGCTTGAAATCAAACCCACTTAAAATAATGGTGAACTAAATATTTTTATTACAATCCTGGGGATTTTTCCTTGGGTGAAAGCCAAAAACTCTTTGGGGAAAGTCAAAATTTCCTGGGAAAAACCCCCGAGTACCTACTCGGTACTTACTGTACCTAAGAATTCCTCAATGAGCAATAATTTGCTGACAGTGGTGAGGAAAAACACAGAAACCTCAGAACCAGACTCAGGGTGAGTGGCTCACCTGGTACAACCAGTTATGGTGAGGAGAGAGTGGAGAGAAAAAAAAAAAAAGCAATAAACAGTAAACACTAAGCATGAGTCAGATAAAACCTCTGTGGTCTGCACAGAGTTCAGGTTCACCACTGCCTTCTTTCTGGGAATAATAATTTGGAGCAAACATCACATCTAACCTGTTCATTATTCAGAGACTCTACAAGCATTGCTTGTCCAGTTAAACAAAGTGGCTGAAAGTCTGAGGACTTAAGTAATTGAGACAGTGAGATGAGATTTCATTTCCTGCCATCCTTCCACCCCTTGGAGGATTTTGGTCTTTCCCCAAAGAAAAACCACATAGGCCTTTTTTTTTTTTTTTTTTTTTTTTTTTTTGAGGTTTAATTTACTGAAGCATGAAACATTTTTGTTCACCATCAGCCAGAAATAACAGGAAATAAATTCAGACAGCGGACTCTTTGTTTTATGTACCTATGTGGACTAATCATACTTATGCCCCGGTTGCACAGTCCTAAAGAGCAGTTGGCAACCATCTGGCAACCACTGGTCACGAGGGAAAAAGTGTATTAACCGATCAATTGGCGAATAGTTTCTGGCAGCTGTGAGGTCAAACTGGTCTCAAAGAGGTATACGGTGCTATACTGAAAACCTCCTTGCGATTGCTTTGGACTGCTGCAGATGCTCATAGTTTGCACAGAAGACGCCGACTTGTCTGCATTCACTAACTGAAACCGTAAAAAGCACAAAACAAACCACAAACAGAGATTATTCACCTTCAGAGTAAAAGTTGTGCCATTTGAAATGCGCTGGCTGCAGCTATAAGGCACAAATTTTACTTTGAGGGCAAACCTTTTCTGTTTCCACTTCGCATCATTACACCTTTTCAAGTTTCACTACTGCTTGATGAGTAGTTGACAAGCCGGCATCTTCCATGGAAACTAGAGATGAACGCAGCAATTCCTCAGCAACCGGAGACTGCGAGGAGTTCATTAATCGACCCCTGAAAGGGGTCACTATGCAGTCACACAGGCCGAGTCAGGAAAAACCATGCCCTCAGATGCTTCCTTCTCACTGTTTTTAAGTTCTAAGTTATATTTCAAACTAGTGCACAGCTATTGAGTAATTACTAAGGTTAAAACACTTTAAGTAATACAACATGCAACATGTAAAAGCACCAATTAAGCTGAAGTTTATGGGGCCTTCTTATGATGTGGCTGTGTTAACAAAAAAACTGTGAAAATCAAGGTTGGAAAAAGTGACTAAAAGGCAATCTCCTTATGGGAGGGCGTCTGGCATGGTGGTTCTGAAAATACCTTTTGAATTAAAATGGAGAAGACTACAAACAAAAACAAACAGTAATCAGCTTAATGCTCCTATTCTTCATACTGAAAGGCCTTTGGAAGATTAAGTACCTGGGGGTTGTTGTCTCTTTCATTTATCCCCACCAAGATTAAGCTACGGCTTCAGTGCTGCTATTTAGTCAACAAATCTTCTCAGAGTCCAATCAGCAAAATCAGAAGAAGACCCTTAATTCAGAGTGATGGATTCAATAAGATTTGCAGTGGGAGACAAGGTGGTTGGGTGGATCCCAAGAGCAAATGCACGCAGAGGTATAACATGTGAAAGCAGGGCCTCGGCTGAAGTGTTGCGAGGGGATGTGTGTGGAAGTGTTTGAACTGATATGTATGTTTAAAAATCTGCCGCTGTCAGCACATGCAGGAAACACACCCTCACATTTTCGCCCGCCTCAGCAAAACAGAAAGCAGCACCCTGGAAATACTTTCCCACTGTGAGAACATTAAACATTTCTACTGAAACAGGGACAAATGAAGCCGCAGCAGCGAAATTCCTCTGCATCGAGTCTCACATGACTCGTTAGCCGAGTTCAGACTGTGTCGATTCAGAGCCGGGCCGCTGGTGATTACTTTGAGTTATTTTCATCAGAGAGAGCAAATCTCATTCTCATTATGGAGGTATTTAAAGAGAAGGGAATGGGGTTGGAGAGAGATGGCAATCAGCCTCGCTTTGCTCATTTAAGCGCTCATACAGGGAACGGTATGGCCATTATGGTAAGAATGTGAAGTTTTCAAAAACATAAGTTACTCAATTTATTCCACACCACGGTCTAAACTCTTGACAACAAGCTATGTGTGATAATGTGCTTCTAGAAAGCTACAGTGCCTTTAAAAATGGCCACGATCAGAACCCTCCCCTTGCATATTTAAACAAAAGTCAACACATTTATTTTTAATTTTAATCCTTTCTTTGGTCTTTGTGTTGTTGAAATCTTGTTAAAAAAGAGATCCCATTTAGAGTGTGCTGTATATAAAATGAGTAAGTGTAATAAGCCAAAGCTTCAGCTCACAGCTTTTTGCTAAATAATGTCTTTTCTTTACTGTTGGTTATTTATTTTTATGGGCATTCTCCTCTAAGTCTCACAAGCAGCGTGTGGCTCAAAAAGATGTGCTAATCTATGGATGCGTTCTACCCAAAGAGATATATATATATATATATATATAGCTGACTATCTCTCAATATTAGTTACTTGTTATTAGTTATTATACTCACTAAGCCACAGTTATCAGGTGACCCTGAACCACTTAGTTATGCTGCTACAGGCCTAGGCCACTGGGAGGGTTCCTATGATACACTGAGTATTTCTTTTGATTCACCTCTTTTTTTACTCTGTTTATATACCACTCTGCATTTAATCATTGTTATTATTAATCTCTGGCTCTCTTCCACAGCATGTCTTCTGTCCTGTCTCTCCCCCTCAACCCCAACTGGTCCCTCCCTGAGCCTGGTTCTGCTGGAGGTTTCTTCCTGTTAAAAGGGAGTTTTTCCTTCCCGCTGTCGCCAAGTGCTGCTCATAGGGGGTCGTTTTGACTATTGGGTTTTCTCTATATTATTGTAGGGTCTTTACCCACAATACAAAGCGGCTTGAGGAGACTGTTTGTTGTGATTTGGCGCTATATAAATAAAATTGAATTGAACTGAATTTAGTTTGCTGGGATCTTATCAGCTTTGTCTTGATTGATATTTTTATTACAACTGACTGGCTGCCCCTCTTTACAGAAGGTATAAACAGCAGGTGTGTGGGATACCAGATTATGGATATCTGCTCTTACTGGCATCATATAGAGCCAAGAGTAGAAAAAATTGTCAAAAACTCAAGTGTCTAGAGGCGTGTGAAGTCTGAGATTTTGGCTCTTAGCTGGTACTTCAACCAGTCTGACCTCATTATTAGAAACTCTGGCCATGACTATTATGACTACACACCTTTGTAACACACACGTCACTCTGGCCTGTGATTAAATGTAATATAACATTAGCAGAATTAGTCATGCAATGCACTAATTATTTCAACTGGGTCTTCTGTTGTTCAGATGTCCAAACTAAGCTTGTGTTTGCTCTTGCAGCCAAACTGCAGCCAGCTGCAATGATGGGTAAAAAAAAAAATGGAGAGAGGAAGCTGCTCAAGGTTGGATGGCGAGTCTTGTTTGGCTGCACCAAGCGGATGGCTGAGGGCAGTGACTTCATATCTGTGACACTGCAACCTTACAGAAGTCCTTGTTGCCTGTTTACAGGCACAATTTGTGAAAATAGGATGTGGGCATTTATATTTATGTAGCAGCAAGACCAACTTCATGAGCAGAAGAGACACGAAGCTGCTGCTTTTAAAAATACGGCACCTCAACATCTGAAAAATTAGGGATGCACCAGTCGGATATTTAGATCAGACTGATCCCGAGTCAAAAAGCTAGATTGGTAACAACAAGCTGCTTTATGGGGCCCATCTATTCAGTAAATTCTGTGTTGTTAGCTGCAATGCATTGGCTGCTAAAGGGCGAGGTATCTTAGGATGGAGGAAGCTAAACACAAAGGTTCAGCAGTTTGGAGATACTTTACTTTGTCAGCACCAACTTTTCTTTGAAAAAGTATGTTTGCAAAAGCGTCATATTTCACTGCAAATTGTGGCCAGTTGAGTTGACATGACTGAAAAACTCTGAAGATGATCTCATGGCTTCTCTCTCCGTGTGTGTCTGATTATTTTCAGTCAGAGAGACTCTAAATGGTAGAACCTAGAGGATTGCTAGTTCAGTTTGACACTTGCTGGTAAAGCATCACTGCGTTCACGTTTCTTTGTTGTTGCTGTTTTTAAATGATCTAAATAATGTATGCAGTTCCTCTTACCTGTCAAGCTCTTTGTTTGGCTTTTAAATATTTCTATTTCAAGCCACTGACCCCAGCAAACAGCTTAAAAATATCTAAAACTCAAACATATTACCTGATCAGCAGCAACGCCCGCCTCCCCTCAAAAACTCTAAATAAATAAATAAATAAAAACGACTCATCTAATCAGTCGAACGTAAAGCAGCTCAGGAGTTGGTAGAGACCAAAAATATTGGATTTACATTCACCAGAGGACCACAACCACATGTCCAAATTAATTATAATTCTGTCAAACGTGTAAATAAGCAAGCATTTGTGTCTAGAGTTATGCGTCAATGTTTACACTGCCCCCATCCATATTTTGCTTTTCACTTCAGAAAGGGGAGGATATAAAACAGACCCTTTAATGTGGAAATCTGATGAACTATTTGTAACAAGCAGAACCAGCACAGTACCAGTGCAGTGTACCCTTCATATGCACAAGCCACCAAATATAGGTCCGCCGCTGCCTCAAACAGCTTGAATCCAGCACAGGCTGTCCCACTTAGCCCCCCCAACCTGTCACACTTCAACCAACCACAGCCAGCTGTAGCTCTCTCAATTGGGAAATAAAGCAATGAGAATACACTTTTTGAATAAAACACAAATAAATTATAACAAGCTTAGAAGCACATTGATCACAATTAAGACCAGGAGGTTTTGTCAAAAATCTCTTTCACTCATCACAAATGTGGTTTTCTCTCATCCTTCATTGGAAAAATCTTAAAAACAGAAAATCCCTCAAAAACAAATATTTGCCCTTTACTTTCATCAGAGTCAGATTATTAGGATATTATCCAAACTCTTAAATGATTACTTGATCTGCTGACAATCACCCATGCTTTTTAAAACTATAATTTTAATTTTAAGGTCACTGAGAGTTTCATTATTGGCAAAGAAATGTCTGCTTCTAAATCACCTGAATACTTATAAGGTGAACATTTTTAAACAATTAAAGGTTCTTCATTATAATTAATGATGCAAATGTGTCATTGTGGTTATGATTGTAGGCTCTACCGTGATTTAAACTGCAGCTTTCAAACCACAAAGATCAACTTAACTTTAAAAAGCCATTTAAATGTCTAATCTCTCTGTTTACTGTGAGCAGGAGGATTTCTGCACCATGGCAGGTCTGTTCTATCGCTCTCAGGTACTAAAGTTAACCCCCAATGAAAAAGTACTGTAACACATCTGCTTAGGACACTCCTTATAAAAGTAAACACTGATTTCTGCGCTTTCATGAGACTAATTTAGCAGGTATTCCTAAAGGGATTCTAGTTTGTGTAAACCTTATTAGATCTAGGAACAGCTTTGAGCCCATTTTGGGGGGGTTCAAAGCTTTTTACCTTTATCTTAAAGTCACGTTTTGTGGTCTTAACTCGTAGTTTCAGCTCGCAGGTCTCCTCGGTCTTACATTAATCTGTCGCTAACGTTAGCTAGCTCATTAGCTTTCATAGCTACAACATTCCTCAGTGTCCCACACTGAGGCAAGAGATCCGCACCTTCACCTACCTCCTCCGCTTGCTCCCCGGGGGACAAACAGGCACGCCGCGGTTCGCCCGGGTGAAGTTAAACTCCCCGTAAACTTTCCTGCCGACCGGCCGCCGTGTGAAACTATTTCCCTACTCGTCAGGTTTGTCAGAGAGCGCCGCTCCCGTCTGTCCTGCTCTTCCCCGGCCGGTGTGTAATCTACAGCCGTGCTCGCTCCCGTGGACTCTCGCTTACCCCGACAACTTCGGCAACTACCTTCGAGCCAAGATCGTCTATACAGACGAGAGGTTTTAGTCGATGAATTTTCCGGGGGTAAAAAAAAAAAACAGACCACTTTTCGGTTTCACGAGTAGTAAGATGCCATAGTTACCGGCCTTGTACCCACTTAACAAAACTAATTAAACTACTTTATCTGGCAATGAAAACGCTTTAAATGCGAATAGCTAATGTCTAATCACATCGTATCAGAGTGAGAACTCTTCTCTTGTTTGTGAGCTACGACATGGTTCGAGCTCTCAGGTGTTCAGGACGCAAAACGGGGAGTTAGCGCAACCTGGCGGTGATGACGATGAACTACAAATACATTGCACGTAACTGTGACTCCTGCTAAAATTTTAAAAAGGTAGGTGTGTCAACTTTTTGTTCAAGGGCCACATATAATCTACCAATCAGCCCAATCTGGTTGGACCAATCAGCCGGCCCATCAAAGTAGTTCTTGTAATAAAACAATGCATTCGATTTTAACAAATTATCAATTTACAAAATGCATATTCAATTACCTGTGCATTATAATTCACAGCCTATTTATAAAAGCACAAAACCTTAATGAAGAGTTTTGAGAGTCAACACTGTAGCGTTTTACTCCACAATCTGAACAATATTTTTAACTTTGTTTTACATTTTTTATCCTTTATTTTACTGAAGGAAATAAAGATTTTCTTAATGACTTCCCTGCCATTTTAAAACTTTGCAAACCAGTTCAGTGGGCCAGATTGGACCCTTTAGTGAGCCAGTTCTGGGCCTTGGGCCGTATGTTTGTCAACCATGTTTTAGGCCACAGTTCATGGGCCACATAGGGCCCAATTTCAAGTGAGCCTTTAATGAACCATCCATTTAAAAAAAAAAAAAAAAAAAAAAAAAAAAAAAGCTTGACTGAAAAATAAGTTTGATTTAATTTTTCTATTTTCACTCAGGAGTTGCTACATGTTTTTTAATAGGAGGCTCTACAAAAGCACAAAAACTGTTGACAAACTTGAATGTTACAATTTTAGACCAATAAGCGTATTAAATCAGGACTACAAAATTTTTACCTATATACTAGTCAAATGGAGACAGTTCTCCCACAGATCATCAGCCTAGACCAGACAGGGTTTATCCGTGATCGCCAAACACAAGATAATATTCGGCGTGCGTTACATGTAGTAAATCATATAATAATTAATCAATTTTAGTAAGTTTAGATGGAGAAAAAGCATTTGATTGCGTGTGCTGGTCTTTTCTGTATAAAACCTTAGATAGTTTTGGATTTGATGACAAATTGGTGATAAGATACCCACTAAATTGGGGAGCTACTAAGATGAAATCTCTTGGAGTTACAATATCTAAAGATTTTTAAAAATCTGCACTCTGATAACTACGTATCATTAAACAAAACTATTAAAGAGATGTACAACGATGGAGTGCCATTCCTCTTCTTGGCTTTGGATCCAGAATCCAGTCAGTTCAAATGAATACAGTGGCTTGCAAAAGTATTTATACCCCTTGAACTTTTCCATATTTTGTCACATTACAACCACAAACCTGAATATATTTCACTGGAATTTAATGTGAAAGACCAACACAAAGTGGTATACAATTGTGAAGTGGAATGAAAATTATAAATGATTCAAAACATTTTTTACAAATAAAAACTGAAAAGTGAAGTGTGCAAAAGTATTCAGCCCCCCTGAGTCAATACTTTGTGGAACCACCTTTTGCTGCAATTACAGCTGCAAGTCTTTTAGGGTATGTCTCCACCAGCTTTGCACTTCTTGATTGGGTTTAGGTCTGGACTTTGACTGGGCCGTTCTAACACATGAATATGTTTGGTTTGAAACCATTCCATTGTAGATTTATGTTTAGGGTCGTTGTCCTGCTGGAAGGTGAACCTCCGCCTCAGTCTCAAGTCTTTTGCAGACTCCAACAGGTTTTCCTCCAAGATTGCCCTGTATTTGGCTCCATCCATCTTCCCATGAACTCTGACCAACTTCCCTGTCCCTGCTGAAGAGAAGCAGCCCCAGAGCCTGACGCTGCTTGCCACTCTTCCATAAGGACCACATTTGTGCAGCGCACGACTAATAGTTGTCCTGTGGACGGATTCCCCCACCTGAGCTGTGGATCTCTGCATTTGGTCCAGAGTCACCGTGGCCCTCTTGGCTACATCTCTGATCAGTGCTCTCCTTGTTGGGCCTGTAAGTTTAGGTGGACGGCCTTGTCTTGGTAGGTTTACAGTTGTGCCGTACGCTTTCCATTTCCAGATAATGGATTGAACAGTGCTCCGTGAGATGTTCAAAGCTTGGGAAATCTTTTTATAGCCTAAGCCTGCTTTAAACTTCTCCACAACCTTCTTCCTGACCTGTCTGCTGTGTTCTTTGGACTTCATGATGCTGTTTACTCCCCAATATTCTCTTAAACAACCTCTGAGGCCGTCACGGAGCAGCTGTATTTGTACTGAGATTAGGTTACACACAGGTGGACTCTTTTTAGTCATTAGCAGTCATCAGGCAACTTCTGAATGCAACTGGTTGCACTCAGAGAAAAGGGGGCTGAATACTTTTGCACACCGCACTTTTCAGTTTTTATTTGTAAAAAATGTTTTGAATCATGTATAATTTTTGTTCCACTTCACAATTGTGTACTACTTTGTGTTGGTCTTTCACATTAAATTCCAGTGACATATATCTATGTTTGTGGTTGTAATGTGACAAAATATGGAAAAGTTCAAGGGGTATGAATACTTTTGCAAGCCACTGTATATTACCTCGGCTACTTTACCTATTTCAATTGCTCCCTATAGAAATGCCAGACCAACAATTTCGGGAGTGGGATAGATTAATTTCACGTTATATCTGGCAGGGTAAAAAGCTGAGAATTAAATATCAAAATCTACAATTATCCAAGAATAAGGGAGGAATGGCATTCCCATCACTTACAGTAAAGACTACTATGTAGCCGCACAATTGAGACCACTTGTGTGTCTATGTAACTCAAATTATTTTGCCAAATGGAAAGAAATTGAAGAAGCAACAACAAATGAATATCCAATTCAAGAATTAATTGGTGAAAAGATTAGATCAGACAGAATAGAAAATTTGAAAAATCCATTTATAATTTTATCTCTTAAATTATGGAACAAGACAATACAATATAACAATTTAAAGGATGTGGTAGGACTGCTAAGATAGTGTGGATATGACAAAGACTTCATCCCCAACAGGTTGGAAGTAAGGTTCAGAGAGTGGGCTTTGCGAGGTTTGACTGTATACTGTACCCTGCTAAGTCAAGGGAAAATGAACAACTTTCAAACATTGAAAACAAATTATGGGTTAAATAATAGTGACTTCTTTAGATTTCTCCAAATCTGAAACTATATTGAAAAATTGTTGAAGAATACAAAAGAAATGTATCAAAAATAATCATTTGATTAAACTATTTTTGGATGCCTATATTGCAAATAATAATCATATAACAATCATAAAACAATTTCAAGACTTTACAAAGGTCTCTGTCAATCAAAAGGAACATTGTGCCACGTGAAACAAAAATGGGAAAAAGAAGCCAATTTATCAATATCTGAACTGGAATGGACAATCTGTGAGGCACAATGGAAAACTTCCAACTCTATGATATGGAGGGAATTTTGCTGGAAGGATGTGGTCAGGTTTTTAAAAACTCCAATCCAAGGAAGACATTTTACTAAATCGGCAAGCTGCTGGAGGAAATGCGGAGGACAAGAAGCAAACCACTACACCATATTTTGGACATGCCCCTCCATTTTGGAGAGAAGTCCATAAAATTTTTTAAAAAGGTGTTCCACATGGACATACAATTTCAGCTGAAATCAGTGCATCTAGGTTTACTGCTTGGGGCTAATGTGACATATAAAATTAAATATTTGTTTCAAATTTTGACTGTAGCAGCCACGAAAGCCATTACTAGGAAATGGCTCAGCCCCCAAACACCAACGCTAAATGAGTGGTTTGATATCATATATGGCATTTTCAAGTTAGAGAGAAAAACATTTAATATCAGGCTACAACAAGACAAATTTGGGGACAAATAGAGTAGATGGATTGATTTTATTTAAATCCAATGCAAATGGTGATTGCGTTACACTTTCATTTTTGTATATATACGGATGTATAGCAATGACACACCCCATGTGTTATATGTTGTCCTTTTGTAGTTTTTTTTTCTTTTCCTTTTATTTTTGTAATAACAAAAACTTTGTAAAAAAAGAATTGCAAAAAAATGAAATGTGTAATTAAAGAGCTTTAAAATGAGTGTTTGATGCCACGTTGTTTGTATATTTTACCTGTTTCTTGTTTTCTCTCCTCTGTTTTCTATGACAGGTGAAAACAAGAAAAAAAGGGAAGAAAACAATTAATAATTGATATCAGCAGCTAGAAGAACTGTTTATTTGAGGAGGAATTGTTACAATAACAAAAGTAAACACAACTTCCTTTTGTAAAATGAGAGTTACAGTGCATCCTGTCTCCTCCCTTCTCTGAAATTCAAAAGCATAAAGGATAATAACAGTTAATAACATCCTCAAAAACTCCAAAAAAGGAAAAAACAATCATTGATCAGAGTTCTAATACAGTCATTGATTAAATGTGTGCTTAAAGAGCTTTAAAATGAGAGTGTTTGATGCCACAATGTTTGTATATTTTACCTGTTTGTCGTTTTCTCTCCTCTGTTTTCTATGACAGGTGAAAACAAGAAAAAAAGGGAAAAAAACAATTAATAATTGATATCAGCAGGTAAAATAACTGTTTATTTGAGGAGGAATTGTTACAATAACAAAAGTAAACACAACTTCCTTTTGTAAAATGAGAGTTACAGTGCATCCTGTCTCCTCCCTTCTCTGAAATTCAAAAGCATAAAGAATAATAACAGTTAATAACATCCTCAAAAACTCCAAAAAAGGAAAAAACAATCATTGATCAGAGTTCTAATACAGTCATTGATTAAATGTGTACTTAAAGAGCTTTAAAATGAGTGTTTGATGCCACGATGTTTGTATATTTTACCTGTTTGTCGTTTTCTCTCCTCTGTTTTCTATGACAGGTGAAAACAAGAAAAAAAGGGAAAAAAACAATTAATAATTGATATCAGCAGCTAGAAGAACTGTTTATTTGAGGAGGAATTGTTACAATAACAAAAGTAAACACAACTTCCTTTTGTAAAATGAGAGTTACAGTGCATCCTGTCTCCTCCCTTCTCTGAAATTCAAAAGCATAAAGGATAATAACAGTTAATAACATCCTCAAAAACTCCAAATAAGGAAAAAACAATCATTGATCAGAGTTCTAATACAGTCATTGATTAAATGTGTACTTAAAGAGCTTTAAAATGAGAGTGTTTGATGCCACGATGTTTGTATATTTTACCTGTTTGTCGTTTTCTCTCCTCTATTTTCTGTGAAAGTAAAAAACAAGAAAAAAAGGGAAGAAAACAATTAATAATTGATATCAGCAGCTAGAAGAACTGTTTATTTGAGGAGGAATTGTTACAATAACAAAAGTAAACACAACTTCCTTTTGTAAAATGAGAGTTACAGTGCATCCTGTCTCCTCCCTTCTCTGAAATTCAAAAGCATAAAGGATAATAACAGTTAATAACATCCTCAAAAACTCCAAAAAAGGAAAAAACAATCATTGATCAGAGTTCTAATACAGTCATTGATTAAATGTGTGCTTAAAGAGCTTTAAAATGAGAGTGTTTGATGCCACAATGTTTGTATATTTTACCTGTTTCTTGTTTTCTCTCCTCTGTTTTCTATGACAGGTGAAAACAAGAAAAAAAGGGAAGAAAACAATTAATAAATGATATCAGCAGCTAGAAGAACTGTTTATTTGAGGAGGAATTGTTACAATAACAAAAGTAAACACAACTTCCTTTTGTAAAATGAGAGTTACAGTGCATCCTGTCTCCTCCCTTCTCTGAAATTCAAAAGCATAAAGGATAATAACAGTTAATAACATCCTCAAAAACTCCAAAAAAGGAAAAAACAATCATTGATCAGCGTTCTAATACAGTCATTGATTAAATGTGTGCTTAAAGACCTTTAAAATGAGTGTTTGATGCCACGATGTTTGTATATTTTACCTGTTTCTCGTTTTCTCTCCTCTGTTTTCTATGACAGGTGAAAACAAGAAAAAAAGGGAAAAAAACAATTAATAATTGATATCAGCAGGTAAAATAACTGTTTATTTGAGGAGGAATTGTTACAATAACAAAAGTAAACACAACTTCCTTTTGTAAAATGAGAGTTACAGTGCATCCTGTCTCCTCCCTTCTCTGAAATTCAAAAGCATAAAGAATAATAACAGTTAATAACATCCTCAAAAACTCCAAAAAAGGAAAAAACAATCATTGATCAGAGTTCTAATACAGTCATTGATTAAATGT
The DNA here is from genome assembly GCF_007364275.1 of Archocentrus centrarchus. Lineage (NCBI taxonomy): Eukaryota > Metazoa > Chordata > Actinopteri > Cichliformes > Cichlidae > Archocentrus > Archocentrus centrarchus. The sequence continues at coordinate 28,851,263 of NC_044362.1, read as the reverse complement.
GTACTTAAAGAGCTTTAAAATGAGTGTTTGATGCCACGATGTTTGTATATTTTACCTGTTTGTCGTTTTCTCTCCTCTGTTTTCTATGACAGGTGAAAACAAGAAAAAAAGGGAAAAAAACAATTAATAATTGATATCAGCAGCTAGAAGAACTGTTTATTTGAGGAGGAATTGTTACAATAACAAAAGTAAACACAACTTCCTTTTGTAAAATGAGAGTTACAGTGCATCCTGTCTCCTCCCTTCTCTGAAATTCAAAAGCATAAAGGATAATAACAGTTAATAACATCCTCAAAAACTCCAAATAAGGAAAAAACAATCATTGATCAGAGTTCTAATACAGTCATTGATTAAATGTGTACTTAAAGAGCTTTAAAATGAGAGTGTTTGATGCCACGATGTTTGTATATTTTACCTGTTTGTCGTTTTCTCTCCTCTATTTTCTGTGAAAGTAAAAAACAAGAAAAAAAGGGAAGAAAACAATTAATAATTGATATCAGCAGCTAGAAGAACTGTTTATTTGAGGAGGAATTGTTACAATAACAAAAGTAAACACAACTTCCTTTTGTAAAATGAGAGTTACAGTGCATCCTGTCTCCTCCCTTCTCTGAAATTCAAAAGCATAAAGGATAATAACAGTTAATAACATCCTCAAAAACTCCAAAAAAGGAAAAAAACAATCATTGATCAGAGTTCTAATACAGTCATTGATTAAATGTGTGCTTAAAGACCTTTAAAATGAGTGTTTGATGCCACGATGTTTGTATATTTTACCTGTTTGTCGTTTTCTCTCCTCTGTTTTCTATGACAGGTGAAAACAAGAAAAAAAGGGAAGAAAACAATTAATAAATGATATCAGCAGCTAGAAGAACTGTTTATTTGAGGAGGAATTGTTACAATAACAAAAGTAAACACAACTTCCTTTTGTAAAATGAGAGTTACAGTGCATCCTGTCTCCTCCCTTCTCTGAAATTCAAAAGCATAAAGGATAATAACAGTTAATAACATCCTCAAAAACTCCAAATAAGGAAAAAACAATCATTGATCAGCGTTCTAATACAGTCATTGATTAAATGTGTACTTAAAGAGCTTTAAAATGAGTGTTTGATGCCACGATGTTTGTATATTTTACCTGTTTGTCGTTTTCTCTCCTCTATTTTCTGTGAAAGTAAAAAACAAGAAAAAAAGGGAAAAAAACAATTAATAAATGATATCAGCAGCTAGAAGAACTGTTTATTTGAGGAGGAATTGTTACAATAACAAAAGTAAACACAACTTCCTTTTGTAAAATGAGAGTTACAGTGCATCCTGTCTCCTCCCTTCTCTGAAATTCAAAAGCATAAAGGATAATAACAGTTAATAACTTCATCAAAACTGAACAAAGTCAAAAGAATCATTGATCAGAGTTCTAATACAGTCATTGATTAAATGTGTACTTAAAGAGCTTTAAAATGAGAGTGTTTGATGCCACGATGTTTGTATATTTTACCTGTTTGTCGTTTTCTCTCCTCTGTTTTCTATGACAGGTGAAAACAAGAAAAAAAGGGAAGAAAACAATTAATAAATGATATCAGCAGCTAGAAGAACTGTTTATTTGAGGAGGAATTGTTACAATAACAAAAAAAAACACAACTTTCTTTTGTAAAATGAGAGTTACAGTGCATCCTGTCTCCTCCCTTCTCTGAAATTCAAAAGCATAAAGGATAATAACAGTTAATAACTTCATCAAAACTGAACAAAGTAAAAACAATCATTGATCAGAGTTCTAATACAGTCATTGATTAAATGTGTGCTTAAAGAGCTTTAAAATGAGAGTTTGATGCCACGATGTTTGTATATTTTACCTGTTTCTTGTTTTCTCTCCTCTGTTTTCTATGACAGGTGAAAACAAGAAAAAAAGGGAAGAAAACAATTAATAAATGATATCAGCAGCTAGAAGAACTGTTTATTTGAGGAGGAATTGTTACAATAACAAAAGTAAACACAACTTCCTTTTGTAAAATGAGAGTTACAGTGCATCCTGTCTCCTCCCTTCTCTGAAATTCAAAAGCATAAAGGATAATAACAGTTAATAACATCCTCAAAAACTCCAAAAAAGGAAAAAACAATCATTGATCAGCGTTCTAATACAGTCATTGATTAAATGTGTGCTTAAAGACCTTTAAAATGAGTGTTTGATGCCACGATGTTTGTATATTTTACCTGTTTGTCGTTTTCTCTCCTCTGTTTTCTATGACAGGTGAAAACAAGAAAAAAAGGGAAAAAAACAATTAATAAATGATATCAGCAGCTAGAAGAACTGTTTATTTGAGGAGGAATTGTTACAATAACAAAAGTAAACACAACTTCCTTTTGTAAAATGAGAGTTACAGAGCATCCTGTCTCCTCCCTTCTCTGAAATTCAAAAGCACAAAGGATAATAACAGTTAATAACTTCATCAAAAACTCCAAATAAGGAAAAAACAATCATTGATCAGAGTTCTAATACAGTCATTGATTAAATGTGTGCTTAAAGACCTTTAAAATGAGTGTTTGATGCCACGATGTTTGTATATTTTACCTGTTTGTCGTTTTCTCTCCTCTGTTTTCTATGACAGGTGAAAACAAGAAAAAAAGGGAAGAAAACAATTAATAATTGATATCAGCAGCTAGAAGAACTGTTTATTTGAGGAGGAATTGTTACAATAACAAAAGTAAACACAACTTCCTTTTGTAAAATGAGAGTTACAGTGCATCCTGTCTCCTCCCTTCTCTGAAATTCAAAAGCATAAAGGATAATAACAGTTAATAACATCCTCAAAAACTCCAAAAAAGGAAAAAACAATCATTGATCAGAGTTCTAATACAGTCATTGATTAAATGTGTACTTAAAGAGCTTTAAAATGAGTGTTTGATGCCACGATGTTTGTATATTTTACCTGTTTCTTGTTTTCTCTCCTCTGTTTTCTATGACAGGTGAAAACAAGAAAAAAAGGGAAGAAAACAATTAATAATTGATATCAGCAGCTAGAAGAACTGTTTATTTGAGGAGGAATTGTTACAATAACAAAAGTAAACACAACTTCCTTTTGTAAAATGAGAGTTACAGTGCATCCTGTCTCCTCCCTTCTCTGAAATTCAAAAGCATAAAGGATAATAACAGTTAATAACATCCTCAAAAACTCCAAATAAGGAAAAAACAATCATTGATCAGCGTTCTAATACAGTCATTGATTAAATGTGTACTTAAAGAGCTTTAAAATGAGAGTGTTTGATGCCACGATGTTTGTATATTTTACCTGTTTGTCGTTTTCTCTCCTCTATTTTCTGTGAAAGTAAAAAACAAGAAAAAAAGGGAAAAAAACAATTAATAAATGATATCAGCAGCTAGAAGAACTGTTTATTTGAGGAGGAATTGTTACAATAACAAAAGTAAACACAACTTCCTTTTGTAAAATGAGAGTTACAGTGCATCCTGTCTCCTCCCTTCTCTGAAATTCAAAAGCATAAAGGATAATAACAGTTAATAACATCCTCAAAAACTCCAAAAAAGGAAAAAACAATCATTGATCAGAGTTCTAATACAGTCATTGATTAAATGTGTGCTTAAAGACCTTTAAAATGAGTGTTTGATGCCACGATGTTTGTATATTTTACCTGTTTCTCGTTTTCTCTCCTCTGTTTTCTATGACAGGTGAAAACAAGAAAAAAAGGGAAAAAAACAATTAATAATTGATATCAGCAGGTAAAAGAACTGTTTATTTGAGGAGGAATTGTTACAATAACAAAAGTAAACACAACTTCCTTTTGTAAAATGAGAGTTACAGTGCATCCTGTCTCCTCCCTTCTCTGAAATTCAAAAGCATAAAGGATAATAACAGTTAATAACATCCTCAAAAACTCCAAATAAGGAAAAAACAATCATTGATCAGCGTTCTAATACAGTCATTGATTAAATGTGTACTTAAAGAGCTTTAAAATGAGTGTTTGATACCACGATGTTTGTATATTTTACCTGTTTGTCGTTTTCTCTCCTGTTTTCTATGACAGGTGAAAACAAGAAAAAAAGGGAAGAAAACAATTAATAATTGATATCAGCAGCTAGAAGAACTGTTTATTTGAGGAGGAATTGTTACAATAACAAAAGTAAACACAACTTCCTTTTGTAAAATGAGAGTTACAGTGCATCCTGTCTCCTCCCTTCTCTGAAATTCAAAAGCATAAAGAATAATAACAGTTAATAACATCCTCAAAAACTCCAAAAAAGGAAAAAACAATCATTGATCAGAGTTCTAATACAGTCATTGATTAAATGTGTACTTAAAGAGCTTTAAAATGAGTGTTTGATGCCACGATGTTTGTATATTTTACCTGTTTGTCGTTTTCTCTCCTCTGTTTTCTATGACAGGTGAAAACAAGAAAAAAAGGGAAGAAAACAATTAATAATTGATATCAGCAGCTAGAAGAACTGTTTATTTGAGGAGGAATTGTTAGAATAACAAAAGTAAACACAACTTCCTTTTGTAAAATGAGAGTTACAGTGCATCCTGTCTCCTCCCTTCTCTGAAATTCAAAAGCATAAAGGATAATAACAGTTAATAACATCCTCAAAAACTCCAAAAAAGGAAAAAACAATCATTGATCAGCGTTCTAATACAGTCATTGATTAAATGTGTGCTTAAAGAGCTTTAAAATGAGTGTTTGATGCCACGTTGTTTGTATATTTTACCTGTTTCTTGTTTTCTCTCCTCTGTTTTCTATGACAGGTGAAAACAAGAAAAAAAGGGAAAAAAACAATTAATAATTGATATCAGCAGCTAGAAGAACTGTTTATTTGAGGAGGAATTGTTACAATAACAAAAGTAAACACAACTTCCTTTTGTAAAATGAGAGTTACAGTGCATCCTGTCTCCTCCCTTCTCTGAAATTCAAAAGCATAAAGGATAATAACAGTTAATAACATCCTCAAAAACTCCAAAAAAGGAAAAAACAATCATTGATCAGCGTTCTAATACAGTCATTGATTAAATGTGTGCTTAAAGAGCTTTAAAATGAGTGTTTGATGCCACGTTGTTTGTATATTTTACCTGTTTCTTGTTTTCTCTCCTCTGTTTTCTATGACAGGTGAAAACAAGAAAAAAAGGGAAAAAAACAATTAATAATTGATATCAGCAGGTAAAAGAACTGTTTATTTGAGGAGGAATTGTTACAATAACAAAAGTAAACACAACTTCCTTTTGTAAAATGAGAGTTACAGTGCATCCTGTCTCCTCCCTTCTCTGAAATTCAAAAGCATAAAGGATAATAACAGTTAATAACATCCTCAAAAACTCCAAATAAGGAAAAAACAATCATTGATCAGCGTTCTAATACAGTCATTGATTAAATGTGTACTTAAAGAGCTTTAAAATGAGAGTGTTTGATGCCACGATGTTTGTATATTTTACCTGTTTGTCGTTTTCTCTCCTCTATTTTCTGTGAAAGTAAAAAACAAGAAAAAAAGGGAAGAAAACAATTAATAATTGATATCAGCAGCTAGAAGAACTGTTTATTTGAGGAGGAATTGTTACAATAACAAAAGTAAACACAACTTCCTTTTGTAAAATGAGAGTTACAGTGCATCCTGTCTCCTCCCTTCTCTGAAATTCAAAAGCATAAAGGATAATAACAGTTAATAACATCCTCAAAAACTCCAAAAAAGGAAAAAACAATCATTGATCAGAGTTCTAATACAGTCATTGATTAAATGTGTACTTAAAGAGCTTTAAAATGAGTGTTTGATGCCACGATGTTTGTATATTTTACCTGTTTGTCGTTTTCTCTCCTCTATTTTCTGTGAAAGTAAAAAACAAGAAAAAAAGGGAAAAAAACAATTAATAAATGATATCAGCAGCTAGAAGAACTGTTTATTTGAGGAGGAATTGTTACAATAACAAAAGTAAACACAACTTCCTTTTGTAAAATGAGAGTTACAGTGCATCCTGTCTCCTCCCTTCTCTGAAATTCAAAAGCATAAAGGATAATAACAGTTAATAACTTCATCAAAACTGAACAAAGTCAAAAGAATCATTGATCAGAGTTCTAATACAGTCATTGATTAAATGTGTACTTAAAGAGCTTTAAAATGAGAGTGTTTGATGCCACGATGTTTGTATATTTTACCTGTTTGTCGTTTTCTCTCCTCTGTTTTCTATGACAGGTGAAAACAAGAAAAAAAGGGAAGAAAACAATTAATAAATGATATCAGCAGCTAGAAGAACTGTTTATTTGAGGAGGAATTGTTACAATAACAAAAAAAAACACAACTTCCTTTTGTAAAATGAGAGTTACAGTGCATCCTGTCTCCTCCCTTCTCTGAAATTCAAAAGCATAAAGGATAATAACAGTTAATAACTTCATCAAAACTGAACAAAGTAAAAACAATCATTGATCAGAGTTCTAATACAGTCATTGATTAAATGTGTACTTAAAGAGCTTTAAAATGAGTGTTTGATATCACGATGTTTGTATATTTTACCTGTTTCTTGTTTTCTCTCCTCTGTTTTCTATGACAGGTGAAAACAAGAAAAAAAGGGAAAAAACAATTAATAATTGATATCAGCAGCTAGAAGAACTGTTTATTTGAGGAGGAATTGTTACAATAACAAAAGTAAACACAACTTCCTTTTGTAAAATGAGAGTTACAGTGCATCCTGTCTCCTCCCTTCTCTGAAATTCAAAAGCATAAAGGATAATAACAGTTAATAACATCCTCAAAAACTCCAAATAAGGAAAAAACAATCATTGATCAGAGTTCTAATACAGTCATTGATTAAATGTGTGCTTAAAGAGCTTTAAAATGAGTGTTTGATATCACGATGTTTGTATATTTTACCTGTTTGTCGTTTTCTCTCCTCTGTTTTCTATGACAGGTGAAAACAAGAAAAAAAGGGAAGAAAACAATTAATAATTGATATCAGCAGCTAGAAGAACTGTTTATTTGAGGAGGAATTGTTACAATAACAAAAGTAAACACAACTTCCTTTTGTAAAATGAGAGTTACAGTGCATCCTGTCTCCTCCCTTCTCTGAAATTCAAAAGCATAAAGGATAATAACAGTTAATAACATCCTCAAAAACTCCAAAAAAGGAAAAAAACAATCATTGATCAGAGTTCTAATACAGTCATTGATTAAATGTGTACTTAAAGAGCTTTAAAATGAGAGTGTTTGATGCCACGATGTTTGTATATTTTACCTGTTTGTCGTTTTCTCTCCTCTATTTTCTGTGAAAGTAAAAAACAAGAAAAAAAGGGAAAAAAACAATTAATAAATGATATCAGCAGCTAGAAGAACTGTTTATTTGAGGAGGAATTGTTACAATAACAAAAGTAAACACAACTTCCTTTTGTAAAATGAGAGTTACAGTGCATCCTGTCTCCTCCCTTCTCTGAAATTCAAAAGCATAAAGGATAATAACAGTTAATAACATCCTCAAAAACTCCAAAAAAGGAAAAAACAATCATTGATCAGCGTTCTAATACAGTCATTGATTAAATGTGTACTTAAAGACCTTTAAAATGAGAGTGTTTGATGCCACGATGTTTGTATATTTTACCTGTTTGTCGTTTTCTCTCTGTTTTCTGTGAAAGTAAAAAACAAGAAAAAAAGGGAAAAAAACAATTAATAAATGATATCAGCAGCTAGAAGAACTGTTTATTTGAGGAGGAATTGTTACAATAACAAAAGTAAACACAACTTCCTTTTGTAAAATGAGAGTTACAGTGCATCCTGTCTCCTCCCTTCTCTGAAATTCAAAAGCATAAAGGATAATAACAGTTAATAACATCCTCAAAAACTCCAAAAAAGGAAAAAACAATCATTGATCAGCGTTCTAATACAGTCATTGATTAAATGTGTGCTTAAAGAGCTTTAAAATGAGAGTTTGATGCCACGATGTTTGTATATTTTACCTGTTTCTCGTTTTCTCTCCTGTTTTCTATGACAGGTGAAACCAAGAAAAAAAGGGAAGAAAACAATTAATAATTGATATCAGCAGTAAATGAAGGATGTCTTTCAAAATAAGCTGTTAATAACTCATTCAGGATGATTTCATGGCCAAAATACAATCAACTGTATGCCAAAACTTGGACTCAGACATGGAAAACACAACAACTGAACAGCTGAGAGCCACCTGTTTCACTTTATCTGCAGTCAGTTCTTGACAGGGTCCATAAAATCAGCCCGGAGTAACATTAACTACGAGGACAGGTAACCAGATCACCTCATCTGCCCCACCGAAATAAATCCGAGGGGCTTTTTCAACTTTTAACCTCAAGACTTGCCTCTATGTTAGCTAATATGCAGGTAGCTAATGTTCTATAAGCTAACTCCACCGCCACAATCTCACATTTCTGAATAAAAACTACAAATAAAGAATTACCTTCATTATATTATACCAGAATAATGTTACTTAACTGGTAACGGCATGAATGAAGCATATTTAACAGAAACAAATACAGCGATTACCTTTGAGAAGCGGTGCCCTCCAGCAGGGACAAAAAAAAGTGGGGGGAAAAGGCGTTTACGGTGGCCGCTGTTTTTTGCTATCTGGGTAACTTCATCACAAACTGTCTAAATTAAAAGAATTACCGATCTCTGCTCTCTATAAGGCAAACAGCAGATGAAAAAAGATGAACATTAAACAGCTGTTTAGACAGAAGATGGCGGATAAACTGAATTCTTGTGTTTCATTGCTTATGTTTCCATTATCATTCGCTCTTAGTGACACATAAACAGACTAGAATGGAATGTAACACAATCAAGAATCAAAGAATAACACACCATGATGCCGGTCTTTAAAGTAAACATCTGATTGCCTGAGACAGTAAACAGCCTTTTGCGGCTCCTAAAATTGTTTCTCAGGTCTGGCATAAATATTTCACATGACATTTTCACACTCATGAAGTCCTAATCCCAATCCTAATCACTGTAAGCGATTAAAGGTCATTCTAATGTGCACTTGACTCTTTGTGACTTGAAATATATTTTATTGCTACAATTTACCATCGCGGTCACTCAAGGGTGAAGGTAATTGAGGGCTGATAGCTCACCGAAAAATACCGAGGTCGTTTTTCGATACTTGAGCAGTTGTTTTTTTCAAATTTCACCTCTTTTTTAGAAATCTCTGCTCCCGTGTCCACTGTTGCCGACTCCTCGGTAAGGAAAGTAGCTATTGGCTGTCCTAAAAGTCGCTGTGTGACGTCATCACCGAATTTGCATACTTGGTTATTTGCATGTTGTTGCAATCGAGGCTGTAGGAGAGAGGAATAACATTTTTGAAGAGACAAAAAAAACCCCACCCTAAATATGTTTAGAAATACTAGGGCTGGGGAATATGGACCAAAATAATATCTCAATATTTGTTTTACCTTAATGGTGAAATACAAAATATATCTTGATATTTTTTTCTTCCCAAAAGGTATAAACCAAAAAGCACTTCTGAGTCAAAGTTACATGTCCCAAATGTCACACAGAAACTTTTATTAACATTCAGCTGTAAATGTACGTGAGAAATTGCTCAAAAATAAACCACTGGCATATTTAAATAATAATGCTCCTCAAATATATTAATGCTATTTTCCTCCATAACAAAAGACTCGTAGCCGTGCTATTAAAATGTAAACAGAAGAGATACAGAGAAAAAAAGGCTGACTGATTCTTTCAAAAGCCAGTCTGCAGTGAAGTAGACGTCACCAAAGAGGTTTGGGTAGATTGTATCTTCGGGTACTTTGGTGTGGGTAGGTGTGTGTAGCCATGCATGTATGTGTCTGTGGATGCATGTGCATAGGCATGGTTGGGTAATATTATAACTAGTTTAATTATGAACTTGCAAAATGACATGGGGACAGGACTAGATAACCTCTTGCTTCTTCCTGCTCCCTTTTGAACACCTTGAGATTTATTTATAAAATACATTGCTGGTCATTTTATTTATTGATGTTTGCTTTGCAACTGTTGTATATGTAAATATATGTACATATGCATAAACACAGTGATTAAATGTGTGCTTAAAGAGTTTCAAAATGACAGTGTTTGATACCACGCTGTTTGCACATTTTACCTGTTTCTCATTTTCTCTCTTCTGTTTTCTGTGAAAATTAAAAATAACACAAAAACAAGAAGAAAATTTATAATAAATGATATCAGCAGCTAGAAGAACTGTTTATTTGAGGAGAAATTGTTACAGTAACAAAAGTAAACACAACTTCCTTTTGTAAAATGAGAGTTACAGTGCATCCTGTCTCCTCCCTTCTCTGAAATTCAAAATCATAAAGGATAATAACAGTTAATAACTTCATCAAAAACTCCAAAAAAGGAAAAAGAATAATTGATCAGAGTTCTAATACAGTCATTGATTAAATGTGTGCTTAAAGAGCTTTAAAATGAGAGTGTTTGATACCACTTTGTTTGCATATTCAATTCAATTCAATTCTATTTTATTTATATAGCGGCAAATCACAACAAACTGTCGCCTCAAGCTGCTTTGTATTGTGGGTAAAGACCCTACAATAATACAGAGAAAACCCAACAGTCAAAACGACCCCCTATGAGCAGCACTTGGCGACAGTGGGAAGGAAAAACTCCCTTTTAGTAGGAACAAACCTCCAGCAGAACCAGGCTCAGGGAGGGGGGGTCATCTGCTGTGATGGTTGGGCTGAGGGGAGAGAAAGACATGCTGTGGAAGAGAGCCAGAAATTAATAACAATTAATGATTAAATGCAGAGTGGAGTATAAACAAAGTAAATAAGATGAATGAAATGAAACAGTCCATTATGGGAACCCCCCCAGCAGCCTAGGCCTATAGCAGCATAACTAAGGGATGGTTCAGGGTCACCTGATCCAGCCCTAACTACAAGCTTGATCAAAAAGGAAAGTTTTAAGCCTAATCTTAAAAATAGAGAGGGTGTCTGTCTCCCGAATCCAAGCTGGGAGTTGGTTCCACAGAAGAGGGGCCTGAAAGCTGAAGGCTCTGCCTCCCATTCTACTCTTAAGTATCCTAGGAACCACAAGTAAGCCAGCAGTCTGAGAATGAAGTGCTCTGTTGGGGTGATATGGTACTATGAGGTCTTTGAGATAAGATGGGGCCTGATTATTCAAGACCTTGTATGTGAGGAGAAGAATTTTAAATTCTATTCTAGATTTAACAGGGAGCCAATGAAGAGAAGCCAATATGAGAGAAATCTGCTCTCTCTTTCTAGTCCCTGTCAGTACTCTAGCTGCAGCATTTTGGATCAGCTGAAGGCTTTTCAGGAAGCTTTTAGGACAGCCTGATAATAATGAATTACAATAGTCCACCTTAGAAGTAATAAATGCATGAATTAGCTTTTCAGCATCACTCTGAGAAAGGATGTTTCTAATTTTAGAAATATTGCGCAAATGCAAAAAAGCGGTCCTACATATTTGTTTAATATGTGCATTGAAGGACATATCCTGGTCAAAAATGACTCCAAGATTTCTCAGTGTTACTGGAGGCCAAAGTAATGCCATCCAGAGTAAGTATCTGGTTAGACACCATGTTTCTAAGATTTGTGGGGCCGAGAACAAGAATTTCAGTTTTATCTGAATTTAGAAGCAGGAAATTAGAGGTCATCCAGGCCTTAATGTCTTTAAGACATTCCTGCAGTTTAACTAATTGATGTGTGTCATCTGGCTTCATTGATAGGTAAAGCTGAGTATCATCTGCATATCAATGAAAACTGATGCAGTGCTTTCTAATAATACTGCCTAAGGGAAGCATGTATAATGTAAATAAAATTGGTCCTAGCACAGAACCCTGTGGAACTCCATAATTAACCTTAGTGTGTGAAGAAGACTCCCCATTTACATGAACAAATTGGAGTCTATGAGATAAATATGATTCAAACCACTGCAGTGCAGTACCTTTAATACCTATAGCAAGCTCTAATCTCTGTAATAAAATGTTATGGTCAACAGTATCAAAAGCTGCACTGAGGTCCAACAGGACAAGCACAGAGATGAGTCCACTGTCAGAGGCTGTAAGAAGATCATTGGTAACCTTCACTAATGCTGTTTCTGTACTGTGATGAATTCTGAAACCTGACTGAAACTCTTCAAATAAACCGTTCCTCTGCAGATGATCAGTTAGCTGTTTTACAACTACTCTTTCAAGAATCTTTGAGAGAAAAGGAAGGTTGGAGATTGGCCTATAATTAGCTAAGACAGCTGGGTCAAGTGATGGCTTTTTAAGTAGAGGTTTAATTACAGCCACCTTGAAGGTCTGTGGTACATAGCCAACTAATAAAGACTGATTGATCATTTTTAAGATTGAAGCATCAATAATTGGAAAGACTTCTTTGAACAGTCTAGTAGGAATGGGATCTAATAAACATGTTGCTGGTTTGGAGGAAGTAACTATTGAAGTTAACTAAAATTTTATTTGTAAAGAAATCCATGAAGTCACTACTAGTTAAGTGAAAGGAATACTCGGCTCTACAGAGCTCTGACTCTTTGTCAGCCTGGCTACGGTGCTGAAAACAAACCTGGGGTTCTTATTTTTTTCAATTAATGATGAATAGTAAGATGTCCTAGCTTTACGGAGGGCTTTTTTATAGAGCAACAAACTCTTTTTCCAGGCTAAATGAGCATCGTCTGATTTAGTGAGACGCCATTCCCTCTCCAGGTTACAGGTTATCTTCTTTAAGTTGTGCATTTGCGAATTATACCACGGAGTCAGGCACTTCTGATTTGAAGCTTTCCTTTTCAGAGGAGCCACAGTATCCAAAGTCGTACGCACTGGGAGCAGAGTTTAGGTAGCTGCTCTGTACTGTGTTGGCACTGAAGAGCATAACAATGAAGGAATTAGTTCCTTAAACTTAGTTACAGCACTTTCAGAAAGACTTCTACTAAGAAATGATCAGACAGGAGGGGGCTTTCAGGGAATACTGTTAAGTCTTCAGTTTCTATGCCATATGTCAGGACATGATTAAAGTGGTGGGTGGGCTCCTTTACATTTTGAGAGAAGCCAATTGAATCTAATAATAGCTTGAATGCAGTGTTGAGGCTGTCATTCTCAGCATCTACATGGATGTTAAAATCACCCACTATAATTATTTTATCTGAACTGAGCACTAAATCAGATAAAAAGTCTGAGAAATCAGACAGAAACTCTGAGTAAGGACCAGGTGGACGATAGATAATAACAAATAAAACAGGTTTTTGATTTTCCCAATTAGGATGGACAAGACTAAGAGTCAGGCTTTCAAAAGAATGAAAACTTTGTCTGGGTCTTTGATTAATTAATAAGCTGGAATTGAAGATTGCAGCTAATCCTCCTCCTCGACCTGTGCTTCGAGCATTCTGACAGTTACTGTGACTCGGGGGTGTTGATTCATTTAAACTAACATATTCATCCTGCTGTAACCAGGTTTCTGTAAGGCAGAATAAATCAATACGTTGATCAATTATTAAATCATTTACTAATAGGGACTTGGAAGAGAGAGACCTAATGTTTAACAATCCACATTTAATTGTTTTATTTTTTGGTGCAGTTGATGAAGCTGTATTATTTATTGTTTTTGAATTTTTATGCTTAAATAGCTTTTTGCTGATTTTAGCTTTGGTTTTTGGTGGTCTGGGAGCAGGCACCGACTCTATGGGGATGGGGTTTTGGGGGGATGGCAGGAGGAGAGAAGCTGCAGAGAGGCGTATAAGACTGCAACTCTGCTTCCTGGTATCAACCCTGGGTAGTCAGTTTTTAGGAGGGTTAATAAATTTGGCCAGATTTCTAGAAATGAGAGCTGCTCCATCCAAAGTGGGATGGATGCCAGGTTGCGCACACACTCTGGCTCGCACTCCATTCAAATCAATAAGGACAATGAAACTGTGCAGCCATAAAACGTGATTTAAAAGTGATATCAGCATCAAAATGTCTGGCTGTTGTGTGTTTGGCTAACAGAATTTCTACTCTACCAAAAGCAGACTGAAGTTGTACTCTGTAAAACCAAACAGTGTATCTTAATAAAAGAAGTAAGTTCATTTAACTTAACCTGCTGAAAAAGTTGGAACCACTCATTCCCATAAATTAAATGCAATTAAAAATGAATTGTTGAAGTTCTAACTCAGTTGTTTTGAGTACACAGTTGGTTTTAGCTGTGACAGTGGGTGGCATAGTGCTGCATTGTTAAGTATATCCCATGATTCAGTAGATCATAAAAACACTTAACAGAAATAAGTTGAAATAATCATTTTCTGTATGAATTCATCAGTCTCTTAAATCATTGTGGAGGAATTTTGGTCGACTCTTCTGTACAACGTTGCTTCAGTTCATTGAGGTTTGCAGGCCGTCATTCATGCGCAGCTCTCAGCATTTCAGTCAGGTTGAGGTCTGGACTCTGGCTGGGCCATTGTGTTATAGATCTGCTGGTGTGATTGGGATCAGTGTCCTGTCACATGAATAAACTTGAGCCAAGCTTTAGTTGTCAGATGGATCTCCTCACATTTAACTCTACAGATGGAAGGACCGGGGCACATGGCCAACTCAGTGACTGCAGAACAAGCCCAAATTGTCATCCCTCCAGCACTGTGCTTGACAGCTGGTATGAGGTGATATGATTCTGTGTTTGGTTTTCACAAAGCATGGTGCTGTGCATTATGGCCAAGCATCTCCACTCTTGTGGCTTGCTCAGATGCAGTTTTGTAAACAAACTGTGCTGCCATGATCTTTTTCTCCTGGTAACACTTCCAAACAAGTCACATTTGTCTTTTTCTAACTGTAGTGTCGCGGATTTTAACATTTAACATGAGTCTGAGACGTAGCTCTTGGATTTTTGCAGTTTGACTGACTACTGCATGGTCTGAGTTTAGGGAGAATTTACTGGGATGTTCCCTTCTGGGAAGACTGGCGACTGTCTTGAATGTTTTCGACTTGTGAACGGTCTTTCTCGCTGTAGAATGATGGACTTCAAATTGATTGGAAATAGCCTTTTAACCATTCCCAGACTGACAGGTGCAACAGTTGCTTCTTTAAGATCATTGCTTGTCCTCCTTCTTTCGGCATTTTGGTTACACACACCTGAATGCTCCAAACCAGAATATTTACCAAAACTTTTATAGAGATGGTCACACTTCCAGATGATCAAATAATAAAGCTACTTTCCCTCTTAAGTTGTATGGAAGAAGGAAGGGTGTTCTTAGTTTTTCCTCACACTGCTTCTGCATTTTTGGTAACTTTCACACTTTAAAAAAACCATCTGGTGGGCTAATTTTGGCTCCCAGTCTGCATGTTTGACAACACTGGTATAGGCAGCCCAGTTCTTCCACTTAAGACTGGGAAAACACACTACAGGGGCCACTGTCTTAAACCATGAAAGAGGCTTCATATTCATATTAAAGTTCTCAGAATAAAATCCCAAATTAAATGTATAAAAATGGCCAAGCAGTGTCTGTATTTAACAGATGAACAGTCACGTGGAACCCATCTCCACATCCACAGGAGTCCAATAACCAAACAGAGAGGACGTGATTTTTTCCTCATAATTATTTAATCACACATACATTTACATCATGCAGTCAATCCAAAACTGTGATCTCATTAATGTCCCGTCTCCGTCCATATCAGAGCCCAGCTATTTGTGCCCCAGTTCTCCAGGAATGATCCAGTACCTTGTCCACTGATGGAGCCCCAAAACTGTCCTTTAAAAATTGACCAACTATTACACAGTAATAAAAAAAAGTGGCTACACTTTTAATTTAGAATTAATGCAAAATTTAATTTAGGTAAACACAAGTCATTTTTCCTGTATTTATTCCCCATTTTATATCCAGTTTTGGTGGGAGGTCAAAGGATAAACATTTTGAGGTCCATGCTGCAAAGTCTTAACTAAATCTAGAAGGTTACACAGAGGGTATAAACCATCTCGATAAGACACCAAACACTGTCCTGTCATAGATGCGAGGGAGCTACTCCTCCCTGCAGCTTGCAGAGCGTAACTGTTACAACTGAATACACTTCAACGACAACAAGCAGCTGTCGAAACCTTTTTTTTTTTTTTTAAGCTCCATTCAAAAAATAGCCTTACGTGGAGTGTTTTTATCTGAGTGCAGCTATTGTAAAGAAGTGCTATTTTAACCCAACTTCCCTGTTCCATGATGACAGGTTTTAGTATGACAACTCTTAGAGAAAGCTGAAATCCTATCCCTCCTTTTTCCAGCTACATTTGTTCCACTAGTCTCAAAAATGTATCATTTTTCAGTAGAAGTTTCTTTAATCAGTCTTCCCAAAAAGCTTCATGCTCAAAACTTTGGGTCATATTTGAATTTTTATACAGTTTGCGCACCTTGTCAGCTGTCTGTTTATAGCAGCTGCAGAAGATTTTAGTATTTAATATGACAATTAAAAAAAGAAGAAAACTCGGCATCATGTCTCAGCTTTTCAGAAAGAGTGATGAAAGAATAAAACACATGAATTACTTGACACCAGTGAAACAAAATGCAACACAGAGGAGGAGTGGCAGGTCCTACCTCTGCAAACACACCATGACCACACCTGCCGGTCGACCGTATACAGTGTATTTTACAGTATATTGCACTTACACAAGATGTTAGTGTTCTCATGCTGGGGTTACAATCGCAACAAGCTCTTTGCCAAATGCCCCGGGGCTTCACAGGGTTAAAAAAAAAAAAAAAAAAAGTGATGGGAAATTTAAAAAAAAAATTAAATTAAAAATACATCAAGGAGAAGAAAAAACAAAATAAATTCTACACCCCTGGGATAAATTTAGTTAAATAAACCCTTCCTCCAGATGATGACAGAAGATCATTGTGCAATTTTAGACCCCGCCCTCCCTGACTGGCTGATCAGCAGCAAGGGTCTAACCCACTGACCGAACACTCCCACCCCAACCGCCCATGGTTAACCCCCACTTTCAAATAGAAATCTACACCATCTATGGAACAAAGAAAGAGATACAGTACATAAAACCCAGCATGACATTCTGAAAATTTACAACTGAAAGGGGCGCGTACAGTTACGGGTCTTTAATCTATAAGAAAGAACAAAAAGAAGAAGAAGAAAAAAAAAAACAAAGGTGTGGGAGGGAATACGGAAGAAGCAGCGAGGCACGCTTGAAAAGAAAACATGACACTGCAGGGATTCAAGAGTTTAAACTACAAACAAGAAAAAAAGAAGAGGTCCTGAATATCCGAGTGAAAGGAGACAAGTTACTGATAGGGACCCAGCAAGGACAGGACATGCATCATGTGCTATTTCCATCTATACACCTGCAATCAATCTATGTGCTCCAATGTGCAGAGAGATATAAACAGCGTCCATTAACACGTCATTATTAACCACTGAGGGAAGTATAAACAGTACATTTAGCTACGTAGCACAGGCTATGCTAAAAGGTGGAAGTCTGCTGTGTTAACCGGATCATCCTCCTCTCTTTTCCCTTCATTCTACATTCTTTGCATCCTTCTCATGAAGCCACCATTGACGAGTATAGGTTTTATTTTAACTTAATATTAAAAACAGTTGGCCTCCACAGGTATTTAGGTAAATACATCTACAGTACACCATCGCACATCTTCTGGGCTTTTATTTGAATCCTTCCGTTTAGCCTCGTCTCTCCAGGGAAGCATGTGCAGTAGTGCCAATTTTACATCTGTACAACAAGACTGGACAAACAGTAGTGCTCAACGCCATCAAGTCAATTCAAAACTTTTTTTGTAGGTTTTTTTTTTGTATTTCCCTTAAAGAAGCATGTAAAATCGACCCAGAGAAAAATGTGGTTAACAGCCAATAATAATAATAATCATAATCACAATGAAATGTACAGAGGTTAGCCTATAGGGTCAAGCTGTTTCTCACTGTAGGTCTCCTCTTCATTTTTTTGGTCTTTTTTTAATTTTAGGTGTTTATTTTTCTCTCTCTTTTTTTTTTTTGGATCTTGCGACCGTTACATTCAGCTTGGCACAGTGCAGAACTACTCGCACGACGACGACAGATGACGACAGACTGAGCAAAACAAACAAACAAAAAAAACCAAAACAAAAACAAAAAACCCCCAAAGCTACACATTCAAGTCGCGTGCGGTCTTGCTCGCCAAGGCTGTGCTCAAGACTGCGTTTGGTTGAGTGAATAAGAATATTATCTCGCCTGTCGTAAATGAAAACTGTTGTCTTCTTTCTTTTATTATGTCCAGTAAGAGAAAAAGAGATAAGTCAAGATTAGAACTTGGGGGGAGGGTGGGTAGGTGGAGGTGTGGTGGGGGCTGGAGCTGTACAGGCTGGGAATATTTATATATATATATTTATAATTCAGGAACTCCTTCGTGGTTCCAAAGCTGTGACGAGGAGCCCGTTCACTGTAATGGAATGACAGGTTGTCGGGGTGGGCGGGGGGGTGATATTGGCTTCTTCTGTGGTGTCGTCCTTCTGTTCTGCTGCTCTTCAACTATAGGGAGAAAAAAAAATTGCCAAGTGCATTAGTGACGACTACTTCCATTCAAATTGGGAAGAAGTTGTCAGTTGTTTCTTTAACAGACTGATTCAGTTTTCCTGGATACTGATTAAAGTCTAACATGTCTGCTTTTAGAAGCATTATCGTGTATCGTTTTTAGGACTGTTGCCTCCCTTAAAAAACGGACTCGTTTTTCTCTCTCGTGCCCCCCTTTCTCCACTCACTTCTTGTCAGGTTTGCTGCTGCCCCCTCCCCTGATAGACACCGTCTGGCTGTTCTGGTAGAAGCCGCCTCCACTGCGGTTGATGTTGGGGTGGGTGGGTGATGCCACTGGCTGCTGCCCAGGCCTGATGGGTTTGGCTGGGGACAAAAGGAAGACAAGTTACCTTTAGAAGACTATTAGCTTTGCCAGCATGACCTGCATTATGACAAGCAACCAATCAGCAGAAAGTCGGAGTGAAGTGGAACTAAAACTGCTGTTTCTAGACAGAAGATAAACTAAGGGGCTGCACCGAGGCCCAGTATAAGATCAATTTTGATTATTTTGAACTGTCGATCATACAAAGTTAATCTTAGGAAGTCCAAGAATGAGGGAAAAAAGGAGAGACATGAGCATAACAGGTCCCCATTAAAATGCTTTTAAACCCATAAAATCTAAAGACGAAAAAACAAACAAATAAAAAAAAAAACCCCCACAAAAACTCATATTTAACATTAGATAAAAAAATTGCATAAATTACACAAACTCAGCTATTTGCAGGTTGAAATTAACTTGAGCTCTTCCAAAACTTTTGGTTGGTAGATTACAAGTGTTGTAATCAGTTCTGAATGTACCTAAAAAGGTCTGTTTAAATAATATTCATATATTAGCAAAATAACAGGACAGTATTATATAAGCCTGTCAGCCACCATAACATAATGTTAACTTTCTGCCTTACATAAAAGGTGGTATTGAGGGGTTCTAATCCTGTTCATCCCTACTAACCAATCTGGGCTGAGTGTCCCCTCCTGGCCATGTTCTTGGCCCTGACGGCCTCCTTGATGCGGTCCACCTCCTGCTGGTAGCGCTTGCGGTCGCGGGCAGCGTTCTCCTTGGCTTCCTTCAAAGCAGACTCCAAGGCCTTGACCCGCTCAGCCGTAGCTCGAAGACGCTTTTCCAGTTTAGGAAGCTCACAGCGCAGGTCTGCATTATCACGCACCAGCTATGGGACAATTTGCATGATAATGTTCAAATCATTTAGTAATTTAGGCTTCATACATAAGTCTACCAATAAAGGAAAATAGACTAAGCATCAGCAGGCCAACAAAAATATGACATGAAAATAAAGTACACCAGCTGATGTGCACATCTGTCTCCTACCTGTTTGTGAACCTTGGTGAGCTGTTCAAGATTGTTCTCAAGAAAGGAAATTTTCTGTTTCTGTGCTGCACTCCCACCTGTATCATCTGAGTCCATCTCAGCGCTCTGCACAAAATAAAACATTATTCATCTCCGACATTTGTTAAACACACCTCCTATCTGTTACCACATTCTCATTTACTGCTGATGTGCTGTGTCTTAAAAAAAAAATACAATTCCTCTTTACAGAAAAAAAAAAAAAAAGTCTCTTTGCCATCCGACTATCAACTTCTGAAAGTTTACCTTTTTGACTCTGGTGGCCAGATCCTGGACAAAGAGTTTCCTCAGGTTGTGCAGAGTCTGCAGCTCCTTAGCCTGAAATAAAAACAGACAGGCATATTTTAAACTCATGTAGAAAAGCATGAAACAACTGCGGTGTTTCCCACACATTTTTAACAGTAGTGTGTTTGTATGCAAAGTGAGGTACTTGCATGCCACATTATGCAGTTTATAACATGCTTCTCTGAAAATATTTTAACTGTCAAGCATTGTGTGACAAATTAATCCCTGAATAATTAAGCTGTCCAGTGAGTCTTTCGCCCCACAAATGATCTTCGACTCCACAGTGCTGGACTGCAGAGCTCTGCTCCTCAGTCTTAGAGAGCTCTGCACAGTTCTCCATCTGCTTTAGGTTCTGGTTAGAGTGGCTCTGTAGCATTCAGAGGACTTCTAGAGCAGACCAAGAACTACCTGTGCCAGCTGCAGTCCAAGACTGTGAGCTGGACTCAGTCCAGCTATGGGGTAAAATGCTGGAAAAGCCGAATGACACCGATGACACTACATTAAACCAGCAGAACAGGAACAGGAAGACAGGAAGGACCGGGACCAGGTTGTTACTCGTGACTAAACTTTCAGAATAAGAGCAAGGGAACTGAGTATAAAGCAGATGGATCTGTCTCTTGGATGCGGAATTGGTAAAATGAGTTCCCAAATATACCTGGGCAGGCACTGATAAGACTTCACCTGGGCAGACTGTCCAAGTTTGTGGGAAACACACATACATATCAGTGTTTTATTTATCAATGAACTCACCACTGTTTCTTCCAGACCCTTCAGGTCCTGTCTGGCCTGTTCCCTTCTATCCTGCATCACCCTGAACAACAACAAAAGAACAATGAATAGATGGTACATGAAATAAAATGAAAAGAAGTTAAAACATACTGCATGTTGACAAAGTTTTATTTTTGTTATATTGTGCAAGTAAAAAGAATAACAAGAAGGTGAGCATGAAACATACGTGAGCTCGTGCAGCTTGCGGCTCTTGTCCTGGTCGGTGGATTTGAGTTTCTCGTGCTCCACTCTGAGCCTCTCCTGCTCCAGCATGATCTTCTGGTTCAGACTAGAAGAAACAAAATACAATCCTAATCAGGTTATGTCTCAGTCAACATATCCAAGTCCTGAGTGCACCTTGTTTGTCACAGCTGCTCTGACCCCACCTGCAGTTTAAATGAAACTATCAAAAAATATTTGTTCCATTGAGATTTCACATGTCCCATTAGTCCCTCTATGTAAACACAATGGCTGACAAAGACAGCAGCAGAAGCGCATTTTAAAGCCTTACTCCTGCAGTTCAGTGATGAGCTTCTCCTTGTTGTCCAGCTCATCTCTCAGGCTGCTGATCTGTTTCTGATGAGCTTCGCGATGGGAGTGAATCTGCTTCTCCACTGCTTCCTGAACACACACATAAACAGATAGTTATAAAAATCAGATTAAAATATAATGGACAGTTTCACTGACCAACACCAAGCAACTTATAACGTAATACAAAAGATCCCAGGATAATATTTTGTATTAGCATGGGAGTAAATCTAAGAAATGTATAAAATACCACATGTAAAAGTGTGCGATTTTCCTGTGCAGCCCTCAACAATAAACAAGCCCCCTAAATTGAAACTTAGTCATTAAAACTTTGAAAATTCTGCTCAAAAAAAGCAATTTTCACTTAATAGATTGTGCAGAAGAGTAGTGTGCATTTGTATTCTGTTTAATGGGAATGAGAAACATACCTTGACTTCATTGGCAGTCTGGATCTCGTTCTCTTTCTCCATAGCATGGACTTTCTCTGTAAAAACAAACAAGTAATTCCCCATTATTCACTGAGATCAAAGGGATAAATTACTGAATGCACCATGATATTAGTACGAGATTCTAAAAAGTGGTTAGGATTAGGTTTATTAGCACATTATTTGAGAAGATAAAAGATATTCAAAGCAAACTCATTTTCTGTAGGTAACCACCTCAAGATTAACCAACCGTGAAAGCTTGTTTATTTCTGCTAGACTGCACGTAGTCTTTAAGTGCACTTTGAGTGAGTGCCAGTGCTTTAATTCCTGCCCTTCCCTTGCAGAGTGACGTACCCTGAGCACTGAGCTTGACAAGTTCCTCATTAAGAGCGTCCACATTCTCCTCCAGCTGCCTCTTCTTCTGCTCCACATTTTGCAGATACTCAGTCAGGGACTTGATTTTAGCCTCGTGCTGTGGACAGAGGAAAGAGCCACTTGTAAATACACAAATGTCAATGAAAAGCACGATTCACTGTGTCGTTTGTGGTTTGTTCCCACATACCTGGGAGATGCGCAGCTGGCAGGCGGCCAGCTCCTTCTCGTTCTCATCCATCTTCTTGTTGCTTTCTGCCTGGGTGCTCTCTAACTGCTTGCAGCGTTTCACCATTGTCTTCACTTCTGACTTCATCTTGCTGATGTAGAGACGGGCCACTGTAAACTCCTCATCAATCAAACCGCTGCCACCCTCATGTTGCTGAAACGATAAACGAGGTAAGACCATGTAGAGGAAAGAGGAAAAGGAAAAACAGCTACAAAAACAGAAAAAAAGATGCACAGAAGCTGAACCAGAGAAACCATCTCAGTACCTTGATATCATTGCTGCCTACAGCGATGCCAATCTCAGCCAAGTCTTTGAGCAGTGACGACATCATCTCAGTCACCCTCTTCTTCTGGTGGTTGGACATCTCCTTCAGCTTCTGGAGCTCAGAGTCCAGAGACGACAGGATGGACTGCAAGAAAAGAGAAAGTTTTAATATCAAGTAACCGCTTTAGAATTATCCAGCAATAAAGCTGTCATTGGTGTATATAAGATGATCTCTCTGGTCCTCTACTTCTTTCAGATGATCCCTTTAGGGGTCACCACAGCGGATCAGCTGCCTCCATCTCACCCTATTCCTCGCATCCTCTCCTCTCACACCAACCCTCTGCATGTCCGCTTTCACAACATCCATGAATTTTCTCTGGTTTTCCTCTTTTCCTCCTGCCTGGCAGCTCCATATTCAACATAAAATATTCCTCTTCTGCACGTGTCCAAACCATCTCAGCCTTGCCTCTCTTTGTCCCCAAATGGCTCAACCTGAGGTCCCCCTCTGATACACCTATTTGTAATTGGATCCATCCTAATGAAAATTTCAGCATCTTTAACTCTGCGACCTCCAATGCTGCCTCTGCTCTTTTTTTCAGTTCCACCATTTCTAAACGATACATGGTCTCACTACCATCATGTAAACCATCCCTTTCACTCTTGTAATCCTTCTGCCACAAATCACCCTTGACACTCATCTCCACCCACTCCACCATTTTGTTCACTCTTCTTCACCTCTTTTGTGCACTATTTATTGCTTTGAATGGTTGACCCCAGGTATATAAATATGTCCACCTTCACTACCTCTCCTCCTTGCATCTTCTCAGGTGTGCCAAAATACCAAAATATTTAACAGTAAAACATAAGCCCACCAATGCCAGTAAACCAATGTAAGAGTACAGCTACATATGTGAGGAGACACTGCCCCACTTTTTGCCAGCTCAGCTACAATGCAAACACCCACATGGCTAACCTCAGAAGGAACAAACTGTCCAAGCTTCACCAGACTTTTTGTATTTCCAGCAGGCAAAAAGACTGAAAGCAGCTCCTCGTGGTTGTCCCTAAGCTTTAGGAGGCACTTACATCTGATCCAATATTTGGATTCAATTCAGTGTTGTTTACTAGGCCATGTGTCTGCAGCAACGCACCAGCGCACTGGGAGGAGAGCTAACATAGTATGGAGGAGGCTAACAGCAGCAGGGTCAGCAGTTTGGGCGCGTTTCAGCTTTGCTTTGTATGTTTGCAAAAGTTTGACCATGTTTCCCTGTCAGGTTCGCTCTCATCCCGTTGAGTGTAGCACACGCTGGGAAGATTTTATTGCACAAGTAAAATACGTAAAATTACACACCACTGTCAACTCAATATTTCAGTGTGTGTGCAGGTGCACTGACAGCGAGAAAAGCATAAACTAGTATACCTGTAAATGACAACAGTATATAGTAGCCTTCTGTCTCTCACGCTTTTAATGAGAGAAGTACAAAAGACTGTGTGAATAATGCAAATGCATCTTTATATATATATATTTTTTTAATTCTGTGCATTTTGATTGTGATACTGATAAAACAATGTCATACATTTCTATTGTTTTTCTATATGCATTTGTTTGTGAGATTTTATTTTTTTATAAAAAGCTATGAAAACAATATTTAAGCCAAGACTGATGTTGCTAAACAGATAAAATAATGATTCCCAATCTCACCTTCTTACAGCTCTGTAGGTATGGGATTGGTAATTAGGATCCGCAGATACCTGAAGTAAAGGTATCTTTATCTGTGTTGGAACTGGAAAAAGCTGGATCAGTGCATCTCTATTAAAAAGTTTCCTCTGTGTCTTCTGACTCTGCACATCACAACTTGTGTGGCCAAAAGGCAACTACTGCAGGCACCGCTCCCTCACTCCTCTGCTGCTTATGCTCTTGTAGCGAGGCGCTGAGTTGAATTTGAGGGTGTAATTACATTTTTAAAAATCATAAATTTCCTTGAGGCACATATTAAGAATGAAGGCATTTAGTCAATCTGCCAGGTTCCTTTTTCACTTTATGGAACACGGTTCAGTTAGTTACAGAAATAAATGGTCTGCAGCACCAATTAATGTGTGCATATTTGCCTGGGTGGATGTGTCAGTTCCACTTTTTATCCCTGCAGGTTTTTACGGTTCTAATTATAGTGCTGTGTCACTGTGTGTTGCATATTAACGTGGTCAAAATAAAGGACAAATAAAAGGCACCCGACTGAAATTAAAGCATCACAAGAGTCCATGAGCATGATGATATCTGTCCCAGGCTCACCGATTTCTGGCTGAGCTCCTCACTGATGGTCTCAAACTCCTTGGTTTTATCCTCCACCTCTTGGCTCTTCTGGTCATAATTGACAGCCAGCTCCTCCAGAGCCTGTAGCACCTCCTTCACCTCCTCCTTTGAGGCTTCATTTTCAGCCTGCAGGCGGTTCAGCTCTGCCTGGAGGTTCTCGTGATCACGGCGAGAAGAGGCTAAAAGCTGCATTAAGGGAGAAAGACTTAACTTTATTTTCTTTTTCTCATATGTGTCAGTGTAACAATTAGGACAACTATCTGCATTTTAAGTCCACTAAAAACATTTTTCAGAGTAATGTGACAGCGTCATGTGTTTCCTCACCCCTCTGAAACTAAAAAGATCAAAAGTTCACTCTGCACCTGTGCCTCCGCTCCACCTGTTAAACCTCCAGTACTCACCTCCTCCTGGTCCAGCATCTGCTGCTTCAGCTTCTCTGCCAGCTGGCTCTGCTGGTTGATTTCCTCGTCCTGTAAAAGGGCAAAGACAGACGGCAGCATCAGCATTCACGCCAGGCACCACAGGCAGACAGTTACAAGGTGGAAGACCACTGATTAAACAACGAATGGCCTGGATGAATAAAGAAACACTTTCCTTATTCAATTTCAAATTTTTTTATATTGCACCAAATCACAACAACAGTTCCCTTAAGGGGCTTTATACTGTAAATAAAAACTGAAAGTTTCCAAAAGAAGACAGGATTATTTCACTAAACCCTTACAATGTAAATTTTTTTAGTCTTCATTATTACACAGTGTTAGACTGTATACTTATCAAATACTTTTGGGTAACTTTACTATTGTTTCATTTACTAAGTACTGTTTAAAACCTGTAATACACAATCTGCCATGTCAACAAACACACCTTATCATCCAGCTGTTTGTAGAGCTTGGCCAGCTCAGCTTCACACTTGTCCTTCTCGACATCAGTGAGGCGAACGCCAGGCACGTTCGGCGTGGAGGCCGCCTTGTCATTTATTATGTTGTCCAGGGCCAGCACCTCAGCATTAGCCTTCTCCTTATCAAACTGCTCCTCCACTGGCACGCTCTCACCTGAGAAGGGGCAGGAAAACACGCATGTTCAGTAGGTGCGGAGGGATGAAGAGTTGTTATTCTAATACACTGCACTGCAAGAAAAAAATCTTCAGCTTGCACTTAAACAGCACTGGGAAGGACAGCCTTACCATTTCTCCAGCGGTTCAGCTCATTCTCCAACCACGTGACGGTGTTCCTCAGGGTCTTGTTCTTCTCCTTCTCCCTCTCATACTTCTGTTTCCACTGTTCTGCTGTCAGTTCAATATTCACTGTCACTGTGTTCTTGATGGTCTTTGCTCTGAATTATGAAGAAATAAAAATGTTTTTCCCAACAGAAAAAAACTATTAATTACATTTTATGAATCATTATTCCTTAAAAAGAAAAAGGCACATAAATATACCATCTGGGATGTATTTTTTTTTAATATAATCACGTTCTGCTTTCTCTTGTCTCTTCCTGATTTTTATAATTTAGTTTTCTAATGTAGTCAGTGACACGCATGAAAAAAAGCTGTCTGTAAACTAAAGAAATGCTACAAAACCAACACAGCTGAAGAATTTCCAGCAGTCTACTAACCTCTGCCCGAACATTAGGGTGGATTTGGTTTCGGCCTCATTAAAGGAGGAAGGTGAGCAGCAGATGACAATGGTGGTTCGACAGTTACCACCCAGCGAGTCCTGCAGGATACGGGTCATCTTGCTGTCTCGGTAAGGGATGTAGGCCTTGAAATATATAACACAAAAATAAAGTTAAATGACAGAAAACACACATATTAAAATAAAAGTAACCGGCTCTGTGATTATCCCTATTATAGCTACAATCCCTCTCCTGTACATGCCCAAACCATCAGCCTTGCCTCTTTAACTTTGTCTCCAAAAGACTTGACCTGAGCAGTCCCTCTGATATACTCATTTCTAATCTTGTCCATCCTGATCACTCCCCCCCAAAAAAAAATCTCCCAAAAAAACTACCTCTAGCTCCACCCCGTCTTTTTTTTTTTTTTTTTAAACCAGTGCCACCGTCTCCAAACTACTACTAGCCAAAGCTTGGCCTATTTCACAGATAAACTTCATATTTTACTGCATTCCAAACCTGCATTTTAGCTTTAAATGCTTTGGTTACATTACAGAGTATAAAAAATGGACACAGTAGCTTTCAGATAGGCGCCTTATCCCTGCATTCTTTTTAATAGCCACCTGACAGCAGAAAGGCTTCCAGTCCTATGAGCTGGGCTCACTCATTTCAAGTCATACTGAATACAGCATTAAGTCCTGTTGGTAAATTTTGGTCATTCTAGGAGTTAGAGAGGAGGATCAGAAATATACTCAACAGCTAACAACTTGTCAATCACAAATCATTAGCCAGTGAGCAAGCTTCAGTCAGATCTGCCCCAGCTCATCACACACAAAGATAGAAATAATGAAAACACTCATTGAAAGCCTTCAAAACTGGACTGCAGAGGCCAGCGTTTGACATCAAGGTGCACAAGTCCATCTGTATACATCTATAGATTACATCTGAAAAATTACAACACTAGGGCAACTCGAACCTCTTCCAATAAATCTCCTCTGTGGGCAGTAAGTTGTGTATTACTGTTATACAGTCTTATGCAATTGTTTAAAACACATAGGATGGAAAGGAGAACAGAAAACAAAACGAGGTTTGGTATTTACTAAGCTGTGAGAGTCTGAAATGCCAAAGAGGAGGGATCTTTGGTTTCACCTGCACCGATGAACCGAATGACCTCTTCTGTTTATATCACAGGTCTCACAAGTTTAGTAAAATCAGACTGCATTTAAATGATAACTTGATTTATGATTAGCATTCAACCAAACGGCCTTGGCTGAAGCAGCCTCTTATACTTCACACCGCTACACACAGTAGTGGTAAGCAAGACATCTCTGGACAATAGCTCATTTGTTTTACACCACCACAAATATATCAGCAGCTGTTCGCCTCAGGTTGTTTACAGAGCGAACAGTCTCAACATCAAACCAATCGTTGATCAAAGTGAAAAGGGTGAAATCAGGATGAAACGGCTGAAGCAAAACACTGCTGGAAGAAAAAAAATTTTTTTTTATCTGCCTAAGTTATTTCTGCCACACAAAGGACCCGTAGATGGCTGAAAATGCTACTTTCACATTAAAATCACAGAAAAGGATGATCGTTTTTTTCCACGTGCACACCAAGCTTTGGGCTGTGCAGCTGGTCAACAGTTCCAACTATGCTTCTGTCTGCTACAATAACAGTAATGCCTGTCTGTTTCAAGATGCAACAAAAGTATGAGGCAAAAGATCATAGCCTGAAGTTATAACAGATTTAATGCTTATTATGCTGAATATGCCACATTGTGATCTGAAAAGATTATGTTTTTGCACCAAAGACTTCAGAAATGAAACACCTTTAACTCATCAAATGCACAACTTGCACTGCAAATTAAATGCCAAAAATCCAAAGACCAGCACCAAAAAATACTGGATTCTCAAAGTATTTAGGGAGCCAATATATGATTGAGGGTCCATTAGGAACTTTTACTGTCTAAAATGGTTTGCATTAGTGAGTTTTGTGCAGGTTTATAGTTTTCCAGCCATTAGTGAGGTAGCTATTACATTGTTTGATATCAACTGTGTCTGTAAGTGTTAGGACGATTTAGTTCCAAGTTTAAATTGAAGAAAAATGCTCCCTTGTTTTGTTCTGCACTGTATCACAGTAAGACATGAACAAACTGCACAACAGTAAATGACTAGTTCTTATATAGCGCTTTATATAGTGCACTCAAAGCGCTTATACAGCACATTTACGTTTACCCCATTCACACCCATTCATACAAGCACTTCCATGATTAACTAAGCTAAGTGCTTTTTTATTATCTAACATTCACACACATTCACACTCCAAAGCTTGCGTCGGAGAGCAACTTGGGGTTAAGTTTCTTGCCCAAGGACACATTGGAATGCAGCCTGGAGTAGCCAGGAATCGAACCGCTGACCTTCCAAGCAGTTGGTCACCTGCTCTACCTCCTGAGCTAGGTGTGTCCAAATTCAGGGGCTGCATCCTTCAAAGATTGCATTTGAAGGTTGATTATGTCACAGCAAGACGTCAAAGGCTGTACAAATTCAAAGGCTCCTCCAAATGTGTCCTTCTGCCTGGATTTAAAGGACACGTTGGGTGTATCCTTCATGGGCTACCCTATTCCAAGATTCCTTGCGGGCCGAATCTGTCGCGGGGAATGTAGATGTGTAAACCTCAAATATCGGCGTGATTTATCAAGATACTGCTTAATTGCAAACGTGCGCCAATGTTTTTGGAGATGTCCGTTCCCGGTGGTCTAACAGCCAGCTCGCCTCGCCAGCTGTCGTCTGACCACATGGTTTAGGCTCACTATTCCCAGAGAGAACGCCTGACTCTCGGTGCATTGTTTTCAAAACTCCTGCTGGTTTTCGCCACTATGTGGATAACACAGATGTAATTCACTTAGTTAATATCTAACTGTTGATGTCTGGTGTATTTTAGTGTTTCATTTGTTCCTGTGCAAATCAGTTTGGCTGAAATTAAAGTTAAGCTTCATAACTGGATAGTTTTATTTAACTTGAATATCTAACTGGAGAGCTGTCAGTATATTTGGAAATAAACAATTTGTGCATCTTTATTCCTTGATCTACAGGCAGCGAGGATACAGTTCCTAAAGTATTAAACAAACAAGAGCAAAAGTTCAGGCTCCATTTTAATAGGCTGCTGCGCTTTGCACTGTCACGGTTGCTAGGTGACAGGAGCTACGGTGAGGAAAGGGCGGGAATCGCGGGTAAAGCAAATATGAAGTCTTTGTGGTCTCCGAATGACTCAGCTTACATAGACTGCATCCTTCGAAAGATGCAGCCCCTGAATTTTGACATGCATATAGTTGCACCAAGGCCTACCACTGACCACACTTTGTCATAACAGTCTGAACTCTATAACAAAGAGTTACTGACCGTTCCTTCAGCCAGTGCAGAGATGACATTTCCCAGGGATGACAAGGACTTGTTGATGTTCTTGGCTTCATCCAGCACAGCTCCCTCAGCACCTGTTTTACTGACCTGAGAATCACAGAGAATAACTTAAGTTAGACCCATCACCGATGGGGCTAGCCTCCCACCATTTATGAAAATATAAAATAAATTTAGAAGTCTGGATAACATTACAGCCCCATTTCATAGCAGAAAACCCTTCAGCAGACATCTTATTACCTTCTGCAAAATTATTGTCCTCATTTGGAGGCCTTGCCCTAAACTTTTATCCAAATATTTTTAGTCATCCCTGGGTTAGTTAATGATATAACACACAATCCAGCAAAAATATTTTCAATATTACCAATACTCATTAAATCAAATCAATTTTAAGCAGGCTGTAAGAGAATGATATTGTGATTCATATTATAAAAGTTTCATGGTAAACAAATTAGAGAAAGTACATACTGCACTCTTGTACAAGAGTGTATTATATATAATGTCTTTCTAATTATATAATCTATAACAGTAAGTCAGATTTAATGCATACTTACAAGGTATTCACATCATATTATACTCATATGTGTACAGGAATGACTAAATAATGCACCCATACTTCATAATCTGATAACAATGCATTATGTACAACATCACTATAATCATAAGGCAGCCATGTACAAAACATAATGCAACCATGTTGCATTGTTTGCTCATATTGCTCATTATGTATGAGCAATATTGCTGAACAGTAGGTATAGCTTTAATACTGCCCAATAATGAGTGAAAGTCTGTACTATTTATGGCCATGAATCATCCCTGACCAACATGAGAGACAATCAGAAGTTGGCATCACAGGCTAATCAATCAAGTTGCATCCTAGAACTGATTTTACTATAAACAGACTGCCTCTTTAGCCAATCACACAGCACAATGTGATCACATGATTAGGCTAAGCCAATCAGGCATGAGAAAGAGGCTGCATATTATTAGCATAAATTCTCATAACATTAGCAGCCTGAACTCATCCATGTTTACTCTCCACTTCAGAGAAATACTGCCAAAGTGTACAAAGGATACTAAACATCCAGGAATATGAATACTGTGTTGCACATCTTTTAAGTTTAAAGAACAGACATGCTGAATTTCACGGCTAAACTCCTTGTGGTTTTGGAGTCTATAGACCAGAAAAATAAACCCACACAGACAGAATTCCAACAATACCCACCCGCTTTATATCAGGCAGGAGGATAATAAAAGGGGGAAAATGCAGATTACAATAATTTATCACTAAATTACTGATGAAGGACAATGAATAGCACTGATACCAATATGTAAGAGACATTCTAGCTTACCTTTTCACTACCAGCCAGATCTACCAAGTAGAGTTTTCCACTGAGTTTCTGCTCTGTCTGCGTATTCTCCTGTTTAACGTTGATCAGGAAGATACTGTGACTCCTGGAGCTGTGCTCGTTCATGTCTGAGGGATAAGTGACACTTGGGTTAGACATCATCAGCCTATAAAATATTTTTAAAAACCTACAGTGAATGAATTTATGACAAGAGTCTCATAGGCAGAAGGATGGCATCTTACTTGTAACTGCTACATGTCTGTTAGCTTTGCCCTCATCAATTGTATCCATGACCTCGTCTGGGCTGCAGACAAATCTCTCAGTGCAGCCCTTTTAAAAACAAAAAACATGAGGTTACGTTCTTGGTCTTCTCCAGCAGGTTTTACTAGTTTTGAAATGTGACAAAGGGGTAGGTCTCACCTTGACATAGGGTACTCTGTTTTTGTCTTCATGCACTGACAAATTGGTCTTTGACACTGGAATAAAATTGGAATACATAAGTCAGAGAAACAAACTTTGCACTACAAACACTTTAACATGTAAACATTTAATTCAAAATTATTATAAAAGAGACAGAAAGACATGGAGTTCAAAGAATCCTGAACTGAAATCTACAGAAGCAATGAAGGAGAAAGTTTTAAAAACCTTATCTTGTCAGCAAACACTTTAAGTGTCATATGCTAATATTTGGCTGGTGATTCTGTACATGTACGGTCCAGTAACCATTGTGATTTAAAGTTAGATAATGTTTTAAAATTACTGTTCAAATAAGTGCCCAGTGGCATTTCACAATGCTGTAGAAGTATTCTGATTTATGGGTCGTTCTTGCCGTTCTCGCCCTGGCCACACAAAGGCCCTTTATGTGACCAGAAAGTTATATTATTTATATCCTTCTGGGTGTTTAGTCTTCTTCCATTTCTACATCTCTCGTCATTGTCTTGGACATCTAAACCATTTCCTTTTAGATGATTTTGCAGCAAATAAAAAAGGAAGGCAAAATAATGAGCTCTAACTTTTACATGATTAATAGTAAAACATCTAGTTCATATTAAAAAAAAAATGTATGTAACAGAGCAAATATAAGAACTGGGTACAGTGAGATCCCCTTTGTGAATCACCACTTTATCATAGTGGAGGCGCTTATGTGTCCCAATGATGCCAGGGACTGTAGGGTCTCCTAAGGCAAACTGGTCCTGGGTTAGGGGCCAGACAAAAACAAAGTGACCCCTATGAAAGAAAGCTCAAGGGTATAGTTTACCCTGCCTGGAATAGGCGCTTGAAGAAGAGCGCCTGGTGGCTGGGCCTCAGCCAGTGGGAACTAGCCGCCTGCAGCCTGAACAGGAAACATGGCTGGTCTCCTGTAGGCCCACCACCCGCAGGAGGCGCCGCAGGGGTCTGATGCAATGCATGTTGGGTGGCGGCCAAGGGCAGAGGCCTTGGCAAATGGATCCCCAGCGATCAAGGCTGGCTACTTGGACATGGAACATCACATGGTGGGGAAGGAGCCTGAGCTAGTGCTTGCAATTGAGAAATACCAGTGAGACATAGTCAAGCTCACCTCAATGCATGGCCTGGGCTCTGGAACCAGTCTCCTGTCTCCTGGAGAGGAGCTGGACTCCAGAGTTCCAGTCCAGAGTTGCCCTCTGTGATAGGTGACGTTCTGTGATGGGTATTCCTTGTTTCCCCTCTGCTTGCTGCCTGTATTGGGGTATTCACCAGTGGACGAGAGGGTCGCTTCCCAGCACCTTTGGGTTGGGGAACAGGTCCTGACTGTTGTTTGATCTTACGCATCAAATTACAGTTCAGAGTACCCAGCCTTGTCAAAGTCGCTGGGTGGGGTGCTCCACAGTGCTTCATCTGGTGACTCTGTTGTCCTACTGGGAGGCTTCAACACTGCCATGGGCAACGACATGCCATGACTGGAAGGAATGGCCTGCCTGACCTGAACCCAAGTGGTGTTCTGTTATTGGACTTCTGTGCAAACCACAGTTTGTCCATAACGAACACTATGTTTGAACATAAGGATGTCCATAAGTGCAGGTAGCACCAAGACACCCTAGGTCACAAGTTGATGACTGAATTTGTAATCGTATCATCAGATTTGCAGCCGTAAGTTCTGAAAACTTGGGTGAAGACAGGAGCTGAGCCGTCAACTGATTACCACCTGGTGGTGAGTTGGATCAGGTGGCAGGAGAGGATGCTGGACAGACCTGGCGTACCTAAACATATAAATATAGTAAGAGTATGCTGGGGGTGCCTAGCAGAAGCCTAAGTCCCTTAGAGAGAGGGTGAAGAGTGCAGTCATTCAAGAGGGGCTCAAAGTAGTCGCTACTCCTCTACATCAGAAGTAGCCAGGTGCGGTGGTTCGGGTATCTGACTAGGACGCTGACTGACTGATGCTGTAGTTCCCATTGCCAGGCCACAAGTTAGCAGTGTGGATATAGGAGCTGCAACCATAGTGTGCATGTGCAAGTGTCCCCGTTTTCAAAAAGCAGTGTTTTCGTGTGTTTACACAAAAATAAAGACCAGAGCGTTTCGAAATGCTCCACTCTAGAGCCTGTTTTCAAAAAGTATCGTTTTCACTCTGTTCTCGTGTAAACAGGGCCTCAGTGTGTGACACTTACCGTCCAAAAGGTCCCGGATCTTGTCTAAGTAGATTTCAAAATATGAAACCTGTAAACAGACAAATGACCTCATTATGTCACGATCAAGCAGAAGGAACAATCTAGTCGCTCAAGATACACACTCAGGGGTTTGTATAAAAATCTTTAGGTTGTAGTTTGTAATTCTTTTGGGAATTTTGATTGAGTTTATTTCTTCACATGGGTTTCATATACAGCAGCAGCAGACAGTTGAAATCTGGTATTTTGTACAGTTTCATGCAAATATAATAGTGGGCAAAATTTCAATAATTTAACGCCAAGGGCTTTGACATAAGAGCAGAGCCCAAAGAAGGTGCAGTTCAAAGCATATCATCCTCCTCCATCTCTTATGTTGTCTCAAGCAAAAAATGCAGAATAGCAGCAGACTACAAAAAAGGAACTAAGCAGCTTGTTTCTTGCACTTCTATTTGAGCATATAACTTAAGTTTTAAAGATTAAAAACTGAACTTTTTATCTGTAGGATGATGCCTCTATAACCACTGTACAGTGTATCCCCTCTGCTTACTTTGATATGAAACTCCAGGTTTTCATCCATGGAATAGATGTAGTTGAAGATGTCTTGCACTATCCTGGGGATGATTCCCATTGAATCTGTGTCATGGAGATTCCCCTGCAAATAGAGTAATTTCATATAATGTCACAAAGTCAAATTAAGAATTTCTTGAAATTTAATTACAAATAAATATTACTCTAAAGGCCATCATTACCTCCATGGTATGTGTTTTGCCAGATGATGTCTGCCCGTATGCAAAAATTGTTCCATTATAACCCTCGAGAACATCTATAAGACAAAATTTAGAACTTAGTAAAGCTAAGATTCAAATGAGCTGTATGTTTCAAGATAGAAAACCCATCTACTGTGCAAATACCTGTAAACAAACAAATATAAAATTATTACAAAAATAAAAGTGAGCCCTCACCTTTTACAATCTTTTGGGCGCAGGCATTGTACACTTGTTCTTGTGTTGTACTTGACTGAAAAACTCTGTCAAACATGTAAGGTTTACCCTGGGAAAGAAAGAATAGGAGTATTAGCGACATAATAGACAAAATGAAACCTAGTAACCTGAAACCTCTACAAAACACATCGCAGTTTATTTTTCAAACAGATGTATGTATAATACTTTCTTTCACTAAACAGGCACAGTAGATATTCGGTCCATGTTCACACCCAGAATTCGATAGGTGTTTCCTGATGGAAACTGTCCAGCAGACTAAGTTACACAACCATGTCCAGCAGCAAGTGCAGTTTGATGTGCTATGCAAAATCTCTATACAGGAAGCAGGAACAGCCACTATAGCTGAAGAGATTTACCAATAGTAACTTAAAGACAGACACGTGGACCCACCACACAATATTTACTTACTGGAATTACTAAATAATGTTTTGTCACAAATAACTGAGCAGTTAATTACCTGCTTCTCCAGTCAGTTTCTTGTGCTACAGATACACTCCAACTAAATCATCTTGTTCTGCAGCCTTAGTTTATTGAGCCTTTGCCCACTAACGAGCTCTCTACCTACTGCAAGTTTCGGTTTGTGTGGCATTCCAGCTCACACCATAAGGGCTACCATCACCAGGTGCAGTCCAGTATGGTAGAGTTGGAGGTCCATCTAACTGTGATACACAAGACTTGCCAGAACACTGACCAGGTCAGCCTGTCAATATGGAAACAAGACTGAAAGGGCTAGGGGTAGCTGGTAAGCTAAGAGTGAGAGTATTATTCACCAGCAAATCAATCATGGTTGTAAAGTCTGTGTGTGGGTAAACACCATTCATTGCACTTGAGTTTCACCAGTTGGCAAAAGCATCTTTTCAAACACATTTTCCTTTTTTGCACAGAGAGAAAATAGAAAGATGGCAGAGAATTTGTGTATATAGAAGAGATGACACCTGACATAAAAAAAAAAGAAGCCTGAAGGCATTGCCTTGCATTGTCTGTCTCACCATTGTCTGTCAATTTGATATTTTCCACCTACTTCCTCTACCAGCTGCACTTTAGCTCACCTTGAAAAGCTTGCATCTCCCACCTAATATGGCTTTTCTCATCCTAAATCTCTCCCCATCATGCCCTGAGCTTTTAGCATTAATTTAAGCTCCAGATTTAAGATCCTGCTTCAAAAACACCAACATATCTCACTCTGATTACCCAAAGGCTAGTGAAAACTTCAAAGCAGAGTTCCAGTGAGATAGCAATCAATAGCTGGCAAGATGACCAATCACAAGATGAGGAAGATGGCAACTACAGGGCAATAAATCTAATGCTACAAGCAAATCTAAAGTTCAGCTGAGATAGCATGCTCTCTCTGAAGCTTCGCAGTCCTAGTTGACTCATCCTATCTTCAGCCTTACAGTAAAGGTACTAGCTGTGATGTGGTAAGAGTCGAGTTTGAGTACAAGAAAGCCCCATTGGTGACAGCACAGGTTACAAAACAGACAAGGCAGTAGGTAAATTACTGTCAGGTTCAGTGTTAACACCTGTTTAGGCAGAAGAAATTGTTGACAAGCAGCTGGTGTCACCTTGAAGGCTCCACTGATTAGGGCTTACTAGTTTGAGGCCAGAAATAAAAGGAAAAACATTCACCACTCAAGGTGAAACCACAAATACATCACAGCCTGGCAGCAGAAGCCCATTTACCAGTGCAAGAATTATTCAGACAACTGCAACTATGCTGTGATGTCCTCAATTTGCACACCAGCTCATAATCCCTCCTGACAGACAGTCACATCTAAAGCACAGCTCTGTGCAATATACCCAACGACAGCACCTTAAGACATTTGTAATTCACTCCAGCTAGCCACATCCCAGCAACTGACCATGCCCAGAACAAGAGTGCCAAGCCACTATCAGGACTGCCAGACACCATCTGCAAACAATAGAGCTTGACTTTAAAGTCCTCATTGTTACTGGTCTTGTTACCTACACTTCTGCCTAATGGGATTACTGGGTGAAACTGTAAATGCCGTGAAATGTATTATTAAAGTGCTCTGTCACACCCCTTGCTTCCTGATGGCTTTGTTATGACACATGGTAAGTTATATATTGCAGACAGTAACACAGTTACTGTAAGTTTATTCTGCCAACACCCACTGATTTTTTTATTGTCTTTACATATACCATATTTTATTTGACTGAGCTATTTATGTTATTTAAGGCTTTTTTGTTATGGGCCATGGTTAATGTTTTGGCTGCTGTAACAATAACTTCCTAATGTTTGGGATAAATACAAATGCTTCCCCAGACATCATTGTTATTTGGGCAGACTGCAGAGGTTCTGATTTAGAAAGTTTAATTGCTACTAACCAGCTAGTCCACATCCTTTAGAGATTGTGTTTTCCCTACTGGCTCGCTTGCTGGCCAGGTTGCTTTTGTGGCAGTTCTGAATATCATTCAGCTCCTTCCTCAGAGACGATCTTGCCATGTGGTAGGATATAGGACCTATTTCAGCCCTACCATCTTGGCCTATAGTTGGCGTTGGTCCTTGGAAATTCTCTGTGAGCTAGAAAGTCACTCTAACCAGAACCTGCAGCAGATGAAGGACCAGGTGTGGACATGGCGAGCTCACTACATCCGCAAAGCAGAACTACCCGCAAGTTAAAGTCCAAGAAACTGAATGTGGAGACTCATTTGAGTATCGGTTTATTATAATGATTCGTTTGTCACAAAGTAATTGGAAAATAAAAGATTTGAAGGAGAGCGTGTATGCACGAATATCTAAGTGCATACAATGCTGTTATTACTCTTTTATATCCTTTTCTTTCCATTTATCCGTCATGTACTTGCAACACTAACATTATGTAAAAGTAGCTCAAAGCTGTTCTTGTGGGACATCCCAGGCTAATGTATGAAAATAGCAAATGTGACAGCAAAGAAAGGAGGGATGACTCCATCTTTTTGTGTACCACTGACAGAGGAAAGAAAGCATGAATAATTCACCTGCTGCAAGCTCACACTAGTTTCCAGATGAGGTGGTATGGGTAACTAGGATGGCCATCCTAGTTACCCATACCACCTCATCTGGAAACTTCATTTGTGCCTCTCGCTTTCTGGCAAAACGCGACTGGGAGGACCTAAAAGTGAGCTATAGCAGATTTAGGATGTACTGCATGAATTTTGTCCAGAAGACAAAGTGTGTGTGGAGAATCAGCAAATAGCAAAAATAGAAAAGAGCATGAAGCACTATCAACATGGTCTGCACTGGTCTAACTGCTTGTCTTTACCGAAGTGTGGGCACTGATGCTGAGGCATCAGTCCCAGCTCAGGGTCCACGCCCTAAATTGTTTCAAAACGGATATATAGTATGAGCTAAGAGCATCTGCAAAACAAAATACATCACCATAATAATTACTATCCCCACCCGGAGCGATTGCCTAGCACCCACTTACTCTGATTGGTTCAACAGCTGGTAACCAGGAGAGAAAACACAAGGGGATTAACACAGGATCCCTGAGCTGCTGCTGCTGCTGCTGTACTTCTCGGAACAGATGCACTCGCATGCCTCACAGTCTGCACTGGTATTTTACCACTATGACTGGCACTCTGAACTGGGCAGGGCCACATCACGCCTTAGCTGCACAGACTGTGCCTGCTATTAGCCAGAGGCCTGAAGTCATTGTCAGCAAAACCATTCAAGAACTCAGCACAGTTCTAACGACCATCTCTGCTTTGCATGACAGAAAATGAATAGCCCTGTTGTACTCTAAAATCGCCACCTAAACTAACAGTCTTATTCGAGAAGACATGATTCAAATTCATGATAAGTTCGTATTGCCTTGTAAACGCTCTTAAAGCTGTATTTCCATTGGTGAGCATATTATGAAGATATCAAAGTCCACAAAGACCAAGGTAGTTTGTTGTCAAGAAAAACTAATATTTAACCATGTTTTCTTCCAAGTAATATACCACTCCCTTTCACATGATGAGCATGCACTGTAAAATTTAGATATCAGCTTAGGTTTTAGGCTGTTTGCTTCTTAATTAAATGTAACAGCAATATATAAAGACCAGGCACTTTCCTTTTGTCTGTCCTGCCATAGTGAAAGGTGCAGAGGCATGCAATGGCACAACCCCAAGTTGTATGAACAGTGCTTGCTCTAGACATGCTTTTATAGGCCTATGATGACAAAGCATCAACTGCAAACCATTTGGAAATGATCCTCAAGCCAATTTCTCTGTTGGCTCAGTAAAATGGAGGTAACATGGTACTACAAAGCATTTCCTTCTTTTGTCGTGATGGAAACTGTTACAAAGCTTTTATCCTTATCTGAGGCAGGAGGGCTAATTAAACTAAAGACAATGCTGGTTTAAACATCCTGAAAAGAAAACACATGAATTTCCTCTAAATTATTTATAAGGTAGCTCTGCAAAGTGTCCAGTCACTGAAGGCCAACAGATTACAACTGGCCTGCATGAAGTCTGACATTTCCACTCCCAGTTATTATGTAGTCCACGTTTCCTCTCCCCATTCCCACCCTCCACCTCATATCCAATCCTCTGATTAACTTCAGAATGGTCTGCAGAATGGTTGGTTCAACAGCCAGCTGGTCGACTAGCTGATGCTAGCTTTAATTAAGCTACAGCATTAAAACTAGCCAGCTAGCCAAGGCCAGCTAATCTGTCAACTACCAGTTGGCCTAGCCTGCTAGCCACTACCATATAAAAGCTGGCTTACGCTTTATGCTGACGCAAACTGTTCATAATTAATAGATTTATAGTTACAGATGCATAGCCACTGAATAATTAACATCGTGATAATATTGCAGTGTGTTAGGAATGGGACCGGCAGGCAGGCCGGCGGGCGCCGGCGACATTTTAACCTGCCGATGTGTTTGTGGCTTTGTTGAATGACAGCTCTCTAGCAATGACAGGACAACCGCGAATGGTGACATTTTTATGACAACAGCAACTGCGCTGTGTTTCAGAAATGTAGAATTAAATGCTGCCGGAGTTTGTTTACGAACTGAAAGCCGAATAAGTTACACGTTAAATGTATGCCACTGAATGGTGGCGCCAGCCAAGGGCCAGTGGAACAACGCACCCGTGAGCAGGTTAGCTCTGCTAGCTAACAAGCTAAGGTGCTAGCTACTGTAACTAAAAGACAATCAAAAATGGCGTACGGATACCAGCCGGAGGGCTCTGTCAAACAGGTAGCTACCAACGGTCAACACAAATCAACTCACCGCGATAACAACAGTATCTTCCCCTTGAAACTTGGGAATGTACTTGTCGCCCCTGACCACCTCGGAGCTGTTCAGGGGCCTAAAACGGCACATCACTTTGATGGTGCACTCCGCCGGGTCGGCCATCTTCCACGGTTCACGAATGGAAATTCACGACAAGAATTAAAGTATATCCTGGATCTCAGGGGCGGCCGTGGGAGGCGAAAAGGGAGGCCGAGCCCCTCTGTCCCAATCTCAGGTTCTAGAAAGGGCGATGGTCAGTCGGGCATTCAACAAAAATCCTTGTTTTTCCTCTCAGTCACTTCCCCCCGTCCTGTTAGGAAGCCATGATACCGGTGGATCAGCGGCTGGCCACCTCACCCCTCCTGCTGCCGTGGATGTGGATCACAATGACGTCACCTCAACAGGCGCTCCCCTCCTCACTGTGTCAATGTAATGAAATCCTCAGCAAACACACGAAAACTCACTCAGCAGCACCCGAAAGCATTTAAAGTATTTTTGTACTGTGCTGTTACTTTTTACTTGTACTTCATCATTTCAAATAACTACTTGTAGTTATTAGACAAATATTTTTTATTGTCAAAATGCGGTTCTCTCCAGGTGCTCTGGCTTCCTCGTGCAGTCCAAACACTTGCATGTTATTTGGTGACTTAGCATTACCTGATGCACAAACACAAACAACCAATGTGTAAAATAAACAGTAATTATTAGCACCAGTTCAAGGTAAATGGATTGGTACTTGTATAGTGCTTTTCTACTCTATTTGCACATTCAAAACACTTTCTTATAACAGGCCTTATTCACCCATTCATACAAGCACCTTTTTCTATGCTTAATTGGTTTTAATCTAACATTCACACTCCAGTGGATGCATATAGGGCAACTCGGTGTTCAGTATCTTGCCCAAGAATGCTTCAGCATGTGAACTGGAGGAGCCAGGGAGCGAGCCATTGACCTTCTGATTGGTAGGCAACCCACTGTACCTCCTGAGTTTTTTGTTTATGTTGAGGCATCACTATAAATATATATAGTAAATTATCTAAAAGACCAGTTATATTTGTGTTTTGAGTTTAAGCAAATTAAATACTTGATAATTCAAAGTAGGTTACTTGTATCATAATGATCCAAAAAAGCATTTAGTCTTCTGCTTCCATAAAGCAGATTCTCTTATGCACTAATAACACTGCCTAAAATTTACCTTACGCCTCTGAAGGATTAAAAAAGGATGCTGAAAATGTGCCTATGTAATTATCTGTCATGCATTTAAACCTCTGTAACCTATTTACATAAGCTATAAATACAAATGCATGCGGACTAAAGACTAAAAACTTTAAAGCTCCTAAAGCTTGCAGGCCTTTTGGAATACCAAATATGTTGTGCCGACTTATTTGAAAATGTGAGAAATTAAGCACCATAACATTCTCCATTCTTAGATCTGAATGTTTCACTGAATATATATCCACTTGAATAAAACAGACTAAATTTATTTTATATTCCACAGTGTGGGAGACTTGTTTGTCTAATCTGCCAGGGAAATATTAGGAACAGTAGTGCTATTGTTACTCCTGAAAGAGGACAGAACTATGGCATGCTGTGGAGGCTGCAGCTGTGAGACCTCCTTGAAACTAAAAATTCATCACGCCTGACTTCATTCAGCAGATGCCATATAATGGAGCAAAAGCCATGGTAGACTGCTAGTGGCTGGACACATTTTCAGGCCCCTCCCTGAAACACTGAGTGAGATCCTTTTTCCTGTTAGAGTGCTTAGCTAATCCAAATACCAGTTCTACTGGCCCACTTGTGTGTTCACAAAGTGAAAGGGTGTGGTGCTGCTGTGTGAGCTAACAGGGTAGTCTGGGTATAACTGAGCAACAAGTCCCCAAAGACCACATTGTCTACTGTCTACTGGACTGGTAATAATAACAGGAAGGGTTATTCAGTCATATGAGCTCTTATTATGTTCCTCTTTATTCAGCTAAATCTCAGCAAAGTCTGGCCTTTTATGGCCTTTATAAAGACATCCCTTTACATCTAGATTTGATTGAAAAGTGAAAGGTCAACAGTCATCTTTTGATGCTATTAAAAAGACTTAAATTCCGTGGAATGTCAAAATGAATTCATGTTTACCCACTGTTGACTATCCTTCTGTTGACGAGGTATAAATAGTCCATAGCCATTAATGCTAAAATCAGGATAAATTTGACTTAAAACTGCAAGTTTAGTAGATATTGAAAATCACAGCTAGCCATTGTTTCAGAAACTATGTGAAATTTGGTTGGCATTTAATCTCATTGTAATGGTATCCAAGTTATCCAACAGCCTCCCTACTCTGACTCCAGGTACACAGACTAATATTACCAGATGGCATTTTTTAACATATGGAAACCATGTTTATTCCATTTATAAGCATCGACGTACATGCATACCATCATGAGAGCTGCATGGGGAGGCTAATTTATTAGCTTTTCTACAGTAAAATGTATTGTTCCCATATATTAAGGTGGTGCATAGGTTAGCACTGAGTTTTTACCTGCTATTAGAGACGTTTCCTGAAGTGTTCATGAGGAAGAGATGTCCTTTCACGTTTCAAATTAAATTTAGGATAATTTTCTAGACATCTTTTCAATGACCTGATACTCTTTCACATATCACATTAGCTAACCAGGAAGTGATGCTCTTGAAATCAGCAATCTCTTTTGTGAGTGTCCTGGGCTCACAAAGACCCACAGGCATTTTTTTCCCTCAAAAGTGGGAGAAACCAGAGCTCCTGCACACATCCCACAGAAGCATGGAGGAAACATGCAAACTCCACACAGAAGCTCTGAGGTAACACTGAACCACCGTGCTGCCAAATGCTTTTCAGGGTGGGACTGTACTACATATTTATTTGAGCCCCCCTCCTCTCACATCGCATGTGTACTGAAGGGCTCAGCATCCAGCTAAGCCTATTAGTTGACA
The DNA here is from genome assembly GCF_007364275.1 of Archocentrus centrarchus. NCBI lineage: Eukaryota > Metazoa > Chordata > Actinopteri > Cichliformes > Cichlidae > Archocentrus > Archocentrus centrarchus. The sequence continues at coordinate 28,808,079 of NC_044362.1, read as the reverse complement.
TCTGTGTTTGAATTATTATAGTCATGTAGCGTTGTAGGTTTAGTTTCACTGTAAATGCATTAGGCTGCAGGCATAAATGTGTTTATGAGTGTTTACAAAGTAGAAAACAATGACACTGTCATTTAATCTCCACTTTTACATTCATTCATTTTAGGGGAAACACGTTAATTCAAAATGGGAAATATAAAGTTGTGGTGGAAGAATTTCTCAGCTCTTTATTCAGCTGAAATAAGACATATGGCAGTGTAGAAATTACATTTGCAGGTAAACACATTAAACATTTTACTTAATTATATAAGAGTTATCATCAAACTGTACTTAGAGTAGCAAAATGAGACAAGAGGAAATAGCTGGGAAGAACAGGTGATCAGGATCATGCAAACGAGACAAGGGGAAGCAAAGCAGGACACAAGACGCACAGAACACAAGACTGGCAAAATAAGACAGGAAGTGAGAAGACGGGGAAACAGAAATTCAAACTTGACACCACACAGGGAGGAACACTAAAGGAAAACACAGGGAGAACTAAACCCTAAAGCCACTGTGAACTTACGGACACATGAAATGATAAACCAAAAATAAGAAAAAATGCATTGATTTACAGTTTACATATTTCATGCTGTCATGCCTAGATACTCTGTCATCAGGTAGCTGTCAAAATAAAATCATGAAGCATTTTCTGTCATTTCAACACTGGTTCCCCCTCCTCCAGCTTCCCTGCTCCTCCCACCTGGGGTCATCAGCAGAATGACAAAGGGTGGATCACTGCTAAATCAGAAAAAGTAATAAGCGAGTAAGACTATCTAAACACTTCAAAAGATCTGCAACTGGTTAAGAACACACAGTTTTCTCAGTAAATGATTAATTATTTTATTGTAACACTAACCTGCCTGTCCAGCTGCCAACGGTGACACCATAAGAACAGAGGACAGGGTCATGGTCCACCCTAGCGTGTACAGGGGTTGTTTTATGTTGAGGTGTTGGTAACTGACTGGGTACAGGATGAAAAAGGTTTGAAAGTTTGCATTAGTTGAAAAATAAACCAAATTGCATGTGTGCTGTGTTAATTTATCTAAAGTTATTATTCATTTCATATTACAAATACTTCTAATACTGTAACTGCTTCACTCAGGCAATATAATTAGAAAGCACTGCATACATTTCCAATACCATTCCGTTGATACAGTTATGCCTATCTATAAAACCAGATGATACATAATAAGTTAGACTACAGGCACAGATTACCATTACAGTGATTTTTTTTCCTGTCAACAGTGTTCATGTAAATTACTCCCACCGCCAGAGGAGGGAGATAAAAACTCTTGTTGCAGGTTTGAACTACCTGAAGCTTAGCCAGGTGGTTCAAATCTGGATACAGGTACAAGTAAATCCCTTGCCAAACTCCAGGTAGAGCCAAGCCCCCCAATGAATAATATCAGGAGCATCACACAGGGAAATATGTTACCTTCACAGAAAAACATTTAGACAATATTTTAGTGACATATTCTTTAGTTGAAATCACTGCTATGTATTATAACTGTAATTTTGTTATGCATCCACATAAGCTTTCCAGAGGACTTTACACCTTTCTAGATATTGAAGTAACAGAGTCACACATCACAGCTCCTCAGTGCATGGCCAGTACATGTTTTCTGAGGAGAAATTTGCAGTTAAGTTCAAGAAGTTTGGGCTTATTCTCACAGCGCAGTAGCAGCAGAGGTGGTGTTGGTAATGGTGGTTTGATTTGCAGTAAAATTTGGAAGAGAATCTGAAATCAGAAGACCCACATAGTTGGCTGGTTTAGTGACTAATTTAAATAGATTTGAGAAAGACTTTAGAATAAAATTATAAACTTGGGGAATTACCATTTTAGAAAATAGAAGAAAGTTGTTAGCTCAATAGTGAATGTTCCAGAAATAATAGCTTGCCTCGTCATGGAGTTTCATTGGACTACTGGTAATGCATAAATCATGGCAACTTTCTGCAGCTGTTCATTACTGGCAACTGCAGCCAGATCCAAAATGTGTGCGCTTAGTGTGATGCTTCCTTTTGGCTATGTGTGGTTTGTTCTCAGTGTGTGTGTTATGGAAACACGTTATCACAGCAAAAGAACGATAGCAATGTGCTATTTAGAAAAAAAGAAATCACTTCCTCTGATTTTGCACATTTCTTTCATTACATGCTGCTGATCTCTGAACCTCCATACAGCTTTAAACGGCACTAGTGGTAGTACTTCATATGATAACCATATTAATTAAAATGCAGTGGAAGGTATTTGTAATTCATTTAGACACTGCTGGATGTTTACTGCCTTCTTTGTGGTGTAATACTTTAAGGGTTTTAATTTTAAGAAAATTCCATAGTCTAACCTTACCTGTGGTCCAGGTGTTTTCACAGCTGGACCATGGGAGTTGGGATCTGAAGAATAACACCAACAGAAGAGAGCCTAGACTTCAAACTCACTGAGTTTGATCATCATTTGTGCATACCCGAAAATACAAGTAAAAATCATTTATCGTGTTGTGTTTATCTGAGAACACACAATAACTAGTAATATTTTTATGTTTCATTTTATGGTGTTTTTTCTTTTACTGGCTACATCTTTAGATTCATGCTAATCAACTCAACTTGTGCCAGCAGGTGCCCAGCTGAAGTCTCCAGTAGGACTAATAGCATTCCACACATCACAACTAAGAAGCTGTATGGCATGCCTTGGCAAGTTATGTTGTTTCAAAACATTATTTCAATTGTCACCTTTTTTTTATGAATAGGCTTTGAAAACTGAAATGTTCTGATTTCAGTACATCTAAAACTGGATATTTAAATCACAGATTCTGATTTACCTCCACCATTCTTGTAGCAGAGATAAGAAAATCTTCACATGCTGCCCAGACCAAACACATTTCATGAGAAAACCAGAATATATTGTTTTTCTGGCCCACCGTCCTCTGTCTTCAATTATGTTTTGACTTTCCAGTCTTCTTCATTTGTTCATTTCAAGATCAAAGACTTCACCTGTTGCTGCCATTCAATATCCAAGCTCATTCTTCATTTACCTATCAAATCAAGTTGGGAAATGTGTGACATGATCAGACTCACACCAGGCAGTAACAGGCGGAACTGTTACTGCCTGCTACTGTCATGACTGGCTGTGTGGTAGGCAGGATTGGACCCCAGGATGCAGACTCCAAAACAGAACTGAATTTAAAGGTGGTTTATTAGGTAACGCACAAGGAACAAACAAACATAGCAAAACTGGAGCTGGACAAGCGACAGAACAAAATACAAAACAAAGGAGCAGGGTGACACACAGCAAGGAGATGACGACAACGATGTAGCAAAGAACTAAACACTGAGACCTTAAATACACACACTATGTAATCAGGGAAAAGAGAGACAGCTGGGGAAGACGAGGCATGGGTGAGCAAAATGACACTAATAACACAAAGGAAGTAAAACTAAACAAAGCACACAGGACAAGGAAATGCCAAAATAAAACAGGAAGTGAACACGATAAGCCCGAAACCAAAACACAATACTCAGGAAAACAAGAAGCGAAGCTAAACAAAAAACACGAGACAAGGGGCCAAGACACGGGCAGACAGACACACTGAGGAAAACAGACAGACACAGGAACACAAAGACATGGGAAGTCAAGAACAAAGGGAAAACAGAATGTAATGCAATAACTAAAACCAAAAGAAAAAACAGTCTTACGGCATCACATACAGTGAAAACTAAAAGAAATCTGTGCATGAACAGGTGGAAGAACCTTCATTTTCATATATATTGGTAGTGTACAGTCCACAAGCACCCATATCTTACATCAAATTCGCAAAACACAACTTCATGTGAGAATACACTGAAAACGAATCTGCTCACTTGTGTGTACAACCCCAGGCTGCATTTGCAGTGACTGAGCTAAAAGGTGGCTTCTACTTCCCGATAAGCAGTTTTGCTATGGCAACAATGGTCCATGCTGTTTTAATCCTACTCAGTTTGTGCAGTCTTGGTTATTACAGTTAACTAAAACTAAATTAAAACTGTGTTAAATATTTTTAGTTAGCTGAAATTAATAATTGAAAACTGACAATAGTGCTGTAAAAATAAATTATACAGGAATGTCTTTTGTTTTAGTCTGTCAGTCAAATTTGTCACTTCAGTAATCCAGAGGAAGCACTACTGCATGTTCATAGAGAATGAAATGTCTACATAACTGACTCAACTGCCTTCAAAGAGGTAGCTATTCAGAACATCTTGATTCTTTCCCCTGACAAATATCCCTTTATTATAAAATAAACCTATAACTACAACAGATTAAAAACTAGACTTAAAACAAGCACAAGTCTGGAAACCATAACCTAACAAAAGCAAAGTAGTCTGTAAATTTGTTCTGTAGAAGATTCATCCATTCACATATGCACATTTCCAAAGCAAACACAGACAACAATCAGCAGATGAGCATAAATACAACCAGTGGCGGATCTAGGATTTTTCTGAGTAAGGGGCCATCAAGGGGGCACAGTATTCATAGAGGGGCCAAGTATTTGTGGTAGATGTACGGACCAATAAAAATTAAACTCATTACATTAAAGTTATGGTAAATCTTATCACCATGAGGTGTAAGAATTCAATGAACTCATGTGCCATTTCACTAAATAACAATATCAGACATTTCATACACTATTACAGCATTAACTGTTGTTGCTCTCCCTAAATGATTTCTGAATCTGATTAAAAGCGACTGGGGGTGTCCTGCTCTTGACCAGCCTCTGGTCTACTGTGTTCTGCTGCTCTCTCCCTCCTCTCACCCTGCTCATTTTCAGTTGGCAGACTCACTCTTTTGCTCAAAAACTGCTGAATTCCCACCTGAGACTGACCCTTTCTTTTCATATTCTTCTCTATCACTGCCAAACATTATAGTTAAAGTTAACACACAAATGCAAATTACAAAGAAGTACATGAATCAGCATTACATGAATTAGTGAAATGCTAACATTCATGTCCAAACACAAGTAGGGCCTCAGTTAACATTACTTTTTACTAACTTTGCTCCTTAATTTAATGTTTATCAGGCTTACGCTATGTGACAGCTGTGTGTAAAAAGGGATTTATGACTCATTACCAACAAACTCCTCAAAATGTAGACTGGCATCGGTTGTCGGTTAAAAAAAAAAAAAAACTTTCTCCCCGCCATCGTTCAAATCTTCTTTTTCTTCCTTAAGCTTTATTCACGCTGGACATTCCTATTTGGCTCATTAGCGCTACTGGTGTTTTGGCATGGAATTGCATCCACCTATAATTTGATCCTCGCTCTCGGACAAAGGACAGATGAGTGACAGGACAGGGGCACTTCGGGGGGCCAATCAGATTTCAGATGGGGCCAATTCCCCTGTGGCCCCGCCCCCAGAACCGCCCCTGTATCCACCTGAAAAACTCTATTACAGACCGATGTCCTGTTAATCACTGTGTTGTTGACCACCTAATGGCAGAGCTTGATATTTTGATATTGGAACTAAACTGTAATTTCCACCCTCTTGATGGGCTAGCCAGCAAAGCCAGGACAGTTTTGAAAGAATGTGAAACTGAGTTCAGCCTTCCAAGATACTTAGCAAAGTTTGCAAGACAGCCAATCTGATACACGGCATAAGCAAAATTAGGTACAAACAGGGCAAGGGCGACCCTGGTGGCTTTAAACTCTTTCTGAAAAAACACAAAGTCAAGTCAGGAATGTTTGTCAGATATGTTGGCAATCGCCTGTGTGTCCTTTTCCACCTAGCTGGTGTGGTGTACTTTTTTCGTGAATAGATGATCCAGTTCTTTGGGCAGGCAGGTGGTAATGCTTTAAAATTGAAACAAACTCTCAAAGAAGATCTAATGAATGACCAGCTAGTTGTCCAGTTACGATGTCTTGGCTTGTTTGGCAAATATTTGACCGCACCCTGGATGAGGTTGTTCTGCCAAAATGCAACAAAAAGACAACCTGTAGATGTCAGAGCCTCTTTCATGTCCAGTTTGCCTCAACTGCAGGCCAGCCCACTCTCAATCCTTACCAAGGCAGATGATGCATTCGGCAATCATCTTCTGGTAGATGAAATTTTAACAGCACTTCTTCAGGATCCAATGCAGGGATGCATTGGATCCTGAAGGTTCTTGTGAATGCAAGGTAGCATTCACAAAAACCATTTCTGCCCTTGCAGCTAGTTTTCTGCAGGTTCTCCAGAAACAGCTTTTATCGTACCTTGAGCGAAAGCTGTCAAAACCAACTGCAGAGATGATTGAACAGACAGCCTTGGACCTTTGCATAATATCTTTGCAGAGCAGACACTTGACCTCACTGATCATCAATTAAAGTGAGCTCATAATGCTACTGCAGGATTTATTGATGGAAAAGTAAGGTCCAGGAAAAATGACACTTTCATCGCTTCAGTCAAAAACTGAGGAGGAACAACAACACCTAATCAAGTTTGCAATAGCCCATGCTGCAAAATTCAGGACAATTAGGAAGGAACAAGCTAAAATGGTAGAGAAGAACCGTTTGCTCCTCGCTCAGAAGGAGAGAGAACAGAAACAAAGAAAAGGGATAGAGAAAGAGCTGAATAACGTTATTAGTGGAGACAAAAGATGTAAGAGACGTGTGTCCTGCAGTCACTGCATCAGAAGAGACATTAGTTAATGGTATCATTTCCATTCCAGTTTCCATTGTTGAAAAATATGTCAGACACACCTGGGAAGTGGAAGATGAGTCAGGGAGGTCGATGTACCACTCAATGGAAAAGTCTTGAAATTCAAAAATTATGCAAAACTTGGTCCCACATATAAGTTTCTGTTCAACAGTCCAGCCAGCATCATGAGAATGATGACCTGTATTTTTTGTGATCAAATCTTTCTCAGCCTGTTGTGCTACCTTGATGACATGCTGGTTTTTGCACCACCTGAACAGCTGGCGCTGGAGTGGCTGGAAATGTTTTTCAGCTGACTTCGCCTGCACAGCTTGAATTTAGCCTTCAAAAAGTGCTGGCTTATCAGGAGATCCGTGAAATTCCTTGGGCATATCATTTCTGAAGCTGGTGTATCCACGTACCCTGCCAAAGTTGACACTGTCAACAACATAACCATTGGAGACCTAATGGAGTCTGTTGGGACCACTCCATCACAGTCTCGTGTCAGGTCATTTCTAGGGATGGTGAACTATTACCAGCACTTTGTGCCCAATTACTCCACCATAGTGAGGCCTCTCTTTCACCTCCTGTCTGGCCAGAAAATGAGGCGTAAGGGATGACCGTGTTACAAAGTGGGCCAAGTCAGCCCCAAACTAAGGAATGAGTTCAAGGAGTGACCAGCAAAAAACACAACAGTCTCACGCTGGAAATAAGGTTCACAATAATTTATTCTTTTCAAAGCGTGGTGCTGTGCTGGGAGTACAATCCTGGCCCAAGAACACTACCACCAGGGTTATCTGCTTGGTTATAAACAAAAAACCAAGGTGGTCACTTAAAGGAATAATCAGTCAATCAAATACTGAGCTTGCATTTTTCCTTAAAGAGTTTCCACGCACCTTCAAAGGCCTTGCATTAGTGGGGAGTGGGGTTCCACATGAAATCCTGGGACTGCAGCTCGGTCTTTTCCTCTCCAGGTCTTGAGTGCTTTCATCAGGCTGGCCACCTCCTAATGGCACAGTGGACTTTCCCTCCTGAAGCTCCCTTTACATGCAGGCTCTCCTTAGCAGTTCCCAGTCCTGTTCTTTGTTAAAACAGTCCAAACACACTTTGATTAAAATGAATCCTCCTCTCAGTAAAACTAGACCCCTTTAAAAAGACTTAAAATCAACCAGACCAGGTAAAAGATGAGCTTCCTTTAAAAAGGTGTTTTCCTCAACTGAGATTGCCAATCCAGATTTGTTTTGAGCAGCCACTCCTGTGCTCTACAGTCCCCTTACTTCTTGTCTCTCACGTGCGCAGCGTTCCTCTTTCCTTTCCCCTTTGTAGAGGAGGGCCCAAACCCACACCAATCACTTACTTCCAGTACTCAACTCCAAATACCTGGCAGCTGGACTAGAGTGGGACCTCCACTCCCACATGGGTGTGGCCTATATCACACAAAAAAACAAAAGCATGCAAAACTTAACATAAAATCATCCTAACCCCATGCTTCGTAGGAGATCCGTTGTTATTTCCACTTTGCCACAACTGTGTGCAGGACATGCTACTCAGTCTCGGAAGTTGATACCTAGTGACTGGACATCTGATCCTTTTGTCTTGTTCACCGATGCCTCCATGGATGGACTAGGAGCAGTTCTTTCACAGGTTCAGGAAGGTGATCGTGTGCCGAGACCAGTTGCTTTTGCCAGTAAATCCCTTTCCTGTGCTCAGAGAACGTACCCTGCCCATCGCCTTGAATTCCTTGCATTAAAATGGTTAGTGTGTGGCTCAAAGGACATGTCTTTACTGTGTGGACGGATAATAACTCACTCACGCACATCATGACTAAACCTTGCCTGGACGCAGCGGTAGGTGGTGAAGTTGGCATCCTATGTATTTAACATCAAGTACGGTCTGGGCTCTAAGAATATTGTCGTGGATGCACTGAGCCGTCGGCCATTTGTAAGGTCCACTGTGGGTGAACAGTTGCTTTGCTGCCCCTACAGTAACCTCTTTGGAGAAGCTCTTCCCATCTCTGCTGGCTCAGTCCAGGAAGCTTTTAGGCAGTCAAACTCCAGCTGACATCTCTGCAACAGCCAGGCTGAGGAAGAGCCTTATGTGTCCATGGTTGCTCACTAAAGGAGAAAGAGGAGGTCTCTGCCAATTTTGAGACACACACTCTTTGGGAGTCGAGTGCCAGAGCCTGTGCTGTTGATGCTCTTCAACAGCTTCCACAGTTGGTTCCCCCTGCTACTGATCCCCAACCTGTGTTCTCTGAGGGTGAGCTCCATCAGGAGCAGATGAGTGACCCTGTCCTCTCAAGAGTGTTGTATTTTGTGGAATGGGGTTGCCGACCTTCCAGGAGAGGTAAATTTAAAGAGCATGTCGTGGTTGTTAGCTTAGCTCATTTTTATTAGTTTTCATTTTTGGTTTCATGCTTAGTTTTAGTTTAGTTTTCGTTAGTTTTAGTTTTTCGTACTTTGTCAGGTGCAAGAGTGACTATTGTGTAATGATAATTTGACAAAAGATACCGTTTGAAAAATTGCATTCAACAACCAACTGTTCACAAAATAGCAACATTATATGCTTAATGTGTATTAAGGAAACACATGAACATCAACAGGGAGAAACATAAAGAAAAACATGAACTCCAAAATTGAATAAACTCTACAACAAACTTTATCGTCAGTGCAGTACATGTGGTGTATAACATCAAAACGCAGCGAATGTTGGACAAAAACAAACTGAACTCTTTGAAGGAATTTTTCCGCATTGTGATCAGGTTAATCACAATGCGGAAAAAATTATTTTATATCAACAGGGCTGGACTGGGACAAAAAATCGGCCCTGGCATTTTTGACTTAGACCAGCCCGCAACTATGTCTTAGAAGCATTTGACACTGTCTTCCTTTTATTCAGTGTGGCCATACCTTTTGCTAATAATCCTTTTATGCTTTTTTTTTTTTTAACTTACTTTAGTAATGCTTAAATTGCAAAGCTTTTACGTATGATTTAGTTTTTTTAAAATCTGTTTTTTCACCTTCTTGGGTCCTTTTTAAACATGTTTAACCAGCATAGAGGCTACAAATTCAAACTGCTGTGCAGCCTTTCAGCACACCTTTAACCTAATTATCTAAAATGCTGTGATGCAGCCTAAAATGGACAATTGCTGCTCATCCAACACTTCTCAGCCTTGAGCGTTTGCTATTTTATCAGATTAAGGTGCCGTGGCTGCCAGATTTGGGGAACTATGCAAATGTAAATAAATATTGATATTAATCAATCGCCATTGCTCATCACACTGCTGCTGTCTTCACCTACAGCAGAGTCTGCCCAAGCCTTGAAGGGGACCTAAGCAAGATTTGATTTGGGGCCCCCTTCATACCATTTCATTGTCCCCTGAACTTAATTGTTATTAATGCTGGAGGGTTAGGGTTAGGGTTATTATTAATTTTTTTAAGGATGTATTACAGTTTCAGCCTTTTCAATTCATTTTTTCAATTCTATTTTATTTATACAGCGCCAACTCACAACAGTCACCTCAAGGCACTTTATACTGTAAGGTAAAGACCCCACAGTAATTACAGAGAAAACCCAACAGTCATCCTAATCTTAAAAATAGAGATGGTGTCTGTCTCCTGAATCCAAACTGGGAGCTGGTTCCACAGAAGAGGGGCCTGATAGCTGAAGGCTCTGCCTCCCATTCTACTCTTAAGTATCCTAGGAACCACAAGTAAGCCAGCAGTCTGGTGATACGGTACTATGAACCAATGAAGAGTGGCCAATATGGGAGAAATCTGCTCTCTCTTTCTAGTCCCTGTCAGTACTCCAGCTGCAGCATTTTGGATCAGCTGAAGGCTTTCAGGGAGCTTTTAGGACAGCCTGATAATAATGGTCCAGCCTAGAAGTAATAAATGCATGAATTAGCTTTTTAGCATCACTCTGAGACAGAAATATTACCGTGTAGTGTTGTGTTGTTACAAGTGTACAAATCTGGACAGTTAGAATTGTCTCTTCTTTCTTTTAGGAAATTGGCATTTGTAAAAAATTAAATTAAAAAAATTAAAACAAACCAAAAAAGTTTCATGACAAATGTGGGTGAGCTTGGGGGGCCCCTGGTGGTCAGGGGGCCCTATGCAGCCGCATATGTCGCCTGTTCCTCGGACCGGCTCTACCTACAGCCTGCTGTTGCTGGAGCATTGCTGTTACAGAGGACGTGGAGACTACAGCAGCGAACATGTCTGTGATCTTTACACATTTTGTAGCATCTACAGTGACACTCTTCAATTTCTTCACACGTAACTTCTCTGCACCCCCTTTCCGCCGCTTCGGTTTCTCCATATTGCCGCTCCTTTAACACACGCACTCAACACTGAAACTACTAGCGGGAGTAGTTTCAGTGTTCTGCACCACGCAGCGAAAGGGTAGGGCTGCTTTCATCCTATATCCTGATTGGTTCCATCTACTCTCTATATTGAAGACGGGCCAATGGGCCGCCCCCTCTAAATTGTGGGCCGGTCTCTTAGAAAAAAAAAAAAAAAAACCAAGGGCATCGGCCCTTGAGAACTGTCGGCCCACCGGGCAAATGCCCGGTACGCCCGATTGCCAGTTCAGCCCTGCATATCAATCCACAAGAGTTTGTGAATAGTTGAAGCCACCTTGTAGATAAATAATGCAACTGCAAGGTTCCTCATTGCTGCCCCATACCCACTGTTGCCAACTTGTAGACTTTCACAAATCCTGCTGACCGAAGGATGAAAGTTTGTTCAGTCTGTTTACGTGTTTTGTTATCTTACACAGGAGGAAGCACTGTGGTGAAGTCTACTTCACTGCAGACTGGCTTTTGAAAGAATCAGTCAGCCTTTTGCTATTTTTGCTCTGGATCTTTTCTGTTTACATTTTAATAGCACGACTGGGAGTCTTTTGTTATGGAGGGGGAAAAAGCATTAATTTATTTGAGGAGCATTATTATTTAAATATGCCAGTGGTTTATTTTTGAGCAATTTCTCATGTACATCTACAGCTACAGCTGAATGTTAATGAAAGTGTCTGTGTGACATTTGGGACATGCAGCTTTGACTCAGAAGTGCCTTTTTGTTTATACCTTTGTGAAGAAAAAATATGAAGATATATTTCGTATTTCACCATTCAGGTAAAAAATATTGAGATATTATTTTGGTCCATATTGCCCAGCCCTAGTAGTTCTAAACATATTTAGGGTTTTTCTTCACTTTTTGTCTCTATAAAGATGTTATTCCTCTCTCCTACATCCTCGATTGCAACTACATGCAAATACACTGAACCCTCGTTTATCGCGCGGGTTACGTTCCAAAAATAACCCGCGATAGGCGAAATCCACGAAGTAGTCAGCTTTATTTTTTACAATTATTATACAGTACTATAGAAGGAAACCAAAGATCAAAACCTGTTTTCAAGCCGAGCACGTTCTGTGCTGGACAGAGACGAGGGACGGAGGAGATTGATTGACAGCCAATCAGGACGCAGAACACGATGCGCGTTCATAGACTGTTTAAAAAAAAAAAAAAAAAGCATAAAAAAACTGCACTAAAAAAATCCGTGAAACAGCGAGGCCGCGAGAGGTGAAGCGCGTTATAACGAGGGTTCACTGTAACCAATTATGCAAATTAGGTGATGATGCCATATAGCAGCTTCTAGACTTTTAGGACAGCCAATGAATACTTTCCTTGCTGACCAGTTGGCAACAGTGCCCATACCTGCCTCAGCAAAGGAAAACGATCCCAAGCTGGAGGTGGGTGCATGTGAACAATGCTGTAGTTATTTTCTGTATGTTTAATAGTGAAAACATTCTCTCAGCAGCAATTGTTAATATGCATTTTTATTGTAAGCACTGCTGACATGTAGTCTGGAAGTTACAGGTGTTTTGTTGCACAAACTTTATTCACGACCAGCACTTTTGTTACCATGCTAAGTTAATACTAGTTAGCCAGCCTGGTGCTTTCAAGCTTGCCTTGTCCCTGGCTCTAATGCTCTATAGCAGTACGAGATTGTGATTTTCTAATCTTTGTTAACAGAGCTGAATGTTGGCTGTTGCATAACCACACTGATGACTGTGTGGTGATTTTTGTACCAGGTAGGCATTGTTTGTTTTATATGAGCAAAATTGTAAGCTATTGACTGTTGTTAGACAAAAAAAAAAAAATAATAATAATAGTGCTTATTGCTCAGGTACTGTTCGAAAAATTAATGCCACTATACGATCACACATTTGGTCTGAACTAGAATTTATATGGGAAGACTTTGACAACATTGTGAGGTAATATAGTTTGTTGGCACAAATAGGAAAACAAGCCCAGGCTGAAGAGCTGAATGTTGCAGTTGGATAACCACACTGATGACTGTGCTGTGATTTTTGTACCAGATTAAAGAGGAAGTCCAGTGTTGCAGTTCCATCCTTTCTGCACCATAGACACCATAGACTCTTAGAAGCTTCATAGCAGTTACTTATGTCTTGTTAAAATGTAACTTTATTTTGTTTGTGGACTTAGCACAAGCCCGCTGGTTGCAGTTAATCATTCAGTGCCTGATATCACATTTTATGCTGTCTCAACTCATAAACTGGCCATTTTAGAGAGGCATTAAATTTTACTTCTAATTTTATCAGGGTTGTAAATTAAACACAAAAACGATGTTTGTGAAACTGTTAATTATGTTGGCCTTTTGAAAGTGAGTGCATAACAGCAGTCCTGTCAAAAAAGAACAGTATCACCATCGTGGAAGTGGTGGGGTGAAGGGGAACGTAAAAATGCGGAAACTGTGCTACTGTTAGCCAAAAAGAAAGGAAGAGGAGAGGGGGAAGGTACCGAGAGAAGGAAAGGCAGGAATGCGGAGGTGAGAGGAGGAACTCTAAACTGGTAAACTCTAACTGGTAAAACTGGCTGATATGGAGAGAAGGAAGGTAGATACACTAGCGGAACAAATCAGAGCCGGGCCGGGGGCGGGGCAAATGACCGGGCCCTTTATACCCAAATAATAAAGCTCATCATAACATCATTTTATAACATACACATGCCCAGAACAGCGGGAATGTGTATGTTATGAAGTGCCACTCATGTTATCTTAGTCCGTAAAAATGCTCCACCTAAGGCCTTTAAGGCCGTTTCACACCGGATGCGTTGCGTAAAAACAACATGAAATTCCGAATCTTTCGGATGCTAACCTGTCGTGTAAACGACATACACACCGGACGCGCTGCGTTTTTGCGACTAAATTGCCCTCATAAAACGCACTGTGAAAGAAAGGAAGCCGACATCAAACGATGATGTAATGAGGTTGTGATTTTTCTAAACAAGAGAAGGAAGAAAAAGAGATTCTGGGTTCATCCATCACATTAGAAAGGGGCAGCAGGGAGAGTTTCATGGTTTGATCCAGGAGTTGAAGCTGCATCACGGATGCTTTCGCGCACATTTCATATCATCATGGGCAGTTGTTGTTGAAAGAGTTGGGATCACATGTGAGGAGGCAGAGAATAATTTCAGAGAGCCGACTGACTCAGAACAGCGTGTAGCTGTGTGTCTGAGGTAAAATAGTCCGGTATCCGGTGTGTATATAGGTTACACGACAAGTTCACATCCGAAAGATTCGAAATTTCATGTCGTTTTTACGCAACGCATCCGGTGTGAAAGGGCCTTTAAAGTGAAAATAAAGCCAGTCATGCAGTCCAACATCTTATTCAATATTTTACACCTACTACATCACTAAAGTCAGTTGGTCTTGTAAAGTTTTGAGCAACCATGACTCAGTCCTGACTGTGGCAACCTTTAAAACCCCCGTGTAAAACATGAATGATGGGTGATGTATAGTGGGTTGTATACTGTGCACATTGAGCCATGCATATTGCAATATAATCAAGACAGGGCCCTCCCTCTCCACCTCGCTTTGGATGTGACAGAGGCCTGGCTACCTGAAATCTTATTCTCCTCTCCTCTCTCCCATCCGGGCCCCCGCTAGCCCCGGGCCCCCGCTAGCCCCGGGCCCCCGCTAGCCCCGGGCCCCCGCTAGCCCCGGGCCGGGGGCGTGCCGCCCTCCCAGCCCCTCCAGAAGCTCCGCCCCTGGGTAGATATATTGTGTGTGCAGAGAATCAGGTTGAAGGGAAGCAAGGCAAGGAGCACTGGATGTGGATTCAAGAAGAATGGTGAATAAATGTAGGTACTTGGATAAATTATGAAAGTTGTCTATTTGATTTCAATTCTAAACTAATTTGGTAGAACTATTCACACAGATTACAGAACACTTAGTTTTTGGAAATCTGTGAAACTGTGATTTTTTTTCTATGTTTTTGAAACCAAACGTAGTACATCTTCAAATAGGCTTCCAATTACTTGCTTAGCAATTGCACAGGTACCTATAAGATTTAGGATTGCATTTACATTATGACCCTGGCATTAGCACTTAACCTGGACCTTTAACCTTCAAGGTCGCGTGATCATGACTGTGAAATTTTGATCATATCTGAAATATAGCAAATAGTATATCAAAATGAAGGGAATTTGACAAAGATTATGAATCTGCAAATGAAAAAGGATGATGGAATCATTTTAGCCAGAAATTACTTTTAAAACCTCCTCCTAGTATAAGTCAAAACTTGATTCCCATAATTATCATTAAGAACATGAAAATCTGCCTTTGTCTTCATCATGTTCCTGAAAAGAAAATGAAAATTGAAATTGAAAATAAAATATAAAAATTAAAATATTTAATATATCTTTAATATATCTTTAATATCTTTTATATATTTATTATTTATATATTTATTAGAAATTGTATTTAGATTTTTTTTTATTAATCTGATCCATTACAACTTGTATATTTGGGATAACAACAATTAAATAACTTCACGCATTGATCAAAAATAATAAAACTTGTTTTTTCGGTAGTTCCTGGTACCTCGCAAGTGTCACTCGACAAAGGCGGTGCCTAGTGAAGTGCCGGCGCGGTCGAATTATAGTTTCAAACTTCATAGTTTTATGATTAAAGGCCCTTTCACACCGGACGCGTAAATTCTGTGCGAATGTTTCGTGCGTTAAAAATATTTTTCGGACTCTCCTGTTCTTAATGCAGCCGTTCACACCGACCACGTCATTTCACAGGACGAATTTGCGGCATTGATTTTTTCGGATCAAGTTCAATTTTTCTGACTTTCGCAAGCGAACAAACAGGACTGACCAATCAGAGTGCTGCATTTAGCAGCATGCGAGGTCATAGCTCAAAACACGAACCGATGTACTGAATATACAGTGATGTGGGAACAATTAAATCATAATATTTTACCTCAGACGCACAGCTACACGCTGCGCCGGGTCAGTCGGCTCTCTGATATTATCCTCTGCCTCCTCACATGTGATCCCAACTCTGCCAACAAGAGCTCAAACTGTCCCACTGACATCCAGAAATTTGAGTGAAAGCATCCGTGATGCAGCTTCAGCTCCATGATCAAACCATGAAACTCTCCCTGCTGCTGCTTTCTTATGAGTTGGATGAACCCATAAACTCTGTTTCTTCCTTCTCTTGTTTAGAAACATCAGGACCATTACATCATCACTTGATGTCGACTGCATTTTTTTTTCCACCGTGCGTTATATAGGGAGGATTTAGTCGCAAAAACGCAACGCATCCGGTGTGTATATAGGTTACATGACAGGTTCGCATCCGAAAGATTCGGAATTTCGTGTCGTTTTTACGCAACGCATCCGGTGTGAAAGGGCCTTAAGGGACCAAATAATCGATATAGAGGGTTTTCCTGGTGGTATGAGGGGTGTGAGTGTGCAAGATATTGGGTTAAAATTCACCTTTCTTTGCAAAAATATAACTTTTTTTTTTTTAGAGAAATCGGATCTGAACCGGACAAACTTTGGGGGAGACACCCAACGGCAGAGAATTAAAATGATGTCATATCCGGACACCGGGAGCTGCGGGTTTCCGTTTTTTTAGCGTTTAGCGCAGAGCGAGTAAACATGAATCGCTAATGCTTCCTCCGGTGTCGTAACACACTGTTGGCATGCGCGAGTGGGTCTGTCCAAAACCATGGAAACTATATGGAACTAGTTTCAGATAGTTACACAACAAAACCAAAATAGCTTGGACAGAAACCAGACCAAACACACACAAAGTGATTTTTGTGTGATTTTTTTTTTTTTTTGTGTGTGTGTTAGTGTGCTTATGTTTTTATATTCCATGTGTCTGTATTTATAATAGGTGCTTTTTGTGGTGTTCAAGCATGCAATGTTTGCACATCTGCAAACCCTACCTACAAATTCTAATTAATGTTTTCAAGAAAATCGTTCTAATGTCCAAAGGTCGTTGATCTTTTCAAATAATGATCCTGTAAGGTTAAATGTTTAACTGAGACATGATGCTCTGACTGAAACATTCTGAGGGTGTTTTGAGAACACTGTTGAGATGCAGCTTTAAAACTGTATACAACATTTCCACAATGTTATATGAAACTGGTTTCTTGATCTTGATGCCATGATGTTGTGTTTGTGTTGACCAAGAATTCCTTCAGTCTTTATAGAATAACATAAGGTTTATTACAAAAAAGACAATGTCAAAATACAGACGCTCCAGACATCTGGGTGAGAAGGAAAGCCAATGATCTTCTGCACCCTGAACAAAGAAACTTACAGCCTTATATAGACTTTAACATCTGGTACACACGTTGTCACACTTAGACTTGTTTCTACCAGTTTTTGGAGGTGCTCAGAGACTCCCAATAAATACCTTTCCTTTTTTGGTAAAGATAAGCAATGAAGATGAGCGCCCAAACTGAGAGGCCCCTTGATGGAATTTTCCTACACCTTTAGGAGACAACACACATGCAGTTTCACAAAGGCATTTCAGACACTACATATTCCCCCCCTTCGAGACTTTAAAAAGCCTCGAAAAACAAAGATGTTTATTATTACTCCAAATAACAGTTTCTCCCATAGCGTGATTTTAACAAAAGCTTTTTCTGACTTCCTGTGAGGTGTGGGAGCAAAAAAAAAACCCTGCCTGGCAGCTTTCTTTCTTAAATGACCATCTTCACACAATCAAGGCTAGAAAAATTCTCCCACAACCCTGCTGCCCACAGCGATCACCTTTGGCACCCCAGAGAAACTCAAAAAAGAAAAAAGGGAGTATTAATGATTGTCATGTGACCATTTAGCAAATACTCAGGAAAGCCTCAGCAAATAAAATCAAAAAATGTCCATTAGATCAGCTGGTTGACCCATCGGACCTCTCTATGGACCTGTCCTTACCTATCCATCACTTTCCCTAGAATCGAGCAAAAGAAAAAAAACATCTGAGGTCCCAATGTACTTACCAAATAACAGAAATATCATTCTTCAGACTGGCTAATTAAAAGTGTTATACATTCAAGTATTACTTCTACAATGAACATCTCTAAACTATAATTCATACATTTCAAAATAATGAATCAATCTTTATTATCATGTGAATTCAGCAAAAATAAGAATATCAACTGTAGTTCTCCAACAGCGTTGGCTTTTTCATGTGGTGTCCATGATGTGTTGATTCTGGGCATTTGTCAGTTCATTTTATTGTCCATTTGTATGAACCCTTCATCTCAGTGGGTTCTTGAACACCTTTTCTGAAAGAGACAAGAAACACTGAACAATATCTTTTGTAAAGGCAACAAATAAAATTTAAAGCATCAAATGTTAATTATTTAAATGAGTAATTGAATTAATTTAATTTAAGTAATTTAATTAATGAATTACTCCGCTGAACTACCTCTACTGGGGTAATTGCTTTCAAAACTTTGATATCGTTGTCAGACATTTTACTGAATTCTCAAATTTCCCCTTTTTTTTTCTTTCAATTAATTAATCCACACGTGGATCATTTACAACTCTGAGCAGACAGAGACTTCACAGCTCTGTCTCTCCTCCTGCTGAAATCTTGCACAACCATGTACTCTATTTACTCTATTTGGAGTAACATACTCCAAAAAGCAATATTCACAGCAACAAATGATTATTTTTATGTACAAAGCACCACTACACACACACATCCCTACAAATCCAGCCAGACTATCACTTTTTCAAATGTTAACACCAATTGTCAAATCCCCTACTCAAACTATTCAATTTTATACAACCTTGTACTTCTCTTTAAAAATAATTAAACTTAATTTGTTAATCACACACCACTCTGCTCTTCAGAGGAAAAGAGGGACAAAACTTTTCTCAACAGGGGCAACACACACACACACAGACACACCCAAGAACATGCGACATGAGAAGGAGGGGGTGATAGGCCTCTGCTCACACCGCACACACACTTACACACACTCAAACCAAGTCGACTATATTCATACCTATAGCATGCTTTACTAATGCCGCTTCTTTCCTGCCTTATGGGCAGTGGAGAGAGACAGGAAATGGGGGAAAGATACAGGGGAAGACACGCGGGCAAATTGGCGACGGGCTGGGACTCGAACCCGCGCCGCCCGCACCAAAACGCGGCACATGTATGTGGTCGCCGGCTTCACCACTAAGCCACCCAGGCTTATATACATCATAGACACACCTTGCAACTTAATTTAGTGCTCTTCAATCAGCAGATATTTTAGATAAATGGGATCTGCTCACCCGCCTTTTTTTTTTTTTTTTTTTGTAGAGGCCTCTGTAGCTGTCCGTTGTGTCCAAAATGTATTTTATGTATTTTAATCCTGCCTTTCATCACATTGGGTCACTAAAGTTAGAAAGTCATAATACATTTTTATTATGACTTACGTTGCTCTAACACACCAATTATACCCACAAGCACACGCAGAAGTTGGACTGTGCAGTAAAGTGGTCTAATTGCAGGATAATTAAAACTTTTTCTGCTCTGGGCCACTCGGCACCTGTACCGTATTATCTAGAAGAGAAGCGCAACACAATTCTAGGTGCGGCTGGCGTGACTTCGCACATAGATAAGATTAAGATAAGATGAGATAGTGTTTATTTGTCACATGCACAGTTATACACAGTACAATGCACAGTGAAATGTATTTTGTACCTGCAACCTTATATACACACACATATAAATAAGAATAAAAATAAAAAAAAGTAATTCACACTATACACTATACTCTATATACTATACACTATACACACTTTTTAAATTATAATATTTACACTGTGCAATAATGGTCCAGTTAGGGCTCAGAGTTGAGCAGACGGATGGCTTGTGGGTAAAAACTCTTCTTCAACCTTTCAGTCTTAGCCCTCAGGCAGCGGTAACGCCGGCCTGATGGGAGCAGGGAGAAGAGAGAGTGTCCGGGGTGGCTGGGCTGTTTTAGGATCTTCATGGCCCTCAGCCTGCACTGCTTGGTGTAAATGTCCTGCAGGTTGGGGAGGGTGGTTCTGATGGTCCGTTCAGCTGAACGAACCACCCTTTTTAGGGCCATGAAGTCCTGCTTGGTGCAGTTTCCCATCCAGGTGGTGATGCTCCCACGCATGATGCTCTCAATGGTGCAGGTGTAAAAGTTCCTGAGCACCTTGAGTGGGAGCTTGAAGTCTCTCAGCCGCCTGAGGAGGTAGAGACGCTGTCTGGCCTTCTTCACAGTGATGTTTATGTGATGAGTCCAGGACAGGTCCTGTGAGATGGTCACTCCCAGGTATTTGAAGGTGTCCACTCTTTCCACCTCAGCCCCACTGATGACAAGTGGATGGTAGTCCCTCTGCTGCTTCCTGCTGAAGTCCACGATCAGTTCCTTTGTTTTGCTGACGTTGAGCAGGAGGTGGTTCTCCTGGCACCAGTTCTCCAGGCGGGAGACCTCTCTCCTGTAGGCTGTCTCCTCATTGTGAGAGATTAGTCCCACAACAGCAGTGTCGTCAGCAAACTTGATGATGACGTTGGACTCTGACGTGGCCTCGCAGTCATGGGTGTACAGTGAGTACAGCAGAGGGCTGAGCACACAGCCTTGGGGGGATCCAGTGTTGAGGGTGAGGGAGGATGAGGTGAGGTGACCCACTCGTACCACCTGTGGTCTGCTGGTCAGGAAGCTGTGAACCCACCTGCACAGGGATGGGCCCAGGTCCAGGTCCAGCAGCTTAGAGACCAGCCTGGAGGGAACTATGGTGTTGAATGCTGAGCTGTAATCTACAAACAGCACTCTCACATAGTTCCCCTTACCAGTGTCTATGTGTGAAAGGGTCTTGTGGAGGAGGAAGGATATGGCGTCATCTGTGGATCTGTCTGGCCGGTATGCAAACTGTAGTGGGTCGAGGGTGGTGGGCAGTGAGGAGGTGATGAATGTCTTGATGAGTCTCTCAAAACACTTCATCACCACAGAGGTGAGTGCTATGGGCCTGAAGTCATTGGGGCTGCTGGGGTGTGGTTTCTTTGGGACAGGGACTATGATGGACTTTTTAAAGCAGGTGGGAATCACACACAGTTTCAGTGAGAGGTTGAATATCACTGTAAACACAGGTGCCAGCTGGTCAGCGCAGGTCTTAAGGACACGTCCGCTAATACCGTCTGGTCCAGCCGCTTTCCTGGTGTTTACACGTCTAAACGCCCTCCTCACGTCGCGCTCCGTCACAGTGAGTGTCTCCGCCCCTCCGGCCGGGAGCGCAGCGGGCTGTCGGCTTCCCGACTCAAAGCGCGCAAAGAAGATGTTGAGTTCATCAGCCAGAGAAGCGTCGGCACTCACCGGGTGTGTGTGTGGTGCTTTGTAGTCCGTGATGGTGCGTAGTCCCTGCCACAGTCCCCTGGGGTCAGACTGTTGTAGTTGCTGTTCCAGTCTGCGGCCGTAGCGATGTTTTGCCTCTTTCACCGCTCTGCGGACGTTGTATGATGCAACCTTGTAGTCCTCCATGTTCCCAGAGGCGAGGCCGGAGTTGTAGGCAACGGTGCGGGACCTCAGGGCGTCGCGGACAGATTTATCCACCCACGGCTTCTGGTTGGGAAAAGTCCTGATGGTCCTCCTAAGTGAAGTGTCTTCAACAACTTTCCCAATAAATCCCACAACAGTTTCCGTAAACTCCTCGATGTCTCCGCCCGCGCTGCTGCGAAACATGTCCCAGTCGGTTGAATCCAACGCACCCTGCAGAGCGGCCTCTGTTTGATCAGACCACCGTGTCACTTCTCTCACAGCAGGGGGTTCCTGCCTGAGCCGTTGTTTGTATTTCGGCATGAGAAGCACAGAGGTGTGGTCAGACTTCCCAAAAGGCGGAAGAGGCTTTGCTTTGTAGCCATCTTTGAATGGAGAATAGCAGTGGTCTAGGGTCCTCTCTCCTCTGGTGGGGCAGTCGATGTGTTGAATCAACTCCGGTGTTACGTCGAGCCGCGTTTCCCCATCAGATACGGTTTCCCCAGCGTCTCTGCGCCGCCCACGCGGCAAAAATCGCGCGTGCTTGTTCAGCGCTCGTAACCACACCGCCGTGCTTGAGCCGCAAGAGAACTACGGACACCGTGAAAGCTCAAACAACGTGTTTCGGCGAAGTTGTCCCACTTTTTGCAAATGCGCTCCCATCAGATACGTGCGCTCTCTCTCTCTCTATGTTTAGATGTTTATCGATAGATAGATAGATACTCCATATAGCCCATGCGGAT
Organism: Archocentrus centrarchus; assembly: GCF_007364275.1. Classification (NCBI taxonomy): domain Eukaryota; kingdom Metazoa; phylum Chordata; class Actinopteri; order Cichliformes; family Cichlidae; genus Archocentrus; species Archocentrus centrarchus. Next base: position 28,785,850 of record NC_044362.1, on the reverse strand, counting down.
AGCTCTATATAACCCAAAACTGGGTGAACACATCTTGATAGCCTAATAACAGCCATCAGATACCGTTCCCCCTGTGTTAAACTGGGGGAACACATTCTGATGGCCCAGGGACAGCCATCAGATACCGTTCCCCCTGTGTAAAACTGGGGGAACGCATCCTGATGGCCCAGGGACAGCCATCAGAAACCGTTCCCCCTGTGTTAAACTGGGGGAACGGTATCTGATGGCCCAGGGACAGCCATCAGATACCGTTCCCCCTGTGTAAAACTGGGGGAACGCGTCCTGATGGCCCAGGGACAGCCATCAGAAACCGTTCCCCCTGTGTTAAACTGGGGGAACGCATTCTGATGGCCCAGGGACAGCCATCAGATATTTATTTTCTGATTTTTTCCAACTTTAAAAGATCAAACTCTGATGGCTAAATGTGACATTTTAAAACAGGGGGAACGGTATCTGATGGCTGTCCGTGGGCCATCAGAATGCGTTCCCCCAGTTTTACACAGGGGGAACGGTTTCTGATGGCTGTCACTGGGCCTTCAGGATGCGTTCCCCCAGTTTAACACAGGGGGAACGGTTTCTGATGGCTGTTATTAGGCTATCAAGATGTGTTTACCCAGTTTTGGGTTATATAGAGCTATCCGCATGGGCTATATGGAGTATCTATCTATCTATCTATCTATCTATCGATAAACATCTAAACATAGAGAGAGAGAGAGCGCACGTATCTGATGGGAGCGCATTTGCAAAAAGTGGGACAACTTCGCCGAAACATGTTGTTTGAGCTTTCACGGTGTCCGTAGTTTTCTTGCGGCGCAAGCACGCTGCGCTGGTTACGAGCGCTGAACAAGCACGCGCGTTTTTTGCCGCGTGGGCGGCGCAGAGACGCTGGTGGGCGGCGCAGAGACGCTGGGGAAACCGTATCTGATGGGGAAACGCGGCTCGACGTAACACCGGTATCAGCTTTTTCAAGTTTGCACTGTTAAAGTCCCCGGCTACGATGAGAGCCGCATCACGCTGGTTAGCCTGATAGGTGGAAATAGCCTCATGTAGCTCGGATAGTGCAGTGTTTGTGTCCGCCTGAGGTGGAATATAGACGGCGCTGAAGATGACCGACGTAAACTCGCGGGGCAGGTAGTGGGGACGGCATTTCAGGGTTAGGAGCTCCAGGTTAGGTGAACATGATTGTTTCAGAAGGACAACATTCCTACTGTCACACCAGTTGTTATTAATCATTAGGCACACACCTCCTCCTCTTGATTTTCCAGACTCACTCGTTCTGTCCGTGCGATGAACACTGAAGAACTCCGACGGCTGTACGGCGTGGTCCGGTATGAGGGGGGTCAGCCATGTCTCCGTGAGACAGATGATGTTGCAGTCCCTTATGTCCCTCTGAAACTGTATCCTGGCCCTGAGTTCGTCCAGCTTGTTATCCAGTGACTGGACATTAGCCAACAGGATGCTCGGCAGTGGCGTTTGGTGCGCTCTGCGCCTCAGCCTCTCTCTTACGCCGGCTCTTTTCCCTCGGGGCCTTGTCCGTGACCTGGGTGCTCCGCGTCCTTTGTTTGAGCTGGCCCACTGGAAACGCTGGATCTCCCGAGGCCAAGTCGGGTCGGGAGAAAAAGGTGTCAGAATACAGCCAGAGTGCTGTATTCTGATATTAAAAAGAGTCTGTCTGTCATACGTGATATGACACAGAGCAGGCGGAATTATAAAGTCAAAAATTAGAGCTAAACCTAATATATACAAACAAAGCGTAGGAGCAGGTACGACGGCTGCTGACCTCACCGGCGCCATCTTGGAAAAAGAAAGGGCTCACTTGACTGTAGTTAAAAATACAAGTGTCGCAAGGAGGAGAGCATCTGTAATCCATAACTGTAAAAATGAGCACGTAATTGGAGTGCATCCTGCACGCGGTGGACACTGCACAGAGGCAGAGAGCACAGAGAGTCGCGCCTGAACCGGGGATCCCACATGGGCTGTTATCTGTTTGCTGATCAAGTTGATTTTCCCGTCATGTGTCACATGCATTTCTAAAGCTTTAGAATAATTTATAGTGTTACTTTTATTTTGTTAATAGGGTAATGAAATGAAGGCAGCACAAGTTCTTCATCTTGAAATGAACAAAGGAAGAGCAAAGGAAAGTCAGAAGATTGCTGGAGACAGAGGACAGTGGGCCAGCAAAACAGAATATCTTCTGGTTGTTGCAGGAAATGTGGTGGGCTTGGGCAACGTGTGGAGATTTCCTTATCTTTGCTACAAGAATGGTGGAGGTGAATTAAAAGGATCATTGCCTAAGTAGTACTGAAATTAATTCGTGGTCACTGAAATATATCCACCCACCCAGCTATTTTCTTCCACTTATACTTTGAATATTCTTAGGTGCCTTTCTGCTGCCATATTGTCTCTTAGCCATGGTGTGTGGGATACCATTGTTCCTATTAGAGTCTTCAATTGGTCAGTACAGCCAAGAAGGATTTATCACCTGCTGGCAGAAACTGTGTCCACTGGCACAAGGTGAGTTGATTTGTTCAACTAAAATATTAAATCATCAGGCAAAATCAGACTTTTAATTTCAGAATTAAAAGACATAAAAATTATATGTGACATTTTAAATGTTCGTGTTGAATTAGCTCCACAGATACAAACATTTTAACTATAGTTTTTATTTTCATTTTAGGAATTGGATATGGATATTTCATAATGAAACTTTACGACTTCAGCTACATTTTAATCCAAGTCTGGGCTCTCTTCTACCTGGTGTTTTCTTTCCGCTCCCAGCTCCCCTGGGTCAGCTGTGAGAACACCTGGAATACAGGTAAGATAGAATTTTACTCAAAATGATCTCTGCAATAAAAGAAGAGTTACTAACAGCAGTTTTCTATTTGTTACAAGATTGTGTTGCTCTGATGGAAGCAATAGCAATGAGTAATGAATGTAACTACACCATGAAAAAAATCCATCGATTTGAGTTCTTCAGTTTGTGCTACAAACATGTCTAAAGTTATATATTATTAATAACAAACTGAAATAAGAATTATTCACATAAAACCCATATTATGAACACTTAAGTTGCAGCGTCTACCTTACTGCTAAAACAATTAGGCATCTAAAATGAACCAAGTAATAAAAAATTTATGAACTTATTACTGTCAGAAAGAAGGATTGTTGTGTGGAGCGCAGATATGTGGACTGCAATGCACGACACTGCAGGCAGACTTAAATGACAAAAAGTGAGTCTTAAATTTAGGCTGAAAACAAAGCAAAAAACATGAAGCTGACAGAAACCCTGAAGCAAAGGAAGCCAGGACTATATATACACGCAGATGACTGACAGGAGACTGGTCTGGTGGTGAATGAGGCGGACTACAATTAGCACAGGTGAGAACAGTTAGGAAATCAGGGGGAAGGCAGACACAGGAAGGAAAGACAAGAAAGAAAATTAACCTTCAAAGTAAAACAGGAAACAACCAAAAAGACACATGAAACACAGAGACAAGAAGCCCAGGAATAATCTGTTGAGGTCCAATCTTAAGATCCCTGCCTTGACATAAAATGTAAAAAAAATAAAAGGCAGAGAACCTTATCGAGTCTTACTGAGATAAATTGTAACAACTGTTGAGAAAGACAATAGAGACATAAACATGACCTTTGTCTTTTCATTTTTCAACTTTGTATATTTCTCTCTATCATACTTTGTTGTCTTTCAGGCTATCACTTTCATATTTTTGCTGTATGACAGTTTACTTCACATGAACAGTTAAAAGGATTGTTTTTCTCATCCAAATTCAGCTAATTGTCTTGGCCTTCATTCATCTAACGGGACTGCAAATCTAACCAACACCACCTCTGCTGCAGTCGAGTTCTGGGAGTGAGTCCAATTTTCTTATAATTTAAAGCGCCATCGTGAGTAAAACATTTATAGTTACTTTAGTTTTTGTTGTCACTTTTTAAATTCCTTTGGATTAACAGGCCCTGTGACATATTTGCATTCCACAGTTATATTCTGCACCGTCATAAAATGCATGTGTCCTGATATCTGTGTTTTATGCATATATCAAGTAATTGCTTTAAAGTAACATCAACATTGTTAAACTTATTAAACACGTGATTTTTATTTTGCCTAATTCTCTCTCTCCAAGGCGGCGGATGCTGGCCATGTCTGCAGGTATTGAAGAAATGGGCGGTGTTAGGTGGGAGCTGGCTCTTTGTTTACTGGCCAGCTGGGTGTTCTGCTACTTCAGCATTTGGAAAGGTGTCAGATCTTCTGGAAAGGTCATTGGAAGTATTTTGATCACTAATACATACAATATACTGCTCAAAAAAATAAAGGGAACACTCACATAACACATCCTAGATCTGAATGAATGAAATATTCTCATTGAATACTTTGTTCTGTACAAAGTTGAATGTTCTGACAACAAAATCACACAAAAATCATCAATGGAAATCAAATTTATTAACCAATGGAGGCCTGGATTTGGAGTCACACACAAAATTAAAGTGGAAAAACACACTACAGGCTGATCCAACTTTGATGTAATGTCCTTAAAACAAGTCAAAATGAGGCTCAGTATTGTGTGTGGCCTCCATGTGCCTGTATGACCTCCCTACAACACCTGGACATGCTTCTGATGAGGTGGCGGATGATTTCCTAAGGGAAATCCTCCCAGACCTGGACTAAAGCATCCGCCAACTCCTGGACAGGCTGTGGTGACGTTGGTGGATGGAGCCATGATGTCCCAGATGATGTCCCAGATGTGCTCAATCAGATTCAGGACTGGGGAACGGGCAGGCCAGTCCATAGCTTCATTTAATTAATTTTTTTTAATTTTTATTTATTTGGGACAATGCACATTAATAAAACAATCAATACTTAGTACAGATTGTAAATGAGCCAGATTATAGCATATTTGCTAATTTGCATCTGTAGTCCCTAGGCAGAAGGACAAACAACAGAAAACATCATGAATATACAATAGTAGTAAAAGACAACACATTGACAAACATTAAAACAATATACAAATGGAAAAAGAAATAAAGGAGAAAAAAGAAAAAAATAAAATAAAATAAAAATAAAAATTAGTGAAAGTGCGAACATGTCTGGGAACTTTTAATGAAATGCTTAAGGTGCTTTTTAAAAGTACTGTAAGTGGAGCATTCTCTGATGTTAGTCGGTACAGTATTCCAGAAATGACCCCCTCTGACTGACAGAACCGTTTGTCCAAAGGTTGTTTTTCTACGGGGGATCTCAAGGTCTCCTCTGGAAGAGGCTCTGGTGCCAAAACCTCGGTCAGTTCTTGATTTAATGTATGTTGAAAGTGGAACTGGAGCTAGTCCATGAAGAACTTTATAGATCAAGCAGCTATTTTTAAATTTAATAAAATTTTCAAAATTGAGCATATTGTATTTTTCCAAAATATTACACTGATGATATGATAAGGGCTTTTGATCAAGGATTTTTATAGCCTTTTTAAATAATATTTCTATTGGTTTTAAGAACGTATCTCCAGTGAGTGACCAAGATGTAATGCAATAATCTATATGTGATAATATCATTGAATGTAGAAAAACCTTAGCTGAAACAATTGTCATTGATGGTCTAATTTGTTTGAAGTTATTTAAATTAAATTTAATTATGCTTGCTGTAAGTTTTATATGTTTTTTAAAAGACAGTGTGGGATCCAGTGTGACCCCAAGGTACCTGAAATCCTGCACAAGATCAAGCTCTTCGCCCCCCAGGAACACACTAGACCGCTCCAGTTTTATAGGTTTTTTTGTAAACATCATTGTAACTGTTTTTTTCTTATTCAGCAGTAAGGAGGACTGAAGGAGCCAGTGTTGTATATTCTCCAAGGCTAATGTGAGGATTGAAGATGCTTCCTGAGGACTTTTTGCAGGTGTAAAAATAACAGCATCATCAGCATACATTTGGAAGTGGACACTTTGACACACATTTGGCAAATCATTTATATACAAAGAAAACAGGACTGGTCCCAAAATAGAGCCCTGGGGAACCCCTGCTGGACAGTCAAGGTATGACGACATTGTGCCCCTGACAGACACAGACTGTCTCCTGTTGGATAAATAAGATTGAAACCAAGCTAGTGCATCTTCGGCAAAGTTAAAATAAGTCAGTTTGGACAGAAGGACCTGATGGTCCACTGTATCAAATGCCTTCTTTAAATCTAGAAAGACTGCACCAACACAGGTGGTTTTATCGAGCAGGGATTTCACTGTTTCTATAAGGACACAATTTGCCGTCTCTGTGGAATGCTGGCGAAACCCGAACTGCATGGGGTGCAGAAGAGAATGGTGGCTGAGATGTTTGTTCAGCAGCTTGGCAATCCATTTTTCTGCAACCTTAGAAACAACAGGGAGGATGCTAATGGGACGATAGTTAGAAATATTTGATTTGTCTCCTGATTTAAAAATTGGTGAGACTATGGCAGCCTTCCAACTTGCTGGGACTGTTGCCATTCTGATGGATAAATTTATCAGATGTGTTATTGGACAAACCAGTGCATCTTTGTGTGTTTTTAAAAAGTGTGTGTCAAGCCCGTATGCATCTTTAGTTTTTGAAGCCCTCATTGATTGAATTATACTAGCGACTTCCATATCTGTAATTTGATCTAATCTAAAAAGAGGCTGTCCAAAGTCATTAGAATTGCAAACTGTCTCTGACTGACTAAACATATGTCTTATTTCATCAATAGACTTAATGAAAAAGTTATTGAACTCAGTTGCTAATTCTTTTGGATTAATCAACAACTTGTTATTAACTTTTATTTCCAATCTATCATTGATCATTTTATGTTCCTTACCTATCAGTTTATTTATGTTTTGCCATATGATTTTGACGTTTCCATTAGCACCTTTGATTACATCCAGAAAGAAATTTGCTTTGGCTTTACGTAGTGCATTAGTAGTTTTATTCCTCATGGAAGTAAATCTTTGCCTATCAACAGTCAACCCAGTTTTCAAAGAGGTTTTAAGCAAAATGTCTCTTTCTTTCATAAGTTTTTTACAGTAGTTATTTAGCCATGGCAGTTGTTTTTTCCTTATATTTTCTTTTCCCCTTTTAAGAAAAGGTTCCATAAGTTCTGTGATTTTTGAATTAAATATTTGAGAGTTGAGTTCAATATTATCTTCCAAAAACAATTCGGGCCAATTTACTTCGTTTATAATATCTTCAAGATTTGAATGTGAATGTTTTGGAATAAATTTATGATGATTATTAAAATTAGCGGTATTGAATCGTTTTTTACTTAATTTGCGGGAGAAAAGTACAATATTATGATCAGAAAGACCTGTAATGAGATTATATGTTTTAAGAATCCTCTCAGCATGATTTGTAAATAAAAGATCTATGAGAGTTTCAGAATGATTTGTTAATCTAGTTGGGTTTTCTATTATTTGTGTTAAATTAAAATAATCAGTAATTCGTTTAAGATTTGTTCGTTCTTTCTTTACATTCCAATTAATATTAAAATCACCCAGTAAAATAATTTCTTTAAATTTATCACAATGATCAAGAAGAATCCTAAGTTGATCATAGAAATCATTTTTTGCTGTGGGCTTTCTATACATACATACTATTATAAAAGACATTGTTTCAGAAAGTGATATCTCTACACCAACACATTCCAAAACTATTTCACTTGGCCATTCAATCATTGTACACTTAAGAGTATTTCTAACATATATTAATACTCCCCCACCCTTCCCACTTTCTCTGTCCTTCCTAAATACATTATAACCGGGCATATTTACTACAGCCTCTGGGGAAGAGTGGGACAGCCACGTCTCTGAAAGTCCTAAAAAGTCAATGTTGGAATTACAGAGCAGGTGTTCCAGCTGTTCACGTTTTGGCCTCATACTGCGGATATTCAAGTGCCCGCCAAATAATCCCTTTATTTTTGATAACGGGTCCCAGACAACCTTAGCCTGGTTTAATGTCCGGAATATTTTAGTAGATCTATGCCGTTTAAGAACTGGATTCCTGTACCTTTTTGGATGGGACTGCTGGAGATCATCAGAACAGTCAACAAGCCCGGGGAGCAGCAAAGGCAACCCAGGAGCTGGCACAGGTCGCAACGGTGAAAGTTCAGGAGCAAACCCGGGGAGCAGCGGTGTCAGCCCAGATACCAGACCAGGGAGCGGCGGAGTCAGCCCAGGAGCCAGACCGGGAAGCAGCGATGATAAACCGGAAGCCGGCCCGGCGCAAACCGGCGAAAACCCAGAAGCAGGCCCGGGAAGCAGCGGCGCCAGCCCCGAAACAGGCCCGGGGAGCAGCGGCAAAAGCCCAGGAACAGGCCCGGGGAGCAGCAAGGGAAGACCAGGAACAGGCCCGGGGAGCAGCGGCCGAAATCCAGCAACAGGCCCAGGGAGCAGCGGCGGAAGACCAGAAACAGGCCCGGGGAGCAGCAGAGGAAACGGACGAGGCACAGGAACAGACCAAGGCAGTTTCGATGGCAGCCCAAATAGCAACGTTGGTAATCCAAACAGCAGCGGCCGCGGGCCAGCTGGCTGTGGCCCCGGATTTACTTCAATGTCTCCAGCCAAAAGAAGTATTATTAAAACATGAACTAGTTTAGTATCATCCAACTGTCCATGTTTACCTGAGGGTGAGGTGAGTCTGGCATGACCATTATCCAATAATATTGTGAAAAGGACATGCTGACTCGCCTGTGCTGGGCACAGGATTTGGTTATCCCTTTTTTCCAGACCAGTATGACATACAGATAAAGAAAAACACAAAAAAGAAAAGAAAAGACCAGTTAAAGGCAAAAGCCGATTCCTTTCGATGTTATTAAAGGATTTTTGAGGCATCCACACAGAGCCAGCCACATTGCGTGTCATCCCGGCAGCCATTTTTCTCATCCCGGCAGCCATCTTGTGAGGGTCAATCAATGCCTTCATCTTGCAGGAACTGCTGATACACTCCAGCCACATGAGGTCTAGCATTGTCCTGCATTAGGAGGAACCCAGGGCCAACCACACCAGCATATAGTCTCACAAGGGGTCTGAGGATCTCATCTTGGTACCTAATGGCAGTCATGCTACCTCTGGCGAGCACATGGAGGGCTGTGCGGCCCTCCAAAGAAATGCCACCCCACACCATTACTGACCCACTGCCAAACCGTTCATGCTGAAGGATGTTGCAGGCAGCAGATCGCTCTCCACGGCATCTCGAGACTCTGCCAGATGGGGGCTGTGAGCACAACCCCCATCTGTGGACGTCGGGCCCTCATACCATCCTCATGGAGTCGGTTTCTAACCGTTTGTGCAGACACACACATTTGTGGCCTGCTGGAGGCCATTTTGCAGGGCTCTGGCAGTGTTCCTCCTGTTCCTCCTTGCACAAAGGTGGAGGTAGCGGTCCTGCTGCTGGGTTGTTGCCCTCCTATGGCCTCCTCCACGTCTCCCGGTAGCGCCTCCAGCCTCTGGACGCTACACTGACAGGCACAGCAAACCTTCTTGCCACAGCTCGCATTGATGTGCCATCCTGGATGAGCTCTACTACCTGAGCCACTTGTGTGGGTTGTAGAGTCCTTCTCATGCTACCACGAGTGTGAAAGCATCACCAACATTCAAAAGTGACCAAAACATCAGCCAGAAAGCATAGGTACTGAGAAGTAGTCTGTGGTCCCCACCTGCAGAACCACTCCTTTATTGAGTGTGTCTTGCTAATTGCCAATAATTTCCACCTGTTGTCTATTCCATTTGCACAACAGCATGTGATATTGATTGTCAATCAGTGTTGGTTCCTAAGTGGACAGTTTGATTTCACAGAAGTTTGATTTACTTGGAGTTATATTGTGTTGTTTAAGTGTTCCTTTTATTTTTTTTGAGCAGCGTATATGGTGCGTTGTTTGTGTGTGTGTGTGTGTGTGTGTAAAACATATATGTATTTTTTTTCTTTTTAGGTAGCCTATTTCACAGCCTCATTTCCTTATGCGATCCTCCTGATACTGCTCATTAGGGGCTTGACTTTACCTGGAGCATGGGAAGGGATTTACTTCTACCTGTATCCAGATGTGAACCACCTGGCTAACCTTCAGGTAGATTACTGTCTTGTTTTGATGTACATCATCCATTCATCCATCTATCCTCTTCCACTTATCTTTTTCAGGGTCATGGGGTGATTTCCAGTTTTAAAAAAGATGTATTTTGGGTGTGATTAATAGTTCACAATAATCTTTATTTATGTTATACTGGGCTTTAGGTCGCTTCAGGTCATCCACTGTCTGAAAAACTGTCTGTTTTTGTGTGCTGACAAATGTAACTATAATTTTACTTTAAAGGGGACTTGTTAGGTTAATTTCCAACTCCATATTTTATTTCTGGACTCTTTGTGTGAGTCACAGTTTAAAATAATCCAGCTTCCTTACCCCTGCGTTTAAGCCACCTGTTTTTGATTGGCTGCACTCTACAAACAAAAGGATTGAGCAGCACGTGGGCAGGGTTTCTGAGTACCTGAGATGACCATATGAGGCACAATAGCTTTGCATAATTCACTGTTTTGTTTTTTGCTTTTTAAAGCTTATTCTTGGCTCTGGCGCAGCCACCTAATTCATCTAGATCTGAAACAGTCCCTTTTCACTGTCTGTCTTCTGCTTGGCTGCCCCTTGCAAACAGAATGTGGGAGTTTGTGCTCAATCACAGAACCAAGAGCAGAGAAAATAAACCAAGTATTTAGAGCAGTGTGAAGCCAGTGCTTTTGACTCACTTATTGTATAAAACTTTGGCCATTTAAATGATAGAAAATAAGGATTAGCATAACAGACTCCCTTTACACAAAGCTTTTCTGAGGATATCTGCACATTTGTGAAGACATCTTCAAAAGCAGTGAACTGACAAACATGCCAACATTACCATTCACAGAAAACACATTTCAAGTGACAATTTTTCCTGATGTTCCAGGTCTGGATTGAGGCAGGATCTCAAATATTCTTCTCCTACAGCCTGACGATGGGGACTCTAAATGTTCTGGGCAGCTACAATGATTACAACAACAACTGTTACAAGTAGGTACAAGTCACATGATTTGTCTCCTGCATTGAATTAAGAAGCAGGTTTAACTGTATATAGCATGTTTGTTTGGTGTCAGAAAGAATAACTTCATGATTGCTTTACTTTGTCCCACAGGGACTGCTTTTGGCTGTGTCTGCTGAACAGTGGAACCAGTTTTGTTGCTGGATTTGTCGTCTTCTCTGTACTGGGATTCATGGCAGAGAAACAGGGTGTTACTGTGGACGCTGTGGCTCAGTCAGGTATAACATTTTGTACATATAAAAAAGATTTACAGCACAGTATAAAGATTTTAGCAAAAGAATAGTTGTGACAAATATTCATTTGAACAAGCTTTTGTATTTTTTTGTTTGAATTTTTGTAGTGTAGACTTTGGTGTTTGTGATTCACAGGTCCAGGGTTGGCCTTCATTGCGTACCCTCAGGCTACAGCGATGATGCCTTTGCCGCAGTTTTGGACTATCTGCTTTTTCCTGATGCTCATTTTGCTCAGTGTCGACACACATGTAGGAATATTTTAACAAGGCTTTTATTAACTATCAACTATTCAGTTGAACATACCCTTGAAAATAGTCTAATTTAGTCTGTTTAATCACTGTCTCCAGTTTGTGACAGTAGAGTCTGTTATCACCTCTGTCAGCGACTTGTTTCCGACATTGTTTCACGCTCCAGTGAGGCACGAGATCTTTGTCCTTGCCGTCTGTTCAGCCTTCTTTCTCATACATCTGACCTTGGTCACAGAGGTAAAACAAAATACGATGTTGTGTTTGTTTTTCTAAATATTGTTAATTATTAAAAAGCTTTTTCATTCTGCTCTAGGGAGGAATTTACATATTCCAGCTTATTGATTATTACGGTTGCACCAGAGCCTGTCAGGATTTTATGGCTGTTTGTGAGTGTGTGGCTGTAGCTTGGATTTTTGGTGAGTATTTGACTACATATAGATCAGATTACCCTAATAACCAGACAGCCAAACCCTGAGCACAGTTGTTCTCGCTCTGTTTTGTTTGGTAAAATTAACAAGGTAGCCAAGAAACCCAAATGCAGAAACTATTTTAACTGGATTTTTAGAAAATGTGCAAAAGGATGCCATTTTTGCCCAGCCTCTTTCTTGCTGTTGACTCATGAACACTGAACTTAACTGAGGCTAGTGAGGCCCGCAGTCCTTTAGATGATGTTCAAGGTTCTTTTGTGACCTCCTGGATGAGTCGTTGATGCGCTCTTGGAGTAATTTTGGTAGGCCGGCCACTCCAAAACTGCTCCGAGTTTTCTCCATTTGTGGATAATGGCTTTTACTGTGGTTTACTGGAGGTCCCAAAGCCTTAGAAATGGCTTTATAACCCTTTCCAGACTGATAGATATCAATAACTTTGTTTCTCATCTGTTCTTGAGCTTAGATCTCTGGCTCTCTTCCACAGCATGTCTTTCTCTCCCCTCAGCCCAACCGGTCGCGGCAGATGACTGCCCCTCCCTGAGCCTGGTTCTGCTGGAGGTTTCTTCCTGTTAAAAGGGAGTTTTTCCTTTCCACTGTCGCCGAGTGCTTGCTCATAGGGGGTCGTTTTGACTGTTGGGTTTTCTCTGTATTATTGTAGGGTCTTTACCCATAATACAAAGCGCCTTGAGGCGACAGTTTGTTGTGATTTGGCGCTATATAAATAAAATTGAATTGAATTGAATTAGATTGCGGCATGATGTGCTGTTTTTTGCAATCTTTTTGCCTACTTCACTTTGTCAGACAGGTTCTATATAAGTGATTTCCTGATTCATCAGGTCTGGCTGTAATCAGGCCTGATTGCAGCAACTGAAATTGAACTCAGTTTTGGCAAATGCCAGTCGGGTTTCACAGGGCCAATCGGGCAGTGAGCACAGGGTCCACTAGAGGATTGGCCATCAGGCCACTCTTATGAAGTCTGTTTTTGATTGTTTGGTCAGAGACATTCACACCAGTGGCCTGCTGGAGGTCACTTTGAAGGGCTCTGGAAGTGCTCATCCTATTCCTCCTTGCACAAAGGAGCAGATACCGGTCTCCCCTATGTGTTAAGGACCTTCCATGGCCCTGTCCAGCTCTCTTGGAGTAACTGCCTGTCTCCTGGAATCTCCTCCATGCTCTTGAGGCTGTGCTCGGAGACACAGCAAACTTTCTGGTGGAGTTGGACTACCTTTTCAACCTTTGCAGGACCAGGTACCGCTTCATGGTACCAGTAGTGACACTGACCCTAGCCAAATACTAAAAACAAGTGAAAAAACAGTAAAGATGAGGACAGAAAAATGTCAGTAGCCTCCACCTGTAAAATCATTCCTGTTTTGGGGGGTACACCTGTTGTTAATTTCATTAACACCAAAGCAGCTGAAACAGATTAACACCCCCCCCCTTCCCCAACACCGATTACTTAAATGATTTAAATGACTTGATGCTAAACTCTGGTTGAAAATACCCCCCCCCCCCCCCCCCCCCCTTTTTTTTTTTTTGAGCAGTGTATTCACTACCTGGGATGTTGTATCTTGGGTCGAGCTTTTTAACCAGCTGCTCAAAGTCCTGCTTTCATTCACCACTTTTTTTCATATGAAGTGTAACTACTGAGTGTTCCAGTGATGCTCAGTGGAGTCATTTTTTTACATTTGGGTCGCACATAGCCTGGCTGTACTTGATGGTGTGTTTCTGCCTCAAGTGGTGAAACACATTTCTTGCTACCATCTTTAGCAGGAACAATATTGTGCTTTATTGGAGTTTATTGAAGTAGCTCCCTTTTAGATACTAAATCATTATCGGCGGTGGCTCTCTGACATGCCCGGGTTTGTCTTGTTATCGTGCGCTAGGGAACCTAAACGCATGGCGGTGCTATAGCAACGATATCACAATATTACATTTTTATATTATGTAAAAATTTATGATGATGAGATATGGCTCAGCCCTGACAGTAACTAGAACTAAAATATAACAAGAAGTAAAGGCCTGTGAAAATCTAGCCCCTAAACTTCGGAACAGCCTTCCTCAGCCCGTCAGGTCGACTGAATAAGTCATTGCTTTTATACATCTGCTAATAGGGCTTTTTAAAAAATAGTTTAGCTTTTTTAAAAAACTTTTTCAGCTTATATTAGTTTGTATATGTATGCACTCTGGATGGTGGGATTTATGCTTGTTTTATGTGGATTTTATGAAAATTGTGAAGCACTTGTGTGTTTTAAAAAGGTGTTGAAACTATTTAAAAAGGGAACTGCAGAATCCAGAAAACTGGACATCTCAGGAGATTTATCAGTGTTTTGCTTTCCTTAAAGAGTGCAAATAAGAAAAATCATTTCATACCATAACTTGACATCAACCGATGAACTTCCATCAGGTGCTGAATGTTTTTCTAACGTCATTGCGGACATGGCAGGACAGAAACCATCTGCCTTCTTTAATCTGTGCTGGAGATACATCATTCCCCTGCTGACATTTGTAAGTCTCAGACATTTGAATTCACTCAACAGTTTATTTTGGTGTGTACCTTGAGTACAGCCTGTGAATTATATGATGTATCTACAGCTGGTAATCTATTACTATAATTTCCAGTTGCATCTGAAGTTAATTTCATGCCTTGTAGCGATAACGGACAGTGATAAAATTTAGCAAGTTGATCACAATTTCTGTTTGTTACAGTTTCAGAATTTTAACTGCATCTAAGTGAGCCTGAAATTATTCACTGGGCTAATCCTCATTACTGAGTTTCTTCACCTGTTTCAGTGAATGACAGACTATAATTATGTCTTATAACCATGTAACAACTATGTATCTAAATTTAGTTTTGTAATTAACCTTACCTTTGCAGTCTTCCTTCATCTTATACCTTGTTGATTACCAACACCTCACAATTAATGACGGGTACGTTTACCCTGACTGGGCGTACAAGCTAGGATGGGCCATGACTCTGTCTTCTGTTCTCCTTGTACCGCTGTGGGCTGCGGGACAGATGTATTTAACACCAGGCACCTTCAGACAGGTCTGTGCTGAGTGAAGATACTCCTGCCACTTTGCCACATGCTGTTAAAACTGAGCTTTTTGTTTGGTTCTCATGACACCATGTGACTTACACTGTACATAATGGCTTAATATATAATTGCAGCATTTTCTAATTAGTCAGCTAATGAAGGTTTGTGTTTAGGCTACTATCAATCTCTATCAAAGTCCCAAAAACACAAAGTGTGTAAAAATAAGCCACGGTCTGATTACATGTCAGTAGGGGCTGAAACCAGTTTTACTCAGTTGCCTTGTGGGTGTCCTCTAATTTTAGCAGTGGTGGTTCCAAAAATTTCTACTAATTTGTCAGCTTAATCACTAATAACTATTCCTTTCCCATGTTCCAGCGTTTGCACGTCCTTTGTCGTCCTACTAAAGCGTCAGTGAAGCAGACAGAAAATGGAGCAGTGAAACAAAGTGGTGACGACTGCAAAGCTGAGGACCTCTGCAACGAATGCACAGCTCTGTGACTGCTAGTTAATTAAAGCGCCTTTTCACCTGTCATAGATGGCAACAAATCATAGCATTTTTAATTATCATTAAATTTGTGAATACATTTTAGAACAATAAGCAGAGACGGGGGTCAGTGTCAGTATTTCCTGAAATGTAATCAAAGTGAACCTTCATATTTCCATACCTCTTCCAATGTGGTAAAATAAGAGCAAATATGCCCATTTCAATTAAGTGCTAATTAGATTTTTTGACAGCAGACTTAAAGTAAGCTTTTGAGCCTCTTACATGTATCTGCTGAAGATAAATTTAATTAGCTGCAGATTTGGGCTAACTAAATGTTTTATTCATGCCTGCTTTTAGTGTAGTTTTAGTTAACTGGAATAATCTTGAATCAAAGCATATGCACAGCAAAAAAGCAACTAGACTGCACAAATGGAATAGAATAGAACTTTATTGTACAGGAAAGTGCTTTGTTACAGCAACACTAATTCACTAAACACTAATACAATATACAATACTTTAAAAATGCAATAGAAATACTATATGCACAATATAAATACTATGTCAAACTGCATTAAGGTTAGTGGTTCATGTTAAAGAGTCAGACAGGAAGTACTTCCTGCTGCGTTCTGGATGTGCTGAGTAGACACACAAGTGAACACACTCATGTACACTGAATGCATTAAATGCAGCTTTTTTTCACCTGTTCATGCACAGTTTGTTTTAGTTTCCACTGAGGATCTGATGTATGTGATGCTGCCAGACAGCAGGTCAGCTTGACTGTATGAGTACGATCCAAGTGCTTATCAAAATATGCAACAGGCAGTAGCACTTCTTACTGCCTGATGTGAGTTTGATTATGTCACATATCCCCCAACTTGATTTGATTGGTAAATGAAGAATGAGCTTTGACATCCAACCCCTTATTGTACAGCAACAGGTGAAATCCTTCATCCATCTTAAGGTGAACAGAGAAAGAAAAATGGGAAGTCAGAGCATTGTTGGAGACAGAGGACGGTGGGCCAACAAAACAGGATGCATTCTGGTTGTTGAGGGAAATGTAGTGGGTCTGGTGAATGTGTGGAAATGGAGGTGAATATAATGTTTAATTTTATCATTAATCTTATCATTAATAATATGACTTCATCTACATTATAATCCGAGTCTGTACTCTCGTCTACCTGCTATTCTCATTCTGCCCTGGGCCAGCTGTGAGAACACCTGGAACACAGGTAATATCGATGATTCCGAATTGCCCACAAGTGTGAATGTGAGTGTGAATGGTTGTCTGTCTGACCTGTACCCTGCCTCTCGCCCTGTGACAGCTGGGATAGGCTCCAGCCCCCCGCGATCCTGAAAAGGATAAGCTGAAGAAGATAGATGGATGGAATTTAACCTGAGGGCAGCATGGCGGAGCAACTTTGTTGCCTCACAGCA
This sequence comes from Archocentrus centrarchus, assembly GCF_007364275.1. Classification (NCBI taxonomy): domain Eukaryota; kingdom Metazoa; phylum Chordata; class Actinopteri; order Cichliformes; family Cichlidae; genus Archocentrus; species Archocentrus centrarchus. The sequence goes on along the minus strand of NC_044362.1, from coordinate 28,768,933 downwards.
TGAAGGTCCTGGGTTTGAATCCACCTTGGCCAGGACTTTTATGCATGTCCTCTCTGTGTTTGTGTGGGCCTTTTCCAGGTTCTCCAGTTTCCTCCCACAGTCCAAAGACATGCAGATAGTGGGGTTAGGTGATTCTAAATTCACCTAACCCCATGAATGGTTGTCTCTCTCTCTCTCTCTCTCTGTTAGCCCTGTGAGAGGCCCACCAGGCAATTAGGACCTCTTATCAACTGCTGAGTTGTATATTTGCACGTTTCAATAAATACCTGCATGTATTTTCCATTTTCTTAGTGTAATATGAAGAAATGAGGGCCAGCTCGAGACTTTTGCACAGTACTGTAAATCACAGAGACTTTTTTTTTTTTCCCCTTTTATAATGTTTCCAGGCTCATTTTAGCTTGACATGTCTAAAAACACAATTTGGCTTCAAAGGTGTTCCAGTCTAACTTATTTGTCTGGTGTTGACCATGTAATCAGTGTTATTGAGGACATAACAGGACAAAGACCACTTATTTTCTTTAAACTGTGCTGGAAATACATCATTTCTGTGCTGTCACTGGGGAGTCAAAACAAGCAGCCTTTAGATCTGAAAAATGAAGCCAATGCTGAAGCGCCTTAAACCTGCATTCTTTCTAATCACCAGCAAGGGCCAGCTCCTCTGAGGAAAGACAGGTCTGATTGTTGTACATGCTGTCAAACTCGTTTTAGTTCATGGGCCACATCCAGCCTAATTTACTCTCCAGGGAGCTGGACTAGTAGAATCCAACTGTCCACGCAGGGTCTGGAGCCTGTCCCAGCTGTCATAGATGGAGAACCAGCAAAAGGTAAAAATAACAAATAATAATAATATTTAAAAAAAGAAGAAAGAATAACAGTTTACCGTTATTATGTGAACATTAAAATTTACAGATCACAGTGAAGGTGTAAAAGATTAGTTTTTGTCAATAAAAACACTAGTTTTTGACCTCTTTAACAATCAAACAACATCTCTGACTGAATCCAGCAGGATGAGCCAGACCCAGAATGGTTAAGGCCCTAAGTCTCTGTGTTTGGCACCCCTGATATAGAAGATTTTTCCTCCATCTTCTATCTGCCTGATTAGTTACACCTCAAAATGAATGACTTGTACCCCCGACTGGGCGTACACACTAGGACGGATCAGTTTGTTCTCGTGGTGCCAATGTTGCAGCCGGATAGATGTGTTTGATAGCTGGTTCCAATGAGACAGGTCAATATTATAAAATACTTTTTTCTTTTTGTATCTGCATGCTCTTAATTTATCAATACTTTGATTTTATATACTATTCTGTGATCATCTACCAGTGGGTGCTCTGCAAGGTCATGATTACGAGCTGTTTATACTTCATCTATGGGGGCCAAAATGTCCAGCAGTAAACAAGTGTTTAACTCACTCAAATGGTCTTTTTGTTACATTCCAGCATTTCTGTCCTTTCTTCACCTGTGAAACATCTGAACTGGCAGAGGAGAAAAATGGGAGAGGAAGCAACAGCTGCTGAAATGATGACTTAAGCAGTGACAGCTTAATGTGGCCTGTAAAAGCCCTTAATTCCCACCTCTAATTAGTAGAACTCCTAAACCATCAGTTGTGTTTTTAATTTTATGTCAAATATTACTGTGTACTTTCTCTTGTATTAATCTGTTTGCTTTACATATTTCACGTTTGTTTGGTCACTTTTGCTGCCACCTTTTGATCTTGATCATCAGTGTATCTGTCTAGATTTAATAGTAAACATGGCAAATGTAATTCTCCCAACCCATGATCCATAATGGATTCATTTCCACCTCCTATTTTAGAAATGGGTATTGAAATATAATTTTTATATATACATATAAAGAACAACTTTATTGTTTGACCGATGCATTCAGACTTGTGGCCATCATCGGGGTCATCATGAAAGTTACAAGACAAAACAATCAGCTGATAAAATGAGACGATCCCTGTGTGACAAGATACAGTGCAAAACAGGTTGATCATCTTAAACTGCAACAACATACAGCACCTCTTTTAAACACTGAAGGTAAAAGCATTTCTAAAGGATACACCTGTACATCCTTGGTCACAGCTCCTGCAGCAAGCCTCCTCTGTTCTCCAGAGATACTTCAGTGTATTCAGGCTGTTATCCTCCAACATGACATACTGAGATTGATTTTTGCATCACGGACAAGCGGACAGAGGTCACAGGAGGCAAAGAGGTACAAATTACAGGACTAGATTCAGTCATTAGTCTCTATTATTGAAGTGAAAGTGTTCATTCTCATATCCCTTCAATATAGCACAGATGTAAGTCAGGTGGTTTTTGCATTGGTGCCGTTATTTTGTATGATGGTTATATTATTCTATAAAACTCAATTAGTGAACAGTTTTGGGGGAAAAAGAACAACAATGCAGTTAGTGGTCTGTCTTGTTTTTGTATTTGCATTTTATGTAATATTCAGCAAGTCAAGTCACTTTTATTTATACAGCACATTTAAAACAACAGGCATTGGCACAAAATGGTTTCCCATTAAAGAAAATGTAGTAACATTTGCCTCGGCGGGTTTCTAAAAAATTACAAAACACAAAAACCCACATAAGATTAAAATGATTATAAGCCAAGCCAAGCAAAAAAAAAAAAAAAAATGGCTTAAATAAATTGGAAATGTATAGATGCCTGGAATAAAATTATGAAAGATTCAAATAAATAAGAATAAATACACTGTGATGGATTAATGGATGGATACACTGCTCAATTAAAAAGAATGAAGGGATCACTCAGTCATCACAGTGTAGCACAAAGTCAGTAAACCTCAGGTATATCAACCTGTGCAGTTAAGAAGCACAAACCACTGTGAATTCATTGACCTGCTTTGCTGCAAATGAAACTGACAACAGGTGCACTGGAGAGGCAACAAGACAACCCTTAAAAAGTGAATGGTTTTTCCCTCCACACTGATTTTTTTTTTCTCTAGTTTTGCTTCATGCTACACTGTTATAATAACAAGAAGCCCTCATAGAGTGCAAACCTCCACCAAGGCAGCTCACTCTCTGGGGAGTATTTACTTTTTAGGGAATAATATTGTATTTTGTATATATTCATTTTTGTTTTCTTTGTTCTTTTTAAACACACTTTAAGAGTTTAATGCAGTAAAAATCAGATAAGGGTTTGATTACACAACTATTGTGTAGGAGTAGGTAATGGATGATAGGTATTGATTTGTAAATAATTGAACATGAATAACTTGAGCTTATTACCTCCTCCAAGGAGGTTGCTTTTGTAGCATTTGTGTCGAAGCATCACATACAAAAATGACCAAAGATTGAAAATCAGTATTTATGACCATTCTTCAGCTTTATTTTTCCACTCTTATAATTCCATCAGTTTTGAGACGCCCAACACTGTTGGCTGAACTGCAGCGTAACAGAGCCTCCACCATGTTTCACGTATGGCTGTAGACACTCACTGAACCTCCATTCTGCCAATCTGAACCAAAAACATCAAATTTCATCACTCCATTAGACCCATAACCACTGATTTTCAGTCATTCTTGTGTGATTTGGCATACCTCAGCCTTTTCTTGTTTCTTTAATAATGGCTTCTTGACAGCCGCCCATCCTGTCCTCCACTAGTCCTGTGTCCTCAAATTCTTTAAGGCCACACTGCAGACCACGCTGTGACGCGTTTTGTTTTTGGATTAGGCCACCTTATTGTTATTCATAGATGCATAACAGACTTATCATAATGTAGTTCTTGTTGCTTTTATCTGCAGTTGATGAAAAATTTATATGTTCATATGTACAGGACAATTTACCGTTTTGCAAAAAAACAAATTTTGAATTTTATCATTTGTAAACGAGTCCCTGGTTTGGTGGTCATGTAATGAGATTAAGATATAACACTTAAAACTAGTGCAAAGCACCAACAGGTGAAGACTTTGAGCTTGAGATGAACAGAGGAGGAAGAAGACAAATTCCGGGTTGGAGATAAGGGGTGGGCCCAGTGAAACTATATTCTGGTTGTTGCAGGAAATGTGGTGGATTTGGGGGAATGTGTGCAGATTTTCAGGCCTGTGATGGTTCTACGTTTTCTGACAGGACAAACACATTTCAGCTTCTAAATGTTTATTGAGTTGGACATGTAGCCACAGCTTATAACAGTAAAAAATAAAATGTCATTTTGAATGTCCATGTGAAGTGTACTGCTCTGATTTGTTTCAGAGGATTTCAGTTGCACCAGAGTGTCATTAAAGGAAGTCTGCAGCAGTGTTTGTCCTCAGTGCCAGTGAATGGATCCAACACCATCATCCATCATTTCTTCTGGAAAAATCCCTTAATGGAAGCTTGTTTAGTTCCTTTATTTGCATTTCCTGACGCCTTCTTTTGATTTTTCTTCTCATCCTCTTTGTTACTTGATGATAGTTTTGCTTTAATGGGATCTCTTGGAGCTTGTTTGGTGACTTTAAAATCATCTTCGGATTCAGAGTAAGATTCGCTCACATAGCCTTTTTCTGTCACTGTGGATGAGAAACTACAGTTACAAATTCATAGAAAAACAATCAAGCTAATCAATCTACTGTGGCCAAGAGGATATTACAAGATTCAGCCCAATTAGCTTCGGTTTTTCTCGGCAAAAAGATTGATAAAACAACAGCAGGAGAAATGATGCTGCTGTAGTTTAAGGTGGAGCTGGAACCGCTCCACACAAATGATAGAGAGCAAAGAAAGTTAATGAAAAGAAAAGTGCACTTTTAGATACAAAGTACATCAAAACTGTAATACCTCAAATGAATACATTAATCATATGGATTCCTTGGACGCTGACCTCATTATTTAAAACTAGCCACATATAGTGTAGCAGAATATACAGAAAAGGAAATTTTGAAAAAAGGAAAACATATTAGATACACTATAAATATTTGATATATAGATATATCTATTATATATCTGCACTGGTAGGATTTTCGCTCCTGTATGTTTTTCATACCCATGCAGCCATCGTCGTCCAGAAAAATCTGAGACTTCAGGACTCGTCTTCTCTTCCTTATTTTCATTTCAGAGCTGCCCGGCTGCAGAATACAAAAACACACAATGATGAGCGAAAGACATCAAAATCGAATGAAACACTACTGAAGTTTCCAGTTATATCATATCATAACTCAAACACTTACATGAGAATGTTTAACAGGTTCAACCTCCTTTTTGGGACTCGGTGCCGATGGTTCCCTTGTTTCCACTGGCTGTGGAGAGTCTGGAATAACTGGAAGGAGAAAAATAGATTATCTAATCAATTTTAAGATGTCTTCTTTCATAATTACTTCTTTTTCCCCCAAAGACTCAAATAAACTGGAGTTTATTCTCAAACTATTTGTGCCAAATAATCTGATTAATTACAAAGTTCATACCGGAATTATTTTCAGTGTGACTACAGCTGCATAACTAGCTTAAAAATGTGCTAATAAAAATGTATATTTCTATCATCAATCCCATTTTATCATTGTAGGTCAATTTTAAATTTAACAGCTTATAACAGTTTTCAAATAAAAAAATAAAAGTGTAACCATCTTCATCGCTGCTGTCTGGCTCTGGTTTCTTAATCCTCTTCCTCTTTTTCTTCTCCATCTTCTCCTCCTCACTGTCAGAATCTTCTATCCGCTTAGTTTTGCTGTTTAAGGGGAAAAACGTTATTAAATTAAAGGATTTAAAATCTGTTTAAAGCAAGAAATCGACTCGTTACATTTCAGAGTCACATTTATAGACGGGGAAGTCAGAGTTGAGGAAAGCTGGTTCTTTTTTTTCCAGTTATAGAGAGGAACATTTCATCTCATTTGTTTCACATTCCCCACATGAACACAAGCACACACACACACACACACACCTTCTGGAGTCTTTCTGTGTGTCTTTTTGTGGCTCGACTGCAGCAACAGTTTCAAGCTTTTCCTCTGGTTGTGAACTTTCATGCTGTTGCTCGGCTCTGGAGGATGACTGAGCCGCGTTCTCCTCCTTCTTCACAGTTTTGTCAGGTTTCTCTGAAGTAGCGAAAAAGAATAATTAGTTGGTAACCATACTCATATCGGCCACACTTAACTATTAACAGACAAGAATGGGACAACATTCCTCTCCCAAAAAGTCCAGCAACTGGTCTCTTCAGTCCCCAAACGTTTAGACTTTTGTTAAAAGAAGGGAAGCTGCACAGCTCTAAAAAACATTTGATATCTTTTTTTTTTGTTCTACTCTGAATAAAATATGGGTTTATAAGGTTTGCAAATCATTCCATTTTGTTTTTAATTTCCATTTTACACAGCGTCCCAACTTTTTCCGGAATTGGGTTTGTGTTATAACACTATTCATTTTTACACCTCACCGAAAGCAGTGGAATCCAGCAAGTCTTATTGTGATTGACAACAAGGTTGAAGGAAGCATGCAATTGTTGGATACCTGTCTGTCTACTTAAGGTCTGTCTTTGATATATAGCAACAACAAGTTGCTACTGTAGCTTTACCGAGTCTGTCAAATGATGCAGGTAGGAAAATTACATCATTCTCATTTTCCAGCTCCAGATTACCACAGTGGTAGGGCTGCTCACTGACAGTGATGAGACCACATACAGAGAGGAGTTTCAGAGACTGACTGACTGGTGTGCAGATAACAACCTGACACTGAACACTAAAAAGACAAAAGAACGGATCAACTTCAGGAAACAGCAGGAGGAACATCGGCCACTTCTCATAAACAGGGACAGAGTGGAGTGAGTCTCCAGCTTCAGGGGCACACATATTTTTGGAAGACCTCACATGGACTATAAACACAAACTCACTGGTCAAGAGAGCACAACAGTGACTTCACTTCCTGAGAACACTCAGAAAACTTGCTCTGTTACAACATCCCACGGTCACCTTTTACCGATGTACCATTGAGTGTCCTGATCTATGGGATCCTCTCATTGTACAGCAGCAGCTCAGCAGCAAACAAGAAGGCAACACAAAGAGCCATGAAGACTGCAGAATGCATCAACAACACACATCTGCCCACCCTGAAAGACATTTACACCTCCCGAAGGCATCAAGAATCTGCAGACTCTCACCATCCAGGAGACACAAAAACAATCAGAGCACGAACCACAAGACACACAGCTGCTATCCCAAGGTCATCACCATACTGAAATCTAATGCCACAAGTGTGAAATAATTAGTGTGTCTGTTTAGGTGTGCGTGGGGTTGTATTTATATTTGATAGTAGATTTTGTATTTATTGTAATATTTATTTTGTGCATCTGACTCTTGTTGTTTATGCAATGACAATAAAGGAATCTTGAATCTAAATAGCAGTAATCTGAATGCAATATATGAAATGTAATCTCCATTTTAAGAAAGAACACCACACATTCTGGCACATATTACTCACTTGATGTTTGAGTCCCAAAGAAGTTTGCCATTGGATTGCCTTTTGTGACTGGTTTGCTTTTGGTAGCATTGACCTAAAATAGGAAAAACACACTTATAAACGTATAGAGCAACCACTCGACTACCCTGGAAAACAATTACTACAGCGAATGGACATAAAGCAATACCACATGTGCATCCTCTTTCTGTTCAGACTTCATCTCAAGCTCTTTGCTGCTATCCTGATTCTTAGGAGTAGGTTTATTTGCAAACATTCCCATGATGCCTTTCTGTGGCTTGGTGGATGATTTTGAAACCGGGCTGGGGTCGCCATTCATGCCAGACTTTTTGTTTTCGGGCTCTGGCGCAGGAGCTTGCTGCATTTCCCTCGCCTGCTGCAGCTCCACAGAAGACATGGGCACTGCGCTGGGACAGTGGATTGCACTGTATCTAAAAACCAAAGGAAAATAAATATTAGAAAATATAAAACAACATTAAACATTAATTATGTTTTGTTCTTAATTGTAGCCAAAGCGTCCTCTAGGTTCATTTAAGGGTTGGAAAGATTTTCCAGCCTTTCACCATCAGTGTAAAAATCCAGATTACTGGTCAGAGCAAAGCAAACACCACCACGATCAGCGTACCTGCTGCAGTTTTTAAGATGATCTTTCACAGCATCGTAGTCCACAGTGTAAAGGGGGCCACTGTCTTTAAGTAAAGCTTTCTGGACACTGTAGACGTGCACGCTGACTACCAAGCTCATCTTGGCTTTAAAATCTGCAGAAGAAAGCAGGTAAGGTCACACCTTGATGTTTCATTTCTGAAAAATATGCATCATTAAATAAAAGAAAATATAAAGAAAGACAACACTCTGATTCCAAGACATAAAAGTGTACTGTTTAATGATGGTGACTGATTATACACTGAAGATAAAAGTTTGCACACAAGAGAGAAGAACCAACAACTAGCCAACCCTGCTGTTACAGAGTAAAAACCACATGATGCCCTATGAATTAATATTTACGCACCTTCCAGCTGTTCCTCTCTCACAACTGACACCTTGTGACTCTGAAAAGCAAACACAGTGTTAAAAAAACAAAACACAACTAAAAACTAACTTTGTGCATGTAGAAAAACTTAGGTATAAAAGCCAGAACTGCTCTCACCGTTTGACCGTTGTCCACAAATTTCCCCGACACAAGATAAGTGGCATGCAGCTGAGCTGAACTCTCCTTCCTCTTCTGATCCAGGTAATGGTAGAGCATCCTGAACACAAGACACAACTTAAACATCTGTAGACTTTACTTGTGCCACTTAGATAAATTTGTATTCATAGCACTGTCATCTATTGACACAAAGTTCACATTTTTTTAAATTTATGAAACCATGCGGTGCCTCCTTTCATGTGCCTACACACATGCAAATATGTGCGTGTCCTCATCTCACTACCACAACAAAAACAGTCTAATTCTGTGCAAAAAAAAAACAAAGTGATGTTACACTGTACTCCATATTACTGTCAAACTCAGTGCTGCAAATATTTGGCAGTTTATCAACCTGCAGAAAATGAATTGGCATCTATTTTAGAATGCTGAACTTTTCCACGTGTTCCAACTTCTAAAAAACAAATCTGGATGTGATGCTTTTCTTTGACACTCAATACTGTAAACTAAAGAAATTTAGGATTGGGATTGTTGCATCAACAAAACAAGACATTTTGAAGAAGTTTTAAGAAAATTTTATATATTTATTTATATATATTTAAGATGTCCTATCACATTATAGGCCAAATCATTAGACATACACCAACTGTCAAATTCTGGGTCAACAGCCAGTGTAATTTTTTTTGTCTTTCCATTTGCTGTGTTTTTGTAGTCACTTATTATACTTTTTGTGTTAGAGAAGCACAGAAATCAATCTTTTTTTAACATTTAGCCAATACATGTATAAACTACACATTGACCACTGACATCAGTAGATGTCACCCTATCGACTAATAGGCCAGTACTGCAGATACTGATGTTCTGGTGCTAAATAGATTAAGCTGTTGGCTCTTAAGGGGTTACAGAAAGGCATTTACAACAAGTTCTAAAGTACCAGTTCACCATGTATTGAATCTGGTCACCTTGAAACACCAGGCACAAAAGAAATTTGCACTTATGATTTTTGTGCTTTTGATATTAAACACTAAAACTTCTGCAAAGTTTTTTTTTGTACATTTCTTTTGTAGAAAGCACTCTACATTAATGTACACACAAAAATAACTCAGCTAATGTCTGTGCCACACAATTTGCAGTAACTGAAACCAGTAAAAACAAGACAGTCTCACACTTGTAAAGCCAAGTCTGGCCATCTGCATATTTTCATGCCAAAGGCTTGAAGAGCTGCAGGGCCACTTACTGTTTTGCTGTATTGACATGAACTCCAAGAGTGAGACTCAGCCATTTATAGGTCACCTGGTAAACAGAAAGCACATCACAACACTGGCGTTTACACAGGTATGAGCCAACAGTAACGGAGAATACATGACAGACAGAAAACACAAAATGTTGTCATTTCTTTAAGGTAGTGGGCCGTTCTTTGACACCTTTGTTTTTGTATTAAGTTACATGACCCGGAAACTATCAAATACTGAACAGATATTAACAAATGTTGACTCGTGTTTCCAGCAGTGTTTGTCTAGTTGGCGGTTCCCAGCTTTAACTGAAACTCGTCAACTGAAAATAAGCTTTTGTTACATTTACGTGCCATTTACTACATCATAGCACCGCCGAATTAACAAGGAGACCCCCAAACATCCTGACAATTGATAAAAATACAACTATACACACATATGTTGTCGTGAAAGCCAGGCGAAGTTAAAACGGGAATTTTTTTAAACAGAATTCAGCAGGCAATCATGTCGAGGCAGAGCTAACTAGCTTTCTAACTCAGCCAGAAAACCTCATCACAAAAGGAAATGCCACGAATTTAAAGCGCACTTACTATTTTATCATGATCATTGACATACTCGTCAATATTATCCAAATAAAGCTCGTCCATTTCGTTTCACTCTCCTTGAATGTAGACGACTCGCTGAACCGATTTAACTGCGCGGGAAGGCAGTTTATTTACTTCCTGTTGCAGGTCACGTGCCCGCTCGTCCTTCGTGCGAGGCTGTAGACTGCCCTCTGCAGGCCAGACGGGGCTTCGGCTGTGAGGCGCAGCTCGAATGAAATGAAAGGCATCAATAAAAAGAGAAAACGGGAGGCTTTTGATTTTAATCCAAGGAGGCCACTGCTGCTATATTCCAGTCACATTATTACTATTTGGAGCTTTTTGTGCCCCAAAAATTGAATTGAAATTTGAATTGAATGCAGTGGTGCTCAGAGATGAGTGGTTCATTACTGCACCTACGTATGTGGAAAACAATAATGATGATGGGTCTCCAGGGGGCCCTTTAATGCTATCTCTTATTATAGTAGCCTAACAATGTACTTCAGTTTTACTTTGCCGTCCATGCAGGAGGCAAAAGGAACAATTTGGAGAAAATGAAGCAAACTCTTCAACCTCCACCATATCAGAAAGCAATAACTACAACAGTAGCCCTGGGATCATTCATAAGAGAAGTCCATTCCTTCCTCCTGGGGGGGTCTGCATGCCATTTCTAACCTAAGCGATAATGTAAACTCTTCTGAAAATGAATGCAGAAGCAAAAAGGTCTGTCCAGCTTGTCCTCAGCTTTGATGACTCCGAGGCAACTTTCTCAGCTCACAGGGAAAAAAGGTGCAGTACTCAAAACACATGATTACATAAAGTAATTAAATTATAGAACCCAATTGTACAAATGAAGATCAGTTTACTCATCACAGCTAAATAAAAATAGATGCAGCATTGGTGTGCTTCATTTCTGTTGCATCAATCCTGGTAGAGTAGGTTCCAAAACTTCAAAGTTATTTATTGCTTTAATTTAAAACTAAACTTACCGACTCTTCCCGGTTCATGGGGGAAAAGAGACTTTTTGTCTCATATACTATGGAGCAAGATTAGGTTTAACTTTGAGGAGCTGTTGGGTTGAATTTGGCTTTTTTCTCACAGGGAAAACTAATCTTTAAAAATAGTTTGGGCCTAAGGGGTTCAGATGAAGAAGTGTTAATTTAGGGGAGAGGCAGTTTCTTGCTGAAGACTTCAACGTTGGTGTCACACCAGGAAAGATCAAGACGATCAAGACTCATCTGTGATAGATAAGAAACAGCATTGCTCTAACCACAGGAACAAAAAAGCTAAACAAGTAAACCAGTAAGAATGTTTTTAAACAAGTCAACATTTTTAACATCTGATATCATTTCTATTTCTACTCCATAACAAGCAAACCTATTACTCTAAACAGCCTTGTTAATGGCATGTAGCTGTCAAATGTGAGCGACACACTGTATATATGATCTGAGGTGTGTTCTCACAGCCTATCTGATGCAATATTTAGACTGAAGTAGCTCCGAGTCTTCGGCGCACAGTGCTGCTGTGAAGCGACTCCGCTTGCACGGCAACTTCTAATAGAAATGTCAAACAGAAGGGCAGCGACGTGCAGCAGAGGAGGGAAAAATATTCCCATAATGATGACAAAGTACAAGAATAATTGTCTCACCTTGAAGATGGAGAGCAGCGCTGAAATCCTCAGGTGGATCAGAGTTGGTTTAAATGAAGGAACATTGTGATCCTCTTTGTCTTTCTTCTCATTGTTCTGCACACAAGCAGGTTTACCTTTTTTTTTGCCCCTTTGTGCATGCCAGTGCAAAAAAACAAAAACAAAAAAAACTTTAGAAACTGCAATCAAAATCCTTTTCCTGATGATGGGAAGATACATTTAGGTCCATAAGTATTTGGACGATGACATTTTTTGCAGTTTTGCCTCCGTACACTACCACAGTAGAAGGAATCAACATGTGACTGAAGTGCAAACTTTCAGCTTTAATTCAAGGGGTTAAACTGAATTAAGTATTTAGGATTTACAGACATTTTTATACACAGCCCTCCACTTTCAAAGGCTCAAAGTAATTGGATGATTGAATCATGCACAGGTGAGGCCTGTTCCTTTGTTAATCCATGACAAACTAATCAGAAAAAAAAAAAAAAGATCTGGAGTTTATTTCACATGTCGAACTTGAATTTGATAACTTTTCACTGGAATTCTCAAACAGAGTCCAAAGACATGTTGAAATGAAGTAAAGGAGGCAATCAGCAGTCGGAAGCATTCAAATAAACCTACCAAAGAGACAGAAAAACAACCAAGATTGGCTAAATCAACAATCTGGCATGATGTTAAAAAAGAAGGAATGCACTGGCCAGCTCACCAACAGCAAAAGGTCTGGAAGACCACGGAAGACAACTAAGTGGATTGTCACAGAATCCTGTCTTTGGTTGAGAAAAACCCCTTTACATGATCTAACCAAGTGAAGCACACTGTCAGGAAGGTGGGCGTATCAGGGAATGGTGATGTGACTGCTGACAGAAGAAGCAGAGTGAACTCTGAAGTGTACAGGCCTGCAAATGAATAATGACCCAAAGCACAGAGCAAAAGCAACTCAAGAGCCTGTCAAGGTAAAGAAGTGATATTCGTCAATGACCAAGTCAGTCACCTATTCTTAATGCACATCATGAATGCATTAGATGTACTTTTACAAAAAATATGAAGTCATGTGTGCAGTTATGTGTACATGGGTGGTAAATCACAAATAACTCTTTCTAAAGGAAACATATATAAAATATATAGATATTTCCATAAACACCCAGTCAAATACAACTTTACAAAGTGGGGTTTCTAAACCAGGTCAGGTTTTTTTTTTTAATGAGATGGGAGATCTGATTCACTGTAAGCAAACTCACTGAACTGATATCAAACCACAATCCTCTTGTCACACCAGAATGTCACCTGAGTGTCCCAGTGCCCCCCTCTGGTCATCTCAAGTGCCTCTCTGGTTTGAACTAATGGGTCAAAAGTAAACCGTCTCTGTAATCCAGCCCTGCAAGTGAAAGAAAAGCTGCTTCACCTTTGGCCACACCTCTGACAGGCTGCGCTCATCCCTGCTGCTTGGAAATCCGGGATACTGTGTTTGATATAGGTTTATTGCTTGTTTTGCCAAAGCTTTTATGATACATTTTATATTGCATTTGGTACTGTTCACTCCCAGATTACATCATCCCTGTGACTGTCTGTATTTTGTGGATCAAGGGGTTTATTATTTTTCTGTTTGCAAAACAAACAACCCATATTGGACATGTCACTCTAGATAAGAAATTCAGGCCACAGTTTTAAATTACAGATGTAATCTCTTTGTAACGCAGTGGCTGAGCCGCATTTAACATGCCAGTTCACGTGGACATAAAAATACATTTATGCTTGTGACACCTGGAAGTGTTGATAAGTCTCAGCAGTACCTGCAGGTGTCAAACATGGATATGCACCGATCAACCACAGCTTTAAACCCACCTGCCTGACACTGTGGGGCTGCCTCCTGTGCTGCCAAAACAGCTCTGAGCCGTCAGGGTGCGCACAAGGGACCCCTGAAGTTGTTCTGTGATGTTTGGCACCAGGAAGTGGCTTTTGGCTGTGGTGGAGCTTCCTTGACTGAGGTTGTTCTGGTGCATCCTGATGCTCTGTAGGGTTCAGGTGTAGTGGGTTTGGAATCTAGATCAGCACCTTGGGCGTTTTGTTGAGTTCTTTGAACAATTTCTGAACAGTTTTTACAGTGTGGAGCATCGGCTCGCACGGGGAGATGATTGCGATCACGGAGTGCCTTTGAGAAGTCAGATACACTTGACCTGCAGCAATGTAGATGCTGCTTTGACATGCATACTCCACACCATCGCAGAGACTCGTGTTTCCTGCAGAATGTTGCATGGCATCAGATATTTCTTATTTTTTTAAACCTTTCAATGGTTTTAATGCTGTGGCTGATCAGTTTATTCAGGCCATGTTACACAGTCACAGAGGGATTTTTTCATTGTTGTTTTTTTTTTTCTTGCCATGGATGTGACTGCCATCATCATAACATTCCTCTGTCACATGCCATGGACCTGTATAATATTCAGATTTTTTAAATTATCCTCAGAATTTTTAAATATTGTGTGAAAAAAAAGAGCCTTTGTGATTGGGTGGACTGCACCAAGAAAGAAAGGTGGCCAGTCATGGAGGTTTCCCAGACACCAGAGGTTAAAAAATAGTTTATTTACAATAAAACAATGAAACCAGCCCAGGCCTTGTACAACTAAAAAGTACAAAAGCAAAATAAAAGTAAAGAGTTCTTAAATAATATTTACAGGAAGGCTCATAGCTGTGGGACTGACCACCAATAGCTAAACTAAAACTCTTATACACACAGTCAGCAGCCTCCACAGCCTCTAAAACAATGTTAAAAGCCCAATTAAAATTTGCAGGGGCAGGTCCCATCCCTCCTTGTGTAGCAGCCTCTCTCTCACTCCACACATTGAATCCTGCTCTTCTGACAGTTGATCCTTGACCTCTCTCTGCGAGGACTGGGGCACTTTTTTTTTTTTGGCTGTCTCTCCTGCCTCCATCACTGCATCTGAGCATCTTAAAAACCAACCCTCTATGGCCTTTCTGCCACGGCCCCAAATAAGACTCACTGCCATCCATATATTCTGGTTCTCGTGCTACAGCTTGCTCTGCTGGGCTTCTTCTCTCCTGAGCTGTGCTCCCTGTGCTGGATTCCCAGCAGGTCCTAACAGGTGACTGAGCAGATAGCTTATTTCCTGAACTGGGGAGATGTGGGTAGGAAGTAACACTAAACTTTCAACATAAAATCATGCAAATAAATACCTAAAAATGAGCAAATATAAAACAATCAAAATCTACGAATAAAAACAACACCATATAAAACACACAGGGCTAAAATTTCTTCCACCTCGTGTCAGTCATATCAGCTTATGCTGGACTTTAATACTGGGTGAGACTAAGACAAAAATAAATATATGAAAGCAACAAGATTAAATTACATTATAGCTAAGTGAGTTCAAAGGCCTTGAAGTTGCATTGTAATCTAATATGTATGCATGTCTTCTGGCAAGATCAGCAGAAAAGTTCTTCTAATATGAGTCATTTATGAATCCAATAATCAACAGATTCATCACAAACTGTTGGGTGGTCTCTATCCCACCAGTGTTTTACTGGCAGGGGGGAAAATGGTTTTATGGAAATATATGGACTGATAGTATTAATTAATTAATGGGGAAATGGGATTAAAAAATAATTATGGATGCTACGCTGACCTTTAGTTCACTAAAGTTTGACTCAAATGCTTCTTTACTGTTAATGATTGATAGAAAAATTTTGGTGTGCGGGGCGTGAAGTTTTTCCAGCTTCTGAAATGGGGCATGCCAGAAAAAGTTTGAGAGCTGGATTAATTATTCAACTGTGACCTGGAAATCCCGGCAGCTGCGCTTCAGTGTTTCGTTTATTTATTTATTTTTTTTAAGAATATAGTTCTCACTTGTATTGTCATGTTTCAGGGTCTAGTTTGACAATGTTTTTCTTTCATCAAACAAATTTAGTCTTCCCACTATTACAGTGTTTTTGAGTCTCTGTGAAGCAGAGAGGGAATGAGCCCTCTCACAGTTTACAGACAGATCTCTGCAGTGCTCTGCGGTGGCAACACAATCCATTAGTCTCAGCAGACTCAGATACTCAGAGGGACGTGTAAAATATTTGACTTGCGTGCATGTGTTTGAAGAGCCCACGCTTTGGCACGTTTTATCCGATCAAATCTAAACTCTAAAGAGCTTTTTGAGCCGAGCAGTACAGACAAACATGAAAAGACAGAAAATGAACACAATTAGCAAAAGGAGAATTACAACCAAAAACACACTGGATCAAAGCACAGAGTCATTGCTTTCACGGCTGTGTGGACAGTGAAATGGCAGCATTAGAAATCAATCTGATGAGATCTTCCCCGCCTGGCCTGGGTTAAACTTTGGTAATAGATTCTTCTATTAGAGATATCCTCGTATAAGAAGGAATCTTTTATTCTACTGTAAAAATATCTTATATATGTTTCAAACACTGGCAACATTTATTTTTTTGCCACTGCTGTTTTCGTACCCTCAGATCACACATTTTGACTCCTCTGAAGCTTCAGATCAACAGAAACGATATCAGTTCTCAGAGAAATGCATGATGAGAAATGCGTAATGCCCGCGGGCTCATTTCCGAGGCCTTTCCTCTCCAAAAGGTTTTAGGTTTCACTCGACACATATCCCTGATCGCTTTCAGGATTTAAAACTGTTCGATTGCTGATCGCTCAGAGCAGAAGTTATCGCTGAAGATGCATGAATGCCAACCTCCTCAAATGTGTGACGGCAGTCACAAATCCCGTTGCAACTCACAGTGAAGAAGACGTGTGTGAAATAACATGCAGAGATCAGACATTTCCACAAACATCAACAGCAAACAAGTGTGCAGCCTCCCACGGGTGTCTGGTTCATAAGCTTTGACTCCTTTTCATGTCAGGAACCCCCACGCTTATGTGTTATGCTGTTTTCCTCACAGCCACCTACAGACGGGATTGTAGTCATTAGATAAGACGTTACGTCTGAATTCTAATTGTCTTCGCTGCAGGTGGGGAGGTATTGTAACAGTGGGGGTGATGACATTTATCAACAAAACATGTTTTATACATTCTCCCAGCATGCTGCTCAGAAACATCAGAATAATAATATGTGACTGCAGCCTGAGAAGAAACCTCTTAAGCACATGCCACTTTAGGCATAAATGATCCATTGTAAGGAGTGGCTGATGAAATTTGAAACATACTTTTTACTTTCTTTGTCTGAGCCCTTTTCTTCATTTAGAGTTTTGAGCAAATCTTTGATTTTACTAAATTGTAAGTTTAAGTTATCCAAAAGCAAATTTAGGGAGTTTTTTTGCTGCCTTTTAAAAGCTGGATTCCACAGATCTCAAACTCAGTGGGCGAGAGTCTGTGAGCCACTACTGCAAAAGCTCCGCTGCCTTTAGTTCTCAGTCTAAACTGATGCGCAGCCAGCAGACCCTGATCACATGACCTCGGGAATCTGCTGGGGATGCATGGATGTGAAAGTTCTCTGATATACGCTGGTGCTTGCCTATACAAGAGTCCAAAAAACACAACCACAATCTTAAAGTGGGACTTTGAAGTTAATGGGGAGATGCGACAGAATTAGCAACGGTGCAACACGTGAGTACTTAGAAGCATCGCAGTGGCGTTCTAAACAATCTCCTCATGTTCTAAGGAGGTTTTGGAAAGACATGTGAATAATGAAAACAACCTGGCAATATTTGGCAATACTCCTTAAGTGATAAAAACAAGAATAAACCAGAGATTGAACATAGTGAAAGCCGAAACAATGGTCACGTCAGACACGACAGACTATTGGCAATGGGATGTAGACTTTCCATTATCTTATGCACAAATCTGCTTTCTCGTCATTGGAAAAAAATCTTTTAGCCATCCAACTGTTAATAGAGTCCAAATACCTCTGCAAGCGCTACAACAAAAAAAGGTATAAAAAGTCCTCAAAATGTGCTGAAAAGAGAGCAGATGTAATAGAAACAGAACCTTCTGGCACACTGTAGGCAAGAGAAATGGAAGAAGACCTGAACTTGGAAGCAGCCACAGAAGAAGAACGTTCAGTCAGATATGAAGAGAACCACTCCAAAGTAGACCCCTGAGAAACCCACCTGGTGTCTCAGCCTGTAGACTCTAAGAAGAGCTGATTTCAGTGGGATGAGCTCTAAAAAAGTCCGACCTAAAATAATCAAGAGTGCTCTGTTTGTCCAAAACAGCTAACCAAGAAGAATAAGACTTAGGAATGTGTTGGGATATCTCTCCCCTTTTTTGATTTGACCATTTGACCTTTATTACCATTGATTGCTAAGATTTTAGAAAATGTTCTACCTTATTCTTCTTAGTTCGGCTGCTCCCTTTTGCCTCCATCTCACCCTATCTCCAGCATCCTCTTCTGTCACACAGCCCTCTGCAGGTCCTCCTTCTCTACATCCATGAATCTTCTCTGTGGTCTTCCTCATTTCCTCCTGCCTGGCAGCTCTTATTCAACATCCTCTGCACAAGACTTGCCTCTTTAACTCCAAAATGCTCAATCTGAGCTTTCCCTCTGATATACTCATTTCTGATTTTGTCCATGCTGAAAACCACCCACTGAAAACCTGCCACCTCCATGCTGCCATGTCTTCAACTCTGCCACCTCCAGCTCTGCCTCAAGTCTTTTGATTAGTCCCACCATCTCCAAATCATACATCATAACATGTCTCGCTACAATCTTTAAACCTTCCCTTTCACTCCTGCTGGTATTCTTCTGTCACAAATGAATAAGTAATTATTACCACTAATAATTTACTTCTTAGCATTAAAATATAATCCTTCCAGCCTGTGTTGGTTTTTCTCCCCTGGTTTCATCACACAGCATGAAGACATACAGCAGAAAGGTGTGGATTTGACTGAGAGTAGTTGTCTGTCTCTGTGTGTTAGCCCTGTGCCACACTGGCTTTAATTAAAGAAAATTAGCACTGTTTAAATGTTTAAAAATTTCTAGCAGTATCATATACATTAAATACCTATAAACACAAAAGATTCCCTTGCAAGGATCTCCTGATTAAAATACATACAGCAGTGATAGCAGAGAAAACTAAAAGGGAAATCAACATGATGCATGTGGTTGTGGTGAGCGTAGCCAGGGGTTTGGAGTAGCACAGATTTGTACTTTCACCTCATCTAACTGAAGCTTATAAATATCTAACAATGCTTAGACCCATATTACTATGATACATACCTTTTGTTTAAAGGTTCAATGTGAAAAATCTCACCACTTGGTGTCAGTAGATTGCAGATTGCAGGCAACTGAATTCTGTTTTCTTACCCCTCCCAATTTGAGTGCAAAATCCTAGGTACGGTGGCTGCTGTAGGACAAACATGTTTTAGTCCAAGAGAGATCAAAAACATTAAATCTAGACTGCACGCCATAATGGCTGTGGCCAGCCACTCTGCATTTCCCATCTGTGTGGCTGGTCTCTAGCCACGTATATAAAATGCCATTAGACAGAATGGTGATGTCCATCTTGGCCACTGTGTTCAAGATGGTGGGGTACATGGTGGTTTCTACCAAATGGTGCCTGCTCCGATGTATTTTTACTGGCTTAATTCTGAGTTTGAGAATGTGCTATTAAATAATTGGAAGATGTAGTTACTCACTAATAATTGTATATTTATGAATACAGCATTCTTTTTTTCCTATTAAATAACCTCATAAATGACTTACTGTACCTTTAATGAGCACCTTATTTCACATTACTGTATAGATGAAAGGGGCTAAAGAAGTTCTCAGCTTTCTAACTTTGTTTCACTGCATTAGACTATCACCAATTTGAATAACCCACAAACCCCCCAAAACAGCCAAAAACAAAACTTTTCACTGCAGATATGTCATTACTAGAGAAAAGTTTGAATAATAGTTGCTGAATGACTGCTGCAACCATTATGCTAATCTCTAGGTGTGCAACAATAAGATGAGATTATTAAAACATCAGTCCTTCACATTAAAAGGTAGAATGCATATCCCTGTTACATCTCCTCATCACTCCACAGTTCTGATAAACAATAATTGAGTCTTTTGTTTCCCTTCAGTGCCACTTTGTGTCACATGTCTTGACTTCAGTCTGATTTTATCTATACACCAGGTTTTCCTTTTTTTCACACCCTTGCAAAGTGTTAAAACCTCTTTGCAAAGTTTTGTGCTCAGTTTTTATGTACAAAAATGAAAAAAGGTGCTTGCAGTTGTTACTGCAGGCGCAGAGGGAACAAGCTGAACTCTCTAAATCTGGCCACAAACTGTATAGTTTAATCCAGCTTTGACTAAAGTGCCTCTCACTCAGGAGCTAAACTCTAAAATGGAAGCCTTTGTACATTTTTTTGTGAAAGAGCAGCTGTGACATGCTGAGAGAGAAAAGCACAGATGAGAACTACAAAATAATGAGAGGATTTTGGAGGTTTTGGAGTTTAATGGTCTCTGCTGAAGCCAAAGATCAAAAGGTCAGGACCAACAAGACAGAAATGAGGAGCTGCATTTGTGGGGGGTTAGACCAAAAATACCATCAGAGTTCAGTTGGAGCAACAGATTGGTGCACATAAAGACTTGTCAGACTTGACGCCACAAGAGTTGATAAAACTCAGTAACAGAAATTTTTATAGTTTTTAAAAGTTACCAGAAGGGCAGTTATTTAAAAATCTGTTATGCATAACAGTGATATACAACAGTCATGTGAGAAGAACCATTATGAATGTGTTTTAGCATATATTTGGCAAAGATGTATTCATAATGTATCAACATCAGTAGCGACAATTTGTACAATATAGAGTCTTGCATTTTTTGTGTCAAGTCAATTTATGTATGAGCACATTTAAAAACAACAAACATGGACCAAAGTGCTCCAACCAAAAGAATAAAACAGTAAAAACATTAAAAACAATGCAAACAGAAAAATGAAAACATGAAAAATCAAATGTAAAAGGGCCCCAATGCAGGACTCAGAGGCAGGAGGTAAATTTAAACTTTGGCTTTGTTTGTGAGAGGACACATCATAAAGCTGGACTGGTTGAGAGCCGGCAGCACAAGACATAAAAGAACTTAGAACTAAACTAAAAAACTATGAACTACAAGTTATGCACGTAGCATGAAACATGACGCACACAGCAGGGCAACACTGACCATACAGAGACAAGGAACAAGTGAGAAGACTGACAATACACAGAGGGATAATGAGGGAATGGGCAACAGATGAGGAGCACAGCTGAACACAATACACAGACGAGACAAGAAGAAGCAAAACTAAACACCATCACACAGGACAAGAGACTGTCAAAATAAAACAGGAAGTAACCAAACCTAGAATATGCAGACTTAACACACAGAGAGAC
Organism: Archocentrus centrarchus; assembly: GCF_007364275.1. Lineage (NCBI taxonomy): Eukaryota > Metazoa > Chordata > Actinopteri > Cichliformes > Cichlidae > Archocentrus > Archocentrus centrarchus. Next base: position 28,747,598 of record NC_044362.1, on the reverse strand, counting down.
TGGCACACAGACAGAACCTAAACATGACCAAAACAGAAACCTAAAAACACACAGAGAAACACGGGGAAGTCAAACTAAACACAAGACATTAGACAAGAGACTAAGACATGAGAACAAAACAGATAAGCTATAACAGAAAACCACGGTAACCTAAAATCTTAATTCATAACTCAAAGAAACAAGGCGCACTGGGCCAGTGGCCCAGGAGCATGACAATTACTTTCTCAAAGTCAGCAATAGAGAGACAGGGCTTAATGTTTGCAGGGTTCCTCAGCTGGAGAAAACCAGCTCTGACAAAAACATTTATTTGTTAATCTAATGGGAAGCTGTTGTTAAAAATCACTCGCAGGTCTGCAAAGGGTATTTTGGAATTTTCTGAAGGGCCAAGATCACCTTTAAAAGAGGAATGAGGGTTATTATGTCTGAATAGTACCCCATCTGTTTTTTGAAGACATTTAAAGCCATCCGTGATTTCATGTCTGCGAGACAGGTTTTCAAAAGGCTTTCAAAAGAGAGTGAAAAACAATTTTCTTGGTATGTCATTTAAAAAAAACCCCAACGTAGAGTCATGTCATAAAACCTGAAATGCTCAAAATAATCACACTGATACAAATAACTCTAATAAATTAGTTGCGGGAGGTGGTGTGCTGGTGCCAGCTAGGGGCAGTGAGAAAGGTACCGGCACCGTCCCAGCTTCAGGAAAGAAGGGTGACAGGGTTAACCATCCTAATAATTAATGTTTTTGAATCCCCTCGAGACGTCTATATGGTGCCGAGTCCGACCCTGTGGGTTTGATCCCTTTTAAAACTGCTTCCTGAGGAGGGAGACAGTTTATTAGGGATTGACAGATTTTCTTTGCTTTGATGACTGACCCAGCTTTGTATAATCTGTTTAACAGTCAAATCAAACTAATCATACAACCTTCATGGCAGAAGAAAAATAAAATAAGCAAGCAAAAATAAATAAATAAAAAATCAGGCCAAAAACACTTGGACATAGGCATAAACATGGTGGAACCTAATGACACAACAGTCAGAACACCCGTGTTAAGGCGAGGATGTACTTGCATGACGAATCCAACTGTGGAAGTGGGTCCAGCTGAGCTCACTGGGAGGACTGGCAGCTGATTAAGTGGTTTTGTGCAGCCAGGTGACTGGAAAGACTGAAGACATCTGAGGGAAACACAGGAAACAAAGCAGGACTTCTGGTGGCGACTGGATTGTCAGTTTAGCTCAGGGAGGTTCCTAACAGAGTGAAATGACCCAGAAGTAAAATAAGAGCTGGTTGAATTCTCTAAATGTTAACAAAAGGTGCTTCAATGCTTCCTTTAATACCTCTTTTAACATAAGATAACCTGGACCATCCTTTAAGAACGGAAAGGAGATAATGCTGTCACACAGCTCCAAGTGAAATTTAAAAAGTGATGTGTGGTATAAATGCAGTAATTTACACTTTCCAGCCAATAACCGGCTGTTATGTTTTGAACAGTTTGTTAAGCCCACAGGTGAAATCTGAATGCAGCTCTGATTTATTAAAATATGCTGTTATGATGCGGTTTTCTTAAATGAAGCACTGCAACATGGGTTTCAAAGCAAAGTGTGAATTGGAGGATAATGTAGTTTGCATTGGACATGTCCTCATTTACAACACTAGGTTTTATTGGTGTTTTGCCAACATTTCATCCTTGGTAATAAAGGAATGTTTTTCAACAGTTTTTTTCATGTTGGTGTAACCAGCATAAAACAACACAGTAAGATCTCATGGGGCAAAGTATCTAAGATGGACTTTTGGTAGGTCATCTTCAGGGCACTGCAGCAGACCCATGTCAGCATCATCTGATATTGTATTATTAAGGAGCCTAGTGAAAGTGATGTTTGGTTATCTTGTCCTTCACATTTTTCTTCGACCTCACTGATTTCACAAAAAAGGGATTAAAAATAAATAAATAAAAAGGGAATTTTCAGCTATTTTACTGCAACCTCAGAGCAAAACTTTGCACATAATCAAACTCACTTCAGTCACTTCAATAGATAGCATTATGAAGTGGTAGTAATCATTCATGTCTGCAGCTCATATCTCTCCAAGCCAATCTGATCCAGTGACCTTGAAGTTATTAATCTTGTTTTCCAACCAACCAGCTGCTTCCACCCTGAATTATAATGAACCATTTTGATGTCACTGATTTTATGTACTTGGGATTTTCTTGATGAGATTTTTCTGCTAACATTGAAATTGCACAGTAGCCGGTGGTTCCTCCACAGAGAGGCTGTTGTGGCTGCGCCCCAGGCCCAGTGTCAGGCTCTGTCAATGGGGACAATCATTAGCCGCCTCCCTGAGGAGCTTTGTTTCCCCTCTCAGCATCCACTCCACTTCACCCTCAGCCCTTTGTGGTGCCTGCTGATAAGGCCAAGCTAATATCTGCTCGGCTGCTAGCTGCATAGAAAATGATAAACAGGGACTGAGCTGCTGTCCACAACATCAGGACAATAGAAACTGGATTCTAGCCCCAGGGCTATTGTTATTCTAGCAGAGGATGGTGTATGCACAGCCAAAATCCTGGCCAGGTAGTTTAAACAAAACATGAGACGGTGAAAGGGTGACAGCAGTTACAATGGCTGAGTCAAAAGCAAAATGTCACGATTTCAGCCTGGTGTTCACAATCTCAACAGGTCCCTGAAAAAGATAATATAGCCGCTGGTTGTTTCATCGATTGTAACAGCATATACATATGCTAAAGGCTTGGTTTGCCCATCAGACATGCAGCAAGACAATTTATACAGTACCAGTCAAAGGTTTGGACATATATATAAGCTTTATAAACCCTTCCCACACTCCTATAAATCTTTCCCACTATCTTCCTACAACTTGAATGATGAAGATGATGAATTATGTAGCTGTGCAGTACTGATGGCGATGAAGGTGGTGCAGTACCTTTGCCCTCTGCCATTACTTCTATTTCCACTAAAGCCGTAAGAGTAACTTATCGCTTCGTCCATGTGATGAATATAGTTACGGGGTGTTACAGAAATACCTATATACTGCAAAATCCCACAATATAGTGAAAACTCAGTGAAACAGAATTAGTAATATTTTAAAAAAAAAATCCATGATACAGTGAAGCCGCAATAAGTGAACCACATTCTCATATTGTTCCCCTGCCAATGAGAGTACACCTTGGATGGCCCAGTGGAGAACATCTGGTTTATTTTCCTGGTTTCCATAGCTCTTGTATACGTTTTCATGTGGTTAGCCAAGGCTGTGAGTCTTTGCTTGGCCGTTTCTAAGCCGTCAGATATGGACAACTTGTTGTACGTCCTAGCCACCCCTTTCTTCATCAACCCTTTCTGGAGCTCTGATAGCTGCCTAACTTCCCTCCATGCCGCCTTGATCTTGGCCTCTAGTCTCCTTATCCAAGGAGGGATACTGCTCCTTGTGGCTGTTCAGCTTGGAGCCAGTCATCTCAAGGATGATTGTTGCTCTGGTATATATATCAGCTGTTTGGTTTCAGTGATTGTCGCACTAGCGATTGTCTGTAGTACTTCAGGCAGGCTTGGTAATCGGCCATGGAAGGTCCAGATTTCCAGCTTAGTCATGAGCTTCTCTTTCAGGTCAGCTGCTCTGGCATTCAACATACCAGCTGTTCTTGGGTCTTGGTACCCAATCTTGGAGTGTGAGGATGATAACATCTCCCCTCTTACACTAGGGCAGTGGTTCTCAAATCCAGGCCTCGTGGCCCGGTGTCCTGCAGGTTTTAGATGTGTCCCTGATCCAAAACACCTGAATCAAATGGCTGAATTACCTCCTCAGTATGCAGTCAAGTTCTCCAGAGTCCTGCTAATGACTTCTATATGTGATTCAGGTGTGTTGAAGCAGAGACACATCTAAAACCTGCAGGACACGGGGCCATGAGGCCTGGATTTGAGAACCACTGCACTAGGGTGACATGTGTACTAGCATTCCAGAAGTTCCCTCTTCTCCTTACTTGTCCACTTATGCTGTAGCCTCATTCCAGTAGCCCATTTCTCATCAGTATATCCTGGTTCTTCAACATCTGCTGCGGACCTTATTAATTTGGGTAATATCTGAGCTGGTATCACAGTTCAGTGACTCCTAGCAAACAGCTTCTGGATACAGAGGTCATGGCAATTAAAATGGAAACTTTAAGCCTTAACAAAATTTAACCAGGTGGGTTTAAATGAATAAAATAAACCTGCATACAACAGATACAAACAGGGGAACTTAGCCATAGACAATAAAACTGTTTTGTAGCAGTGGGGCCCTGGAGAATCATTGTCAAGTGGCTACTAGAGGAATTGCAATGTGTGGCACTTCTGAGCTACTTTTAGCTGCTCCTTTATTCACAAGGGGTCACCACACAGGGGTAGCTCTGCATGCTTGATTTGGCAGCTTTTTGAACCAGATGAACTTCCTGATGCAACCCCCAGAGGGATTAGTTTTTATTCCCAGAACTTAAATGCGGAGCTTTTGCTTATTAGGCGAATATGTAAACTTCTACAGCATGAAGCCACATTGGCTTAAATTTTTATCCAAACCAAACAAGTATTTCCATTAGAAGAAGAATGCCTTTATTGTCATTATACAGGATGTACAATGAGATTAGAGAAACAAATGGTGGATTTGAACCCAGACCTTCTCGCTGTGAGGCCAAAGTGCTAACCACTGTACCAACGTGCCACCCCGTTGGTACAGGACATTTAGTAGATAAATGTCTGTGGCAGGAAGTTGGTACAGTGGTTAGCACTGTTGCCTCAAAGCTAGAAGCCTTTCTGTGTGCCTGTGCTTATGCTGGTTCTCTCCAGGTTAGATTAGCTGGTGATTCTAAAGAGTAAGTGGGTGTCTCTCTCTGTGTTAGGCCTGTGACAGACTGGCAATTTGTCCATGGTGTACCCTGCCTCTTGCCCTAAGACAGCTGAGCTAAGGTCCCAGCCCCCAATCACCCTGAACTGGATAAGCTAGAGAAAATGGATGGATGTGAATCTCTGTATATTTGTATACTTCCTATTTTGTGACCTTTTTAAAAAATTTTCTGCATAACCCTAACCAAACAGTGAGAAAACACAAGACTGTGTGAAAACCAAACTTAAAAATGGCTCCAGATGTGAGTCAAACTCTAGTCTCCTGGTATGTGTTTTAATCCCCAACATATCTCTGAATGACAACTTTATTGCTCTTTTGAAGTGGAGCTTTCGCATTGGTGGTTTCAGACTGTAGGAACTAAAAACCGATATGATCATGTAGTTGGAAGCCTTGTTACCTTTAAATCTTCCAGTTAAAGATGGATTTGTGGTTTGGGGGATTTTTCTGTGATGTCTTTTTGCTATTATCAATATAAAGATTGTCACAAAAGGAACATTAACCACAACTTGAAACATATGACACAGATGACCTAGTTTTATCTTAATAAAATCAGAGGAGCAATCACTTAGAGAAAATCTTGCAGCCACCAGGAGATAAAATATTCCTGGCAGAAGTGGCTTTAAGCACACAGGCACTTCACGCTTTTACTCTTTACCCCACTTTTTTTTTTTTTTTAGGCATTTATGTGGAGTGTGCTGTTTGGGATTTAGGGTGCAGGAGGTGCTGAGGAAGGAAGAGGCAGAATAAGATACAAGGATTTATAACAAAATTGCTGCATTCATGACTCCACGAGTTCTGAAATTGCTTTTTATATTTGTGTAAACAACTCATTACCATTTTAGCAAGAATAGTGCAATTTCCAAATAAGATGGCAAATATCCTTTTGAAAAATCATTTGTGTAAGCGCCGATAAGATGGCTTTGCCTCTTTGCTAAGAATTGAACACATTGTCAATCATTGCCTCCACTTTTCTATAGTAAGCACCAAAAACAAAGTCTGATTTAATTTAAATTTTAATTATTAGGATCTGAGTGTGAGTGGTTCCTTGTCCCACTGTGTTCTCCCCACACATTCACAGATAAGATAGACTCCAGTGCCCCCACAACCCTAGTTAAATAAGTGATTAAAAAACTGACTTATAGTGCTGTGAGAAAGTATTTGCCCCTTCCCGATTTCTCACTTTTTTTCCACATTCGTCACAGTTATGTTTCAGATCATCAAACAAATTTTTATATTATTAACCTAAGTAAATACAGAAGGCAGTTTTAAGTGATGATTTCATTTATTAAGGGAAAATAGCTATCCAAACCTACCTAGCCCTGTATGAAAAAGAAACTGCTCCCCCTGTGATTAACCACATTTTTTGGAAAGCTGAGTTCAATTTGACCAGCCACACCCAGGCCAGATTACAGCCAAATTAAGAAATCACTTAAATAGAGCCTATTTGACAAAGTGAAGTAGGCAAAAAGAACAGATAAGAAACAGTCACTGACATCTATCAGTCTGAAAAGGGTTACAAAGACTCCAGTGAACCAAGGGGAGTGCCATCATCCCAAAGCAGAGAAAACTTGGAACAGTCGTGAACCTTCCCGGGATTGGCCGGCCTACCAAAATTAATCCAAGAGTGCACTGACAACACATCCAGGAGGTCAAAAAATAACCCAGAACAACATCTAAAAGAACTGCAGGCCTCACTTTCCTCAGTTAAGATCAGTGTTCATGATTCAACAATAAAAAAGCAACCAAAATGGCATCCATGGGAGAGTTCCAGGGTGAAAACCACTACTGAGGCTGTTACGTCTGGCACAAATCTAACAGGATTTCATAAAAAAGAACATCATACTGGCAGACAAACATGGTGGTGGTAGTGTGATGGTCTGGGGCTGCTTTGCTGCTTCAGGACCTCGATGACTTGGCGTAATTGATAGAACCATAAATTCAGCTCTGAAGGAGGATTCATGACCTGAAGCTCAAGATCATTTGGACAATGATCTGAAGCACACCAGGACGGTCCACCTCCGAGTGGCTCAGATTCCTGTTTTGTGAGATATTTTTAAAAAAGTAATTTGCTTTTATTTTTGTGCATTACCCCAAAACAGTGTGAAAATGTAAGACTGTGTGAAAACCAAACTTAATGTGTTTTAAGCCCCAACATATCTCTGAATGATAACTTTGTTGCTCTTTTGAAGTGGAACTTGGTGGCTTCAGGCTGTAGGAACTAAAAAAAACTGATATGATCATGTAATTGGAAGACTTGTTACCTTTAAATCTCTCAGTTAAAGACAGATTTGTGGTTTGATGGATTTTTACCTCTTGCTCTGTCTATGATGTCTTTTTGCTTATATCACTGTACAAAAGATTGTTACAAAAGGAACAATGACCACGACTTGAAACATAGGAAACAGATGACCTAGTTTTTATCTTAATATGACTCACTTAGAGGAAATCTTGCAGCTATCAGGAGATAAAATATTCCTGGCAGAGGCTCAAAGAAACCAAAATGAAGGTTTTGGAGTGGCATAACTAAAGTTTTGACTGAAATTTAATTGATATACTTTGGCATGACCTTAAATAGGCTGTTTATGCTTGAAAACCCTCCAGTGTGGCTGAATTAAAACAATTCTGCAAAGAAGAGCGGGCCAAAATTCCCCCAGAGCCATACGAAAAATTCATTGCCAGTTATTGCAAAAGTTTGATTGCAGTTTTTGCTGCCAAGGGTGGCACAACCAGTTATTAGATTTAGGGACAATTACTTTTCCACACAGGGGCAGGTAGGTTTGGATAGCTTTTTTCCATTTAATAAATTAAATCATCATTTAAAAATATCTTTTTATTCAATTCAATTCAATTTTATTTATAGAGCACTAAATCACAACAGTTGCCTCAAGGTGCTTTTTATATATACTCAACTTATCTTTGTATTATATTAAAATGTGTTTGATGATCTGAAACATAAGTGTGACAAATGTGCAAAAAAAAAAAAAAAATCAGGAAGGGAGAAAATACTTTTTCACAGCACTGTGAACACAAATGTAGACTTGGTGAGCTTAATTCACCAAACCTTAACCAAAGCACTTTAATTCCCCAGAATAACCAGAAATAAAACATGAATGCTGAAGTGGCTCTAAGTAGATAATGTAGTGTGTGTGATGATCACCATTATTTATTTCATTTTATTTTTTTTTGTGGAAAATATATACAGTATACTTTTATTAAAAACCCTGCCAGAAATAAACGTGAGAGGCGTAAACTTGCCCATCACTGGGGGTGAGGTCACTGAGGTGGCTAAACAACTCCTTGGTGGCAGGGCCCCTGGGATGGATGAGATTCACCTTGAGTTCCTGAAGGCTCTGGATGTTGCAGGGCTGTCTTGGTTGACACGCCTCTGCAACACTGCGTGGGGATCTGGGGCGGTGCCACTGGATTGGCAGACCAGGATGATGGTCCCCATCTTTAAGAAGGGAGACTTGAGGGTGTGCTCCAACTTTCAGGGGATCACACTCCTCAGCCTCCCCAGTAAGGTCTATGCCAGGGTGCTGGAAAGGAGGGTCTGTCTGTTAGTCGAACCTTGGATTCAAAAGGAACAATGCAGTTTTCGTCCTGGTCACGGAACGCTGGACCAGCTCTTTATCCTCTCGAGGACATTCGAGTGTGTGTGGGAGTTTGCCCAACCAGTCTACATGTGTTTTGTGGACTTGGAGAAGGCATTCAACCGTGTCCCCTGGGGTGTCCTGTGGGAGTATGAGGTGACTGATCCATTGTTGCAGGCCATTCAGTCTCTGTATAACTGCAGCGAGAGCTTGGTCCCTAAGTCGGACTCATTTCCTGTGGGTGTTGGACTTCATCAGGGCTGCGCTTTGTCACTGATTCTGTTCATAATTTTTATGGACAGAATTTCTAGGTGTAGCCAGGTGGCGGAAGGCTTCTGCCTTGGTGGCCTCAGAATCTCTGCTCTTTGTGGATGATGCGGTCATGTTGGCTTCATCAGGTGGTGGCCTTCAGCTCACAATGGTACAGTTCGCAGCCGAGTGTGAAGTGGCTGGCATGAGAATTAGCACCTCTAAGTCTGAGGCCATGGTCCTCAGCTGGAAAAGGGTGGAGTGACCACTCTGGCTCAGGGTTGAGTTGCTGCCCCAGGTAGAGGAGTTCAAGTATCTTGGGGTCTTGTTCACAAGTGACGGGAGAAGGGAACAGGAAATTGACAGATGGATCGGGGTTGTGTCTGCAGTGATGCGGACGCTGCACTGGTCTGTCGTGGTGAAGAGGGAGCTGAGTGTAAAAGCGAAGCTGTTGATTTACTGGTCGATCTACGTCCCTACCCTCACCTATGGTCATGAACTTTGGGTAGTGACCGAAAGAACGAGATCGCAAATACAAGCAGCAGAAATGAGCTTCCTCCGAAGCTGGCCTCTCCCTTAGAGATAGGGTGAGGAGTGCAGCCATTCCCGACGGGCTCAAAGTAGAGCCGCTGCTCCTCCACACCGAGAGGAGCCAGTTGAGGTGGTTCGGGCATCTGACTAGGATGACTCCTGGGTCCCTCCTGGGTGAGGTGTTCTGGGCATATCCTACCGGGAGGAGGCCCTGAGGCAGACCCAGGACACGCTGGAGAGATTTTATCTCTCGGCTGGCCTGGGAACGCCTTGGGGTCCCTCCGGATGAGCTGGTGGAGATGGCTGAGTAAAGGGAGGTCTGGGCTTCTCTGCTTAGGTTGCTGCCCCTTCAACCCATCCCCAGATAAGTGGAAGAAAATGGATGGATGGAAAATATGTACAGTATACTTTTATTAACAACCCTGTCAGAAATAAACATGCTTTGAAAAAAAAATCAAATACATGAATCTAAAAAGCAAAAAAAAAAAAAAAAAGGAACAATATTAGAGCTGCAAGGTTTTAATCAGTGTTATAATTAGAAGGAAATTAGAAGCAATTTTTGGAGTGATTTAAGTTTCAGTTCAGCAGGTTTTGAATTTGAAGAGAGAGAACTCAAATGAAATAAAGAAAAAATATATTTTTAAGAATCCTTAAGACACACTTGATTAGATTTCAATATTTGTGAGAAATTGAAAAGTCCACCAGTGATTTGTTTACAGTTAAAAAGGGTCACAATCCGTAAACCTCTGATTCGTCCAACCATGAAGGTTCAGTCTCCAGCTCCATTGACTTGCGCAAAGTCATTATTAACGTCATCTCTTTTATGAATGCGAAGAGTTTTTTTCTCGTGAAGTTGGCTGTTTGTCTGTCTGTTCAACTTTAATAGAAACATTTTCATATTTGGCTTTCATTACGCGGCTGAGTGCAAAAATCTCTAGGCAGAGGAGTGCACATATAATTTTAAGAGTGGCCAGGAAACACAGACTTCCCAGGCCTGCGTGAATGTTATCACCCACACAGGAGCTGCCCCACAACCACGCGACCTCTTCTCTGACTCTGGTTACTAGGTCTGCATGGTAATCATACACTCCTTAATCATTAAAAAACACACACTTAGAGCCCAACAGGCTTCTTTGCAGATTTCTGCGGCCAGATCTGCATGATGATTATCCTCCTCACAGTGAGCTGCATATCAACTCTCTGCACGTCACTGTGCAGCTCACTCATCCAGAAGCCACATCAAATGAAAAAACTGAGAATCTGATGCTTAGATCTGTCTGCACGGAGCACAGTGTGGCTTTAACTACTTCCAGTGCACTGTGGGGGGCAAGGGGAGATTGCACAGCATAAATCTGTCATGTGTGCTCTTTTCTGGGTTTATGGGGCTCTTTTATGGCATTTATATATGTGAGGTAGAACTTAATAATGAATAAGATTCCCACAGTTAAAATTACATATTTTAATGCCATCCAACAACTCACAATGTCAAATTCAAGTGTTTGCAGTGTATATTTTCCTTTATTATTCAGCTCCAACAAAGATATTCTGAATAATAAGAAACTTATAAAAGGCTTTGTGCTGTTGTGCTCTGTTAGCCTAACCATATATTTGTAGTTAACACTGAGATGTCATGTTAAATGACAGCTAGCCTAACATTACTAACCCTTTAAAAAAAAAATCAAAGCTATAGCAATAACCCCCATTTTTTTTCAATTCAGTTCAATTTTATTTATATAGCACCAAATCACAACAAACTGTCACCTAAAGGCACTTTATATTGTAAGGTAAAGACCCTACAATAATTACAGAGAAAACCCAACAATCAAAAAATATGAGCACTTGGCAACACTGGGAAGGAAAAACTCCCTCTTATCAGGAAGAAACCTCCGGCAGAACCAGGCTCAGGGAGGGGCAGTCATCTGCCATGACTGGTTAGGGGTGAGGGGAGGGAAGCAGGAGAAAAGACATGCTGTGGAAGAGAGCCAGAGATTAATAATAACAACTTTTTAAATGTAGTGGTTTACACATTCATGTAACAAGCAAGATATATAAATCCCTTTGGGGTTGTGTCAGGAAGGGCATCCAGCATAAAAATATCCTCTGTGGCAACACCTTGTGAATAAAGGCACAACCAAAAATAGCTTTAAGTAAGCCAAAATATCAAAATGCTACCATTAAACAATAGGGGTCACCAACTGGTCTTTACTAATCCTGGTCCTAACTGCTTGGTCAGACCAGGGTTTAGTCTGCTTTAATCAAGCATGTTTTTAGAATAGATACCAGTCAAATCGCTCCTCCAAATGACGGAGGATAGAAGTTAAATAATAAATAAGTAAATACATAACACCCTCTACAGTGAGCATAATACACCAACCACATAATATGATTGCTGTGAACCAGCTGAACTTAATAACAATCAAGAAGAAACAGTCAACGAGGAAATAAACTATTGAAGTATAGTTCTGACCTGGACATTCTTTGCTCATAAAACACTAATTTTATTAGTTTATATTACATATATTATATATCAACAGGGGAAATAATTGGTTACAAAAAAATCCATTAAAGAAAGGGACCTACACCAGAAATGTGGGTGGGGGGGAGCTGCTTATAAGCCTACACAAACTGTAAGTCTAGGGAAGCTCTTCTGTAAGTTCAAATAGATGTCTCTAAATCTCAGTAAGCTCCCGGCTGTTTGATATGTTGAGTAAATTGTTTTCTGTCCCTCCCATTTAATAATTTGGTAAATGTCCACAAGCTGTACAGAAATTACTAGACTTTGTGAGCTGGTGCTGTATAAATAAAACTGAATTGAACTGACTTGGTCTGACCTTCACCCAGGAGACTGGGGTTTGTCTCCTGTGTTGGGATGGCTATTTTTGGATTTTATGTACATTTAACATCAGTAGTTTTACTTCCACTAAGATATACATCTGAACCATCACTGTGGTAGAGACTCAACAGTTATAAAAAAAATGTTGGGTTAACATTACAATATCGATAAAACTCAACAATAGGATTATAGCGACGTTTGAACAACACTGATTTACAGCTGTCCTGATTATAACTGATAAGATATCAGCTGATCAGAAGCCAGTAGGATTTCATCTCATCCAGGTAACTTCAGGGTTGACCCTGAATATTTTGTACTATGAAAATGGTTCACTTCTTACCTATGTATACTGCCATGGTAACTTATGCTGCGAACCCAACCTCTCCGTAGCAGCACAGGGGAAACCCTGTTTCTTTGCGATTACTACTGCTGATAAAACCCAGAGCACAAGAGAACTGATGCATGTTAATTTTAATGGGCTTTTTTTTGAAGCTCTCATTTATCTGTACTTCACAGTGTGTGCAGTCTCAAAGTAAAAAAGAAAGTATGCACTAATAAAATCACAGAAATCTCTGGTTGAATTATTTCAGATTGGTTGATGAGAAGTTGTTTCCTTCTGTCAGTTTGTTATTCAGCATGCTTAACTAACTGCAGTAACAGCTTAACTAACTAACCGCACCATTGTTCAGTTAATTAATCCCAAATTATGTTACTATTCACAGAGATGATCTGGGAACACAAGGGAAACTGACACAAGTACACAAGGAATATAAACTGGCAAAATAAAGATGGGGAATGTCTGCGAGGCTCGATTGCATTAAGTGACAAGACAATCTGGCAGGTGACAGAACGAAACATGGGAGTCAGGAGACTGACTGGATAACTGAACACGTGAGACAAACTCAACACTGTTGGAACAAATGAGGCTGAGGGGTAAATTAAGGAGAGAAAACTGGTGAAGACAGGAAGTCAAGCTCACAATAGTGCAAAAATAATTACAAAGTGCAAAAGAAGCCAAAAATGACTTTAAACAGAAACTCAAAAATAAATTGACTAAAAGCTGAAGGTGATTTAATCTTCTGACTGTTTACTAGGGTTAGCACGGTGGCGCGGTGGTTAGCACTGCTGCTTCACGGCTGGAATAACATCTAGAAGTCCTGGGTTTGATTCTACCTTGGCCCAAGCGCCTCTCTCTGTCTGTGTGGAGTTTGCATGTTCTCCCCGTGTCTGCGTGGGTTTCCTCCGGGTACTCCGGTTTCCTCCCACAGTCCAAAGACATGCAGTTAGTGGGGTTGGGTTAATTGGTCACTCTAAATTGGTGTCAATGGTTGTCTTTTTCTCTGTGTCAGGACAAAAGACATGCTGTGGAAGAGAGCCAGAGATTAATAATAACAGAGTGAAGTATAAACAGAGTAAATAAGGTGAATAAAAAGAAACAGTGCATTATGGGAACCCCCCAGCAGCCTAGGTCTATAGCAGTGTAACTACGGGATGGTCCAGGGTCACCTGATCCAGCCCTAACTATAAGCTTGATCATAAAGGAAAGTTTTAAGCCTAATCTTAAAAATAGAGAGGGTGTCTGTCTGAATCCAGATTAGGAGCTGGTTCCACAGAAGAGGGTCCTGAAAGCTGAAGGCTCTGCATCCCATTCTACTCTTAAGTATCCTGGGAACCACAAGTAAGCCAGCGGTCTGAGAGTGAAGTGCTCTGTTGGAGTGATATGGAATACTTTTATCCCTTCAGTGTCCCTAAACTAAATCTTACAGCTAACGTAAGTAGTTTTCGTACTAAAGAGTGTGGTGCATGTTTTAAAGGGAGATGTGGAAGTTTGGAAATTAAAAAAAAAGAGATTTGGAAGAATACTAATCATCACAGGAATGGTTTGCCCCATTGCTGTTATCTGCAGAAAAGTTAAGAATTTAAATATATCCGTTTAATACTATAAATTCTATTATGCTAAATGTTTTTTAGCTGTGCTGTGCTGAAGCTGGGCTGGTTTGACAGGTCTTCTGTGCTTCGCTTACTTTCACAAAGAACTTGATATTAGAGGCATTTAACTTGAATGCAGTTTGCCTGTTTGAATATTCATTTTCTGAAGGGATTAATGAAAACTAAATTGACCCTGACTAAAGTGACCCAGAGTGTTTGAAATTCATGGTCTCAATTCACTCGTTAATGAATGGAAATTTAATGCTCAGCGTAGCTCTGCTCTCCCATCTTTGCTAACTGAACTTACTTCACCGTGAAATCTGGTGACCTCTGATTCATTAGCTGAATTACCATTTGTGTGTGTGTGTGTGTGTGTCTGTGTCATTGCTCTTGGTAGCAACTTTTGTTTTTAGAAGGCTTTGCTTCCAGGAATAAAGGGGTTTGAGTCTTTAATCAGAGAAAAAAAATGTCAGGAATGTCTGTTAACTCCTTCACCTTAAACGTTTCCTTTTAATTCCTTAGAAAAGTGAGAAAACATTTTCTCTGCTGTGACATTAAACCACTTGTAGAGGAATTTCCACTGATTCTTTGAATTAATTTGTGAGCTACACAACATGATTCTTCAGCAGAGTGGCACACATTTAAAATGAACCAGTCGTGAGCTGTTATCACACACGTGCTCTGGAAAATGTTAGTAATATCATATCGGACCATTGTTGAAGTTCTCATATGTGGCATCGAGTTGGAGAAATCTCAATATTGGAGTAACACCTTCATCTCCCGTGTACATAATATAATGCAGTTTTGTAAATTGCTTTCTGGGTCTCCCCCATTACACACAAATTGTCCTTGGGTTTTGGTGCCTTGATGTACAGTACTGGCCACAAAGTCCAAAACAGGATGTTGGAGGTCACCAGTATTAGCAGACTCAGATACATGTTTAAGGCATTTATTTAAAAATTCAAACCAAAAGAGCGGGACAGGTAGATGACTACAGTGGACAAGAGTTTTTCCTTCCAGAGATCTGGGCGTAATTTCAGCAAGCATGCAGGTCCAGACAAGCTGAGGGATCCAGCTACTGTACTAGGAGGGCAGATATACAGTCTGATGAGGTACGGTTGACTAGACCGCTCCTTACAAGAGGCTGATGAGATGATTGCATGCAGGTGTGTTGGCCAGGTCCTCAGTCAGGGGCTGTTCCAGGCTGGCCTCACAGGAGCAGGAATGCTTGGCACAGTGCACACATGCCCACCTGAAGGGTACATTACAAAGCAAGATTAATGGGTCAGTGAACTATGCTGAGCTTAAAGTCAGAGTTTTCAGTGTCATGAAATTGACTCTCTTTCGACCTGGTAAAATCACTGTGGTAACTTATGCTGTGCTTATGCACAGTTCCGGTTTAAAATCGTCAGGAAGAGTCATGTTTTCACTGGTTCTTTTATTTACAGCATCTTTATAAGTGCAATATAGATTCTCTGCTGAGGGAATATGTTTTATATATGCTACTTGTTAAGCTGTACCTTACTAATATCACAAATGGAGCTGAGTTGTAAATGTTACTGCAGTGCAAACTGTGCATGTTTATTCATTGTAATGTGCATGTAACCTATTCATTTGCTGATGCAGAAAATGTATAAATGCTGGTATATTTAATTCTAATCAGCTGCTGAATCTCTTTTGTACTGCTTTTATACACCAAGATGACCTGTTCAATCAATGAATTAAATCATTTCACTTTGATCTGCGACAGACTAAAGTGATTTGCACATCTCCTTTATAGACTATGGAAAGTAACATTTAATGTTTAAGTGTATCCAGTTTAAAGTTACAGAGCTCTAATGTGCAGTCTTCACCTCAGAAATAAAGCACAGAGAGCGCACTCAGATTTAAAGTAACTTGAATTAAAATGTTTAGTTTACCGCTTAATCGCAAGATTAATGATTTTCTGCATCATTAATCCCTTGTCTTATTTGCAACAGTATTACATTTTACTGTTGTTTGTTGAACTCAATAGGAAGAAAAAAAGTTGGATTGGAGCTATTGAGGTTTTTTGTGTAACCATGATGGCAACCATTGCTTCCTAGCAAAAAATGTGTATTCCTCGACCGGTGGGCAGTGCCTCCTGGAGGTTTCTGGCTGTTGCTGCACCAAAAACGACCTCCGGCGATTGCCTTGGTTGGTAGCAGATTTCTACAGTTGCCTGTAGTTTTTCATGCTTTTCAGACTTAGCAACTTCTAACCAAGTAGTTGTAAAAGCCTTCGAAGTAAAAGCTTTTGAAACATGTTGGCTGCAGCGCTGAGGCACAACTTTTACTTTGAAGGCAAATCTTAACATCATGTGGCAGTGGTCCCATGGATGCAAAACCTCGATACCCCTCTGGGAAGAGTGATGGGGAGGGAAAGAGAGTTTGAAAGAGAGTTTGGTTTGAAAACATCCCTTTACAACTGTAACCCCGTAGTAGTGAGTGACAGATCCATCTTACTCATGTCATAACCTGCTTCAGAGATGTCAGACTGTGTGTTTATTAAATGTGCAACATCAGTGGCTTTGACAACATGACAGTGATTGATAGCCCAGTAATTAACTTGCCGGATCTTATTTATGCATTTCTTAGTTTTTATTGTCTTTTTCTTTCCTTGCTTTGTTTCTGTTCAGTAATCTAATACACAGAAAGCAAAGAGACATCAGTCTTAAGCTTTTACACCTGATGTAAATCCACAGGAACACCGCCTGTTCTCTCGTTTCATGACACACACCGATACTCCTACATTTCATTACTCAGAATTAGGTGACAGCTGAATAAATAATCAAAAAAAAAAAAAAAAGATGGATTCTGTATTGTATTATAAGTAATTGCCTGTCATATAACCTAGGTGTGCTATATGTGTGCTCCAGCTATAGATGCAGAATGTTTGTTACAGGGTTGGATGGATATCCAATCCCATTTTCAGTTAAAAAACAAAACAAAAGAAGCCACTGTACACACAACCTGCTTATCTCCAAACAGCAGACTGACAGTCAGTAATGAACTGGTGAACACAGCAGAACATCTGGTTACAACAAAGCAAGATATTTTCTGAGACAGACCAAAAAAGAGAGCCTGTAGTGATCCTGGACCTGTTGGAGGCTGACAGATTAACCAGAATTACCATCTTGTTGTTGTATACTTCAGTCACACAGTAATGTGGATGCTTTACATCTTCAGCCTGGCAGCACAGAAATTCAAATTGTACAAATGTTGCAGCCCTAACTGTAAGCATAATCAAAAAATGAAAGTTTGAAGCCTAATCTTAAATAATGAGGGTCTCTGTCTGTTGAACCCAAACTAAGCTGGTTCCACAGGAGAGCTGCACAAGAGCCGAAGGCTTTGAGCTCTAATCTGAGAATTTCTTACAATAATTAAAACATGATCAAATTCAACAAGCTTATTCTTAAATGTTTGTGTCAAAGTTCAGTTAAAGGGATGTGTTCACTTTCAGGTAGGGCCATTCCATTAGAAGCAAGCAGTGTTTGTCCAGCAGCATAAAAAATTTCATATATTAAAACATCAGTTTAAACCTATGAAAGTTAAAGAACTGTTTTGTTATGGCGCTTCTCGCTTGTTTGCATCCATCCTTTTAATTTCTGCCATCTTGTGGTCACAGTTGACTATTGTCTCTGAGAACAGGTTTGACCCTGCTTGACCCCGATTCTGCTGAAAGCTGTAGCTGACTCTTTAGTCCTTTTAACAATAAGTGTTTGTGCTTGTCAAGCTGGATGGCATTGCCTCTGCTTGACTCTGTGAAAGTCACTGCACTGGAGAAGGGACAGATGGAAAAAGCAAAAGCATAAAAATATGTCACTAAACTGTTGATAACTGAGTCATATTGAGTCACACCTGGCGCTGAAAGCTGTTCACAGTCAACATTCAGCAACATTGTGCACCATTACTGCAATAACTTGGCATAAAAGGCAAAAAAAAAAAAAAAAAATCCAGCTACATTAGAAACACTGGTAGAATCCCCAGAAACTATCAATGAGAGCATCAGTAGCACCATGTTATTTTGTTGTTTTGGATGACAGAGCTCAAAAATGTAGCTGTGATACAGATCTGTACTAGAAGGCACAATATCAGATAAGTGCTAGCGTTTCTTCAGCTTGCCTGAGGGTGCAGCTGTCTCCATCAAGGGCAAATGGAGGCAAATAATGGAGCAAAATTTGCATAAAGTGTCAGAATAAGCTCAGGGATTTGTCGCCACACAACTCCAGCATGGTCTTTGCAGCAAATTTAGATATTCCCTGCATAAAATAGTGCAAGGAAAAACACATCCTGAAACTTGCTTCAAGGCTGAATGGCTATTTTGTTTTTGTTGTTGTTTTTTTTTAAGACACTGGGCACAGAAAACCCTCCATTTGAATTTATGCTTCACTAAAACCTGTGGACTGTGGCAACAACTGTGAACATAGCATGCTTGTTTATATCTGTGAGCTTCCTACTCCACAGGGACACTGTTGCACAAAAGCAGGACGAATGCTGTGTTGTGATTTTACATGCTCGGTTAGGTTTGTCCACCGTGTCAGCTTTGAGCTTCGCTGCTATGCCTGATTACTTTCAACAAGTTCCACTTCTCCAGTCATTTGATGCTGACAAGTTCCAGTGGCAGACATCACACGCTTTGATTTGTGGAGTCGTTCGCATAATAGGTGCCCTCTTTGTCACTTTTCTCTTTTCCCTGTAATTTCTATGAGGATCTCAAACTTTGTGATATAGGAGAAAGGACATTTGATATCTTTAACAAATGAGAAATCCAGCATGAAACCTGTTGCCTGTGAGGACAGAGGAGGCGTGCTGACAGGGACAGGAGGCTTCATGTTTTCACCAATAATTACTGCTTGACTCCAACCTGCAAGAAAGCAAAGCGAGAGGCTTCAGTGTGAATTAGAGTGATGGAAGTAACAGTAACAGTAATGCAAGTTAACAGGCTTAACGGTGGAACCGAGAACAGCTGCAAGATTCCATGGGAGAAAAATACAAAGCAGAGATGCAGAGAGAGAAAGACAGGCATTCACTCTGAGTTATGTAAATTTCTAGAAGCTGTTTCCAGTAACCATTTCCATTGTAGATGGTGGTTTAATTGTGCTGGTGTTTACTGCTGATAAACCTTTGGAAGAGTCCGGTCTCCACTGGATTCTATCGGGGTGTGTCAGACAGAAAGTGTTGGCTCAACTGGGCAGCCAAGGGCTTTTTTTTTTTGGTCGTGGTAGCAGTAGTTTTTTCCTCTTTGTCTCAGCACCAGCAGCGTGCAAAGAGAAGACAGAAGCAGCAGACAGAGACGGACATCAACACCTCCGTGTCATCATATGTACATGCAGCTCGCTGGATGCTCTTATCTGCAGCAGCTGGCGGTGCTGAAAGCAGAATCGCCTCTCAGTTTAGATGTTCCCAGTGGAAATAAAACCACTGACCGTGGAGCAGCTCCTCCATTCGGTGAACTTCACAGGACTTCTGTTTGTGTTTCTCTGCTGTGGCCCTGTCAGAAACTTTTCTGACAGTTTGCTCGTCAACACTGAGGAAATAGTGAAGCCAAAGACCCGCCTCCCCAAAAAAAGTAAATGTATTTATTATGTGTGAGTACATAATGTTCTTGTCAGTTTTAGCATCTGTTAAACCATTGCCTTTAAAGGCTGTATTTTAATGATTCATTGAAATTCTTCTCATCTTCAGAAGAGACCACATTGATGTGAACAAAAGCTGAAGTTGTGTTTGTTAGCTCCGGTTGTTTGAGTTTGTTGAATACCCGTGGCTTCGTACGATTCATATGTGTTTCTGTAAAGTGAGGGAATTGTTCACATTCACTTCCCGACACAGAGAGAGGATCCGTCAGGATTGAGGTAGACCAGGTCACCTACTAATCGCAAGGTTGGTGGTTCGATCCCTAGCTGCTCCAGTCTGCATGCCAAAGTAGAATACTCAACCCCAAGTTGATCTCTGATGAAACCATTGGAGTATGAGGATGTGGAAGGATACTGGAGCACCCGGAGAGAACCCACGCAGACACTCAACACTGGAAGGCTCCAGCCAGATGGTGGGTTCAAACCCAGGACCTTCTTGATGTGAGGCAACAGTTTTAACCACACCTAACCAGCCTGTCTCACAACAAATGTCAGCTGGGACAGGCTCTGCCCCCCTGCGATTCTGAATTGGAAAAGCGTTCTCACAACAAATCACAGTTTTAAATAATTTGTTACACAGCAGCTGTCTACAGATTCAGGAGTCCTGAGCTGTATCACAGCTGCCACACAATAATATTTTACTGTTAGGTTTTCCTATTTTAATTCAAAGTCAACATGTGCAGTAGTAGTTATTGCATTAATCTTGTGTTCATGGATGTTTCCCATGGTATGATTGTGACGGAGCGCCACCGTGGTCACTGATTACGGGCAGCGGACATGAAAGCGTCTCCACCAGCATGCCCACATTTCAGGGGTTATTTACATCGGCAGTGGGAAACAGCATTATCTTCATAGGAGACAGGTAAAACCGCAACCACCGCACAGCGCTGCCGAAAGCCGGTAGTGAGTAGTTTTATGGTTTTGTTTACTTACGGGTCCTCAGGATGGGGTGCGTAGTCTGCCGGGTGCCCGCTATTAGGGGAGTCGGAAGCGCAAGACGAGCCACAGCGCTTCCGGTGGTTAAATGGGAGGTTTGCGCGCACATTTGGGGTCACGTGAACTGCATTATTTTGTTTGTTTGGTTATTTTTCCTTTTTTTTTGTTTTCTTCCCCAATGGACCTACCTGTTTAAGTTACCAGTAAATAGTTATGTCAATGTGTTTCCCTTGTTTAATTCATTTACAGCATAAATGTGAAGACATACTGCCTAGAGGGGAAAAATATCCGAATTAATGCCTAGTGGGAGGGGCAACTGGTTTAAAAGAGGGCTCAGTAAAGCAAAGAGTCAGTCTGCTGATGGTTGCAGTGAAGGTAGCATGTTGATTGTAGCACCATAGAGTTGGGGAGAAGCGGAGTTCCCAGTAATGTGTAAAATACTTTATTTTTTTTCCGTATTGTTTTTTGTATTGTTCCTGCTTGGTGTTACTGTAAATAGTTTTGTGCACTTTGGGAGGCCGGCTAAATAAAAATCCAGTCAGAACTTTCCGACTACACCATCAATTTTTTTTGTGAGGAGTTTTTTCTGGAAAGAACCCCGTGACAGATGGTGTCAGGAGTGGGATGGCTAGTCGGAAAACAAAAACCCGCCATCCCGTGAAGCGCACAGGCCTGCGCTCTCAGCGGGGAGGTCTCCATGAGGAGAAGCCCTCCGTGAAGGACGAGTCAGCGTGGGAGACAGCCCCCACATCGGCTCCATCCGCAGAGGATGATGACGTAGAACCAGGCGTGTCAGGGCTGGCAGCACCTAGGCCGTCGTCCATGCCAGGTGAAACTGATGGAGAACTGCTGGCCATGATGAGGGATTTCCTGGCAGGTCAGCAGAGGAGGGAGGAGGTTCTTTTGGCTGAACTCCGAGGACTGAGAACCTCTGTCCGCCCAACTGGGCAGGGGCAAGGAAGTCCTGCTCACCCACAACCCGGGGAGGACCGGGCCGCTGAAATGGCAACCCCGACTACAGTGACGGCAAGCAGTCCCCGACTGGTCCTGCCTACACCTGCACGCCAGTGGCCACCCCGAGATCCTGCAGAGGAGGCCCCCTCTCGTCAATCCCAAGAACTGAGCAACCAACTGGACCAACCAACATCAGAGGGTAGGCACTATGCAGGCCCAAAGATTCCCCCCTACCAGACAGGGGAGGACATTGAGAACTATTTGCTACGTTTTGAACGTATGGCCAGAACCTGGAGATGGCCAGAGAGTGAGTGGGCTTGTCGACCGGTTCCATTGCTTTCTGGGAAGGCGCTGGAGGCCTACACTGCCATGGATGAAGAAAGAGCTCATTGCTATAATGACTTAAAAGGGGCACTGCTAACAAAGTTTGACATTTCACCTGAGACCTACCGACAGAGATTCCGGGCCCACCAGATCCCACCTGGTGAGAACCCCACGGAGACGTACTACCGCCTTAAGGGACTCTACAGGCGCTGGATGCGGCCGGAGCAGCACACCAAGGAGGAGATTGGAGAGGCGATCATCTTGGAGCAGCTACTTCGAGTGCTTCCAGGAGAGTTGAGGACCTGGGTGAAGGAGCATGAGCCAGCGGATGGACTAACGGCTGCTAAGTTGGCACTGCAGTACCTCAACGCGCATAAAGGAGTTCCAGCGGCACGTTCCATGGGGGCAGCACCTCGAGCATTGCACCAGATGGCCCAGCCAGGCCCGACCAGGAGAGAGAGTAACCCGAACCCGTCCGAACACACCAGACCAGCCCCAAACCTGCGAGCTTCTGGTAAGGATATTGTTTGTTATTACTGCCAGCAGACAGGCCATAAAGCTTCTGTGTGCCCCATACGCAAAGCTAAAGTCACCGGGGCTTGCTATGCACCTCGACTAGAGATGGAGCCCACCGGGGAACAGAGATCGGGACGGCAGCACTATAAAACTGTAACTGTCAATGGTCAGCAAGTAGCTGCTTTGTTGGACTCTGGTAGCTTCATGTCCTTGGTCAAGCAAAGTCTGGTACCAGTGAGCAGTGTAGACTATGGTAGACAAGAGACCATCTTGTGTGTTCATGGTGATAAGCATGTGTACCCCAAAGCTGAGTTAACAGTGACTATTGATGAACAACCCTACATTTTGTCAGTTGGTGTAGTTCAGAACTTGCCAGTAGATGTCATCCTGGGAATGGACTTGCCTGTACTCCCAGACTTGCTGCGAGAACAGGAACAGCAAAAAGAAACTGATTTGGGGAAAGGGGAGAATGATGGAGTGACTGTCTCTGGTCCAGTGATGACTCGAGCCCAGACAAAAGCCTGTGGTCAGCCCCTTCCAGATCTCGACAGTAGTCTGTGTGAGGGTGGCACCAAGTGGCCAAGAAAGTCCCGTCGCCAACGCCGCTTTGAAAAGCAGCTATGGATGACGGGACCAGACAGGACAAGTTCCACGTGGGAGGTACCTAATAATATTGCCGTGTTACAAAGGGAGGATGATGCGTTGAAAAACCTGTTTGCTAAGGTTAATGATGGGGGAGTGGGAGGTGTCCTGGGAAATGAAAGGTTCATTGTTGACAAAGATGTGTTGTATGCAGTTGACGGTGACCACCAACGCCTCGTGATCCCAACTAGCTGTAGAAACCTCATCATGCACGTAGCTCACACACTCCCCTGGGCCGGGCACCTCGGCCGGCAAAAAACCTACATGCGGGTTAGCTCACGTTTTTTTTGGCCATCTATGTACACAGACGTACAGAAGTATTGTAGTACCTGTCCAACATGTCAGAAAACATGCCCTGCCCGTAAGTCAGACCGTGGCCTTCTGCAACCACTCCCCGTCATCTCCACTCCATTCCGTCGGATAGCTATGGACATTGTGGGACCTCTGGTGAAGAGCAGCCGGGGTCATCAGTACATCTTGGTGGTGTGTGACTATGCAACGCGCTTCCCCGAAGCTTTCCCACTGCGGACCATCACTGCACCTAATGTTCTGCGTGCGCTGATACAGTTGTTCTCCAGGGTGGGAATACCGGATGAGATTCTCACAGACCAAGGAACAAACTTTACCTCCAAGTTGATGCAGCTCTTCCATAACCAACTAGGTATCTCGGCAATCAAGACGACACCTTACCACCCCCAGACAGATGGCTTGGTGGAAAGGTTCAACCAAACTCTGAAGAGGATGTTGCAGAAATTTGTAGCAGACACAGGAAAAGACTGGGATCGGTGGCTGCCCTTTCTGCTGTTTGCCTACAGAGAAGTTCCTCAAGCCTCCACTGGCTTCTCTCCTTTTGAGTTACTCTATGGCTGGGATGTACAGGGGCCTTTGGATCTGCTCCGGAGACGCTGGGAGACTCCGTCCCCCTCCCCCGCCAGTCAAGGAGTTGTGCAGTTTGTTCTCGAGATGAGGGATCGACTGGCGAAATACCTTGGGGAGGCTGAGGTTAACCTGCGGGAGGCTCAGAAAAACCAGAAGACCTGGTATGACCAGCAGGCTCGACATCGTGAGTTGCAACCAGGCCAAAAGGTCCTGTTGCTACTCCCTTCGGCCAACAACAAACTGCTGGCGAAATGGCAAGGGCCATACACAGTTATCCGCAGGATGGGGCCAGTGACCTACGAGATCCATCACCCCGAAAAAAAGAAGCCGAAGCAGACCTATCACGTGAACCTGCTTAAAGAGTGGAAGGAGAGTCCAAGCCCAACTAGTGAAGCCTTACTAGTAAAGGAGGTGACCCTCAAGCCTGAAGTGGATCCAGGGAGGGAAACACCCCAGCTACTCCCTGTGCTGGCACATCTGGCGCCACAACAGGCGGCCCAGCTATTCCGGGTGTTCCAGGAGGTTCCCTCATTGTTCTCTGCCAACCCTGGCCGAACCACCCTCGTTGAACACGTCATACGCCTAAAAGATGGACGACCCATACGCCAACGTCCTTACCGGGTTCCACAACAGCTGGTGGGGAAGCTGCGACAGGAAGTGGAGAAGATGTTGGAGCTTGGGGTGATTGAGCCGTCCTGCTCGGAGTGGTGTAGTCCAGTGGTCATCATCTTCAAGAAGGATGGTTCCCTGCGCATCTGCATCGATTTCCGGAAACTCAATTCCATTTCCGAGTTTGACGCTTACCCCATGCCACGAATCGAGGATCTGTTGGAGAAGATTGGAGCTGCCCGGTACATCACCACCCTGGATTTGTGTAAAGGATACTGGCAGGTACCCCTGGAGAAGTCCTCTCGACCCTACACGGCCTTCCGAACACCTGCGGGACTGTTTCAGTTCACAGTGATGCCCTTTGGGCTACATGGGGCACCAGCTACCTTCCAGAGGCTGATGGACCGAGTATTGCAGGAGTGTGACCATTGCAGCGCCGCCTACCTGGATGATGTGGTGATCTTTAGCAACACCTGGGAAGAGCACCTGCAACACTTGACCGATGTCCTTGGAAGGATCCAAAAAGCCGGATTGACACTCAACCCCTCTAAATGTGAGTGGGCACGTCAGGAGGCACGCTACCTTGGCTACCAAATCGGACAAGGGGAGGTCCGACCCCAGGTGGACAAGATTGAGGCTATCCAGAAGTGCCCTCAGCCTCACACCAAGAAGGAGGTTCGATCCTTCCTAGGACTGGTCGGCTGGTACAGAAGATTTGTGCCACAGTTTGCAACCATTGCCGCTCCTCTTACCGCACTAACCAATAAAGACCAAAGAAACCCGGTAACCTGGACGGAAGAATGTGAAAAGGCCTTCTCCACCCTGAAAGCTTGCCTCTGCACTTCTCCAGTGCTGAAGAGCCCTGACTTCAGCAAGAAATTCCTGGTTCAAGTGGATGCCTCCGCAGTCGGCCTTGGAGCAGTGATGTCTCAGGGAGACCCTGGAGAGGAGCATCCCGTTCTATACCTAAGTCGTAAGTTGCTGCCACGGGAAACCAGATACTCCACCGTAGAGAAGGAAGCCTTAGCTATCAAGTGGGCCCTGGAGAAGCTACGGTATTATTTGCTGGGACAAGAGTTTGACCTGGAGACTGATCACCGAGCACTCACGTGGATCAATTCCATGAAGGATCACAACAGTCGCCTGACCCGGTGGTACCTTTCGCTGCAGCCTTTCCGCTTTACCATCCGACATCGGCCGGGGAAGTCTAACGTGGTGGCCGATTACCTTTCCAGGTTGCCGCACCTCGTCAACCTCCGGGTGGAAGGGGATGATGTGACGGAGCGCCACCGTGGTCACTGATTACGGGCAGCGGACATGAAAGCGTCTCCACCAGCATGCCCACATTTCAGGGGTTATTTACATCGGCAGTGGGAAACAGCATTATCTTCATAGGAGACAGGTAAAACCGCAACCACCGCACAGCGCTGCCGAAAGCCGGTAGTGAGTAGTTTTATGGTTTTGTTTACTTACGGGTCCTCAGGATGGGGTGCGTAGTCTGCCGGGTGCCCGCTATTAGGGGAGTCGGAAGCGCAAGACGAGCCACAGCGCTTCCGGTGGTTAAATGGGAGGTTTGCGCGCACATTTGGTGTCACGTGAACTGCATTATTTTGTTTGTTTGGTTATTTTTCCTTTTTTTTTGTTTTCTTCCCCAATGGACCTACCTGTTTAAGTTACCAGTAAATAGTTATGTCAATGTGTTTCCCTTGTTTAATTCATTTACAGCATAAATGTGAAGACATACTGCCTAGAGGGGAAAAATATCCGAATTAATGCCTAGTGGGAGGGGCAACTGGTTTAAAAGAGGGCTCAGTAAAGCAAAGAGTCAGTCTGCTGATGGTTGCAGTGAAGGTAGCATGTTGATTGTAGCACCATAGAGTTGGGGAGAAGCGGAGTTCCCAGTAATGTGTAAAATACTTTATTTTTTTTCCGTATTGTTTTTTGTATTGTTCCTGCTTGGTGTTACTGTAAATAGTTTTGTGCACTTTGGGAGGCCGGCTAAATAAAAATCCAGTCAGAACTTTCCGACTACACCATCAATTTTTTTTGTGAGGAGTTTTTTCTGGAAAGAACCCCGTGACAATGATATTATTTCCAGTATATGCATTTACATAAGGAAGCACATGTGTGTTGGCTGGTATCTAAAAAGGCATGACAATCAGTGGCCTGGTGACAATGAAAATACATTTAGTTGTGCCAATGCTTTTGAGTTTATACACTCTTTTTTAGTGTTTAGAGTTTTTAGTGTTTGGAAAATCAATAATGGATAAGAAAATATTAATTTTGCGAGCAACACATAGCAGATATTGTGCTGATAATAATTCATTATTTGAATATTAATGTGCTGTGGGACTTTTCCCCTGTCCTCTTACATACACAGGGGCATGTCCAGACTTTTGAGGTTCATCCAAAATTACTAAAAAACAGAACTATCCTCATTCCTCTACAATAACTACAAGTTGCGCACTGCCAGAGTTATTTAGCCCAAGTTACGGCCTAAAGCTGGCATTGACTTATTAGTAACAAAGTTGCTTGCTGGATACAGTGACATGCTGAGCATTAATCAAGAACTAGACTGTCTTTACGTCTTCTTGTTTTGATCTGAACTGGAAATGTACCCTTTGGGCTCATTAGTACTTGGAAGCTCTTCAGTCAGCAAAGGAATATTATTTTCTAAAGTGTCATTAAACTCAACAGTCACGCCTGGAATTTGGCAAGAGAGAGACTGAATAATGACTGCTGTCTTGTCCCCAATTATGATTTTAGTTTAAGTGGTCTATTCTGACCCCACACAGTGTTCATATGTGAAGGTAAGCCTTACATCATTACGTCCTAATTAGAGATTTTATCATATACAAACAAAAACAATGTGACAACTAAAGTGGACTACTGAGGCAGTTTTAGCCTGTGTGGTATGAGTCCTCAAAGTTTGGCCATCTGGTCTCCGAAAAAGGACCAATCTTTATTGTGCTTACACAATTTAAATGTTAAAAACATTCAGTTATGTATGCACTTTTATTCTTACAGTGTTGTTCTGGAATATTTAAGATCACAAGGTAAATGAAAATATATAAACAAAATAAAAATCCTTAATAGTAGAAATCTGAGCTGAATGCAGCTTCAGTGGTTTTACATGTGTGTGAAGTTTATGAAAACTGTGAAAAATGCCACACATCAAATATTGCCAAGCTGCTCAGTTTAAACCGAGTATCAGAATGAGGGAGAAAGCTGACTTAAATAACTTGTAATAAGACATTGTTGTTAGTGCCAGACGGGCTGGTCTGAGTATTTCAGTAACCGCTGATCTACTGGGAATTTCCCAACCAACAAGCAGGATTTGTGGAGAATGGTTTGAAACAGAAAAAAGAGGCTTTGATACCAGAGGTCAGAGGAGAATGGCTTTAAGCTGGGCAACAACCAGTGTATGCAGAAGACCGTCTCTGAAAGCACAACATATAGAAGCCAATGGACAACAGCAGCAGATACAGGCGCCACTCCTGGAGGCTAAGAAGAGTGGGCTACAGTTTGGACAGGCTCATCACCGTGGACAGCAGAAGATTGGAAAAGTGTTGCTTGGTCTGATGAGTCTCAATTTCTGCTACAACATACAGATGGTAGTGTCAGACTTTGGCGTGAACACCATGAAAGCATGACTCCATTCTGCCTTGTAGGGGATATTTTCTTGGTACAGTTTGGCCCCCTTAGTACTATTTGAACATTCTTTAAACACCACAGTCTACCTGACTATTGTTGCTGGCCATGTCCATCCCTTTGGGAACACAGTGTACCCATCTTCTGTTCCAGCAGGATAACATATCAGGTCAAAAAGCTCAGAGCCTCTCAAACTGGTTTCTTGAACATGACAGTGAGTTCACTGTACTCAAATAGCCTCACCAGATCTCAGTGCAGTAGACCAAAATCTCTGAGGAGCATGTCCAACAGCTTGTTGAATCTATACCATGAAAAAAGGCAAAACAGGGTCCAACCTGGTACCAGCAAGGTGTACTTAATAAACTGTTTGAATGTAGAACGGAGGAGCTTGGGTTTTACACACACACACACACACACACACACACACACACACACACACACACACACACACACACACACACACACACACACACACACACACACACACACACACAGAGGAAGTGTGAAATTTAGAAGTAACTGCATCTATTTTTGCTGCTATATTTATGTTCAAAATGCTCCTTAAAGATACACCTCTCTAAGGACTGGGTTCAGGACTCTCTCATTTTAATGACAAATTCATCCTTTATTTGCCTGCCTTTATTTATTCAATTTAATCTTATTAAACCTAACTCAAACAAATTGAAAATGTTAATGATTGAAAGTTAATTAACTTGTATTTAGTTCACATTGAACAGTAAATCACAGCATCCTCAAAGTCTCCTCTTCAGTCGTTTTCTAATCCAACATGCTTTAATCAGTGTTTTAAAGGAAAATCCTCCTCGCTAAATAAGTTCAGTTAACTCAGGCGTTGTGCAGAGGACCAAGTAGTTTGACTTGGCGGCGTTAAGCCATTTCCAAATGAATACTTCTAATTACTCCAAAGGACCAAAGAGAATTCAAAGGCTGTTAATTACACAGTGAAATAAAGTTTTCAGAAATACGATCTAAGAGGATTTGCTCGCTGTATTTAAAGGTGATGCAGCTCAATGAAACAAAACAGAGAATTAGTTTACACACATACACATGGAAAGAATGAATCATACATTACTTACCCAAGGGCAGTTTTATGTGGTCTACATAATGCATGAACAGGCATTTAAAATACAAACGAAACTAAAAAAAACAAAATTCAGATTTAAGAAGAAGAAATGAGATCCAAAATGAGGCAGAGGCGAATGCCTAAAAGTTGCCTCGGGCTCTAAAGGAGAAGCTCAATATTCAATGAGAAATGTTTTCTTTTTTCCCCGTTTTGTGCCTTTACAGTTGTTGTAGTGTATCAGTCTGAGCATTCCTCCTAAAAACTGAAAAAATGAAAGAGCACTCATGTGCTCTGTTCTAATCTGAATAAAGATATGCTGCGTGTGTTGTGGAGCTACACCTCATTTTGTGCAGGAAAACATCTACAGAAACATAAATGTGTGGATTTCAGACCCCGCACGGAGCATCTTAGAAACTTCTCAGCCGGAGAAAGTCAGTGAATCACTTCAGAGGACAGACAGAAGGCTTTTATTAGCCACCACAGAGCGACTCTTAACGACCCACCCAGTTGGGTCTGAGTAAAGCCTGATTGGATCAAAGCTGCCACTCCTGCAGTGCAGAGGCTAAAATAATGTGAGCTCATTAAGAGTGCAATTTAGGATAATTAATGGCAACTAATAAACCCTCTCTGATCCTCAAGTTAATCAGTTTTGCAGTTCATATCTCGCTCTACAGTCACGGTAACTCTGGGCAATCAAAGTGACAGCGTGCTGAACATGCTCAGCAGGTATTTATTGACAAATATTTGTGATTTCAGGTTCACAACTTTCGAGGGTTTAATCTGTAAGGATGATTGAGATGGTGGGCTGACAAAAAAAGCTTTAATAAATATTTTTATAATAATGTATAAAATGACTTCATGTTGTTGCACGATGTCACCCACAGAAAATGATCGCTTGAATCTGCTCCTTCCCGTGTTTCACCTGTGTGGGAACAACTGTTTTGGTTCGCATGACATTTCTGCCCGAGCAGGCGGTTGCTTTTAGAGTAAAAGCCCTAAAACACAACCTGTTAAGTATCAAATGTCAGACAGAGACTGTGAGGGGCCAACTGGTGAATAAAAGCTGTTAAAGAGACATATGTCTCACATGGGTAAAGACAAACAGAGTGTTAAATGATAGGTTTTAAAGGTTTAGGGTTTACATTTGTCAGGTGGACACAAAGACACCAAACAAACAAAAAAAAAAGAAGGCCAGAAAGTTCATCATTTCACGCCAGCAGATCCTAGAATGCATTTTCAAACTGTATTATGTTAAAGGTCAGGGAAAATAATTTGAATAAAGGAAGTGCAGTCATAGGCTAAGAGCTGCATAACTGTATGACTAATTCAGAAGATCACCAACCTTGTTAATAGTGAGTGCAGTTGAGCTCTAATAGGTTAAGGTAAAGTGTTCTGCATTATCTTTAGCAGTTCTTGAAATAGTCACAGCCTCTATTACACAGTTCTTTTCATTTGTCCAGTTTTATGTGGACTGATTCATTTCCATGGGCACAAAATGAATAATTACCACTTTTGGTGGTGGACAGTTGCAGCTTATTTTAAAGTACTGTTTTGTTGTAGCTGTCCATGACTTTGCCCATGACAAAATACATGCTGGGAACAGGAAATAAACTTCTTTAATACATTAGTTACAAAGTCGTGTTGAATGACACAACAAAACATGACATTTTGTGTCTATGCATGGAAACAGACCACTTTTTCCTATTTAAGATTTGATTAAAAAAAAAATGATGGCCAAAACATGACCAGAAAAAAGACAGAAAATGAGTGAGCAACAAGTGTCTGCAATGACAGCATCCACAACATGGGGCTAGAAATTAATATTTGCTTATAAAAATCAAGATCCTTTGTTTATTTGGACAGCACAAAAGAACATTATGCATATATTCAGGTACTTATGCTTGTGTTGAAAGCATTAACATATTGCTGTCTAGCACACTGTGACTTTGGGAGCTGTAATGTACAAAGCTTTGCTTACAGGCATGCTTCGTGTGTACATTGCTAATAAGAAAACTGTACAAGGGCAGAATAGACACGGAATGGTTTTAGATTCATGCCTATTCAAAATAAGAGAAAAAACATTGCTGCATGTTCAAAAGATGACAGCCTGAGCCCCCTTAGAAGCTTGAACAGGGAAGCATTATTACTGCAAGATGAGCAAACACAAAAAAGCCTTTCAGAAAATGAAGTGGTTTAATAGGATGATATTGGTGCTTAATGGGAAATGAAAGAATTCTTTTGGGCAACCCATGCTATTTCATAGTATTTTTCTTCTGTAGTCCTTTTTTAAAGTACCACAGCTTTATGGTAAAATACCAAAAAAATTGTCTCCTATGTATGTTTTTAAATTTAATTCCAAACTTACAATCTATGTAAATTACCAGAATAAATCTAACTAGAGTTTAATTGTTAATTGTCACTTGCACACACTCTGGGGGTTGTGAATTTAAAAGGTTGAAAGCACAAAGTAGATTTCAGAGATGCCTCAGCACCACGGACAGAGACGGAGCTGATGTGATTATTAACTATCACCTGCCTCCCATTATTCATTAACCAGATAATGATGTTATTAGGGAGCATGGCTGGCAGCTAATGGAGCAGCTGTTTCACCCAAATACTAAACACCACACCTGCAGCTTGAAAGTGAAAGCTAAAAAAGACAGTCGATGTCTGGCTCTCCGAGGAGCCTTTGCTACAGCTGAATGTTGACAGCAAGCACTAAACAGCTTTGTTTCCAATTCTCCGTGCACTGAAAGTCCAAGGTCATTTCACACTTGTAACAACAAGAACAACAACAGGGGATGTTTTTGTCCCATGGGAGTTAGGGTTGTACAGCAACTGGAGCTTGTTGGAGTGGACGGGTGTCCTTGGCTAATCTCCAGCTTCAGTGTCTGAGCAGACAGGATGCATTGTGATAAAAGAGAAGCTGGCAGAATTTGAAGACTCTAGAAAGTCATTTAGCATTCATATGTGCTCTGAGAAAAAAGTATTCTGAGCAGAAGATCACTTTAATCTTCATTCAATGCATTTTTAGAACTTTAGTTGCAGACCAAAGCCTTTTTTCCCCCCCTTTATAAGTTGCAGCAGAGTAATACCAATTCTGCAGCTCCAGAGAACAGACGGAGGATGGTAACATGTCCCAGACCTGCTATCTGCCTAGAGGAAGCCAGAGGCATGTTTCTGTTTACTGCAGGGCAAAGTCATTATTTCATAATTACATGTGTAAAAACGTGTCGACCACTGCTGCGATCTAAAATAAAGAAAAAGACTTATGAAAAAGGCTAACCCTGTGAAATTAAAAACCATGAAGTGCTGCAATTTCAGGTTTGAATTAAACATCACGTAAATTGGAGAGCGAGTGGAAAAGGTTCAGCACTTAAAGGAAGGATGAAGAAGTTATTGTAGGGTTGGAAACGAAGCTGCAGTAGTCACAGTAAATTAGTTTAAAGGCATCAGCTAAGTAATGGTGAATTTGGATTATGCAGGTCTGTTTAACCCCTTCACGAATTGCCACCTTATCATGGTGGAGGGGTTTATGTGTCCCAGTGATCCCAGGGACTAGTTGTCTGGGGGCTTTTCCCCATGGTAGGGTCTTCCAAGGTCAATTGGTCCTTGGTGAGGGGCCAGACAAAGAGCGATTCCAATAACTCTTATGGAAGAGAAATGAAGGGTACAGTTTACCCTACCCGGGATAGGGTTACTGGGGACCCACCCTCACCTCAACGCATGGTCTGGGCTCTGGAACCAGTCTCTGCCGGACTCTGTTCCAGTCTGGAGTTGCCCTTGGTGAGTGGTGTTGGGCTGGGGTGGGTATCCTTGTATCATCTTGGCTTGCTCCCTGGAGGTTTCACCAGTGGACGAGAGGATGGCTTCGCTGCGCCTTTAGGCTGGGGAATGGGTCCTGACTGTTGTTTGCGCGCATGCACCATATAACAGGTCAGAGCACCCAGCCTTTTTGGAGCCGCTGGGCAGGGTGCTTGAGGGTGCTCCATCCGGTGACTCTGTTGTCCTACTGGGAGACTTCATTGCTCGTGTGGGCAATGAAAACAAAGACAAAACCTGCCTGAGGAATGACCTGCCTGATCTGAACCTAAGTGGTACTCTGTTATTGGACTTCTGTGCAAACCACAGTTTGTCCATAATGAATACTGTGTTCAAACATAAGTGCATGTGGCTCGGGTGATAAGAGTAGCTGAGCTGTCAACTGAATACCACCTGATGGTGAGTTGGATCACTGGACAGACCTGGCACACCTAAACATTATAGTGAGGGTATTCTGGGAACGCCTGACAGAGGCCCCATTCTGCAAGTTCTTGAACTTCCACCTCTGGCAAAACTTCCACAGCATTCCAAGGGAGACTGAGGACATGGAACCTGAATGGAGCATGTTCCACTGCTCCATTGTTGAGGCTACTGCACAGATTTGCGCTTGCAAGGTGGTTGATACCTCTTGTGGTGGTAATCCCTGAATCAGATGATGGACACCGGAGGCGAAGGGAGCCTTCAAGCTAAAAAATATAGTCTTATCAGGCTTGATTAGCTTGTAGTTGGCACTGGCAGGCCAAGTGTAATGCGGTTTGGGTGGTAGCTGAAGCAAAGTCTCAGGTGTGGGAGGAGTTCAGTGAGGTCATGGAATAAGACTTTCAGACTGGCTCGAAGCAATTTTGGCAAACTATCAGGTGGCTCAGGAGGGGAAAGTGGTGCTCTACCCACATGGTTTATAGTTCAGGTGGGGCACTACTGACTTCAAATGAGGATATATTCAGGCAGTGGAAGGAATACTTGAGGACCTCCTTAATCCCACTGATATACCTTCTGTAGAGGAAGCAGAGTCTGGGGACTGTAGAGTGGTAGTGATCACTATCATCAAGGAGTGGGACTGGAGGGTTTGCTCCAACTATCGGGGGATCACACTCCTCAAGCTCCCTCGGAAGGTCCATGCCAGGGTGCTGGAAAGGACAGTTGGTCCAAACCTTGGATTAAGAGGAACAATGCAGTTTTCATCCTGGTTGCGGAATGCTGAGCCAGCTCTTTATCCTCTCAAGGATAATTGAGTGTGCGAGGAAGTTTGCCCATCTAGTCTACATGTGTCTTGTGGACCTGGAGAAGGCATTTGTTCGTTTCCCTCTGGACATCCTGTGGGGAGTGCTAATGCCAATATGTGACCCACTTGCCACTGGGACACAAACTTCAATATAAGAGCAGTAAATTTAGGTTAGAGTAATGAGCAATATCATAAACTAACCACCTATTAATACCAGTTTTAATTTACTTTTTATATAAATTATTACAATTATATAAATATGTAACTATGTATACTTGTAGGTAATTTCAAACTGAATTTCTGTTATTACCTTCGCAACCGCGGCCCACACTTTGGGAACCACTGCTCTAGAGCCATAGTTAATGTAAGCATGTATGCATGTTTATTACATATATGGCAAAACAAAAGTAAATGCACAAAACAAAGCTTCAAATAATCATTTCAGGGTATGTACAAGTAATCATTGTGAGCATAGGGGTCAGATTGCTCTAAACAACTAATTTTAGACAGTTTCTTCTACTATTGGAGCTGTATGATGTCAGTGAAAATGGATATCCCAATATGGTCATCTCAGACACACAGCTCTGGCTGTGAGCAAAGAAGTCTCACCCACTTGCTGTTCAAACTTTGTGAGGGGCAGCTACATTTCAGAGCCTGTACTTTTTCACTTTTACTTGAGTAAAGAAGTTGATTCAGTACTTAACCAGAATATGTGTTTAACTCAAGTATCTGTACTTCTACTTAAGTAAAGAATGTCTCTACTTTTGCCACCTCTGCTGACTTGAGAACTCGTGCAAATGACTTTTCTCATGTGAGAATTGCACCAAAGCCATTGAGAAAACTTCAAAAAGTGTGTTGACCTCTTCATCAAACTGTCGATTAAATTTTTAAGGTTGAATTGACTTTTGCCCATTAATCTATAGCCAGTAAACTATAATGATATAATTAGACATGCTTTTTGAAATTTAGCAAATTTATTAAAAAAAACAAATCAACAACGTAAATGTACAATATTTACAAAAGTATCCAGCCCCTTAATTTAGTACTTTGTAGTTTGGCAACAATTACAACTTTGAGTCTTCTTTGATAAGTCTCTTAGAGCTTTGCATAAGTACATTTTGGCACTTTGTCCCATTCTTCCTGGCAGATCCTGTCAAGCTTTGTCAGATTAGATGGGGACCATCTGTGAAATGACATCTTCTCCACATTTCTTCTTGAAAGTTTAAGTCTGGACTTTGGCAGGTACACTCAAGGACAGACTTTTCCTGAAGCCACTTCAGGCATGGTCATGCCTGTAGAACTTTCTCAAGTTGGAGTGACACTGAATACTTTTTGATTTGTAATAACTTCACAGCACTTGTATAAACTAATGTGAATGTAGGAATAAAAGGCCAATTTTGCCCATTTACTGTGAAATGATAAATATTGTATTTGCAAAAAAAAAAAAAAAACAGTCTCAATGCTTTCTGAAGTGAGTGTACCTTGAAAAGAATTGCATTTCCACTGACCTGTATTGTAAGTACTGTTTAGTACCAGTTTTGAAATTTGGTCAATGTCTCTGTATCCTCTGAAGTTACAGAAGTATATCCACTCTGCAGCTATCCATATATTTAAAATCTCAAAACTACGGCCTTTAGTCTTGTTTCTATAGCAGCATTAAGATAGGAAAAACTTTGATGTTGCATTCTTTAGATCATTCAATGTGAAAAAGACAATTTTTAATCACTGATTTGTCAGAGTAGGGTTGCCATGGTATCCTGGTATTGACAATGAGGATGGCATTTAAATGTGAAAATTTATAACACGGTAAAAGCACCCAGTTCCTGGACAGTCATGGCCTCTTTTCCCTTCCACTTACTACTTTACTCTCGGCTCAGCCTGTCTGCACACTTCACGGCTGACTGAAGTAAGCTGACTACCATTACTGCTTTCAACTTTCTTTTGTTGCTGCAACTCTACACACCTGGCCAAGCCCACTTCTCACAACAAAGCCGATAGGTTAGACTGAGTCACTCACACAGGTGTAGTCAGGCTGTTGTTACTTTGCCGAGTGCAGTACTGGAAGCAGGTGAAGTGTTTAAAGCTTAATTCTCTGCTTTTGAAATGCTCTAAACTGCACTGCTGACCCAGTGCCTTGGCTCACAGGTGTTTCTACAGTTTGTGGGGACCTTATGAGGCTCTTTTTTTGGGGGTACAGTACTTTCAGTATAGTTAATGAAGCCATGCAAAATTTTAGCATCACACTGTTAAAATTGTCTGAGATACAGAGCCTCACATTTTATAATTTGCTGTATGTTTTCCAGCATTTTCTTTAAATAACTTCAAGTGTACAGGAGCATCAATACAATAACATATATTATAATTTTAATAACAAAATTCCATCAATTTAATGTGTATGACATAAAGTAAAAGAAAAAACATGGAAACCCTGAATGCTTTATCATAAATAAATAAATAAAATAAATCACTGCAGAAAACTTCAACTTCAGAATCATTTTGGGTAAACTTTCAAGGGTCACATAGTATCACAATGTGGGACAGGTGGCTGATTTGTAAGGTCTCCTTATCCACCTACATTTTGAGACCAGGCTCATTATTTTGGATGTGATTCCTTCTTGTAACGTAGTCATAATTTAACACATACCAGTTTGTTAAATTGGAGATTCTACTTACTTGAGGAATTAAAACCATCATGATGCTGAGCAGGTGAACACTATAAAAAGGTACTCAAAGGGTCTCACTGATTTTTTTCCACTGAGTTTCCTGGTTTAGCCATTTGATAGCACACTTGCAAATTTTTGCCTCCTGTTATTTTGTCTTATTCATGTTCTAATGTTAAATACTTTAATGTGATAACATTTCAGTTTGTTTGGACTCTTTTGCTCCAGTTGATCTTTCAGAGTTAACTTCAATAGTTACTTCCTCCAAACCAGCAACATGTTTATTAGATCCCATTCCTAGTAGACTGTTCAAAGAAGTCTTTCCAATTATTGATGCTTCAATCTTAAAAATTATCAATCAGTCTTTATTAGTTGGCTATGTACCACAGACCTTCAAGGTGGCTGTAATTAAACCTCTGCTTAAAAAGCCATCACTTGACCCAGCTGTCTTAGCTAATTATAGGCCAATCTCCAACCTTTCCTTTTCTCTCAAAGATTCTTGAAAGAGTAGTTGTAAAACAGCTAACTGATCATCTGCAGAGGAACGGTTTATTTGAAGAGTTTCAGTCAGGTTTCAGAATTCATCACAGTACAGAAACAGCATTAGTGAAGGTTACAAATGATCTTCTTAGAGCCTCTGACAGTGGACTCATCTCTGTTCTTGTCCTGTTGGACCTCAGTGCAGCTTTTGATACTGTTGACCATAACATTTTATTACAGAGATTAGAGCTTGCTATAGGTATTAAAGGTACTGCACTGCAGTGGTTTGAATCATATTTATCTCATAGACTCCAATTTGTTCATGTAAATGGGGAGTCTTCTTCAGACAGTAAGGTTAATTATGGAGTTCCACAGGGTTCTGTGCTAGGACCAATTTTATTTACATTATACATGCTTCCCTTAGGCAGTATTATTAGAAAGCACTGCATCAATTTTCATTGTTATGCAGATGATACTCAGCTTTACCTATCAATGAAGCCAGATGACACACATCAATTAGTTAAACTGCAGGAATGTCTTAAAGACATTAAGGCCTGGATGACCTCTAATTTCCTGCTTCTAAATTCAGATAAAACTGAAATTCTTGTTCTCGGCCCCACAAATCTTAGAAACATGGTGTCTAACCAGATACTTACTCTGGATGGCATTACTTTGGCCTCCAGTAACACTGTGAGAAATCTTGGAGTCATTTTTGACCAGGATATGTCCTTCAATGCACATATTAAACAAATATGTAGGACCGCTTTTTTGCATTTGCGCAATATTTCTAAAATTAGAAACATCCTTTCTCAGAGTGATGCTGAAAAGCTCATTCATGCATTTATTACTTCTAGGCTGGATTATTGTAATTCATTATTATCAGGCTGTCCTAAAAGCTTTCTGAAAAGCCTTCAGCTGATCCAAAATGCTGCAGCTAGAGTACTGACAGGGACTAGAAAGAGAGAGCATATTTCTCCCATATTGGCTTCTCTTCATTGGCTCCCTGTTAAATCTAGAATAGAATTTAAAATTCTTCTCCTCACATACAAGGTCTTGAATAATCAGGCACCATCTTATCTCAAAGACCTCATAGTACCATATCACCCCAACAGAGCACTTCGCTCTCAGACTGCTGGCTTACTTGTGGTTCCTAGGATACTTAAGAGTAGAATGGGAGGCAGAGCCTTCAGCTTTCAGGCCCCTCTTCTGTGGAACCAGCTTCCAGCTTGGATTCGGGAGACAGACACCCTCTCTATTTTTAAGATTAGGCTTAAAACTTTCCTTTATGATAAAGCTTATAGTTAGGGCTGGATCAGGTGACCCTGAACCATCCCTTAGTTATGCTGCTATAGGCCTAGTCTGCTGGGGGGTTCACATAATGCACTGTTTCTCATTCACCTTATTTACTTTGTTTATAATCCACTCTGCATTTAATCATTAATTGATATTAATCTCTGGCTCTCTTCCACAGCATGTCTTTCTCTCCCCTCAGCCCAACCGGTCGCAGCAGATGACTGCCCCTCCCTGAGCCTGGTTCTGCTGGAGGTTTCTTCCTGTTAAAAGGGAGTTTTTCCTTTCCACTGTCGCCAAGTGCTTGCTCATAGGGGGTCGTTTTGACTGTTGGGTTTTCTCTGTATTATTGTAGGGTCTTTACCCACAATACAAAGCGCCTTGAGGCGACAGTTTGTTGTGATTTGGCGCTATATAAATAAAATTGAATTGAATTGAATTGAATTCAGTTAACATCACTTCAAAAAGAGTCACATAAACAGATGATTGATCATTTTCAGGAAAATGAACAATATATGCCCTTGTCATTGTCCTTAAATAGACAGCAGATGCTAAACGCAGCAGAGTATTTTATCAGTGTAAAAACTGGTTTAACATGAGTGCTGGGAAGAGAATTTCTGGCTTAATTTATGCCTCTGTGCAGGGAAAAAAAATCCTTAACACCGAGCCCTCTGATGTTGACTGACAAAGACTAAATCAACTAAAGGGCGAGGACAGGTCCAAACACACTGCCAGACACACACAGGAAACAAACACTAAGGATGAGGAGGAGGATTAACATTGATGGTGGAGCTGCTGATGGGGAGCTAAGTGTGTTGGTGAGCTGATGTGATTTAAATGCAGTTCTTTGTCCCTACTTTAATCTCTAAGTAACTAGCATTTAGATTTCGACACAGCGGATAATTAAAGAGGAAAAGGATTCTGACTTTGACTGGATTAAGGTACGCTTGAGGGTTTTTATACTGTGACACCTCAGCATCAGTTGACTTTATCGTGTGAGGGTTTTCTTCGAATCTGTTGAAGTTACTGTATTGTGCAAAAGTACTGAGCCAACCCTAATTTCTTAATATGTTGTGTCCAAGGAGCCACACTTTCTTGTAATTTTTGTTTTAAGTCTTCTTGAGCAGTAGTTCTCCAGGCATTCTGAAGGTTTTTCAAAGTCTTTCTTTGGACATTGGCTGCATTTTCACTCGGTTTTTTGCCCATTGGAGGACAAACTAGAAATTTTTGTTTCAATCTGTTGTCACTATGTACAGAGGAGGGTCAGGAGAGAATTACAACAGTGAGTTTCTACAGCCACCTGTGAAAAACGGTGGAGGCTCTGTCATGGTTTGTATCTGCTTTTCAGCCAGTGGTGTTGGAGATCTTGTCAAAATTGATGGACTTGTGAACGTAAAAAAATTCCATGTACGTTTGCATGTTTCAATAAATCATGTCCCATTGTCATAACAAAATCTAAAGAAATGAGGGGCGGACTGAGACTTTTGCACAGTACTATCCTTTTTGATAAATTGTTTTGAAAGCTAGAGGTAATCATCTTATTTTCCTCTGGCTTGTCGATTTGGTTAACTTTCGAAGCTTTGAGTGACGTGTCCTGACAGCTATGCAAGTTATAAGCTGAAACCTGACTTGAATACAGTGTGTCTGCTTGTTTCACCAACTCCCTGCTGAATATTTGGCTGTGATACTAAACCTTCCACCTGGCAGGGAGATACTATCATTGTGTGTGTGTGTGTGTGTGTGTGTGTGTGTGTGTGTGTGTGTGTGTGTGTGTGTGTGTGTGTGTGAGGTGTGGCCATTTCACCCCAGAAATTTCTAATTTCAATTTTCCTGATGTGTTCAGAGAGGTTTTATCTTATCAAAGATTTCTTGTTCAGAGATTCTGGGTGGGTCACTCGTCTGTTTTACCACGATTCAATGCTGAACCTCAGTTATTGGCTCGCTCTGTTTCCATAGAAACCATGAATGGACAGGAGCATGGCCAGAGGACCTTTCCTCCTTCTCCTCATCTCTTTTGTGGTGATAGATTATTTTTAATGACGTGATAGGATAGGATGAACCAATCTCATAAATAAATCATCATTTATAGTTCATCTCTGTGTTGAATGTCGCACAGCTTCCCTCTGTATCATCCTTTTCTTGTGCTTTGAAGTTTAAAGCCAAGACAAGCGACCACATACTATGTGCATTAAATATGCCCCCAGTTAGCCTACAGCCTGAGTTTCTACCCACATTTTCCTTAACCACTTTTTCCCACTGGGACTGCAGATCTCTTTCATCTAGCATCAACATGAGCGGGAAGGTGGCACATGTGCAGCACGCAGCAATTAACCAAAGGCGATCGAAATTAATCTGGGGGGTAAAAAAATCACCTTCATATTCAGTGCTCAGTGATTTAGCAGTTGAAAATAAATGTGACCAACTGAGCAGAAGAATCGAGTGTACAATCTTCTGTCTAAAGTCATTTTTTCCCCCTTTGTGATGTTGAACATGACAAAAACAAGCTCGTTTCAGTTTTTCATTTCCTTGTTTTACACATTTCAATCCCACATCTGCTTCACTGGGAACTGGGAATCAACTGGGAGCCTGCGATGAACAGCTGATGTACTGTCTGTGATTAAACCACAACTATTAGACAATTGCTTAAGGGAGTAAAACAATTTAAGTTAAATGATTATGTGCTGTGTGTGAGAGGTTTTTGAGATTTGATCAGTCAGTTTTAAACATGGCTGTGTTGTACTCTTGGTGTTGGTAGTTACAAATGTCAAAGCTGCTGTTCTGGGTAACACTATGATCTTAGTGCTTAAATGCAGAGGTTCCTTCCAGCTGAGTTTTGTGTATATGCCAGGTCAAGCAAGAGGTGTACACTTCTTGCTTTTGGGATATGGATTTTATTGTCATTAGAATTACCCAGAAAAAAACTGTGGGATGCAGTGGGGACAGTGAGTGATAAGACCATAAATGTCTTTGGCACATTGAGAGTTATTATTCCAAAGGAGATGTAAGAGGTGAAAGAAGTAAGAGAAACAGCAACACAAAATACAAGCCAACAAATGAGATCAAGCAGCGGGAATGTGGCCAGGAATGTGTGCGCTGCCAACACAGTCTTGTATCAAAATGTGTGAGAGCCTCATGACTCTGAAGTTTCTTTCTCTTTGCATGCAGAAAGTGAGCAACAGATTCCACGTGATGAGTGACTGAGGCGAAAA
Source organism: Archocentrus centrarchus (assembly GCF_007364275.1). Taxonomy (NCBI): domain Eukaryota; kingdom Metazoa; phylum Chordata; class Actinopteri; order Cichliformes; family Cichlidae; genus Archocentrus; species Archocentrus centrarchus. The sequence goes on along the minus strand of NC_044362.1, from coordinate 28,705,660 downwards.
TCTGGTACCAGTATTTTAAGAATTGTGTGTATCATTTCTAGACTTTGCTTCATAGTTGTTATTAGACTTGGCTTTGGTCTCAGCATTTTGAAGCTTCAACATTGCCAGTTTGGCTGTAGCCACTTTGTTTTTTTTTTTGAGTCAGAAGTGACTACGTGTGGACCGAAAGTTGGAGTGGTCAGCTAAAGCTACCGCATGAAGCTTGGCTAGCAAGTTGCGTCCCTAAATTGCACAGGTGCAGTACGCAGACACACATACCTTTACTGTTTACACCATTTACAAATAAACATTAGGTCTGATATGAGTGATGTTCAGGCTCCGTGCTTTTTATTTCAGCGTCCATGTGAACAACCACCATCGAGCAGCACGACTAGGTGCACCGCATGAAATTAAAATCTTTATTACAAGCTGCAGTGCCAGCAGTATGTTTGATCTACTGGAACACTGGGAAGCAATAGTAGAAACAGATTCACAGCAGCATGTGATTATATGTCTCACATCTCAGTGATAAAAAGGGGGTTTTCATTCATGAACCTGCAGCATAAGTTACCGGGACACACGATCAAAATGTCCTTCACAGCTTCTCACTTTCATGTTCTTCAGTTTTGTAGGTCATCAAAACGTTTGCCAATGTGTCAAATATCATGATTCATACCAACAACTCTGTCAACACAGGGTTACAAGTGGAATAAGTGAAACCTTTTTTGACCTTTGCACAAAAAGGAAATGTCACGGTTTGTATGTAGCTGAGGTACATCCCATAAGGTCACACTGAAATGGCTGCACTGCAGGTAGACACTGTCCTCACAGAAAAAGCACTGGATGTTGTACAGTAATACATCTACAACAAGAAAGGTAATAGTGATTTGATAACAGGTGAGTTCTTCTAACCCCAAATCTGATTTTTTCCCCTACATAAGCCATAGATTTGCCTTTAAAAAAAAAAACAACAAAATTATAGTACCACTAGATGAAAAAGCAGCCAACGTGTCCTGCCAATTAAAGCGTCAGATTGGAAATCATGTAATTCTGGAGGAAGTGGGCAGACCGCGCTTCTTGTTTAATTTACACGACTTGTTTGCAGGAAAGCAGCAGAAACATGAAGTGTTGGCATGAAGCAGGGTGCCAGTCCTAATTTTTAAGTTATGAAGGTGGCTCTGTACACCTGCACCAGAAGAAGAATAGTTTAATGAATTAATTACAAAAAAAAAAAATTTGGTTGAAAATAGCAGAATATATAGGAGGAGTAGAAAGAACAAAACAGTAACGACTGAGCAGGACGGGTGCACAGTGGGAGGTGATGAGGAGAGTAGAAGCAGCATGCTGACTCCAGCCCTCTCATTATAAAGGTCATTAGTGGTTCCACTGCTCCGGGTGGTGATTTATAACATAATTTAGATCAAAAGGCCGCTTAACTCAAAACCTCTGAATTACAGTTTAGAGAAAATAAGGTCATCAGAGAGTAAGGCAGAGAGTTATCAGGCAGTTCTCTCTCTGCAGTGAGCAACTTTCTACTCTTGAATAAAAAGGCTTTTATCTTCAAACAGTCAGATTTGCAAATGTCTAAAGCTACATAATTACAAAACTATGGACTGTGTTTAATCAGTAGGAGCCTTTGTGAAACCCCAAAATTAAAAAAAAAAAAACATTTGTACAAATGTTTAAATTAGAAAGCGGCCAGCTGCTCTTAACTCCCTCGAAAATGAAAGGAAATTTTCTTTTGTGGTTTAATCTCTTTGTATCCGTCACCTCTCCTGTCTGATCCAGAACCAACTGTTGATGAAGAGAAATTCAAATTCATGAAGTGTCAAACCAATTCCCACCTCTCTTCAATTTGATAATGTATTCAGTCCCACCTCTTGGTCATGCTTTCTGTCTAATTTCATAAACCTGGCAACACACTTGACTCTCTTTTTCATTCAACAGTTCACCTGCCTCACTCTAAATTTTAATTTCTCCTCTCAGTGATGTTCATTATGTGTGTAATTGTCCTGTTTCTTTATTGACTGACTTTGCCTGCAGCTCAGAGAGCAGAACAGAGCTGCAGCTGAGTTGTTAATGACAGCAGAGAAGAGGCACAAGACTGCAGGTTCAGGAGACTCACTACTGTTAGCTAGTTCACTGATGTAATCAACCATAATAGACCCAGATGTTTTAGTATGCTTTTTCATAGTGCACTCCAGAATGCATGAACCTTTATTCCCATTATCTTCTTCTGCTTCAACTAAAGCGACTCTTTTTAGCAAAAGAAATGTGGCATTATTGACACATTATTTATCATTATTTATTTACTGTGGGAACAGGTGCAGAATAAAGCATTAAGGAAGATAAAAACATAAAAGGTTTGGATGAAAAATATCTAAAAATAGGGTAGGCCATACCAAGAAGGAGATTAAAAAAAAAAAAAGGATGAAACAGAGCATGTTTTCATGCTACTTCCTCCTGGCAGCCGTTGGACATATTGTCATGGTCTCTCCTGTTCTCCAGCTGCAGCACTTACCTTTCTCTCTTCCTCTCCCTCTGGTTTTCTCTCTCCTGTCTGTGTGACTGTGGGTGTGGCTGGAAACTAACCAATCGCTTTCAGTGGTGGGCGTGGTCACAGGAAACCCCGGGCGCTGGTGCTCCCGACTGCCAACTGCTAAGTGTTTTTGCATATAAAACCAGAGGATTTACACTTACATTTCATGCATTCAACGTGTTCCAGAGCGCTGTATCCTTCCTCTAACGGGTTTGCAAAAATCACGTAGAAAGCGCTAACAACAAAACGTTCTCCATGCACTTTATCACATGCATTAGCATGTACAGCTATGGCATTTCTGTATCTGGACTGTGTCTGGACTTGTTCTATCTACTTGCGTGGTAGTGTAGCTCGGGCCTCTTGTTATGCTGCTTTTCTTACTTGCTTCTTTGAATTTTCCTCAAATTTGTACTTACCTGTTTCCTCCTTCTTCTCAGGGAACCTGCTAGAAAGCCTCTGTCATGTTTACATGCATACCTGCCTGATCCAGTCTAACCCCACCTGCTGACTTCAAAGACCCAAGTACTGGAAACCCTAGCCCTGAGTAAAGAGGAAAACTACTGCAACTCTGTTAGCCCCCTTACCTGAAGAATATTTAACCATCTAGGAAACCGGCCCCCAAGCTCAACATGTTCTGAACTAAAGACTTACTGGAAAGACTACTTAGATCATCCCTGTTGTTGTACTACCTGTACCATTCTTCACTAGGGCTTACTGATTGCCTAGTCACCAATTAGTAAGCCCTAGTGAATATATTCAAATGTGTTTTCAGGAAAAAAAAAAAAAAAACTAACTATATGACTTAATTCTTTTGGAAGAAAATGTAGCATTTGTAAAGCTTGCATCTGTGTACTTTTTTATTCAAATGATTTGTCAATAGATTTCCTGTCAAATTAATAGCTACTGAAAGAGTCTAACATTCCCTAATGTTATTTTTCTCTTTCTTGTTTCCCCTATTTTTATTTTATTGACCTGAACATCTGTTCTCAGAGTTTGAGAACCATGAAAAGCTGGAAAGTGCTTATTGGAATCACAGAAAAAAGCCTAGCTTGATGTGGAATTTAAGAAGAAAGAGAAACAGCATGTGCTGGAGCAGGTGCAGTGAAACGCTTCATATTCAACACATCATATTAGCAGCAAGTTTGGCTCTGCTTTCACTCCTCATCTCAAATTCTCGCCTTTCCCCGCATACCGTTTAACGCCTCAATAGTTATGAAATCATTAATTAAGCCTCCCTCAAATCTACTCCCACAGAGCCCGGGCTGTGTGTGAGTGCTTGTGTGTGCGCTCATATGTTCGTGTGTGCATGCTGTGCCCTACAGCTGTGAACATACAGAAAGTCGTCCATGTCGAGGTCTGATGTTCAAAGCTCATTGACACAAATCTTGACTTCTCTGAGGGGGAAATGCTTTTAATTATTTTACACTATGAGCTGAATTAAACATGACAGGGTGCCCGTTTCTGAATAACTAAGAACAACCCATAAACCACTTCTTTGTACTGACAAGCAGCAGAAGATCAAACTGAAATTCATGATGGTACAGCATCTTGGTGATGACCTTACCTTTTGTAATTCCTCCAGGTAATGACAGACACAAGTGGCTCTCTCTACTGATGCAGTTTATTGAATCGGTTTGATCAGGATTCATAAACACACCGTGAAAACTAAAAACACAGACAAGACAATGATTAGCTTGGTTAAAATAAAGACAATTGGCGAATAAACTACTTCCAAAACATAAAACGAACAAAATACCTCGTTGGCTGAGTACCACATGAGGAATTAAGCTTTCTTCTTGGATTGCTTCTTCTTTCCTTAAACTTCTGCGTCTATAGCTTTCTTTCTGCTTTCTGAAATCGCCTTTCCTTGTTTCCCTTCCGGGATCTCTTCTTCTACTTATCTATACTTCTAACATCATAGCACCCCCTAGTGGCGCTACACCAAGTTAACATAGAAATACACAAATGTAGAAATAGAAATGTGACAGTTACACCTTTTATGTTGCTTCTTACTTTTCAGATTTGAATAAACTGCCAGATTTATTGTATATTTATGTTGGTATTTTTTATCCATCCATCCATCCATCCATCCTCACCAGTTTCCCCAAAGCCCCAAAGCATAATGTTCCCATCTCTGTGCTAGACTGTGGCGATGGTGTTCTTTGGTTTATACTCAGCATTTCTCTTCCTCCAAGATCATGGGGTTGAGGTGATACCAAAGACCTCGATTTTCGTTTCATCTGACCACAGCGCTTTCTCCCAAGCCTTCTCTGAATAATTTAGATGTTCACTGGAAAACTTCTTGAGCGTGGGGACCTTGCGGGCACAGCAAGATTTCAGTCCATTATGGCACAGTGTGTTACCACTAGTGTTCTTGGTGACTGTGGTCCCAACTGCCTACAGATCATTAACAAGCTCCTCCTGTGTAGTTTTGGGCTGATCCACCACTTTCTCATTCTTCCTCACCGTATGAGGCAAGATCTTGAATGGAACTCCAAACCAATTTTATATTTCTTCCATTTTTGACTAATCACACCAACAGTTGTCACTTTCTCACCAAGCTTCTTGCTAATGGTCTTTTAGCCCATTCCAGCCTTTTGCAGGTATACAATCTTGTCCCTGACATCCTTTGTCAACTGTTTGGTGTTGTCCATGGTGTTGGAGAGATTGGAATGGAAAAGAAAAATTTCTATGGACACATAAAAAGTTAAGATCAGGAGTATCTGTAATTGAATCATTGATTGATTGTAACCTATGTTCTACATGGGCACACAGTCAATCAGCCAGAATTCTTGCAGGGTTGTAGAGGCTCAAATACTTCACTCAGTGATATGCACATATATTCATAACCTTTATGTTCTGTGGGTTTTTTTTTTGGTTGATGGTCTGTTTCTCTCCATTAAAATGAAACTACCCTAAAAAATTAGAAACTGTTCATTTCTTTCTAAGTGAGCAATGTTATTAATGCTATTATCCCAGTGGATGAATGCTGCTTCAACTGGATTCTATCTAAGTTTTGTCTGGCATGAAACATCCAAAACACCTGCTTTAGAAAATCAACCTTAACATGATCCACCTGCATTACTTTGTATCTTGTGGTGTGCCTTCAGTACTATGAAGCAATCAGACAACAGTCATTAACTTTGCAGATCAACAAAAACGCATCTCTATAAAGAAATGATAAAAATTATGACAAAAAACCCCCCACTTTGACCTGCTTTGACTGAAATTGTTGCCATCTTGTTGTTATGTCAGGGATACACTCAAATTTAAGGGGCTTAACTGAGAAAGAACCACATTTCCAAAAACAACAAACATTCATCTGTCAGCACAATAATTAATTGGAGAGGAAAAAGCAACCGTATTATGACCGTTTCAGATTATGGCTTTGTAAGCGAGCTGGTTCAGCACTAAATATGTTTTTCTTCGCTGTCTCACAGATGCCGCTCGCAGAAAGTGTCATGCTTCAACAGAGCACGCAGACATTCTGTCAACGGGCCGGTAAGCAGAGCTCAAACTGAAAACATCTGTCAACACAGCAATAAACAAACTCACTCTGATTCACTTTTGGCCCGTTTCTGTGTCATCTGACTGGATTTAGCAAGAAGCTAAAGTGGAAGATAATTATGAGCTTTGGTGTAATGACGGATACATAAAATCACCAGCTGCTGACATCCACCATTCCTGTGCAACAACAACACTGGTGTAATAGAGGGCATACTGTATCATTTGCCAATTTTACACCCTTGTTTGTTTGTTGTTTTTTCTTATATGATCAGCTTTTTCCCTGAACATTGCATCACTGTAGCTCCAGAGATAAACAAGTCAGTTTTGGGGAAAATAGTAACCCTAACAAGCAGGTATCAGGATGAAAGATTAAACACACACACACACACACATGGACGCACATGTTTAATTTGTCTATTAGCTAACAAAGATTACACAAAATAATGCACATGAAGTATTTCTGAATGCGTCAGCTTGCCACAGCTTGCGGATTATCTACAGTGAGCTGATTGCGCCTTGTCTTGCTTGCTGTCAGTTTAATCAGTAATAAAAAAACAAGGATGGCACTTAATGCACAATCTTGTTGTTACTTTTAAAGATCCTTTCCAGACATAATTAACGGCATAAACAAATATTGTGCTTGGTATACAAATCATATACACTAAAAGAGATCTTGCCTTATGGAACAAGCTGCCGTACCCTGCAGATTGCCCTGAGACTTTATGTACCTAAAAAACCTGAAAAGTCAGTCATAATCACAATGATCTTTGCCAAGTCCAGACCAGTTCAACTTCATGACCACATGATGACTCCTATTCACTCCATCAATAGTAAAGATGCCTTTTTTTGACTACCCTCATGGTTTCTTGCCACTCTGCCAAGTGGCTAACCTGGGGACTTATATATGTACATTTATTGAATTGAATATGCAAGAATGGTTGTCTGTGGTGCACCCGTTCCAATTACTGGAGATAATTTATCTGATTTTCAGGAGCAGGACAGCATCTCATACTCTCCCCTTCCAGTAAAGCTGAAATGCAGCTCTGGCAACATTTCCTCATCAACTGACCTTCCAAATGCTTTCAAAACTGCTTCTCATCATCTTTGGCTGTTTATTAAATCTACCCAGTAGTCATTTCTGGTCAACTATGGGGGCACGTGTGGTCAAAACAATCCATCCTCATCCACTTGGACAATCTTGCCATAGTAGACCTAATTAATAAAGGCTGGAGCATCATGCCCTTTGTGTGGCTGTCAATCACTCTCCAATTCTTACTCAGAGCAGAACCTATTCCAGGCCACCACAATGCCATTGATGACACCTTGTGTAGTCTCTCCCTCCAGACATTCAGAGCCTTGGCCCCTCATGCAGAAGCAGATCCGATACCAGTACTTCCATTTTCAGCCACAATATTTGAGATTTTAAACCTCAGCATTGCAGAGCTTATCAGCCTTTCTCACAAAGCCCTCATTAACAGCCTTGCTCCCAGCACTCTGTCCGCTTAGTGCTTGGAATGCATTTCATTCCTTCCATTCCTGCTTCAGTCTTCTCTTCCATTCCTTCAACGTCGCTAGCTTTGTAGCATATGCACACTGATTTCTGTCTGTCAAAATCAGCACAATTAAATCTTATCTCAGCGGCATCAATTTCTTTGGAAAAATAGTCAGCATGGGTTACATGCTTCCAACATCAGACTCCCCCCTTCAATCAAAAACTGTCTATCACTAACTTTCAATCTTTTCTCCCACTGCATTGTCACGCTCCGTCACAACTACACACATAACCACCTGGCTCTCACTCTCCTGCTTGCCTTCTTCGGATTCCTATGTTGTTCAGAGTTCACTTCTTCAATGACCAAATTCAATCCAGATTATCATCCCTGAATCGGTGACCTTTACTTAATCCCTGAAGACTGTTTCACCTTCTCCCTCAAGCAAAATAAGACTAACCAGTCAGGCAGCCCCCTTTCAATATTCTAAAAACTTGCCCCTAAACCCTTACAAGCCATTGGTCCATTACCTCCAGCTTCAAGAATCCCAGCATGCTTCACCTTCAGATCCTCTATTCGTCACAGAGTCCGGCCACACTGATATCAGATTCTGGTTTCTCTCACATTTCCGTCACATTCTCTCATTGTCTGGAATTTCTCCTGAACTCTTCTCCGGCCATTCCTTCCGTATTGATGCAGCTACTGCTTCTCGCAAAGGGATCCCTGTCCACCTAATCAAAGTCACTGCTGGTTATTGCAAACATACTAGTTATACATTCCCAATAATCTTCAAGACCTTCATAATGCTCAGTCATCACTGCTTATGGGGGAATCCCTTCTTTGGTGATCTGCCTGGTGTGGGAGCCACCGCCAGTCCTCACCGGGACCTTCCTCAAATTGCAGCATCAGATCCATGCTTATTCTACCTGCTATTTTCTTACAAAAAAATTGTCAAATCTAACTGAGGATGTGGTCCCTGCTGGTGAATTGGAGATAATTTATCTAAATTTCAGGAGAAGGACAATACCTCACACACTCCCCTTTCAGAATTTGACTGGACCTGCCTTCCCGCACCACTGACGATTTGTTCACATTTTCATGACCCACCCTCCCTCTCCTTTTTTCTTATTTGTCACACCCCTCATTAGTAGATAAAAAGCTGCCTGGTCTGGGATCCACAGTCCTCACTGAGGCCTTCCCCAAACTGCAGCCTCTGATCCATACTTGTTCTGTCATTCTCTTAAAAAAATGGATGTGGTCCCTGGAAAAGTGGACAACAGTAGTATGATAATGCTCTATCTTAGAAAAATAAAAGAGGAAGGAGAGACCACTATATCCTGACTTGTATTTCCCATCAAGCTTAAAAAATGCTGATTAGCTTACCCTTCTAATAACACAAATCAGTATTCTTGAAACTTTGCCTGGATGGTATAAATACCCATGTCATTAAAACTCACTTTGCAAAGATTTGTAGACTTTAAAATTAAACTCGAGAGAACCTTGATGACAATATCAAGGTTATTTTTCTGGCTGAGTGGGGATCCCAATCACGAGTTAACTGAACTGCACGTCTGTAATCCATGGAGTGCCCTTTTAATCTGCCAAGAGAATGATGAAAGAAAGTTTTAGCAATCAGGGAATCTAAAAATAGTTAAATGTGCAATAAAATTCTGAGCACAGCACAGAGTAGCTTCTTTTTCCGGAGCGCAAACTGCAGATATTTTCTTTCTAAAATGTAATCAGAGCTCTTTGATTGAGCCCAGCCTCAAAACCGACACAGAGCCTCTTCTGTCTTAGAGGACACAAACTGAATGTTAAACTGCCAAACAAAAGGATGCCAGCAACCTCTCAACACAAAGGAGACAGGACAAAGAAGGAAATGATCTCAGGAACAGGCGGGAAAAGATTTTTATTTTCATGTCATCTTTTAAATTTGGCCAATTATTTACAGACAGAATGCATTAAACCAGTGAGGAAATTGACATAAATGTTCCAGTAGGAGCTCTTTATGTAGGTTTAAGATGTCCTGTAGAGATTGGAGAATAAAATGCAAAGAATGCATTTACAGGATTGTTCGGGTAAACAACGATAAGGGTTTCTGTATGGCAGAGGGCTCACAATTTTCCCTTTTAAAACTGACTCTGGTGGGACTCGAACCCACAGCCTTTGAATGGCTTCTCTGGAAGTCAGCTAGAAGTCCAACGCGCTATCCATTACGCCACAGAGCCTGTTAACCCTGGGATACAACTCCAAAAAAGACTGCTGTATGACTGGAATTGGCAGTTTGCAAATCCAGTTCCTTAGTTTTCCAGCTACCAGAGTCCTTTGCGGAAGATGCTTCTGTAGTTAACATGAACTTTGGACATTTTCATGTTTTTGTCTGTAATAATGATGATCTGTGTTCATTCATTTGCCTGCTTTCCTGGACATTCAGGCTGCTAGTCTATTCTTCATCACTTTCCCTCGCTGTCAGACTGACATCATTGGTCTAGTCCAGTCATTTTCTTGCCCGCCTTCTGTGAGCCAGTCAGCCTCTGCTGTGTGTGCTTTAAATCTTGGTGCTCTTCTGCCTTTCAGGCTTGCATTTGTGCAGCCTGCCTCCCCCCATCTCCCCCTCCATCTTCATCTTCACCGCCACCAGCATCTAGACTCGGGAGGAGGAGGCAAATGAGTGAACACAGTGATAGGAATTAGTACAGGACCTAATTCCCATCACTGCTGGTCTCTGTCCTTCTGCGATGGTTCAATTCAATTCAATTCAATTCAATTCAATTTTATTTATATAGCGCCAAATCACAACAAACAGTTGCCTCAAGGCGCTTTGTATTGTGGGTAAAGACCCTACAATAATACAGAGAATAATACCAGATTCTAATCACCAAATAGCTTTTATTCAAATTCTGCATCTCAGTAAATCACATTTATTTTATCCAAATAATCTTTCCTTACTGAAATACAAGTAAAGTGTTTTGTGTGTCAAGTCTCTGTGGGTATCATGTTTGTGTTACTTCCTGTTTTATTTTGACAGTCTTCTTGTCCCTGTGTGTTATGTTCTGTTTTGCTTCCATTGCGTTGTTAGTGTGATTAGGTTCACCTGTGTTCCCAGCTGTTGTCACTCCTCTCGTTACCTCGTGTGTGTATATATTGTCTGTGTCAGTTCTCTGTTGTGTCCTTGTCATTGTCAAATGTTGACTTCCGGTTCTGCTGTGTAGTTGCTGTCCTGGATTATGTTTTGCCTTTGTTCTTTGTAAAATAAAGCTTACTTCAATATTAAGCTTTACACCTGGGTGTCCTGCACTGGGGTCCTCTGCCTCGCCTGCCACAGTGTTTCATGACAATTATGTATCCCAGAGAAAGTGTTTGATAACACTAAATAAGACTATAGAATTTGTCAATTCAATTTCAATTCCAATTTATTTATATAGCCCCAAATCACAACAAACACTCGCCTTAATTAAGGCACTTTATATTGTAAGGTAAAGACCCTACAATAATTACATAGAAAACCCAACAATCAAACGATCCCCTATGAGCAGCACTTGGCGACAGTGGGAAGGAAAAACTCCCTTTTAACAGGAAGAAACCAGAACCAGGCTTGGGGAGGGGCAGTCATCTAAACTAAGTGTAACTATGGGATGGTCCAGGATCACCTGATCCAGCCCTAACTATAAGCTTGATCAAAAAGGAAAGTTTTAAGCCTAATCTTAAAAATAGAGAGGGTGTCTGTCTCCTGAATCCAAGCTGGGAGCTGGTTCCACTAAAGAGGGGCCTGAAAGCTGAAGGCTCTGCCTCCCATTCTACTCTTAAGTATCCTAGGAACCACAAGTAAGCCAGCAGTCTGAGAGGGAAGTGCTGTATTGGGGTGATATGGTACTATGAGGTCTTTAAGATAAGATTATTCAAGGCCTTGTCAGGGGCTTTCACCATCACCATTACACATCCAGGAGCTTAGAAGTGGTGAAAGTGTCTGGTTGTCTATCTCTATGTGTTAGCCGTGTGATAGCCTGACACCTATCCAGAGTGTACCACATCTCTTGGCCTGTGACAGCTGGGGCTAGGCTCCAGCGCCATCGAAACCCTTAAATGGTTGAGTAGCTAACAAAATGGATAAATGGACATTGCTGCACAACATAGTTGACACGGATTGTTATGTTGTACTATTACATATACATATGCGTGAGCATGTGCTGTGCTCAAACAGAACACTGACTGCTTCCATTAACACTCACAGGCGTGAATAATAACAGTTTTATGCTGGTCATGTGGTCATGCAGAAAACCGTATGTGAGAAAACAACTGAAAGAACACGTAGTTCTGATATAAGGGAAATACAGCAATAAAATGTTGTTTTGTCACATGTGGATACAGTTAGAGGGACTGTTTCCTGATACACTTCTGTGGCCTTACAGCGGCTCGTGTAAATAAATCAGACTCATCACCTTACCGTCCTTTTTGATGCTTTTGTAGATTCTTTTGTGTTAGCAGTGAATCAAATTTCACTGAAAGACCATCTCATGTAACTGCAGGCAGCAATGTGTTTACAGTAAAAGTGTTTAAAGGAGCAGACTGTCTAGACTCAGTGAGATCTCAGGTCCTTTCATGCCAACACAATCACTGCCTTGCTCCTGGGTTCACGGGGAGCTCATCAGGAGATTAGATGACTGAGATGTGACCTTGATAAACGTGAGAGAGAAAGAATAAATGTGTGTGTGATCTCCCTGAGGAGCTCCGTTCACCAGCTGAACACACAGCTCCAGTGTCCTGTCTCACTTCATTGACCTCCTGCCAACAGATGAAATCTGCTCTGTCTTTTATTTCCACACAGGCACCTTGAAGGCTGATGTGTTGCACAAAAACAACCTTTATTCCTCTTTTTCTATCGCTTCTCTTTTTCTGCGGCTCTTTCATCCTGTTCATGTTGTAATACATTAAAGGAAAGTGAGTGAATATTGTTCTCTTGGTGCCTCTTTCTTTCTCTTATTACCTGCAATCTGTCCTTTATCTTTTTCCTTCTCTGCCTCTATCATTTCCTCCTGTTGGAAATCCATTATTATACCTGAAAGCGGTGTGAATGTGCTGAGACTGTGCTGAGGTTGTGGTACCACGGCTGTTAAAACCCACACAAGAAGCACACGTTCAGAAGCACCTTGAACTACTTGGAAAAAAATACATTGTGGATCTTCAAAAATGTGTTTCAAAGTGCAACTCACCAGAGTTTGGCAAAAATTTTTGGCAAAAATTTGTCCTATTTAAATTACCCACTTAAATATCAACACCAATAACAGCAGAGTTTTTTTTTTTTTGTTTTTATGATGAGTTGGAAATATCTTTACCTTCTTTTGTAATCTTGACCAATGAAATGGGCACATATACAATAAGGAGTGCAACAACATGGAGTAAAAACATCATAATTTCACAAAAATGTTATTTAAAATTGTATCATCTTGCAATCATTGATGGATTGATAATATAGTAAACTGAAGCTTAGGGTACATTTGATCTTATGTAGAACGAAAACATAAAGTTGTTAAAAAAATGAAATATAAATACACTCATGCACACTTATTATGCACTCCGTTCCACTCTTCATTAACACAGATATCTTATCAGCCACTCACATAGCAGCAACTCAGTGCATTTAGGTATATAAACATGGTCAACACGACCTGCTGAAGTTCTAACCAGGCATCGGGCGTGACTGTAAATGTGGCATAGTTTTTGATGCCAGATGGCCTGGTCTGAGTATTTCAGAAACTACAGATCTGATCTAGTGAATGGTCCAAAAATAGAAACTATCCAGTGAGCAGCAGTTCTGAGAGAGAAAATGACTTGTTGATGCAAGAGGAGAATGGCCAGACTGCTTCAAGCTGACAGGAAAGCAACTGGTGGTTTAATGGTAGGGTGAAAATTTGCTTAGCGCCATCATTTAATTACCACAATCTATGACAACCAAGGTTACAGAAATGCACAACATGGTAAACCTTGAAGCAGGTGACCTAAACCATCAGAAGAACAGATTGAATGCCAGTCTGGTCAAGTAAGAACAGTAAGCTGAGGCTACACAGGCTCACCAAAACCAGACAATCGAAGATATTGCTTGGTCTCATGAGTCTCAACTTCTGCTGCCACATTTAGATGGCAGGTTCAGAATTTGGTGTAAATAATGCATGGATCCAACCTGCCTTGTATCAACGGTTCATGCTGGTGGTTTAATGGTGTGGGGGAAATTTTCTTAGCACCAAGTGAGCATCATTTAAATGCCACAATCTACCAAAGAGGTCCAAAGCGTACTGAGTATTGCTGCTGACCATGTTAATCCCTTTATGACCATAGTGTACCCATCTTCTGATGGCTGCTTCCAGCAGGATAATTCGCCATGTCTCAAATCATCTCAAACTGGTTTCTTGAACATGACATTTAGTTCACTGCACTCAAATGCATTCCACAGTAACCAGATCTCAATTAAATTGAGCACCTTTGGGATGTGGTGGATGTGCAGCCAACCAATCTGCAGCAACTGTGTGATGATGAATGTTTCCAGCACCTTGTCGAATCTATGCCATGAAGAACGAAGGCCGTTGTGAAGGCAAAAGGGGGTCCAAACCTCATGAGGAAACAAATGAAACAATTGAGGTGGCTAGTGAGTATATATTTGGATATGTTTTTGTACTTTTTGACATATTAAAACAGCATCACTTCTTTTCAGTTTCTTCTTGTGTGATTTTTGCAGTGTGTTTGGGATCAGTGGCCAAGCTTCTTGAGACTGGGAATCTGTTCTTTCAGTTTTTGGGTAAGCAAACTTGTATTCACAGCACTATTTATTAATGTCATCACCCACCCCATTTACTCAGGCAGCCTCATATGTGCAAGCACTCCCACCTGATGATGATGCCACTGTGTGGTGGTCATGGCCAGGTCCGTGCCAGCCCTGAACCCCAACTCATGCTTGATTTTCGTTTCCTCTGTCCAAACATAGTGCTGTCGGTATTCATCAGGCTTCTTTTCAGGATTATGTTGCACTTTTGTGACCAGTGTGTTTTTTCTTGATCACCATCTGTGGACCTTGTCCTTGTATCTTGTCCTTCACATGAGCAAACAATAAAATCCAGTTTTCCGCAGACAATATAAGTGCCAAAAAAAACCCCACTTATATATTTTTTTTTAATTCCAAAAGCTCGGTAAATAGCAAAATGTACAATTTTCTTTTCAGAGCAGTAATTGTGAGTTCTAATGCTGCATGCAGACAACCCACCCACTGCTGCAGCTATGCTTCAGCTTATATTTGAAATCCTTGTCATGCTTATACACCCTGTCCTGTCTTTATTAAGTATCACACTCTGGTTTCCATCATGTTCAGGCGATTCCCTACCCTAGCCAAGCTCCTTTAAAAACCTCGTTCATGCATTTATCCTTAATTGTAAATTACATGTGATCTGATGCTTTGCGGTTGTATTTGTGGATAAATATTGTACATAGCTGTAAGATCAAATACCCTTCACTAATACAACTGTAAGATGAAACAATTTTGAAGCTGATGGTGTTATTTTTAGGAGGGGAAATATCTAGTATAGTTGTTTATGCATTGTTTATGTTCTTTAGCAAAGCCATTTACAATAAGCTCCATATGTTTGCATGCCAAAAGGCATCCTGGCTAATGACCCATTTCACTCTAGAGTAAAATGGAGCTCCTCATCTCGGTCTCGGCACAGAGGAGCAAATAATCATATTATCCATATATTTATTTTTCCTTATTTTCTGTTAAATATATGCAAAATGGCCATTGTGTTACACTGTACATTATTACAGCTGATCCATTTGGTGCGCTGCCTTTTTAATGTGGCAGGGTTTATATACACATCACTACTGACGAGGTAACACAATACATGGCTGTTGGACATGTTGTTCAACACGTAAAACATTGCACACTAGTTTCAGATTTGGTAGCTTTTGTTTTAAATTGTATTATTTGAGGGGCAGCCAATTAGAAGACAGTTGCTTTAAGGGTAGCATTAAAGGAAGAGGTGTTATAATTACTCATTTAAGATGAACTGAGGGGCTACACCAGAGCCCAGTATAAGATGAATAAGGAACTGTGACTCATGCAAAGCTGATAGAGGTCAAGAATAAATATATGGGCCTACAATTAGCATAATGGAGCCACTTTAAGATAGTTGGAAGCCAAATCTGAATGTGCAAGTTTAAAAAAAGCATAAAAAAGTGGTTATATTTTGTAAAACTATATGGTAAAATCACCAGCACTGAATGTACATTTCCTTAGCCTGTAACTCCACAACTATGAAACTGCACAGGAGACAGCAAGAGAAGAAACTCACCTTTACAATCTGACATGGCTTCAGTTTGATTCTTCGCTCTTTGCCCCAGTTGTGTCCTGCTCCTCTTCACCCCAACTGACATGTGGAAAACTTCTGGTGTCAGATTTAATCGCCTTTTCCTCCAGACAGATGGTTGGACAAAGAGACAGTGCTGTGTAGGCTGGAGCTTGGTGGATAAAGGTCATGGTTGAGATGAAGATTTAATGATTTTGTTTTGCTTCTATACCACATTCTGCTTGTCTGGGATTTATTTTAATTCCTCACACAGTATTAGTTGTCTGTCTTGTCAGCATCGCTGCAAAGTCTTCTGCACCTTAATTGGAAAGAGAAAGACATTTGTCTGGCTTAAAGTCTGTTGAATCCTGGCATAATCTCTTATAATTTTAATTGTACTCTCCCTCTCTCTCACCCTTTCTCTGTGTGTGTGTGTGTGTGTGTGTGTGTGTGTGTGTCTGCATCTGTTTGCGTCAAATTTAATTTGTCAGTTAAGTTTATGGACTTTCTAAAATTAATTTGTTTTCTTCCTTAAGTTTAGTCCCTCAGCATCTGAAGTGTTGCATAATCACTTGTTTATTCTTGTCAGCTCAGTGCAGTGTGTTGATGTGCAAGGCAGGTGAGCGTGTTTATGTCAAACCTTGGGTGCATTTATTTTCATCGGCTGGATGCGCTTACTGTACACCCAGCCCTGTAGAATTTATATCAGCTCACACTTAAGACCCGTTTCTGTGAGTCTGTTCTGAACACAGATCAGTCTGGAACCACACGACTGACAGCATGAACAATAAGCAGCCAAAGTGCCAATGACTCTAACAGCTCCACCAATATGGCCAGAAATCAACTGTAATGATGTGGTTAGCAACAGTGTGTTGAACAGTGTGAGCTGTGTGTGAAACAAGAAATCTGTGTCCCCCCAGCAAACCTAAATGTCCCCAACAGTGTTTCAATTATATGACAGAGGAGACCTGAGATCACCTAGAAAGCTCCCGTTGGTTCATTTGTGACTGGTGCACTCTTAGCTAGTTTAATTCACGTTGAGAGATCATCTGGGACTCTTTCTTTGGGAAGCAACAACTGAACAGCCAGTTCATCAGAGTGGCCATTCCTAAACTTAAGACTCCCGCTGTGAAATCTGCAAATGCTCTGTGGCCACCAAAACCTTTAATCACCACACCCAGGATGAAGAATTTTCTTCTTGGTGTTTTCACTCATTCGTTTGTTCATTCTTCTGACTGCTCGTTGAGGTTTTGTCATCTCTCTGTTCTTTTTTTTTTGTTTGTTTGTTCTGTCTTTGCTTTCTATCATGCACACATGGGTATGTGTAGGCATGAACTCTGCTTACCTCCTCAGGCTCCTGCTGGCACACCTGTGTCACATTGCGCACTCATCTGCACTATTTAAACCTGGTTCACCTCGCTGCTCATTGCCAGATTGTTGTGCTACTGAGTGTGGTAGAGTTGCTCACTCCACCTTTACTTGCTACTGTGAAATTTACCTTGTTACCTTTATTTACCCTGCCTCATCCTCCTTTGTCAAAGGAAACCCACCTACCACACCACTCTGCCTGCCCTCGTAAATCCTTGCCCACCTTACTCTTGCTCCCTGCCGGAGAACACACCTGCAGAAACAGGAAGCCTGGGAAACAAATCTGTGTAGTGACTGGGGAAATTTGGGAAAACCTACGTGCTTTTGGATCTGTGGACTCAAAACTAAGGAAAGAGAGACAAAAGAGAACCTCACTGACTAATTCACTCTTTGAAAACACTTTGCAAGATCTTGACCTGTTGTGCTTTACCTCAGTTGTCTCATTAAAACCTGCTGAACAAGTTTCTTCTCCATTAACAACTTTACATCCACCACATAATAGACACTCCTCCATTTTAGTTCTTTTCTGCTAAAGTTCAGGATGAAAAGCAGGTCAGAAAATGAAGAATAATGTGTAACTATTGAATCCCATGGCTTAGTTCTGATTATTATTTTTTTTTAGATATAACTATTTAATAGCTATTTTCTTCTTCTTCTTTTTTGTATTAGGCTTCAAATCTGCTTATTTCTGTTGTAAAGTTGGGTTTTTAAATCATCAGTCTATTGGGATTGAGTCACCTCTGGAGCCGGCCTCAAGCCGCCACTCAAGGAAGTGTAGTTTTTGTCATTTTGTGTAGGCTTTGGAGGTTGCTGCTTGGTTTTAACGCAGCTCTGTGTCACTCAGTGTATGACTTTATCTGCTGTCGATGCTGCCTTAACATGATTGATTAGTACATGTGCAGCATGTTAATGGCTCACTGGCTGCTTTCATGGATTGTTCTTTGTGCCCTGTGTATAATTATTGTTCATTGATTTGGTGTCAGCAGTTCTCAAACAGTTCACTTCCTGTCGTGCATCTGGTTGGTCTCATCAACTCCTCCCATGCAATGTGATGGCAACATAACATTTCATATATATCATAATATTCAAGTTTTATGGATATAATTTACGTGAAATTAAATGGGTCATTTTAGCCAGTTGGTAGCTGGTTGTTAGGCAACATGATGACATCATAATATCTGATATACATAAAAAACCTTCAGGGTCCTAAGATGTACCTGTTGACCAAGTGTGGCTGCTGAACTTCTGATTGTGGAAATGAGCTGTTTGAGCTCCTCCCCCTTTGAGCCAACTTTCTTCTAATTGGCTGCACTTTGAAAACAGAAGGTTTGAAAAGCAGGTGGAAAGAGCTTCTGTGCTCACAGTTAAAGCTGTCTGACTGAAACTGCCTGAATCTGTAGCCTGACTTTTTGACTCACAGGGTCAACTTGTATATATGGTGACCTAGTTTGAAATCCTGGTCACGTTCAACATGGGCATTCGCCATTTTGACTTTTCAGATATGACGGAAAATAAAGACAAACATAATGGGTCATCTTTAAGAGATAAATGACTGCAGAAGCCAAGTGAGTTCAGCTGTGGGGTAACTATGTTCTGTAGCTAACCGTACATAAAAAATAATGTAATGTTATGTAAATAAGTTGTAATTGTCTGCTGTTCATTCTAATGATCAGCCAGAAATGATCAACTACATTTTGAGATACATAAAGTTTGTCTGAAACAGCTTTGACTGTACCGCAGCAAAGACGAATCCATAACCACGAGTCTGTAACCTAAAACTGAAGTGCCATGTGGCCCGGCTTGGCATTATAATAATGCAGCTGGTCCTGTTGGTGGGTGGGAGGCTAGTGAGGAATGATGTCCTGGATTTTGCAAGTGTTCCAGTTATTTATGTTACATAACAGTCATTACATTCAGAGGTTTTTTTTGTTGTTGTTGTTGCAATGATGCATGTGTTGGTAACTAATGAGAAAACTTGCATATGAAATTTGTTACTGGAATATATTATTCTGCATATGTTAAATAAAAAAAGCAAAACACTGTTGAATCCAATCCAACTTTATAGCGCACCTTAAAAACATCATAGTGGACCATATGTTTTTCAGCATGTTCCCATCATGTTTTTAACCCCCTTTTGTAAAGCAGTGGTTACTCTTCATTACACAACTGCAGCACACAGCGGCATATTGATTCTTCCACCATACGTGTGCTTTTTTTGTTCTTTCCGTGTTGTTCTTATTGCTGGCCAGATGAATGCCCGACATGACATTCTTCTGATTTCCATTCTCTGAAATAGAAGCTTCTGAGGTCCAATTAACCAGCAGGGCCATTAGCCTGCCAGTCCGGCCTTGACGAGGCAGCGGGGGCCTTCCGCTGTTTTTCACTGCAGGATCTAATGATGCTTATCAGAGTCAGCTGATCTTGGGAACATACATTATTTTTTAAAACTACAGTCAGAGCTGACAAATCATCTCTGCAAAATGAGAGGAGGTCTGTCATTAGCAGCATTTGAAAGGTCTTAATAAAAAAAAAATGGGACATGTTT
This sequence comes from Archocentrus centrarchus, assembly GCF_007364275.1. NCBI lineage: Eukaryota > Metazoa > Chordata > Actinopteri > Cichliformes > Cichlidae > Archocentrus > Archocentrus centrarchus. The sequence goes on along the minus strand of NC_044362.1, from coordinate 28,685,905 downwards.
TTTAGACAGCGGTGCTTAGTCATCGCTCTGTAAATACCAGGGATGTGAGCTATCCTGATACGTCTTTCAACCTTCACCGTCAAAACAGCCTCAGCAATTAACACGCTTCCCTTCAGCGACTTCAAAAGCGATTTGGTTTCTTTTGTCTTATATGGGCTCTTAGAAGAAGCTGAAACCAAAGGATTTCCTTTACAAGGCTGTCTTTGTGTGTTTTGGATTAGCATATTTTACGAAGGTCAAGGCTAAAGAGGATGTTTGAAAGGCCTGATTCCTACTTTGGTTCGTCAGAGGTCAGTAAACAGCATGTGATGACAAAATACTTGTACCTGACCTCTGATATGTGGGAAACAGAGTCCCACGAGACACAACGCACACAAATCGTTAAGCTCTTATTAGCTGCATCACTAAAAGCTTTTCACATCAATAGCAGGTCTGGGCTTTATGCCATACAGCCTCTACAAACCTGCAACACTGGCTGATATTTAGGATTTACAGCAGGAATTCACCTCCCAAAGGAAGTAAATGACCAGCTTGAAGATGGACGGAAGCAAAGTGGCCACAAATGAGATAATTGGTGGGTGTTAGTGAACGCTCGGCGAGGACAATGAGTCGAAGCGTTGCTAATACTTTCAGGTACGAGGCTCCGGTTCACTGTGATCTCTGTATTTTTATCTTCCTCATTCATATTCCAGACAAGATGCTCAGACTGTGTCAAATGGGTAATAATTGCACAGAGCAAAGAGAGTCCCACAGCCAATGTGATGTGACTGAGCCCAGTCCACCTCTGAGGATGGGAGGAGTGGTAGAATGCCAACAGTATGCAAACCACAGCTATGCTTCATTATAGCTCCAGACTCTCATTGGCTGATTTCAGATTAAGCTGGGACTCATTTTTTTTTTTTTGTGATCGCCTTTGCGTAGGCTTAACATCTACTGTATATTGTAAATGATCAGCTTCACTTTCTGTTGATGAGTTGAAACAGAATCAGGTCATACGCAGCAATTCATACAGAGGCATAAAATACGCAGCCGGCCACGAACTTGCTGAGGGAACTTCTAATTATAGCATCAGCTAATTTCTGGTTTGAAGTTCATTAAAAGCTGCAGTATTTATTTATTAGAACAGAGAGGATAGAAGACAACAAACACCATGACAAACAACACATGTAAACTACGACCTTAAATACACAGGGGACTAATTGGGGAAACACAACACAGGTGGGGAAAAACAAGTGAATAGAATCAAACTAACGAGACAGAGCGGAAGCAAAATTAAACACAATGCACAGAATATGAGAGACTAGCAAAATAAAAGAAGTAACTAAAAACCAGAGACAATGACGAACATATGAACTTGACGGAAAAGGGAAGGCAAAGAAAAACAACAAGAGACAAAACCAAACAACCCCAAGCAGAATGCTATTTGAGACCTTAACATTAGGATTAATTGGAAGTTAATAGGCATTAACTGAAACTTGAGGACTAAATTATAACCAAGAACTCAGAAACCCACACACACATAGTCCAAAACATAATTACAAAAACACAGGAAATCATACATAAGAAACACCCTTATGAGGGAAAAAGAATAAACTCAAAACACCAGGTTGTGTGCTTGTGTTTGTGTTTGGACTCCAAATATTTTGCCCTTTAGCTGGTAAATGCTCTGCTAACCTGTCTCCAGCTGTGTCTGCCTGGCTCTTGGCACTGATGAGACGGAGTATAGAGGATTTACGAGAACCTTTTTTTGCTGAAAACAGCTGCTGATGACACTGATGACAGAGGGTAACCCAAAACAGTACATTTGTGAGTGGGAAAAGCAAAAATAATGAGTTCAAATATGCCAAAAACTTACTGCTGAACTTCAAGGAGCTGCTGAGTTACATTTGATTCATGTTATCATAGAAACAGTCATAGAAAATGGAATGTGCGAACTAAAGCTCTCTACATCAGTCAGTCACTTCTGAATTTAATGGGTCCATTTGCAAAAAGTGAACACTTTCTACTTCCAGCTCATAGTGCTTATTGTGTATTTTGCATTTATGTATACATTATAAACTTTATACTAAGGCTGGAGGCACCACATACACAGTCTTCTCAGTGCTACAGGTCAACAAAGTCAAAAAGGTCAGGCCAGAATGATGCAGGAAAATAACATTTATCACCCCTGTGCCTTTAAATACTTTTTAATAAAGTTCAAAATGTCTTTAACACCATGATCTTTAACACTCCATCTAAAAGTGATGAGAACAGTTCAGCTGCTAGCAGTCCCTTACTGTAACTTTAGCATGTATCTATATGCAGTAATAAGAGGGTCCTGGGACAGTAAAGTCTTGCAGTGGGTTGTACAATGATGTAAAACTTTTTTAAACACTGTACCAAAAACCATTGCCAGATTTAGAAGAAAAAAAAAAACTGGCATATTTTCAGAGATTAAAAAGTGGTCAGATGAAACCAGCCCTATCTGCCTGGCAGCTATGTTTTCTTAAAGGTTTATATTAACAATTGCATCTACAGTATTGTTATCTAAACTAGACAACATCCTGGACTGATGACACAAACCGCAGTCTCCGATGTCTCAGACATGCACTTGTCCAACAGGCCTCCCACTGAAGAATGTCGTTGATTGCTCTTACTGTGTGAAAGCAACCATGTAAGCCTTTCTGTGAACAACATATCAAACATTTCCCAGTAAAAAAAAAGCAGTTTCTCACTCTTGACATGGAGACTGGAGTTCAAACTGGGAAATGTTTTTGAATTTTGTTTCAATCGCTGGTTATCTTCACTTGTGATTAGATGAGGTTTTCTATCATGTTAGAAAGCGGCATCTTCCTGTGTGCCACAGTGTTGAATTATCAGTTAATTCAATTTTATTTATATAGCGCGAAATCACAACAGACAGTCGCCTCAAGGCACTAAAAGGTAACAACAGCAGTGAATAACATACTTGCACTCATTCATACAGCTGCTATAGGTCACTGACTTTTAAAACATAACTATATGTTGGAATGACTGCTTTCATAAATGACCTGCATCCTTTCTAGAGCAGGGTAGTCCCAGTCATCCAGTAGAAGAGTGTAGCACTAAATGAAATTTAAAAATCATTGTCACTAAACATTATCTGAGCAGTAATTACTGGCCATCCATTTTCTGCTGCTTATCTGGGACTGGGTTGCAGGGGGCAGTAACCTAATCAGAGAAGCCCAGACCTCCCTCTCCCCTGCCACTTCCTTCAGCTCCGCCAGGAAAACAACGTGGTGTTCCCAGGCCAGCTGAGAGACGTAATCCCTCGAGCATGAGCATATCCCGGGCTTACCCTGGGCCTCCTCCCAGTCCTAATAGGATGCCTGAACAAGCTCAGTTGACTTATTTCAGTGTGGAGGAGCAGTGGCTCTACTATGAGTCCCTGCCAAATGACCGAACCTCTCAACCTATCTCCAAGGTAGAGCACAGCCACAGAGCGATCTCATTTCTGCTGGTTGTATTGTGATCTCATTTTTTATGGTCACTGCCCAGAGCTCGTGACCACAGATGAGGGTAGGGACATAGATCAACTGGTAAAATAGCAGGTTCGCTTTCATGTTCAGCTCTTTTGACCACGACGGACCGGTGCAGCATCTGCAGTGACACTGCAACAGCACCAATCCATTTGTCAATCTTAGCTGGAAAAAGAGTGGAGTGCCCACTCTGGGTCACGGACGATTGCCCCAAGTGGAGGATCTTGGGGTCTTCTTCAAGAGCAAGGGGGTGCTAATTCTCATTCCTGCCACTTCACACTTGGCTGCAAACCGCTCCAGTGCAAGCTGGAAACGACCACCCGATGAATCCACCAGAACCATGTTATCCACAAAAAGCAGAGTTGAGAGGCCACCAAAGTGGAAGCTTTCCACCACTTGGCTAGTACTTCTGCCCAGAACACTTATGAACAGAATCAGTCTGTCACCCCACAACAATTACGACTCCTAGAAAAATGTATTAAATTCATCAACAACATCAAATTACAAAGTTATTTGTATTTTTAGGATTAAGTACACACAATTTCATGTAATCTGGGTGAACTGAACCTTTATTAATATTTGTTTAAGCCTGCTCTATAAAGCCTTGGGTTCACAAGAGCGGAGACTTCATTTCTAAATCACCTAAATAAGTTCTTAATTGTTAAACACAGCAGTCATTCAATCACAATTAGATTCTGATCTGCTCAATGTCAACATAATGGCCCCAGCTTTCATTTCAATATTTATTCATTACCGAAAGAAATAGATGATGTGGTGAGAGATTTTTTTTTTTTCCGCCGCTTTGGTCGGGTCAGGGCAGCAGTTAATTCTACCATGACAAAAAGCGAATATTAAGCAGCTAATTAGTCTTAGCAGAACATAAATGAGTGTAGCTGTGATTAAATGACTTGCTGAATCTCAGCTGCTAAGCACCTGCTTCAGAACCTTGGAGGAGACTGAAAAGGAGTTTGAAACTTAAGATAATATTTTAAAGAGAAGTTATAGAAAAGATATATGACTCTCTCGTGGTCTCGTGCGTGAACTCTCTCATTTCCTCAGACCTCACCACTTGATTTGCCTTCCAGGCTGTATAGAAAAAATAATCCATTAACGCTAAACCTGCAGCTACCGAAGCACTAACAGCTTCGCTCTAATTTACTATAGTCCTTAGTGTCTAATTTGGCATTAATCAGTTCAGCTCGTGCAGACCACAATTCAAACAGCTCTTGGACCAAATAAGCAGGTCTGCAGTTAATGCCAAGGATCATTACAGCAAAATAATTTAGTTCTTCCGAACGTTGAGCTCGGAGGGAAAGTCACAATTCAAATGTAACAGTGCAAGCAAAACATTGTGACACTGAATCAACAGACGAATGGTGACATTTTGATGGTGAGTGCAGGGACAGACCAGAGCTCTGAGAAATGGTGAAGACTGCCCATAAAACTGCTGAATTTCTCTATGACTGTTTGACCTTTTATGGGAAAGTGCTGATGGAAAATGAGGTGTTTAACTTATTCTCTGTCAGTCTGAACATTACTGTCAGCATAGATTGAGCCTGACCTTTGACGGGCATGAGCTGGGAAATGACGAGGACCTGACAGTTTTACAGTGTTATCATTTCAAACGCATCACATTCTTGTTCAAAGAAACTGCAGTGTAAAGTGTCACCATATAAGGCTTCAATAGGACCTTGGTTTGATGTTACGTATATCGTAATGAAGGAAGCAAATGTTTAAGATGAACTGGTACAGTAGCAGCAGCAGCAGAGGATGAGGAGGTGCTTTTTAAATTACAGCAACAGATTATCAAAACAGTTTTCCAAATTTGATGCTGTCCATAAAACAAAAGAAGCTTCCCGCAGTCCTCATTAACCTAATTTCTAGCAGCTGCATTAAAAAGTTAGTGTAGATCACACTTGAGTCTTATGGCTGCAAATATCTAAATATTTTGGTATCAAAATAGGTATAGGTTCTAACAGGTTCTTCCTGTACTTGTGCTACAATCAACTGATTTCAGTTCATGTGCATGGGTGAGTAAATTGGTGGAAAATCTACATTTTTTTGAAGAATGGAGATATGGACATGACTTTGATTTTTATGGCACAAAAGAACAAGAGCACATTGGTAAAGTGCAAACTGCATCCAGGACAGAAACAATTGCAGTACACAACATTGGATCTTTGCAAGCATTTGCACAGATAGCATGCTAAGACAAAGCTAGTGAAGAACTCAGAGTGAGTGTGCGCTGGTCCCAGGCCAGCCAGTCACACCCTGAGCTTCAACAGGTTTTAAACTTTGCTTTGTTTAAATGTAAACTGTCATGAACTGCTGTTAGCCAGACCCGAATGCAGGAGTTGGCAGACAGGACATTCTCAAAAAGCAGCTTTAATTTTTTTTCATAAACACAAAAAATCCAAACAATGGCAGCACCGGAGCCAAGAATGTAAACACTTGGAATAAAGGAGAGCAAGGAATCATGCAACTACAAAAAACACAGAGAAGAGGAGCACACAAAAGATGGGATAAAGGACAAGACGAGATCCAGACAATAAATACACACCAGATAATGAGCAGAGAGGTGGGAAACATAGCAGGAACAAGGAACAATGAGACGAGGGAGCTTTAAACTAGATACAAAGCACAGGAGCATTAAAGCCACCAAAGTAAAACAGAAAGTAACCGATGACAGACTCACACATGCAAACATGACATAGAGACAAGACTGCAGGAACAGAATGGGAACACAAAAAGGGAACTAACAAACCTATAATTAATAAAGCACAAAAACTCACAAGCACAAGAGAACATGAGATCAAACCACAAACAGAAGACTATGAGGCTTGAACATAACCTTTCTCAAACCCAAAGACTCAGGAACCATGACATAAACACTAAAAGAAAGCTGGTATGTGTTTCCTCATTAAGATCAAGATTTGTGTCGGTGTGTGGGACTGTAGCCTCAGGTTTATATTGTTAATTATTATTTGACACTATTATAATTTTTGACAATATGTTTCGGGTCACATTATAGACTAATACAAAAGTAATGTAACGAGTAATGTAGCAAATTACTTTCTCCAGTGACGTAACTAATGACTTTAAAAAGTAACGAGTAATACATTGACCTCGTTTTGAGTAATACCCCGACACTGCAATTGACTCCAAAGTTTAGCTGCGTATGTCTTGATGCCTGTTCAATAACCCAAGCAAGGAAATCCCAGAAAGTGGATTCAGTTCACACAGTGTTTTCAGTGGGATAAATGTTTCATCACTCATCCAAGTTGCATCCCAATTGAATCAAATTTCTGGGTTTTGCCGCATGGATCTCAGCTTCCTTAGCTTTTGTATTGGTTTTCCAGTTCAGCCTATTGGGCATGCAGATGCCCAGGTACTCTGTCTGTCCTGTCCCAGAATAGATAGAGTATAATACTGATCACATCAGTGACAGAGCTGCAGATGTGAAAAGAGATGCATCTGGTGTTCTAAGGACTTTGTTGTTTCAGTAGTTATACAGTATTTTCCTAATATCTACTCATCTTCTGCCACTTTATCTGCTGCTGTGTTTGTTGCCTCTGTATGGAATGACTAATGCTGAGAGTTTTGATAATGGAAACGGAAACCTTCTCACCTGCCGCGGAATTGAGGTCAAAACTTTCACAAGATTTGTTTTGTGGAGTACAGCTGAATCACATCAGCCGCACATGAGCACCTTGTGGAATCTTACATCGCCCAGATCCCCTCCTTTCTCAGTGGTCAGTAATGGATGTTTACACGGAAGGAGAAATGGTTTGCTCAGATCATCTCTATTACTGTCAGTGGAGAAGATTGGTGGAGGTGAAATAAGTATCTGCTGTGACAGCAAGAAGCCCAGCTGAGAAAAATGACAGACTGACAGGAAGACAGAAAAAGGAGGAGTGAGGGAAAGAAGAAAAATGAGCTGATGCGAGAAGGACAGTTAAGACGAAGCGTTGATGGTGTAGACACACTGAAACAGGAGGAGCGGTGCAGGAGGAAATTACATATGCAAAGCAGAAATTTAATCTGAATGGCTAATGTAGCCTAAGGCAGTGCAATATGCATTAAGAGTTAGTAAAGATCTGGACATCATGTTAATACCAAGGAGTGAAACAGGTTATTGGAATAAGTAGTTGTCAAAGTATATATATGGGCAATTTCCTTTTCATAGGTTTGAGCCTCGAAACCAGTCCAGTACTGCAGTTTTGTAAAATGACATGCAAAACCCTCAGAATACTGTAGTTTTGACTATAGGACTCTTCCATCCAGCTTTGTACAACTGAAATGGCTTTTCTAATTATAATTTGTAGTAGGGATGGGACGATATCACTTTTTTATGTCCGATACCGATACCAATATTTTACATTTGGATATCGGCTGATACCGATATAAATCCGATATTTAAAAGGCATTTAAAAACATAAAAAAAAAGAAGTCAACAGTCTCTCACACAACAAAATCAAAGTCTTTTAGTTGTCCCACATACAAGACTAAGGACCAGGGCGGACAGAGCTTTTTAGGCAGTGGCACCAAAGCTCTGGAACTGTTCACCACTCCAGCTCCATTTAGCTGACTCTGTGTCATCATTTAAAAAATAGTTGAAAACTCTTCTGTTTAACCAGGCTTTCTGGTTTCTGACTTTATTTTTATTCTTTTTCTTTTAATATGGTAATGTTATTATGTTTTTAACATAGTGTTTTCTGGGGGTGTGGGGGGGTGATATTGTGTTTTAATTATTGTACAGCGCTTTTCTGTCTGTGAAAAACGCCATATAAATAAACTTTACTTACTTACAACAATAACTGTCACCTGAATCCTGTTGCTTCTGTGTGAGAAGGTGATGCTTATGGCATGTTGCAAATTTCATTAGGGCTGCAACTATCGATTATTTTAGCAATAAAATAATATTGATTACCCAAGTAACTGGATAAGAAATACTTTTTTCATATTAACAGTTCATCTGCATATTTTAACTTCCGTACTGCAGTTTTTCCCTGTGTGAAACAAACAGGGTGGATGGAGCAGCTACAAAGTTCTCTTTTCTTCACTTACTGATCAGGTGGTTGATGAAGGATCTCCAGCTGTTTCCCAGTAAAGGTTTAATGGAGGTTACAGGGACGAAAAGGCTTCTTTTGGACACTAGAAAAACATTTCCTTCTGCTCCATCTGAGTGCACCGCCTCCGCCTCTTTCCGCTTGTGAAGACAGACTGCACGTAAATCAGCTGACTGCTGCTGTTGCGTCTTCAGTGTTCACGTGAAAAACTAGGGGCTGCATGAGCGCAATCTTGTAATGCTTTATATTCACAAGCATTCTCCTAAATACGTTTCTACTGCAGGTCTATATTTAGTCACAAATCAGAGATTAAAGTATCAAAAATATTTTGACGGGGAAGGGGTCCTTCCGGTACCGGACAGTCACTAGTGCTAATAGATGCGCTCGCTAGTAGTATGTCCGGGAGCTGAAGTAGAGAAAAAAATAACAGCTGATTCTCAGCACAGCGAGCAAAACACACAAACAAGGCAGAGAGCGGTGGAGGCGGAAAAACATGTCAGCGATGATCGCTCAGTGTCAAAGGGAATCCGTCGCAACGACGGAGGATCTGAGGGGGTTGTTTTCTAACTCCTGATCCCCCATTCCATTCCAGCAGGTGGCGGTAATGCAGCTCTAAGCTGGTTTGGTCAACCGCAAACCGACAAGAAGAAGAAGACGACTGAGCCCTGTAATGCAGCTAATGTGAGCGAAACGTTATTTAATGTATCGGATTACATTTTTTAAAATTTCTTTCCGATATCCGATCCAGTAATTTAGGCCAGTATCGGACCGATACCGATACTGAATATCGGATCGGCGCATCCCTAATTTGTAGCATGGTTAGACTACAACTGCAATCAAGAGAGTTTCGTGACTGCAGACTTCACACCATCCATAAACTGAGTGCCTGGAGCCTATTTAAGCCACACCTGTGGTAAAAATTTCATGCAAATTCATCCACAATATTTTAAGTAATTCTGCTGGATAACAGACAATCTAAACCAATCATATAACCCTCTCGGCAGAGGTGACAAGGTTTTAGGGTAACAATATTACAATGAACCTCAGATAAAAGACAGTAATATAAAATTTGGGGGTGCCACACTTGTGTTTATCCTCTTTTAGCTTCAGAGTCTCTCTTTTTAGCTATTTTGTAACATATCAGTGAGAACATTTCAATGAATGGGTCAAGCACTATGCTTCTATAAGTGTTCATTTGCACCAAAATCCATTTTCAGGAAGTCTTATTTACACTTTCAACCATATTTAATCAAATACTGTAACTTGTCAACTCACCCTGGCAGTCACTGATGGCCCAGCAGCAGTTCAATATGTGCAGTTATTACTAAAGATACAATGAAAAAGCAGCAATCCATACCTTCACAATGAAATGATTACCTATCCCTCTGTTATATTAGGTGCATTAATGACTTTTGCTGCTGAACAGAGGCTGAGGTTGAGGCTCAAGTGACTCTACAGATCTACTGGTACACTAAATCAACCAGTGGGTATGTTTTTTGTTTGTTTTTGCTCAGCTGGCAGAGCTGTGACAGAATATCTATCTGAATTTATGGGTTTGATCACAGCTATAACTTAATTTGAGTGGAGCCAACAATGAAATTGTTTGCACAGACAAAGAACCTTAGTACAGTTGTCATCTCGGATATGCACAAAATATTCTTCATGGTTTAGATTAATAGGAAGACAAGGTGGGCATTATTGTTTTTAATGTGCCGGATTAAAGTTGTGAAGAGACATATTTTATCCCAGGCCACAGGTTTTTCCTAAACCTAAGTAATGGTTTTGCCTAAACCTCACCCAGTTGTTTTTGCACCCTAAACCTATATGACAATGGGGAGGACACTTAAAAGGTAGAAAAAAGAAAAAAAAAAAACAGGAAGCAGGGACAGTAGAGACACACAAGTTTAGAAATATTTTCAAAATAAAACAGGATAACAAAAGGATATTAAAATGCAAATTCTTGCCCACCTGGAAAACTAACCACAGCCTGCTGGCAGACAAATGTGAGACTTACTCCATCACCAGACCTTTAGCCTCCCAATGCAGCCTTTTTTTTTCCCCTTTAAAAGTTGAATTCTATTATAACAATATTGCTCTAGCTGATGCTTTAAGGTAGTGCCACACCCTGTGTCTACCCCCCGCAATGCCAACAAGATCTGACCGAGTAGCAGTTGGCACTCTGAGGTGAGAATGTGTGGAGTGGGCTTTGATGAACTAAATGTAAATTTGCTTTTTTATCCAATTTTAAGACATCTCTGCAATGGGGGAAATAATTATTTGATCTCTTGCTGAATTTGTAAGCTTGCTCACCTCCAAAGAATTGAACAATCTCCAATTTTTATGGAAGTTTCATTTTAATGGAGAGAGATGGAATGCCAACCAAAAATCGAGGAAAAAATACACATTACATAAAAGTTATAAATTGATTTGCATGTCATTGAGTGAAATAAATATTTGATCCCCTACAACCCAGCCAGAATCCTGGCTCCCACAGATTTGCTACAATCAATGAATCAGTCAATTACAGACACTCAGGATCTCAATTCATTACGTGTATAAAGCACATCTATCCACAGAATCAATTTCTTTCATTCCAGCCTCCTCACCACCACGGGCAACACCAAAGTGCTGACAAAGGATGTCAGGGATAAGATTGTAGACCTGCACAAGGCTGGAATGGGCTAAAAGACCATCAGCAAGAAGCTTGTGATGGTCATAGAGCTCGTGATTATTCAGAAATGGAAGAAATACAAAACGACCAACAGTGACATTAATCACCCTTGGTCTGGGGCTCCATTCAATATCTTGTCTTGTGGTGTGAGAATGATAAACCACAGTTGCCGGGAACCCCATTGGTATCACATTGGTAACACTACGTCATAATGGGTTGAAATCTTGCAGTGCCAGCAAGGACCCCTGCTCAAGAAAGCGACATGTACAGGCCCATCTTAATTTTGCCAGTGAACATCTGAATGATTCAGAGAAGGCCTGGGAGAAAGTGCTGTGGTCAGATGAAACCAAAATCGAGCTCTTTGGAATCAGCACAACCCTCTGTGATTGGAGGAAGAGAAATACTGTGTGAGACCCAAAGAGCACCATCCCCACAATCAAGCACAGAGGTGGAAACTTTATGCTTGGGGGCTGTTTTTCTGCTAAGGGTACAGGGCAGCTTCACTGCCTTAAGGCACCAGTGGACAGGGCCATGTACCCTAAAATCTTGGATGAGAACCTCCTTCCCTCATCCAAAACACTGCAGATGATTGGGTCTTCAAATATGACAGTGATCCAAAACATACTGCCAAGGCTACAAAGGAGTGACTAAAGAAGAAGGTTAAGGTCATGGAGTGGCCTAACCAATCTCCTGACCTCAACTGAATGGAAAATCAGTGAAGGGAGCTGAAGTTTTGAGTAGCCAATAAATCTAAAGGATTTAGAGAGTTTCTGTAATGAGGAGTTGGTCCTGAGATGGGTGCAAAACTTGTGACATGGTGACAAGAAAAATCTTACTGCTGTGCTTGCCAACAAGGTCATGTTTTACTTGGGGATCACATACTTTTTTCATTTAATGACATACAAATCAATTTATAACTTTTATGTAATTTTTTTTTCTGGATTTTTGGTTGATATTAAGTGTCTCTCTCCATTAAATGAAACTATAATAACATTTTGGAGATGGTTCTTATCTTTGGAAGTAAGCAAACGTACAAATTCAGCAGGGGATCAAAAAATTATTTCCCCCACTGTGCTTGATTTCGTGAAAAAAAAAAAAAAAAACTTCCCCCATTCAATTTCCTGTCCTTACCGCTATCCAGTGACAACTGAGGTTTGCTCTTATCAGTTTCTGTACACTATTCAGTTTTCACTTTGATTTGTTTCGTCATGTCCTGCATTGATCTTTGGTCAGGAAATAAGCACTTTTCCCTAGAAAGTCCTGCCTGTCCTGGGCGTTCAACCTCATCTTTCAGTTGAGTCCTCATTTTCCGTGATCTCCAGTATCGCCCACTGTGCTCTTAGCAGGTTTACAGCCTGGCCTTGACCAAATCCATCAGTCTTTTCAAGGTGCTCAGTAAGCTGTGGACAATCATTCTAGTAATAGCAGGTTTGGTCCACTCACCAGCTTCTTGTCCTTTCACACTTTCTAGACAGCCTCTCTCTTTTAGCAGAGTTTTGTTTCAGATGAGAGCAGCCGCCAGTCACAGTTGACAGGTCGGAGATGCTCAGAGGTTGTTAGGACTCTGAAGCCTCCTGCTGTGAACCTCAGGGTCTAATATCACGCTTCACAACACTCAACAGGCACCCCAGCAGGATGCAAACCTCAAAAATCAGTCAGTCAATCAGGCAGTCACCCACTCAGTCATTCACTCAGCCCTGCAGTGAAGCTCAGGGCTAATGTCATGCTCCACAACACTCTCGGCAACCCACAGCCATGAAAATAGCCAGTTATTTCATGAGCCAGTAAAACATTGATAGTCAGTCGATCTAGTGAACTATCCTCCTGAAGCACTGAAAATAGCTTTACCTGATTCAAAAAGCAAAATATATACTCTATCTATAAAAATAAAAAAAAAGCCATTTATTTTCACAGATGATAAAATAACTTCTTTATATAAGATGGTTTATAATTGTGAGATAATGAAAGCACAAAACAGGGATTTTAAGCAAAATGTTGCATGCATCTCTGAATCCTACGTTTCTCTAAGCTCATAGACATCCTTTTCTGTGATTAGTGGCACTAATATAATTTCATATAAATCACTTTTTTTCTGAACATTTGCAGTGGATGAAACTATTAAACCCATGCAACAGCTTTCTAAACTACGCTTGTTATCTGGCCTACTGCTCTACAGAAAAAACAAACAGCATGGCCCTTGGTTGTAACTGTCACATGAATCTAAACTGCAATTCGAGGTCAAGAAGACCTGCTGAAGTTCAAACTGAGCATCAGAATGGGAAAGAAGGGTCATTTTTAAGTGACTTTAAACACGGCATAATGTTAGGACCAGATGGGCTGGCCTGAATATTTCAGAAACTGCTCATCTACCTGAAACTTCCCACACAACCATCTCAGAGTATCTGTAAATACGCTAAATGTCAAACCTTGAAGCAGATCAGAAGACCACACCGGATCCCACTCAGGACAGGTAAGAATAGGAAACATTAACTCACCAAAATTGGACAACAGAAGACTGGGAAAACATTGCCTGGTCTGTATTTCTTCTGCCACATTTGGATGGTAGGGTCAGAATTTGGTGTAAACAACATGAAAACATGAATCCATCCTGCCTTGTATCAACAGTTATGGCTGCTGCTGGTGGTGTAATGCTGTCTTGGTACACTTTGGACCCCTTTCTACCAACTGAACATAATTTAAATGCCACAGCCTACCTGAGTATTCTTGCTGACCATGTCCATCCTGTTATGACAACAGGATTGACAACAAATGACAACAAATTGATTTCTTGAACATGACAGTGTGTTTGCTGTACTCAAATGGCCTCCACAGTCACCAGATCTCATTCTAATAGAGCATCTTTTCGGTGTGATGGAACAGGAGATTCACATCATTGATGTGCAGCCAACAAATCTGTAGAAACGGCCATAAAGAAAGTTCTGAAGGCAAAACAGGGTCCAAGCCAGTACTAGCAAGCAGTACCTAACAAAGTGGCTGAGGAGTGTATAAGCTCTCCAGTCTTTGGCTTCATTCCAGAGAAAAGATAAGTGCAAATACATTTGTTGGTCCTCAATCGGCATTTTAAGTTATCTGAACTCAGTGTCCCTCACCTCCTCTTTAAATAGACAGGCCTAGTTAATGGCTAATTAGTGGATTTATGTAGTGCTTTTATCCAAAATGCTTTACAATTTGCTTCCCATTCACACACACACACTCACACTGCTCAATAACCTGAAACAACTATTGGGTGCAGTGTCTTGCCCAAGGACACTTTGACAAGTGGACAACAGGAACTATCAATCGAACCTCCAACCTTGAGCTACAGCACAACATCTGCCCATTGAATATATAGATCAGTTAGTTTTTCAAGCAACAATTAGTCTTTGCAACAGTAGTTGCTCAGGAAAATACATTTTTGTCCTAATGGATTCAGACTAAATCTGCAACTATAGGCAACTGAGCCCCTGTTTGTTATCAATTCCTGAATACTTAAAAGGGTCAAGAACATGTTTAATGTTTAAAGCATGCTGAATGTCAAATGTGGTATACAATTAAAATGAGCTTAATATGGCTTGCCCTTGCAGCTTAGTTATTCACAAACCAGAGCAATAGAACACACATGCTGAAACTGTAAGACCAGTGATATACTTTTGTTTATGCAGTGACAGATGGGTTCAAGGTGAAGGTGGGATTACATCGGCTCTGAGCCCCTTCTTGTTTGAAGTGGTGATGGACAGGCTGACAGATGAGGTCAGGCAGGAGTCTCAGTGCACTAAAAGTAAGATTAGGGAGCAGGTGGAAGAGAGCCTGGAGAGCTGGAGGTATGCTCTGGAGATAAGAGAAATGAAAGACAAAATACATGTAGGTGAATAAGAGGAATCGAGGTGTAGCAGTGAAGATGTGAGGAGTAGAGGCTGTGAAGGTAGACAAACTTAAATACCTGAGGTCAAGCATCCAAAGTAATGGAGAGTGCACAAGAGAGTTGAAAAAGAAAGTGCAGACAGGATGGAGTGGGTGGAGATGAGTGTCAGGGGTGATTTGTGACAGATGGATGGCAGCAAGAGTGAAACAGGAGATTTGCTAGATGGTAGTGAGACCTGCTCTGGTTTGGAGACTGTATCACTGACAAAAAGACAAAAGGCCAAGCTGGACGTTGCAGAGCTGAAGATGTTATGATGTTCATTGAGAGGGACCATGATGGACAAGATTAGAAATGAGTACATCAGAGGAAAGCTCAGGTTGAGCACTTTGGGGACAAACTTAGAGAGGCGAGTTTGAGATGGTTTGGACCTGTGCAGAAGAAGGATGGTGGATATACTGGACAAAGGGTGTTAAAGATGGGGCTGCCATGCAGGAGGAAAAGAGGACCACAGAGAATGTCCATGGATGAACTGAAGGAGGACATGCCGAAGACTGGAGTGGCAGAGGAGGCTGCTCAGGATAGCGTGAGATGGAGGCAGATGTGACCCCTAAAAGGAGGAGCCAAAGGAATATGTTTTGCTGTTCATTTCAGTTTCCTCCTCTGTTTAGCCAGCATTAGCTGACAAAAATTCCACCACCCATTCTCCCAACATGCTCATGAAAAAATCTGTAAATTCATTGCAACATTTTACTTTCTCTGTGGAAAATATCAAAACACTGAAGCACCTCACTGACTTTATATCTATTTTTTATCTTTTTCTGCCCCAAATGCCTCAGAGAAAACTATCCAGTTTAAGAGAGTTTTATCTAAACAGATAAATATAAGGGAACATGGACAATAAAAATGGTCAAAATGGACGATGCTGTCTTGGTTCAGATACATATGTTAATAATGTCTCCTTTAAAGCTCAATTCAGGATACCACTCCCCTTTACATCAAAAGAAATGAAAGGATTTTGCACACTGAGAGATAAGCTTTGAATCAGCATGACATTTCAGCCAAGCACGAGAAACTCTGTCACATCACCTGATCAGATAAAAAAAAAAATAATTGTATATCCTTCATATAGTTGAGAAAGCTTGAGGAGCACTGCTGTCTCTTATCTTGAAAGAGCTGTTAGTGTGTCACGAAAGATAAACCAAATGCTGCTTCTTACTGTAAGTGAAGTCAATGCGCACCATTCTCATGCATATTTTTGCACCTCTTGGACACTGTGTGAATAAATCTGATCTGAGGAAAGAGCAGAGATCTGAGCCATAACTTTTACAAAGAAAGAAAGAACATTTCTATTTCCGAAGTCTTTCGGTTTAAATCAGATACATTTGTAGAAGTGCAGGTAATTTATTCCTTATTTAGACATATTTCTGTGGAGACTGTTTGAATAAATTCAATAGATACTAATAGTCTTCAGAAAAGAATCTTATGCCTATTTATAGAGCTTGATTTATATTCTCCTACATGTTTTCAGCACAATAAACCAACCGAGGAAAGAAGCTTGACTCATAAGAGAAACCTGGAAAAAAAAAATCACAAACTGGTTTTGGACAACTTTTCAATATTATATGAATAGAATTATAACTCTTTAGTAAATTGGGAAAACACAAATCCAGTATAGAAATGACAGAGGTCATCTCAGCATGACATAATAAAGTAATTACTAGAACTACATAAATAGTTCCCTTTCACTTCCCCTTTCCCATTCATCGTCTTTGGAAGACAGGGTAGACCTAGAAATGAATCAGACAGACCCGGTGCACCTCACTTATAGTGAGGGTGCACTGGGAATGCCTGGCACAGGCCATGAGATCTTCAGCTCCTGCCTCCAGCAGAACTTAACCAGCATTCCGAGGGAGGCTGATGACATTGAGTCCGAATGGACCATGTTCTGCACCCCCATTGTTGAGGCTACTGCACAGAGCTGTGGCTGCAAGGTGGTTGGTGCCTCTCGTGGTGGTGATCCCTGAACCAGATGGTGGACACCGGAGACGAAGGGAGCCATCAAGCTGAGGAAGGAGTCCTATTGGGCTTGGTTAGCCGACATGAAATATAATATAAATTAAACATCTTTAGAAGCGGACATTTTTTAAGTTGCTCTTGATTACAAGGCCAGGAAACACTTCTGAAATGACTTTAAAGCCATTAAAGTGGGATTTATGCTTCTGTGTTAAACTTAGCTTGCCTTACGTAGGTCGAAACTGCAAAGTCTTCTACGCCATAGCTTGTTTGGTAACCTGAAGTGCACTTCCCTGGAAATGTAACACACAATTAAATTTCATTGCATACAGTTTGCAACAACACAGGTTGCAAAGACACAGGTTGCAACCACAAAGCTTGCAACATCTGTAGCCACTTCAGTACCTTTGTTTCCTTCTTTGCATTTCCCACTACTTCTTCTTAATTTCTTCTTTATAATTTTTTAAATTGACCAGAAGAGAATGAGTCAGCTCAAAGAGAGAAACTCCATCACCATGAAATTGCAAAGCAATCCAAGTACATGGCGCACAAGTATGAATGCTGGTAATGGCATCAGTTACTTGAGTTGGCTATGTTATAGGCTCTATGTAAATTCATCTATGTAAAAAATGCAAAAGTATAAATTACTGTACTCAGTACTGACACTAACTGAACCGGGACCTGTACAAGCAGATGACAGAACACATAATAGAGGGCTGACATTTAGCCTAAAATAATTACTTTCTGAAAAATTCTTCAGTTAGTCACTTAATCTTTGTTTAGACAAAATGCAGTTTTAGCTGTCATTTATCTGACCACCGTGTGTGTGTGTGTGTGTGTGTGTGTGTGTGTGTGTGTGTGTGTGTGTGTGTGTGTGTGTGTGTGTGTGTGTGTGTGTGTGTGTGTGTGCTGTGCACTATGCTTTATAATGTACAGTATATTGGAGACCTCCTAAACAACTCACAAACACACATGAATTTCCCAAGCCCGTGCATGTGTATGTTAGCATAGTGTGTGTCTGGTTTTGTGTGGGGTGGCTGTCTTCCTGTCTCCTATTCTGTCTGGTAGCAGTATTTTTCCTTGCAATAATCCACTGCACCTATCAACTAATGATAAGATTGTGGCAGAAATGAACTGAATTCCTCCAGAATAATTTCATCCTTTCCCAGCTCTGCTGGATGACCATCCATCCAGCCCTCAGTCTATCTGGCTTCTTTTCTGTCCTCCTGCCTGTCTGCGCCCCATGTTAACCAGCCAATATTCTGGGTAATTGAGCTATTTTGGATTAAATGTCTCTTCTTTGCTGCAACACAGCATAGCTGTACTGATAGTGAGGAAGGACTGTACAGTGGCAACAGTGACTGGAATGAGCAAACCCGCCTACACTGAACAACATCAATATAGAGTTAAATAAATAAATAAATTAGTGCAGTTACAAGTAAATCCATATTCAGTGTATCCAACATTAGAATAACGTCATTCACTTCTTTCTCTGGACTGAAGGTTGGAGACAGAGACAGAAGGGTACAGCCAGTGTTCAGGTTGATTCAGGTAATTTCATTACCATAGCTAAGCTGTTGCTCTCAATAATGGATGATTTGTGCTCTGATGACAAAATTTTTAATGAAGGTGGTAAATTGAAATGCTATTTTGGGGTTACTGAAAACCTATTTCCCTCCTTTTCTCAAATGAGGTCATTAATGAGTAAAAATAGTGAGACGCAGGTGGAATCAAAGTAGGCTATAATCTAATGATTTATATTGTCTACAGTATTAGAGTATACCATATTACAGTTTTTCTCAATGGCTTTGCTGCAGTTATTACACCAGAAAGGTAGAAAGAGCGAGGCCAGTAACACACTGTCAGTGGCAGCAGTGAAACTGCCCTTCACTCGAAAGCAAATATAACCATGTTCTCAGAGGAGGTTCAGTTGAAACATATAGAAATACAAGTTTTGTGTTTCAGGTGCATGTCATAGCACTGCTAATTATGCACAAGCATATACTATACATTTGCACTCATTGACCACTTCATCAGGCACGCTGCTAGTACATGGTTGAACCTCCTTTTGTCTTCAGAGCTGCCTTAATTCTTCACAAATTCAACAAGGTGATGGAAACAGTCCTCAGAGACATGTTGACAGCATCACACAGTTGCTGCAGATTTTTGAGCTGCTCATCCGAATTTTGCTTTCAACCACATCCCAAAGGTGCTCTACTGGACTGAGATCTGGTGACTGTGGAGGCCATTGGTGTACAGCATTTTTCCAATCTTCTATTGTCCAATTTTGGTGAGTCTGTGTGAAATGTAGCTTTAGTTTCCTGTTCAGTGTGGTCTTCTGTTACTGTGGACCATCTGCTTCAAGGTCAGATGTGTTGCATTTTCACAGATGAGTATTTTCTGCAAACCTGTTCGTAATGCGTGGTTGATAGAGTCACTTCCTATCAGCTGGCAGTAGTCTGGCCATTGTCCTCTGACCTCTGACATCAACAAGGTATTTTCTCCCAGAGAACTGCCGCTCACTGGATATTTTATTTGGACCTCTCTCTGTAATAAAACCTGGAGCTGGTTGTGAGGGAAAATCCCAGCAGGTCTGCAGTTTCTGAACCACTCAGCCCAAGAACCCTGCCACTTTCACTTACCTTTATTCCTGATACTCAGTTTGAACTTCAGCAGGTTGTCTTGACCATGTCTATATGCCTAAATGCTTTGAATTGCTGACCCGTGATTGGCCGATTGGAAATTTAAATTAACGAGCTGTTGCACAGGTGCACCTAATAAAATGGCTGCTGAATGTATGTACCAGTACATGCATGCATTAGCTTCACGAGTGTCATTTTGCATTTCACCATTTCAGCAATTTTGTAAAGTTTCAGTTGCATTTTTTATTACATTATATTTGCAATTAAATCAGAGAGAAAGGCACTTCTCTGAGACACCTTCAAAGTCCTGTTTATTCACATAAAATCATGACCACTGGGGGGTCTTTAAATGTTCTGACAGCAACAGTTGGTTCAGTTAAACCAGAGTCCTTGAACGGTAGGAGCCGCATCAGAGGGTTTCAGAAAGCACGATCATCATGTGATTCATAGACTTCACATAGTTCCTGGAGTGCTTGGAATAAGGGAACGAATGCAGAGTTCCATTTTTTGGTAATTATTGCATCAATCTGTTTTTATAACACAGTGAAGTGTATGTAGTTAAATGCTTCTATATGTATAAGCAAAATATTCAAAGATTAATGTTAACAGCAAGTATTAGCAAACCTTACATGCCTTTTTTGCATATTTAAGCTTATATTACCATAGTCAGAGCATGCTGCTGTTATTTTGATGCATTGTTTCATTGTCTTGTTTTATTTTTTAACATTGTATGTTAATCAGTTGCAGTCACAATTTATTTATTGTTATATCTTGAGGAAATAGAATTAATGTTTCAAAATGAATTATTTTCTACCTACCAGTTTTTCTTCTTTATGCTTTCTGTAATCCCAGGATCCCATCACGGGATTACAGAATCCCATGCAGAACACGTATTGTGTATCATGTGTCACCAGGCATCTACTTGTTATTATAAGACACTTTAGTGGTATTAATGCCTATTTATATGTTTAACAAATTTCTGTTTTTTCACATACAAACACACTGTGATTTATTTCTTTTCCCTTGCAATAAGTTGCCACAATGGACGGCAATTTTTGTGTCCTTTCCTCACTGTTATCCTTATATACAGCTTCTGCTGTTGTGTGTGGTGCTGCATTGGGGATGCTCCACTCAGAGATAATAGTATACATGTACAATTATCTGACACTAAGAGAAGAAAATGCCTGGCTTAATTTAGGAATAACCATTTTATCTGTGGATTAAAACAATGATAACAAATATGTAAAAATTAATTATACTCAGGCACGACATTTGAACTTTTTTTTCTTACAAAGACCAGACTACCAGGCAGCACAATCAGAAGCAGGTAAAGCTTGGAAAACTCAGGGAGACGAGGCTCAGGGTCAGAGTGATGTCTCACCGCGGGGAGTATTTAGGCTGAATCCCCCTGTGGTTTCTGTGCTGAGAGACGAGGGAGGACAAAATAGAAAATGTCAGACACACCTGTGTAGGCTCGGACAGGTAAATGCATTAAGAGATGAGTTGTGGTTTTTATTACCAAACTTAAATTATGGAACTAAATTAGTTGTTGATGTTAAACAAAATGTCATCAGTTACTATGAATTTGGGTAATCAGCATATGTATGACAGCATACACAATACAGTTGGGAAAATTTCTTTTTTTAAATACGTGCTATAATTCCCCATTTAGCCTTACACAACTGTTTTTGTAAAAACTGGCGTTATATTTTAAATTTGCCTTCTATTTTCAGTTTCATTTGTGTCCTCCAATATTCCTTTGCTTCCACCATCAGCTGAGTTGTAGCATAATACAGACTGTAACCATCAACAGGACCACAAAGCCTAAAAACATCGTTTATGAGACTTCTCAAAAATGCTCTTTGATTCTTTATTTATGGCTATATACTACAAAAATAGATGTTTCCTTTACTTATTGTGCAATTGTCATTTTATCATATTAGCTCATACTCACAATGGATACATTTGTGTAGACAGACCAGACAGCTAGATGCCATAATGTGATATTTAGCTAATATTTCCCTTTGTTAACACAAAAAGCCACATTTTAAAGCCTTTTCCCCCCTTATTTTATAAGATTTAAAATAAAATACAATTAATTAGGTCACCAAATTTGGCATCAATTAACAGGTTCAAACCTGCTAACTAACTGGGGACAGTCAATTTAATTTATGTGTGCTGATACCAGAAAGTGAAGTATTTTTTTAACATCTCACCTTTAAAAAATGCTTTTCAAACTTCTGTGTATCTCTGTGGCGTGGCCAGTGTATGTCACTAATTTCTGAGAACCATTCAGAGGCGCCGAGATCTGCAAAGAAATGGTCCATTGGAGTGAACCGAGATGATGCGACTCTCACATTTGAAGGCTCTGAGTTAAACATTCGTAGTTGCTACTAGAAACCCTGATTGGAAACATTTCATCCATCCATCTGCTGCTGATCCTGTTCAGGGACACGGGGAGGCTGAAGTCTACCCCAGATGTCATAGCGCAAGAGGCAGGGTACACCCTGTACAGATCACCAGCCTGTTGCAGGCTGAACACAGAGAGAATTTAGAATCACCAATTAACCTAACCTACACAAACATGGGGATGGCATGCAAACTCCACACGGACAGACCTGGGACAAGGTGGATTCGAATCCAGACCTTCTAGCAGTGAGGTAACAGTGCTAACGTATGTCTGTGTAGATTCTCAGTCATCCAGGTCATAGTAGTCTCTGGAGCTTGAAAAAAGGTGACTGGACTTCTTTTTTGTTTCTTGAAGACGTTTCACCTCTCATCCGAAAGGCTTCTTCAGTTCTCAACCAAATGGTGGAGAGACCCAGGTATTTAAACCCCTGTGGGCGTAGTCCCCTGGAGGTGGTTTTGACCCTCTATTGTTCATGTGCGTAAACACATGTGCCCAGGTGTGAAGGGAGGCGTGGGTCATTTCAATCAGTGGTTTCAGCTGAAACCAATTTAGGACTTCGCTCTATTGTTTCCTGTGGCCTATTGAGGTCACTGGAACAAAGGTGTGAATGGGGGTTGAGACGTCTGGGAAGGGAGCTCAGGACAGCACTGTAAGCGGGGGAAAGTTGGTGACGTAATCCACCTCCTCTGTTCAATGATGGTTGTTCACAGTGGACATAGATGGCTTCTTTCACTCCTCTTTCAAACCATCTGTCTTCCCTGTCCAAAATGTGAACATTGGCATCCTCAAAAGAGTGCTGTTGTATCTTGGATTCTTGGAGAAAAAATCCTCGCTGACAAAGTCTTAATGCATATAAAAAGTTTATTACAAAAAAGACAATATCAAAACAGGCGCTTTTTCTTGCTACCTGGGAGAGGATGCCCAATCTTCCTAACTCAACTCAACAAAGAAAGAACAAAAGGTTATATACTTGGTGAAACCCCCCACATTCCTAACTTTCCATATATGGCTATGAAAACAGCTTCATCCTATATCTGAACATATGGTCAATTCCTTACATGGAAGGCCAAAGAGCTACAAGAGGCCCTCTCTGCATTCCTTTTGAGCTGAGGCCAAACCTTTATGTTAAAGCTCAGGTTACTCCTTTTACACAAATCAATAAAGGCCTAAAGGAAAGAGACCATATATGCATATATAGAGTTTAACATAGCAGTACAGACACCACAGTGCCCTTTCTCCTTCAGATGCAGATGTACAGCTGAGTCTTGTCCTGTCGAGGTGGCTCTTCTATGTTGTGCCATTCGTTTGTGAAGAGGCTGTTTGGTTTCTCCAATGTAGAGGTCCGAGCACTCTTCACTGCACTGGACAGCAAACACTACATTGCTGAGCTTGTGTTTGGGGGGTTTGTCCTTGGGATGAACCAGTTTTTTCCTTAGGGTGTGACTTGGTTTGAAGTATACTGAGATGTCATGCTTGGAGAAAATTCTTCTGAGTTTCTTTGACAAGCCTGACACATATGGGATGACAATGTTGTTCCTCTTGTCCTTCTTATTCTCTGTAGTTTGTGTTTGGTCTAGTGCTAACCACACGCCACCGTGCTGCCCAGGAACATTTCATTTATCTGTTAAATCTAAACTAATTACTCATTTACACAAACTCCAGGGTTAAAAAACATCCAAATTCTTTCAGCTTTCATACTAAATTGTTTTCAAATAATCTTGACTAGAAATCTATGGGAGAGTTCCATATTGGTAAAGAAGGTGCTTGTCCTACCCCTGCCCCTAAAGAACCAATCAACAGCCAGAAAGGGAAGCATATGAGGCCCGCATGATGTTGCTTTGACCGTGTGCTCAGTAGAGGTTTGTGAAAGTTTCGACTGCGTGGTTGCAGGCGCATCAGATTGATGCAGGCAAGTTTACTTTTTTATATTGGCTTGCTCTATTCATAATGTGCATAAACACGCCATTTGTACAAGTGCTTTGATGGGATGAGTCAAAGACACGGGGCAATGAAACAATAATTTTGTTTGACTTTGCAACAAGAAACATAAATAAACCTTATTTTGGGTAAAGTTAAAGCCCCTGTGACTATTAAAGTAAAGGCTATGGAGCACAATCCCAACTCTGCCCAAAGAAGCCCAAATAACTGCATATTGGCTCGACTTAGGCGTGTAGTCCCTTTCACTGAGCACATTGCTGCCAGCTCCTCCATAATCTCAAACTCTTCCGCTTCCACATTCAAAGATGAGTAACCGGGATATGTCGCGGACATTACACCACTCGTGCAGAGTCAATAAGAAAAAGTCAACGTTGTCTGCTTTATTTTTCACCTGAGGCTCCAGATTTCCTGCAATGTCTGCAGTCTGTCTTATTACAATTCACCTGAGAGGCTTCTTAAATGCTTCTTTTTTTCTCAGGGTATATTACTGCAACAAGTCCCCAGAGAATGGCTGTTTTACACAATTTTGTGGGAAAACACAAAGTTGCAAGTTCTCCCATACATTTCAATTCAAGATTCTTCAGGTGCTATTCATTTCATCTTAAATGTTGTTGGCAAGACTTACTTAAGATTAAGATAGTGTTTATTTGTCACATGCACAGTTATACACAGTACAATGCACAGTGAAATGTATTTTGTACCTGCAACCATATATACACACACATATAAATAAGAGAATAAAAATTAAAAAAAAAGTAATTCACACTATACACTATACTCTATATACTATACACTATACACACTTTTTAAATTATGATATTTACACTGTGCAATAATGGTCCAGTTAGGGATCAGAGTTGAGCAGACGGATGGCTTGTGGGTAAAAACTCTTCTTCAACCTTTCAGTCTTAGCCCTCAGGCAGCGGTAACGCCGGCCTGATGGGAGCAGGGAGAAGAGAGAGTGTCCGGGGTGGCTGGGCTGTTTTAGGATCTTCATGGCCCTCAGCCTGCACTGCTTGGTGTAAATGTCCTGCAGGTTGGGGAGGGTGGTTCTGATGGTCCGTTCAGCTGAACGAACCACCCTTTTTAGGGCCATGAAGTCCTGCTTGGTGCAGTTTCCCATCCAGGTGGTGATGCTCCCACGCATGATGCTCTCGATGGTGCAGGTGTAAAAGTTCCTGAGCACCTTGAGTGGGAGCTTGAAGTCTCTCAGCCGCCTGAGGAGGTAGAGACGCTGTCTGGCCTTCTTCACAGTGATGTTTATGTGATGAGTCCAGGACAGGTCCTGTGAGATGGTCACTCCCAGGTATTTGAAGGTGTCCACTCTTTCCACCTCAGCACCACTGATGACAAGTGGATGGTAGTCCCTCTGCTGCTTCCTGCTGAAGTCCACGATCAGTTCCTTTGTTTTGCTGACTTCGAGCAGGAGGTGGTTCTCCTGGCACCAGTTCTCCAGGCGGGAGACCTCTCTCCTGTAGGCTGTCTCCTCATTGTGAGAGATTAGTCCCACAACAGCAGTGTCGTCAGCAAACTTGATGATGACGTTGGACTCTGACGTGGCCTCGCAGTCATGGGTGTACAGTGAGTACAGCAGAGGGCTGAGCACACAGCCTTGGGGGGATCCAGTGTTGAGGGTGAGGGAGGATGAGGTGAGGTGACCCACTCGTACCACCTGTGGTCTGCTGGTCAGGAAGCTGTGAACCCACCTGCACAGGGATGGGCCCAGGCCCAGGTCCAGCAGCTTAGAGACCAGCCTGGAGGGAACTATGGTGTTGAATGCTGAGCTGTAATCTACAAACAGCACTCTCACATAGTTCCCCTTACCAGTGTCTATGTGTGAAAGGGTCTTGTGGAGGAGGAAGGATATGGCGTCATCTGTGGATCTGTCTGGCCGGTATGCAAACTGTAGTGGGTCGAGGGTGGTGGGCAGTGAGGAGGTGATGAATGTCTTGATGAGTCTCTCAAAACACTTCATCACCACAGAGGTGAGTGCTATGGGCCTGAAGTCATTGGGGCTGCTGGGGTGTGGTTTCTTTGGGACAGGGACTATGATGGACTTTTTAAAGCAGGTGGGAATCACACACAGTTTCAGTGAGAGGTTGAATATCAGTGTAAACATAGGTGCCAGCTGGTCAGCGCAGGTCTTAAGGACACGTCCACTAATACCGTCTGGTCCAGCCGCTTTCCTGGTGTTTACACATCTAAACGCCCTCCTCACGTCGCGCTCCGTCACAGTGAGTGTCTCCGCCCCTCCGGCCGGGAGCGCAGCGGGCTGTCGGCTTCCCGACTCAAAGCGCGCAAAGAAGATGTTGAGTTCATCAGCCAGAGAAGCGTCGGCACTCACCGGGTGTGTGTGTGGTGCTTTGTAGTCCGTGATGGTGCGTAGTCCCTGCCACAGTCCCCTGGAGTCAGACTGTTGTAGTTGCTGTTCCAGTCTGCGGCCGTAGCGATGTTTAGATGTAAAAAGGACTTTGATTCTGTCTTCATATAAATGTACATGTTTATATATGCAGCACAGACAGTGAAGCCAGCTGACGGGGTGGTGGACATGATCTAAGCACAATGAAAGCAGAGGCCAACACTGGAATACACAGAAGAAGAAGAAGAAGAAGAAAAAATACTCAAGATGGCCTGAGAGGAACAAATAACCACGATGGGTGACAGAAGAATCTGCTGTGGTTGAAGAAGCTGTGGAAGATACCACACTCAAAGAGGTGACATGGGTACATCAGCTGAAGAGCAAGCAGGACCAGGGACTGAGAGATGAAGCAAGACACACAATGATTAAAAAGTTTGTGTGGGAGCCAGAAAGAGACGGAGAGAAAAAAAAATAATGTATGAGATTTTTGCTGTTAAAAACGATGGATGACAGGGGGACATTTTGTTGTTTTGTTTCTTTAAAAAAAAAAAAAACCCCACAAAAAACTGACCAACTGGATTAATGTTGTTTTACTTACCAAGAAAGATGGACACAAATTATTCTATTAAATTCCAACATCAGAAAGAATTATTTCTGCGTTGTAATTTTGATATTTGTTTGTTTAGGATTACAAATGTGTGGATTAGACTGTGACATGTTGGCTTTATTACAGTGAGAGAAGTTTGTACTCTGTGATGTGCTTGTAAGAGCTGCTGTCTGTTGCTGTGTAATCCATCAGTAAGCAATGTTAATTCCTGGAAGCGATGAACTGCGGTGAAACAACCAAAACCTCAACTGTCTGATGTTTCCCGGAGGTTGCTGCCAATCACATCGGCTTTGTTCGAAAACAAAAAGAAAAAGAAAAAAAAAAAACACCTCGAATGCTCGGAAAGACAAACCAACAGGATTAGTGAAGCTGCTGTCTGCAGCTGCCTAATATCAGTGATTCAAGGATAAAACAGAGGAAAGTTATACTCAGATCACTTCTAATGCCTTTTGGATCTCCTTTCTTTTCTGGCCTGATTTCATAAATCCGGGCTTACAAAACACCTTCAGGCTGTTTTTAACAGTATCGAGTAAAAGCAACATACATATTTATAGCAGCAGCCGGGAGCAGTTGTACAAGGTGAGGGAAGGTCAGGCAAGATAACGCAGTCACATTTAGTGATATGGTCAGCGTCACCTCCAACACAGTGATGATTTCAGTTTCATTTATCAGCAAAAGGGGATGTTTTGTTTGTAAAGGATTTATTGGGTTTTTATGTTGTTGTTTTTTTAAGTCACTCATTCCTCAGATATGTAAGAAAAGACTACAGTGAGCAGCTGCTAGCAGCTCTGTGAGGCTGTGCTTTAGGATCAACGCTGTGAGCATGCAGAGCACATTAACAGTGCTAACATACTGATGTTTAGCAGGCACTGTTTTTACCATGTTCGTCGGCTCACATTGTTAAGGATGTAATGTAAGCGCAATGCAAAAAGAGCAGAAGGTGGAAAAAGCAAGTGCAGCTGAGGCCAGTGGGACTTGCAGTCATTATTTGCACATTTTCTCATCAATAGTGGAGCACGTTTTGGAATTCCCCAATAATGCTGCCAGGTTTAGGTGATAATAAAATTCCTTACAATTCATACTGAATGGGACATGAAAGCGTGTCCTAAAATTCATGGCAATTGGCAGGATTGTTGTTGACATACAGTACTTAACAAATTTATTAGATTAACACCCAATATTTTAATTGATAAAATGTAATTATTATTGTTTATGAATTTTCAAATTTACAGCATTAAAAGTTTTTTATTTGGCTTGTAAATGACAATATAATGTTTAGTTTTAAATACATTTTTGACAGGTTTCTAAAATAGTTCTGTGTCTAATAAATTTGTTCATCACTGTAGTTCTTTTTAAAATCACAATCTTCAGTCTCGTGGTGGTTCCAAGAAAACTCAAGAAGTTTCCATCCTGTGAAAACAGAAGACCATTTTATGGCAAGTGATCAAAACTGTTTCAGTGATTATATTTACAAAAGGCGATAAAAGCATAAACTGGCATTAAGGGCACAAACTGGAAAAAGATGATTCCTGGGACACCCCTATTAGAACTGTTATAGCCTTCGAAAAATGCTGAGATCACAGCTGACATTTAGATTGCATGTATTGAACTTAATCTTGTTGTTTGGTGGGTATAAATGAGTAATATCGTGTGTCAGGGTCCTTGTTGTGATTGCTGTGCTATTTACTCTGCAAAATAAATAAACTCAAATTTCATGCTCAGAAAGCATCTGACATTTAAAAGCCTGAAGTCTGGAGCCGAAAGGCGTTGCACCAGAAAGACAGGGAGCCACTTTTCATCATATATTGTTGATATGCCTCTTTGTACTCTGGAATATGGCATTAAAATACCATCAAATTCAGATGCACTCTTTATAGGAAAACGTTGCTGGTGCAAAGCAAATACATTTTATTGTTATATGGAAGGTTTGTACAGTCTAACAAACACTTAAAGGGCAAAAATAAAATTATCATCATAATTACTGTAATAATAATTATTATATACAAATATTTAGGATGACAATGGTATGCATAATATCAGCACTAAAAAGTAACATATAAGAATAAAAGAGAGGTATAACTCATAAACACTACAAAACCCAGGAAGCCTGTTTCCAGGGATAACAGTGTTTCTTTGGCAATATAATTAAAAAGTAAGAGTTAGCAAGTCTTTAAAAATGTGTTCATTCAAAAACTTTTGTTTCCAAAATTATAGATTTTTATTAAGTATTAACCCCAGTATTATAATCCACCTAGTACTGTCTCTGATGAGCCCAGCAGACGTCTTTATCATCTCATCAGCAGCCTGCAGGCATTTCATGACATCAATACTGAAGCGTTTGTTCCTGGTGCTCGTTACCTCCCCCTACATCCTCGCATAAAAACACAGGAGCAGAATAAAAATAAAAGCTCTGATTTGTTTTGATTGTGTCCACAAATGCAGCATTAGGTTCCCCAGACAAATTCAAGTAAAGATTGCTGGCATGTCTGTAAGTTAGTAATCAAGTGGCAACATTTGGACATTCATTAGTGATGAAAAACATTGTCTATACCAAATTTTTTTTTTTAAAAAAAGAAAAAAAGTGGGTTATTCTGTCAGAAACATGATGTGCAGAGGCTAAATTATTCTTCGTGTTTTGCTGTGTGTGTCCATTGCGTTAGCTGAATGCAGAGTAAAGAAACATTTGTTCCTCCTGCACTGTACAAAAATAAGCGTTAAATGAACATGAGTGCATCCCTCACATAAATTCTCCTAGCTTCTTCTAGCACCTAAAAAGCACAAGAGTGTTCAATCATGACACTGAAGCTAATCACAGGGTGTAAAGTGCTTTGAAGCACTGCAAATTACAAGTTATCATTAAGCGGTGAGAGTTAATAAGGCCTGCCGTATGTTCCCTTTTAGACTTTTTTTTTTTTTTTAAATATATGACCCATAAGACATTTTTCCTCCTGTGCCTGAAACCTGCTTCATTAAATCTTGGTAACTTATTGAGCTCACAATAATGAGCTTCCAACCTGTATCGGGAGTTCAAGTTTCTGATCTATTAGGATGCTAAACTAATCTCCTTTAATGTGCCCTGCTGAGTAAAGTACCATTAAACACACAGGCATGTGTCTTTTTATTTTATTATTTTTTATTTATTTACTGCACTTTGTAAATAATAACTATTTACTGAATTATTTTCTGAAAACACCCTTACTTTATTTTCAACATCTAAAACCTTTGCATAGTACTGAATTTCTAGCCAAAAAAAGAAGACAGAAATGATTATATCAAAGTGTGTTGGCAGCCAGCTCTGTGACTCTTGGGAGACTGAATGCCAGCTGGAAACTTTTTGTGGTGTTCTGCCAAAGTAAAATCTGTAACATGAATAAATTAATTAACTCTTATTAAAACTGGAACAAGACAGCCTGAAGATTCAGAAATGCACTGAGATGCAAAAAAATGTTGTAATGCATGGAAACTTAGTGAATTATGAAAATAATGTCCTGCTCAAAAAACGTTAAAGGAACACTTTAATCACACAGTGGATCTTTATGAATGAAGCATACAGGTTCTTTACTGACATACTGTATAATTTCTTGAGAAATAAATTACATAACAATGGTCCCACAGAACCAAACTCCACCAAAAATGAATTAATTAAAAAATTAATTTTTTTACCAGTATATTTTTAATTGCATATTTTCATACAATCAATTAATGCTTGACAAATGTTTGTGTCATGGTCCTGCTCTGGTCATCTCTGGTCATCTAACACCTCTTTAAATCTAGGACGGGTTGGACTGGTTTCAACTCTGCCTTCCTTCAACTCTCGGCCTTCAGCTGTCTCATTGGTCTCATCACCTGCCAGTATTCAAGGACCAGCTCCACCACCTGGTCTCAGCCAGGTTGGTGTCCACAGTAGACTATAATCAGGCTCTTTCATGGCTCTTGTGCATTTTTGCGTTCTCCTAGTGCTAATGTCCTCATTCTTTCACCTTCCATTAACTCACCTTTCCCATTGAACTGGTCCCTGACTTCTGGGAATCCTTAACTAAAGATTCATATCACTGGCTTACCTGCCTGTCCACCCTGATTCCAGCAACCCACAGAGATGTGACCAGTAGCCCTCCCTGATGAACTCTCCTGACTCTCTCCAAGTAAGTGCTCTCACTAATGCTCTTAAGCACCAACTGGAACCTCTTATAAACTGACTCATTTCCAGAATCAGTCCTGACTGACACTTTTGTCTCTCCCAGAATAACCCTTCTGAGTTGCTGGCTCCGTGCCTCTGGCCCTTCTCTTGCACTATTCTTCTGTTTTTGCTCAGTCAGTGACAATAAAGCCAGCGAACAAACAAAACAAAACAAAAAAACAAACAAACATTTGCCTTTAGGTCTTGCTGCAGAGTCTGCACATTTATAAGAGCTTTAAAAGCCATCCTGGCCTCTCCCAGTTCATCACATTTACCCATTGATGGCATGAGAATCAGCACCTCTAAGTCTGAGTCTGAGGCCATGGTCCTCAGCCGGAAAAGGGTGGAGTGCCATCTCCGGCTCAGGAACGAGTTCTTGCCTCAAGTGGAGGAGTTTAAGTATCTCGGGGTCTTGTTCACGAGTGATGGGAGAAGGGAGCGGGAGATCGACAGGCGGATCGGGGCTGCTTCTGCAGTGATGCGGACGCTGCACCGGTCCGTCGTGGTGAAGAGGGAGCTTAGCGTAAAAGCGAAGCTCTCGATTTACCGGTCGATCTACGTTCCTACCCTCACCTATGGTCACGAGCTTTGGGTAGTGACCGAAAGAATAAGATCGCGAATACAAGTGGCAGAAATGAGTTTCCTTCGAAGGGTGGCTGGCCTCTCCCTTAGAGATAAGGTGAGGAGTGCGGCCATCCGGGAGGGGCTCAGAGTAGAGCCGCTGCTCCTCCACATCGAAAGGAGCCAGTTGAGGTGGCTCGGGCATCTGATTAGGATGCCTCCTGGCCGCCTCCTGGGTGAGGTGTTCCGGGCATGTCCCACCGGGAGGAGGCCCCGTGGTAGACCCAGGACACGCTGGAGAGATTGTGTATCTCGGCTGGCCTGGGAACGCCTTGGGGTCCCTCCGGATGGGCTGGAGGAGGTGGCTGGGGAGAGGGAAGCTTGGGCTTCTCTGCTTAGGCTTCTGCCCCCGCGACCCGGCCCCGGATAAGCGGAAGAAAATGGATGGATGGATGGATGGTACATGTTAATACACTGGGTCAGTCTTGTGGGGTTAATTTTATGAAGGAGTGAATTTTGCCCTGAACAATGAATGTGTTTTTTAAATACGAGTAACCGAGTAGCTTTGTTTTCTAAACCTAACCAAAGAGTCAATCTGGAAGTGAAAACAGCACATCCAGATGGCAGTGCTGTGGACTTTGCTTCCAGTGTTAGGTGCACCTTGTCTGTATTTCAAATAGGACACCGTTAAGCCACAAGTGTCCTTCAATTCTGTAACTGAAGTTATACAAACAAATTAAGTAAATATTGCCATCAATTTGACAACACGAGTGCCACAGTCATTCACAGTGGACACAAATGTGCCGTAAATACAAACACAAACCAATATGATGGTTTGCAGGTAGCAAGAAAGACTGGATTCACCACTAACTAACTAACCCCTAACTATAAACTATATACTAGTGCAGCTTAAAAAAATATTATGATTTATTTTTTTTCTTGTCAGTCAATTCAAAAAGTTAAATCTTCATATAGTCTGCATCTATTAAACAAAGGGAACAATTTCAAGCCTTTTTGTTTTTCTTTTGATTATGTTTGTGAAGTTCTGCGAGCTCAGTACATGTAACCACAATCACAGGGAAGACTGCTGTCCCTGCACACAGAGCATAAGCCACAGAACATCATTGCTGAAATGGATGGCTGTTGACAGAGTGCAGCATGTAAGCATATTAATGGAAAGTAGATTGGAAAGGAAAGGTTTGGTAGGAAGAAATGCATACGTGACAAAGATGACCACAGAGAAACAGATTCAATGATTTAGGAGAGCTTCACAAGAAGTGAACTGAGGCTGGTGTCAGCACACAGACGTCTTCAGCAAAGGGGCTGCAACTGGTGCATTCCTAATTTCACATCATTCCTGAAAGAGAGGCAATGTTCGAATTTAAATTTTGGATTAAATTATGAAATGTAGTTATTTGCATGTGGTTAATGCATTGATCCATTGACCACTGGAAAAATTAAGGCACTTCTTTAATCTCAGCAAGGATAGTTTCTTATTCATGTTCAATCTTTAATGATCAAAATCAATGACAGAGAGAGCCAAACATTGAAATATTCATATACACCTTGGCATGCACCTTGTGTAAATAATCACACCACTATACTTGTGGGGACATAGTCTAGTTGTAGAAAGAAAAGAAAAATTAAGAAAAGTCACAAAAATCAAGATTTTTTAAAGCTCTGAAGAGGAGAAACAACATAATGCAGTATTTCACATGGGAAAAGAACATATTCCTTTTATTTACCATAATCTTAATTTCTTTTTCTCGTGGTGCTGGGTTTTGAGTGTTTAATCCTTAGTATCACACACTGAGGTGTTCCCAGGCCAGCCGAAAGATGTAAAATCTCCAGCGTGTCCTGGGTCTGCCCCGGGGCCTCCTCCCAGTAGGTCATGTCCACAACACTTCACCCAAGAGGCATCCTAATCAGATGCCCAAACCACCTCATCTGGCTTCTTTCAATGTGGAGGAGCAGCAAGTCTACTCTGAGCCCCTCCCAAATGGCTGCACTCCCCACCCCATCTCTAAGCGAGAAGCCAGCCACCGTTTGGAGGAAACCCATTTCTGTTGCTTAAATCAGTGATCTCATTCTTACAGTCACTACTCACCATAAGTGAAGGTAGGGACGTAGATCAACTGGTAAAACAACAGCTTCACTTTTATACTCAGCATTCACATTGTAGCAGCTGCAGCTCTAATCCATCTGTCAATCTCCCTCTCCCCTCACTCGTGAACAGACCCTGAGATACTCAAACTCCTCCACTTGGGGTAGTAACTTGTCCCTGAGCTGGCGTGGGCACACCACCCTTTTCCAGCTGAGGGCCATGGCCTCATAGATGCTAATTCTCTTACTTGCCGCCTCACATTCAGCTGTGAATTGCACTAGTGCAAGCTGGAGGCCACCACCTGATGAAGCCAACATGATCACATCATCTGCAAAAAGCAAAGATGAGATTCTGAGGCCACCAAGGTAGAAGCCTTTCACCACTTGGCTATGCCTAGAAATTCTGTCCATAGAAGTTATGAACAGAATCTGTGAAAAAAAAAAGGCCACCATTGTGGAGTTCAGGTAATGCAGACCAAGCTCTCCCTGCAGTTGTACAGGGACTGAATGGCCTGTAAAAATAGCCTCTCCAAACTCCTCCCACATCCGGGTTTTGCTTCAGCCACCCCATGAGCCATGTTCCGCTTGACTTGCTGGTACCTGTCAGCTGCCTCTGAAGTCCCACAGGCTAACCAAACCTAATAGGACTCCTCCTTCAGCTTGATGGCTCCCTTCACCTCCGGTGTCCACTATCTGGTTTGGGGATTACCACAACCACAGGCACCAACCACCTTGCAGCCGCAGCTCCTTGTAGCAGCCTCAACAATGGAGGTGCGGAACATGGTTCATTCAGACTCAATGTCCTCAGTCTCCCTCGTAATGTTATCAAAGTTTTGCTAGAGGTGGGAGATGAAGATCTCATGGACTGGGGCC
This sequence comes from Archocentrus centrarchus, assembly GCF_007364275.1. NCBI lineage: Eukaryota > Metazoa > Chordata > Actinopteri > Cichliformes > Cichlidae > Archocentrus > Archocentrus centrarchus. The sequence goes on along the minus strand of NC_044362.1, from coordinate 28,651,123 downwards.
TCTCCCAGTGCACCCTCACTATACATTTAGGTGCGCCAGGTGTGTTGGAACTGTTTTTGTGTTGTTGCCTCTCCGAGCCTGTGGGGGGCGCAGGTTTTCACAATGCGCTATGTTAGGCTGATTTGTAAATAGAAGAAGTGAACGGAAGTAGTTTTCTCAGGAGGTAGAGAAAGCATGGTGCATCTCTGACAATCCAAAGCCATCCGCTCCTTCATATCCCTTTGAGTGGCAATATGAGTAAGTTTCAAGGTTGTATGTGTTTGTAAGATATTATGCGTGTGATTATTCAAATAAGTTTGAGATGTTTGATATGCTATATGTGTCAATCTAGTGAATCCAATCTGAGTTCATGCAGTGCGACCGCTAAATTGGAATGAACCCTTTAATGTGCCTTATATATCAAAGGAGATGTTAATTTGATTTAAGTGATCATATTATAATTGTATTCTGAGTACTTTTTCTGTATTTTGTATTGTTTCAGTTTCACACTTTTTTACATTAAATCCTGTCCAACTACAACACGCGCCTGTTCCTTGGAGGAAGTGATGTAAGAGAGAGTTTAGCTGGCTGTGAATCTCAATATAGGACACGGGGTCACATTGAGTGCAACAGTACAGTGAAATCATAGCACTCGACAAGGGTCCACGAGCGGCAGTCGACTTGACCATGGAGAAGTCAGACGCTGAACAGCAAGGCAACGAGGAAACAAGGTCCACTCACTCAGTAGCATCTGCAAAGTCTTCGGGGAAACTTACCATTAGGTCATCAGCAGGATGTTCAAGTAAGTCATCAGCCTCAACCCGAGCTAGTATGGAGGCAGCTCGGGCACAAGCAGAAGCGCAAGCAGCAAAAGCCAGATTAGCCTACGCGCAAAAGGAAATGAGCATCAAGATAGAAAAGGCCCGTTTAGAAGCGTCTCTTGACGTACTCAATCTCCAAAAGGAAGCTGATGCAGCCGTGGCTAAAGCAGGGGTGATGGAGGCAGCAGCAGCTCAATTTGGCATAGCGGAACCAAAGGAAGACTTGACATTTTTGGCTCAACAAACAACCCCAGAGGAAAAGGTGAGTGAGTATGTGAATAAGCACAATTATACTGACCTGGCTCAAGACAATAGAGATACATTTCAGCATGATGACAGCAATTATCGAAATGAACAATGCGAACAACCAGTGGTGTACACACCTCGCAGTCCCAAACAGGAACTGATGCAATACCCGTTTATGCCACAATGGGGACTAAGCCCACACAATAATGCTGACAGCACAACGAGTGACCTAGCCAGATTTCTAGCTAAGAGCCAGCTAGTAACTGGAGGACTGTCGGAATTTGATGATAAGCCAGAGAGTTACCTTAGCTGGAAAGCCACATTTCAGAGCACCATCAAGGACCTTGGTCTTACAGCCAGTGAAGAAATGAATCTACTCATAAAGTGGTTGGGACCTGAGTCTTCTGAACATGCCAAGAGACTGAAAGCAGTTAACATAAAGCATCCACCTGCCGGTTTGAACATGATATGGTCAAGACTAGAAGAATGTTATGGCTCACCAGAGGCAATAGAAAACTCCCTGTTTGCTAGGATACAAAGTTTTCCAAAGCTCTCCAGTAAAGAACCACACAAGCTTCGTGATCTGTCAGATCTGCTGTGTGAACTCCAAGCGGCGAAACTAGATGGATATTTACCAGGGTTAAGTTACCTTGACACAGCCAGGGGAGTAGGACCAATAGTGGAGAAGCTGCCCTTTCATCTCCAAGAAAAATGGACAATGGTGGGTTCAAAGTTTAAAGAAGACCACCATGTTAGCTTCCCACCCTTCTCAGTCTTTGTGGAATTTGTGAAAGGTCAAGCCAAAGCAAGGAATGACCCAAGCTTCGCCACAACTTTCAACACAATGACTCTCTCACATGCCAATCACACATCCAGCTACAAAAAAGGAAAATCAACAGGTAACTACAACCAAAAGCTATCAGTCACAGTGCACAAGACAGACGTAGCATCAGAGGGATGCAGGACCAAAGAAGCAGGTGAAGACATTAAAAGACAGTGTCCTATACATCACAAACCCCACCCACTTAAAAGATGCAGGGGTTTCAGAACTATGCTGCTTGATGACAGGAAAAGGCTGCTCAAAGACAATAACATCTGCTATCGCTGCCTTGCTTCCACCAGCCACCGAGCCAAAGACTGTACAGTCACGATTAAGCGTGAAGAGTGTGACAGTGAGAAACACCTGGCAGCTCTTCACCCTGGCCCTGCTCCACAGATGTCCAAGCCTCCCTCATTCCATAGAGAGCACGGCGGGGAGCAAACAACTGCACAGGACTCAGATGTTACTGCCACATGTACAGAGGTATGTGGAAATGAGATTGCAGGGAAATCCTGTTCTAAGATCTGCTTGGTGCAAGTCTATCCCAAAGGTCAGCGAGACAACATCAAAAGAATGTATGCGATAATCGACGATCAAAGCAACCAGTCTCTTGCAAAGACCGAGTTTTTTGACATATTCGATATACAAAGCCCAACTGAACCATACACACTGAGAACCTGTAGTGGTATAGCACAAGTGACTGGTAGAAGAGCGTGTGACTACATAGTTGAGTCATTAGATGGAAAAATGAGTTTTTCTCTCCCCACTCTCATAGAGTGCAATGCCATCCCCAACAATAGAGAAGAGATACCCACTGTAGAAGCTGCTTTACACCACCGCCATTTGAAAGCAATAGCTGCTGAAATACCGCCTCTCGACCCAAGTGCAGATATACTGTTGCTAATAGGACGAAACCTTCTGAGAGTGCACAAGGTGAGGGAGCAAATTAACGGCAAACACAACGACCCATTTGCACAGAAGCTTGACCTGGGCTGGGTCATCATCGGGGAGGTGTGTCTTGGCAACACTCACAAGCCAAGTGAAGTGAACGCTCTGAAAACACATGTATTGGACAATGGCCGCCCAAGCTATCTCACTCCCTGCAACAGTCGCTTCAGTGTGAAGGAGGACTTTAGTCTGAGCCGAGCCAAAACCATTTCCAATAAGTTGCTACCTGTTCACCCACACGAAAAGCTCACAGTTGAGAATTTAGGAGAGGCTGTGTTTTGTCGCACCAATAAAGATAACCAGCTCGCTCATTCCGTTGAAGACATGATCTTCCTGAAGAAGATGGAGGGATTCTTCAAAAACTACACTAACAGCTGGGTTGCACCACTCCCATTTCGAACCCCCAGACGCAAACTTCCTGACAACCGGTCCTATGCCTACCAGCGGCTCATGTCCCTGCGACGTATGCTTGACAAGAAACCAGAAATGAAAGCACACTTCGTTGAATTCATGCAGAAAATGCTCGACAACCAACATGCAGAACTTGCACCACCTCACAACAAAGACAAAGAGAACTGGTACCTCCCGATATTTGGTGTATACCATCCACAAAAGCCAGGAAAGATACGTGTGGTGTTTGATTCGAGTGCGCGGTTTGATGGAGTGTCCCTCAACGACATACTGCTTTCTGGCCCGGACCTGAACAACACACTTTTGGGTGTGCTGCTTCGCTTCAGGAAAGAACCTGTTGCCATCACTGCTGACATCGAACAAATGTTCTACTGCTTTGTAGTCCAGGAAGATCACAGAGATTACCTTCGCTTCCTGTGGTATGAAGACAACAACCTCACCAAAGATGTAGTAGACTATCGAATGAGGGTGCACGTCTTTGGTAACAGTCCCTCCCCAGCAGTGGCGATCTATGGGCTGAGAATGGCAGCAAAGGAGGCAGAAAGTGAATACGGAACTGACGCCCGAAACTTCATAGAGAAAGACTTCTATGTGGACGATGCATTAAAGTCCTTCTCAACCGAAGCTGAGGCTATTGACATTTTACAGAGAGCTCAAAAAATGCTTGCCCTCTCAAATCTACGTCTCCACAAGATTGTTTCCAACAAAGTGGAAGTTGTGAATGCTTTCCCCCCTGAGGATAGGGCCAAAGATATCAAAGATCTCGATTTAACAACTGACGAGCTTCCAGTCCAACGCAGCTTAGGAGTGAGTTGGAACCCTGTATCGGACACATTTACATTTCATGTTCCACAGGAGCAGAAACCCTTCACTCGCCGTGGTGTACTCTCAACAGTAAACAGCTTGTTCGATCCTCTTGGCTTGCTTGCACCTGTAACCATCAAAGGCAGACTTCTTCTCAGACAGCTCTCCAGCAGCAACCTTGAGTGGGACAGCCCGTTGCCACAAGACATGTATGATGATTGGAGAAGATGGCACGATTCACTACAGAGTCTCACAACCCTACACATTCCTCGTACCTATGTAACGTTCTCCATCTCACAAGCCACCTTCATCGAGCTTTGTCTGTTCTCAGATGCCTCGGTGAAAGCCATCGCAGCAGTGGCCTACCTGAAGGTCACACATGAAGATGGGCACAACGAAGTTGGGTTTGTCATAGGTAAGGCCAAACTGGCTCCTGTGCCAGAGCTCACCATTCCCCGATTGGAGCTTTGCGCAGCAGTGCTTGCTGTGGAGATGTCGGAGGTTCTCAAGGAAGAACTGAAAATAAAGATTGACAGGACAACGTTTTACAGTGACAGTAAAGTGGTGTTGGGATACATTAACAATCAAAACAGAAGATTTCATGTATATGTAAACAATCGTGTACAGAGGATCAAGCTGTCTTCCCTACCAGACCAGTGGAGATATGTACCAACAGAGCACAATCCCGCTGATCATGGCTCCCGGTCTGTAGCAGCAGAGAAACTTGTTAGTACCTCGTGGTTGTACGGCCCAGCATTTCTTCTCAACCATGAGAGCATTTCCCTAGAAAAAGGTCCATTTGAACTTGTTGATCCAGAGTTAGATGTTGAAATTCGACAGAATGTGACTGTGCTTGTGACCACAACTGCTCCAGATGCCTTAGGTTCATCCCGCTTTGAAAGGTTTTCAAAATGGACTCCCCTTGTCAAAGCAGTGGCCTACCTCCATCACATCTCTCACAGTTTCAAGTCCAAAGATGGTGGTGGTTGTAGCGGCTGGCACCTTTGTAAGGCTAGTCTCACAGGTGAAGCTTTAACTCACGCAGAGCACACAATCATCAGGTGTGTCCAGCATGAAGTTTACGCAGAGGAATTAAAGTGTATCATGGCAAAACGAGACATACCACGTAACAGTTCCCTTCATAAATTTAATCCAATGATTGATCATGAAAACTTACTGCGTGTGGGAGGACGACTTGCAGAGTCCAACTTGCCAAGTCATGAAGCCAACCCTCTTCTGATACCAGGAAAGCATCACATTGCTACACTGTTCATTCGACATCACCATGAAGCCGTCCAGCACCAAGGGAGACACTTCACTGAGGGAGCGGTGAGAGCAAGTGGCTTATGGATAGTTGGTGCTAAGAGATCCATCAGCAGTGTAATACACAAATGTGTCACCTGCAGAAAGCTTCGAGGCAGAACAGAGCAACAAATTATGGCAGACTTGCCTGCTGAACGCTTACAGAGTAGTCCGCCATTTTCTTTTGTTGGCCTTGATGTATTTGGACCGTGGGATGTTACAACACGCCGCACTAAAGGTGGTCAAGCTAACAGCAAGAGATGGGCAGTCTTGTTCACTTGTATGTCTACAAGGGCCATTCATATTGAAGTGATTGAAACTTTGAGCTCATCCAGTTTTATCAATGCTCTTCGTAGATTTTTTGCAATCAGAGGCCCCGCTAAGCAGTTAAGATCAGACTGTGGCACCAATTTCATTGGTGCCTCCAAGGAACTGAAGCTGGATCCTCCCAAGTCTGGTGAGATGAGTGTGGAGGACTACTTACACAAACAGAGGTGTTCCTGGGTGTTCAATGCTCCCCACTCATCTCACATGGGTGGCACCTGGGAGCGTATGATAGGCATCTCACGACGCATCCTAGACTCAATGCTCCTACAAGCAGGGAACCCTACTCTAACTCACGAGGTCCTGACAACATTAATGGCCGAGGTCACGGCTATTGTTAATGCGAGGCCCTTGGTACCTGTTTCTTCAGATCCAGAGGCCCCTTTGATCCTGACCCCCTTGACTCTACTCACCCAGAAGTTTGGTCCAATCCCAACTCCACCTGGGGACTTCACCATGGCCGACATGTATAAACATCAGTGGAAGAGAGTTCAAGCCCTTGCTGACACATTCTGGGCCAGATGGCAGAAAGAATACCTCAACATGCTCCAGAGTCGTCAGAAATGGCAGCGCAACAGACCAAACTTGAAGGAAGGGGATGTGATCCTTCTAAAAGACAAGCAACTAAAAAGAAATGAATGGCCTATGGGAGTCATTGTGAAGACCCTTCCAAGCAGAGATGGAGTTGTGAGGAAAGTGGAAGTGAAGGTTATGCATGACAAGACTACCAAGATGTTCTATAGACCTATTTCGGATTGTATCCTTCTTTTGTCTCTAAGAGATTAGTTCAATGTTTAAATAGATTATAGTGGCATTCTTACAATAATGCCAGGCGGGGAGTGTGTTGGAACTGTTTTTGTGTTGTTGCCTCTCCGAGCCTGTGGGGGGCGCAGGTTTTCACAATGCGCTATGTTAGGCTGATTTGTAAATAGAAGAAGTGAACGGAAGTAGTTTTCTCAGGAGGTAGAGAAAGCATGGTGCATCTCTGACAATCCAAAGCCATCCGCTCCTTCATATCCCTTTGAGTGGCAATATGAGTAAGTTTCAAGGTTGTATGTGTTTGTAAGATATTATGCGTGTGATTATTCAAATAAGTTTGAGATGTTTGATATGCTATATGTGTCAATCTAGTGAATCCAATCTGAGTTCATGCAGTGCGACCGCTAAATTGGAATGAACCCTTTAATGTGCCTTATATATCAAAGGAGATGTTAATTTGATTTAAGTGATCATATTATAATTGTATTCTGAGTACTTTTTCTGTATTTTGTATTGTTTCAGTTTCACACTTTTTTACATTAAATCCTGTCCAACTACAACACGCGCCTGTTCCTTGGAGGAAGTGATGTAAGAGAGAGTTTAGCTGGCTGTGAATCTCAATATAGGACACAGGGTCACATTGAGTGCAACAGTACACCAGGTATGTCCATTATCCTACCCTGCCACCTGATCCAACTCACCACTAGGTGGTGATCAGTTAACAGCTCAGCTCCTCTCTTCACCCGAGTGTTCAGAACATATGCACTCCCCTAGGCCTGGCTCCAGGGTGGGGTCCTGCTAACCCTATCCTGGGCAGGGTAAACTGTCCCTTGGTGTCTCTGCCATAGGGTCACTAGAATCACTCCTGTCCAATTTTCCTTGGGAGACCCTACCAGGGGTAGGTCCATTTTTTTTCATGGACTTTGTTGTTGGACTGTTGGACTTTTTATCCACCAAAAAAGGTGCATTTTTGGTTTACTTGGTCTGCCTCCCCTCATCTGCATTGGGGTCCTCAACTTGTAACACTCCACAAATCTCTGTAAGCTCCACAGACTCATGAGTTTCATTGCCTAAGACTGCCTGAAACCAATTCTTACACTAATCTAGGTCCATCTAACCATCTTTATTCTTAGCTGCTTTTTCAACGAATCACAAATAAATCTAATGTGCATGTGTTTTGGAGGAAATCAGAGCATCTGAGATAACTTGGGCAGGATCAGGGAGTTCAACCAAGCAAACTCATGCAGAAAGACTCCAGCTGACCAGCGGGTTCAAACCAAGGACTACATTCTTATTGTGATATGACAGTGAGAACTACTGTAACTAGATTAATTTCCCTTTGTTGAATTAGACATAAAGTAGCCACCAACACTGAAGAGCGAAGCATAAATACGCGCTAAACTTTCCAGCATCACCTAGCTTCTTGCATCATTGATGAGTCACCAGTTCTATGACATGATCTTTGCTTCACATGAAAACTTGAAGGAACTTTTTTACATCTAACTGTGGTTTTATATTTCCAGCAATTCAGGTATGGTGGTTTGTGCTGTCTGTGTCACATCACTGTCATGCATAAAACCATCTCCAAGTGCCTGACATGCAGATTCCACTTATATTGTTTTAGACATGTTATTATCTGGGCCTTTTCAGGCAGCCTGGCAGAAACCCTACGGTTTGTTTTTCTGAGAGGTTTAGCATGTCATTGCTGCCTTGACACTTCTGTATGTTTGAAGGCCTGCAGTTAACGACAGTTTGTATCTCCTGCATTTAGGAAATTTGTTGTGAAATGCACTCTGGCAGGCCATTGTGCAATTACAGGTCTAAGGTGACCATTAATCTTCCAGTGGAAGCAGAAAAGCCTTAAGGGTGTCAGTGTGTTTTTATTACCATTGTCTGTGCTACAAAGGACGACTGGTCACAATAACTTTCACTTGTGTAAACAATTTTATTTTTAATTTAAGTATTTTATGACAGAGTTGGACATGGTATATTTATTCATTATGGGCCTCTGAAGATCTTGTGAAGATGAGCTTTTCAGGATCATCTTCTCATGCCACTCTGGAACATTTTCAGCACGGTTACTATGTTTAGATCCCTTGGTAGATGTCCCATTCTGTCCCTTTGTACTTGTGCCTCTGCAATGGATGCTGGATTTCATTCAATATCTCTAAACAGTGATCCATCAAATCGGAAGTGGATATTGTCTTGTCAAACAGCACAAGCCATTACCACTAAATTTTCTCCGCAGGACATTTCGGCAGCATCCCGCATTTACAGTCTCACTCTGGGAGGTCCATTCACTCACTAAGTGACAAAACTTGCTTCTAAATGGACTTAGGCGATAAGGACAAAGTTTACAGTAAACACAGACTTCTCACTGAAGTTTGCTCCTTTTTTTTTCCTGGTGCACAGTAGCTTGATCTCAGCTCCACTCTCAAAGAAACTCTGAGTGTCTCTCTTTTTTTGTTGTTGTTGTTGTGATTTTAGCCAACTGGCTAGCCAGTCAGGCAGCAGGCCTCCAACAGGCTGCAGCTGCTGCTGTGAATATAAAGCAAAGTCACAGTGCATTGATCACCAGCTTGTTCCATCTGGTTCTCAACATAAATACAAGTGTGGAAAGAACAATGAAGCAGGAGTTCAGGAATAGCTTACATCACTCAGCAGCAAACTGATTCATGTCAGAGTGACTTTTGAGTCTTAAACTAACAGCTTTTCTGTGGCTTTGGACTGCCAACCATTCATTGTGGTGGCTCTTTAAGTTGGAGGTTTTTAAAGTACTTTTGAAAAGCCATATAAAGAAAATATGAAGTCAAAGGAAAAAAATGCCCTTCATTTGATGGAAGCACAATAGCAGATATGATTGCTAACCTATATGAGATCAATCAGGATACCACGGCAAACTCAAAACCTTCTGTTTATTATTAATATTAATTCAGAATATCACATAATTTCTAATAGCCTAATAAATTCTAAGTCAGTGTTTTTTCAAGCATTTATGCTTCATGAATGATCAGCTCTCCCACATTCAGTCAAAAGTATTCCCATCACAGAGAATAAAACCATCATTATATACTCAGTTAGTCCAAGTTTCTTGCTCCCTGTATCTCCGTTTGGTACTCTGTTCAAGTCAGCATGTCTCTTTAGCTGTTAAGACGTCCCCAGCAAATAACCATCCTGACACAACCCCCAAGGGATTTGTGTCTCCTCTCAGGCTCAAACCAGGGATCTTCCACTTGTTGGAGGCACTCACTCCTAAAATTACTGAGGTTTTGAATCAGTCGCCTTCTCAGCCTCATATTGCTGACAGTGTAATAAAATGTTCTATGGTTGCATTTTCTTCTTAATAGTCATGTTTCCCTGTATGATGTTTCCTTATTATAAATAATGCGCCAGCAAACATGCCTATCTAGGCCCACAGTGGGTAGGTGTAGGTAAACTGTGGGGCTCTATTGGCAGCGCACACCCACACTTATCCCATGTAGGCCCCAACTGGTTGTGCCCACACAAGGGTCACAGCACTGTTGCCCTTTGGGGCCCCTCTATGGATTTTATATGGGAAAGCCCACTCTGGGTTTTCCAAAGAAAACCCTCATGGGGGCCCCGAGTAGTAAAACTGCTGTGGGGCCTGCATGAGCTAACCCACGGGGGATCAGTGAGGGTTTTCTGCGTGCAAGCACACTATAGATTGCCCAACAGAAAACCTGTACAGTGGCCCCAAAGGGGCAAAATTGCTGTGGGCCCTATGTGGGCATACCCACTTGGGGCATGCATGAGTTAGCTGTAGGTTTGCCCTGCTTACCCAGCCCCACAGTCACCCACACCTACCCACTGTGGGCCCTCATGGACATGTTTGCTGGGTCAGTTGCTGATTAAGTGCTGAATCAGATAAACGGTGGGAATACTTTATTTAATCTAGGAGTGTTTTACTTATTTAGTTTGGCTCATTTGGCAATGTGAGAGCAAAGTTGTTTTTACTGCAGGGGCAGCAATTAACAGATACACCTGCAAATTCAATTTAATGTCCTCTTTTAAGAGAATTGCAGTGTGGTTTGACAGGCATGTGAACTAAATCCAGAGATGGGTAAGAATATTTTAGAGACAGCAAGCTTTGGAGTCTCACTAGGAATTTGACTAAATTGCCATGTAAATTTGTAGAGTCAGACAAGCAGACCGTCTGCAGTGGTTTAATGATCTGACAAGGCCAGCTTGGAAATATAAGGATATGAGTCAGTCTTTACCACTGTTTCTGATATATATCCATGCAGCAACTGAGAGATTCCCAGGTGACAGAAAAGGAGATTACTGTTAAAGTTGAAAAGATGAGATGTTCTACAGTGAACTGAAGAACCTCCAGAATCTCGCTGTCTCCTGTTTCGTCTTCTTCCATTCCTATGCTGTGATTTATTTATTTTCACCTGAAGACTGCAGCAAGCCCAGTGGGCCTCAAGTGCCAATATTAATGGTTATGGGGTTGTGTTTACATCACAATTCCCATGAGTGATGACCAGTAATGTCAACCATAAAAGTAGCTTAACTTAGGCTCGACTTCTGGCACACACATACCCCCAAGGGATCATGTCAGGATACACTGTGATCATTTGGGAAATCAATATTTTTTTTTCCAAGGTTTTAATTTTACCTGAATACTTCAACGGGTACCCGTTATGCTCTTTTCCAGCTCCATATTTGTATTTGCGGACTCTACTAGCATAGCGATGCATGATTCACTGTTCAAAATCATTCTTATTTACCTTATACTAGGCTCAGTTCTTAAAAGCCAGTCTCAGCTGTACTGGTTTAATACAGATAGGTTATGCATAATAAAAGAGCAATGTTTATTGCAAAAACACGAGAATACAAAATGAACTTTTAGCACCTAAACTCCTATGAGAAGCAACATCATACAATGGAGTTCAAAATTAAAGTAGGCAATGAGACGGGACCCCTGGAGCCTATGGTAGTGGAGCAGAATAAGAAGATGAGCAAAGGAATTCTAGGACAAGCCAGGTGAGATGGAGCTGGGGAAGAGGAGGAGGGAAGCACAATAGATAAACTGAAAGTCACAGTAAAGGCTACAGTGATTTTAAAGAACAGTAACTAGCCGTCATGGTCCTGGGCTTTGCCCAGTGTTTTGTGTTTTGGTTCTTAAGGTTTGTTATCATTGATTCTGAGTTTCCTGTGAGTTTTGATGTTCAGTTCATTATGTTTTGAGTCCTGTTCTTAGTCATAGTTGTTAGTATTCCTGCTCTCCTTGTTCCCGTGCCCGTTTATTTCTCCCTCAGTGTATTTTGGTCATGTCTGTTGCTTCCATATTTAGTTAGCACTTCCTGTTTTATTTTCCTAGCTTCCTGTTCCCTGTGTAGTGCTGAGTTTCGCTTCCTGTGTTTTCATTAGTATGATTCTGTCCACTTGTTCTCTCCAGCTTTCTCGTGTTCACCCTCGTCATTATCTGTGTATATATTGTCTGCATTTCCCTTTGTTCTCCGTCGTGTCGTCCCTCATTGTAGTGAGTTCTCTGCTGTGGCTCCAGTTTGGCTGTTCTTTAAATTTAGTTTATTGCCTGTTACCTGCCAGCAATAAAAGCTGTGTTTGAGTTTACGTCCATCTCTGAGTTCTGCATTTTGGGTCCACATCCTGCCTGCCTCACTACCAGATTATGACACTAGTGTCTGAATATAAGGGAGCGGTGATATTTAAAATCTGGATAAAAGGATTTTGATGGGGGAAAATGGAAGTGATAGGAATGGCTCTTCCCTGTTAAACTCACGCACAAACTTTTTTTTTTTTTTTTTTTTTTTTTTTTTTTTTTTTTAAGCCTGTCATGTCTGGTAGATCTTGCAAGCAGAACTGTGATCTGAATGCGTTGTTGTGCCAAACATATTTGCTATTTCAAGATGAGCTCTATAGGTTCTCAATAGGCTCTTCTTGTTGATGTTTTAACCCTTTATTTTATTTATCTGAGTTATTTTTCCACATACTATGTAACAGCCAGAGCTGACAGGCTGAAGAAGAGGAAAATAAAGAGAAGAAAAAGGGAGAGAGAAAGGGAGCAAAAAAAAAAAGGGGAAAGAGCACAAGTCTATTAATCAGATACTTCATCACTTTAACATATAAAAAAATACTATCAATACTTGCAAAAATAAATTTGTGTGTGAAAAACAAAACTAACAAAGCATGTTACGCACACCAACAATTTTGTTGAGTTGTGATTGAGTGGGCGTTTGTGTCTGTGTCATGTTTGTGTCTGTGTCATGGAACGTACTTACCAATGAGGGCAAAACGCTGCAGCTCCACCCATCAGAAGCCAGAGGCAGGTACGGAAAGCCCCCGGAACCCCAGGCCACCAGCAGCCCACCAAGGGCCAGGAAGACCCCCGGCCACTCAGTCCAAAGACAACCGCACACCTACCCCAGCAGACGGGAGAGGGTGGTCTCAGACGGAGCCCCCCCAGTCGAGGAGCGAGGGCTCCAGGGAACCCAAGGCGATGAGAAGCCAGCCCCCCCCCAGCGGCCAGCCCCCTGCACTGGCCGGCGGCAGGGCTCCCGGGCCCACGGCACCCAAGGACCGCCCGACCCTCCACAGAGCCCCCCCCCACGCCGAAGAAGCCAACGCAGCCCCGCATCGCACCCCCAAGGGGGGCAGGCCAGCACCCACGCCAGAACACCCAGCCCCACCCAGGAACCCCGAGGCACCCCCATCCCAGGGGGGTAGGGGGGAGGAGGCAACCAGCAAGGAGCGGCCAGGAGGCAAGGCACAAGGCCCAGACCCAGGTCCAGCCATACATACAAACACACCCAGACACCCGTGTACACATTTATACACAGATACTCATACATGCCCATACATACTTACCCACACACAGATATGCCATACATACACATTCACTCACCCACCCATACTCACGGAGACGGTGACAAATACACAAAGACACACATTCATCCATAGCTACCCACCCTCTGAAGGCGGGGCAAGTGGAAACCACCCCAGGGCCAACAGCGACCCCAGGACGCCACCAGCCCGGTCCCCAAGGAACCACCCGACCCCTACCCCGGGCGAGACGCAAGAAATCGGGGTGTAAGATGACCCATCCACCCCTCCTCCTCCCCAACTTGTAGGTCTATGTGTTAATGTTTGTGAGTGAATGAGGTGTATAGGGTGCAGTTAAAATTGAGGGGACAGTTATGCCACAAGCGCCAACTGTTGGTCGTCAGCGCTTGCCCACACTGCCCCCCCAAAACCCTCCATGTCTAAAGTGCAAATAAAATTTGGAGACAGACAGTGACGAGGATCCGAGTGGGGCCACCTCAGCGGCCCATCTCATCAACCTCTGAGTAACATGCCTGCCCCAAAGGTCCTATGTGTATCAGGTTGTAAGTGTGTATGTGTTGTGAGTTATAATGACTAAAGTGCAATTAAAACGGAGAGGCAAGTGGTGGTGCAGCTCTCCACGTGGCCTCTCCATCCTACATCTGTGAGTGATGTGTATTCTGTGTGTGTGTGTGTGTGTGTTTGTGTATTGGGAGGGGGAGGGGGGGGGGGGGGGGCATATGACCAGGAAAAATCCTGGAAGAAGAGAGCCAGCTGTCCGCTGGCTCAATAGGCACCCCGACCTCCCACACCCCAGCACAGGGCAGGGGGAGGTGAGCCCGGGGCCGCGGTGACAGCTTCCCGGAGCACTGCAGCACCCGAGGTTGGCGCCCTCGCCCCCACCGCAGAGGGCGGCCCGCTCCTCCTAGATGCCCATTCACTCAACAATAGACACAAACAGGCGACAGGACATACTGGCCTGGGCATGGAAATGCAGTGCCCAGTCCCCCCCAACCACCCCACCGCGGCCCCATCCCCCACCCCACCCCCCTGCAATGCAGGCACCCCAGGGCCCCAAAAGCGTAGACCGGACATCCCGACGTCAGGCCAACCCACCCCACCCGGCGGCGCGGCCGGGACAGCAGAGGCCCCCCCCGCGCCAGGGGGGGCCCACCGGGAGCCGGCGCGGCCCCAGTGCCGGGGCCCCAGACCCCAGCCCCCAAGCCACACAGGGAAGACCAGCCAACCGACCGAGGGCCGGCACCACCCCCCCAAGCACCCCGCCCACACCCCAGGACCGAAGGCAGCACCATCCAAGCCCCCACCACCATCAACCAGGACAGGCACACAGACATCACCAGAAGGTCGCCCCAGGACCCCAGCCCCAGGAGGCTACCAGCTACCCAGGCCCCCGGAGTCCCCCCCCACCCCCCCACAAAGCACATCAGGAGCAGAGCCCGCAGCCCATCACCCCCACTAAGTAATGGAGCTGAGCAGTGGGAACCAAAGAGAGTCAAATTCCTCCAATTTGTTTTTAGAAGAAGCAGACATTCTCTCTAAACTAACATGATCTGCTAATAAATTTCTGTACTGAGTAATACATAGTTTATTTTTTGTCTTCCAGTTCATGAGGATCATCTTCTTAGCGATGCACAAGGCAGTAAGAACTATGTGTGATATATTTAACTCCATAATTAATTCACTGACATCACCTAAGATGCATAGTCTGGGGGAAGTTGGGATATGACAGCTAAACCATGTGGATAGATCTTCACAAATCCTCTGCCAAAATCTCTGAACTGGTACACAAGACCACAGAGCGTGTAGATGATTATCCTCTGAATTGCTTGTACAGTGGGTGCATATGTTTGAGTGTGTAAGGCCCATTTGGAACATCCTTTGTCCATTGTAGTATGTTCTATGGAGAATCTTATATTGTACAAGTTGTATTTGGGGTCTTTTAGTCATTTTGAAGATATTTAAACATATTTCTGTCCATAAATTTTGATCCAGGTTGACAGAAAGATCACGCTCCCATTTTGTAATTGGGAGGGAAACTGAATCATCATCCATCCATCCATCCATTCGCTTCCGCTTATCCTGGTCAGGGTCGCGGGGGGGCTGGAGCCTATCCCAGCTGTCATAGGGCGAGAGGCAGGGTACACCCTGAACAGGTCGCCAGCCTGTCACAGGGCCGAAACTGAATCATCAGTTTTTATTAATAATTTATATAATTTTGATAACAATTTTGGGGTACAGAGGTTAAGAAATTCTGTTACCCAAGTAGGCATTTCTAGATTCAATTGATTAAGGTTAAATCTTCCCTGTAGGACGGACTTAACTTGTTGATATTCCAGAAATCTACCGTTGCCAATTCTATATTTTGATATAAGTTCTTGGAACGTGATAAAATTTCCATCTTGGATAATATGTTCTAAGTTATTTATACCCTTATCACGCCATAACGGAAAATTCAGCATTTTCTTTTTCTGACAAATATCTGGATTGTTCCAAATGGGTGTTAGTTTACAGGGGATGAGTGAAGACTTAGTTATTTTTAAAAATTCCCACCAGGCTGTCAGAGAGGTATTTATACTAAGGACTTTATAGCAGTTATGATGTTTAATACTGGAACTAATGAAAGGTAAATCTGAGATTTTTATTTTTCCACAAAATGCCTGTTCTAGATCCAGCCATGGGTTGTCTAATGAATTGGATTTGATCCACTTTGAAATATACTGCAATCTACTGCTTAAGAAATAGTAATAAAAGTTTGGTAATTCTAGACCTCCACTGTGTTTTGGCTTTTGTAAAGTTTTTAAGCTTATTCTTGATGGTTTGTTTTTCCATAAAAATTTTGAGATGTTTGAATCTAGTGACTTAAACCAAGGAAGAGTAGGTTTATTAGGGATCAATGAAAATAGATAATTAATTTTTGGTAAAACCATCATTTTAATGGCAGCAACTCTCCCCATGAGTGATATAGGTAAACTGTTCCAACGTGTGAGATCATCCTCTATTGTTTTTAATAAGGGGATATGATTTAATCGTACCAAGTCTGAGAGCCTGGCGGAAAAATTTATGCCTAAATATCTAATATTTCCTGACTTTAGTGGGGTCCTAGAGGTTCTCTGGAAATTACAATTAAGAGGCAAAACTGTTGATTTACTCCAATTGATAGAGTAATCAGATATAGATGAGAACTTATCTATCAGTGTGATAGTCTTCAAAAGAGAGCCTTGTGAATTCCCAAGGAAAAGTAATACATCATCAGCATAAAGGCTAAGTTTATGGTCCATATTTTCAGTTTGAATCCCTTTAATATTTACATTTTGACGGATTGCTGCTGCTAGCGGCTCAATGAAAATTACAAAAAGAGAGGGAGAGAGTGGGCAGCCCTGCCTAGTGCCCCTCTGCAGACTGAAACTTTGTGAAATGAGATCATTTGTCCTAACACGCGCATTCGGAGAGCTGTGTAGTGTTCTGATCCAGTTTATAAAGGATGAACCGAATCCAAATTTTTGCAGAACTGCTAGTAAGAATTTCCAATTTACCCGATCAAATGCCTTCTCTGCATCTAAAGACACGATTGTCGTCTCTAATTTGTTAATAGAACAATAGTCTATTATATTTATCAGTCGACGTGTATTATTGGCTGAGTGCCGACCCTTGATAAAGCCTGTTTGATCTGGATGTACAATAAATGGAGTAATACTTTCTAATCTTTTGGCAAGGGCTTTGCAAATTATTTTAAGATCTACATTAATGAGAGAGATTGGCCTGTAGCTGGATGGGAGTGTGGGGTCTTTGCCTGGTTTAAGAAGCAGGCTAATGTTAGCAGAGTTTAAGGTTGGAGATAAGATGTGGTCATTCTGAATCTGAGTTACCATTCTGAAAAAAATGGGAGCTAGTTCAGACCAAAATTCTTTATAAAACTCGGCTGGAAAACCATCTGGGCCTGGGGCTTTATTATTTGGGAGATGCTGTAGGGCTTCACTAAGTTCACACAATGAAAGAGGTAAATCCAGAGCTGCAGCCTGGCTGTCATTTAGTTTTGGTAGATTTATATTATTAAGAAATTCTTCAATTTCAGTATCAGATGGGTTAATCTGTGGTGAATATAAGGCTTCATAGAAGTCTCTGAAAGAGTTATTTATTTGTTGTGGGTCATGAGTAATAATACCAGTCGAGTCTTTAATAGAAAAAATAGCTGTTTTTTCTTTATTCAGTTTTAATTGCTTGGCCAGGAATTTTCCAGATTTATTTCCATGCTCAAAGTTTTCCAAACGCAGCCTCTGCAACATAAATTGTGTCCTTTTATCAATTATTTCATTTAGCTCCAGTTTCAGTTTCCTCAGGCTGATAATTGTATGTTCTTGTGGTGAAGCGGCATAGGCAGTTTCTAAAGATTTAATTTTTTGTTCTAATTCTAACACAAGTGCTTTTTCTTTATTTTTCCTATGCGAGCAGTAAGATATTATTTTGCCCCGCATTACTGCCTTTCCTGCTTCCCAAAGAACACATGGTGATATTCCTGGAATATCATTATATTCTAAGTATGCTGACCATTCCTTTTTGAAATAATTAATAAAATCTTCTTCTTTAAGTAATGATGTATTAAATCTCCAGTTCCTGATTGGTGGTGTGACTCTTTTCTGTGTCAGAGACATAGACACCGGTGCATGATCGCTAATAGTGATAGGGTGAATCTGAGTGTCTGTGATATCCATCATTATGGAGCTGCTAACTAAAAAGTAATCTAAGCGGGAATGAGATTTGTGTACTGGTGAGAAATAACTATAATCTCTCAAAGTAGGGTGATGTGAACGCCAAGCATCGCAAAGTCCAAAATCCTTCATGTACTGTTTAAGAATGTCTGCAGACTGCCAGTTCCTCTGACTCACTGCTGTACTGAGCCTGTCAATATCTGCATTAAGTACCAGGTTGAAGTCTCCTCCTATTACAAGTGTGGTGTCAGAGTGATCTGAGAGTGAAGTGAACAAAGCATGAAAGAAGGAGGGGTCATCAACATTTGGTCCATATATACTAGCAATACATAAATCTGTATTCTGTATAGATAAATTAAGTATTATAAATCTACCTTCAGGGTCTATTGTACTGTTGCTAATGTTAAAGTTTATCTTCTTGTTAATCAATATAGCTACACCTCTTTGTTTGGAGTTATAGCAGGCTGAGTACGTGTGAGGGAACTGTGGAGAGGAAAGAGTGAGCACAGATGTTTTGGACACATGTGTCTCCTGTAGAAAAACAACATCTGCTTTTAAGTCTTTTAACCGATTAAAAATTTTTAGTCTCTTTTCCCTCGAACCAGCCCCGTGCACATTCCATGAGACAAATCTGAGTGTGCTCATATTTAAACTAACTGATGGACTGTTGTGTGCTCACTAAGGATGTGTGTGTGTGTGTACATATGTTCTGTATGTTGGCGTGTGCCCTTTATATTGATGTGTGCGTGTGTATGTGCGCTGTATGTTGGTGTGTGTGCATCTGCGCTGTATGTTAGTGTAGTAAACTGTAGCATTGTAAGTGACGTAAACATATTGCTGAGTGCAGAAAGAAAAAAGACGTGTAAAAAGTGACCTAAGTGACATAAGAATGAAATTAGATGAGGGGAAAACAAAACAGAACAAACAAACAAACAAACGATCACGGTACTATGCTGACTCGTCGGCGTTAATGGTACTACTTAGACAGATTTAGACTATTTAATGGTACTGTTTAGATGGTTGAAAAAAAAACTCAGAAAAGAACGTTAATATGGACACAGATCACCTGATCGATCAGCAGAGCCATGGCGTGGTGTTTTTGTCTCGGTAAAGCTGTCCGTTTACATACAGTTTGTCCACGGCGATGACAGCCCGGGAGCCTCCCTGCATGAACTTCTTCCGGATGGGGAATAGGGCCTTGCGTCGCTCCAGAATCTCCTTTGGAAACTGGTCGTTGACGCTGAAGTCCGTCCCTCTCAGCTCCCGGCCGCGGCTCTTCACCAGCTCTTTTTCTTTGAAGTGTTCGAATTTGGCCACGATCGGTCTGGGTCTGCGTGCTCCGGGTCGCTTCCCTCCCAGGCGGTGGACTCTATGGAAGGCGATGGTCTTCACGGCGTCCTCCGGGAGCTTCAGGTGAGTTTGGATAAATTCCTTCACTGTAGCCTCCGGGTCCTCCTCTGCCTTCTCCGGGATACCTGAAAACACAAGATTTTCTCTCATGCTGCGGGCCTGAAGCTCGATAATCGATTCTTTAATTTTCTTATTTTCTTCTGAGAGCCGGGTCGTTTCCTCGGTGAGGGAATTCACCAACTCTCTGAGGACAGCGTTTTCAGCAGCCAGTGTTTCCACCTGATGCTGGCTGAACTCGACTGACTCCCGCAGGGCCTGAAACTCCTTGTGAAGGATTTCAACCAGGGCCAAGCGGGCGTCAAAGCTGGACAATTTGTTATTAATGGACTCCAGAATGTCCACAATATTGGTGGTGGGTGGCGAAGTTGCCTCTGGGGAATCTTCTGGGCGGCTTCTTTTTGTGGACGGCGTTGCTTTGCTGGTGGAGGGAGTCGGCGTCTTGTCTGTTTTCCCCATGACGACTCGCTCAAAACACCCGTCGATGTACCGCAGCAAACTATCCAGGTCCTCTTCACCGTCCTCCAGATTGTTGAAAATAATTTAAGTTAGGCTAAGAAACTACCTATATTTTTTAGTTTTAAGCCTGTCTAGTTATAAATTGGCGAAAAAAAAAAAAGGCTAATCACGCAAATGTTTGCTGATAGAGTCACGCCGCCATTAACGATACTGCCGAGATTCACAAAGTCTCGCGTGACTACAGCATAGTCTCCTCTAACGTTAAACTCACGCACAAACTTAATCATAGTGACAAGACAAACTAAGGTGGTGATCTTGCAAAATATTATACCTGCTAAGCATAAGTATGTAAACTTTGTTTACCTTACAGCTGTGGTTCTCAAACTTTTTTCTTCACAATCCACATCCATAATCCTTTATCGCATATTAATAATAAAAAAAAACATCCAAATTGATTTTAACTTAGATGAAGGTTGTGCAATAGCAGCATAAACACTTGTTCAAGTCACATTTCCCATTTTTCATCTGGTTGTCCACACTTCACAGTTTGAAAAACACTCCCTTGAAGGATTCATATGTTGATATCTCATGTAATATGTAAAATGTTATATTGAAGTTATTCTTCTTATGAGTATATGTGATATAACCAGCTTATCACTTTAGCAAAAGACGTATAATGAAATTATGCCCACATCCACTTTATAGTACATGTCGTTTTCTGATAAAAAAAAGGTTCAACATGAAAACGAGATTTCCTCCTTCAAGCTCAAAAGAAATCCCCAACGAGAATGATTTGAGTCCTCAAAGTATTCATTCCTGCAGTTTGGCTTTAGGCTGTGCTAACAGGAAAAATAACAAACTAAAACTAAATGAGCCAGAAACCATCTTGCAAGCGAATGACACCAGCTGTGATGCCAATGAGCTTTCATTTTGATGTCAGCTACACACCTGTCACGTTTTGTGACTGCAGGTTGCAAGGATGTGACTAAATCTGTCTACAGTCGCATAAACACCTGCTGAAGTACTCAAAACGGCCTCTGTGGCAGTTCCAATCATTAATGTTTCTCCAGGACCGTATTTTGCCGTGATGACAGAAAAAACAAATATACATTCAAAAGGTGGTCCCCCCAATGTCGAGGGGGGGGGGGGGGTGTTGCGGTGGCACGACGGCTCTATGTACACAGCAGACGGTGACGATGGAGAGACGTACCTGATAATGTTTCCTTGTTGCACCGTAACAATTAATCTGATGTTCAGCATTTATTGTGCATGACGTTCCTCACAGGTCATTTGTGCCCCATGACCCTGCGCCCCACCAGTGGGGCGCGCCCCACAGTTTGAGAAACACTGGCATGTTGGGAGTTACAGTAAAAATTCGAAAGAATGTAGGACAGGGGCATGGAGTAGGGAGCTAAAAGCCTCTTGGCCTTCTAATTTCAGTGCCATTTAGCTTGTGCAGTACTCACGAGTTGGATTACACCCATTTTCAGACATATAAATCCCTGCCAAAGCACTCAATAACCACCTTTGTGGTAGTTCCTGCTGTAGTAAGTGGAACACATTCACACACAGATGCACACATGCACCAACATATTGACTCAGCAGATGAAAACACAACCAGCTAGTAAGAAAAAGAAATAAAGAACCTGCACCTACTGATCCTAGAGATACTTGCATGATTGCATGTATAGTGTTATACAAAAAGTGCAGAGCACAGCATGCTGGCCGACTTTGGTAAATGATAGTCAAAAGAGAAGAATCCACAGGAGCTGGAGGATGCTGGCCTCTAACCTGCGGGTATCAGACTGGAACCAGTCAGCTCCCAAGACAACCTAAAATATGTGAGAGCGAGAAAGAGCCACAGTTACAAATGCAATGCCGCTAAACAGTCTCTGAGTTGTGTAACATTAATGAGGGAAGATTAGTGAGTAGTGCAACATGGACTTGGAGTTCAAAATCACATACTATGCCTATACCATGCACTATATTCAGTATATGTACTATTGCATAACACACCATTTGTGTAAATGAACAGTCTGTTTGGATGCACTACAGGTCACTTCCTGAGAGCTGTTCTGTAGAGACATGATTTACAAATATAGAAAGGATATTAAGCCCAGCAAAGGAAAACCATGTATTGAAGCATTTAAATGAAATTGGTATTTACCTTAGATTTCAGGCGCCTTGATCACCATCCAGCAACATCCGTCATGCGCATTATGCTTTGTGGAATATTTAGAGTTGTGTAGTTTCTGGTGCCTGCATACTCTAATAGTCTTACACCTACTATTCAGTACATATTTGGGCACACTGCTTACTTTTGTCTTCATTAAAGTGCACGCAACTTCCTGTATTACACTGAGCTTAGGCACTGCCAAATCTTGCAGATGGTCTACAGTATTTAAGTCACCCAATAAGCTGTGACAGTGGGGAAATCTGCTATGAACATGACCAGAATCACAAAGGATCTATATGAAATCTTGCCCTCTGTGCTTATTACCTGCGACTTTCATACGGTGACATGAGCAAAATGTCTTCTGCTTAAAAGTTCACATGAATGTAATTTGTAGGTAAATTGGGCTTTACTGTAAGAAGCAGATGAGAAGCAGATGTCAGATGAAGGTACTTTTGATCACCTAGACCAGGGGTGGGCAACTCCAGGCCTCGAGGGCCGGTGTCCTGCAGGTTTTAGATGTGTCCCTGCTCCAACACACCTGAATCAAATGGCTGAATTACCTCCTCAGTATGCAGTCAAATTCTCCAGAGTCCTGCTAATGACTTTTATAGACCTAGCAAGGTGACTATAAATGTTTTGCTATATTTTGCTATAAGCTCCACAAGCATACACAATGCCTTCACAAGATATTTACATACAGTATAATTAATATTCAGAGTGGGCCCAAATGCTGTTTGGGAAGATTGGCAGCTTTTCAAGACAATGATGTGTCATATTGTAGTAATTCCCATCATCTGGCAATAAGACAAATGTTCCCTTTTAGAAAAGGTTTTTAAACCTTTCAGCAGTTTGGTTCAGTTTTGGAAAATGAGTGCTAACAAAGTACAAAGTAGTCTTTATTTTCATAATTTTTTGTGCAATTGTATATTGTATAATTATGTACGTTGGACACAAAATCCCAAATCACAAGTGTATTTGCCTCAAAACGCTTAACACGTAAAAATTATAAATAAGTTTGGTGTTTACAGCACAATCGGCTGAATGCTTGATTTCACCAGGCTCTCACGTCTCCTGGAGCCCTTATCTGTAAAGATATTCAAAACCTTAATTGGTACTTTGTAAATCAGAGCACCCTCCTCGGATTTTGCTCCCTGTAGACCTTATTGCACCAACAAAACTGACGTTCTTGATCCATCTATCAAGCTTCTACTTTGCGAACAGGCTCGCAAGAAAATTAAACTCCCTAATTTGCTAATCCACCCCACCACCAGCCTTTTTTTTTCTACAGAGAATCATAACCTCTCAGTTTTGGAGTTGCAAAGCAAACTTGTCTTGAATGACAAATTTCTGGGAATCCATTAACAAAGTCATTACCCCAGGCTTAATGGTGACAAAAATTCTAAAGCCTTTTGGTCCTGATGTCATTTTGCACGAATTTCAGTGAAAGCACAGCTCAGGCAACTACGATGTAAAGGACGTTTCTCTTTGAAATGAAGCAAATTGCTTTTCCCACATTCCCTATTGTGGTTCAGTCTCACTCAGGAGTGCCAAATGATTTTTATCAAACCTTTGAGATACAGCAGCAACTAATCTGTCTCTAACAAAACAGAAACGACCCATTCTATTTTTTTCTAAGCCAAAGATTGTGAAATTTTTTTTTTTTTTTAACACTGAGAGACGAGAAGCAGTAAACAAAAACTGACATTGCCTTGTTCCACTACAGACGTCAGCTTCAGATGACAAGACTGACAGAACCATTAAACAGCCTCTTCCATATCTCACATTCAAATCATTAAAAACAATAAATAAATAAAAATCTCTCATTTGCCTGATGTGAACATTAAAAAGCCAGATGGTATCTCTGTATGAAATATGTCCATAGGCCATTTAGGGGTCTGACATTCATGTTGAGTGTGTGTGCACATGTAAGGTGCGATCACTTCTCTCTCAGAAACTGACTTCAGTGTTATTTGATTCCCCTGATGTCTTGCTGTTTGCTCTCAACAGGTTTTTTATCATCTGATTCCCCTGCTGTCTGTGCTCTCAGTAGGTTTCATTATCAGATTCCCCTGCTGACTCTCTCTGCACGCCTTCCCCTCTCCTCTTTGTTTTCAGGGCTCTTTCTTTTAATGTACAAATCCTAGTGAATGCTACCAAGAGCTCCTCTCCCATGTGGGTTCACAGTTACCCCTCTTGTCCACTGAAAGGGGTGTGCATCTGAACTAACACAGAGCTGTTTTATTCTCGGTTTTCACGGCCAACTCCGTGAGCTGCATGAAAATTGGGGTGCATTTTGTCATTTTTTTTTTTTTTTTTTTTTACACTGGATTTTCATTCCATTTGCATTATGCCTGTTGCTGGTACCTGCTGCTCTCATTTATGCTGGAGTAAATGCAGAGCTCTATGTGAGGTTGGTCCACATGCATACAATTTTAACATAATTATTTTCAAAATGACATAAAGAAAATAATCGGTTGAAAGCAGAGTGGTCTTTGTTCTGTTAAATTTTCTAACAGAAGCCTATAGAGTTATTTTATGATGCATGCCAGTGTTTGAGCTGTAAATGTTTTTTAAGCTTGCACAAAAATTGTGGTTATGTGGCTACCAACAATTCAACACTCACCTCCTGCTTGCTGGAAAAATTAATATGCAGGCTTGTTGGTGACTTCAGGCTTTGCAGAGAGTATATCTAAGTCTGCAAATCTCTCTGACTCTTTCCTGTTGTTCTTTTTGAAAATTGCAGATGGGATCATGATTGTCTATATCTTCTATCATACGCTTACTATTAAAATGGCAGATGTTCACATTAAACGTAGCCAAAGTTTTAAATAATGAGGTCGCTGTGAGCCAAAAGCTCAGACATCAGATTGCTCTAAACACTTGGTTTCAAACAGGATTTATTTTAAACTCTTTGCTCTATACAATGCCAGTGAGAGCAGGTATTCCTAGTCCTCTCATCTCAGCACCAGTGACCCGCTGTTCAAGCTTTCTGTTTACAAGGTGCAGCCACCCAGAAGGTTTTCTTAAAGTGAAGATGGAGTTAAAGGGAGGGGAACTAAACAAGCTTGTTTCAGATTGCAGATGAACTGTGGGGCTGTTAATCATGCAAAGCTATTGTTGTAAAATCCAAGAATGAAAATACGGAGGTCCAAATGATCATAATATGTCTGCGTATCCAGCCCTCAGGGTTTGGAATCAAGTGGTGCAAAAGGTTTCTGTGGTTCTTTTGACCATAAAAATGACCAGTCTTTAAATCTACTGGAACCTACTGAATTTAAGTTGAGCACAACCATCTTACTCTTTCAATCTTCCTCACCAGCCATCCATGAATAATTACAGCCACAATAAGGTCAAATGTCTTCATTATCATTTCATTTGTGTGTAAGGAAACTAATAAATCTTATGGAAGAGTGTATATGGGAAAGTGTGTATTTATAGATTTTTTTTATGCACCATATCATGGAGTACTGCCTAAATTTCATTATGCTTGCATAATGACAAAGTGTCTTGAATCTTGAAAGTGAATAAAATTTGCATAAAGATGCGTTCTTCTAGCTGCGACAAATGAAACAAATCGAGAGTTGGCTTTATGTTGTACCCTTCTTGCCTTTTTTTTCTTTTTACATATGATAAGAGAACCGGGTTCTCTCATGACCTGAATATGACAATACAAATCTTGTCATGTTGATTCTAGGTTTGTTATTTAATGAAAAGTCTGTATGATCAGCTTCCCACTCACTGTCATGCTCACTCCCTCCTATTGTCTTTCACGCTACTGTACATGCTGTGTATGTCACATTCACCCTGGGGTAATACATTCATGTACTTCCTCTGTTATCTCTTCTGAAACACTGTCTTCATAATAAAGGTGGAAGAGAAAAGGGTTTCTTGTGCTGTATCTGCTTTGCACTATAGGTTGTTGTTTGTGAATATGCTTCTCTTTCATATTACACATCCATCAAAACTGCTGCACAGCTATACTGTACAACAACACGTACGCAAGCCTTTATTATTGTTTTTGGCTATTTGGGGCTAAGTGACTCATATACTGTGCAAAAGTGTTGAGCCACCACTCATTTCATTATATTTTGCTTCAGAGGAGCCAGACGTTCTTGTAATTTTTAAAGTGGTCTTGACCAACAGTTTTCCAGGCTTTGTGAAGACTTCTAGAAACCAGAAGAATTTCTTTTTCTTCATTGTTAAGCCACTTAAAAGTGTCCTATGAATTGTTCAAGCATAAAAAAAGGCACCAAACTCAAGGGATGAACCAGTGTTGTGTCTACAACACAACTATGAGTACATCAGGAAGATGGCCACAAATGATCATGTGCTTATTGAATATCTCAGGCAGCAGAAACCCGAGAAAGAAGAGGAGAAAGAACGGGAACCGTCATGGAAGGACAGGCCCCTGCATGCTGTGGAACTTCCAGATACAGACAGACAAACTGGTGATGGCTAACCAACCAGACGTAGTAGTGGTGGACAAGCAGAAGAAGAAAGATGTAGTGATACATGTAACAGTGCCAAGTGATAGTAACATTAGGAAGAAGGTACACGAGAAGCTTGAGAAATACCAAGAACTGAGAGAAGGACTAGAGAGGACAAGGAAGGTGAAGGGAACAGTGTTCCCCGTGATAATCGGAACACTCTGGGAAATGACCCTCCCGAAACTGAGAGAATGGGTCCAGCAGATAGTAGGGCATCTACTGTATTAATCTGAAGGTTGGTGGTTTGATTCCTGGCTGCTCCAGTCTGCATGCCAAAGTATCCTTGGGCAAGATACTGAACCCTAAGTTGCTCTCCGATGCAACCATTGGAGTGTGAATGTTAGAAAGCATTTAGTTGCAGAAGGAAGTACTTGTAAGAATGGGTAAATTCAATCGTGTTGTATAAGGGCGCTTTGAGTGCTCAGCTAGAGTAGAAAAACGCTATAGAAGAACTAGTCCATTTATTTATTTATTACTACAAGCCTCATTTCCCCAAACACACATATACGTGCAAATGAATTTTTTGTGTACCTAAACCCCTTCTCTAACATTCGCACACACACTCCAATTATTGCATCAGCCCAAGTATACTTAAACACGCAGACTGGACAAGCTGGGAAGTGAACCAGCGACCTTCTGATGTAGACAAACCGCTCTACGGCAGTAATATGAACAGGCAAAAACTGGAAAATACTAGCACATTGAATATGAGGATGAAGTAAACAGCTTAGCAGCAACAAGTTCACATGACGATATTTGCATCTAGCTGAAAGCACCACTGGTTAAATAGAGTAACAAGAATTTCTTTATCACCTTGTAGCAAAACTAAGGTAAATGTCTCGCACTGTGGGGAAAATAAATAAATTAATAAAGTTTTCAAATAGTCTGTGAGCTGCGTATTTATAGTCTATGCATAAAGCCTGTGCACAATTAATTTTGACTCGAGCATGCAGAGATGTTGAAGGTCTGATAAACTGGACAGGGACTGCACAACACACTCCAACCCTCCTCTCTCTTTTTCTCTCTACCCCTACGCCTCCTCCTCCTCCTTCCTTCGCGCTTCAGGAGATCTCTCTTGTCGCTGGAGAGGAGAGGTCGACCGTCTCTCCTCCAGCAGCCGCCTGGTTTCTCTGCAACCTCCTGCCGCTTCATCATGGATCTGGGGACTAAAAGAGCCGCTTGGATTATAGCTCCGCTCGCCCTGCTTCTCTTCAGCTCGTACGGGACAACTGGAGAAGGTGAGCCGGCTGCGCGCTTCTTACTTTTCCCGGAGGAGGCGCGGGGAGTGCGGGCAGCGCCGAACCAGAAAAGAGTGTTTAGTTTCTTTCATTACCTGTCTGGAAATTATAAGTTTTTCGAAACTGTGTGCAGATATATTGACTTGGTTGTTTGGTAAACTTATGATCATGAGGTGCTGTTTCTTGTGAGAGCCTTGAGAATTGGCGCGCCTCTGTTGCGCATCAGTGTACAGAATTGGTTTGATGTATTAAGAGTAATCGGATTTTCTCTTATTTACTAGAACTCTATCAGCATTAATGTTGCATATATAAAGTGAAATGACCTCATTTAAAAACCAAAATTTCACCTTTTCCATATTGACTATTCAATTATCTATTTTATTTAGCTGGTGTCAGGTTAAAATATTTCCTCTCGGGGAGCTTAGCCACGTAAACGAAGATGGTGTTCCTCTGGAGTGCCATCATTCCAACATAAATATTCACCTTTTAATGTCACCTGTAGGCGGTAGATTCCAGTTCATTTGCTGTGTGCATAAAGGAACCTTGTTGCTTCATAGTTAATTTAGTGTTCACCACACCGTGATGAGCGTCCTGGCGCTTAGCCACGTTTGTTCTAGCACACACACACACACACACACACACACACACACACACACACACACACACACACACACACACACACGGAGAGGTGATTTGATTCTATAACTTCCTTATCTAACTGTGCACTTATTTTATAGCTCAGCTCAGCTGGAAATGTGAAGGCAGGTCTGAGTTCACCTGCACTGCATTGGAATTGAACAAAGAGAGGAATTCATGGACAGAAATGGAGATAAATTGACATGAATCTTGCTGAGTAATAAGAGGTGGTTGTTTTTAACTAGAGCAGATGGAAAAGTTCTCTGCATGGTTTTATTCCCTCTTCCACGTCTCCCTGATAATCACCTGATATTTTATTTATTCATTTTTTTTTTATTTCTTCTCCCTCTCAGAATTTCATGTTCTCCCTTATGTTATCTTACGTGAAGACCCAACATCATCATCTTTGCCCCTTGTGGTCCTCCCCTTGACATCACAACACAATTTTATGATAATGTGTCAATCATAAAAGTGTCATAGGAAGCAACGTGCACCATCACTGGCTCTGCAGCAGCTTGATAGAAAGACAGTCACGTGAAATACAGTGAAGAGATTGATGGGCAGTCAGATTCTTTCTTCTTCTGCAGCCGGTTTTATGAAAGGGTGAAGGTGACGTTGAGTTATCAGATGCTCTGTTCTTATATCAATGAAAGAAGCATCTACTGCTTTACCAAAAATAGCTTAATTTTCTCAGCTGTTCAGCTGTATTGTCTCCTTTCTGCCTCTTTTCCTCCTGCTGTGCCTCTCCACCAGCTGCTTAAATGCACTCATGTCTGCTCATTCCTGTTCTCTCTTTGTGTTCTCCTGTTTGCTGTCAGCTCCGTCTCTAAACAACAGATTTCCTCTTCCTCGTCTTCTCGCTCTGTTTCTCTCTGTAATGCCATCTCGTTGTGCTCCTCCGTTACCTGGATCTCTGCTCTCCAGCTGCATCTGAAGACAGCGGCTGCTTGTATCGCGCCGTTTCCGTCCTCTTGTTAGTGTTTCATGACCACATCACTTTATTCTCCTCACTATTTGTACTCTCTCTGCTATCACACTGCTTCTTTAGGTCATTTCTGCTGCCTTCTACTTGTTCTCGAACGGTGAGTTGGGTTTGAAAACTCATGCCATACACTTTTTTTTCCCCTCCCAGTTCCGCTTCTGTCAAGTTGTTGGAAAAAAAAAGAGCCTCTAACAGCATTTTACTTATCAGTAGACAGTAATATATCAGTTTTCTATTGGTCCAGCTTTAAGTAGTTTTGGCCCCACTTTCTCTCTCTCGGTCTGTCTCTCTCTGTTTGTGCTGCACAGCCTGACCCAGCAGCACACTCATCATGCATGGACCATAAACCACAGCAGCATAATAAGTTAAGTGGGGGGAGATACCAGCTGCAGGTTTTAGACTTAGCCTTACATCTACATCTCCACCCCCCCTCTGGAGACGGTTCACTGTTTATTATGGCGGTGGTACTAAATGACAACAAAGTAGAAATACATATTTTAACAGCCACAGATGGTGCTCCAATGACTTGTTAGCCGGAGGAGTGGAGCGCTGTGGTTTGTGTGATGAGATTCGAGAAAGTCAGTGTGTGAAACAGCTACCCGCAGGGCCGCAGAGTCACTGCGCATTTAATCACCTTTTGATATTAACAGCATGATTGAGTTCTGTGTGTTTTGAAAATTTGTGAAAGTAGAGCAGTGAGGGCAGGTCGGTGGAGTGATTGCAAAGGCCAAGCATGTAACTAAAAGGTTTAATCCAAACTACAGACAGTAACTGTCCCTCATTGCAACATGAACCTAAATTAGGTGTTGAATCTTGTTCCTTAGTTTAGCTTAGTTTTTTTTTTTTAATTTTTACTATTACAAGCCAGTAAAAATAAACTATGAATTATGCGAACATATTACTTTTTATGGCTCTTAGGGAGGGTAGCACTGTGGTACAGTGGTTAGTACTGTTGCCTCATAATAAGAAGGTCCGAGGTTCAAATCCATCATCTGGTGGGGCCTTACTGTGTGGAGTTTTTGGTAATGCAGGTTACAGTGTACATTATTAGATGAAAACTTGTCAACAAACATTTATTATTTTTATTATTATTTCATCTGAGTTAAAAACAGGTTTAAAAAGATTAAAAAAAACAAACGAACCTGCAATTCATGGATTATTAGTTGATTTTAAAAACTATATGTATATACATATTTGGTATGAGGTTTTATTTTGAAAGGTCACTTGGTGGCCCATGTGACTGGCAGCAGCCACCCGGATTCTGTCTGTTCTAACCAAGGGCGATGCAGAAAAAGTGGTCTGCAAAGTATGTCACTTTTGAGAAGTTGCTTTTTGTTTTGCCACTTTGTCGTGGCCTTTCAGATGTTTTGTGTGTTGCTGAATGGGACTTGGTGAGTCTATAAAAATGTTTTTATTTCTTTTAAGGATTTTGTTAAGTTAAATTGATTATTTGCTGAAATTTACGAGTTAAGGCGGAAGATGTGTTGGTTTAGCATTTAAAAGCTGATTATTGCAGTGGATGTGTGTTAATTTGAGGTATAAGTTCAGTGTTCGGACTTGTCTTGGTGCCAACTTAATGAGCATCAATTAAGCAAGAAAATGGACTTCTGCTGATGTTTAAAGCAGCCCTATGTTTTGCTTTTTTATTGATATTTTATGTTCTTTGTGTTAGGCTATTAAAGTTGGGTTGAAGAAAGGTTAATAAAAAGTTGAGCTAAAGCTGAGGTTGGACCGCATATGCGGTGAAACAAGATGGCGAGCTGACTGTGCATTTGGCCCGAAACGCCATCTGCTCTCCGTTGACTGTTGTCCTTCCGAACTGGTAGGATTTATCCTCCCTGCAAGCAGCAGTGGATTCAAGACTAGCACAGGATTTACAACAGAAGGGGGGACAAAAGAGACTTAATTTGTATTAAGAGTCTGTTCAGCCTTTTGCCGAATTATTTTGAGTTTTATACATTTTGAACATTTTAATATTGAATGACCATGTGTGGTAATGCTGTGACTGGTATTATTGCAAATGTGAATTATTTTGTCGGTTAAACATAACAAACATTGAGTCCTAACATGGAAACTCAGTAGAAGTAGGTATTAAAACTGAAGAATCAAAATATATCTTGGAACAATAGAACTAAACTAGATTTATTAAACAGTGAGTTAACTCAAAAGATCAAAAAAACAAACATGAACTGAACGAACAGGCAACTTAACTAACGTTACATTAAAATATTTTTTGGTTAAAAGAACTAAAAGAGCTTTATACACCAACTGGTGTATGAGACATGTTTTCTGTCAAAGTCTATTTTTGTAATGCGTAAATAAATCCTTGCCAACCAGTTTAAACTTATTTCCTGGTCTGTGGTCCTAAAGTGTAATATAATTATCACTGCTCTCTTATAGCTGAAATTAGTATCTGGACCAGTTACTGTAATTAGTAAGGTGTTACATTTACATGTTGTCTGCATGGGTTCTTACCAGGTACTCTGACTTCCTCCCACAGTCCAAAGACATTGTTAGCTTAGGTTAATTGATGCTTCTAAATTTCCCATAGGTGTGACTGTGATGTGTGACTGTCTCTCTGTGTTAGCTCTGCAATAGAGTGGCCACCTGTCCAGGGTGCACCCTGCCTCTCACCTTATGGCACCTGGGATAGGTTCCAGCCCCCTAGTGACCTTGAATTAGATAAGTGGAAGAAGATGGCTGTTAGGGACCTTCAGCTAAATGTTGTGAGTAGGGATGTCAGAACAAATCCATGATTTTTGATACCATATAAATGTATTTATTTTAACTCCTGGTGCTATTAACACTTTGTGTTAGCCCTAACGTGATGGCCTAAGTCTTTGTGGTTGAAACTGCCACATCTGTTGTTGCAGTAGTCCTCAAAAAACATTCACAAACCATAACTGTAAATTTTTTAGGCAAGAAACTTGATGACATGTTGAAGGTCCGCAACTGAAACACTCGTACTTTGAATTTATGTACACATTTGGATGCATCTTGAGGTGCTTGGAGACATTTGAGGTGTCTGTCCTTGATCTTACCTAAATGCAAATACTGCTGTATTTCCTTCCTTCATTCAATGTATAGTTTTTCTTCTTTTGGTTGCTTCCTTTAGGAGCACAGCCACAGCAGATCGTCTGCCTCCACCTCACCCTATCCCTTGCATCCTCTTCTCACACAAACCCTCTTCTTGTACTCCTTCACTATCCATGAACCTTTTCTTGAATTTCCTCTTTTCCTCCTGCCTGGCAGCTCCATCTTCAACATCCTTTGTCCAGTATATCCACTATCCCTCCTCTGCACATGTTCAAACCATCTCAGCCTTAATTCCCTTACTCACTTGCAAACTGCTCAACCTGAGCTGTCCCTCTGATATACTTGTTTCTAATCCTGTGTCTCCTGGTCACTCTGTACGAATGCTTCCATGTATAGTTTTACTTATCTTAGTTATCTCCAGTGCCAGTGTCTTTTGAGATCCAATACTAAAACAAGTGTTATCATATTTGAGAATCTTGGTACTGAAGTGTCATTTTGACAGCTGAAGCTCTTAGCACAGTATCAAACAGAGCATAAGCTTGTATTCTCCTTTCCCTTCAGTTTTATTTCCATCAGCATCTTGTTTGACTCTGAAGCAGATTGTTGCTTCACATTGTTCACCAGCCTACTTTACATCCATCCAAAACTTGCCAAATCTTCCCTGCCAATGCCAAGCAGCTCGGTGTTGTTTACTGGATTCGATGATTGAAGTCTGAAGAAACAAGAAATATTGGCAATCTAACAGTTTATTCATTTAACAACCAGGGGCCTCAGGACCATGTGGAAGAACCGTACACAGCCACAACAGCCTGGCACCTCCTCATGATGGTCACACTGTTGTGGGATGGCCATTCTTTCCAATAAATGACACCAAACAAGAGCAGAATAAGCTGTTTGTTATTGGCAGAGAAGATTTGGCAAGTTTTTCATGGGCACAACCCACATACTCAACTCTGCTGCTCAACCCACAAATGCATTTTCCTTAAAAATGAGGCTCCATTCAAGGGGAAACAAACAGGCTTTGCAATGGTATAACATTTATTGCCACAAAGCATTGTTACAGCAAAGAAATAATTGACCAAAAGCAAACTTGCTTATTTTTTTTTTAAGTTTTTTTTATTTGTCAGTTACCTTATGACAAATAACTAAGCAATATTAAGTTTATCGAGAGTTTCTCATCCTGCACACGAACCTGGACGGCAGTTGACACGGTTGCTCTTGATCTGTGTTGCAGCCTTGGTTGCTTAACATAGCAGCACATGAACAAACTCGTTCTCCACCTGCTGCAGGTTCTAATTAGAGCGGCCCTCCAACTTGCTCCGAGCTACTGTCAGCTATTTGGACCAAAGTGGCTGAACAACAGACCATATAAATGAGATCCCCAATCCTCCAGTTATGCTACCACATCCTTGAATAACATTATTGTCAATAACAGCATAAACTGTAACAGAGCAGAGACCCTGGAACAGACTGTTCTCTTTATTCTGTAGTCTAATTGTACCCTTAGAAAGTTTTCATCTCTCACTGTGTTCAGTTTTATTTTGTTGTCTCCTTAAGCACAATTTGGGAAGTATAGCACAGCCCTGAATATAGTTCTACATTAATTAGAAGCTTATTTAATTACTTTTGGTGTTCTATCGAGACACAAGAACCTGTTGGTGTTAAAAAAAAAAAAAACCTCAAATCTTGCACTGTTGATCTTTGCAGATAATACCACTTTTTATCAGAGCAGAGCTTCAGTACAATTAAAACATATCAGATTTGTTATTTTATTACATTGTGGTGCTGTTATCATTAGCTACTGTGAACTACACAGCTAAACAGTGTTTAACTGCTATCCAAAGATTTCATAGCAGCTTGGAAGGACAAACCAACTGAGGAATGTTTACAACTGAGGTAAACTCTGGTTATTGATCCACTGGCCTTGATTTCCCCATGGCTCCTGTGTACTAATAATGAAACACAAAAGCCTGTATTATTCAAAGCTGGGTGCTGAGTACAAGCTATCTCTAATTAAAGTAAATAAATTCCACTGGACATTGTTCAGTGTCTTATGTCCAGTCACCTGAATACAGGTGCTATAAGGAGGTTCAAAATTAATTTTATCTTTTCTGACCATGTTTGTTTGTTTTTTTTTCCTGTTTATGTATGTGCATGTTCCTTGACAAACCCACACAAACAAATCTGAAACGAAATTGCAAATCTGCAAACGATGAAAACGCAAATCATGAAATCGAAATTTTATGTCTGTTTCATATTCAATAAAATGCCGTTGAACAACATCCCCAACAAACACTTCCTGTTTTGGTCAAAGAAACATGTAAAGCGTCGTTTGAAAGAGGTGCAGTGTTTTTCAGGTCTCCGTTACACTCATGACACCTTTTGCATGTGTTTAGTCTGGAAGAGGGATTCTTTGTTGCTCTGCTGCTCATTCCAAACTAAATGTATACCTACATAGACCTCATAAGGTTTACTTTCTATAGAGCCACAAGCAAACTGAACATCTTGAGTAAAGTCATTGGTGTGCCCTTAAAAGACAATTTCAATCTGTTATTGCCTGTGATGACCACGATGGAGCCCAACTGCTTCATGAGCATTTTAGTGAGTAGGTGCATATATTAAATTTATGCAAGTTTCTCTTCCCAGTGTAGGTTTAAATTAATTAGATTGGCCCTGGGTGTTTTAAGCAAACATGAGGTTAAAGTTTATGTAAGCACATTAATATGAAGATGTAGCTGCCTGAAGTGAAGGAGACACTTCTGACCTTCTGCTAAATGCACTAATGTTTCTCCTAGGAGGAGAGGACACTCCCTGTCTTTGCTCCCTCAGGCGGCAGCTGTAGATTACCAAGTATTCACAGTCTAAATTAATGCTTGCTCAAGTGCAGTAGTAGTCAGAAAACAAAGGATATAATATGCTTTAAAATTTCTCATATTGTATGTATACAGTCAGATTAGAAGAAGTTTTAAACACAGATAAAAGCTGGGCTGTTTGGGAAGGGAATAAAATAGATGAGATGCAGTTTTACTGATGGTAAATTTAGTTACTGTTAAATTACTCAAACTGTCAAGTTTTAAAATGACTACAGCAATACAGGGAATGTATGTGAAAGATATTGGTTAAAAAGTAACCATATTTGACATTTGAAAATAAAGGGGCAACTGTTCCAAATTCATGAAGTATAGCCTATATACAGTATTTTAAAGCTTACATGCACAAATTTTGCAGATACAGTTTTGAACTGGCAGGTTTAACACAGGGTGTATAAATATGGAAATCATGAAAACAAAATAATGAAACACGAAATTCATCATGCCTGGCAATGTTTTCCACAGTTTTTTTATTTTATTTTTGTATTTATTTAACGGGGTATAGCTATTGAGTTCCAACTCCACTATTTTGAATGGCACCTAGCAAAGTTAGTCCTTGTTCTGCTCTGCAGACTCGATGAGGTCAGCATAGAGAATTAACCAATACTCCACCTGCTGCAGGTTCTGGTTGGAATGGCCCTCCAGCTTGCAGCAGACCTCTAGAGCACAAGAAGCACTACTGCCTCCAGCTGCCATCCAAGTTAAGGGATTGCATCTGTCCCACTGCCAGACAAGATCCTTTCTGGAGAAGCAGCTGAATGATTTAGAAGACTGCCACAATTGCAAACTGGCTTGCAAGCCATGAGGCAAGGGAAAACCCCAAACAGGAAGGGGCAGGGTTAGCTGGTTACCAGTGACTAAAATAAGAATTAGAGGATTTTCCACTTGTAGACTGGTGATGGCATCGTTGTCTTGGAAGGACAAAAAGAAAAGAAATGAGTCACCAAATATAGCATACTTCAGCAGCTATTAATATACCTGGGTATCCTGCACAATACAAGACTGTGGAAAACATTAACTTGTTAGTTTTAAAAATTAGGATAACACATGCCACAAGCGCAAAATATATTCTGTGTGGATCTGTTCCATAAAGTGACATGTTACATCTAGCAAGCCCAGGCTCTTAGAACATTTTAGAAAGAGCAAGGTGAACAAATGAAGGAAAACCAACTGCTGTTGTACTTCCCAATAATGAATTAGTATGTTCAGAGAGCAGCTAAAAATACAAGTAATGATTTTAAAGGCTATGGAAAGATTTTGCTGCTTTGGACTGCCATCTAAGAGCCCCAAAGAAAGAAAGGAAAAAAAAAAAAAAAAAGGCCCACAGGTTGCTCAGTCCAATAGTCTAAGTCGTCCTTCAGCCTTTTATTCCCCAGAGAACCCCCACTATTGTTCATCATTCATCTAATAATTGTCCATGACTTTACTTCACAAGTCATTTGTTTCAGTGCCAGGGGCAAGGTCTGGCTGAATCTGTTTATCACAGTGAATTGAAAGGCACTACAGTATTTATTAAAGGTTTCTGGTGGTTTGTTCTGTCTTCACTATAACTACCACATTTCAGTTAATGTGAAAAAAAAAGAAAAATTTTAATGCATACTTTCTTATGCACCAGAAGATAATAGCTATAAAACTACTGCTTAGACGTGTTGCAGATTTGACCTATCGGTCACTTGCGCAACTTAAAACTCCCCTACAGCCCTTTATTTTATTTTATTTGTTCATTTTTTAAAGATACTGTACATAAAAAGATGAATGCAGCAACTGCGGAGCTATTCACTGATTAGTAAACTGTCATTTTGAAGCTTGGAGTGCAACATTTCTGTCATTAAGATGTTTTTGGGTGGCTTTGTTTTGTTTTTGTTTTAAGTAAGACATCATAACCAAGAGTTGCATCTGACACACTGACACTGTATTTTAAAAAAAGACTTAAATAGCAAATCAGACCATAAACCTTTATGCAAACTTCTTCAGAATTAATGAATTAATTGAAATAAAGTATTTACTGAGGTAAAAAAAAAAAAGAAAGATGCAGGAGGGTCGTCTATACGCAGGGACTTCTTTTGGCAACCGGAGAAGTCGCTCCCTTTGCAAATGAGGATCTATGTATTAAAAATGGCTAAACATTTAATAACAATAATTTTGCTAAACCTCTTGAATTCAGGTATGCACTTTAATCACATTTTGATTGTTGGATTTAAAATCCACTGTTGTGGTGCAGAGAGGCAAATTTGTTGTGTCATTGTCCAAATACTTATGGACATATTGACTGAGGCTCTCATCATTTCAGACCGTGTAACATTATGAATGAAAATATATTGTAGCTTGCAGTTACAGCTTGCAGTTGTGGACATAATTGCTCTCTTCCTCATCTCTGAGCTCTCAGCTCCAGTGTAGGTGGTGTGGTGTGGGCACTGATGGAAGAAATATGGAGTCAGTTTTCAATCAATAGATGGGTCAGCTATGATAACACACAGCCTATTATTTATTAACGCGACACTATCTTTTTTAGCAGCCTCTGAAATAGTTTTTCTTATCTCGTCAGTTATTAATCATATTACTCATCGTCCGCACATGACGGACTAATGATTGCACTCACTTTTCCAGTCATCATCTTCAGGTATGTTCCCAGTCTTGTGCTTTCCGTCTACTTCTCAGTCTCATCAGTCTTTCTTGAGGTATTTATCTCCCCGCAGAGCTGATTTAGAGCCACTGGAGTGTGTGCTATAATCATAGCCTAATGACAGATAATCTCAAGAACACTAAATGACTTTAATCCTAGCCTAATGACAGATAATACCACCATACTCCTACTTTGTGTGTGCTGATTTGCATTTTTCCTTGGCATTTAGATGACGGTGACTCACTGGTTTCTCTGTGTCCTCAAGGAGAGAAGTTTTCAACCTGAAGCTGTTATTAGTTGTCAGTTTACTTTCTGCCTGCAGAGAGAAGGAGAGGTGTCCTATCCTGTCCTACCTTCAAAGTCAGTTTAAGAAGCTATTTGGGAGTCAGACATTTTGTCATGTGAAAAAGACTCATGGGAAAGTGGAGGTGCTGTTCATTTGTATTCAGTCTCATTCTGATTTTTTTTTATTTTTTATAACCACCAGCTACTGGTCTGTGCATTTATCATGGTAAATTGAGGTAGACACCAAAAGACAGCTTATTATGATTTAGTTATCTGGGCACTAGTGGTTTTACTAATTAAATCAAATTAAAGACAGCATGGTTTGGTTATTTACACAGACAGGGTAATCATTAAAATACTGAATGCTGAATTGTAAATTCAATTACGGAATCGCAAACTCAATGAAAGCTCTTTAAAAAGAGTGTCATTTAGGCTGTGGAGGCTCTAGGGGAATATTAGGGAATCGTAAATGTAAAAGCTTACAAAGTATCCCAGCATTAATATGGTAATGAAAAGGCTGAGGATGGTGTATACTCAGGAGAATATTTCAGGTGTGGCACAGTCCTGTCTTGGGGGAATTTACTGCTTTTCAGTGAGCTGCTTGTTTGCACAGAGAAGAACAAACATTTAAATGTAAAGCTTTTGAGCGTTAATATATGGTGAGATTTGTTGCAAACCTCATGGTTGTTTATGATTCATATGAGCGCAATATTAGAGAGTCAGGATGAGAAAAAAAGTGGCTGATGATAAATCCTTTTCATGTGTCTTCTTTAGGATCATTTCTGGAAATATGTGCATAGAGTCATGAACAGGATATGATGGAGTCGAGGTTATAGAGGAAACAAGAAACCACCAGCATGAATCTGGATTTAATATCATAAGAAGCAGTAAGTGAGGAGCTGATAGAGGATTACAGTTATTCAATTGACATTAGGACCAGCTGGATGGGTTTATTTTTTTCAAGGCCACCCATTAGAAAAAGTTATGAATGAAACCATTCATCTTGTGGCGTAATCATCATCTCAGATAACTTATTGCCACTTCAAATTCTGGATCTACCCTCTAGCTACTGTGGTTGATGCAATAGAATATTGCACATTATATTTTCATTTAAAAATAAAAATTGCATTCACTTTAATATGCATTGTTTGATATTTATTGTGATTAATGTTAAAAATACATTGGCTCAGTTTTTTATGGTCATCATTTTGACAACAAGGTGATATTGACAGGTGGGCAGGCTTGGACAGGTGAGGTAAGATTGAAATAATCGTGAACTAATCGAAAAAATTATTGACAGATTAGTCGACTGCCAAATAAATCTGTAGTTGCAGCCCTACTACCAACCTGCAGCATACACCATGGGGTGATTTTGGTCACATATCAGCAAAAGGTGACGTGTGACCCAAGGGAGAAAGACCTCCGATTGCTCAAAGGTGAGAGGCCCTCTGATCTGGGGACAAAGGTAGCTGCTGACAGTTTTACTTCTAGTTAAAGATCTAACTGAATTGACTGACTTTGGGCTTTAACGAGTATATCGCTTTCCATTTCAAAGGAAAAGGATATGCTTGCTTTCCAACACAAGATAAAATAAATATGAATATAAAAAAGGCAGTTGTTTTATCCTGATGATGTTGTGTAGTGGAGAAAAGCTAAAAACAAAAGAATAAAAACAGGAACGCAACAGGCATGGGGAAGAGTAGGAGAACACAAGAGGCACAAACAGACAAACTGAGAAAGGCAAAGATGGACTATGCATGCACAGAGAGGAAAAACAAGACACAGGTGGTCACAAACCAAGGAGAAACTAATCAGGGCGAAGCAGACAGCCACAAGGAGGGACATTCAAGGAAAACAGTCACTAAAATAGACAAGACAGAGGAAGGCAAGATGGGAAAACACTGGGGAAACAAGGAAAATAAGAGCTTTAGAAACACAAAACAGTAACTAGAAAATCTAAAAGGAAACAAATGTCAACTAGCTGTTTTGTTTTCCCAATAATTTTAAGTCAAAAATCCATCCATCCACCAGCTAAACACATGCAACCACCGTGCATGTCTTTGGACTGTAGGAGGACGCTGGGGTACTCGGAAGAACCCACACAGACGCTGAGAGAAAATGCAAACCACATACAGGAACGGCCCAGGCTGGGTTAGAACTCAGGACTTCTTGCCGTGAGGCAACAAGAAACTTTTAATCGCCCAGATTAATGTGATTCAGTGTGAATCAATTACTGTTATTTTGTGTACATTTAACATTTACATCTCTTGAAAACTACACCTGCTCCTGTGGACCAAATAAAAACAATGCATAAAATAAATTTGCCTACTGGAGCAAGAACATGCCCAGAAGCTTCCCGAGACATTTGTAAGTATTGCCTTGTTATTAGTCATTGTCATCATTTATGTCAACCTTCCACTACTAGCAAGCTGTAACACGGACAACTCCTCTGTGACAGTTGTGCCATTGCCTTTACCCTCACTTGAGCCCAGTGAAAATGATGAAAAACTGACTCGACATCAAGCTGCAGAAAGAGACAGGTGGTGTCACCGAGCTCTGAAGACAGACTGCTGTGAGAATTTTTAATGTCACATTTTCATATGTTTTCCCCTTCCTAGAATAATAGGTTTCACCTTGAATTTCAGCATGTTCTTCCCTTAATGTGCTACATATGACCTGTGCATTACTCCACACTTTTGCAAGGCTAATTAGCAAATGTGTGTTCAGCGTCACTGCATATAGTAACTTCATGCCTCGCAGTCCTAATGTGCCCTCGTTACAAAAATAGATGCTGATCACAGCTTAATGCTGCCACTGCTGTGTATTTTTTATGAAGTCAGTACTGCATGACCACAGCTCTGCGGCCTGCTGCTCTGATATTCTGCAGCGACTGCTGATGAGGAGGAGCACGGCCAGTCAGTTTGTATTAGAGAGGAGGACAGAGCTGAGTCAGTGGCCATTAAAGACAGCAGGGTGAGGCTGAATTTCAACACAACGAGACAACAGTAAATCAGAACTAAGCACTTTGAGGTGAAACAGAAGAGGACAAAATGAAGAGATGGGAAGTGAGGAAGAGGAGGACTGGAAAGTGGGGAGAGCTGTATAAAATGTGGAAGGGTAAACTTTAGGGGTCAGACTCTGCAGGCTGTCTGGCTGTAGTATTCCCTCAGTGTTTCTCACAACTGCTGTGACATTTTCTTCTGCCTTTCCCATTTTATCCCTCGCTGATTTTGCTGTATGTGTGTATGTGCCACCATCTGCTTTCTGGATGCGCCCCCTCACATCCATGAGATGAGCTGACTCAAGGAGATGAAGGAGGATGAGGACAACAGGGAGGATAGCAGCAGGTATGACAGAAACTAAGGAAGGGAGATAGAAAAGGGGAGACAAGCAAGGAATAAAACAGGAGAAAAAAATATATATATACAGTTAGATGGGGAAGTAGGAGGGTCAAAAGAGGTGAAGGTGGGAAAAAGGAGGTGAAAAAGAAGATAGTAGTAGCACGAGAGGATGGGTT
Organism: Archocentrus centrarchus; assembly: GCF_007364275.1. NCBI lineage: Eukaryota > Metazoa > Chordata > Actinopteri > Cichliformes > Cichlidae > Archocentrus > Archocentrus centrarchus. Next base: position 28,609,459 of record NC_044362.1, on the reverse strand, counting down.
TGCTCAGAATTTAGCATTTCCTGTCTCCCTGCAGTAATATTCTCAAATGCCTCTATAATTTCATGCCCTGCTGGCTTTTAGAAGTGTGTACCTGTGTTTTCATGTTAGCCTCTCAGTTTTGCAAACCCCTGCAAGTTGTGGGTTTTTTTCAAGACTGCATTGGTATAAATATTAATGCCTGGCCATAAAAAAGTAGATCTAGTCATGTAAGGAATTTGAAGAAATAGCCTCTTTCAAACGGGGACTATTACTGTTTCTTTGTGGTATACATTTACTTCCCAAACAGTTAACCAAAGAATACAAAATTTACAGTAAGGACTTCATGTAGTGCTTCAATAGAAGGTAGTTAATGGTTCCTATTTTCATCAAGTCTTCAGGATTTAGTCAGCTTCACATTCCAGGCTAGTCCACTCAAAATATTTTATTACCACAAGGTTAGAGTCAGTAATACAGAATCTGTTCATCAGCTGTCAAGCAATAATTTTTGAGTGCTCAACTTCACCTTTTTTTTTTTTTTTTTTTTTTTAAATCTAAATGAAATCAAGAAGAGCATGTGGTGAATAATGTTATTGATATGAATCCAGAGTTTTTGTTTTGTTTTTTCAAGAAAAGACATTAACCTGCTGTATGTGAGGTCGAACTGTAGTCAATCAAATACTGAAATGCTACAAACTTTATGTTACAAGCCTTATGGTTTAGGCTAGTTTTAAAAGAAGCTTAGCCAAATAAAAGTCAGATTCAGTGTGACTTAAGAAACTCTCTATAAGGCTATCTGACTCACTGTCAGGTATCTTTTGACTATAGTTAGTGAGCCACAGCTGCAACTAAAAATTATTTTGGTAGTCGACTAATCTGTCAATTATTTTTTCGATTAGTTCATAATTATTTCAATCTTACCTCACCTGTTCAAGCCTGCCCACCTGTGAATGTCACCTTGTTGTCTCTTCTCACAATTAAAATAATGATCCATAAAAATACAAGTTTGAAACTAATCAAATGTTTTTCTAACATTAATGTGACCACCACAAAAAAAATAAATAAACAATGCATATTAAAGTGAAAAATTTTTTTATTTTTAAATAAAAATATAATATGCAAATAAGTAAATAAAAATGGCCTCTTTCCAAAATGAGGCTTCAAATTAAATCAAAAATATTTTTACTGTCCAAAACACCTAAAAAGTCTAATATTAATGCGAGGGGGAAAAAAATAGGAGCCAACATAGGTCTCCAAGTGTTCCACCTCCAATCTGTACTCTGTCTCGTTGTTATGTGAGATGAGTCAGACCACTGCTGTGTCATCTGCAAACTTAATAATGTGGGTGCTCGGGAATGTGGGTGAGCAGTCATAAGTAAGCAGCGTGTACAACAGAGGGCCGAGGACACATCCCTGAGGGGAGCCAGTGTTGAGGGTGATGGGGGAAGAGGTGATGCTGTGAATTTGGGCTGTCTGCTTCCTGTTTGTTAAAAAGGACACAGTTGCAGAGTGAGGAGCTCAGACCAAGTGTGTCCAGCTTGTGAACAAGTGTCTGTGGGATGATTGTGTTAAAGACGGAGCTAAAGTCCAGGACATAGGAGTCCCTGGTCTCCAGGTGGCTGAGAGCCAGATGGACTACCTCTGAGATAGCATCCACAGTGGACCTGTTCTCCCTGTATGCATACTGGTGGGCGTCGGTGCTGGGAGAGATTACTGATTTGATGTGTTCCATGACCAGCTGCTTGATGCAGGATGGGACTATTTCCTGTGAGAGTGAGGTGTTAAAGATGTCGGTCAGTACCTCAGAGAGCTGGTGTGCGCAGTCCTTCAGGATATGGCGGGGGATATTGTCCGGTCCTGTAGCCTTGTGGATATATAGCCTCTGGAATGACCTCCTTACCTTTTCATTCGTGAGTCTGGGATGCTGCTCGTCTGGTGTTGAGGTGAGTCGGCTGGAGGGCGATTTGTTAGATGCTTCAAAGCGAGCATAAAAGGTGTTAAGAGCACCAGGTAGGGACGCGTCCCTGGGACATACAGCATCTTTCCTGATGTGGTCTGTGATGCTCCTAATACCTGCCCGCATCCTCCGAGGATCGTTGGTGTTGAAGTGATTCTGGATCTTTAGGGCATATACAGCTTTGGCTTTTTTGATACCAGCATCTAGAGTTCTCCTTGCAGTTCTTAACATGGCTGCGTCACCTGACCTGAATGCAGAATCCCATGCTCTCAGAAGCAAACTATTGCAAGCAAACTATTCCTATAGGGATTTAAGCTGCATAAGTCAATACACCATAGTCCTGAAGACAATTATAACTTTCATACGAGCAGATTTTTTGGACAGTGGAGTCTGTTATTTCTGTTGGTCTTCAGGGAATTGAGTGTAGCTGTAGGAAGTTTTCAAGTCTTGAACAGTCATATCACAGTTGTGTGATAAATTTCACTCTGGCATTCAGGAAACAAAAAATTGAATTTCTGTAAAACACATAAACACAAAGATAAAATCCTTCAAGCTTGAGCAAAAGATTAAATCTAAGGCACAGAACAAATCTGTGCAGTACTGCTCTGGAATGATGCCATCTACAGTCCTCTGCTCCATAAAACCATCACTGACATCAGTGGCACACTGAGGAGAAACTGGAATACATAGTTGGTGTCAAATGTGTGATTTACCATTTTATGTGTACACTTCTCATTTACCTGTGGGTCTTGAATTTTTCATCTTGCTATAGATCTTCTTTATTTAAAAAAAAAAAGTTGTCAGTTAAACTAGGGCAAGACAAATTCCACGCTACATCCTTCATTTCTGAGTAGCTGTGAATTGGAGTCTGTCTGCATTTTCATCCTCTGCTGCCCACACTTACACTGTCCTGTAAAGGCTAAGGCTTAAAGTTCTGCCACATTGGTCTTTACAACTGTTGAAAAGGACCAAATCTCTTCACTAGTCAAAGAAATCCAAGTATACTCTTTTCCCCCAAAACCCTCAGGAAAGTGGAGTGTTTGAGAGGCAGGGGACATTTGAGAACATCAAATTATCTGCAAAGAAGTTTTTTTGAAGAGCGCTTGCTGTTCTAACGACTCCCCCGGGAGGGCTGGCTGTAAAGTAAAACTGAAGAGATGCAGCTGTGACTGCAGCTCTTCCTGTGTTTTAAGTTGAGGTGTGACGAGGCTGTGCACAGGCAGAGTAAAAGACTGGAGACAAAATGAGGACTTTGCGCACCAGTAGCTATTGTGCAGCTTATATAAAACTCTGATATAAGCAATAAATAGAATATTGCTTGTCTCCAAAACCTTTATTATTAACAGTTGTCCAAGGTCATTAAATACCGTATTTTCCGGAGTATAAGTCGCACTTTTTTTCATAGTTTGGCTGGGGGTGCGACCTATACTCTGGAGCGACGTATATGTGACATTTATAACACATGAACCAAAATACTCCAGCCACTTGACATCTCCGTGAACTGCAGCTTTAAGGCAGTCTTGCGTAACCTGTGGGCGCAGTGGATGATGGATGGAGAGCAAAGCTTAACGGCAACTGGGAGAATGCGCCACCCAACTTTCCTGGAAGTCATTGGATGGATCAAGAAAACATGGGCTTCAGTGACAAACCATCCTGTTGGGATTCAGAAAGGCTGGAATAATTGGAACTGCAGCTGATGACGAGTCTGACTAACGCGACACAGAAGAGGAAGCGGCGCTTCGTCTACGGAGTGTACGGAATTGTTTAGAAGTGACACCGAGGATGAAGAATTCAATGGATTGATGGTTTGGTTAACTTGTTAGTATGTTCTTTATGCTATGGTTATCTGAATAACTTAATGTTACGTTAACATACCGAACACGTGTTCGTTGTGCGTCATGTAGCTGAATGTGCTACGTTAGCATAACGTAGGCGTAACCGTGTTCGTCCTGTTCTTTAATCCATTATTATTTTAAATTGCCGTTCAAGATTGGAATTTCTGCTCTGGGTCTCGGATTCTATCACCCCCCCCCCCCCCCAAAAAAGTGCGACTTATAGTCCAGTGCGACCTATATATGTTTTTTTCTTCTTTATTATGCATTTTTGGCTGGTGCGACCTATACTCCGGAGCGACGTATAGTCCGAAAAATATGGTAATCTTTTTTTTTGTTTTTTTTTTTTAAATTGCATTGGCACCTTGATGCACTGGCTGGTGGAGTTTTGGGTACCAAGAGACAATGATCTTGTTCTAAAGAGCGACAAAGTGTGCACAGGGTGGCTGTGTAGTAAATCTCAAGTTTCTCAGCTGGGAGAATGCGCTCTGTTGGATAAATTCAGAAACGTATCAAAAACCAGAGGCCACACGATCAAATCTCCAGTAAAGGTCATGTAATTTGCTTGCAAGAAAATTGAAGGAGCGTATACAGTACAAGTTCAGTCTGAGCCACTTTTATACACACACTTGAGCACATGAACAGGAAACAGGAAGGTGCGCAGACAAAGGAAGTAAGAGAAACACTGACGTCTTTCATTGTTCTGCTTTGTGCAGTCTCTAAAGGTCTCTGAGTGAAATGGAAAGGTGATTTTTGTACCTTACTATAGCTATAGTTAAACACGTAACATTAGTATAACCTCTCACTTCTATCAACCTTCTCGGTACTACTGAAGGAAGGTCACCAGACATATGAATCTTCACATTTCTGTCCTATGTTTTGTTATTACAAAGAAACACATTCTGTACAAAGGTCATACAAGGCCCAGGCCCAAAGGTTATAGAAAAACTGAAAAAATGAGCAATACACATGCATGTAACATGAGCATAATTATTATACATATTATCATATTATGTGTGTGTGTGTGTGTGTGTGTCATCATGAAAGCTAAAATAGCAGCCTAGATAAACATTAAATATATTTCAATTGGCAAAAACTTTGACTAAAATACAATGGAGATATACTTTATGGACAAAAGTATTGCGCCGCACCTTTTAATCTTTGAGTACAGGTGTTTGCAGTCCCATTGCAGAGGTATAAAATCAAACACCGAGCATGCAGTCTGCCTTTACAAACATTTGTGAAAAATGGGCCAGTCTAAAGAGCACACTGAATTCAAGCAGGGTACTGTAATAGGATACCACCGAAAGTGATATCCTTTATGCCGTGGTGTAGCCCTCAGGCAACAAACCACATTTTTGGTTATTATGCTGTCCCTTAAAAAAACCAAGAACATGTGATGAAAGTGGCAGAAGGGCGTGACTCTGCTGTCTCAGCGTAAAGTTTTCTACCACTATTTCACTGCATGGTGTGTATTACATGAGAAAAGCGATGCGATTTTCACGGCGGTGAATTAGGTTGGGCTCTAAGGTTGAACTTGCTGCTTTGTATCAGTTCATATCACAGATAAAAGGACGTAAAGTGCGTACTTGTTGTCTTGCTCTAATCGCTGTCTGTGTTTACCTCTGTGCTGCACACAGATGCTGCTGTAGTTTGATTTGGACTGTAAAATATGTTCGCAGCACAAGAGAGGGGAGCGTGTTCTCCCACGTTTGTGCTCTTTGGCTTCCGTGTCCAGACGAGGACCCACCCACACTCATACATAAAGGATCAGCTCACAAAGCGTGGTGGAAGCGCGGGCTCGTTCTTAAGTGTTTCGCCGGTTCATTGAAACCGACACCAGCACTGGCACGAGCACGAGCACGAGCACCGGCACCTCGGCGGTGGAAAAGTAGTATAAGTAAGAGGATCAGGTTTGAGGAACAGTTCAGGAGTCAGCTAGGGGTCATACATATGTGATGTGAGTAGGTAAGCAATTGTGTGTGTATGTAAATGATGGTGTGTGTTTGTGTGTGTTGGGAGCTTAGAGAAAACTTTATGAAGGGGGATAAAAGTCAGATGACATGTGATATACACTGCTGTTTCATGAAGTTTCACGAAAAATTAGTTAGCAGTGTTAGACACATGGAAACAATTACACATACAGACTAACCCATGCATGTGTCTGTGCATGAGCACAGGGACACAGTTATAAAGTTGTTGGATATATGAAAATTAACTTGTTTGTTAAAATAAAAATGAAATAATGAAAATTTAAAAAGTAAGTAAATTGCTTGTACCCTTATAGCACATTTTTGCCCCAAGGTAACAAACCACATTTTGGTCAAATGTAGGAGCAATGGAGCAAATGTATTGATTGATATGTCAGCAATGCCCAAGTTCCCAAAAAAGTAAGGTTAAATATTTTTTTCTCTAAAAAAATAAAATAAAATTCGAGCCATAGAGGGATATTATTGCAAAGCATTTAGGAACCACAGCAACAGATTTTGGAAAGTTACACAGCGACGTCACAGAGTGCTGAAGCACTAACATTAGCATTAACATCAGCTTAAAATCTGTATGCTGGAAGCTTCATGACATTGAGTCCATGGCTGAGCAGCTTCTGCATGTGTAATATGTAGGTGGTCTAGTACTTTTGCCTGCATAGTGTATATAATCAGCTGCCTTTCCAGTGAGAGTTTCCTGAACTGCTGATGGACTTCTACAGTACTACACTGTCTTGGACTGCAGCTAAGGATTGTACTTCAAGGTCTGTTAAGCTGTCCCACTTGTGGAAGTCCAGAGCAGAACAAGAACTGCCATCCCAGCTGCAGTCCAAGATGGTGGAGCTGGAGTCTGTCCAACTGCAGGAGAGACTGCTGAATGATATAGAGGACTGCCATAAAGGCTACCTGGTCAGCCTGTAAGTAGGGAAACTTGAGCAGCTGAACTTTCAAAATTTTAGAGAGAATTTTGAACTAGCAAACTGGTTGCAGATGGTGTTCTTCTCTTGGATAAGTGGAATAAATATAAATAAAATGTGGAGATTAGTCACAACTTTACATAGACTTGGCAATCCCAAATAAAATCTAAGTGTGGGAAATACTGGTGATGCTCTTTTGTGAGGAACTGACTGTTCAGTACTTGACTTGTTTAGAGTTTAATTGAGAGATATAGCAGAAATGCTTTTTACAACTCAAGAGCTTGAAAAAAAAGGTGACTGGACTTAGCACGGTGGTTAGCACTGCTGCCTCACAGTTAGAATAACATCTCCACACAGACACCTTGGCCCAGGTGTCTGTGTGGAGTTTGCATGTTCTCCCTGTGTCTGTGTGGGTTTCTTCCCACAGTCCAAAGACATGCAGTAGGTTAATTGGTCACTCTTAATTGCCCATAGGTGTGAATGTGAGAGTGGATGTTGTCTGTGCTAGTCCGGCAGGCTGGCGACCTGTACAGGGTGTACCCTGCCTCTCGTCCTATGTCAGCTGGGATAGGCTCCAGCCCCCCCACGACACTGAACAGGATAAGTGGATTGATGGACTTATTTTTTTTGAAGAAGAAGTTTCACCTCTTATCCTAGAGACCTCTTCAGTTCTAAAACCAAAAGGCGGAGAGTCCCAGGTATTTAAACCCTAGTGGGAGGTGGACGTTGACCCCACTATTAATCATGTGCATCCTCACATGAGCCAAGTTGTGAAAAAAGGTGTGGGTTATTAGCACAAGGGGTTTTGGCTGAAACCGCTGTAAGACCTTGCCCCACCTTATCATGCAACCTATTCAGGTCACCTGAAGTAAGGTGTGAGTGGGGGTTGAGACGCCTGGGAGGAGAGCTCAAGACTGCATTGTAGGTAGCTGACACCTTTGTTCATTGCTGGCCATTCACAGTGAACACGGTCATTTCTTTTACTCCTAATTCAAACAATCTGTCGTCCCGGTCCAAAAGTACGGCTGAGTCTTGTCCTGTTGAGGTGACTCATCTGTTGTGCCATGTGTTTGTGGAGTGGCTGTTTAGTTTCTCCAATGTAGAGGTCAGAGTGCTCCTCACTGCGCTGCAAAGCATACACTGTGTTGCTCAGCTTATGACTGGGAGTTTTGTCCTTGGAATGAACCATTTTAAAGAAGTCCAGTTGCCTTTTTTTCCAAGCTCTTGAGGCTACCATGACCTGGATGTCTACAAAGATATATGCATTTGACGACATACCTCGGGTAAAACCATACCTTTTGTGGTAAGGGTTAATAGGAAAACTGCAGCTAATGTAGAAAAGTTAATCCCAAAGGTTGCCTAAAAAGGCCAGTTACCTCAGCTCCTAGTATACCCCCACAGTCAGGTTGTTTTAACCTTGAGTATAGCTGCTGGATTAACCTTTTCTTAACCATACTTGCCTTTCTATGGTCAGTATTTCAGTATAATGGACAACACTATAGATCACTGGACTGTGTTGAATATGTTGTTCTAGCGTCATTGACTCTGAGCACTGCTTATTTCATTTTTTTTAATTCAGTCTGTCATTCAATTTAATGTCTCACTTTTAAAATGAGATGCCTGGGTGATGCAAATATCTGGCATCATTTTTGCCTGAATGCGAGAACGAGACAAATTAAATAATTTTTCTGTGAAGATGTGTTGATCTTTTCAATTAAGAGTCAAATATATTCAAATCATTTACTTACTGTGGCTGACGGATTAGTAGATTTTTTTATTATACACATTTCCCCCCGGAGCCATCAGTACGAGTGATTTTTGCCTGCAGCATTCCCTCTAAATCTGCATAATTTTGTCATTATGATTCACAGTGAGTGAATGCTTTGGGTTTCAGCAGTGGCTGATCTGAACCCTCAAGAAACTCTGGTTTCTCAGCAGGGTCTTTCAACTTTTCTGTGCAGTAGTTCAAGTAAGATAAACCTGGCCATTTAAAGATGAACAGATTTTTAAAAAGTTGTCTTGCTGTTTTTGTCCACTTCATTTGGTTGATACCTGTATGCCACAAAGACTCTCACATCATTATTCATTGTGACATGTCTCAGAAAGAAGGATGATTGTTTTCTTCTTGGAAAGCAGTTGGTAGGTTATAATGCATAGTGGTGTATTCATTAGGATGCAGGTTGTGTGGGCTGTTCAATGACGCTAACAGGTCTGTTGACACCAAAGGAGAAAAACTATTGTTAAACTTAGTGTAGAGTACATGGTTGTTGTACAACAGACAGAATATTGTGCCATCTAGTGATTTTTGTTCTATTTTGCATGGTGAAAATGCTGATTGTACTTATGATTTAGGCTGATCAGACCAAAAAAAACAGCGTGAAATGGTTTAAGGTGCAGTGGTGATAAATAGCAGTTGAATAGCACGATAACAGAATGACTGAATAGCAGCATGGATTTTTAAATTTTTTTATTTATTACTTTATGAGAAGCTTAGCAGTTTTAACCCGAATGCACCCCTCACACATTTGAATACAGTCAAAGACAGATTCTCACCTTGCACCACCTTTCAGTGTTTAACTACTGCCTTAACAAGACTTTGCAGTGTTCACTGTATTACTTGGTAGTTATAGGGGAGACAAAAGATCTATCCATGTCTATAGATATCTATCTCTATATACAGTAGATCTCTCTCTCTCTCTCTTTTTATATATATATATATATATATATATATATATATATATATATATATATATATATATATATATATATATATATATATATATATATATATGCTGATTTTATATATATATATATATATATATATATATATATATATATATACATATAAAATCAGCATATACAGTTTCAGGAAGCCTTCCACGAGTTGGATCAGATGGTATGATGGCTGAAGTGGTTGTTCATATGGAGGGCTTGTTGACTGGTGTATATGAAATATGATTCAAGTGAAAACAGCTACCAGCTCTGTCCAGAATCGACCAACGATACCTGCAGAACACCTGTGAAGCTCGCTGTTAATGGGCTTTCGAGGTGTTAGTAGGCATACTTTGTTGCTTTCAGACAAAGGTAGTCTAATCATTTGCCTCATGTCTTCATGCTAAGTCAAGATGAGCTAGTTTGACCCCCAGAGTCACCTTTGTTTTACTAGTGTGATTGCTTCATACTGATTTCTGGCCCATGGGTCCAGCTGGCCTCAGGCAGAGTATGCCTGTAGTGTGATCCTAACTTTGAAAAGCAAAGATCATCAGCACTGTTAATAAATCAATGCATCACTATTTTCAAAAATTGCCCCAGTTAAGCAGCAAAATGCATAGAATTATAGACCTCATTCTGCTCTGAAGCAGGAGCACTTTTCAAAGGTGGAGAAAGTGTCTCAGTTCCTCGCTTGTACTTGCACTCTCTGAGAGGAACTGAAGCATACTTTGGCCCAAATCATTAAGCACAGTGTATGAGTGGATCTGCAGGGGAGGGGGGACATTTGTGCTCGGAAACAGTACAAGGCAACAACGCCTATCGTGAATACACCCTTAATCAGCTGCCAGTTTGAGCCTCATATGCAGTACAGACATGGTATTGATATTCTCTTAGTCAAAAAACTGCCTCTTAATATTTCAGTGTTACAATGACCTAATGTTTTGTTTTTTGTTGTCACGATAAAAATAGGGGTTCCTCTTATTGCAATTTACTATATATATATATATATATCCATCTGCTTCCGCACATCCTGTTAAGGGTCGCGGGGGGGCTGGAGCCTATCCCAGCTGTCATAGGGCGAGAGGCAGGGTACACCCTGAACAGGTCGCCAGCCTGTTGCAGGGCCAACACGGAGTGACAGACAACCTTTCACACTCACATTCATGCTCTCATTCACACCTATGGGCAATTTAGATTAGCCAATTAACCTAACCCCAGTAAGTGCATGTCTTTGGAATGTGGGAGGAAACCGGAGTACCCGGAGGAAACCCACGCAAGCACGGGGAGAACATGCAAACTCCACAGAGAGAGAGTTCATACAGGTATTTTATTAATAAAGCAATACTTTGGTTTATTAATACCTTTATTAATTGGTATATTAATACACCTTGGCCCAGAGATTCCACCCTGGGCCAAGGTGGAATCGAACCCAGGCCTTCCAGATGGTATTCTAACTGTGAGGCAGCAGTGCTAACCACTGCACCACCGTGCTGCCCTATATAAATATGCACATGTAATTTGGACTGTTGGCTACTTAGAACAGATATTTTTAGTAGCTGGAGAAAAATGGGAACCATATCATGAAAGAAAGCTTATCAGGATTTAGTGTTATTTCTTTGTCTTTCCCTCTCAAATTGCAGAATAAGTGAAAAAAAAAAAAATAAGAGACTGTTTGCGTGTCTGTTTCCCTTGTGGTACAGGGCAGGTTATCAAAGTCTGCTTTTCTATCCACTGTGCTGCACTGTCATTTTTTTTTTTTTTTAAAGTAATAATCCGCATAAATATTCTGTGGAAATAGTCTTCCTGGTTGCTAGTCTGTCTGCCAGCATAAATGAAATACTATACCCAGAATTATGTAAAATCATTCCCAAAGTATTGCTTTATTAATAAAATACCTGTATGAACTGTATTAAATTACTTATTTTGGGCATTTGCAGCTACAGTGTGGCTGTACTGTAGGTGGCTTGGTACATGCCATATGCTGGTCTAAAGCCTGATCAGCTTCTCTCATCTTGTGCTATTAATTATTTGTCAAAGCAATGCTAATTAAACCAGGAGAGGAGCGCTCCTGCCATGTCCTTACCTTCAGGGTATTAGTTAGCATAGTACACTGCTCTGCATTTCAATTAATCAATTAACAAGTCGGGCCACAGGCAGCTTTAGAACAGATATTGGCCCCTGTTGAATAATTCAACAATTTTAATCAGCTTGTTCTATCTATCAAGGCCGGAATATAAATCTTACATAATGTGTAAATGGAAAAAAAGAGAAGAAAGAAATGTTAGTGTATTTTTTGTTTACTGTTAGGGCTCATGTGAGCTGTCACTGCTTTTCTTTTAATGAGATCATTAGTTTATTTTTCTCAATTTTCCAGTCTACTTGCTACAGTAGTCATGTCTGCCTTTCATTTAGTTAAGTGAACATTATCTCTTTATTTTAAGCCTATACATAATCAATTGGAAAAAAATGAGATGCTCCTATTTGACATGATTAAAGCTGTATTTGGAAATTTTTAAATTGGGTCGCGAGTGAGCATAAAAGAAAACATTATGAAGGCTTATTTGCCCGAGGAAACATCCAGAATTCAGTTTATTTCTGTAAACAGCCATCAATGGATTTGGAAAATTTGGTAACAGATTTTTTAGACTGATGAGTTTTAAAGGAATGGAGGAGCTATAGAGTCAAAAATGGAGTGGTAGTGTTTGCCTGCGTCAGATGTCATTCTGTTAGCTTATTAAAAGGCCCTTATTGCTCTCACAGACATGCCTGTTTGAGGCTTTCCTTTACAGCTCACTGGGTTGTTATGATCTCAAATAATGCCAGTGCATAGATCATGTATACTGTAAATGAGTGTCTACTGAAATGGTGACCTAAGTCTATATTTAGTGGGGGTAGGGCTGATGGTAGAAGTGATTTGCTGAACGAGGAGTGTAACAGTTCAGACCCAAACACAGAAGACAGCCGGCAATCAAAGGTCAGAGGTCGTGCATTCAAGGACACTTAGCAAAGCAAACGAACCAGACAAATTGTAGGCAAAAAGCAAGGACCAGACAAAGGTGATATGCAAGGGGACCCAGACTGTTGTCCATTTTACTTTGATTTTCAAATAGTAGTTTTCAGTTGCACCAAAACAGCTTTCTCAGGTTTAGTAAAAGATTGTGGTTTGGCACAGCAAAAATAGTTGGTGTTGTATTTTGTGTGTGATAATATTCAAAGAGTAAAGTCTGTGATACAAATACTGAATAGTTTTGAATAAACTTGATTTAACAAATCTGTTACCTCAGGGAAGTCTTAGAGATGCACCAGTTTTTGCAGATTCCTTTTTTAAGAACTATAATTGTATATTCAATACCTCGTCTACAAAGTAAACAAATGTAAATGTTTTTCTTTTCTTCAATGCAAAATATTATTTTTGAAATAAAAGATTAAACTTTACCTCACGTAAAGTTTAATCTTTTATTTCAAAAAGTGTCTGATTAGGTTAATTGGTGCAAATATTTTTGTGTCCCCTTGCAGTTTAGTGAAGAGCTTCAGTGGTAACGACATGTGTGGCTGTAGCTGTACGCTCAACTATTAGCCTGCTGCTGTGTGTGTGTGTGTGTGTGTGTGTGTGTGTGTGTGTGTGTTGCACATGCATGTAATGGACTGGCTCATAATTGGACGTATGTGATGATGACCAACCAGTCACCGGTCAGGACTGAGAACACTGGAAACCAGTTGATTCTGGTACCTGGCCAGTCGATCGGTTATCCCTAAAACTGATCCCAAGAAAACTGTTCCAAAAAAAAACTACAAGAAAACTGTAGAAAACTATTTCTGTGAAGAAATCCTTTATCATAAAACGCCTAGTGCATCATAATTCACAGTTAGACAAAGATATGGATAAAGTTTAATGATGAGATTAATACTCTTGTTTTATTTCGGTTATGTCCTGTAGCAGTGAAAGGATTAGCTGTAAAAAGGATTGGTTATGAATAGTTTGTGGACCCACAGGATGAACTGGGACCCAGACAGGCAAATAGTTGAGAGAGGCTTTGTTAAAGATTAAGGAAGAAAAGTTGGAGAGGCTGGAGGAAAGGCTGGCAGGCTATGGCACACTGGGGGAACTGAACAGAGGGAGGAATGGCACGGAGCTGGTGAGGCTGGCAGGGAAAAACAAACAGGAGACCAACAACAAAAGCCATAAGGAAAGGGGGGGGGGGGGAAGCAGAAACTTTAGCAATTAGTCAACAGTGGTGGCAGTAGTATAGCCAGTAAATTTGTCAATCCATTAACAGAGGTAGTGATTTTATTCAAGAAAAAAAACTGGGGCTCCTCTGATTTCTGCTACATTGTGGTAAATGAGTTATCTTTGGGGTGTGAACTATTTATTGGGCAGTTACAGTGCAGACTGCACTTTTCTGCTGTGTAGAATAGTGCAGCCAAACTGGAATGGGGTTTAAGAGTGAGAACATTTACTTAAGCCCTTCTAGTTGTGTTGATGGATGCTGCTGCTCTTTTCTCAGATCAACTGTGTTTTTTTTTATTGTAGCTTCTTTTTTATAATAGAATTTTGAATAATGTAGTGTTGACCCACAAAAACAAACACACATCACTTTTTATTTTGCCGCTACACCCAGGCTCAGCCTCTTCGGGTCAAACTGGAGGTAGAAGTTGTGCATATTAGGAAAATAAACATTGGCATTTTTTTTTTTTTTTTTTGCTTGAGGATGATTGTTAGTGCTCTGGAGCAAAAACAGCCATAGCTGGAGCCTCATTATCCTGCTTACTTCTACGTGCTTTGAACAGCTAAATAAGCTGGCTACGTACATACTGACAGGCACTGAACTTTGGGTTTGTGGGGCTTATAGAGCTCTGAAGTGCAGCACCTTCTGTTTGCTGAGGTGATGGATGGAGCTCATCGGTATTCAGGGTCCTCAGTTTTGTCACGGACTCTGTGGGCACTTTCTATTCAGTAAAACAGTAAAGAAGTGGACAATGCAGGTGAATGAGCCGTGCTCTCCCTCCCTGTCTCTTCAGTGCCAAGTATTAGTGTGTCTGTCAGTCAGTGGTGATTAGTTGTGCTTGGCAATGCCAAAGCTTTGGCACTCCAGAGAATTTTTTTTTAATCTTTTGAGACTTTTTACTGTTGTCAGATTCACAGTTTATTCACCCCGAATAATAAAACTGACACTGTGGATGAATGGACAGGCTGTAGGAGTGAGGTTTAACGCTCATGCTCCTAAATCTAACTCAGGTACCAGATGATTAAACTTTCAGATGATGGAAGGATATTTTATTGAGATAGAAAGTATTGTCCCATCACTCAAACGTCAACATAATAGTTTTTTTTGTCAGTGGGGTTCTGCATTACACTGAGAACTTTCCTTCTTTTATTATTGTCACCTCAGGCAGAAAGAGCAGCTTTTCTCATCTCTATTAGATAAGCGAATTGTGTTATTTCCCACCTTAGTATTTTCTCATATCCATTCTATATTCTGTTACAGGCTAAGAAGACAAGTATCTGCAACCTGGATCTTTCTCCAATATCCTACAGTACTTTCTCTGAAGTGCTCTTATCTTGACGCAAAACAGCTCTCATTTCCCCAGTGTCATTCTCCATAATAGGCCATCTAATGTCATAAAAATGTGTTTTGTTATTTGCTGTTGAGTGTTTTATGGCTCAGACACCTTTAACTCCTCACTCTTGGAAGTCTAAAATGTAAATGCCAGGAGAGATGTGTTATTATGCGAGTCTACCCCCAATTATTAAATGTCGAGGCTAACACCAAGACTGGAGGTGTGCTTGTTTTCAGGAAGGTGCAGCAGTTTAATATTCAAGAAGGCTCTCTGCCCAACACAGCCAGGGTCAGTGTTGAGGTTCGTTGGCTGCAGAGGCCAGCAGGTATTCAACATTTAGCTCCATTTTCCTCTGAGCCGTCTGTGTTTGTGCTCTACTGGTCACACTGTCAGGGATGTCGGCTCTTAAATGCCACAGCGCTGCTGAAGAAAACTGGCCCGGTGTTTTTAAACTCCACTGCTCTCCCTCTTGAGTGTTGCCTCAGCGAGGCTGTGCTCTCACCACACATTATCTCCTCAGGGATTGCAGCACTCTGCATTGTAGAGCCGTCCCTCTCATCTCACCTCTTCAGACTACTGTAATTCACCTGCTTTTCATACTGAGAGCTCCTCCACCCCCACCCCCACTCAAGTGTCTGCCAGTACAAGATCTGGACAAACAAGACTGAAAGCAAGAACTTAAGAGGACAAAAGAGACGTCTTCTAATGATTGTTCAGTAGGTGGTAGCATTCAAAACGGTGGCATTAAATATGTACTAACGTTGAAACAAATCTGTTACTATTCACAGAATTATGAAAGATGTGCAAAATAGCTGTGATATACAGGAGTTTGCAAACAATAGGGTCAGTATATGTACAAGTAATGCCTTATGACCTAAAAACTTGGGCTTTAACTAAACCCAGTTTCTAATTTTTTACACTTTAATCTGTATGTTGTCAAAGAGACACAAAGTGCTTAATATGGTCATCTCAGGTGACAAATGGCTGTGAGCTCAGAAGCCCGACCCACAAGCTGTTCAAACCTTCTGTTTATGAGCAGCACCCATTCAGGAGAAAGCTGGCTCAAAGGGAAGGAATCTAACAAGCTTGTGTGTGACAGTGGATGAAGCCAAGACTCAAGTATAATATAAAAAATATTTTGCAAAGCTGTTTTAGCAGAGTCCAAAGATAAAAATATTTGGTTTACGGATGATGTCCTGCAATAAAAGCGTCACTTCATTAATTATGCAAAATCATAATTTGACTGTTTGCTTGTTTGTTTGTTTTACATATTTTGTTACTGTAACTTTAAGTGGTATGCTATTTGGGGCTTGAGTAGCAGTGGTTCCTAAATGCTTCCAGTTTGCAATTATATCACTTACAGTTGATTGTTGCAGTGATGGCATCCTAGCACAGTACCACGCTCAAATTCAGTGTGTTCAGTCTTTAGAACAACCCATCCTTTCAAATGTTTCTAAAGGCAGACTAAATGGCTACATTCCTCATTTTACACTCCTGTGGCAATGGGACCGAACACATCTGAATTCAGAGCTTAGGAGGTGTGGCCCCATACTATTGTCCATATTGTGTCTGTTGAATATCGATATTGTGAAATCTGTGTCACTCATTTAAATGGCATGGTACTTCTCATCAACAAGTAAAAGCACTGGACCTTGATGAATGCCGGGAGGCGGATGAAGACCTTGTGTTGTTGAAATGAAGTGTGCTGATGTTGACAGAGTAATCGAAACTAAAGCCTTGTTGTCAGAGTTGTGGGCCCAGATCCTATTGCTGCGTGAATCATAGTAATTGGCTCTTGTCTCTGTGGTGGAGAACAACATCCATTAACAGAGAGGATTTAGAGGGAGGCAGTGTTAGTTTGGCTTTAGTTTAGAGTTTGCAGCTCGAGAGGAAAACTATGAATATTTATGGGGCTGGCATTCGGGAATGTGTGTGTATATCCGTGGGATATGATTTCGCTGTGCAGACCAAAGACAATCTCGTAAAACAAAATTTCATTTGTTTTGTATGTTGATTTCTTCTATTTGCACATATCCAGTCTTAGTGCCTTAAATCTTGGGTAGGCAAGATGCGTTTGGTGTCAGTACAGGAAAAAAAGAAAATCAATTATAACCTTTCAGCATATTGTAATTCAAGTGGTCCAAAGGAAACCAGATTCCTGCTCTTCCTCTGCGCTCTGTTTTCAGGTTTTAGACACAGCAGCCTGTGAAGGGAGACTTCAGCCATTCGCTGCTGTTTCAGACCAGATCAGGTGGGGTTTCAATTCTGGGTGAAAACATCAGGACTGGCTTAATTTTACCACAAAGCCACATACTTGTCTGGTGGGAGAGGCTTAAAACAGAGAGGGGAGAACTCCAGGAGATGGATGGCTGTTTGTTTGTTTTTCTAGATGTCTGCTTACTGCAGCTTTATTTAACTGTTAGAATCAAGTGTGTAAAGAATAATTTTTACCCCTCAGCAGGTATTGTCGTCACCCTGGCATCGAGCAACGTGGACACCATCCTTTTTGAACATAACTCAAGAACGAAGCGACGTAGGATTTTTAAATTGATACCATAGATGCATCTTCTAAAAAATCTCAGATAATGTTCAAATATCAGAGGTCAGGTTTTCTGAAAATCTTGTGAACATGGTAAATAATAATGTAACAAAATATGTAAAAAAAAACCAAACGAAAAACAAGCAAACAGTCAAATTATGATTTTTTTTGCATAATTAATGATGTGATGCTTTTATTGCAGGACATCGTCTGTAAAGCAAATGTGAGAAACATGCAAAGGTTTCCTCTGGCAACACTGATTCATCCACATCCATATCCAGCCTTAAATGAGTCACTCAGGATGCCATTCATCTCCACAAGGCGACATGATTGCAACATTCATTTATCTATTGAGGCAGAATTACACCATTTACTCATCCAACTGGACATTATTAGACTGTTCATTTATCTAATATGCGGCCATTACAGCTGAAAGACCTGTTTCCACCCGGGGAACATTAAACCTGCTTCTCAATGATTAGGCTCCACTCTGCCACTCATATTGTTAGATTCAGAGTCGATAGGATTGATGAATGGCTGTCGTATGAAACTCTCATTAGATGTTAGTGTTTTCAATTTTAAGGACTATTTGCTTCTCCAAGCATTGTCTGAAGGCATTAAAAGCCCCTCAGCCATACTGGCTAAATCAAAATGCACCGTGGTGAAGTTGAAAGCAACACTGTGTTTCTTTGATCCTGAAAAGGTGATCATTTGGAGATACAAGGCTCCTCTCCTACTGTTTATAACAATTCATTGGTTTTCACACACGCTAAGAGATGGAGACTAATCCATCTCCAACTGTGTCTGATATTGTGATATCCTCAGTGTGGTTTCTGTTGTTGATTTCTATTATATGAATCACTCAGATGTGTTTTCCGCTCTGAAGACAAGTTTGGGCACTGTAATCCAAGCTCTTTTAAGATTTCGATTTGCTCAGTGAGACTGGAGACGAATGTGAAAGGCCTGCTCTGACATGAAACTTACAACTGATAACACTCCAAGTTTGTTTTGCTCTCAGTGGTATTTTAATGAGGCAAAAAATCTGATGCTGTTGTAAGTTAACTTTAGAGAACAACTATATTTGTGGAGTTGGCATTCGTGAATCTTTGTGCATGTCTGGGTGACATGATACACTGTGCAGACTAAAGGCAATCTCATAAATAACAATTACATTTTGTCTTTTTTATTATATAGTATGTTATTTTTCAATCTATCCAGGTTATTTATGTTAACGCTTGGGCAGACAGCATGCTTTTTCAACAAAAAAAAAAAATCCTTAATATTTTTAGCATATTGTCATTGAAGTGTGTAAGGGGAAACCAGACTAACAAGAGCAACAAAAACAAAAAACGGCAGATATATACAGTGTATATGCAATTACCAGTTTCAAAAATGAAAGTGGATATGCTTCATCTGTTACAGAGAACATCAGAACATCTGTGTAAAACACTGATCAAGCATAGCATTATGACCACTTGCCAAATACCGTTTGTCCCCCTTTTGCTGACAAAAAAAGCCCTGACCTGTTGGGGCATGAAGTCCACCAGGCCGTTAAAGGTATCTGGCACAAAGATATTAGTGACAGATCCTTTATCCTGTAAGTTGTGAGGATCAGACTTGTGTGTCCAGCACATCCCACAGATGGTCAGATGGATTGAGATCTGGGGAATTTGGAGGCTAAGTCAATACCTTAAACTTGCTGTTGTGCTCCTCAAACTGTTCCTGAACCATGTATGCTTTGTTGCAAGGCGCATTATTCTGCTGAAAGAGGCTACAGCCATCAGCAAATACCGTTTCCATGAAAACGTGTACATGGTCTGCAACAATACTTAGGCAGGTGGTACATATCAAAGATTCCCAAAGCGTCACACCGCCCCCGCTGGCTTGCCTTCTTCCCATACTGCATCCTGGTGTCAGGTGTTCTCCAGGTAAGCGACATACACACACCCAGCTATCTATGGGATATCAAAGAAAATGTTATTCCTCAGACCAGGTCACCTTCTTCCATTGATC
The DNA here is from genome assembly GCF_007364275.1 of Archocentrus centrarchus. Classification (NCBI taxonomy): domain Eukaryota; kingdom Metazoa; phylum Chordata; class Actinopteri; order Cichliformes; family Cichlidae; genus Archocentrus; species Archocentrus centrarchus. The sequence continues at coordinate 28,589,969 of NC_044362.1, read as the reverse complement.
CGTGGTCCGGTTTTGATGCTCATTGTGCCCATTGTTGGCACTTTTGGCAGGTCACAGGAGTCAGCACGGGGACGCCGACTCTCCTGTGACTATGCAGCCCCATATGCAACAAATTGCAGTGCACTGTGTATTCTGACACCTTTCTATCAGAACCAGCATTAATGTTTTCAGCAATTTGAGCTACAGTAGCTCATCTGTTGGATCGGACCACACGGGCCAGCCTTTGCTCCCCCTGTGCATCAGTGAGCCTTTGGCCACCCATGACCCTGCCACCACCACTGTTCCTTCCTTGGACCACTTTTGATAGATAATGACCACTGCAGACTGGGAACACCCCACATGAGCTACAGTTTTGGAGATGCTCTGACCCAGTCGTGTAGCCATCACAATTTGGCCCTTATCACACTCGCTCAAATTCTTACACTCGCCCATTTTTCCTGCTTCTAACATCATCTTTGTGGGCATAATGTTTTCATGCTTCCTAATATATCCCACCCACTAATGGTGCCACGATAAAGAGATAATCAGTGTCATTCACTTCACCCATCAGTGGTCGTAATGTTATGCTTGATCGGTGTGCAATATGAATGGGTTTTGAAGAAACACACAAATGCAAAAGGATTCTAAACATTAACTTTAAGTCAACATTTGTTTCATCTAGCACCAACAAAGTATATACTAAGAGAAGTGCAGGGACCTGAGAGTAATCCTTCATTTGCTCTACAGGTACGTGAAAGGTCATGTATTGGTCATTATGTGCAGCTCCTAATAATTTCCCTCATTTCCATTTTGTCTGCAGTGCAGAACATTTTGAAAGCACAAACATTCAACCTCTCCAGTACTGCTGTGTCTTTTTGGCCATTTTGAACCACAGAATTTCACAAAGACTGCACTTTTAAAAAGATTTTATATCAAGCTCTAAACATATGTTTTTTTTCCTCTGTGTTTTTCATTGGGTGACAGAGGTGTGTGATAGCCCACTGGTCTCCAACCTGCCACCATCATCCTTCAAGAGCTCCTCCCAGCTGTCCAGCAGCCATGCACCAGGCTTTGCCAAGCTCAACAGAAGAGACGGTGAGGTTTATGCTGTTGTTGTTGCTGTTGTTGAATGGGTCATTCAGTGGATAATTGTTGTTTTTAATGGCACTGTATTTTAATACAAAGTTTCAAAGCTTCTATATATAGATAAATGGTAAATGAGTCACCTGAAGGCACTTTTCACCACAAGGTGAAGACCTTAAAGTATTTGGGAGAAAACCAAACAATCTAACAGCCCCCCTATGAGCAAGCACTTTGCAAAGATGGGAAGGAAATGTCCCTTTTAACAGTAAGAAATCTCCAGCAGAACTAGGCTCAAACTGGGGGGGGAGGCATGCTACAGTGGTATATATATATATATATGTGAAGAGTGACTGGAGAAGAAGTGCTCAGTGCATCATAGTGCATCAAGTACCGCAGCAATCTAAGCCTATAGCAGTATAAGGGTCATGTTCATGCCGGCCTGCCATTCACAGACGTTGGCTGTGAAGCGCAACTTCTCAGCTTTCAGAAACCGTTTGAATTTTTCCGATAGGACAAATGGTCGCGTAATTAAGGTAATTCAAAGAACGTTTGATCAGACGTCTCAGAGGTGATGCGTTAACCAGCTGTTCACGGCAAGTAAGGGCAGGTAACAGGTGTATCGGCGGCGATCACCGCTGTTAAAGGGTTGATTATTAAATGATTATTAAATGCCTTGCCAGTTGGGATCTGCTGCAGGATCATGCAATGACCTCACTGTGGATGGAGTACACGGGGGTGCAGGAGAAGCTCTGGTGACAGCTGGTAGGGATGCAGGTTTCTTTTGGGAGCTTGGTCCAGTTGAATTCCCTGCAATGCTCGGTGATGGAAGCGGAGACTTCTCCTTAGTGGAGCCAGCGGAATATCCTGGGAGCATGGGATGGAATTAGGACAAGTCAGTGATTGCTCTTGCTCTTTTGTACTGTGGTTCAGGGCTTCATTGACTATGGAGCGGAGCATTTTGTATCCAGTGTGCTCCATGGATCTAAAGCACGAGATTAGGCTGGTCCTGGCCATGGCACAGTAGAGTTGCAGAGTGATTAACTGGTCCAAAAGCTACCAGAGAGTTTATTTAGTCTGGTAGAAGGTGAAGATCCTTTGCTCCAGTTCTGTGATTTTTTTTTCTTTTTCTTCAAGTGAGACAGCTTGCACACCCAGGTGGGAAGGTAAGTGGTGACATTCTGAAAAACTCAGACAAATGAGCCATATCAACAGTTGGTTATAAGCTAACGTTATTCCAGCTAACTTTAGGCTTTAGTATCCTTTAACAAATACGTCACTTTCCTTCCAATAAACAGCTTGATTATATTCTCACGTTGCATTTACAATGTTAAATTCACTTTAAAAAATTCAGGTAACAGTGGGTAACACTAGGGCTGCAACTAAAGATTAATCTGTCACTTATTTTATCGATTAGCCAATGATTATTTCAGTCTTACCTCACCTGTTCAAGCCTGCCCACCTGTTAACATCACCTTGCTGTCTCTTCTCACAATTAAAATAATGACCCATAAACATACGAGTTTTGAACTAATCCAATGTATTTTAACATTTATGTGACCCTCACAATAAATTTCAAATAAACAATGCATATTAAAGTGAACTAAATATTTTTAAATGAAAATATAATGTGCAAATAAATAAAAATGGTCTCTGTCCAAAAGTTTAAGTAAGGCTTCAAATTAAATCAGAGTTTACAGATGATTCAGTTCATGAAGAGGTTTACTATTCAGAATGAACACAAGAAAAAGAAAATAGACAACGTATCTGCTCCTATTGTCCTTCACTCGTTAGCTAACATAACTGAAATGCAAACATCATCCATGAGAGCTTGTTTTTGACAGGTAAACTAACAGAAACATTAGCGTACGAACATTAACAGGTATCACCGACGCACTAACGTTCCCATCCAGAGCTGACGTCACAGCTCCAGGGTGCCGGCGTTTTAAACGCTCAGTGTTGCAGTGATGCTGCCGTGGAAGGAAAGCTCTGCTTTGCACAGTCTGCATTCAGCTTTATTTTTGTTTCTGTGAAATGCTTCGACACCTTCTCCACCCCCTCTGTTCCACAATCGTTATGTTGTTCATGTTACTTTCTTCTTCATTGGTATTGTTGTTATTGGCAGACAATGGAGGCAATACTGCCCCCATATCTACCTGTAGTGTATTGCAGTTTTAAAAAAAGAATCACGTACGTGGTTTTAGAATGTGACGCATTGACATTAAAATTCCACATCAACTAATTTTTGTAGTCAACGTCATTGATTACGTTGATAAATAAACCCTAGGTAATACCTTCAAAAACAGCAGAGCTTACTAACAGAAAAGTTCTGGATAACTCTCCAACAGCAGCTCACCTCAGCATCACTCATTGGTCAAAAGCTTCACTGACTCATAGGCTATCGGGCTCCTTTCACATTTTATGGCCTCCTTAAGAGTAAATGGATGTGAATGTGTCACACTGGCCATGTTGACAGCTAAGGCAAACAGGGTACTGACAGCCTATTCTTACCATAGATTAATGCCAGCTAGAGCATTTGAGGTGACTGTAAAAAACGTAACATACAGCAAATATGATGCATATCAGTTTTTCATCCCTGATTTATTGCTAAGTATTATATCATTCAAGTATGTTAAACAGTGTGTACAAACAGTGTTTTTTTATACAGAGACAGCAGCAGAAAGCTTCCAGCCATCATGGAGAAATGCAGAAAGGCTGATCACAGCCATTATGGAGTACAGATTAAATTTGCTCTAGAAATACATTTTTCTTAAATATAGATGGGATGATTCAAATGATCTTATGTATCTGTTTGTTGGTAAGATGCTTTTTGAGTGGAGAATGGCATTTTAATACTGAGGAGTTGCACTGCAGCAGTGGAGATCAGCTGAGGAAACATTTTTGTGAAGCTCTGGACTCAAAGCACAAAACAAAGTTTTTTTTTTCTTTACTCAATTTACTCAGACAAACAGGCAGCACACTAGTGACTAGTTTAGAGGTAGAGAGAGGATCAGAATAATTTATGAGACAAGACAAAACAGAAGAATGCATCGGTTGCTTTGTCTTTATTCTCTATTGATGCCATTTGTATTGGACGCTGATACTAGAAGGATAACTGTGTGGTGTTTGTTTGTCCAGCATGAGAACCCAGCAGGGAATCCTGTGCTGGATGCTGATGTGAAGCTTTGACAAAATGAAGATTGTGGTTTGTTGTGGCACTTTCTGCAGGGAGCAGGCTTCAGTGCTTTATCCAGACATCAAAGCTCTAAATCAGCTGGGAGGGTGAGATGGGTTTAATCTGGATCTGAATGATTTTCTCCACCTGGGAAACAAAGAATCAGAGCATGGAAAAATTGTGCTGCAGCCGAGCCTGTTGCCAGTTTGTTCTTTGTTTCCTTACAAGTCAGTGACTGTGCTCTGAAATGCTGCTTAACTTAAAGTTAACGATGAACCAAGTTTTCTTTTCATTGTACATTGTATAATGAATATATGGAAAGTGTAGAGATTTTGGCATGTCACAGAGCAAAGGTTGTGATAAGTAATAAAAATGAGGGAACAAACGTGGATGCTGTAATAGTCTGGTAAATCAACTGAAGGTAGCTTTAAAATGAGAACAAATCGAACAAAAAAAATTAACAGGATTAAAATTATGGAAACCAAACTTAAAGAACAAAAATAGACGCAAACACAAGTGTGCACCAAATCTCAGTTTCTCTCTAAAGAGTTCAGCAACTTTCTCACACAGGTACACCTTAGGCCCCTAAAGCTTCTTATCTATATAAGAGCCACCTACCAAGTGGCTGAAATGTCCCATTCTGAGCATTTGTGCACTTAGAACATTTCATAAAAGTGTTCTAACTTTTACTTTCACAACAGTAATATCTAATCCACAAAACGTGAATACTGTGTTATGCATGAACTGTGACATGGTTGCCAGACAACCATCTACCAGCAGACTAAAATGACATTTATATAAAGAGTAGGACCTGAGCATTGAAGGGGACCCACAAAAATGGGCTAATTTTTGTAAAATGCCTCAATAAGAGGGTCACACCACGGAGCCTCAAAAAAAGAAAAGGTTCTTAATTGTCCCGCAGCACTCAAGATCCCACGTGAAAAAAGTAAAATAGCAATGAGGAACAGTGAGTCTCAAGATGAAGGACGATCTAGACAGGAAAACAAGATCTACCACCCTGTATTTTTTTAAAATTTCTTAGTGCGATTAAGTATATAAGTTGGCAAACAGCATGAACAGACCAGACTTTATGGCTTCATGAGCATGTACTATTAAATGATAAATTAATGAATACATTTGCTTGCTTCAGTTGTTTGAGCATGGCATTGTGCTTTCTGGCTCATTGTCACACTGCCGTGACTTACTGCCATTCAACTTTTGATTATGGCACAATGCTGGCACTGCTGTTTCAACATGAAAACTACCATTAACTAAACAGGAGAAAAAATGAAAAGGATTCAGTGTCACATTTTTCAGGAGACTCTCAAAAAGTTCTAGAAACATTCCTACCAACCACATACATGATGATGTATATCAGAATTCCTTACAGATTCTTATTTCAACTAATTGAACTGCAGTTGTGCATCGGGGCTGCTGTCTGCTACATCCTGCAGCAAGAAAGTCTTGCTATGAAGGGCGTCTCTGCAAAAATGTTAAGCACATAATTTGCTGGCTTTGGAAGTGATAGAGCAGCAGCTGTAATAGGCCAATAGAGAGAAGCAGCCACACTCCTGTGTGGAAAGATCAGCCCTAATCTGACAGTCATGGACTGCACAGTTAGAACCTACGGTTCATGATGCTGAAAAACACATTACAGAGCAGCCATTTTTACATATTTATTGACTCATAAACTCCAAAATTCTGCTGTTGACCTCTCTTCCTGGAGTCAACCAAATTTTAAGCACCATTTTCAGTTTCAGTGACACAAAATTAGTAAAGTTTGATGACATTTATTTCATATATTTTGGGTGTAAACCAGTTGTAATGTTGTAATCTATGTTTTTCATGATGATTTAGGAAATCTATGTTGTATTATGCATTGTAGCTGACAAGAGATGGTAGCAGTTACATTCTGATGACAACAGCATACATAACACTTTATGTACAATATTATGTATGCTAATGATTTCCAGAATTTATTGTGGTCCTATATTAAATGTTTCATTGTTGATCATTGAGTCTAGTCTCATTTCCATATAATGCCATTTTGCCAGAAATATGCAAAGGCTATCCCCTGGCAACAGTGCCAGGATAGTCAGACTGCTCTCTTTTCACATAACTGCTTGTTCAAGATTACTTGAGGCCACATTTTAAACAGCCATATTTTATCCCAAGTTATGATCTATTCCTGAACCTAACCAAGTAGTTCACAAGAACTCAGTGAGTGAAACAGTATGCTGCTGTCTCCAGGTTCACAGTCTTCTTATTGACTCCAACACCAGCACCCCATCAATTTTAATTTATATTAGACTTCTAATTATTTTTTACAAGAACCCTTTTAATGTTTAAACCTTTACGTTCTACTTGTTCAGTGCCAAAAACTTACCAGTTTGTTTTGAACATAGATGAGCATTTAGCAGCTAAAAAGCCAAATATTTCTTTCAGGAGTTGGTGAAGACTAAAAGAGAGCTTAAATGAGAGTGAGCAGTGGATTTACAGTACATTCACCAAGTGACAACAATCCATTTGCTGGATGCATATGAAGGTGGCTGGCAGCTCTAAATTATAATAATTTGTCAGGTTTGCACCCCCAAGTGGCCAGATTAAAAATAATAATTAATGAGCAATTCAGTGCCATGAGTGTCAGGTCACACGCGATAGTCGTGGTTCATAACTGTAAAAATAATCAGTAATCATGTCAAGCTGAGAAAACGTAGAGATTAGGAGTAGGAGTGTAATGAACAGCCACTGTGCTGCTGATGGCATCATAAATCAGGTCCAGCTGTCATTTCACGACTGCATATTTCAGATCTAGCTGTAGTGGCAGATCAGGAGAGCGGCGTGTGTCACATTTCCTTCCCAGCTGTATTAATGGTGCAAAGCCCACACGATCCCGGCTGTTTGCTGAGGAAATCGATGAATTAATGAAAGCCTCCATCTCATTTTAAACTTCTCATGCTGCTGCTGCTGCTGCTGCTGCTAAAACTCTGCCTGCTGTAGCTGTTCTCAGAGGAGCAGCTTCACTTTCAGTTCATTTATTCGCTAAATGAACAGGGATTATCAAAGCCCTGAATTACCTCCTATGTGTAAATGCATGTATTATTAAATGTGGGCTTTTACTTTAAAGATTTTCTGTCACTTGACTGACTCAGATTGTTGTCATTAGGTTCACTGTAAAAGTTCACATCTTGGTGATTGACAGGAAGTGGATGGTGAGTGCCTTACTGACACTGTCCTCAAAAAATTAAGATAGCTTTTTTTTTTTTTTTTTTTTTTTAATCTAATTTAAACTTGTAATCCTCAAAATGAGCTTTGTAAAACATTTTGAAGTATCTTTTACATATCTTTACTTCTCAACATTGTTTCTTAATAACCATGACTGGAAAAACATCTCATTTTGTAGCTTTTTGTAGAATACATCCCACTCAAAATCTATCTGCTGCACTGAAGAAAAAATTTGTTCACAGGCCGAGAGGGATCTTAATCTTCCTCTGAACAATATTCGGTATTTCACCATTTATTTTACAATATACCAAAATCATCACATGGGATGAACACCAATTGGTTGAATTATTCAAGATTATTTAACACTAGATGAGACTAAAAGGCCACTGACTTGCTTGACTACACCATTGAGTTGCTTGGCTTGCTTGACTACAGTGATAACACCAGTGTACGCTAATGGCTGCTTAACTCTAAGAAGTAACCATAAATTATAAAACAGCTTGCAGGCATTACCCATTGGATCATTATCTGCAGTGAGGACGCTCTTGATCATATGCCCAAAATTCACTGTGGAAATTTTGCGGTTTAAAATTGACTGTGACTGATGGTTGATGATATTGTGGTGTATTGTTAAACAATGTTTTTCAATTTCTTCATATATTAAAAAAGATCAAAAGGTTAACTTTTGATCTCTGTATGTTTCAAGAAAATAAATTGGATATTTTTCATAGCAAGAGAATAAATGACTAGATAGTTACTTATTGCACTAATTTTCCATTTTTAAGCAGTCTCAGATGTTCAAATATGTAGACACATGCAAGGTGTGTTTAAATGTTCTGCATCTCTGCTCATGAAAAGCAAAAAAGAAACAAAACCAAAAAACATAGCTACCGTATTTTTCGGACTATACGTCGCTCCGGAGTATAGGTCGCACCAGCCAAAAAATGCATAATAAAGAAGAAAAAAACATATATAGGTCGCACTGGACTATAAGTCGCACTTTTTTTGGGGGGGGGGGGGTGATAGAATCCGAGACCCAGAGCAGAAATTCCATCTTGAACGGCAATTTAAAATAATAATGGATTAAAGAACAGGACGAACACGGTTACGCCTACGTTATGCTAACGTAGCACATTCAGCTACATGACGCACAACGAACACGTGTTCGGTATTGTAACGTTGTAAACACACTTCCAAAGTCGGCGATATTCACAACAAAGGTCGTCTTTATTAACAGAAAAACAGCTGCTGTAGGCCACAGCCACGCCAACCACAACTACAACAGCGGAACAGCAACACACACACAGGCAAGCTCTCGGTCTTTTTCTCTCTCTCCATGCTGCCTTCACGAACCTCCCGAACAGTCCGAAATCCCACAACATCAACACGCTCTCTAACTAAGAGAATCGCTACAGTATGTTAACGTAACATTAAGTTATTCAGATAACCATAGCATAAAGAACATACTAACAAGTTAACCAAACCATCAATCCATTGAATTCTTCATCCTCGGTGTCACTTCTAAACAATTCTGTACACTCCGTAGACGAAGCGCCGCTTCCTCTTCTGTGTCGCGTTAGTCAGACTCGTCGTCAGCTGCAGTTCCAATTATTCCAGCCTTTCTGAATCCCAACAGGATGGTTTGGTTGTCACTGAAGCCCATGTTTTCTTGATCCATCCAATGACTTCCAGGAAAGTTGGGTGGCGCATTCTCCCAGTTGCCGTTAAGCTGTGCTCTCCATCCATCATCCACTGCGCCCACAGGTTACGCAAGACTGCCTTAAAGCTGCAGCTCACGGAGATGTCAAGTGGCTGGAGTATTTTGGTTCATGTGTTATAAATGTCACATATACGTCGCTCCGGAGTATAGGTCGCACCCCCAGCCAAACTATGAAAAAAAGTGCGACTTATACTCCGGAAAATACGGTAATATAAATTTGGCTGACAGAAGCACTTCCACTGACCTTAAAACAATTTAGTGTGCTGTAAGCGGTCCTGAGGTGAACAAATCAGATGTAGGTTTTTGAGTTTTTTTCCTAATCTGGGCCAAGCCACATTCCCAATAATGAATCCAACAACCTCTCTGTCCTTTGTTTTCCCACTTTGCGATTCATTTAACACAGACTTGTCGTTTTCTTCATTTGCCACCAACAGCATCTTCTAACAGTACAAGCCTATGCACGACTGGAAGCAGCCAGCCATTTTTGCCAGTTTGTGGGACTTGGCAGAGACATGAAGTGTGCTTAGCTGACTTGCCAGACACCTGAAATGACCACAAACTCTCTTTGATGTTATTCTTTGCTGCATAGTTTTATCACACAAAGCTCAGCTAAGTGCTGATGAATGTGTTTGTCTTGTGTAAAGCGTTCAGAGCGATGCATGTATCCTTTTTCATAGATAGCAGATTCTTTTGAACAGTGGCACACTCAGTGTTTTGTGCAGTCGCTGTATTTTTACATCTGGTTGCAAAAAAAAAACCTGGAAAGCTCTGCCAAGAGGCTCGTTGAAGATGAATTTCTTTTTACCAAAAACCTGCAGGATGAATCACTCACTATTTTGAGCTCCCCACCTCTCTGTTTAGATCCTCCTTCATTTTGATTTCCTGTTCTTACAGTTTATCGCTCAGTTCTGGTAGAAGCCTCTTTTTTTTTTTTTAAATCCTAGTACTATTTTCCCCCCTGTCCCTTCCATCTGCTTTCTATGTTTTAAATGAGCTTCTTAGAAGTTGTCCCCTTTTCTTTCCAGTCTGTTTTCTGTTGTAGTCATTAGTTTCACTCTGTCTGCAGTCACATTTTCATCAGTAAAAACTAATTTAGTAAGCCACATCTTCTCTCCAAATGTTAATAGCAGTGTTCGTGTTTAAACATTTTCTTTCTCAGGCAGCGCTGACAATTATCAGTGAAGCTGGTGCAATTATGCTGGAATAGACGTTAAGACTTATTGTGCCACTGTAATCACTTTCTTAGTGAATTTGATTTAAAATGCGAATTTAACTTTAATTGGAAACCTGTTGTGTTTACGGCTTGCCAACTAATCAAGTATTGATTTACGCCTGTGTCTGTGTGTTCATTGTTCAAAGTTCCAGTGTTTCACTTGAAGCTTGAGGGGAAATCGGCTGTAGTTTCCCTGCAGGAGATATCCAATGTTTCCCAGCCTGTTGCTGCTGCATTGAGCCCATTAGGCCTTCTGTTCATCTGACATATCATCAGGCTGCTGAAATTACCATCCAGGCTTGCTATTCTCATGTAAATGATTAACTTTCATTCCAGGCCTGTCTTTCCCTCTCGGCTCCCTGTCTGCATGTAGCACTGTCTGTTAACTTTGCTGCCTGTCTCTCACGGTAACATCTTGCCTCTTCCTCTACCTGTCTGTCCTTTCAACTTCTGACTTTTCATTTTGCTCATGTCTGTCTCTGTATGTTCCTGTCTGTCTTCTGTACCTGTCAGGTGGAATTTCGATGCATTATTAATGATTCAGCAGTCCTTTCTTTGCTTATCTATCTATCTGCTTCTTACAGTGGTGCTTCAGTCCATGGCGGCTTCATGTCAGCCTTGGTCTCCCTTCAGCAGTAAAGCTGAAGGGGAGTTGTGAAGCCTGGCCAGCTTTCCTTTTTACCTGTTACATACACTCCTTATAGCTCTAGTAATGAGACAAACTGAGTTGGTTTCAGATGTCAGTCCTTACAGGTGAACTAGATTGCTTTAGTGTCAGGGATTTAGTGAGAGGGCAAACCTATCTTACATTAGTTTATATCAAGCTTTGTGGAGCAAAATTTGCCCTCAATCTTGCCAGAAAAAAAGTATGACTTGTACTAAATATTAAAAGTCATACTTTATTTGGGGACTTTTAAGGGGAAATGAGGATAAATTGCTTGTACTTTAAAAAATGAGAGAATAAAGATAGTGGTCAGTTAGGTCAATTGCTTTTAATGAAGTCCAATTAATTGGTGGCATAACCCAGTCTTTTACTCAGCATACATTAGGTTAACAGAAAGTGCAAAAGAAGAGTTTATTCACTAAGTACTTTATTAGGAATGCCCATGTAGCATAATAAATAAATTCTACCAATATGAAGCCTATATTTTTCACTTTTTACTGACATTGTCAGAAAACATAATTCAGCAACTCAGACTCTGCAGTGGTTTGACTTGAACAGTTTCCATTTCTTTTTGCCGTTGTAATGTACTGGGAGTTCAATAGGAGTCTGTCTGAAATAGCAGGCAAAAATGTTCAGCTGGCGTTGTCAATGACATGTAAATAACTTAATTGAAATGTCAGAGAAGCTTCTTGTAAATGGGAGAAGTACTTTCTGACAAACAGCTGAGCAATTTCATCAGCTGCCTTTCATATGAGTCTTTCATCCTGTGGGTGAACTGCAACTGACAACATTCAGCTGTAGATGTACTATAGAAATTGCTCAACAATAAACTATTGGCATATTTAAATAATAATGCTCCTCAAATAAATTAATGCTTTTTTCCTCCATAACAAAAGACTCACAGCTGTACTATTAAAATGTAAACAGAAAAGATACAGAGCATAAACAGCAAAAGTCTTGACTTATTCTTTAAAAAAAAGCCAGTCTCCGGTGAAGTAGACTTCACCAAAGTGCTTCCTCCTGTGTGTGCTCCTGTACATCTAGTACTCTGTACAAATAACAAAGCATGTAAACAGACTGACTGAGCAAAATTCCATCCTTCAGTCAGCAGGATTTTAGCCAGCTCAGTAAATCCATAGACATATGCGCAACGAGCCCAATGCAGCATCTATGTATCTGCCGGCTGCATCACGAACACACGAAACAGACCCACTTCTGCTATTAAGGTCACGTGACTTATGGTACAAACCAACTTCCGCTATGGAGTGTATGGCAGGGCCCTCTTGCCTGCAGCCAGGTACTCTTGGGGGTCCAGGTGATGAAGGCTGTATGTACACAAAACACGGCGACAGCAGAGGATTTCAAGAGGCTCTCCAAAAATCACCGACATCACCGGAAGAAGTCGCTAAATTTGTCGTTAGTCAATTTTTGGGGAAAAAAAGTTGCTTGGGGGTCTGAAGAGCCACTAAATTTCACCAAGTTGGCAACACTGCCATACTGTTGCTTCCTGCATGATTTACGAGTGAGGGAGAGAGGCGGGGCAGTGTGAAGTTGTGCAGAGACAAATTGGGAGAAGAGAAAGGTGAACTGGTGGATCTACAAATATGATTGTAACGTGACATAGACAATATCGATATAAACGATAATGTCTCATCTTATATCGTGTATAAAATATATTGATATTTCTTAAAAACTCGATAAATTGCCCAGCCCTACTAGGGACCCTTACTGGTTGCATGCCCCAGCCACCACTTAAATCCCGATTCTCTTCTTCCAGAGATAGTGTGGTTGCCTCTATACTATCCAACTGTAACCCCCATTCTTAGCACAAGATCAGAGATCTCTGTCCATAAGAGTGAACCCTCAACCTCTGAGGTCTCAGGTAGAGAAAGGGTAGAGATGTTCACATATCTTGAAGTACTGTTTAGGGAGGGAAGATGGGACAGGGATATTGACAGACAAACTGATGCACATCTGCAGTAATGCTGGTTTGTTGGGGTGAACTGAAGCTGTTGATTTACCAATCTACATTCCTACCCTCACCTATGATGACAAGTGAGTAGTGACCAAAAGAATGAGAATAGGGATACATGTGGTGGAAATCACACAGAATAGCTTGGTCATTTTTAGGAATGTAGAGCTACTACTCTTCCACATCAAAAGGAGCCAGTTGTGGTGGTTCAGGTATCTGACCAGGATCCCTTTTTGGCAGCATCTAGGTAAGGCGTTTTGAGTATAGGCACCCAGCACATGCTGGAAAGACCTCAGTGTACCCCTGGAAGAGCTGAAGGATGTGGCAGTTTGGCAGGGCAGCCATAAATGTATTTGTGGTACAGGTAAAATGGTAATAAGTCACAAGAGGATCTAAAATGTATTAGCTAACTGTACCTTTTTTGTGTTAAAAAAATAAAATAAATAAATATCCCAGTGTGTACAACTGTCCAGGGGCTTGTAACGGATTTGGGGAAACAATGGAAATGAAAGACTTGTCTTCTGATTTGAGATCTGCAATTGTACATACAACATCTGCCACATTAGGAGGTTGAAGTTCTGTGGCTAACATTTGATTGTGTGGCTGCTCCTAATAAGTACTTGTTAAGTGTAGACATGTACAAAAACATCTGGAAAATCTAAACTCAGTCGAATGTGTCGAATTTCCAGAACACTGGTTGTACTTCAGCTGGTATTACACTTGCTTGTTTGTATCACAGTTTCTTCAGATTTGGAACTGATTAATAATTCAGGTTTCACCCCTCAGTGTAGCCCAGATGTGATGAAATGCATGTTCCAGTGCACTGTTCTTGTCTATTGTCTGAAGTAACTTTTTGTTTGAATTTGAGTTGATTTGAATCAAATTGAAAATAAGTACACACACACACACACACACACACACACACAAATCTCTTGGTGGTGTTATGTTAGTTTTGCAGTGCTTTGTATTCTGTTTGTACAGTTTACACAGTGCTCCATCTGTTGTGGGGGTTGTTTTATCTGACAGGACATAGTAAATCTTTGCAGCGTCTCTTTGTCTCAGTCATTTGCTTCTGATCTCTTTCTCTTTGCCTCCACAGCCTTATCAACATGAGTAAAGGTCAGAGTCTCTGCCCCGTACTGTTCTGCTGTCACTGGACATGTCTGAGTCAAGTGCTTATTAGCTTTGGCCTTTAGCTCTTTAAAGATCAGCCTCCACCAGTCACCACACCAAGGGTCTTTCAGATTTCTGCTTGGCCTGCTGGCACACATTTTTCAATTATTTTTGATTGTTGAGTAAATGCTGAAAGTTTTCATTTTTCTCTTGCAAAAAACACTCAACATGCAGATAAATACATAAGGGACATTCAAGCAAAATACCAAAGTACCATACTAAATCTCAAAATGACAAACGCTGGGGCTAATATTTAACTGTCACTATTCTCCACTTGTTTTACTGTAACCATAAATGTAAACCCCCATTTAGTATTCTCTCTTTATTTTACTTTTGAAAATGACATGTGCTTGAATCACATGTCAAATGTCTTGTAGGGATCTGTAAGTGTGGTGAGTCTATAAAGCACGTTTATTTAGGAATGACACTGCTCAGTGTCCTGGAAAAGCTTAGCAGTGCCAGCGTGCTGGAAGGAAGGCTCCAGTTTGATTCATGCAAATTCTGTCTTGGTTCTGGGACAATGGAGAAATTCTTGACTCCTGCAGTAGAATTGTTGGGCCATGAAAGTCTGCACATCCAGGCTAATTGTCCTGTGTAGACTTATTCCAAGATGGCTTATGACCATCTTGTGGCTGTTACTGTGGGAATCTGGGCAGCTGAGACTGTAAATCCCAACTCATTCACTCTGCCTGTTCATTGGAAACAGCTTGCACACAGAACAGTAGAGTACAGTAACCTGAAGATTTGGAGTACGTTGTGGCATACAATGCCTTGGTTAGGTCCCAAACACACTCACACGACACTCTGGTGATTTCCACAGCAGCCTTTTTGTTCTCCGTTAGACACTTATCACATTTTTCCGTTTTGCATCTCGGCTAGGTATCCACTTTTGGCTCAGCTCAGTCCTCCCCTCTCCTCCTGCCAGCTACTGCATAAAAAGACACATACACACAATCGCTGCACGCTGCCCGTCCTCCCTTGATGCCCCTGCCTGAACCCACTGCCCCATTTCTCGCCTGCAGCCATGCCCCAAACCACACCCCACCGCCACATATGTCTAAGACATAATCACACATATAACGCCTTAAAGTGACTGTTGTTGTGATTTGGCACTATATAAATAAAATTGAATTGTACTGAATTATTATCACTTTAACAGAACTAGAATTTTGATGGCACAGTATTTTTTCAAGGTTTTAGTGGGTTTTATTAGTGAGTAGATAAAACACCATTTTTAAGTTAAATCAAGTAAATGCCCAAAGCAAGTTTTGAACTTTAATGAATTAGGTTGCATGGGTTTTATAAATATTAGTACACTGAACTCAGACTTATTGACAGAATATTAAAGAAGAGTGAAGGTTGATTAACCCTTTATAGGGCAAGTGCCTGTTTTTAGTAATTTCCAACACTTTATACAGTATGTGACGTCCATCCCGTTTTTAAAAATCATAATGTGTATGTTGTAATGTTCCCAAAAAAAGTGATGATGATAAAAATCTGTTATAATATTCTAAAATTTATGTTACTTTCACCATGTGTGTTTTTCTTGTATTATTTATATATGCACTAATTGGAATTTTTTTACTACTACTTACGGGCAAGGAGCCAAATATGGTAACTTTCCTGATTTTGATTTTCTACATGAAGATGAAACGTTGTGAAAAATGTCACAAAAGTAATTAAGTCTTATGTCCTCCAATGACACTCAACAAAGTTGTAATTTTCAATTTCAGAGTATTTCAGTGAGTGCCCTGTTAAGATTAAATATTAACAGATGGTTCAGGGTCACCTGATCCAGCCCCAATTATAAGCTTTATCAAAATGGAAAGTTTAAAGCCTAGTCTTAAAAGTAGAGAGGTTGTCTGTCTTCTGAGGCCAAGGTAATGCCATTCAGAGTACGTATCTGGTTAGGTATTGTGTTCCTGAAATGTTTAGGGCCGAATACAATAACCTATGTTTTGTATGAATTTAGAAAAATAAAATTACAGGTCATCCAGGACTTAATGTCTTTAAGACATCCCTGAACCGTCTGTAGTTTACTGATTGATTTGTGTCAGCTGGCTTTATGACCCTATGGAATTCCACTTTTACGTTTTGTAACTCTCCACTAATGTGAACAAACAGGAAAAGAACAAAGGAAATCCACCACACATTTCCTGTAATACTAATAGTGTATTTAAGTCTTTGTAGTAAAATACTGTAATCAGCTGTTCCAAATGCTGAGGTCTAGCAGGACAAGCATGGCCACTATCTGAGGCCACAGGGGATTCCTCTTCTGGAACCTTATAATTTTACTTTATAATTTGCAGGGCTTGGGATTGTCAAATCCAATAAAACTGAGACTTAACAGGCAGATTGGGTAGGTATACAGGTCAGCAGACCAGCTGCTCTTGGAGGTACCAAGATCAAGAAGGAAGCTCAGAGGGGACAGGGCTTTCTCTGTTGTTGGTCCTAAGTTATGGAATGACTTGCCTTTGCAGGTTAGAGCGGCCCCTTCACTGTCCACTTTTAAAGTTCGTCTTAAAACCCATCTTTTTTCCTTGGCTTTTAACTCCAGCGGGATCTAGTTTTAAACTGTTTTTTTTTTTTTTTTTTTTTTTTTTTTTAACCTGAAAGAGTTATTAAATTGTTATTTATTTGTGTTTTAATGTACAGCACTTTGTGTCAGCTGTGGTTGTTTTAAAGTGCTTTATAAATAAAGATGGTATGGTATGGTATGGTATGGTATTAGCACTGATGTGGGTGTTACTAATCACACGGTGAAGGAGAAGTTAGGCTTGATAGTGAAACAGTGACTTTAACAGCTAAGAAGTGAAGAAGTGCAGACCCAAATGCAGAGAGACAGAGTTCAGAATACAACCAGAGGCCTTTATTAAGGCTAATTAAATTCCAGGAGAAACCAAAAAAGCTAAATAAGGCATGAGGATTACAAGTATCACTACAAGCGCTTGGAGTACAGGGAATATGCTGCAGGATCGAGCAGGAAACGAATGGGCAGACTACACAGTGCAACACAACAAAGAACAGAAGCAAAGCGAGGGCTTAAATACACAAGAGGTAATCAGGAAAATGGGAACATAAGGTTAATTAGACACAACTGAACCTAATGAAGGATGATAAGACAAGGGAGGTAAAATCAGGAATAACACACATAAGATAACAGCTACCAAAATAAAACAGGAAGTAATGTAACAGGGGACTATCTGACACCAGAGACAAGACTTAACGTGATACAAGGAAATCCAAAGAATAAAATATAACTATATATATAACTAGAACTCTGGCCATAAACAGAAATATGATGACAAAAGGTAGCAAGAACTAAAACTAAGAAGCCCTAAAGACTAAACTGAGAATATAATCATAAAAAAACTAACCAGAAAATATCTGCTACTTAAAAGAATTCCAAACACCGCAAACACAGGAATCCAAATATTAATCAAAAAAGCTCAAAACTCAGGCACAAAACCCAGGGTGCGTGACACACAAAGGCTTTCTGGGGTTAAGAGTTACATGTGGCTTCCAACTGCGATTTCTGCTTTTGCACCATCAAATAGCCCAGCATTGTCCCCTCAGGGTGTTTTTAGCTTTGTTATAAAATATTGACAGAACAGGCAAAGGCTTGGTCACATGAGGACAGGTGGTATTTACTTTGCTCTTTTAATGCTTTTCAAAGCGTGTTGACCCTAAATTTTCTCTGTGCAGTATTTCCTCTTCTCTTTAAGCTGTCTGTGTGTACTTATATTATTGATGTTGTGGGACAACATGTGGGACACCTGTTTACCTGGTCACATTGTGGGGATCCACAAGTCCACATAATTAAATAAAGAAATAATTACATTTAGGTGTGAGAAATTGTTATGGTAATTGTGGTTAGTGTTACAATAATTCCACAGGAAATGAATGTACATCAGTGCAGTGACATCTGAAGTGATGAAAATCGTGTGTGTATGCGTGTGTGCGCAGTGGGGCTCTGGTCAGCAATCTCCTCTTTCAGAATCGACCATCTGGTGTTTGAGCTCTGAGGCGTTACTTTGGCCTGACAAAGCACTTTCACACACTCACGCACATACTCACATACACAAACACACAAATACAGATTCTGGCTTCTTCTTTCTCTTAGAACTGTTGTCTCTGCGTCTGAAAGCACACATTTAATTATAATAAGCTTGTATATTGCAAATCAATAGCTTACGCCACCACATTCAGGGACAGTGTTTTCGAATGAGATGCATTGCTGCTAGCAAAATGTACAACAAACCAATATTATTTGTTGTGGGGAAAAAAGAACATTTTCAAAGCTCGGCTTGTTTTGGGAACCGTTCTTTTGGTTTACTTTTCTTCTTTCAACCTATTGACCTAGAATACATCCAGTCGATATGCTACCACACCGCTCCTTATTGGTGATGTGTAATATGGAAAAGGAACCTGCACAGCTGCTGTAAAACTAATCAATGCTTGGCACTGCAACACCTTATTGATGATATTTTATATAGCAAAGGATGCAGTCTTGCAGGCAAACTTTAAAACTAATCAATAGATCACACCACAGCTTCTTAGCACTGCAATATTTAGGAAAGGATACAAATGGCCTGGCAACTAATCAATGCATGGAACTGCATCATCTTATTGATGATGCTTTTTCTGAGAAATGTTAGTAGAGAATTCACAGCAGCGTGTGGTTGTTTATAAGGAGCAAAATATCTTAAACAAGACGTAAGACGTTTTGAGGATTGTATTGTATGCCTTATTGCTTATCCAATTGCCAAGAAGGCAGTTAAAGGCAGCAGTACACAAAAAGCTGCATTGTAATGGATGATGAGACTATTGCTAAAGATTTTGTTTAGGCAGAAATATCACAGCAACTACTGCATGGGTTATCATTGGATTTTGTTCATCTGTGCATGTGCCACTCAAGATGAACTGCATTAACTTTGATGATCTTTGGTAAACATGGGTCTCTGAATGGGGAAGTCACAATACTGAAAATTTTGTAAATGGTAACAATACCACAGTTACACAGATTCAATTCTCAATGCCCAATTCAATACCTAAACAAAAATGAATATCCCTTGAATATCTCTTTAGTTAAAGGTAAACTAAAAAAAGTCTAAACAAAAAAAAAAAGTTTAAAATGTTAACATAAGTTATATGACAGCATACAGACTGAAATGTTGTTGGATAGTTGTTGAGAAGCCTGCTAATGTTATTACGACATAATCACCTTGAATTCTTTGAACAGAGCTGGATGCCAGTCTTTAAGGCGCTTCACTAAATTGGAAGTATTTCCTCCCTTTGTCTGAAAAGCACAGTATTGTCATTTGCATAATGTGTTTTGTGAATCCTTTAGCATCCGAATCTTACTGTCTTTCTTATTAAGTCAGGGCGGGGCTATCACGGCAGCTGGATTAGTCGTCGTCTTCCATGTGTGAAGGCATCGGAAGTATCCGTTATAGGGTGACATCCGTACCTGCAAATGTTAACATGAGCTCAGAGATTAGGTTTGTGTTCACTACAGTGTTAGTTTGGGGGTTTTTTTGTTTTCATTTCGTTATTGTCTGGTGTGATGCAGCAATTTTACCAAGACAACACAATCACAATTTCCTCCTATGAGAAAAAATAAGTAAAAAAAAAGTAACCTTATTTATAACATAACATTTTATATCTATTCATATATCTTTATATGTACTGTCTGTGCTTGTAGCAAAGAAGCACCACATTGCACTCCATCTGTAATTGCACAATATTGGAGATGGGGAGTTATGATTTATGGTGTACTTGTGTATGTGTGTGAAGGTAAGAATATCTGCAAAACAACTCACCCAAGGACAAATGAGAGACACAAATGAAAAACTGTAAAGGCTGAAAGTTTGTAACTCTGAAAATTGTTGTTGTAATTTTTTTTTTACTCTTCTTTTGATTTATGAAGGCAAAACGGACTCGTGATGAAATTCCAACACGTATCAAGTGTGAAACAGCTATTAGGAATAAAAAAAAGGGCAATAAAACAGCAGAATCTGAGTTCCTTGGGACCTTCAAATTAAGTTTTCTGCATTGAAAACACCAAGTCCTCCGTTTGACCAAAGCAAGTAAAGAATAACCTAGAAACAGCGTCTTCAGCTATTGGACAGAAATGGGTTTTAAAATGCTAACCAGATTTTTGCAGTGCATGTTTATTTCTGCATCTGGAACAACGAAACATGACTTAAAGGTCAAGCTATTCTTTAATCTGTCACACTCTTGCACACTGACACACACACCCTCACACCCTTATACGAATGAAGGTTTATTACTTTATACCTCAAAGGTTGAAATGTAATAAATCAATCTTTTTTTATTACTATTATTTTTGTCTCTCTGCAGGAGCTGGAGGTTGGTCACCTCTTATGTCAGACAGGTATCAGTGGCTTGAGGTTGACTTGGGTGAGCGGACTAAGATCACCGCTGTTGCCACACAGGGCCGTTATGGCAGCTCTGATTGGCTAACGTCTTACCTGCTGATGTTCAGTGACACGGGACACAACTGGAGGCAGTATAGACAGGAGGACAGTATTGGGGTGAGTCCATACAGCAAATGTACTCCCAAACAACAATCTGAAGACCTTTAGAATTCTTTTTTTAATGGTTTTAATCACTGAAAGCAGTATAATTGAGGCTAATGTAACAATACCACCTTAAAAACTGTAAAGCACTTATGCAGAAGCATCAGTACATAAAAACAATCATATTGATTGCAGCTAATTTTCCTGGACTACCACAGTCATATTTACATGTACAGATGATTTGGTGTTTAATAGGTCTGATTTGCATGAATCAGTCAGTCCTGCAGAGATAATCACAGTCATCAGGAGCCCTTTGACTCTTCATTAATAATGGATGAACCAATGAAAGGGCCCTGCTGACTCTGCGGACCTGTTGCCAAAACACTTAAGCTGCTGTTGATGGACACGGAGTGAGACAAGGAGATTGATGCCATGCAATTCGATTTAAAGGCCTTCTGAATGCTAAGATGATACAAGTGACTTTTCAGACTTGGAACTGTATTCTGATAATGTTCAAAGAAGAGTTTTGGCAGAACCCGAGTAGCTGTTTGACCTTTCTTACAGTCTTCGTGGTAAACTAAGTAAAGCCAGCTGTTGGATATAGCTTTATTTTTTTCCTCTTTTACTTGTGGCTACAAAGTTCAGAACAGTTTCCACACTGAGTGACTCTTAGCTAATTTCACTTAAACATAAACAGCTGTAGTCTTTGGGATAAATTAAACCCATCTATAGCGATGGTACCTTTACGTAGATTGCACATCTTTCTTTGAATGTCAAAAGCAGTCATCCCTGTCAGAAGAGCTGCTGAAGCACTGAGGCATTACCTCCCAGCACTTCACTTCAATGTTTTACCTTCACACAAGGGTCACGTCAGACTTGTACTTGGCTCACTGTGAAGACATGGATCAGTTTCATAGGGATATTCAGTAGTTTTTGAGTTTTTCTGATCTGTAAGAAAACAGCAATGAATCCTGTCAGCACAGTGATCCTGTTGTAAATATGCCTCCAGTGGCTTTAATGTCAAATCCAGTGGTCTAGCAAACATGTAAAACATGGTATATTGCCCCACTGTGAACATGACCATTTATCCAGGGTGAAGCTACATTTGTTACAGCGCTGCAGAAAGAAGCTTTCGATTAGAAGTCGAGCCGGGGCAATTTGCTACCGTCAGAAGAATCCAGCTAATCTCAGCACAGAGGATCTTCTTTGAGAGAGCAGAGGACAGCTCTTTGCAGCTTAAAAACATGTTGATCTGATGCTCTACATAAACTCTGCACAATCCCAGTCACATTTCAAAGGGTTTCTGAACTTTTGTGAATCAGGCAGCTAGGCTTAGAGAGCCTGTCAGAGGAGAAAGTTGATGGCAAAGCTGCCGGATCAACCACGGCGCTTTTTCTGCTGGGGTTCTGCTTTCAGCATACTAGGCTGAAGACCAGGGATGTATTTTTCATGCCATGAGAAAGGAAGACTTAGGGGAGGATGTTATAATTGTATCATTGTTCCCAGAGACACACAGGGTAAGCAGGGTAAGTAACTTTACAAAGTAAGACAGCAGGTGCCCAAAAAGAGCATCAAAGAGCACCCAAAACCAGAGGACAGCACAAAAAACAAAGGAAAAGATTAGACTTAGAAAAAAAAATAGAAACTAAGCCATGCTATCAAAACTATGACAATCATCTTCCTTTGTCTGCTTTCTGTCTTGTGTTGGCTCTGTGGTATAAATAAAATGACACTGGAATAAATGAGCTTTCAGCTGTCTTGAGCACATGATAGGATGCACATTCATATATAAACATGAAAACTTAATTTGTCACCTGACAGATGTTTACAGTTGCCTAACGTACAGGCAACCGTTTTATCACACTTGTCAATTTAAGTATTAATGTGAATGCACAGTGCAAGACAGAAAACTGAGTGATTGTGTGCAAGGACTCTTCCAGGGCCCTGTGTGACTTTCAAAGGAAATGAGAAGCTGCTTTCTGCAAAGCCATTTGCTGAGCCGAACGCTCTTCTGGTTCATCAGCTGGGAGGAAAAACTATGTTCAGCTGCTTAGTCTAAAAATAAAACTTGCCCATAACCCATCTAATACATGGCTGCTAGGGCCATCTGTACAGTACTGTCAGTTCACATATTGTTGGTGTGCTGTTGGTGTGGGTGTGTGTGTCCAACACTGAAACCAATTTGTTCCTTTTAGCAAAAACAACAGCAGAAGCCTTTATTATAAAAACATAATCGGGATCCAAACACACATTTACATGCATTATTTTAAGTTACACCTCATTCTTATACATACAACTTCCCTATCTCATTATTATAGACAAATTAATGCATTAATTATGTAAATAAGCTTGGGGAGCACGGTGGCACAGTGTTTAGCACTGTTGCCTCACAACAGGTTCGAATCCACCTTGGCCTGGACCTTTCTGTGTGGCGTTTGCATGTTCTCCCTGTGTTTGTGGGTTTTCTCCAGGTACTCCGGTTTCCTCCCACAGTCCAAAGACATGCAGTTACTGGGGTTAGGTTAATTAGTGACTCTAAATTGCCCACAGGTGTGAATGGTTATCTGTCTCTGTGCATTAGCCCTGCGACAGGCTGGCGACCTGTACAGGGTGTACCCCCCCTCTTGCCCTATGACAGCTGAGACTGTTTATTTTTATTCCAAAGCAACATTATAGCAAAATATAGTTTACTTTTTTCTGTTGTTTCACTTCCTCAGTTTTGTCTGAAATATCCAATGATCATCTGAAAGATTGAAATTAAATTTTGTACAGACATTTGTGGTTATGCAAATGATGAGCTGTTGTGAAAATTTTGATGACAAGTGTCATCACTGCAGAAAGAATACTTCGGGGGACTCAGATGTAAGTTACAGAAACATTTATTGGCCTTTGGTATCAAGCAATTTTGCACATTATATTATCACTCCAATTCTAAGGACTCTCGTCCACAGTAGACGTTTTTGTACTTAAGACAGACAGTCCATGGCCTCGGGGTTAGGATTCATACTGTGTGATTTGTGTACTGATTTCTGTCTGTACCCATTAAAACTTACAGCCTAAAAGATATCTCAGAAAAAAAAAAAACTTAGTGCACTGCCATCGGTCTCAGAGAGAAGTTCTGTAATGATGGTAGATATTATGCCATTTGTCACTGTAAGCATGTTAGCATGCTGATGTTAGCCTTTTGCTCATACTCATAATTGTGTCAGCAAAGCTGACTGTAGACTCTTAGTCTTCTTAAAATGATTGATATACACTGTATTTGCACAGCTGTGTTACTAAATGCTAATGCCGTTTGGTGATGCATGCAGATATACTCAGAGATGCATTGCAAAAACCAAAGTAGTCACTCAGTGGTCTGTATAACAAAGTATAACAGGAACTGACTCCCAAGCCATCCAAAATCCAAAACATTTTTAGTTTACAGCAGGAGGCATACACAGTAAGACGGTCCCTGTGGCTGAGCAAGCAGCAAAAGTACAGAGTCTAGAATTCAAAAAACAAACCTTAAGTAATGCTTGTAAAAGCAGAATGGACTGATTCTTATGTAGTGCTTTTCTACTCTACATCAGCACTCAAAGTGCTTAATACAGTTGGTCTCATTCACCCACTCATATACACATTTATATAAGCACTTTCTGCATCCAAGTGCCTTCTGACTAATATTCACACACTCAACAAATACATTGGGAACAACATAGACTTCAGTATCTTGCCCAATGATACTTTGGCATGCAGGCTGGATCAGCCAGGGATCAAACCACCAACCTTCTGATTAATAGATGACCTGCTCTACCCTCTGAGCCAAAAGCATGCAATAAAAGACACAGAAACACAGTAAAACACGGAAGTGCTAAACTCAGATTTGAAAGGAAAACGTCAGACATTTGGGAAGTGCCACAAAGACACATAGATACAGTTGTGGTCAGAAGTTTGCATACACTGATCATAGGTGTGAATGTCATGGTAATTTTGGGCTTTTAATAATTTCTTTGAATGGTTTCCAGAGTGGAGTGATTGTACAGCATACAACTTTAATGACTTTGTAACCAAAGTAGTCACTCAGTGGTCTGTATAACAAAGTAAAACCTGTTTGGAGGAGTAAGACTTACAAACCTAAGAACACTGTACTAGCTGTCAAGCATGGTGGTGGTGGCATCATGCTCTGTGGTTGTTCTGCTGCCAGTGGCGCGGGTACATTGCACAAAGTGGATGAAATAATGTTGATAGAAAATTACCTCCAATTTCTTGCATTTCTTCAACTTCTAATCAACAGCTACTGTTGATTGTCTCCAATCTCATTGTACATCCTGTACGATGACAATAAAGTCATTCTATTCTATTCTATTGAAAATTTGTGGACTACAGTTAAAGGCTGGGTCTGTGTCAGGAAACCAACCAATATACATTAACTCTATCAATTCAGCCAAGAAGAGTGGTCAAATATCCATCCAAAAGCTTGTTGTTGGCTACCAAAACCATCTGGTCAAAATATAATTTTCTAATGGACATTTAACCAAATATTAGTGGGCTTGTATGTACAGTGTATCACAAAAGTGAGTACACTCCCCACATTTCTGCAGATATTTACCGTATTTTTCGGATTATAAATCGCACCAGCCAAAAAATGTATAATAAAGAAAAAAAAACATATATAAGTCACACAGGACTATAAGTCACATTTTTTTTGGGGGGGGGGGGGGGGTTGATAGAACCTGAGACCCAGAGCAGACATTCCATCTTGAGAGGCCATTTAAAATAATAATAGATTAAAGAACAAGCTGAACACGGTTACGCCTACGTTATGCTAACGTAACACATTCAGCTACATGACGCACAAAGATGTGCACGTGTCTGGCCAAACTCTGAAAAAAAGTGCGACTTATAGTCCAGAAAATACGGTAAGTATATCTTTTCATGGGACAACACTGACAAAATGACACTTTGACACAATGAAAAGTAGTCTGTGTGCAGCTTATATAACAGTGTAAATTTATTCTTCCCTCAAAATAACTCAATATACAGCCATTAATGTCTAAACCATTGGCAACAAAAGTGAGTACACCCCTAAGAGACTACACCCGTAAATGTCCAAATTGAGCACTGCTTGTCATTTCCCCTTCAAAATGTCATGTGACTCGTTAGTGTTACTAGGTCTCAGGCGTGCATAGGGAGCATTTGTGTTCAGTTTTGTAGTACAGCTCTCATACTGGTCACTGAAAGTTCCAACGTGGCACCTCATGGCAAAGAACTCTCTGAGGACCTTAAAAGACGAATTGTTGCGCTACATGAAGACTGTTATATAAGCTGCACACAGACTACTTTTCATTGTGTCCAAGTGTCATTTTGTCAGTGTTGTCCCATGAAAAGATATACTTAAATACCTGCAGACATGTGAGGGGTGTGCTCACTTTTGTGATACACTGTATCTATTTGAGCCTATAGATAGACTTTTGACACTGTGTGGATTAGAGAAAATCCAAAATAAATTCAAAATTGTGCACCCAGTTCTTTTTTTTTATACGTCTTTAAGGCTTTGAGCATCATTCCACCCTGGAAAAATAACCGTGCAAAGAAGTCATTAAAAGCCCACAATTACCATGACATTAATGCCCATAATGAGTGTATGAAAACTTCTGACCACAACTTTCTGACTGTCATCACAGTCTGATGGAGGAGTAAACAGAAACCACATGGGTCAATCAGTCTGTATAGTGAAAAATAAATTACAGCCTTTTCTTGTAAGGAGAGTGCAGTACATGTTCTCTTGTTTGTGTTTTTAGTCTTTTCCAGGTAACAGTAATGCAGACAGTGTGGTTCAGTACAAGCTGCAGCAGCCGGCGATTGCCCGCTTCTTCCGCCTCTTTCCTCTGGACTGGAATCCGAACGGGCGGATTGGACTCCGACTGGAGACCTATGGATGCCCTTACAGTAAGTTTCATCTTCTTTGCTGGACCAACTGAACCCTATATGGATGTGTATCTGTATCACCATGGCAGTTCAGGCTTTGTAAGTGACTCGTTGACTCAGGGCCTAGTAAAAATTATAATCACATGCTCCCCAAAATGCATTTTATGGAAATTACTTAATTTTTATTGAGTCACTGTGTAAGAATGCGGGCCTATAAAGGGTTCAAATTTTAAAAAGTATACAATATTTGATATGTATGTTTCAGGCTGATGTACCGATAGTTTTAAAAGACTAGATCATTTAAAGTGGAAAAAAATATTACTTTATGATATTTTTACAGCAGTTTTTGGGAAAGGGGACACTTTTTGTCCGGAAGACCACGAATGTAAGTTTTTTAAAGGATTAAGAGTGGACTACACAGGTCCAAAGTATTTAACTCACATCACTGAGTAAGTGATACGAGAAATTGTACAAAGCAGACATATTAAACTAATGTAATAAAAAAAATTATAATTGGGAACATTCATAAAACACTAGCAGAGCCACTAAGCATTATTAGATTATTGATGTATTGAAAGCCATTTATTCATGTATAAAAGCTATCGTTAATCAGATTCCAGGACTATAAGTTTATTACAGTTATTAAAAGCAAATTAACTTAAAGTAATATAGATGGCTGCATGTAATCTCACAGTGGAATGATTGAAGAGGCTGAAGATCAAGTTTTTGATAGAAATGAAATGCCAAGCTCTTAAAAAAATAATTTTCTAACCTCTAATTAAAGAGAAAAATTAACATTTTTTGTAATGTTTATTGAATAGTTTGTTTTCAGAAAAAAAAATGTATTTGAATCAAAATGTTCTTTTTTTCACCATTACTCCTAAATATGCGTACATATGTACATACTACAGTAATGAGTCCTCTGAGTACTTTAACTTTTCTTGTTTCGCGCTTCATTATTTAAAGTATGTTGTGTTCTTGGTTTACACTATTTTCATAACCAACGTGTTAACACATCACTTATCACCCCTTTTGATTCTGTTATATTGTGTTTTTTGTTCTTTTTACACCATGAAGCCTAAAGCCTGCCAGCTATTATCTCCCTCTCTCACATTTTTAATTTTCACCTCTGTAACCAACCCTGACAAGCATCCATTTCACACGTTTCTCACTTAAACCAAAAAACATACTGTGATAGCAGTTTAATTGGCTTTTTTTCAGTTTGCAGATTAACAGATTCACAAAATTAATGAAAGTGAAAGTAAACCCGTACCACACAACTTAGTTTTCAGTCACACGTGTAAGTCGTGGACCTTCCTTTTTCAAAACACATTTTTTTGTCATTTTTACTCCTACTCAATAAATGTGAAGTATATCACAGTTTCTTTATTGCATTCATTCACTGTTTGCATTAAAAATGAAAATGTCACTTCTGCTTTCACAGCTTTACTACTTTAGCCATGCTGTCAGTGAAAAGTGTTGACTATAAAAACCTTATGGGGGAAAAAAAGCTGTTTTATTAAGCAGCGTCAGTCAGACTGAAGGCTTCTGCCTTTTTACACTGAGAATTATTGCTCGTTAAAGGTGTTTTATGGAGTTTTCTTGTAAAGTTTGATTTTCTTTGTTTTACAAAACAAACTACCATGTGAGGACTGTATTAATTAAAAGTGAAAAAAAAAAAACAAATATTTTGATCTGATCAAGTCCAGGTACATGATTGCTGTTAAGCTTATGTCCTGATGTGACTGCGTCCCTCCTTTACAGCACAGTGTAACATTATAACTTCTGAACATAAAGTCCTAAGTGATCTACTGATGTTTGGTTTCATTTTCAGCCTCTGATGTGGTGAGTTTTGATGGCGGCAGCAGCGGTCTGGTGTACTGGTTGACTTCTGGGCTTAGGCGGACATTCAGAGATGTTATCACTCTGAAGTTTAAAGCCCTGAGGAATTCTGGGACACTGCTGCAGGCAAAAGGACAGGAAGGACTCGGCCTGAATCTGGAATTAGAGAGAGGAAAGCTACTGCTGCTGCTGAGACAAGGTAGAACACACCGATCTATTGATTGATATTGAGTATTTACATCTGTTAATAATATATTGGTGAAGAGAAGAGAATTCAGTACACACACAATATCCATCAGCAAAAAAAGATGGCGCATTCAAATAATACTCTGGGGTCTTTAAAATATGAAGCACATTGAGATGAGTCGTTAACTGGAGCTACATAAATAGAATTTAATCTCATCAAACTCAAGAAGACCTTTATTATATGAGAAGTTTCTTGGCTTATATTGTTGGATTTATGTCTCACTTTGATATTTCTTTAAATTTTAAAAGAGAAATGTTTTTATTTGAGACAGCTCATTGTTCTTGGTTTCTTTAGACAACAATCTGTTTAAACAATTTAATAAGAAAGGAAGTCTTATTAGTTGTATGTAAGTCACTTGTTTTTGTTGGTAAACAGCTGTTTAAAGGTCAAGGACAATATTCAAAACTGCTAAAAAAATTTCAGATTGGCTTTTGGTGGAAGGAGATCAATTACATGTATGCTGCCACCTGATTGGTTTAAATCTTGGCTCCAAATACTGCTTTTGGAGCTCTGTCTAGTTACAACCATGATGGATGGCACCTGTTCAGTGTAGCATGTGTTAGGGCTGGACTATTCAAGACTTAATACATGGCAGGTGTGTGCGTGCATGTGTGTAAATGGGGTTAAACCAGAGGTTGTCTGGCTGCTATGCTGAATCATCACCATATGGCACACCTCTCCTCAGGAAGCCCATCTGGTTGCTAAAATACCTCATCCATTTATCCATCTTCTCTCTCTTGCTCCATTTCATGAACTTCAGAACATCTTTTCCTCTTTCATTAGCAGCTAAATGCACCACTGTGTTCATCAGCTTGTTCTTAAATATTGCAGGAAATTAAATGAAGAGCTGACAGTAATTTTAAAACCTTGTATTCAAGTTCAGGTTGAAGTTTATTTGCCACATACACAATAAATATGCAAGTAAAATGCGCAGTGAAATGCTTATTTACCAGACTGTCTGTACAGGTGAACAAGAAGACACAAATAGAAGACAGAAATAGAGAATAATTCAACTTTTTAAAATAATAACTAGTTAACATAATTAACTAGTAGCTGAACCACACAGAGATGATTGTTGAGTAATAGAGTAGTGGGTAGGTACTGGGTGGGGTGAGGCTGCAGTCTGCTTTAGCAGTCTGGTGGCTTGAGGGTAACCCTAACCCCCTCCCCCACAGTGTGTCTTTTGTCCCGTCTCTCTCCCCTCACCCCCAATCTTTACCTTACAATATAAAGTGCCTTGAGGTGACTGTTGCTGTGATTTGGTGCTATATAAATAAAATAAAATTGAATCAAATCCCAGTGGGCAGATTTGTAATTTTTTGAGATCAGACCCACTACTGCTGTATCATAACCATACTCGACTATGATGCTGGACTCAGCTACACAGTTATGGGTGTTATGGTTGTTTTCTGAACTGAGGTGTAGATTCAGATGATAAAAAGGTTGCACTGCATAAAAAGTGGGGTTTCTGTCTGTAAGCAGCACTCTACATTGTTATGGGATTGTTATGGAAAGTCTGTACTCTGGAATTTAGAGGCACCACAGAAAACTTGATGTAGAACGTTTGCTTCATTTCCGGCCCCTGAACCTTGGGGGGACCTTCACATGCCTTGAGCTATACACATTGAAATCAGGACAGCTGGAAGCATCTCTAATCAGTCATTCACACCAAAATTTATGAAACACCCAGGTGTGGACTTTGTAGACTGTAAACAACTGGTAATTGTCAGTAATCACTGATGTATGATGGGTGTTCACGGTGAAAGTAATTCTTTTCATGCCATGTTAAACATACTCAAACAGCAGCTTCACTGTAACTTCAAAAGCTTTATCAGCTTAATAACTCGGCGACTATATCATCTTCAAGAAGACAAAAAGAAGACTTTCATCATAAAGAGAGACCACAGCTCAGTGGAAATCAAAGCTGCCCACTAAAATGACAGAGATAGTAAAGGGTCCTAGAAACATTAAGTGTGGTATCTTTTCTTTCTTCTGCTAATTTCTAAATATTTTGTTTCCTGTTTTGATTATTGTTTATCTCCCTAGATCTCCTGCTCCTTAGTTTTGGAGGCAAATATATATATAAGAAATATATATTTGCCTCCAAAACTGTCATTTTTGTGTCTCATACATTCTGTTTTTCTCTTGCAACAATACTTTGCATATAATATACACTGTTTTTCTTGGCTGAATGCCCTTCATCTTTATGACTGATTCTTTCAGTCTCTCCCGTCTTTTTTTTAATCTTTTTTTCCTCCTTGTTCTTGCCCCCTTTAACACTACATATGCTTTTTAGGTTACATATTGTGTAATTTAGTTCATCTGCTGCACGCGTTGACTCTGAACTCACACATGGTTTGCTTTGGTGAACTATCCCCAACACAACCAGGTCTGATCCTGCTGCTACAGAGGCAGTTTCATTTATGAGGCAAGACTAAGTAACAACCAGCACAGGAAACAGCATCACTGCTCTGGAAACGAAGGCAAAATGTTATAACAGTCACATGAGTTTAAGTTGATTTTTCTCAGACTGAATTTAATATGAAACCAGTTACTATAATCAGTGTGCTGTGCAGTGCATTATGTATTATAGTCTTTTTTTCACTTACTTTTGTCAATTTATGGAAACAAACATGATGCTTGTTCTTTTTTCAAGCTCCAGTAAATGATACGAGCTGTAAGACATTGTTTTGATCAGCAGACTTCATGCTGGGATACTCGTTTACCCCTTTAATACAAAGGGATCAATTTACAGAACCTTCAGCAGCTGACACTAAACTATATCTGGACTGTTTGTACTCTGTAAAAACTGGCCAAAAGTCATCTCACCTTACTTTTAAACCCATGAGAGACTCTTAATACCTGCCAAAATATTTGGTATTCCAAAGTTTGCAAAGTATGTCTGTAGCTCAATGTAACAGCAGCTGCATCTGCATCTTCCTGCATAATGAGGTACAGTCAACAACACATTAAACAATGTTAGCTTGCACCAAGTGTGCAGCAAATACTGTGAAAAAGAGGTAAACACATCCTGTCTGACCTGCTTCGACATTAATAAAATATGCTGTAGTCACTGTAGTTGTTTTAGTTATCTATCCACAGATTTTGCTCTCTTGTTCAGCACCACAGTCTGATTTCTTGGGCTTCCTGTAGATACTCTACACATTAAAACTTACTGTGCATAGTGAAGTTGAAGAAAGAAAAAGGGGAAAAAAAAAATATATATATATAATTAAAAAAATTTATATATATATATATATATATATATATATATATATATATCCATGACCTTTCTTCTGTGCCACCATCACTCTAACCTTTGAATTTTTTATATCTGGTGACCTGGTCCTTGTTAATATTTGCTGTGTGCATCCTTGCTTCCATCAGGAAGTAACCTATTGATTTTTGATGACCCCAGCATCACAATTTAAATAAAAATGTAGCTCAAGGACCCATTTTCATTTTGAATTCTGCACCATGATTTTTCTTACTTTGTTCAAAAATTCAACCCACTCCAAGTCATCGTCTACATGTGTACTTTTTTTGCTGCTTAGAAAAAACGATGTGATTTATTTTTTTCTCCCTGATGAGCTCTGTACTGCTTTAAAAACAAATAACAGGGAAGAGAGCAGCGCTGTATTTATTAATATCACTTCATTTTCTCTTTGTTTGCCCTCTCATCTTTCATATTGACTCCGGTTTTCTCTTCACTTATTCAAGCTTCAATCAAATCATCTATCATACTCTATCATAAGGTCCTCTTCTTCTCTTTGCAGCTGCTCACAACATAATAAGGGCTGCATTAATCAATGCCTACAAAGAAACCCTATTTGTCTTTAAGTCATGCCATCCTTCCTCTCATATTGATTGTGCTGTCTCTTCGTATTTGTCCAGGCTGTAATAAAAAAAAGACTCATTCCAATAGCTGCGTTAACAGGACAGACAAAACATCAGAGCTTTTCTTCTCTCAGTGAAGTTGTTTTTGTGCTGCAGTAAAATATCAAAGACGCATTTGTCCGTCATTTCCCAAACTTTGTGAAGTTGGAATTGTCTCTCTGTAAAGGGTTTCTTATACATTTTTAATGACTAACTGTATTCAGCTCATTCTATGGCTTCTTCTCTCAGCAGAAACACCAAGTTTCTCTCCCAGTTCCTTGGGGGATGCACAAATCTATCCACTAATTAAGACCTGGTGGTGCTCATCTATGATTAATGATTTCTCAGCGTGTTTCCTCTGCAGTTTTTCAGATTAGGCATTATTGTGTATTTGGTATTAGATGCTAGTATGCAGATATATTCAGTAGTCCTCATCAAGAATAGAGAGGTTGAACCTCTCGGTGGGATGCTGAGAAAATTAAAATATTCATCATGTTAAAGAAGTCTTTATTGGGCACAGGGTCAAATCGGTGGAGTTCCTCATGCTGCTAACTGCTGGTTTGTTTTCTGTGGCCCCTTTCACAGGTAGGACTTCATCCACTGATCCCCAGCGGCTCGTTTCCCTCGGCAGCCTGTTAGACGATCAACACTGGCACCATGTAACGGTGGAGCGACGCAGCTCTCACCTCAACCTCACTGTTGACAAACACACAGAGAGGGTTCAGATCCCTTCAGAGTTCAGCCACTGGGGCATTGAACAGGTTTGCTGAAACACAGAAAAGGTTAAATTACACCTTCTGTGCAATCAAATTAACAGAAGACAAAGTCCACAGTTGCAGATATTGCGTTTCCATCTTTCAGTGTGACATAATCTTCTGTGTATTTGTGTATCACTGTTTCCATACAGCTGAGTTTGGGGGCAGTTCAGGGTGAAGTCTCTCAGAAACCAGTAACCTCCAAGAGGAACTTCCACGGTTGCCTGGAAAACCTGCTGTACAATGGCCACAACCTGATAGAACTAGCTAAAAACAAAGACCAACAAGTTCATATTTTGGTAAGTTAATTTAACAAAACACAGCTTTGTTTTTGAAATTATCTTTTGGGCTTTTTCACTTTTATTAAATACAGTGAGGGGAGACAGACGCAGCAAAGGGCCCTGGGTAAGAATTGAACCAAGGCTGCTATATTTAACCCTGTAGCATATGATTGTCTGTTCAACCTGTGAGCTGAACCAACACTCTGCAACTCATTCATCCATTCTCTTCCACTTATCCTGTTCAGGGTCACGGGGGGCTGGAGCTTATCCCAGCTGTTACAGAGCAAAGGGCAGGATGCACCTGTACAGGTCACCAGCCTGTCGCAGGGCTAATATGCAATATGTAAATTGAGGTAATATCCTATAAACTATGAACCCAAAATACCTGTAGGCTACAGAAACAGATATTAGAAAGTTGTCTTACTAGCTGTATTAAATGTGTCTTCATATACTGTAA
Source organism: Archocentrus centrarchus (assembly GCF_007364275.1). Lineage (NCBI taxonomy): Eukaryota > Metazoa > Chordata > Actinopteri > Cichliformes > Cichlidae > Archocentrus > Archocentrus centrarchus. Next base: position 28,555,858 of record NC_044362.1, on the reverse strand, counting down.
CTATGTACTGTAGGAAATTAACGCTGTGTAATAAAATAATACTCATTGAATAGATATGCTCAGCTTATTTTCTGGTAAGTAATCAAATTAACTAAAAAAGAAGTAATTGGGGAAAAAAGTTTATTTTCTTCTTTTCAGATAATTTTGTTTGTACACTGTTTATGTAGTTTAACTTTTTACAAAAGTTTTTATCACCATTAAAGAAAAAAGAAAAAAAAAGCTTAATTAATTTCAGTAGATAAAACTAGCAGCTAGATTTAGACTGATTCAGTCCAGGACATTCAGTCTGTTGCTGATCCAAGTTCAGTTTAGTTCAAAGCTTGTTCCAAAACATCTGTACATCAGATTAACAGCTCAGCAGCAAAGCCATCAGACCTTCATTCTTTTTGTTGCCTCTGCCGTCTTTTAATGGTTGAATGAGGAAATAACCTGCTAAGGACACACTGGGTCAGTGAAATGTTCATCAAATACATTTTGAAGCTTGATTGTGAATTCTTTATACATGTTAAATAATCTCTATCTGGCTCAGCCATTGCAGTTTAAATTTAGACACATTGTAGTACCGTATGTCTATATGGATATACAGAAACCTTGTTTTATCTGATACAGTACAAAGTTCATTGTTTTTAATATCCATGTATTTTCTTCCATTTATCCAATTCAAGGTCGCAGGGATACATTGCCAGAATGTCACAGAGATAGCTAACCATTCATGTACATTCACACCTATCAATTTGCTTAACCCATGGATGTCTTTGGACTGTGGGACAAAGCCGGAGTACCCGATGAGAACCACAGGGAGAATGTGCTAACAGAAAGGCCCCAGTCAGCCGGTGGATTCAAACCCAGGGCCTTCTTGCTGCGAGGAAATGTGGGTAATTGGAGAGCAAATCCTCAATGGAAGAGCTTTTAAGAAAGTGATTCAGTTCTGCATCAAAATTTTATGGATTTTTGATTTGCCTTCCATTTAATCACCAAATTTAATATAATTCAGCCTGGTAGTCATGCTGACAGAAATATGTTAAAAAAGAAAAAAGATAAAAACACATGCACTTTTGTCATGATGTTCAGGAAAAGGAAGGACCCAACTGCAGAGGCAGACGTAAAATGTTTCCAGTTTTTATTTTCACAAATCCAACAAAAGTTTTGAGTGAGGAGGTCCGGGATTACACAGGCTTGTCTCCAACCCTCCGTCGGTCTGGCAGCACGTTTACTGACCCACAGAATTCTTGACTCGCACCCCAACAGACCCCTGCTCAGCTCTGCACACAAACAGCAATTAATCCAGAAGGCAAAAGAACGTTGGAACGACACCAAAATAAAGTGCTTAGTTTGGCTACCTGATAGAGGCAACGATCCGGCAAGGACTGAAGACTTCCTTTGGCTTAAATACCCAGCAAGTGAGCCTCAGGGAAAACAGGTGAGTAAACAGTGATTGAGATCAGGTGTGCCACACACGGCTGGAGGAGGCCGGCCAGAGGGTGGAGCAACTGTCGAGCCTGCCCAAAGAACAAAACACACCCATACAACACACTGCCGGCCCGGAGAGGGCGGGGACCATGACAGTACCCCCCCCTCAACGGGAGCCTCCCGGCGACCGCCCAGGCCTGTCTGGGCGCCCCCGACGGAACTCCCGGACCATGGAAGGGTCCAGGATCGCAGAACGAGGCACCCAAGTACGCTCTTCCGGACCATACCCCTCCCAATCCACCAGGTACTGAAGGCCACGACCCCGCCGGCGGACATCCAACAACCGACGGACGGTGTAAACAGGCTGGCCACCAACGACCCGGGTGGGCGGAGGGGGTTCGGCCGGAGGGCACAGGCGGCTAGATCTGACTGGCTTGATCTGCGAGACATGGAAAGAATTACAAATCCTCATGTGGCGAGGTAGGGTCAACCGGACGGAGACAGGATTAATGACAGAGCTGATCACAAAAGGGCCAATAAATGAAGGAGATAGTTTTTTTGATTCCGATCGGAGATTGATATGCTTAGTAGACAGCCAAACCTTCTGCCCGGGGGCATACGTGGGTGCAGGACGGCGGCGCCGGTCAGCCAGTCGTTTATTCCGGGCAGAAGTGCGAAGAAGGGCAGCTCGGGTAGAGTTCCACGTCCGTCGACAACGACGAAGATGGTGCTGGACTGAGGGTACATTCAAGTCGATCTCCTGATTCGGGAACAAAGGGGGTTGATAACCCAAACTGGCTTCAAAGGGAGACAATCCGGTAGCCGAGGACGTCATGGTGTTATGGGCATATTCCACCCATGCCAGCTGAGTACTCCAAGTGGTCTGATTAGAGGAGGTCACACAACGGAGAGCCGCCTCCAGTTCCTGGTTCATACGTTCAGTCTGGCCGTTGGTTTGAGGATGAAAACCTGAAGATAGACTAACCCGAGCGCCAATGGCAGTACAGAACTCCCTCCAAACGTGAGACGTGAACTGGGGGCCGCGATCTGAAACGACATCCTGAGGAATTCCATGAAGACGGAATACATGGTCCGTGAGCAGGCGGGCTGTTTCCAGGGCTGTCGGAAGCTTAGGCAGAGCAACAAGGTGAGCTGCTTTTGAGAAACGATCAATGATAGTCATGATAACAGTGTTACCTGAGGATGGGGGCAAGCCTGTGACAAAATCGAGGGAGATGTGGCTCCAAGGACGTCCAGGTACGGGCAAAGGTCTTAATAAGCCAGTGGAGGGAGACGAGGAGACCTTATTCCGGGCACAGACGGTGCAGGCACCAATGTAGTCGCGGACATCTCGGGTTAATGAGGGCCACCAGAATGAGCGCTGAAGAAACGTGATTGTTCGGAACACACCAGGATGGCAGGTAAAGCGAGCAGTGTGAGCCCAATGCAGCACCTGGGACCAGACTGAGGTGGGTACGTACATTCGGTTGGCAGGACCGGTCCCGGGATCCGGTTCGTCCCTTTGCGCAGCTCGGATCAAAGACTCCAGTTCCCAGGTCAAAGCCCCAATCACCCGGGACACTGGAAGGATAGGTTCTTCTGGCCGAGGGAGCTCAGGATCAGAAAACAGACGAGAAAGGGCGTCAGGTTTGCCGTTACGGGAGCCAGGGTGGTAAGAGATGGTGAAGTTAAACCTGGTGAAGAACAGTGACCACCTAGCTTGGCGTGCATTTAATCTCTTGGCCTTTTGAATGTATGAGAGATTTTTATGGTCCGTCCAGACAATAAAGGGTTGTTCAGCTCCCTCAAGCCAATGACGCCATCCCTCCAGTGCTAGCTTCACAGCCAGGAGCTCCCGGTCACCAATATCATAGTTCCGCTCTGCAGGAGAAAGACGGCGAGAGAAGAAAGCACATGGATGCAATTTATCATTCTTTCGCTGGGATATTACAGCTCCTACCCCAGCATCTGAGGCATCCACCTCCACAATGAACGGTTGTGACAAATCCGGTTGTATCAGAATAGGGGCGGTAGCAAAGAGATCCTTGAGGTGGTCAAACGTCTCCTGAGCATGAGTCGTCCAGAGAAAGGGCTGCTTAGGGGAAGTGAGAGCGGTTAATGGGGACACAACACGACTATAGTCTCTGATGAATCGACGATAGAAATTGGCAAACCCTAAAAAACTCTGCAACTGTTTCCGGGTGGAAGGCGTGGGCCAGTCCACCACAGTTTTTACCTTAGTTGGGTCTGGTTGAATGCTGTCAGGCGCGATGACAAATCCCAGGAAAGACACCGTTTGGACGTGGAACTCACATTTCTCCCCTTTAATGAATAACCGATTTTCCAGCAGTCTCTGCAGGACTTGGCGAACGTGTTCCTGGTGCTCTTGCGGGGTTCTTGAAAAAATTAAAATGTCATCCAGATATACAAATACAAAACGGTTCAGAAAATCTCGAAGAACATCATTTACCAATGCCTGAAAGACAGCTGGGGCATTGGTCAGACCAAACGGCATCACCAAATATTCAAAATGGCCGAGATGGGTGTTAAACGCCGTTTTCCACTCATCCCCCTCACGGATGCGGACTAGGTGGTAGGCATTTCGGAGATCTAGTTTTGTAAATACAGAGGCCCCCTGCAACAGTTCAAAGGCTGAGGAGAGTAGCGGTAAAGGATATTTGTTCCGCACCGTGATCTGGTTAAGCCCCCGAAAATCAATGCAAGGCCTAAGAGTCTTGTCCTTTTTCTCCACAAAAAAAAAACCCGCAGCTAATGGAGAGGAGGAAGGACGGATTATCCCAGCTTTTAGAGAGTCATGAATATATGTCTCCATCGCTTCTCTTTCAGGTTTAGACAAACTGTATAGTCGACTCGCTGGGAGTGGAGCTCCAGGAAACAACTCTATCGCACAGTCGTAAGGGCGATGGGGAGGCAAGGATAATGCTAAGTCTTTGCGGAAAACATCTGCCAGATCATGGTAACAAACAGGTATATTAGAGAGATTGGGAACCTCAGAACCAGGGGTTTCAGACGGGGCAGAGGATGGAGGCTGGGCTGACAGAAGACACTGTTTGTGACAATCCTGGCTCCAGGTGGAAATTTTGTTGTGTGACCAATCGATCACGGGGTTGTGTTTTTGTAACCAGGGATGTCCCAGGACCAGAGGGCTCTGAGGAGAGTGGATGATGAAAAAGGAGAGGTACTCACGGTGATTGCCAGAAATGAGTAGTGAAATGGGTTCAGTTTGACACGTTACTTCCGCCAGCCAGCGACCATCAAGAGCTTTGACCTGCAGAGGATGTGGGAGGTGAATAAGAGGTAGTTTTAATTGTTGAGCAAGAGCTGAATCCAGAAAGTTTTGTTCAGCACCGGAGTCCACCAATGCCTGCAGGGTGAAATCATCATCATTAACAGACAGAATAACTGGCACCATTAGACGTGGTAGGGAGGAGGACTCACCCGCCAGCACCCCTACTTGGACTGACGGGCCCTGCCTTTTGGCCGCCGTGGGCAGGAGAAAAGAAAATGACCCATCTCACCACAGTAAAGGCACTCACCAGCTGCCAACCTGTGACTACGTTCTTCTGGGGTGAGGTGTGTGCGGCCCAGTTGCATGGCTTCCACTTCATTCCCAAAAGACGGGCCTGCGCCCATCAATTCATCAGAAGGAACAGGCTGAGCGTGAGGATTCTTGGGTCTGGGGCGAAATTGTTTGCGTCGCTCATGGACACGGTCATCTAATTTGGTGCACATTGCTACTAACTGATTCAGAGAAGATGGGAGCTCTTTAGTTGCCAGTTCATCATGGATGTAGTTCGCGAGACCGTTGAGGAAGGCCCCCCGTAAGGCTTTCACCCCCCATCCTGTCTCCTCAGCAAGAATCCAGAAGTCAATGGCATAATCCGACACACGCCGTTCGCCCTGTCGTAGGTTAAACATGCGCTGGGCTGCTTGGTCACAGCTATCCCTTTTTACAAACACGCACTTAAACTTGTTCAAAAACTCAGCATATGAAAGATCATCATTAGCATTAATAACCGTCTGTGCCCAATGTAATGCCCTTCCTCTCATTAGTGTAGACATGTATGCAATCTTTGCACTGTCCGCAGCATATGTCCTCTGGAGCTGTTTAAACACAAGTGAACACTGCATCAGGAAGCCTGGAGCCTCTTCTAACTCACCGGAGAAGAGAGCAGGAGAGGGAAGAGCTCGTTCCGGGGGCTCCGGGGAACTTGAGGAAGCGGCAGCGCCCTCCGGGGAATGCACAGTGCCAGACTGCGAAGTGCTCTCTTCCAGAGGAGAAGCTGTAGGAGAGGCACGACTGGGTGAGCATAGCATTTGCAACACATTTCCAATTTCGTCCATCTTACGAGTCACCGCTGCTTGATCTGCCATCAGATGCCGGAGTACTTGATCGTGTTTCTGCAGCTGCTCTCCGAGAGATGAGAGCACTCCCTGCAGTGACGCTGCTTCTGCTGGGTCCAGCTGGCCGGATCGTTCTGTCATGATGTTCAGGAAAAGGAAGGACCCAACTGCAGAGGCAGACGTAAAATGTTTCCAGTTTTTATTTTCACAAATCCAACAAAAGTTTTGAGTGAGGAGGTCCGGGATTACACAGGCTTGTCTCCAACCCTCCGTCGGTCTGGCAGCACGTTTACTGACCCACAGAATTCTTGACTCGCACCCCAACAGACCCCGGCTCAGCTCTGCACACAAACAGCAATTAATCCAGAAGGCAAAAGAACGTTGGAACGACACCAAAATAAAGTGCTTAGTTTGGCTACCTGATAGAGGCAACGATCCGGCAAGGACTGAAGACTTCCTTTGGCTTAAATACCCAGCAAGTGAGCCTCAGGGAAAACAGGTGAGTAAACAGTGATTGAGATCAGGTGTGCCACACACGGCTGGAGGAGGCCGGCCAGAGGGTGGAGCAACTGTCGAGCCTGCCCAAAGAACAAAACACACCCATACAACACACTGCCGGCCCGGAGAGGGCGGGGACCATGACAACTTTGGCTTTTCCCCAAAACAAGGAACAGGTTTTTACAATAAGTCCATGGTACAGTAGGGTTCAAAAGGAAACAGCAGAAGATGCATCATGTCGTAAATCAGAAAAAATATGCTGAATTGGGGAAAAAATATAATGAGAGAAAAGGAAATTGAAAAAACATTGTCCCCCCCAAAAATGTGAAATTTCAGTCTTTTGCTTCACACTGATCTTACACAGGTACTACACTGCAGTCTGGAGCCTTCAAAATTTGGCTGCATATAATGGAGCCCAACTGAGGTGTTTGTGTATCTATAATCATGTAGAGGACAGCAGGTTTGTGTTTTCTGCGGGGGGGGGGGGGGGGGGGGGCAATTTGTATTCCTTTATTCTGAGCAAAATAGAAAACATCAAAGTAAGAATGTTACATCCTTCAATTCTGCCAACCAGTAGGGACTCAAACTGGTGACTTACTGTTGGGGGCAGTGTGCACCATAACCACTTGAGGTTAGTCCAGGTCTATAAAGCTAAGCTGTGCATAGTCAAATGGGCTCATGAGACTGGACCTTACCTGTGTGTGACAGCTCCGTCTGAGCAGCATTGGCTTGCACATGAGTTCACACCACCAGTGCTGCTTCTGCCAGCAATTTATTTTTATTATATCCCGATATGTAAAACCTTAAAGAGCGTGTGCTTTCTTTTTACCATAACTGCATATGTCAGTTATTCTTAAAGTTGTGAGTTTTGTAAGCTGAGTAAGTTTCTGGTTGATCTGTACGCTTGAGCTGCTTCCAAAAGACCTACTGGGCTGGTTAATGAAGCCAAGACAAAGCAGTGTAGTGTGGTTAGACTCACTTATGTCTCCTCATTGTGGGAATTATGGCCTTCAGATGTTTCTGCAGTTGCAATGAGTGGATCAAGCTCATCTGGGAGCTGTGAAGCACTTCTGACAGGAAGAAGAAATGTTCTCTCATTACAGTAAAGGTCCAGACAGCAGGAGGAAACATGAATTCCTGGTAAATAGGTTCAAAGATTTACATGGATGGCTGGAGATCTGATATGGGCAGTTTTTGAGTGTGCTGTGGCTCTTAAGGTACTAGCCACAAAACTGTGGTCTAATCTACTACAGACACTAAATGGGTCTTCTTACAGCTCTTTGAGGAGGCAATAATAGGAAGAAAGTGTGTGTGTGTGTGTGTGTGTGTGTGTGTGTGTGTGTGTGTGTGTGTGTGTGTGTGTGTGTGTGTGTGTGTGTGTGTGTGTGCAAAGGAGGAAAAGTGTGCTGCTGCTGGAGTCTTAAGGATTTTGAGGGTTTTTAAGGTAACTTTTTACTTTGTGTTGTGCGGCAGCAAACCCCACTCCAACATGAATAATTGTACATCACTTTTAACTGCACCACAAAGGGCTTTTAGGTGTCATCTGTGTTTCCAGAGCATTGTAAAGATAGCCGACTGAAATTCCCAGCAGAGAGTCGGGACTGTAATAAATTACTGCCACAGCTTTAGCAGTGAACCCGGCGTCATTACCACTACTCAAAACAATGGACTGTAACAGAGATGTCAGATATTGCAGTACTGGCCATGCTGTATGCTCCCTTCATTTTATTTCCATTCTTTATCTCTTTTACCTCCACACTAGGTGACTTTGGTATTTTAGAGTTTGCTTTTCTAATCTTATCCTAAGCTCTGCTGTTATCATTATGGTAATACCAACGTCCTCTTTAAGGAGACTTGCTGATGAGATCACTGAGACATGAGGTCAGATCAACACACCTTCTGCAGCTGATTAATATTTATGTTTTATGTTGTTTTATCTCTCTAGTAATCTTCTTTTTTTCTGTCTCACCTCCTCTCTCTCCACACTGCATGTTTCTCTCTCAGGGCAATGTCACCTTCTCATGTGCTGAGCCAGTTTCTGTTGCGGTGACGTTCACTGGGCCCGAGAGCTTCCTCCAGCTACCTAGGACTTTAACGTCTTCGTCAGGGGGCGTATCTGTGGGGTTCCAATTCAGGACATGGAACAAGGAGGGGCTTCTGCTTACTTTTGACCTTCCTCAGCAAGGGGGCGTGGCCTGGTTGTACCTGAGTGAGGCCAGACTCCAACTACAGATCCATAAAGGTGGCAGGGCGCTGCTGGAGCTCAGCACAGGTCAGTCTGAATCCAAACCCTTAAACTGTAAACCATGCATCTTTAGGTCCACAGTTAAGTTAGTGGTACCCCTCATATGGATAGCAAATCATGAATGTGTCACCACTTATTTGAAAAACAGTGGGTTATGGCTTTTGTCAATCTAATCTTAAGCATTTAGAATTAAACTATAGCTCAGTAACTATTCTATGTAAATTATATATAGAAAATATAAATGGCCAGATAGGTAGGACAGTACTCTCCCCTGCCCAATTCTAGCCCATTAAAATTAACAATCACTGTTTTCCACACTGATTTATTTATTTATTCTTTCATGTTCTAACATACAGGTGATCAAAAGGTAGGGATGAGGATGGCATGTACATTTTATTGTCATCAGTGGGCGAGGTATGGTTGGCATGTAGTTTTTTGGGTTACAGTGACTAATGGGTGGTGTGATCTTGATTGAAATGCAAGGACACAAGTAGGAGAATGTCTCCAGACACTACTTAGTTGTGTTAATCTTGTTCATTACCGGTCACACAAAACAAATTACAGGGAAACCCAAAATAATGTGAATGGAATGTGAGTCGCATTGATCAGACTTCAGTTTCCATTTTTGTATCACATGTGAATTCCATTTGTAAGTTTGATTTTTGCTTACGTTAGAGGAGGCAAACACAATCATTAATCCAGTCATTACAGTTCAGCTGCTTTGGTTTTGGTTTTGGAAAAGCAATTAAAACAGACACAAACGTCCTACAACAGCCTCACTCGTTAATAGCAAGCAGAGAACGATCATCACAGCTCGTGAAGGGTTTAGGAAACACTTTATTCTAAATATGTTTCTTGCAATGTTTAGATGCAATATTTATGCACTGCGTTGTTCTGATTTTCAGACCTTTGTTACAAGTAGCAAATGGCACTGTAGGATGATTAGGATGTCTTCTTGAGTAAAGAAGTGCAAGTAAGGAAAACAGTGGAGATAATGAGATATTGATTTATTCCCTTAACTCCTAATGACATACAGATCCACATGGCTGGCACAGTGCCGTCTGTACTTGCTACAGGTCAATCACTCAGAGGATGTACGAAGTAGGAAGCTCACCTGCTGCAATCAATGTGTTAGATTTGGCCCTTCCTCTCTGTGCTGTCTGACACATGAGGTGATGGGCAGGTATCTTCACTTGAGCAGTTTAGGCCATTATAACTTTTTCCAAAGTGATCATTTACAAGCTGCTTCCAAAAAGAAATATGGTATATGTGTAAATTGGATGTATGTGTAGCAAGCTGTGATGAGACAGGATATCTAATTTGGACATTACTACACATGCTTGGTTTCAGCCTGGGAAAAACAATCTTGCCAGCATCTGCTGCAGGTCTTAATGGCTCCGTGCGCAACCATGACACGTGGGAAAGAGCTTATTTTCAGCAGTGTGTGTTAATGGATGTTTGCTTTCCAGGTGCTGCTCTGAATGACGGTCAGTGGCATTCAGTGGAGCTGAATTCCAGACGAGGACGTCTAACCATCACAGTGGATAAAGAGGAAAGAGACAGCACTCAAGCCAGCCCATCATTTCCTGTCACTGTAGAAAGTCACCTCTTCTTCGGAGGTGAGGCTTGAACAGTTCAGCTGTGTCACTCCATCCAATTATACTTAGTCAAGCTTCAGTGTGGAAGTTGTTGAACACAAGGCAGAGTATAGAATGTAAAAACGGAGTAATCAACCGATAAATTGTAATTCTCTAGCCGCAGTACAGTAGTTAGCCAGTTAAAGTCACAGTGTGCATCATAATACAAACCAGTGTTTGTGGTACAAGTAATGCCACTTACAGCAAATCTCTTTATCTCTAAAAATCTGCTGTATTTGTCCTTTTAGTTCACTTTTGTTAGGTTAACTGCTGCCATTTGCTCTGATTCTCTTCTGCTCAGGTTGTCCTGCTGAAGATGACAGTCAGAAGTGCAGGAAGCCCTTTAATGCCTTCCAGGGCTGCATGCGTTTATTTACTATGGACAACCAAGAAATGGACCTGATTAAAGTGCAGGAAAAGCATGTGGGAAACTACAGCAACCTGCAGATTGACATGTGTGGAATCATTGACAGGTGAGCTTATAAAAAAAAAAAAAATGCTGTTTGTTTAAACACCTTTTCTTTTAGCTCTGATGCAGCTCTTTTCTAAGATTCAGCAGAGATATAAAATATGATAATCTGGAAAGAATTCAGTCTGTCACAAGTAGAACACTTTGCTTGAAGCTTTAGCATACACAGTACAATCTGTCCAAAATTACAGTGCTGACCTGTAATATGAGAATTATTTCTTCTATTTGTCATTTTCTGCTTGGAATCGGGACCAATTTTCTATTTCAAATCGATTCTGTGTATACAAAGTCCAATTTGACCTCACAAGGACTGTTATCTGTTGCATCTTAATTGTAGTACCTTAACCACTTTTCCATCCTTGTAAAATGGGCAAATATAAGGTGGAAATCCAACCATAGCACGATGAAGAGGTGAGCGGAAAATCAAAGGAATCTGCTCATGCCTGTCCTAAGTTTTAGTAGTTTGGTAAAAATTGATTTTTAAAATTGCTGGGTTTTTTTTTCTGTTTGTTTTGTTTTTTGTTTATTTGTGTGTGTTTTACAAGCAGTGTGATGTGTTCCATTCTTCTTTTCACTTCCATTTCAAGGTCAACTTACACACTTGCATGATTGGAAGGAGAAATACTAAGACTGCATGTTCCAACTTTAATCACTTCAAGCTTTTTCTCTCGAGGTCTGTTTAGCTGAGATAGGCTCAAGGAAATTGATATATTAATGTATCTGCATTACTACCACATGAGTACCACTAGCCTTTTTAGGAACACATTATGGGTTTTTTTGTACCATATCAGCATAACTGTATTAAATATTGCCCTTACACAATGTGGGATTTTAACCTTCAAGGTCTTATGTCCATTGCCTCTTGAGCCAGTTAAGTCCTGGAGGATTAAGTGATTAGAGCTTAGTGATTAGGCCTTAGGTGTAGATGGAATTGGGCCAATTTTTCGTTGGAATTTAGGAGCAACTGAGCAGCACTGAGATTAAGTAAATGGCAAGACAGATTGCACAAAGAATTGTGTGTGTTTTATTAATGTATGATTTCAAAGATAGGTCCAGTAATTAAAACTCATCTCTTTGGAGACTTATTTGAAGGATAAGGACTGTATCCTTGATATCTTGAGTGTTTTGCCTTAACCACTCACCTATCCTGGTGTTATGAACAAGTCTAAAACCAGATCAGTGGTTGACCACCGCTAGTTATTGATTTATTCATTTTGTTGAGCTGATATGTTTACTTCGCTAAAGCTGCATTTCCACTAGCACCTACTTGGCTTAACTCAAGTCTACTCTACTATACTCAGTTTTTGTCACTTTCCATTACAATTGAGTACCATCTTAAGGTGGTTGTGGTTCTTATTGTAAAGTGGACCGAAAGTCCCGTGACATCATGTGTATGCGACACCAACAAAAAGGGTGACTTCGTCTAGCTCACACATTGGACCACGATGTTGGTTAGTGTGTAGCCATTTCCTTTGTTGCTGGGTTTCAACAGCAGTGGGTTTGATTCTTGTGAGTTGATTCTTGTGAGTTCTCATGACTCATCGAGTAACACCATTCCCTGGCCAATTAGAGGCATGCAGCCTGCTACCATCACAATTCTGGCTAGACTCAGCTCGCTTGGAACCCTGGCTGAGTAGGTACTAAAAAAATAACTGCTACAGTACCAGTTACTACCACCTAATGTAAATCCTTAAAAACTGAGTAAGTCGAGTCCAGTTTGATTTGATTTACATCTGAAAAAAAAAAAAAATGGATTTATGCCAGTATGGTTTGAACCCATGAGGACTGTGCATCACGCAGCACTAGTGCAAAATTTTTAATGAGAACATAAAAAACATACTAGCTTACCAGAAGTAGGGCTCAAGCCCACGAGGGCTACTGCCCATTGGCTTTAACAGCTCAGACATCCTGTTTAGTGTAAGCAGAAAAAAGGAACATTATTATCTCTTCAAGACAACCAGAAAACCTGGGTGTCTTATTTTGAATGCCAAACTTGATGAGGATGGCATGCTCGTCATATCAGTCCTGACATTTTATATGGAGTAATATCTGAAACAAAATACATATCTGTGGGAGTGGCGCAGTGAGTAGGCGCTCGCCTTGCAGCCGGAAGGTTGTCCCTGCGCTGCGTTGTGTCCTTGGGCAAGACACTTAAACCACATTGTCTAACGGTAACCATTCAAAGCACTTTACACCATACGGCACATTCACCCATTCACGTCAACCAATTTCTTGTAGACCTATTCATGTTTGCAGTTTGTCAAAAGCTGCAAACATGACCCAGTGTATGTGAACCTGCTTTGCATTAAATATTTACAACCCCAGTTCCAAAAAAGTTGGGACACTGTGTATGTACAATATACCGTATTTTTCGGACCATAAGGCGCACTATCAATGAACGGGTCTGTTTTCACACATAAGGCGCACCGGGTTATAAGGCGCATGATAAAACATATGTAGAGTGAAGCAAAAGCGTCAGGTAAGTCGAACTTTATTCAACTCAGTTGTAACAAATACAGAAAAATACACACATTTTAAATCATTCATCATCAGTTGGGTGATTTCGGCATCAAGCAATGCCGGGTTCCCCCTCGTCATTATCCGAGTCAGTCTTGTTGTTACTGTTTTGTTTTGGTTGCTGCACACAGCAACCATTTAATTGTTAATAAAAGGGCAACTTTTGCTGGCAATCTCTCGCCATCTTCTTCATCTTAACAGACACTGCAATATATTCTTTATTAATGAGGGTAAGAACAAGTCATTTTTTCATTTTATATATAAGCCCTTCATAAATCCTGTGCACCAGTATATTTACTGATATAAGCAAAGAAAAATATAAAAAAAAAAAACCATTTAAAAAAAAGGAAATCCCTTTTTGACTCAACACCGGAAACCTGAAAACTCCGCTGTCACCGTGTTTTGTATACATACAGCGCTCGTACTGCGTCCTGTCATATGCTGTGGCATTGCCCGGACCTCGCTTTGGCACCGAGGAGAACAGCACACACACACCCGGGCCTCGATTCGTCCTTTAGCAACTTTTGAGACGGTCAACAGCAAGTTTTGTTACACAAAAGTTGGCAACAGCGCTGATCGCCAGATTACGCACAAATATACGGGCAAGCATAGATGGAAATAGGCCGGAACATGTAGAATAAAATCCATCATCGTTTTCTGCGGTTTACTGCGTACGGTTTCTATTTTTGGAACAACGCTTCCACTTCTTGTTGAATTTATCTCCGGCTGCTTTCCACACCTGCTGCGCTGCACTCGCAGCTTGTTCCTGTCTAATATCATCAGTAGAGTCATTTTGTGAATCTGTGATGGGCCTTTGAACTGATCTGCCAGACCGGAGGAAATATCGTGTGGATTCTTCGGCCATCGGCAGTTAGACGGCAGCGCTCAACTATTTGAAAACCGTACGCTGGGTGTTACCCCCCCCCCCCCCCCCCCCCCCCCCCCCCCACACACACACACACACACACACACACACACACACACCCCCACCCGTTGTATGCTTACGCTTTGGAAAATGTCGATATTTATTAAACGTCCCTTACCAAAGTCGCATTAAAACATTTCGACAGATTTTTGAGCGCAGTGCACCACATAAAATTGTTTCAAGGTCAGTAAGCACAACAAGAATTCTTACATAAGGCGCACCGGATTATAAGGCGCACTGCCGATTTTTGAGGAAATTTAAGGATTTTAAGTGTGCCTTATAGCCCGAAAAATACAGTAAACTAAAAACAGAATGCAATGATCTGCAGATCTCATAAACCCATATTTTATTCACAGTAGAATATTGAAAACACATCAAATGTGTAAACTGAGATGTCTTCCATCTACATGTATGTTTTTCTTTTATAACCTTTGCATTTTGTTTGTATTTGAGGAAAATTTTAGACACAGCTGAAGGAAGAGATCAGCTATTTAACAAAAAATAGTTTTGTGTCATCTATGTGATTAGTTTATTTGCTCCAAGGTAAAAAAAAAAAAAAAAAAGCTAAATGGAACATCCTCCGCGTGTGGTGATTCCATAATTTTTTCCAGAGGTTATAAGACCACTTGTTTCATCTTTTTATAATTTAATCGAAAAAGCACCAGCTGAACTTCAAGCATGCTTTGTCAAGCAGGACTCTCTATTACAGTAACATGACAGGACCATTTGTCAAGTGGAACTTTGGTTTAGGGCCTTTACCAGCAGTGAGACTTTGGAGGAGTTGTGCCCATAGCGTCGTGACTGCAACACCTTAACCGGTCTGCCTTCCTGGTGAGGACGGGTGCAAACTGGCGTAAACAGAGCAGTAAACCCAGTTGTGAATAAGCCATTCCTGATAGAGAAATAATATATATATATATATATATATATATATATATATTAAAAAGTGCTTGCTAAAATCATGGATATGATTTAGACAGAAAGCTAATTTATAAAAAAGAAAAAACTTTCAGACATGTGCTGAAGAGGAAACCCAGAAGACACTGACAGTTAAGAATAGTGGCTTCAGAAATACTTTTAAATGTTTTTTTG
Source organism: Archocentrus centrarchus (assembly GCF_007364275.1). Taxonomy (NCBI): domain Eukaryota; kingdom Metazoa; phylum Chordata; class Actinopteri; order Cichliformes; family Cichlidae; genus Archocentrus; species Archocentrus centrarchus. Next base: position 28,540,700 of record NC_044362.1, on the reverse strand, counting down.
TGATTTTCAAGCATTCTTTTATTGTATTTTTCTCTTCCTGTGTGAGGGAAGGCTGAGCAGCCTTTTAGAGACGGAGGGTTTTCTCCATTCAGGAGTCATGCAAACAGTCACAAGCAAGCACACGTTCGCACAGTTATTAAGAGTAAATGATCAGTGGAAACCAGTGGTGTGAAATGGGTGCTGTGACAATTGCTTTCCTTGCCAATATCCTTTTTTATTGAGCTTTGATCTAACTTACTCAGTGGACCAGTTATTATATGGCCCAAAGCTTGCTGATGGCAACATGCAGTACACATCCACTATTAGATTCACCTGTTCCATCTCATCTAGTCCAAAACAACAGCTCAGCCACAATATTTATTTTACAACAGCTCCTCATGTAAAAATTTTCTTTTTAAAAAATTTTTTTTTTATTGAGGTCACACCTAAAGGTGGTGTTTTAGTGAGTTATATTAAAGTGTTTCAAATTTTTGATCTCCATATGCCTCAATAATATGCCTATAACTGGATTAACTATAATACTGTTACAAGTTAAGTTACAAGTCAAGTTACATGAACTACATGTCATTTACATGGTCTCTGGGAGACTGGAAGATGTGAAAAGGGGCTCCCACTAATACGGGGTGCAAGCAAATGGCCACAGAGTTGAAATTATCAAGCAGCAGACAACAGTTAATTTGCCTGTTAATGTTACAAGTCAACCAGTTTCACCAACTAGCCATGATGTCTTTTTGTGGGTATACGCCTAGTTTAGTTGGCAAACAGCTACAACTTAATGTGGTAATTGCATACTGATTCGGCAGTATGAATGGGAGCAATAACAACAGATAACTTCCATTCAGTTTGAAACAGGTTCAAATCAGCCGCCTGTAATTAAAACTGATGACAGCACTGAGAATGAGCTAACACTAAGGAAGAACAATGAGCTAAAAGATGCCATAAATTTCTGCAGAGCTGAGGTGAACTACAGAGATAATTCACTGCAGCTTTGTCAAGATGAACAACTCCTTTTCCACGCAAGTAGTCACGTGATCAATTGTTAGTATCAGAATATTTATTACCTCTTATGGGGCTAATGCAACTTTAAGTTAAACTGAAAAGAAGTGAAGTGAGAGCTATTTTACACCGCGTGATAAATATGTTCTGTGTAATAAATGATACAATTAAGTACAAGTATGTGTTTTATGTCATCAGTGACAGCTCAGATTCAGAGTTTGGGCCTCAGGAGAGGAGAGACAGACGAGGGAGAGAAGGCGGGAGAGCAGAACCAGTCATTTACTGTTTTGTTGGCATGCCAAATAGCAGTACAATTAATGAGACAATTACAACAATTATAAAAGCCTCTAGGGCACAGGAACAAACACACACAGAGTAGCACAAACACTCATCCTGCAAATACAGTGAACTAAATGTAAAGCATACCCACAAATATTGAACTAACCACCTACCCTTGCCAGATAAGGAGCATCTGCTTGGGTGATTTTAATTAAATGTTTTGCTGTTTCTGTGTTATTGTTATTATTATTATTCAGTAGAATACAGTTCCTCTACAGATCTGACTGCTCGGTGGAACAAAACTATAAACAAAATCTGTTTTCCAATAAAGACAGGAACAAAAATAATTGACCATATGTTTCCCCACTGTAATCCTGCTGATTGAATTTCGGGCTCATGGGAGACATTGTACTATAAAGTCAGGTGGAAAATGGACTCTGCGACACGGCTTTAATGTGGGGGTCATACTTCAGAGCAGGTTATTACTGTATATGTGCTATTGTATGTGTGTTTTAATGTCAGCAGAGCACAGCTTTGCCAGTAACAAAGCAGTTTGCTGTAGTTAATAACACTATTTGAGGAAGCTGTGGGGAAGTGCTTTATTAACAGAAAACCCACAAAGAGCTCAACACAAATTTTTTTAACACCAAAGCTGCCTGCTTATTTTAACACATAAGAAAAGGGGGAATCTCTGCTTCTTCAGGGTCTTTCATTTATATCAACATTACTATGATTTTTTTCTTCTTTATCATTTTATCATATAACACTGAAAACACCTACTGAACATATCGTAGATCCCCCTCAAGCCACCAAAACAACTCTGAATCACAGGAGCTTGGACAGTGAGGGTGTTGTATGATATGTGATACTGGGACTTTGAGCCTCAGATCCTTTGGTTGTGGGTGGCGTCTCGGTGGATTGGGCTTGTTCCAGTACATCCAGTGACTGTTAGAATGGTTTGGTGCCTAAGGAGTTTGGAAGCTGAACTACTGCCTTGGGCTCTTTTTTTGTGCTTTTTGAGGCATTCCTAAACAGTGTGTAAGGTGCATTGTACTTTTAGTATAGGCATTGCCATGGGGATATGGGTTTGATCTGCAAGTGTTTAGGTAGGTTACATGTATTAATCTAACATGCACATCAGTGCCAGGACCCAAGGAGCTCCAGCATTGTAATGAAATGATCAATATCCACTTCACCTGTAAGTGGTTTTAATATATAATATTTAATATTGTGGGCAAAACTGTGTATCATACTGCAGTACTGCAGTACACGTCTTTGTATTTATCCACCATTTTTTCCTGCTTATCCGTGGCATGAGGACAGCAGACTAAGCAGAGAAGCCCAGGCCTCCCGCTCCCCAGCCACCTTCTCTTCTGGCTGAGAACAGCACCTTCAGACCTGGTTACTAATTCTCATTCCTGCTGCTTCACACTCGGCTGCGACCCACTTCAGTGTGAGCTGGAGGCCACCACCTGATGAAGCCAACAGAAGCATATCATTCGCAAAAAGCAGAGACGAGATCCTAAGACCACCAATGTGAAAACCGGGTCTGCCTGGAAATCAGTGCATCCATCTCCCTTATTCTGTTCAGTCTTCTACAGTAGATAGATAGATAAATAGATAGATGGATAGATAGATACTGTATTGATCCTGCAAGGGAAACTGATGTTACAACAGCAAGAAAATAGTCCAGTCTACAATAAATAAACAAAGAGTAGAGTGCAAAATTATACATATACGACATTGATAAAAACAAAATAAAATATAAATATGTAGGTAGAGAAGATTAATAGTGAGACTGACATTGTGCATTAATAATTTGCACTAATAAATAATATATACTGATGTGTACACTTAGCAGTATATTCTACCCTTTTCCCATAATCATTTCCATTGTGTACTTGGACTGGGTGAAAAATAAACCCCTGTCTTTAGTAGAGAGCATTTTGCTGAAGGCTGGCAAAATGTGCTTTGGACCAGACTGAAAACAAGAATGGAGAAAGGCTGAGTATGCTGCAACACACTTTAAATAGATCAACAGGTTTTTATTGACTGCCAATAAAAGTGTGGTTCACAGTCTGAGGGAAGATGGGAATAGGGATTTCTGTGAAGTTTTGGTTTTGTTGCTCACAAGGTGGTGAGGTGGTGGGATCACGGACCCTGAATTACTGAGTAAAGAGCCAATCTCTGAATGCCTTAGGGCTGAGCATGAATGGAGAGGATGGGAGTGCGTTTTAGATTAGGTTGTTTGCAGTCTGTAGACAACTCAGCTGGTCATGTATCTGCGATTATCTGTGTGTGACTGTGCATTTCTCCAGTAGAAACGATTTGCCAGAGGCTGTTATGTCATGATATATGTGTAGGGCAGGCATGTGTTTAGAGTGAGCATGTGTGCTTTGGGTGGTAGTGGATAGTTTGTGTCTGTATTCGTTTTCTGCACTTTGAAGAACGTCGAGTGGTGCTTTGGGTATTTCAGTAAGGAAGGGTAGAAGTTAAATCATGCTTTCTTTCTTCCTCTACTTTTCCCATTTCATTTGAGTCCTCATCTCTGTCACAGTCTTCATAATCAACCCCACATCTGCAAAAACAAACTTAATTAACAGAAACCTCCAAGAGAATGCACCGCAAGGTCATGACAGGTGGGGCACAAACGACCTGGGAGAAAAGTCATGTGGAACAAATGTTGAACATCAGATTAATTCTCACGGTGGAACAAAGAAACGCTAGCAGGTATGTTAGCACAGCGACTACCGTCTAAGACATACTGCCCCATCATAACTGGACAAAGATGCTTGAGAGCTAAAAATGCAGCTAATGGCTGTAAGTGATTAAGGTGCAGCTTGCACTGCGCTGGAGTCCAGAGCCTTCTCACGATAGGCCATCGCACAGATCGCCCCACCCCCCTTAGAGAAGCATCTGTGGACACCGCCTTGCGAAACAACACCCTCCCGATCCAAGAGCCCCAGTGTAGCAGCCTGGGCTCCGTCTAAGGGCAGAGAGATAACATGCAAGATGCATTTATCAGAAGGCTCTACTGGAGGTGATGTGACACACACGTGGTGAGAGAGAGAGTCCAGCACTGAAACGCTTTCATCCTTAACAGTCCACGTAGCACTATGACATATACGCAGCAACTCTGTGCTCCGACAAACATGTGCAGCTGGAAAGCGAGCGTATTGCCAGCCCGAGGAAAGAGATCTGCTGACGACCAAGTTCTTTTGAAAATTCACAGAGAAACCCAGTTCCTGAAAGTGTGGCAGAACCCACGACAGCAGCGTCACTGCCTGCTCTCTGTAGCCCACTATGAGAGCCCAGTCATCTAAAATGTGGGCTAAAATGTGGACACCCCTCTCTTGGAGGGGAGCTAGCACTGCCTCGGCACATTTTTGAAGGTGTGAAGAGAGACAGAGAGCCCGAATAGCTGAACAGGTGTTCATATGCTACGCCCTCGAATGCAAACCTCAGAAACTGCCTGTGGTCTGAGTGTACAGCCACATGACAGTAAGCAACTGTTAGATGGTCTGTGTAGATTCTCAGTCATCCAGGTCAGAGGTGGAGAGTCCCAAGTATTTAAACCCAAGTGAGGGTTGCCCCCTTTGGGTTGACCTCACTGTTAAGCCAAGGTGTGAAAGAAGGCACGGGTCATTACCACCAGGGGTTGCAGATGAAACCACTGCGAGACCTTGTCCCACCTGATCATGTCACCTATTGAGGTCATCTGAAGTAAGGCGAGTAGGGGTTGAGGCACCTGGGAAGGGATTTCAAGACTGCATTGTAGGTGGCTGACAGCTGGTGTTGTAAACCACCACCTCTGTGATGGTTATTCACATTGAACATTGAATGGCTTCTTTACTCCTCTTTCAAACCATCTGTCTTACCGGTCCAAATGCAAACATTGGCTTCCTCAAAAGGGTGTCCCTTATCCTTTAGGTGCAGAAGTACAGCTGAGTTTTGTCCTGTCAAGGTGGCTCTTGTGCCGTGTGTTTGTGGAGTGGCTGTTTGGTTTCTCCAATGTAGCGGTCCAAGCGCTCCTCACTGCACAGCATACACTATGTTGCTTAGCTTGTGTTTGGGAGTTTCGTCCTTGGGATGAACCAGTTTTTGTCTTAGAGTGTGGCTGAATCTGAAGCACACTGGGATGTTATGCTTAAGCTTGCCAGCACTCTTGCATGTTTCCAGCTTGCCTTTGGCTAGCCCATCAACATGCTCCATGTGGTCTGCCCATCTAATTGCAGGGACATTGACCAGATACTCCTTGCCTTTGAACCTGGGCAAAACCAGCATTTTCTCTACAAACTTCACCCATCTTTCCAGGGTCAAATGCCAGAGCGGGTGACAAAACGCACATGCAGTGTTCTCCTAGCATGGACATTCCCCAGCATGCCTCATGCTGGTCCTTGTTGTGCAAAAAGAAACCACACCCCTGAGGACAGGAGCGAACAGATGATTTCTACTTTGCTTGTTTCAGTTTGGTACTCATACCAAAACACAAAGCAAAAACGCTGCACATGAAAACTCAAAATTTGTGTTCCACGGGCAACCCACACACCAACTGAGCAGTGCAGGCTAACACCAACAAGGACAGTTAAGCTGACTTCAACCCAGCAGACGAGAGAGCTAACTAGCAGTAGCTAGCTAGGTTGAGTTGGCAGAGGTGTTTGTAGCATGGTGACGAGAATAAGACCTGAAGGATGACTGTGATGACAGGTGTATATGTGCAGGTGTCTTCAGTCAGAACACATGAGGGCATGATATCCCATACTATACAGTATATGCTGTACCGAGTCAAATGACTGAAGGGGAATCACTGCTTACACAGCAATATCCATCTGGCTCCATAGTGTAGTGGTTTACACATTTGCCTAATAAGCAAAAGTTTGATCCTGGAAGGAGATATAAATTTATTTGGGGCTGTGTCAGCAAGGGCATCTGGCATAAAAATGTGTCAAATCAAACATATGGTGCTACCTGTTGTGAATAAGAAAGGAGCTTTATTTATACAGGAACACCCAGACAACATGTGGAAAAGAAAATCCTAAAATTAAGTTATAAGCACAACTGTACAGAGCACACTTATTCATCTCCTTTTATAGTGTTTGAGGAAGTGTGGTTTTCCAGTCAGTTCTGCTGAATGATTCAAGCATGGAAGTAAAAATATGCTGTTATTTAGACTGAACAAGATAAGCAACTTGCAAAGAAGATCAAAACAGGATCAAGAAACACATTGTAGGCTAAATCTAAAATTTACCAAATAACCCAGTACATAGCAAGTCAGTTAAAGTACCCAAAGAGCAAAAGATGAAAATGTGACTGAAATGTGACATACAGACAGGAAACCTGTTTCCTCAACAAATAAAACACTTTCAAAGCAACCTGCATCAGTCACATGAAAAATCTTCCTCTTGTTTCATCATTTCTCTCATTGCGTCTGTTTTCTTCTTGCCTGTTGGGTTTAACAACTACACTTGATGTCTTTATCATCCAAGTAACAGTGGAGCTGAGCTTTTATCAGAAAAACTACAACTGAAAGAATATCTGTCCTACAGAGTGAAATGAAGCCCTCAACTTTTTCTTTTTTTTTTCCTAATTATAATACATTTTGTCTGGTGTAAATCAACAAAATAGATTTTACCACTGAAACCTTGTTTTACAGTTTTTTTTCTACTGTACATTAGTACTTGGTCACGTACAACAGACCTGACCAAAAGCTTTATTGAGGCCTGGATGTTTGTCATCCTTATAAAAGCTAAACACCTACAATTTTGAGTCAGTTTTTTTGTTGTTTTTTTTTCCCAACAAAATTGTCGATTTGTTATTTTGAGCCAACTTGCTTGCAGTGTGGGGTACAGCAGTCTAAGTAGAGATGCAGGGACTTCCCTCCACTGTTTCCCACATATAGACTTTACTTGGGCAGGTAGATTGACTGACACCCAAGTATATATATTTTTAACCTTACTCTTATTTGAAAGTTCAGTTGGTACTAACCAGGTTGCTCTGGCCCTTGTTATCTAGTGTTTCTCTATGAACATATAGGTCAGGTTGCTGTTGTGGTGGTTCTTCATGTCATTCAGCTTCCTCAAATGGATTGGATGGATTTCTTAAACTCCATTGTCTTGAACTTCAGCTGGCAGCAGTAGTTCTTGCTCTGCTCTGCAGATTTGCTGCAAGCTGCAGGGCTCCTCTAACCAGAAGCTGCCTCAGGTGGTGCTGAGCTCACAGATGCTGCAGAGCTACAAGAACTACCACTGCCAGCTGCTGTTCAAGCTGGTGGAGTTGAATACAGTTGGTAATACTACATTATGAATTGTTGCAAAGTGTATTTGTTTTTTTAATTAGTATTTGTGTAAAAAAAAAAAAAAGGAAAAAAAAGCATGCATGTATGTGCGTACACACACTCACACATTCACCTTCTGTGCAATGAAACTTTCTTCTCCCCAGCTACCACCTGCAACTCTTCTCAAGCTGTGACCCCTGACCTCTGTGATCTTTTTTGTGGCTATAGGTAAAGGAAGGAATGTGTATAAACCAACTGTGCCTTAAAGGCTAGCTCTTGCTTTACCACAACAGACCAGTACAGCATCTGCATCACTGCTGTCACTGTACTCTTCTCACAGATGTTTAGCAACCACAAAAAATCTGTCTAAAAATTGTGCAGCCTAAAAAAAGGATGCCGATTGAGTTAAAGGATTTTTGTTGGTGTGGCTCAAGAGGTAAAGCTTGTTTTCTTCTAGTTGGAAGGTCAGAGATTCGACTCCTGGCTTATCAATCCCGCATGCACAGTGTCCTCAAGCAAAACACTGAACCTCAAGTTGCCCTGATGCATACAAGTGTGTGTGTGTGTGTGTGTGTGAGTGAGAGAGAGATAAATTGCTGTGTAAACTTGTGAATGTGGCTTGTAAAGTACTTTCAGTGTTAATAGAAAATCTTGATACAAATGTCAGTCCATTTAAAATGTATTCTCTCATATGGAAAGTAAGATTAAACTCAGGCTGCATGCTTTCACTCAAAAGGAAAGCTTGAGAAAGCCGTGAGGAAAGAAATGAAATGTTTCACTAAACAGGCTTTCAGTTGAATTATTTTGTGATGTTACAAAAGATGTTGTTCAACAGATTTTTCCCCACTTCATCAGCCTCCCACAACAAGTTACCCAAATGGAAAATATAACCTCCTCCAAATATTAGAAGTGAAACATTTTCAGCATTTTTTCCCCTGACCGTCCTACACACAGTTGACCATGAAGTGAGTAACGTGCTCAAGTAAGCATTTGAAACGCTTTCTATCCATTTAACAAAAGAGCTTTATATAACAGACTCATTGTGAAAATAATTTCAAGTGTACATGATTTTTGAGAGGATAGGGAGAGTTTGAAAGCATTTTTGCCAAATATAATTATCTAGTGTCATCTACACCATTAAGTAATTATAAAAGGTCAAAGATTTGATCACAACAGTTTTTCCTGTCAAAGTGTGCGTAGACGGAGTCTGCTCGCTCATTGTAGGTGACTCAGCTAAAATATAAAAGATGCTTTAGCAGCCGTTTCAAACAAAACAAAGTTCGCTTCTCTCGACAACAACGCACAAACGGTGATTTTTTTGGCATCAGCTGCTTTTGTCTTCCTTGAAAGGTTTTTAGCAGGAAAAATTGGTTCCTTGTGTTCAAGCTGCCAAACAAACAAATGAATGTTTTCAAATCTGCTGTCACAGTACGTTTATATAACAATATACAGTTATATGTGCATTTTCCTATTTTTTTTTTTTTTTGTGGCAGGACAAATAAAGACCTTCAAGTTTCCTCCACACACACATCCATCAGGATGCCGTTTGATAATCTTCTTGACTCTCTCTGTCTGTTTCAGGTGCTCTCCCAGTCCCTGTGAACATGGTGGGCGCTGCAGTCAGTCTTGGACTGTCTTTCATTGCAACTGTTCTGACAGCGGCTACGGGGGAGCGACCTGCCACAGCTGTAAGTAACCTTTAAGCGGGAATAACTTTTCAGATCCATGTGGCAGAATAACCTAAGTTTATAAATCTCTGTTACAGTATACATTTTATAAGACTCAAAACTGTAACTTGGGTGAATACATATCTTACGAAAGTCTAACTTGTAGGCTGCAGAGATATTTTTCATCAGAGCGCCCCACCCCCCCAAAAAAAACCAAACAAACAAAAAAACACTCCAGTTCTCCATCCATGTACAGATGTACAAGGACCCCTGCTGGGTCCTACCTCAGCAACAGATTGCTAATCTGTCACAGGGCTACCACAGAGAGATGCACACATTCATACCTACAGCCAACTTAAAATCGCCAGTTAAACTATTAAGCATGTTTTGTATACTCTGGGAAGAAGCTGGAATACCGTCAGGAACTCACAGGGACAAGGAAAAAACTGAAAATGCCACACAAACAGTCCCCAGCCAGTGGGTTTCAACACAGGAGGTTTTGCGTTACTAACACCAAACCACAGTGCCATCCCCTTCTCCCCTGCTGGGAAACATATGTAACTCCCCTGTTTTCTTAGTGTTTAGTTAATCTATGACTAACTGTAAGAAACCAACAAATGTATTAAAACTAGGCACTGTCTGAGGATTTGGTCATAATGCAAGAGTTTCTATACGGTAGTGATTCTTTTAGTTTTTAATCGACCGTAAACTTCCCACAGGATGCAAAATTTTCAGCTTCTAAAATGTGAATCTTTGTTTTCAAAACAAAAGTTATTATTCAAAAATAAATGTTACTCATCAAAGGTGAGTGTGTGCGTCTTTGAGGTTGTACAAATGTGATTAATGCTTTTATTCATCATAGAAACAGCCACTTTTTATGTGTTCCTAATCCAGTACTATTTACATCTCCTTTGAGTAGTTTCCTTTATTAACATGTTGCGTTACCTCTGCCTCATCATGTAACACCATTTGTTGGCATCTTGTTCAGGGATGAAACAAACTCCAAACTTTCAGCCTGAGGGGACAGCGAAGGACATCTTTAAATGTTTTGGGCTCTTGATTGTGCAAAATATAGTAGTTTAATGCCAAAATGAATTGATTGATTGACTGTTTGAAATAAAACATGTACACATAAAGTAACAACAAAATACATAATAAACAGAAGACAGTTTGAAAAAAATCAAGTTGCCACAAATATCTCTATAACCCACACAGTTTACATCCTTGAAAACAAATAGGGTGAACCTCACACTTATTTAATCCATCTATCCTCCTCCACTTATCCTCTTAATGCTTTATGGTGAAAGAATAATTCACAATAAAATAACAGATAGCTGCTGCTTTGGTGTGGTATAATTAGTCTCCCTTATCCTCAAAACAAAAAGCAGTTTTTCATATTAATGAAAAGACAGAGATAGTTTTGACAGAAATACTTTTTTAATTAAATTCAACTGGGAAAAAAAAATTTTAAGAGAAGAAAAGAACAGTTAATTCAGATAATTAATTGCCTTGTACATAATGTAACTGGATGACTTACAACTGAAAAGTTTGCAGACAGTTAATTTTTCATCCCTTTTCATTGTTTTATTACATTATTATTTATTAACAGACAGATCCGCCTTAATAATGTGTTGTGCTGCTTTCATCTACATAATGGTCTCAGCCCGCTCCCCATCATTCACACGAGGGTTTTTAAAGCAGCATTAAGAGCTTTTCTTTGGACTAACTAAGAGACGATTTTGATTTAAGAGCTTCCTGGTGTGCCTGTCCAGGACACTTTTTGATGGTGAGTGATGGGAAAGATGGTGATGACTGCGCTGTCAGATACTGAATAAATACATATATTTATGTATATACGGTGATTTCATTGGAGAAAGTTGCTATTTCTGTGCTGCTTATCTCAAGTCAGATCCTCGAGACTTGAAAAGAGGAGATTTTCTGTGTAAACCTTTTTCTAACCCCGGTGAATAAAAGGCCTTTTTCTGGGTTGAGTAAAAGAGATAAACATGTGAAACTTTTATATCTGAGTATCACTTTAAGGGCTTGAGCACATAAAGAAGGGAACAAAGCAGAAGTTTATTTATTGACAGTATTCCCGCCTGTCATTACTATTGTCTCCAGTCAGATTAACCTTTAATTCATGAGAACTACCCAAATGGAACCTCAGATTATTTTCTCCACTCTCATCATAAGACACCAATTCAGTGGTGATACATACGTATGACGCAGCACCCATACTCGTCCATAGCTTTGATCTTGCTGTCCTTACAGCTCCTGTGGGCCATCGTGTTGTTGATCTCATTATTTTCCTCCCAGCTGTGTACAGACAGTCCTGTGAGGCGTACAAACACAGTGGCAACACATCGGGACATTTTTATATCGATGTGGACGGCAGCGGACCGATCAAACCGCAGCTGGTCTACTGCAACATGACAGGTGACACGCACACGCTCACTTGTACCCCCTGTTAATACCACTATCAGTCAACATTTGCTTGTATTAACATTTCCATAATTGCACATCTCATCAAATTTTGATGCGCCTTATAAGCCCACTTTCCCTTTTTTTTAAGGCTCTCTCTGTTCTGGCACTTTATATTATTTCTGCCATGATACTATAGAGCTTGTTGTTCTGTTCATTATTATATTAATTTTTCAGTCAGTCTCTATCAGTGCTCTGCATGTGTAAATATTTTGGTTTCCTTCTGTGTTTGCTCTATTCTATCCTTTTTTTTTTCTTTAAATACAGAAACACATTTAGTGAAAAAGAATGTGGAAACTGAACATTACAAACATATATGACTATTTAACAACTAAGCCAAAATTTTCATACATTCATCTACACTATCATTTGACAAATCAGCCACTCGTGTTGTCTAATCATGCATCCTTGTGTGTTTATAATCAGTGGGGCTGGGATTCCTCCTAATAGAGACTGCAGCTTTTTGTGTGGTGTATCTATAGAGAACCTAGCAAAGTTCTCCAGCCCTTAGTTGGATTTTCTGGATAAGTTGGTGTTGTATTGTTGTGTTGGTTTATGTATGAAGATTTTTGATCAGTAACGGTACATTTTTTTAAATGTTTGTCCTCTCTGAACCTTTTGACACTATTACATCTCTTACACAAGGACCTGGATGGCATTTTCTTTCTTTAACAAGTTATTTATTTATTGACCACTTATCTTACAATTTAACACACTGAAAAAGAAACAGCTGTCATGGCCTGTGGGTTATTATTCATTATTATTCAGTCGTCTATCTGACTGTTGTTCTATTTTAGTTTTTGTTTGGTCAGGTAGTGTAGTTCTCCTAGTCTTTATAGACTTTTTATTATAAATATTTGATTCTTTGGGTTTTAGGTTATTTATATACTTGCAGTTTGTCATTAAGTCTTTGTCTCTGTTATGTAATTCCCCATTTAGCTACTTCATGTTTTATTTTGTAAGCCCTCTGTCTCTGGTGCCTCATCATTAGTTTAATTTCCTTTGTTAATCAGTTTCAGCTGTGCCCTGTTAACTTGGTGTTTCCACTGTCCCCGATTACCTGGGTCCTGTACTACAAACAAGTTCAGCATACTCAGGGTATCTTACTGTTATCTTGATTCACTTACCCTAACGTTGGCGATCAGGATAAGCAGTCACGCGAAGCTACTAAGTTAACCCAGGCGTTCATATGAAAGGGGTGGGGTTGGCAGCAATGGGTCACATGACTTTTCTTCCAGAAAAAAATGATCCCTATGCCAGCTACACCAGAGGTGTCCTCAAATGGTGATCAAAAATCTACAAAGAACATTAAAATATAACAGTAAAACGCAAGGACAACAGATGCTGCTGAAAATCATGAATCTGGTGATTTAGTGCACAGAGCAGAAACAAACATTTTAATTCCAAATTTTATTACTGAGTGTGCTGATTGAACAGGTATTCTTGTCTGTGTTTCCAGCAGTGTAAGAAAGACTCAGCGGCAGATTAGAATCAAGTATAACGACATCTTATACGTGTAGCGCTCCCCGTAAATAGAAATATTAATAGGGGTAGGGCTTTTGGGTTCTTATGCTATATTCACTATGTTTTAACCCTGATTAAGTCAGTGTCAATTTAAGCCTTGGATTTGGGTTACACAGTACCAATAAAACATTTCGAAACACACTTTTTAAAACTCACCTTTAAGGGTTTCTGTCTCTCCAAGAGTTTTAATCAAAAAACCTGTAAACACACTTTTCAGATGAAATGGTTTCTATTTATCTATAAGCTATAAACAAACTCACGGCACTCAAGTTTTAAGAAACAATATGAACAGATTTACTTAAAACTATTAGTTTTGATCAAAAGATAGAAAAAACAAATACAATTACATTAAACGGTCTTCAACATTTAACTGACTCGAACCCCTTTGTATAAAGTCACAACCAATATCATATGTGGGCCCACATACACACACACACACACCTAAAGCCGGCAAACTCAAAATTACTTAAAACCAAATAAAACGTTGCAGGCCTGGTTCGTGGCTAGTGTACGTGGAGGCCCAAAACACAATGGCCGTTTCACTCGTTAATGAGCCAAAATAAATGGGTGGTACCTTAGTATTTTGGTTGCTAGTCTGTAATCCAACAGTCAGGTAATTGCTCTGAAGCAGATCCTTCTCACCTCACCGGCACAGCAGAGTCCACCGTCTCCTCGCTCACCTCGCTTCCAGAACAGGTACAGATGAGGCTCTGTCAATCCTCGAGCAGGGTATTTACTCCGTTCCCGGGCTGAAAACAGTCTTTCCCCTCTCGCACAGTTCAACTGGGTTAGTCCAACTATACGCAAACAGTCTGTACACTTGTAGTGTGCTGACTCAATGCTATCAAGCTCGTTAGCTTAGCCGTAGCACACGCGCTAACGCTCGGGCTAACATTAGCATACGGGCCACAGTCATACACAGTCTTTGACAGAAGAATTGGCCATCCCTCTCGTCCTCGCAACAGGAAGAACTTGTGCTCTAACGACAGATTGTCGAGCAGACAGTCCCACAAGAAACACAAGAATCCCCGCTTCTGTGTACTTAGCCTTAAAACTCGCTTCCGTCCTGTTCCGACACACTCGTTCTTAGCTCCTCTCCTTCTCTCTCCCTCTCTTACTCTTGACACTCCCTCTGCCCTCTCTTACTCACGCATTAACCCCATAAATGCTGGTTCAAACAGTTCTTTGTCACACTTCACATTTTTAAAAGATAACCAAACAAACAAATTACAGTATTAAATGTATTTAAACCTTTCATTACATAAATAACAGTTTTTAACTGAAACATTTAATATTAACTGGATTTGAACAATCGCTTTTAAACCAAACCAAACACATTTTCTAACCGGGTTACATACGTTTCCTAAATCACCAAATTAATACATGCACATTAAGGTACGGGTTAACAAACTGCACATATAAATCGTATTCTCCTAGCAGAAAATCTACAGTATATTGTGCTTAAAACATGATGCAAATAAAAGAATCAGTGAAATTGTGTCACTTCCTGCTGATTTTAAAATGACTCTCTGAACATAACGTGCTCCCAACAGTTTTAGCTTTTATTCTCTCAGCTGCAGATTTGATGCTGTTTAACGGTTTCACAGTAAAGATTAAATATAAGAGCAGAATTCAAACATAGGCTCAGTCTACGCACAATCTTGATATGAGGTCTGCAGGTGCAGTGTAGGTGTCCTGCTCCGGAGCAGGTTAGGTTCACAGCATGAGTTACCGCAGCGATTTACCTGAGTAAAACGTGAACCACCGTCGTAGTAACCCAGGGTTAACCCTGACGTTACCTGGATAAGCCTGCTTCGTAGTACAGGCCCCTGCTGTGTCTGTTTAAAACTTCATCTTGCATCTCTTCATTGTCGAGCCATCCTGCGTCACTGTTGCGCTGCTTTGTGTGTGCACTCACTCACTCACCAATTACCTTCATGGCCTCGGCTTGTTTTCTGTTGAAGAAGTTGGTCTCAGAATTCTGCATTTGTGTCGGCATCTTACATGTTATGACAGCAGTAAGATAGATGGTGTACAGAAGGTTTTGTTTGTTTGTTTTATAATGAAAATAAATAACAAAAAAAACCCTGCAACACTGATTTGGAACAAGGACGTATCTGTTTACTCTCTCCTTTCACCGTGTGGTGTAATTTGCATCCTCATGTGTTTGTATATCTGTCTGTCTGCAGAAGAGAAGACATGGATGGTGATCCAGCACAACAACACAGAGCTGACCAGACTCCGACCATCTCCAGGTGTAAACCAATATTCAGTCCACTTTGACTACTCATCTGAGGAGGAGCAGCTGTTTGCCGCCATTAGCCAATCGGAGCACTGCAAACAGGAACTGTCGTACCACTGCAAAAAGTCTCGTCTCCTCAACACCCCAGGTGAGAACTTTATTTAAAAATTTAAAAAAAAAAAGAAGAAAAGTATGTATGCAACTGCTCAGCTGACACAAAGCAGACAGTTAAAAAAGTTTTTAAAAAAATGTGGTCATCTGCTGACTTTGCCTTTTAGGTTTGTAACCACCAGGAAGAAAAAAACGATTTACTCACGATAAATGACAGTAAAGCAAATAATCATCTTTAGGATCGTAAAATATTCAAGCCATGACTCTCTGAATCAAATTTTATGAGAGTTATAAGAGGCATATATCATTTTGTACAAAAACAAAGCTCTCGAGAAAGCAATCAAACACCCCGCGGCTCCACACGTCTTCCTCGCTCCACTAGAGAAAACAAAATGATTGCTATGCTCGTTGCTGCAAACTTAATCAGCATCAGGATTTTCTTCCTGTTTACCAGTGAGCCAGACTAATGGATCGTGTTTACATGTCTCCTTCTTTTAGATTTGAGAATTAAGTCCAATTACTTTGTCTGTGTTTTTCTTTTCAGTGTTTTTTTTCACGGTCTTGCAACTCTTTAATTGACCCAAACACAGTCAGTTAGATTCAGCTAAACTACAATGAACAATCTTTATATCCAACAGGAAACTATTCATGTTTGTCAGCCAGCATTTATATTTAATCCTTTTGGTAGGCAAGCGGCATACAGAGGAAAAGTGCAGCAGAGCATTGGGTGCTTAATATGAGCTCGTTGGGCACTCATTATGCATTTATAATCCTCTGCCCATCTTCTGTCTGAGGGCCCGGGAAGGCATGTAGCTGGAAAACAAGACAAAGACTTGCACAAATAAAATGGGTGGAGGGATTGTTATGTCACTAACAATAAAAAGGTCACACTCCACATCAACATCACAAGAAAAGAGTAGTGCATAATGTGGTCACAACAATGATCAAGATTGTCCAGGTGGGCTTTATGGGCACAGTGTAAGTCTTAATGCACTTTGTTTGTATTAAACCTTCATTAAAAAAAAAAAAAATAGAAAACACATGATTTTGGGTGCAGTCTTTTATTTTTCTTGGTAGGTTTAAATCTCTGAATGCTTAATTTTAAATTTTTGAATAGTTTTCCCTGTGGTCTGTAGTTCTAATCCATCCAGTATGTTTTGCCAAATATTGTAGAGTTTTGGAGATACCAGCTCTTCTCTTAAGTATAAATGGAACTGGCTCAAAGTACAGACTTGAAGAACTCAACAGCATAACAGTCAGACTGTAATTTAGTTCTAAAAACACCCACAGAGGTAAATGTGTGCAGCTTCAGTTTTTCACAGCACAATATCTTCTCAAAGAGCACTCAGTAATTTTTTTTTAAGCCTACCACTCTTTGTCTTGTTTCCAAATATTTGAATTTGTAATATCAAAAAGAGGAGAAACGCAGAGTTCAGAACAGAAACTTAAAATAAAATTCAATATTTAAGAAGCTGAACTCGACCAAACAAAAGTTTTTAACGTTGGTTTTTGCTTGTCTGTGTTTCAGAGGGCTCTCCACTCAGCTGGTGGGTCGGTGGTCCCGGTGGAGGTCGAGTCCAGACTTATTGGGGCGGAGCTCAGCCGGGCAGCCAGCAGTGTGCCTGCGGCCTGCAGGGTGACTGTGTGGATCTACAACACTACTGCAACTGTGATGCTGACCGTATGGAGTGGTACTGATCTTAATGAATATTTTTCATAGTTTTCTTGCCATATTGTCCTTTCTTCCTTGTCAAATGTTGACACGTGTCTATAAATATAAGGACGTACTCTGAGCAGTCAGTCATATTTTTAGTGAATGGAAGCAAGTGAAAAAAGTATGTTGCTGTACATTTTTACTTAAATATTTAATGACAGGAAAAGATATTGATTATAATATTATAATATTACATATATTTATGTGACAAAAATTAAATCTTTGGAGTTTATAATGCTGAAAATGATGAGACACAGATTTATGCTGATTTTGTTGTTGTTGTCATTTATAAAAAAAGAAAAATAGATGTTCAGCCATGTTTAATGGAATGCTCTTAATGTCTCCAACATTGAATGCACAAAAAAAAAGGAAGTCTCATTGTGGGTAAAAAAAAAGAAGTTCAAGGGGGTACAAAGAAAACTTGGGAAGCTAACAGTGACCCCAAAGGCAAATTTAGAAGCCGGAGGTAGATGACTTCACAATCCAGCAAAGACTGTGGAAAAATACAATACACAGCAGACAGAGAAGGGCGATAACATACTGTACAGGTGAAATCAGACACTAACAAAGGTGGGAAAACACAGAAGACCACATGAAGAAATCTTCAAAACAAAGCAGGAAGTAAACTGAAAGAGGAACAAAGACAAATCAGGGAACAAAAACCTATAACATAAGACACATAGGTCACCATTTTCCCCTTAGTGTCCTTCTACACTCTGTCAAATAATAGTTCATATCAGTCATGTACTTTATTTTGAAGCAGTAAAGCAGTCCAGTATGTTTAGATCTGTCATATACAATAAAAGTTGTACATTTATTGCAAATGACAATAAATGTTATTTATAAAAATGACATTGAGGGGGAGCAGTTTCATTCAAAATTATTTTGTCATAGATAATCATAGATTAGGAAACTGATTTTATTTTTTTATTTTTTTTAAAAAAGGAAACTGATTTTAAGAAGTAGCACCTCGATCTTTGCCAAAAAGATTGGCAAATCTGATTGGCTGAAGTTAAAAAGCGGCCAGTTATTACAGCAAATACACACACTGTACATCTCTCTGAGTTTATTCAGAATGTGAAACATGATTGACTTGCAACTTTGGCAGTTTAACAAACACCACATCAAGTGGGATAAATTGAGCAGAGGAAGAAACAAAAACAGCTTTGACCTTTCCTCGTGTTGTAAGCAATCTCGCCATGCTTCACTTCTTTCCATCATTTCCCAGTCCAAACTGCTTGTGCAAATCTAACTCTATTTTTTACAGGCCAGAGCTGTTACTGCCGCTCCTCAATATTTCATCAGATTCACAAAGTGCTGTCTTTGCGTTTCACTTTGAGTCCCGGATGCATTTTTACACTCAACTTTCCTGAGGATGAAGGATAACCAGCAGATTATCCAAAGTGCAGGAAGCAGAGTGTGAGCGTAAATGGACTAGGGATTTCTTATTTCGAGACTAGTTGTTAGCATAACTGCCAACGATAAAGTTTTGACTGGCAGGAGGGCTATAATTTGGTTTTGAAATAAATAGGTCCCCAAGAGATTGCACCTACACTCTGCAATGTTTGCATCAGACTGTCATATCATGTAATCTTACTGCAAGAGAGATATGACATTAAAACACACAAAGCAATAAATCTGTAAATAAATACCCAGTGAGGATAGTTTACAGTTTGTTGTCGTATATTTGTCTTCATCTTTTCTCTTCTATCATATATTAATCTTCTCCTCATTTTCCTACTTTCTTTTGCCCCATGTTTTGTTCCCTTTTTCTTTTTTCCTCCAGGACCGAAGACTCAGGCTTGCTCACCCATAAGGAGAGCCTCCCTGTCAGATCTCTGGTGTTGGGTGACATACAGAGGCCGGGCTCAGAGGCTGCCTACAGAGTAGGACCGCTGCAGTGTCACGGCGACAGTAAGACCCCCATGGGTTTCAGTTACCCATTGTCATTATGCCTTTCCTTATTTTCTTTAATATATACAGTGCTTAACATAAACCGCCTGTCATAAAAACAAGGAAACACAAATATTTTAGAAATCTGTCAAAATAAATTACATGGTTAATTGTTAGGCAAATAAACTGAAATCACATTTTTAGACCCAGATTTGGGCCAGTACACTGATATCCCTGAGAAGTGAGAAAATATTCAACAAACCAAGTAAATAACTGTAATTTGGCATTTTAATCAAACAGTACATTTGAAAATTCATGGATCAGAATATTTTAGCATTAAAAATCTCATTTTGATGAAAGAGCTTGCCCATAAAAAAAATTAAAAGGAAAACAATTTTGGTAATTAGCAGTTTAGGGCTGCTGTGGCGTAAATCTTGCATTGGGTGGTGGTCTAATAAATTTAAGCACTGTATACCGTTATTTGGTGGATGTTTATATTAAACATGGCCAAAGCTTCAAATGATGAAGTTGCCATATGAGGGGCAGCCAGTCAGAACAAAGCTGACTTTAAACTGAGGGGCTCCGCCCACACTGCATAATAAAAAGGTTATTTTTAACAGTGAATCATGCAAAGCTACTCTAATAGAGAACAAGGATAAATATACGCATGTATATGAACTTGAAAAAAATCTGTGCACTTTTGTGGTTTATTTCTCTTCTTTTTTTTTTTAGAAACAAACTCAATGAGCCAAACTGTGACTGAAAAGCTTTCTAATTACTGTTGCCTCACATTTGTTTAAATTTTACATGATGGAAAACTGTTACTTTAACTCCAGAACATTTAAAGTGAACCTCATTCTTTCTTTCCTCCTTTCAAATCGTTCTCTAATTGTCTTAAATTAAACGTTCCAGCTCAAATGTGAGAATCAATTAGCTTATTTAGTTTAACAGGCTGGCTCATTTGTTTTTTGACGTGACTTCATTTTAAAGATGCTGAAGGTGACTTTTGGGATGGTGTGTGGGTTTTGTTTATTTTTTTCTTCAGGGAACTTTTGGAATGCTGCATTTTTTGACAAGGAGACATCGTACCTCCACTTTCCTACTTTCCACGGAGAGCTGAGCGCAGACATCTCCTTCCTGTTTAAAACCATGGCCTCCTCCGGTGTGTTTCTGGAAAACCTCGGCATCAAAGACTT
The DNA here is from genome assembly GCF_007364275.1 of Archocentrus centrarchus. Lineage (NCBI taxonomy): Eukaryota > Metazoa > Chordata > Actinopteri > Cichliformes > Cichlidae > Archocentrus > Archocentrus centrarchus. The sequence continues at coordinate 28,520,323 of NC_044362.1, read as the reverse complement.
CATCCGGATCGAACTGAGCTGTGAGTAAGAGCTGGAGGATAAACACGGGCTCCAAATCAAACACAGATCAAAGGAATGCGGCCGTCTCTTTCAGCGTATGACAGCAAGAGTATTTGTTTAACTAACGATGTATTTCTGTGCCATGTATGGTAGTGTGCGGCTCTTCAAATCTTTTATTTCTATTTATGGATCTTACCAAATGCTCATATCCTTGCAACTTTTTCTTGTATTAGAAGTGAAGTGTTTGAACTTGTTCTGGGGGTCCTACAGTAGAGGGTGGAAACAGTGAACTCTTCATTTTTGTTCAGTGTTTTCATAGACAGCCTGATTTCTTTCTGTTCTGCTTTTGTGTTTCCAGTATTTCATTAAACTTTAGGCTGCATTGTTTATTTTCTAATAAATTTTCTTCCCCCACAGGCAGCAGTTGAATGCATTTCACAGTCATACACCTACACTGATGATATATGCCGACCCACAGCACGACATTCGCCACACAACATAAATGTGAATAAGACTAAACCCATAAAAGGGAACTCATAATTACTGCTGCAATTTTTTTTTTTTTTTTTGCACCCTTGCTTTTAATTTTACAGTTGTTTTATGAACTCTCAGGGGCATTTTCACCCTCACCCTCCATTAATTCTTGTCTCTTATGTAAAGCACACATTAAGGGTCACCACTGTTGGCCATTTAGATTATGGCAGTAATAACCAGTACAGTGTGATTTACTTTATGGATGCCATGGAATTGTTCCTTAGTGTTGGATGTATGCTTACTGCCTACCACAGATTGTGCACTTTGGAATAGCCATATTACCCAGCGAGGTGGTGTTGTCCATATATGGTTATGGCAGTCAGTGCAGGAAGCATACAGCAATGGTGTGATCAGCTGTTAGTCATCTAAGGCTGCCTTTTGAAGCTTTTTAACCTCATGTTTAGACTTTGTTGTCTTCATGTGTTGCATTTTGGAGGAAGCTGTATAAGAAATAGAATTTAAGAGACACACACAGAGAAATCTCATACAGGGAAGCTAACCAGCAGCGTCTCTCCTCGGGGAAATCACTGTCAGTGTGGTTGCTCCAGCTCTGAATACTGTTGCTCGGTCTCCAGCTGCCACGGATCACCCTGTTACACTGTAGTTGGGGCCAGAGAACAATTTCTAAATGAGGTTACTGCAGGATGCTGCGACACTGCTTCATCTTGCTGTTGTGCTTCCATTGTGATACATCCTCACCTTCCACCAGTAAAGCATGAAGGATGGTAGCTTGCTTTGCCTGCGTTTTCCTAAGTCATTCTCTTTTTGTTAGAGAGAACAAAGAGAACAGAGCAGACTAGTTGCAGAATCTGATCCAAGATGGCGCCGCGAATGGATGCCCTGGTACTTCGGTGCGCTCTGTTTTGTTTGTTTTTATCTCTGTATATTTGCAATTTGTATACTTGTATATTGTCTTATAGTTTTTATACTTATTTGTTTTTTTTTCTGTAAGCACGAAGTACCGCAGCAATTTCCTAATGCTGTGAACCTGTTCACCCATATGGCAATAAAAACCTTCTGATTCTGATTCTGATTCTAAATTCCGGCATTGAGCACTGAGAAGCTGCCGGTGGTGCTGAAGCAGGGCTGCAGCAGCATGGCTTTGGTGCTGGCCCTGAGTCATGATGCTGGATCTCTGAGGAAAACTCTGCTAAGGCCAGAAGAGGGAAAAAAAAATACTCAGATCCTCATTAAAACCAACGAATTTGCTTTGTAAAAACAACCATTACTAGTACAGGTCATGCATTTAAAATGTGACCACTTTTTGACTTGAAGGTTTGTGCTTGGTTTCATTTTACTTTACATTTAATTTTTTTTATAAACAATACCTGTTTGCATACTATAAGTGCTGTAGTGGAAATGTCCCTTTTATATGTAAGTTTATAATTCATAGAAGAAGGAATGTGATGAATCTGATTAACTTCATGATATTCATGCAGCATGAAGAGAAAAACATGTGGGTGGTAATCTGAAAAAGTATGTACCACAACTGAACAGTAAGTTGTGGTATATACCCAGTATTTCACCACCACCCCCACCCCCCCGCGTGACCCTGAATAGAATAAGCAGAAGGAAATGGATGCATGGATGGATGAAAGTGTCTGAAGTGTCATTTCCCATAGTACCTGTGTCATTTGGCTTCATGCTTAGGCTCATTAGCCCTATTTCAATATAAGTATTACCAGAAGATTTCATGTCATTTAGTGATTACACCTCCATGACTGTCTTTTATGCTCCTCTGCATTTTATTCAAAATTTCTGACATCTGTTGTTGCCAACTACAGGCCTAACAATATTAATAGTTTGCTACATATTAACTTTTGAGCCTGTTGAAAATCAATAATCATGTAATTCGCACTGGATATATATATATATATATATATATATATATATATATATATTTTTTTTTTTTTTTTTTTTTTTTTTTAACTCTGGTAATCTGTAATAGTTGTGAAGGTCTTAACACCATGCAAAACTATGTTCATTATTCATGGAGGTTTCCAGATCCCAGAGTGAATGCAGTAATTGTCTTGCTGGAGAACATCTCAAGTTTCTTGCAGAGTGCCTCAGTTTTCCACCCCCTAGAATGTCCTTTGCTGCAGTCCTTTTACTGTAACAAGCACTCCAGACTCTGCTGCGGGAAGATATCCACCTCTGGTTGTTTCAGTCCTAAAAAAAAAAAAAAATAACGAGGTGCCCTGATGTGAAAACCAAACAAAGACTACAAAAATCAGAATACCTAAAAAAAATGTGTTAAAGCTTACTTGCATGATCAGCCACACCAATAAAACTACTGACAGGTGACGTGAATTACTTTGATCAACGTGATTAATGCAATATTTTGCTGGGACACTATGAGTCCTGGTATGACTTTGACACCTGTTCAGGTCATTATTTAAAAATATCAGTGGCAGAACTTAAGTCGAAGAAGCGCAGTGGAAAATCTGCAAATGCCTGACTCGCTTTAATGATCCTGTGAAGTTTCTCGTTTAACTGTGTGTGTTTCTGTTCAAGATGCTCTAAGCAATCAGACTTTCTTCTATGTATTCAGTACACAACCTGAATTTGATTTCTCTTGTTTGTTATCCTATGAGAAGTGTTCCCAGTTTGCTTCCTTAGCAGCTTTGTTGGCTTCGATGTTTGTTGTTTTGTTGTGAGGGAGTAATTAAACTTCATTCCGTAGAGCTCTGCATCCCCGATGTCTTCTTGTTTTGTCTCCAGACACTTGAGTCAAACCTGCTTGTTAAAACTCCCGTTTCTATTCCCACTCTTGCCATTGGCAGGTTTCAAACCGACTGTTGGAGCTGTGTGGAAACATGCAGCTATGAGTGAGGATTGATTATAGCTGCGCTTGGCAAGAAACACCTGTCTTGTCAAATTAAATAGAGGTTTCAACAAAGCTGTACAATTCTCATTAATTGAGATGTAGTGAATGTGCATTGCTTGCATAAATTAAATGCTGATGTTGGGTCTGCCACTTTCTGTCTTCACAAGGAGCGGCGACTGAAGACTTCAGGGTTTTCTCGACAGCAGCAGCGATGAATAGGCATTGTTTCAAACAAAAGTTGGACTCATTATTTTCAAACTTTTGTGTCTTTAAGTTTCTAAACTGGAAGATTTTTTTTTTTTTTTGCACTAGGCATTATTGTACCGCTACAGTTAAAGCACTGCATGGTCACAATGATTTACTTTGATTATTAAAATCTATTTTTTGACAGTGCCAGACAGCAGAATAACTTAATAAGATGTCTGATTAAACGGTCTTCCATGACGAGATATCAATTTTCATACTTCCCCTCACTGTTTACTCTATCATCTACATTATTTACCCTTTGCCACTCACGCTGTCCATTTTCCTTTTTCAGCCTCCACTCAGGTGGTTTTCTCCTTTGATGTTGGTAACGGCCCGCTGGAGGTTCGCGTGGAGTCGAGCGTCCCGCTGAATGACAACCGGTGGCATCGAGTCCGAGCCGAGCGAAACGTGAAGGAGGCGTCGCTTCAGCTGGATGAACTTCCTGTCGCCACGCAGGAGGCGCCTGCGGACGGACACTTCCACCTGCAGCTCAACAGCCAGCTGTTCATAGGTGAGCAGCGATGTTTTTGATATTCAGAATAAAATGTCCTCGAGGTAAAAATATGTTATATATTTTGCAGATTCATACTCTCCATGTATAAACATGACTCATTCTTTGTCATGTTCTGGTTGATTCAAGGCCATTTCTTCTGGTTTGAAATCAGCCTCGATCTCCATCTCTGTGGGGAACTGACTTCCAGACACACTTGTCTCATTTTTGGGATCTCAGTGTTCTCTGCAAATGTCAGCTTCATAAAATGAAAGAAGAACTTTTAGTCACATTAGTCTTTTTTGTGCATCTTTCTGCAGTCTAACACATTGTTTCTTTCTGAGGTTCCCATCAGACAAGATTCTATAAAACATTAACGAGTACGCTGCTTGTTTATTGAGGCATTTGGTACAGAACAGTTTATTCAGGAACCATCTGGATCCAGTCGTTTGAATCAGAGAGTACGCTGCTATCAGATGTTTCAGGTCATGCTTATTTACCATGTATCACAGACAAGGCGAAGAACAGACAATGAAAAATAAAGAATTAAAGAGCACCCTAATTAAAAAGTGAATATTGTTTATGTTTACAGCTGTGATTTCTCACTTAAACCCACAAAAAAGTCTGATAAATATGTTGAATGAATCATAAACATTTAAAAAACTGAAATCTAAATGGTTTCCTCTCAGTCTTCTGCTTCACTGCCATGACACATTACTGCAGAAATCTTTATTAGAGAAGTATCAAACTTGGCCTGTGTGTCAAATCAGCTGCATGATTGATGATTTACAAGCAGACTTGTTAACAAATTTTAAAAAATGTAATAGATTGATCAATACTCAATACAGTCAATATGCAGGACAGTAAGCATTTTCTTTATGTAGGATGTTAAACATTGTGCAGCAGTAACTTAATCTGCTGCTGTTGCTGAAACCCGTGTCTGTTCAGCTGTATTGGATATAAAAGGTGCAGCATGTGCACATTTATTCTTTGGGTCTTCTGCTGCCTCTTCATTCACAGAGCTACAGCATAAACCAGTGACATCTAACAGACAGTATAATTAGGAGGCCGGATCTCCTCAAACGTGTTGGAAAAGGAACACTAACAAAGTGCTAAAGTGTTATTGGCTAAATGCCCTCTCTGTTGAGTTCCGGTGTGCTGAGACAATGGTTTTTGACCACTGAATAAGCGTGCATCAAGGAGCAGTGCTGTAATATAGAGTGTGGTGCAGATGTTCTTAATAAACTACTTAATCATGTAAATCAACAAAAAGCTTTAACTTCAAACTTCATCAGTACTTCAGCCCTGTTTATCTCAACTTCATCACTTCATTCCATTGAAATTCTCTGTTTGACCTCTGAGTCTGTTTGTAGTTCTGCAGGGACAAAAGAAAAAATGAAAATCCATTGTGTATTATCAGGTTTTATCATTCTGTAAATATTATGCATGTCACTTCATATCAGAAAATGCACACTGGAAGGAAAACAAACTACCAAACACTGATGAGATTGGATGAAGGTGGCAGCTGCAGCGGCAGGGAGATTGAGGTGAATATTGATTTGCTCAGTGTGCTTAGCCGATAATCTACTCTGAATAGCCAGCAGGTCGCCACCAGCAGCCTAAAACCATGTATGTTTACCTCTAAATTCTCGGCAAAGTACACTGCACTAAGTATGAAGGATTTGAGTGTTTGAATGAAAACATGTCGGTGTCATTTTACAGGGTGATTTGATTTTTAGTACCAGTCAAAAGTTTGGACACACTCACCCGTTCATGAGCTCAGCAAATATGCAGTCATAAGCCACAGCACTGCTGTACCCGCTAGTGTACAGCTTTTTAATAACTTATAATCATAATCCTGCCTTTGACAAGTTCCTATAAAATGTCTTTAGTTTTGTTTAGATTTATAATCCTTTTATGCCTTTTTAATAAATCAGGTCTTATCAGGTGCACTGCACAGATGTATTAGCCCATGTACTTAACTATGATTTAATAAGGCACAGAGGTGTCTTCTTTAAATTCATAAACCATAATTCCATGAACAGTGCCTTCATGAGCCTTAATTATTCCTTACACTGCTTTATAAGGCAGCAAATTGCATTGTTTCGATTAATAACCCATGTTATTGCCTCCCGTCAGCCATAGGATTGCTTTTCCATTTTTCTTTATTGCCATTTGTTGGTGTAAAATAGTTGGACGCAGCAGTTTCAACTGAAAGATTTTTGCATTCATTGAAAGCAGCATTTCACATTACTTGTTGCATTGCCTGGTTTGAATAGATAAGCTATAGTTTATTGGCGCCCTGCGTCCATAAATTTGTGTTTTGCTTCCTGTGAGTGGTGCCATGAGACACAGGAACTGTATTTCCATTTTGTTTAATAGAAAAATTAGTGTAGCTCAGTTTGATTTGCTGAAATGTTACCCCAGAACTAAATCATCTTTGTTAATCTGATTATACTTCAGATGACTTTTGTGTTGGCTTCCACCCTTTCATTTCTCTTTCAATAAAATTTTCTCTTCCATGGCTTATATCTGATATCTGATACTCCCCAGGAAATATATGTTAGGCAGTATCTGTGTGTTTTCTCACTGTCGACGCACAGATGAAGTATTTTAGTAAATTATTTCAAGTAACTGTCACTTTGAAAAGCTTTTAGGGGAAATTTACCTCTGCACTCGTGTTGCTTTTGTGATGCCTGCCCATTTCAGCCGTATACAGTTTGTGGCTTACATCAGAGGAGAGAGGGCAGTCTAGCAGAGCTCTGATTTATTGGTGTGAAAAGCTCCCGTCGCTAAACAATAGGAAGCTGTCAGCTTTGAACACGCAGAGCAAAGCTTTGCCTCATCTCTGCTCTGAGGACAATAACGATCAAATCCTGATCTTTGCAGAAACAGGAGTTTGTCAGGTTTGAACTCTGGCTGTGCCATCGCATTTGAAAGGATAGGGTGCGTGTTTGCAAAAGTGGGCATGCATTTTTGATTTTCTTCCACTGTTTGTGTGCAAGTAAGGTAAGTGTAAAAAATGAGCAAAGTAAAATGTAGTACAGGGAAGAAAATCTGCCTTCCTGCTCCCCAACCTACACATACAGACACCAAACCAGACACCCTTTCAGACAGCAATTCATCAAGGCTGCCAAACACATAGTCAGGAGGTGGAAGGATGTTATATAGACAGACTGATGAAAGTTATACCTTTAAATCAGCCAGCTTGTTGCCTCATTGTGTTTTCATCATTGTGTCATTTCATAAAAATAGTGTTGACAGTTTGAAGCCTCTGGGGAGGCAAAGGTGACATGTGGATCTGCTGCAGATGACAGGAGGAGGAGAAATAAAAACACGGAAAGAAATAGAACATACAGGCTTGTCAGCACACTTAGAATAAAACAAAGCCTGCGACAAAGAAGACAGACACAGGAATCGTTGCATCATTGTTCTGGGGGGAGCATGCTCTGTCGTTGATTACTCGTGATATTAGCAATATAAGCATTTCAACCCCTCTGGGAGAGATCTCTGCACAGAAAAGTGGAAAGTGATGATAATGCCATTTAACTTTTATGTCAACAGGAGGCACAGCATCCAGGCAGAAAGGCTTCCGGGGCTGTATCCGCTCTCTTCAGCTGAACGGTGTCACTCTGGACCTGGAGGAGAGGGCAAAGATCACACCGGGGGTTCAGCCCGGTTGCCCAGGTCACTGCAGCAGCTACGGCTCGCTCTGCCAGAACCAGGGACGCTGTGTGGAGAGAGCTAACGGCTTCCACTGTGACTGCGGCCTGTCACCGCACACTGGAGTCTTCTGCCAAACAGGTAAACACACAGTGAATCGTGTCATACTTTATAAATGTCTGTATGCTGTAAAGAAGAATCTCCTTGTTACAGACTCTTCAACTGTAACAATTGTTCTCAATCGATTATTTTATTTGCAGCCTAATTAAATAAGTACAAAGAATAAGTGGTAGAAATTTTTGTGGAGTGGAAGACAGAAAATCTGCTTTATAGATACAAAGGAGCCGAATGCCACACTGCAGTGATTTGGTAGGAACAGGACAGGCTGGACTGGCTTACATGGTGTAAACTGGAGAAATGAGGTACTGATATATTTCGCTTTTACAGAGGTTCTGTTGTGTTAAAACATTTGAAGGTTTTGAAAGACAGTCTCATTTCTGTCTCAGCAAAACTCAACAGGAAACTTATTTTTTTTAATCAGTCACAGCCATAAAACAGACGACAGCGACAGGAAGAGTTCGCATTCTGTCTGCACAGAGTGTCTGTCTTTGAAAAGCTGAAGCCATTAAAAGGTCGTGTTTTTGTCATATTTTCTTTTGACTTGAACAACATTAATGGGTCCACCTGCTCTGATGTCTCTATAGGAGACCTTTTACAAACACTTTACAACATGCTGCACAGAGCCACTTAATGTGTCTGTCCTCTTTCCTCAGCTTTACATTTAATTTCATAAGCTCTTATGTCTCACAAGCCAAGGTTAGAGCTGTGGTTATGTGTCGGCTCGTTGTTGCTGCTGGAGGAGACCGAGTCCTTCAGCCTGAGGATCAACTCTGTGTTCACATCCCTGTGAAGTCGGTTGGAACATGCAGACACTAGAGTATTTATTTATTTATTTTTGTAAATTGAACTTTAATAGGAGAAATGATCATAATAATAAAACTCAAAAGGATGGCTATACTAATAAAATAAATAGAAGTCATAAATATTCAGAGCCTCTGAGTGGATGTTTAAAGAGTAATCGTCTACATTAATCTGTATTAAAAGAATCTTTTTCCACACTTAACACTCGTTAAAGGGTAGTTAGCTACATTTGTAACATCATGAGACTATTTGTTTGATATAAATTCACTGCATTAATGATGCGTCTTCACATTGAACTTAATGTCTGGGTTCAAACATTTCATTGAGTTCAGCAGGTTAGGACTCTCTACCCTGCTTTTATTCCAGCTGCTGCCTTTCTCTGCATCTGCTTCAGCCTGTTGATGTACCACAAGTGTGGTTCACTGCTTTAATTTATTTTGGAAATAGTATTGATACAACTGTGTTTAAAACTGCAGGGAAACTTGGAGCCAAAGTTTTTAAACACTTTATGTAATTAGTATTTGTTTTACTTCTTGTGCTGCTACTTTGTATTTTGAGAACATTCTTGTGGTCTTATGAAATTTATTTTGGCTGTGTGAAATTATTTAAAAGCTGTAAAAGTATCTTATAGAGCTAAAATAATCTGCAGCAAATTAATATTGAAACAGAGAAGTAAACAGCGAAAGTCCAGTGAGGTGCCCATGTACACATTCACATGTACAGTGCTGTGCAAAAGTCTTGAGCCACCCCTCATTTCTTTATAATTTTTGCTTAGCAAAGTCCCACTTTTAAATTGTATCTTTCTTTGGTTGAATCTATGAAAAATGCAAAAGGAATAAAAGGTATTTTTTTCACCAACAAGCTAAAAACTTGGCATATCTCACCATGGGGGTGGATGGGGTTGCAGGTTGTCCTTAAAAACATTTGAAGAAACTGGACAAATGAAGGACAAAAGAAGATGTGGCAGACCGTCAAAAAAACAAAAACTATCTACAGCAGATGAACAGAATCTGAAAGTCATTTCCTTCCTTAAGAAATAGGGGGAAAAAAATTTAATTCTCACACAGCACCTGAGAGATGCATCTGGCCTTCAGCTGATCCATCCACTGTTCACCAAAACCTCATCAGAAGGTTTTGATGGAAGGGTGGCTGTCAAGAAGCCATTCTTAAGGCAGGGAAACAGGCTGAGGTATGCCAAATTACTGAAGTTGTACACTGAAAATCAGTGGCAACAAGTCTTGTAGAGTGATATATCCACACCTTTTTCTTTTTTTTCAAATTATTCTAATTGTTATATTACTCTTAGATTTATGAGGGGTTTTTTCCCCCTAGTCTCTCTTCTGTATTTTCTGCTTTGCTGATCAGAGATGATGGGTGATCTTGTTCCTCCACCTTTTGGAGGGAGATGGCAATGTCAAGCAGGCAGATATCATCAAGATTCCTTTCCCTTTTTTCCAGAGGTGTCAGCCAGCTTCAAGTCAGGAACATCTGTCAGCTACACCTTCAAGGAGCCCTATGAGCTGAGCAGGAACAGCAGCACTCTGCCATCCTCCATCTACTCCGACCTGACGCTCAGAGGAGAGAACGTCTCCCTGAGCTTCAGGACGAACCAGAGTCCAGCTCTGCTTCTCTATGTCAGCTCCTACTACAGAGAATACCTGGCCATTCTCATCAATAAGCATGGTGAGGAGGACACCAGACTTTCTAAATTACACAGTGGGGAAAGAAAAAAAAAAAAGTGATTTTTCAAAGGGTTTTTTTTTTTGTTTTTTTTTTACACCTGATGACAAATTTAAGGGTAAGGGTACCTTGCATTTCATTTCTCCTTCCATTTGTTCTCCTCCATGTCTTTTTCATCTCCTGTTAGGTCTGCTTTCCTCCGGGTCCTTCAGACCAGAGGTTGTTATTTATGAGACTCTTCCTTGTTTGCCTCTTGCTCCTTTCACCCTCCGAACATCTTTTTCCAATTCATTCTGTCTTGTTAATGATCTGAACTTTTCCTTAGATCCTTAAATTTCACTTCTTCACAACACTTTCAAACCTAAAACAAAAAAATAGTGTGGGAGAAATAGTCAAAAAAGAAAGGCTTTCATAATTCTCCTCACCTCTTACACTCATTCTTTCCAGATATCAAGCTCTACCCTCTCCTGCTTCTTCTCCTCTCTCTGTTCCTCCTCCTCTGCAGCTTTACAAGATAACAGAATCTGTCAGATCTTTCCTCTCTCTGGATCCCCCGTCCCCATCACCCTCTACTGCCTTTTAATCCATCCAGCTGGACTGGCTATTATGTTTTGTGTTTGAAGAAGTGCTGCAGGAATAAGAATTTAGGTGGCAAGTCAGCGTGTTTCTGAATAAAACGGCTGAACACTCACTAAAATTTTGTGTCAAATAATCATGTCGTGGCTTGTGAGAGTTGCAACAGAGGCACTTTGAATTTGGAATGGCATTTTTCAGCATTCAGTAGTCTAATAAAATTGGCACTTTGTTGCTAGATTAGCTGTAAATGGATTTTTTTCTGGTGCTAATGCTCTGCTGTCTATCGGCTTCCTCTGAGTTATTCCAGCCTCGTCCTGACCGTGGAGTCGACAGGTAAATGTGCTTAAAAGTGTCTAGTGAAATCCTTAAGAGCTTTCTCTTGTTCCACTTATTTCTTTTGGCCCTTTGCTACACTTAAACCTTCTTCAGCCAAAACACAGATATTCATTGTTAATCACTTAAGTCTTGCTTTCAAGAATTTATGCATAAACCGTGTTATCAGAAACAGTAGCTCAGTGAATGAGCTTTAATGCATCGAGTAATTATTCCTTTTTGGTAAACACACCTAATTAAAAGGTGAATCAAAATCATGAAATGTTTCTTAAGGGATTATTTATAATTGAAAAATATTATACCGATAATATGCATACGTTTGAAGGACAATGTATAATTTCATATCCTTCGTTTTAATCTTCAAAGCCCAAAGAAATAGCGTTGCTTTCCATAAATCCGCTCCTAATGCTCTGTATATTAAGAAAATTAATTAGATTTGGAGTTTTGTTATTGACAGGGAATTACCTCTTAATCCTCTTAAAATGGAAAGCTTTATTAACTCAGTGATGAAGCTGAAAGATGAGAATCTAAGGTTACAAAAAAAACATTCTTAAGAAAAGTAAAGGTTGTATAAGAAGACATGGATGTTTTCATCAATCAAAAAAAAAAAAAGTTTAATGTGGGAAAACTGTGTGTTTGTGTGCTGAAGATAAGCTGGAGGTGAGATACAAGCTGGACAGCAACAGAGATGCTGAAGTGCTGAGGAGCAAAGTGAGGAGCCTGGCCAATGGACAGCTGCACACTGTTACCATCAGGAGGCTGACAGAGTCTGTGTCTGTGCAGGTAAAAAAAAACACACATTTAAAACATATAGTTTAGCTCACGTACAGTATGCAGCATACAATATAATACGTGACATAACTTCAAAAGCAGGGATTCTGCACGAGCGAGCACAGACTTGCGTGTGAGACGAGATGCTTCTCACTAACGATGCTGCCCATTCGCCTTTGGCAGCTCTGAAGTGACAGCACAGGGTAATCTCTTTTTAGCCATTTCAAAATAAAAGTTTTTTTTTTCCACCACCAGATGGAGACAAAACGTAATATGATCTGATTATTTTATTATTATTAGATTATTTTAAAGATTATCTAAATGTTTTACAGTTCCTGCCTGAACATCTGTTGTTTTAGATCTGCCATTGTGCTCTCGTTGTCAGTCAGTACTGTTTACTAAAACCCATCTTTCTTAAACCTGCTGTTTTTTGTGGTCCATAGACTTCCATAGAAATGTAAATGTGCTCCCTCTTGCAGCCTCAAACACGTATTTATGTTGGTTTTAATTCAGCTTCAAGGTGAAGACCCCAAAAACAAATAAACAAAGAGTCTTCTTCTGAAGACTTCCATCTGTATGCTGTTTCAAATGTGGCGCACAGCTTTTATTTGTCACCGACACAATGACCTTTAAGCATTGACACCTGAGGTTCCCTTCTTGTTGTAGTCTGGTTAACTTTAATAACACAGCTGTACAAAGGCTCCTTCCTTTACTTCCTTCACCATTAATCAAAACATGCAGAATAATCCTGAAACCGCTGACCTTAAATGAATAATATTGCAGTTTCCCCACAAACACAAGACACATTTGGTGATTTAAAATGATTTGTGTCCCCACCTCTGCCGGTTCTCAGTTGTCTTTTAATGAACTTCTTTTCAGTTCAATCCAGTCACATCATATCGTTTCAGCAAGGCTCACAACATTTCCAAATGGGAAGAAATGACCGCTGTGTTAACTTAGTTGGAGGACTTGTAATGAAGCTGCAGTTATTACTGCAGAGCTGTGGAGGGGTGGCAGGAATTAACCGCACACTAAAACAGCTGCAGATGAAATATGGATTGTCTTCAAAATATCTGAATCTCATGAGCGTTAACATCTTGTTAACAAGAGCCTCAGATGATAGATGAGGTAAACTTAATCTAACTGGGAGTCAGCAGCCTGAATGTCTCTATAATTATCAACACTCTGAGATGAAATATAAGGTGACCTCGTCTTGATGCAGTTTGTCAAGACTCCAGTGAAATATGAGTCGCATCTCATCTTACCAGTTTCCATCAGCTTGAATCATTACATTGTTACAACATGCTTCGGGAACATCAGGTGACCTTCATCGATTGTCACCCAGCTGTTTCCTGATGGCCAGCAGCATACACTCTCCAAAGTGGTCTCACAGTTGAACACCATCATATCTTCTCCCCTGAGCAGATGAAAAATGAATCACTAAATCTCCCTGGGCTACTAATACATCATGCCCGCTCTTTCTGTGCTCTTATCAGAGGGGCCAGTGTTTAGTTTCCTTCAGGTTTACTGACTCACTCCATTAGATCTTTAAAATAATATATCAAAGTTTTTCAGAGACAGCAACATAAAGTTCTGGACTTATCATTGTTCCTTGTTTTTTACACACTGCACCTAATTGAGACAGCAAAGGAGAATTTCCTGTTAAACAGAAACAATTCAGGTTATAATATGTGAAAACCTGTTGTTAAAGCTATATGAGCTTACCTTATTTTTATATTAGCAGAACAAGCAAATGTGTTAGTAAAGTACACTATATTGCCAAAAGTATTTGCTTGTCTGCCTTCAGGTGGATATGAACTTTAGTGACATCCCATTCTTAATCCACAGGGTTTAATATAATGTCAGCCCACCCTTTGCAGCTAAAACAGTTTCAACTCTTGTGAGAAGGCTTTCCACAGGTTTAGGAGTGTTTATGGGAATTTTTGACCATTCTTCCATTTGTGAGGTCAGACACTGATGTTGGATAAGAAGGCCTGGTTCACAGTCTCTGCTCTAATTCATCCCAAAGGTGTTCCGTCGGGTTGAGGTCAGGACTGTGCAGGCCAGTCAAATTCTTCCACACCAAACTGGCTCATCTGTGTCTTTATGGACCTGCTTTTTGCACTGGTGTGCAGTCATGTTGGAGCAGGAAGGGGCCATCCCCAAACTGTTCCCACAAAGTTGGGAGCATGAAATTGTCCAAAATGTCTTGGTACGCTGAAGCTTTAAGAGTTCCTTTTACTGGAACTGAGGGGCCGAGCCCAACTCCTGGAGAACAACCTCACACCATAATCTACACTTGGGTCAGTGCAGACAGAGAAGTACCTTTCTCCTGGCAATTACCAAACCCAGACTCATCCATTGGATTGCCAGACAGAGAAGCGTGATTCATCACTCCAGAAACACGTCTCCACTGCTCTAGGGTCCAGTAGCAGCGTGCTTTACACTACACCACTGCACTTGGCACTTTGCACTTGGTGGTGGAAGGCTTGAATACAGCTGCTCAGCCATGTAAACCCACTGAAATTCCATTGAAGCTCTCTGCACACTGTTCTTGAGCTAATCCTCTGCATTAAGTTTGGAGGTCTGTAGCTACTGGCTCTGCAGAAAGTCTAAGCAAAGTTGCCCAGTCCTCTGTCTCCCCACCTGCCTCCTTCAGCACTTTTGGGGGAACACCAGGGATAGGTGTCTTGGGTCTGTCCTGGAGCCTCCTCTTAGTAGGACATGCCTGAATACTTTTTCCATTCCTGCTAATAAATCTTGTAAATACACCCCGCGGGTCCTTTAAGGTAGCGAAGATTAACGGTATGACTTCAAGTAAATGTTACTTCAAACAGCCGATGCCTTATTAAAGTAATCATCATTTATAACTCAGACCTACAAAAGTATGTTTTTTTTTAATGGAAACTTGTGATTTTGGTTAGGTTTTCCTTTTCACAGACACACAGTGAGATACTCTCTGTGGAGCAGCCCTAATTAAAATAATCTCCAGTGGAGAATTTCACTCTGGATGACTGTTTTTCACTGCAAGTTTGGACTGTATTTCTCACTTTGAGCTGGTGAGATAAAGGGAAAGCTGAACAGTTAAAAAAAAAAAAAGTCAAATTTGAAAGGAATGGAGCTCCAGATTCAGATCGCCACAGACTGAAAAAGTAATGACTGGCATGAAAGTAAAACTCACTGAGAATTTTAATTTGATCTTATTCCACTTCCAGCTGTTTATTCCCAAGTTGATGCACTTTCAACTTTCAGTTATCTTATTCTTCTAGTATTTCAAAAACTTTCCTTTTATTAATTTATCATCAGTTTGTGTCCAAATGTCTTAATTTGTGTTTTTTTGGTACTTTTGTTGCCTTTAATTTACCATTTATTGTATTATATTTTACAAATTTAAGACTGAACGAATGTCCATTTCTTATAGTTTAACCGGCACTGATGAAATATATTTTTGTGTTCGTTTTCAGATTGATCAAAATGCCAGAGAGCACTTCAACCTGACGTCTGATGGGGAATTTAATGCCATCAAGTCACTGGTGTTGGGCAGAGTGCACGGTGAGTAAGGAGAAGCACTCAGATTCACACTCATTTGATAACAGCTCTTAAATATTTGCTGTCTGGCTCTCAGCATGAGCCTGGCGTGGAACCAGAGCTGTTAGCAGGATATTTTCGTTAGAGTGATGAGTGCTTCGTAATGTTGAGTCAAGATGTAAATAAAAGGTATTTTTAAGTAGGTTTTTTGTGTTTACATGAACTTAATTCTTTTTTGTGGTTGAGTTGAAGACTCTGCAGCCTTTAAAATGAAAAAGATTTTCATTCCTAAGAGGAAGAAAGGAACATTTCTAAAGGAATGTCATGTTATCTGCAAATATGATACTACGTATTCATACAAAAAATATTTTTGGATAGTTGTAACCAATCTCATTGTGCATTCTGTATAATGACGATAAGGGCATTCTATTCTACTATTCTAATTTATTTTATTTAAACCTAATTTATTTTATTTAAACCTTAAGAACAATTTCTTATTTACAACTGTGGCCTGGGAATAGGGCTGGATTTAATCTGTCTGGATAAATCTGAACTGTATCATGCAAAGAACTGGCATGGATGCACATTAGTTATTAGTCTTCATAAATTGAGCCATCCATCCATTTTCTGCCACTTTTCCGGGCCCAGGTCGTAGAGGCAGCAGTTTAAGCAGAGAAGCCCAGACCCCTCCCACTCCCCAGCCACTTCCTCCAGCTCATCCAGGAGAACACTGAAGTGTTCCCAGACCAGCCAAAAGACTTAACCTCCCCAGTGTGTCCTAGGCCTGCCCCATGGGCCTCCTCCCCATAGGACATGCCTGGAACACCTCGACCAGGAGGCATCCTAATTAGAAGTCTGAACCAAACTTCTTTTGATGTGGAGAAGTAGCGGCTCTACTCTGGGTCCCTCTCGAATAAGCCGGCTGTCTTTTTTTTTTTTTTTTTTTTGCAAAAGCAACTAGCAAAGTGAACCTCCCTGGAAGTCTCATTCTAACTACTTGAATATGCCTCTTACACATAGCCTTTAAATAGGAAGCAGCTGTGTTTTGCCAGTTCTTCAGTGCATTGCTTCTTCCAGTTCCACTATAGTCCTGGACAGAGACCTGAAACAGTGATGGGATGAGATTACAGTTACAATAAAAAAAAGACAGTAATTCCTCCCTCAGTGGCTCTATCAAAGATGGACTGAGAATATAAGCTGTGAATAAGAGGCTGAGCGACCACAGGCTGCAGTAAGAGAAATAAAAGAAAAATCATCTTTACATACCATGTTCCAGAGGAGGCCATCAGTACTCTTTTAAGATATATCATGAAAGAAAATTATCAATTTTGCAAATATAAACTGGTGTTGAAAGGAACCACTTTGGTGGGATATAAGTAGTGAGTGTGAACTTACATGCTCATTTATGTGATGCAGTTTACTTAGTTTTTGTGTTGGCCCTTAACCAATCTCAGAAAACCTTAACTGGATTCCACACAAGAACGTTGCCTGAATCTTCCTGTGCAGTGACATTGTGATCAGTTATAACAATTACATTTAAGAAACAGGTGATGTAAAGCACCAGTACTGTGTATTGTAATATACTCTAGTACAGCACACCATGTTTTAAGCCTGTCATGCCAGCATGTTACCCCTCTGTCAAACTAGAGGAGGCAGCGATTCAGATCAGGATCAGGAAAACATAAGGAAAGTGGATTTTCTGTCACTGTCCTCCAACCCTGACATCCATCAGCCTAACTAATGGACCCGGAAGGAATACAGAAAGACAAACTCGGGGAGAGAGGGGATGTAGTGAAGAGTGTCAGCTGAGAGGGGCTTACAGGCTGCAGAAGTGTCTCCTGCTGCTCTCATCAACATGCAGATGTGTGCTGGTAAAACCGCAGTCACCTCTCAGTCATCTGAACAGATACTGATGCAGCTGCTTCCAGCATTAATGTGGGCTTTCACAGCTGCTGTTTACACTGCTGTGAAGGAGCAGAGGTGAATGATGGAGGGATTTAAGTCAATAAAATGAACAGAGATGGAGAGAGTCTCATAACGTGACGGGTGCAGACTGAAAGCAGAATAACTGACTGTCTGCTGTAATGGAGGTGAGTGGGTGGATGCTGATGAGCATTTTGCTTCATATAAAAGATGAACATACCCACCTATTGATTTGTAGAGATCAGTTTTGATGCTTTAACTTTCGATTCTTGGTAATCATGTACATTGTAAACTGAATTTCAGAATTTACAGCAAAAAGCAGCATTTACTGCTGTGACCAAATCCCAGAATTACAGCAAAGTCCAAAAAGGAGATCAAACAGTGCCAGATACAAGGGCGGCCAAAACATTAGGCCATTAAACCAGGACTACAACAGAGCAAAAAAAAAAAAAGAGAGCGACAAATATCTAAACTATAAACACTGGAATAACGAGAAATCTCAACAAACTCAAACTACTGTACAATAAAAACTAAGTATTGTAGCCTTAAATTTGACCAATCACAGGGATCGTGACATATGGCTATCCCCACCTTTGTTTTTCAGAGCGAGAAGTCACTGTGAGAGGGTGAAGTTAGCTTAGCTTAGTAGCATGCATCCATGGAGAGACTTACAGACATACAAAGACAATATTAGAGTTTAACTCACCAGAACTGGTGCTGACTTCTTAGATGGGCTCTTGGTACCACCAATTAACCACTTAGCAAAGCATAATATTAGTCAGATACTTGCATTAAAAATGCAGCAAACAGTTTTAAAAAGTTGAGAAGTCCAGTTAAGTGACTTGAATAAGTGGAGGAGAAGCCAAACAGGCATCTACTTATCCAGCTGTCAAAGTGGCTGCTTTAAGTTTTAAAAAATGTAATGGTTGGGTTAAAAATTAAAAAAAAAAGATCCATCCTGTGGTTCTGACTAAGAGAGAATATACTTATAACAACTGAAACTGTTGATGTAAACATGCATTTTGGATGTAAATACAGGTATTTTTACATATTAATGGGTTTAACCTTGCGTTTTGAACCATGCACTAGTGGCCATTCAGGGCACTGCAGTATTTGGCATTGCAGTCCTTACATGGCAGTATCAATTTGTGTCCTGCTGGTGCCGTTACCCAAGTAAGCATCCCATTCTGCAACTGCAACTGATTTGCATTTTCTTTAGGGATGCTTAACCAGTTCAAGTTAACATACTGCTAAGAATGAATAAAGCCACGAGTCAGTGAGTCCGTCTCTGTGTGCTGCCAGTAAATAAATGGAGAATTTGTCACTTTTAAAATTATGTGTATATGATAATCGGGTGAGCCCTGAACATCGGCGACCTGTCCAGGGTGCACCCCGCCTGCCTGTCACTCTGTGACAGCTGCACCCCTCTGCCCATCCTGAATTGGAAAAGTGGAAGAAGATGGATGGATGGGTGGATAATCAGATGACACTGCATCTGCACTGCTGCATGTTAAACTGCTTTAGCATGCGGCAGTTTCCACAGACATGGATTCAACTAATAAAAAAAAAAAAAAAACGTGTGCCCATTGGGCCTCATAAATTTTTACTCTTAATTTAATTCAGCTATTAATTATGAACATTGGTACATACATTCATAATATTTAATTGGAAGATGATGCAGCAAATTATGTGCTTTATTATAAAAACAACCTGAATCCTGAATTTTACTGAGTGGTCCATTAGTATTAAATTTATAAAGGAAGAGACACAGTAGTTCATGTATGTCTGTTGGTGCTTCTTTTTGTTAATGCAGTGTCATGGTTTTGTTGTACACAATGTTTTGTGTCCTTTGGATAAATTGCATTGTTTTTTTTTTACTTATCCTTTCCAGTGTCTCCTGTGTTTCCCTCTCTGCATGTTTCTTGTGTCTCGGTTTTCCATTTTTGCTTATTTTTTTCTGCTTTTTTAATTCTGAACTTTTTTTTTCCCCCCTCCCTTATTTTTATTTAATTTGATTCACTTCTAGTTTGTATCATTGTGGGTATTCTATTTTATACACACTGTCTCTCTCTCCCTCCCTCCCTCCCTCCAGAGTCTGATGGCTTGGATGCAGACCTGGCCAGGTTGGCATCCCTCGGTTTTACAGGTTGCCTGTCAGTGGTCCACTTTAACACCATCAGCCCTTTGAAAGCAGCTCTGCTGCACCCTGACTCCAGCCCTGTCATCATCTTTGGACCTTTAACTCAGTCCAACTGTGGCTCTGCAGCTTCGGCCAATCCCTACTCAGCTGAGAACACACACCACCTGTCAGGTGAGAGAAGGAAACATCTGACCTCCAATTATTTTTGGTTCGTGTTTCAAAATATGAGGTTACATTTATTGAAAGTTTTAGGTGAATATGTCTGAGTTTTGCTTTAAGCAAATGTCACATTTTAGTTTGAAAGGTTTGAACCATTATGTGGGAAAATATCTGAAAGATATTGGAGTAATAAGAGCATCCTGTACTTTCAGACTTTTCTCACCCTTCCTCCTGAAGTCCAGTTAAAAAAATGTTTTTAATGTTATCAATAGACACAGTTTTAGAAGAAGAGGATGGTTACATTTTGAATCTTAAGTAGGCTTCTAAACTGAGCCATGATACATGCAGACTGATGTGACTTGTCCACAATGGCGTGAAAGTAGAACAGTCCAAAATGATTCTTCCAGTTTGGAGTTTCATTTCAAACTCCAAAAAAATAAGGATAACAAGAAACGCTCCACTCGGTGCAGCTGGTAACAGTCACTGTGCAGTTTTGCCAATCTGAGGCACATTTATGCAGCTCTAGGTTAAAGTGTCAAATACAAAGCTTTTGTTATATGTCATTACAACCTGCACTGCTCCAGTCATTCCAATTTACCATTCAAATCTTTTTTTTTTTGCTCATAATAAAACTTCAACCCCACTGGAGCTATATCAACAATGCATTTAATCATAATAATATCAAACTATTTACTTCCCAGGATAGATGCTGAAGGCCATTGTAACTGATGGCTCTATGACACTAGAAGTATAAAGAACACTTTACTACAAAGGCGTGTCTGATGCCATATAATAGAAACAGATCTGGGATTGGGATTTGGAGTTTATTCAATGATTAGAGTGGCATACATCTCCTGCTGTCTTTAATTTTTGTACTGAAACTGGATGAAAGCTGCTTTTCCAGCTCATAAATGGTTCACTAATTACATGAAGTATGCTGCTTGTTTTGGAAGTCTAATGACAGTATGACTGATGCTTTAATTAATTTGAGACACACAGGAGATTCATTTGGGATTTCCATCCTTTGGGCTCTTTCTAATCCAGTTTGCAGTGCTTTACTCCAGACACTTGTAGAGCTAAAGTAATCTTCTCTGATCTGAATTATGTTTTGATCAAGTCTCTGGTTTTCATTTGCGACTGATTTGATCTTATTCGTTCCTTTATTCCAATTTTGCCTCTTGTTGTGCTGCTTTCTTCCACTGTAAATGATTTCGTCTCTTCTTACTTGTTTTTATCCTCGGCATCCTTTGGTTTTTCATATTCTTGTCCATATCCTTCTCCACCTTTCTCTTTTCCTCTCTCTCCCCTGTAGACCAGTCTGGTTCAGTGGGTTCAGGTCAACCTTTAGTCAATTCCATCAGGACTGACTCGGCTCTTATTGGAGGTACTAGACTGTTTTACCTTCGTATCTTCTTCACTGGACTCAATTTCACTTACAGCTGTTTTCCACCAATGCAGTGCTGGTGTGTAGCCAGTTATGCCTTGTTACCCACATTTTGAGAGGTTTATGTGATTTCTGTGTGAGGAGAATGATTGCAGACAGAATCTGGGCTTTGCTGAGGTCCAAAGATGTATAGCCCGGCATCACGGGCTGTCTTTTTTTGATGGAAGATTGGGCACCAGCACTGCCTTAGTGGAAAAGGGTTGCCATGTCAATCATATTGCCTTTCACTAAAATAATCAAATTTAATGTGCTTTTCTGGTGCCTGTTTTTTTTTTTTTAAGTGATGAGTTCAAGTTTTATTCGTGTGAATAAAGTTGTGGAGAGAGGTTGAACTCCAAAAAAGAGTAAAATGATGTGCCAGGCAGGAGTCCATTTAAAACTCATTTAAAACTTTGCTGCTCTGCCAGCACGGATTGATTCAAAGTGAAGACTGAAAAGGTTCAATCTATAATTGTGTAGATAGAAAAGGTGAGACTCAGAAAAGTCATTTAAAACTGTCCATTAAACCGTCCAGTACACAAAGGGCAGCCAACCTAATTAAACCAATGTAGAGATGATTTGCTGATGGGAAAACCTCTTTCTCTCTTATCTTAAAATGTGTGGTCACTTTATGATGTAATGTAGTATGAAATTGATTTCGGATGGATTCTGGAATTCCAATTAAATGAAACCTGCTCTCGTATTCCCAAATGTGCTCAGCAGAGCAGAAGAGATTCAAAAGATTTAAACTGGTGTTTAATGTTCTCTAAAGTGAGATTAGCAAGATAATCAAAACACTTAGAAATGGAACTACAGGGGAAAGAGTTTGCTTTAAAGGCAACAGCTATGATTAAAATCAGAACATTCACCCATGTTGAAATTTGTAAAGACATATCTGATATCTCATTAAATCCCCCTGCCTTTCAGGTGTCAT
Source organism: Archocentrus centrarchus (assembly GCF_007364275.1). NCBI lineage: Eukaryota > Metazoa > Chordata > Actinopteri > Cichliformes > Cichlidae > Archocentrus > Archocentrus centrarchus. Next base: position 28,498,175 of record NC_044362.1, on the reverse strand, counting down.
CGCAGTAGTCATCTTTGTGATCGTGACTGCCCTGGCGATAACGGCCAGATTCCTCTACCGGAAGAAGGACACATATCGAAGCAAGGAAGTGAAGGGAGTCAAACAGGAGGACAGCCAAGACTTTCCTTTTAACAACCAGGCTGACTCCCAGAATCTCTCCACTGAAAACCCAAAGGAGTATTTCATTTAACTGGAGACCTGATGTGCTGCTGGGTTTTTGGAGCCGAAGTTGCAGACATACACATCTTGACATGCCTTGGGACTTTTCAGTGCACTCAGGAGCCACTCAGACACTTCTCTGGCAGAAGTGGCTCTGCAGCACGTGAAAAGCAAAGAACAACAATTTTCTGTTGCTTAATGCAAAATGTGAATACACCGATACAATCGGGCAACAGTGTTGGACTTTAAGGTGTTGATATACTTGTTTAAGCAACTGTAAATATTCAAAAATGTAAACACTGAATTAATGTCTTTGTAACAATTTCTGGCTAATGTTGAAATGTCAGAAATAATGGAGGTAACAGTATTTTTTATTGTGCATGGGCAGGGAAAATGTGAAACTATGTCCGCTTGTGTTTGGATTTCACCTGGAGAAAGAGTAGGGGGTAAACTCAAATACCTGTGAGAAGTTTTGCCTGAATTTCAAAAGATCCAACAAGAGCCATCCATGGATATTTTATATTTACCTTTTTCATGTTTCCCACTATTATTCAGTAACTGTCTGTTTTTTTAAACACCTCTCAAGTTCTCGTTTATGTTTGTGAGTTCAGTCGTCTAATTATACAGTATACACTGATTGCATCCATAGAAATTTTCATTCATGTCACAAAAAAAAACAAAAAACAAACATTCAACAGTTTTAAATTTAATCACTGTTGACAGAAAAGGTTTATCATGGCAGAAAGAAAGCAATGTCAAAGGTCGTGGGTGGTCGCTTAAAGATTCCGGTGATGGTTCATTGTAAGATTTTGCTCATTTCTTTTAGTTCACTCTCACCACTCAAAGCATCTTTGGTGCCAGTAGGCAGCCGTATGTACAAAAATGGCTCACTGCGCTACCGGCCCAAACATCAAGCTCAACGTGTTAGCTGGTGAACGTAACGGAGCATTTCGCAGCTAAAGAGCCAAATATCTTCTTAGAGGTCAGAGACCAAACTAGAACTAAAAAAAAAACAAAGTCATGATACCATGAGGGCTGGATGTGTACCAGGGATGTTCCTGGCGACTAATCTGCTAGTCGTTTAAACGAGAAAAAATTAGACTAGTCGACTAGTATGAAATACAGAAAACCCTCAGAAAGCATTTAAAACTGAGCACGCTTTAAATGGACAAAGTTAAACACAGGCCAATCGAATACTTCATGTGTATTTTAGGAGCTCTGTGTTAATCACATTCCTCACTGAAACGTTTGCATAGTTCGGCTAACCTTAGCATCAGTAGCCTTGATTTCTTTGATGCTAGCATGCAGAATATGGTTACACCTGGCTTCAACTGCTTGGTTCTATTCTAGTTTATTCTGACAAATCAGAAAATCAAAAACACAGCTGTTTTCTTTTTTCTCTGCAGAACAGTCCTGGTTAGCTTGGTGGTCACCTGTTGGCTTGCTGCTACACATTAATCAAAAAAATATTTCTGGCACCGACTAAGACGTCTAGTTGTGGACACGTGGTCAAACAGCTACTCTGTTTACCTACTATAAAAGCACACCAATCTATTGTATTCTACTTTATTAGTGACAGTCTGAATCTAGCGCTGAATGGTGGACTCCCCCAATAAACTTCTGCATTGAGAGGCTATTGCTGGAGAAAAAAAAAAATGCAGTCCACAACCATATCCAAAATGGATTAATAGTCTTAGTATTGTGAGCCTAAAGATACGTTCTTTAAGTGATTTGTTGTAGATTCGTGTAATTTCCGTCAGATGTCTTTTAATATAGTTTCAGGCTAGTCTGACACTTTACCTCTAAAGCTTTAATTAAAACTGATGCGCTGAGTCGCATGTAGCTTCAGGTGACTGCACAAAATTACCAATTTGAAACAGGGTATCCCAAGAAAATTCCTTATGAAAAGAAGAAAAATCATATATAGAAGCCATTTCTACTTTAAATGGATACTTCACAGTAGTGTAAATTCTTCCCTGTCAGTTTTCTGGAGTCATTTATGCAAACCTTTGTATGTGTTCATGTCTGTTACAGTAAAGGTTTGACTTATCTAAGCCACAATTAGGATAGTGATACTGATTTGGGTTTTATTCTGTAAAGGGCATCGTTTACACTTGGTCATATTTCTGCCATATGCATGCTCTTATGTTGGTGCATTCTCATATTAAACATGACCAAAGTTTGAAATATTAACATCAGCATATGTAAATGTGATCCCTGTGAGCTAAAAGCTCAGGATTCAGGCATCTCTAAACACTTGGTTTCAGACAGTTACTACTCGGCTCTGTATGACGACAGAAAGGGATATCCCATATATGGTCATCACAGCTGGTGGTAACGAGTAAAAAAGACCCAACCATCTGCTGTTCAAATTTTCTGTTCATGTGCAACAGGAAATCAAGCCTTGGTGGCACAGTAGTGCAGTGGTTAGCTCCATGGCCTCACAGCAAGCAGGTCCCGGATTTGTATCCAGACGGGGGGGGGCTTCCTTTGGCTTCCTCCCACAGTCATGGGGTTTGGTCACTGGCAGCTGAGATAGACTTCATCCCCCATGAATTGGAGAAGTGGATTAAGATGGATGGAGGAAATTAAAGTCAGTTTAAAGAGAGGAGCTAAAGCAGCTTGTTTCAGACAGGATGAACCAAGTCCTTTTATTAAGGTAAATGATTACTTCGAACTGTTAATCATGCAGAGCTACTTTAATAAGTCAAAGAGTAAAAAAGTGGAGCTGGAAATTGGCATAATGGGCTCCTTTAAACAGCCAAAGACCTTGATCATTTCTAAACTGCTATTGCACGTGCAGTTTACTCAAGTCTTTGCATCCTCCTCACTTTGCTTCCTCCACTTAAAAGTTTTCTCCTCCCTGCTGCATTCTGCCTGCTGGGAGCTTCCTCACTCAGCTCCCTTAATGTCTTTGAACAGTGAAACTTTTAACACCGACAGCGGCACCACCTCTGTAACAGTGTGGCTGTCTGTCACCTCGCTCGCTACACGCAGAGGCAGTTAATGTGTTTTGGAAATGCTAATCTGCTTTGAGCTGACAGGTGGATTGTGATTCGATAGAAAGCAGAAGGAGATGAGGAGAATCAGACAGAAAGATAATCTGGCAGACACTGTCAAGCACCCATGGCTATAATGAAAATTCACTCTGATATTAACACTTGAAAATCAAGCCAAGCCTTCCATGTGTTAATCCAGCTCATGTGTAAAGAGTACTGCTGATACGGAGACGGAGACTATGGACGGAGACGGAGACTATGCTGTAGTCACGCGAGACTTTGTGAATCTCGGCAGTATCGTTAATGGCGGCGTGACTCTATCAGCAAACATTTGCGTGATTAGCCTTTTTTTTTCTCGCCAATTTATAACTAGACAGGCTTAAAACTAAAAAAATATAGGTAGTTTCTTAGCCTAACTTAAATTATTTTCAACAATCTGGAGGACGGTGGAGAGGACCTGGATAGTTTGCTGCGGTACATCGACGGGTGTTTTGAGCGAGTCGTCATGGGGAAAACAGACAAGACGCCGACTCCCTCCACCAGCAAAGCAACGCCGTCCACAAAAAGAAGCCGCCCAGAAGATTCCCCAGAGGCAACTTCGCCACCCACCACCAATATTGTGGACATTCTGGAGTCCATTAATAACAAATTGTCCAGCTTTGACGCCCGCTTGGCCCTGGTTGAAATCCTTCACAAGGAGTTTCAGGCCCTGCGGGAGTCAGTCGAGTTCAGCCAGCATCAGGTGGAAACACTGGCTGCTGAAAACGCTGTCCTCAGAGAGTCGGTGAATTCCCTCACCGAGGAAACGACCCGGCTCTCAGAAGAAAATAAGAAAATTAAAGAATCGATTATCGAGCTTCAGGCCCGCAGCATGAGAGAAAATCTTGTGTTTTCAGGTATCCCGGAGAAGGCAGAGGAGGACCCGGAGGCTACAGTGAAGGAATTTATCCAAACTCACCTGAAGCTCCCGGAGGACGCCGTGAAGACCATCGCCTTCCATAGAGTCCACCGCCTGGGAGGGAAGCGACCCGGAGCACGCAGACCCAGACCGATCGTGGCCAAATTCGAACACTTCAAAGAAAAAGAGCTGGTGAAGAGCCGCGGCCGGGAGCTGAGAGGGACGGACTTCAGCGTCAACGACCAGTTTCCAAAGGAGATTCTGGAGCGACGCAAGGCCCTATTCCCCATCCGGAAGAAGCTCATGCAGGAAGGCTCCCGGGCTGTCATCGCCGTGGACAAACTGTATGTAAACGGACAGCTTTACCGAGACAAAAACACCACGCCATGGCTCAGCTGATCGATCAGGTGATCTGTGTCCATATTAACGTTCTTTTCTGAGTTTTTTTTTCAACTATCTAAACAGTACCATTAAATAGTCTAAATCTGTCTAAGTAGTACCATTAACGCCGACGAGTCAGCATAGTACCGTGATCGTTTGTTTGGTTGTTTGTTCTGTTTTGTTTTCCCCTCATCTAATTTCATTCTTATGTCACTTAGTTCACTTTTTACACGTCTTTTTTCTTTCTGCACTCAGCAATATGTTTACGTCACTTACAATGCTACAGTTTACTACACTAACATACAGCGCAGATGCACACACACCAACATACAGCGCACATACACACGCACACATCAATATAAAGGGCACACGCCAACATACAGAACATATGTACACACACACACACATCCTTAGTGAGCACACAACAGTCCATCAGTTAGTTTAAATATGAGCACACTCAGATTTGTCTCATGGAATGTGCACGGAGCTGGTTCGAGGGAAAAGAGACTAAAAATTTTTAATCGGTTAAAAGACTTAAAAGCAGATGTTGTTTTTCTACAGGAGACACATGTGTCCAAAACATCTGTGCTCACTCTTTCCTCTCCACAGTTCCCTCACACGTACTCAGCCTGCTATAACTCCAAACAAAGAGGTGTAGCTATATTGATTAACAAGAAGATAAACTTTAACATTAGCAACAGTACAATAGACCCTGAAGGTAGATTTATAATACTTAATTTATCTATACAGAATACAGATTTATGTATTGCTAGTATATATGGACCAAACGTTGATGACCCCTCCTTCTTTCATGCTTTGTTCACTTCACTCTCAGATCACTCTGACACCACACTTGTAATAGGAGGAGACTTCAACCTGGTACTTAATGCAGATATTGACAGGCTCAGTACAGCAGCGAGTCAGAGGAACTGGCAGTCTGCAGACATTCTTAAACAGTACATGAAGGATTTTGGACTTTGCGATGCTTGGCGTTCACATCACCCTACTTTGAGAGATTATAGTTATTTCTCACAAGTACACAAATCTCATTCCCGCTTAGATTACTTTTTAGTTAGCAGCTCCATAATGATGGATATCACAGACACTCAGATTCACCCTATCACTATTAGCGATCATGCACCGGTGTCTATGTCTCTGACACAGAAAAGAGTCACACCACCAATCAGGAACTGGAGATTTAATACATCATTACTTAAAGAAGAAGATTTTATTAATTATTTCAAAAAGGAATGGTCAGCATACTTAGAATATAATGATATTCCAGGAATATCACCATGTGTTCTTTGGGAAGCAGGAAAGGCAGTAATGCGGGGCAAAATAATATCTTACTGCTCGCATAGGAAAAATAAAGAAAAAGCACTTGTGTTAGAATTAGAACAAAAAATTAAATCTTTAGAAACTGCTTATGCCGCTTCACCACAAGAACATACAATTATCAGCCTGAGGAAACTGAAACTGGAGCTAAATGAAATAATTGATAAAAGGACACAATTTATGTTGCAGAGGCTGCGTTTGGAAAACTTTGAGCATGGAAATAAATCTGGAAAATTCCTGGCCAAGCAATTAAAACTGAATAAAGAAAAAACAGCTATTTTTTCTATTAAAGACTCGACTGGTATTATTACTCATGACCCACAACAAATAAATAACTCTTTCAGAGACTTCTATGAAGCCTTATATTCACCACAGATTAACCCATCTGATACTGAAATTGAAGAATTTCTTAATAATATAAATCTACCAAAACTAAATGACAGCCAGGCTGCAGCTCTGGATTTACCTCTTTCATTGTCTGAACTTAGTGAAGCCCTACAGCATCTCCCAAATAATAAAGCCCCAGGCCCAGATGGTTTTCCAGCCGAGTTTTATAAAGAATTTTGGTCTGAGCTAGCTCCCATTTTTTTCAGAATGGTAACTCAGATTCAGAATATCTGTATGGCATATCTGTGTGTGGGTAAGTATGTATGGGCATGTATGAGTATCTGTGTATAAATGTGTACACGGGTGTCTGGGTGTGTTTGTATGTATGGCTGGACCTGGGTCTGGGCCTTGTGCCTTGCCTCCTGGCCGCTCCTTGCTGGTTGCCTCCTCCCCCCTACCCCCCTGGGATGGGGGTGCCTCGGGGTTCCTGGGTGGGGCTGGGTGTTCTGGCGTGGGTACTGGCCTGCCCCCCTTGGGGGTGCGGTGCGGGGCTGCGTTGGCTTCTTCGGCGTGGGGGGGGGCTCTGTGGAGGGTCGGGCGGTCCTTGGGTGCCGTGGGCCCGGGAGCCCTGCCGCCGGCCAGTGCAGGGGGCTGGCCGCTGGGGGGGGGCTGGCTTCTCATCGCCTTGGGTTCCCTGGAGCCCTCGCTCCTCGACTGGGGGGGCTCCGTCTGAGACCACCCTCTCCCGTCTGCTGGGGTAGGTGTGCGGTTGTCTTTGGACTGAGTGGCCGGGGGTCTTCCTGGCCCTTGGTGGGCTGCTGGTGGCCTGGGTTTCCGGGGGCTTTCCGTACCTGCCTCTGGCTTCTGATGGGTGGAGCTGCAGCGTTTTGCCCTCATTGGTAAGTACGTTCCATGACACAGACACAAACATGACACAGACACAAACGCCCACTCAATCACAACTCAACAAAATTGTTGGTGTGCGTAACATGCTTTGTTAGTTTTGTTTTTCACACACAAATTTATTTTTGCAAGTATTGATAGTATTTTTTTTTATATGTTAAAGTGATGAAGTATCTGATTAATAGACTTGTGCTCTTTCCCCTTTTTTTTTTTGCTCCCTTTCTCTCTCCCTTTTTCTTCTCTTTATTTTCCTCTTCTTCAGCCTGTCAGCTCTGGCTGTTACATAGTATGTGGAAAAATAACTCAGATAAATAAAATAAAGGGTTAAAACAACAACAAGAAGAGCCTATTGAGAACCTATAGAGCTCATCTTGAAATAGCAAATATGTTTGGCACAACAACGCATTCAGATCACAGTTCTGCTTGCAAGATCTACCAGACATGACAGGCTAAAAAAAAAAAAAAAAAAAAAAGAGTACTGCTGATAGAAGGATGAGAAGCAGAGGGAAGCTCAACGGCAGCTGCTTGCCAAACACACACCACTGTCTCTGTGAGATCCCAAAGCCCAGATGAGATTTTAATGATAGAAGTTACTAAAACTTGAAAGCGAATCCTTAAACTTCATCTCCCTGTGTATTTTGTGTTTCGTCAACACTAATGGCAGGCACCGCTTTCTCCTGTGTTAGTCTTCTCACTGTGAACTTGATGCTGGAGTTGATAAGTGGTCCCCATGCTACAGATGATTTCTGCTGCACTCACTTTTAACATACAGGAGTAAAACTGAGCTGTGCTCAGACCAGCAAAGTGTTGTAAAAGGGGGTTCCATTGAACTCAGATATTTCATTCAAACTAAGCCTATATAATCGTGTGCACTGCCTTTTTAATATGACAGTGTTATGTGTGTGTCACTGATTCAATGTGTGAGAAGCGTTATCCAAGTGAGAGTAAAAGGTACCTTTTAGCCTGTTTTAAACCCATTTGAGATAAACCTGACATTTCAGCCTATGTGCTGGAGTCGAAACCTTGGAGAGTATATTTCAACAGCATCAAGAACAAGGGTGGTAAGAGAGCCTAATTTATCAATCTTCTTACAAAGGGTTGTTTGATATACACTAATCAGCTAGAACATAAAAACCACTGACCCTTTAATGGGGGAGTTTCCCAAAGGCAGTGACCTCCAGCACCAGGAAAATGTGCCCAACACACAAACACAAAGAAATAAGTCATTTTTAGGGACAACTGTGATTTTAAGACAGAAATGCAGCTTGAAGTGTGCTGAAAAAAATGTAACTGAAATCTAGTTGGGAACTGTGGTTTTGATCCAGGTAATGGTGTCCCCAATCAACTGATGTGTGAGCTGATAAAAGTCAGTTTTTTTTACACGTCACATACACAGCAAAAACTGATTGAAAAACTATGATCACAGGCCTGATCCACTGAGGCTCCACCTTACAACACACTGGTGCCGGACACCACGGGACCCGCCCTGAGATTCTCTGTCAATACCTTGGCACATTAAACCATTTTGGAAGCACGCGGGGGGCCTTCTCAGTTACTGGGCAGGTGCTTTTAATTTTGTGGCTGTTTAGTGTTGAATTTATGCAAATGTTTACAAGGGTGTGATATTCAGCTATTATAGCAGCATGGTCGACTGGTCTATCACGGTGGATCATACTAAAAGACTGACAGCGATCAGACTGCGTAAAATCTTTGTTCCCTAACGGTTAATGCCTCCCTGTCTTGGTGATACGGTTGCTTTCCCATACTGAAACCGTGAGGTTTATATGTGGTTGTTTTGTGTTTTTTTTTTTTTTTAAATTGAACTAGACATGACAACTGTTCTTAAATTGGTTACAGACATTCATGCTCCCCTGTAGAGGAACAGTAATAACGTGATGCTTGGCCGTTCATTTAGTACCAATCAGGCATCTGCAGCTGTTCAGCTTCATGCTAGTTGGCAAATATTAGTGTGGAAACACACCAAACTAACAAGGTGAACATGGTTAAAACTGAATGCGAAACATTAACATTTGAGCATTTACCTAAAGTGCATCATCTTTAAGGTATTTTGTGGTTTTTCTCATTTGAGATGCTGACACGTTTCTGTCCATCCAGTGTTTTGATACAAGAATGTTCAGATGAAATGAACGTCAAATATTATGACGCTATAAATGGAAGTTGATGATTTTGAGAATTACTTGTCATATTAGTATACAGAACAGTTATATTAAGATGGCTGCATATTTGAGTCTGCCTAAGTCCGTCTGTACACTGAAAATGTTGTTAAACAACACTGCTGACAGCGGTTTGGTGTCTTTTCTAGCAGGATGTGAACTTCAGCTGAATGGTTGTGTAACTTTAATAATGTAATTGTACACAGTCTTGGTGATTGGTGAATAACAGTGATGTCATTGAGTTTGAGTGACATGCCATGAAGAAAGAAAAGAAAAATATCCAGAACATTTTAATCACATTCTGGTCATTTAGTTACAAAATCCTGTTTGAAAATAAACATGCTTTTTTCCAGAGAAAAGGGGCACTTTCTGTCTTAGTGGATTTCAGACAATAGGGTGAGATTGCACGCATATTTTACCTCAGCGCCAACTAAAGTCATACAGGACATGCCTTAATTAATATATTGCTTAATAAAAAAATTTTTTAAATCCACCTAATTTTAATTTAATTTTCCAAAAAACAACTATCAGGAGAATCTTGAACTGAATTAAATATGAAATTAGGTTAAATGAAAAGAAAAATAGTCGATGATACTCAGGTATCATCGATAGATGGATCAATAAAGTATTGATCCATCTATTGATTTATTGACCAAAAGGGTGTAGCTGTGCAGAAACTTTGTCATACCACCTTGTTTTGTATGACACATCTTTCTAAGTAACCTTTTCTTTACTAAGTTTAAACAGTTTTGTTTTCCACATTTGTTTAGACTATAGCAGCCATTCCCACAGTGCTGAGGCCCACTTAAACACCAGAAAATTCCCATGGGGCCCACCCAACCCTAAATCTTCACTTGAATAAAACAAAAACAACACGATGTAGTTCCTTTAAACTTTTATTCAAAAAACAAACAACACAGGCTGTTGGCTATAATTTTCTAATGGTACTCAGTTATATGAAAACTGCTAATGCCAATATGTGACCCACTTGCCACTGGGACTCAAACTTCAATACAAGAGCAGCAATTTTAGGTCAGAAAAAGAGCAATATCACAAATGAGTCACCTCCTATTACCAGTTTATTTCAATTTTTATATAAATTTCTGTCATTACTCCGGCCCACACTTTGGGAATGACTGGACTATAAGTATGATTACTATTGTCAGCGAACAAGGTTTTAAAACATTCATTTAAAATTGTATTGAATTTAGATGTAACACGGAATTCAATTTGTGCAGGTCAATTTTTAAGTGCAGCGAAGTGGGGGACAGTTTCCACTTAAATGGGCTCAGGATCATATCCCTGTTCTTCACATATGATGTGGTTCTTCTGGCCTCCTCAGGCTGTGACCTCCTGTGTGCACTAAAGGTGGTTTGCAGTCAAGTGTGAAGCAGCTGGAATGAGGCTCCTCCAAGTCTGAGACAATGCCCCTCGGACAGACCAGGGTGGAGCGCTCACTCTGGGTCAGACAAGTTGCTGCCCCAACTGGAGAAGCTTAAATATTTCAGTCTTGTTAATGAGTGAGGGGAGAGTGAATAATGATAATCTCCCATTTTCTGCATGGTGTCTGCAGTGGTGCAGATGCTGGACCGGTCTGTTATGGTAAGGGGAGAGAGCTGTGTGAGAAAGCAAAGCTGTCAATTTACAGTCCTACCGTCACCTATGGCCACAAGCTCTGAGTAGCGGCTGAAAGAATGAAATTGTGGATGCAAGTGGAAATGAGCTTCCTCTAAAGTGCCGCTGTGCTCTCCCTTAGCAGCAGGGTGAGGAACTCGGTCACTTGAGAGTAGTGCCGTTGCTCCTCTGCATCGAAAAGAGCCAGTTGAGGTGGTTTGGGTATCTAACCAGGATACCAGGAGGAGGCTCCAGGGTCAGACCCAGGACATTCTAGAGAGCATTTGTCTCTTGTCTGGCTTGGGAACTCTTGGGTGTCCACCCAGATGAGCTGGATGTGGTGGTCATGGTGACCAGGGAGAGGGAGGTCTGGGGTGTCTGCTTACACTGCTGCCCTGTTAGCTGAACCTAGATAAGTTCAGAAAATGAATGGATAGATGATTGATGGACGGGTCCAACTATCCCACAAGTTTTATTATCATTTCTCTTGTAGCATAAGATAAGATAATCCTTTATTTGTCCCACATTGTGGGAAATTTACGGACACATCTACACTGGAATTAGAAATCTGATTCTGAATGCATTTCCAGAAACTCTACATGTTCACCCTTAACAAATGTATTTTAAATTTTTTTTTTTTGCCCTTTTATTAGATAGCATACAGTGAAAAGAGACAGGAAAGTGGGAAGAGAGATACCATACCACTTTATTAATAAAGCACTTTTAAAAACAACAGGGCTGACCAAAGTGCTGTACAATAACACCGAACATCAAACACAGGCCAGAGGATAAAACGATACACAAACAGGGGTAGACATGTAGTCACTGAGGTTACATGACGGTTCTGCTGCCTCAGTTTAGTAATCCCTACTTTCTTTCGAAGGTTGTGATAAGAGTCCAAACGTTAATGGAAATCTTTAGCATCAGTGCTGATATCAAAGACGCACTGAAGGAAAATCAAATACAGCAGGTATAAAATAATCTTGACAGCCAATTGGAATTTAAATGATAAATATTTTCTCTCATCTTTAGTGGTGCAGAATATAGATAACAACTAGGTCAGTGGAACTCAGGTATCATCAAACTTTGGGTAAATATGCTTCTTTTCTGAACTTTGAAGTGTTGAGGAGAGTGAAACCTGACATCACAACTGAACAAGACACAAGGCCAGGAACACTGCAAACAAAAGCACCTTCCTCTTGTTTTAGGATCGGCACGTTTTCAGGTTTTAATTGCATAAAAGTACCATTTACATTTGTTTATTGCATCGAGACTTTTTGACTTTGTCAGGAATCTTTAAACAAAACAAAACAAGAATCAATTTCACTAAATCATAAAACGCTCTGGTGAAAATTATGACCTTTTTGTTGTTATGATAGAAGATTATAAAATGATTAGTGGCCAAAACTGAAATCATAAAACACACTGTGAGCTCGCTAACCACTCATACTCTGCTTCCAAAAACTGAAAAGGTCATCCAGACGGACACGTAGAGACATGTACGGTATGTACAGACCAACTCTCACCATCTCAGTTGGTGAATGCAGAGCACACGTCTCCAAATTACAGCATGCCAAAATGAGAAGATACAGATGAGCCCGTTTCTAAGGAAGCTCTTCCCTCTCTTGCTGAAACATACAAATCCAAAAGCGGTAACATCTCTTGGAGCACAGTATCTCCTGGCTTACATGGCAGGGCAGCTGCTGCAAATGTCATCAAAATGACCCCTGGGATTATAAGATTTGCTGTGACAAGAATAAGAGACATTAAGATGTGTTTTGATCTGTTTTTGCCATTGTCACTAAAGAAAGTCATCATTGCTATGACAAACCTTGAAGGAAAAAGTGACATTTGGAATGACACTGATTAAGAGAACCTGGAACCTGTTTATTGGTGTCCTTCTTGCTGGAGTGTGCAAATAGCCAAGCCAAGCCAATTTTACTTATAAAACACTTTAAAAACAGCAGCGCTGACCAAAGAAAACAGTACACAAGAAAAGAGTAGATAAAAAGGTAACACACAAGATAAAAGCAACAATAAAATACATACTTTATCATAAGTCAAATAATGAAATAGTGTAAAATAACTAGATAAAAATAAATAAGAAATAAATACACAACAACTAAAATCAACATCTCAAACCTTGTCAGAAGCCAGGTGAAATAAGTGGGTCTCAGCAAAGAGGCCTGTCTAATATTCAATGGCAGTGAGTGCCACAGGGTAGGGACTGCCACAGCAAATGCTCTGTCGCCCCTAAGCCTCCGCTTAGTCCTCAGCACATCCAAAAGCAGTTTATCAGCTGATCTGAGCACGCGGGAAGGAGAGTGTAGGTGCAGTAATTCAGAGAGGTATGATGGAGCAAGGCCATTTAAAGACTTAAAAACAAATAAAAGAATTTTAAAATGAACTCTAAAATAAACAGTTAACCAGTGCAATGACGAGGAAACAGGAGTACTGTGCTCCCTCTTACGTATTAAAGTCAAAAATCGTGTGGCGGCATTCTGGACCAGCTGAAGACGAGCCAGAGAGGACTGGTTAACGCCAATATACAAAGAGTTACAATAATCCAGCCGGGTTGTAACAAAGGCATGGATCACAGCTTCAAAATGATCTTTCAACAAGATGGTTTTAATCTTGGTGAAACTGGATTTCACCACAGCAGTAATCTGACCCTCCACAGCTTTTAAGACTCTCATCCATCTTTACACCCAAATTTGTGACCGCAGGCTTTACATACTGGGATAAAGGATCCACAGAAGTTGACCCCCCAGTGACGCCCAGACTAAAAATGATCACCTCCATCTTATTTTCATTAAAATTCAGGAAATTCAAAGCCATCCAAGCTTTGATTTCATCAAGAACTTTGTCTTGATGAAAGTCTGTAAGGAGTTTGCATCGCTATGTTTTAGGGGCATATATATCTGGGTATCATATATAGAGAAAACAGCAACGGTCCAAGTATTGAACCCTGGGGTACCCCATACGACAGAGTACAGAATGATTTAAAATCATTTAAGCAAACAGTGTTCTCTGGGTCAAGTATGATCTACAGTAAACCACTCAGCAATGATGCAACTGATGGTCTCTGGGATGCATCAGCATCAGCAGGCAGAAATGTTCACCACACATCGATTGTTGAGTTTTGGGGATATTTTTTTTAGGGGGGGGGTGTCTACCACATTGTATGGATTCATTTAGTTTCTCTTCTCCCTTTCTTGTTCCCTCAGTCTCATCATTGTCAAGTTCACGTGTGTAGGTCCCTTGATGGTCACTTGCTGATTTACTTTACTTTGCATTGTGCACTTTGTATTCAGTTTTGCTTCCTCTTTTCTCAGTGTGTTTCACCTGTTCTCCCCAGCTGTGTCCACTTACCGCTCATTACCTCTTGTGTATTTATTGTCTGCTTCCTCCTCCTGTTCTTTGTTGTGTTCTCCCGCTAGTTGTGCAGATTACTTGCAGAATGCTTTTGTTATTTCTGGCTGATGACCTGCCCACCCATTTTTGTGTTTGTTTCTTTTTGGAAAACTCCAGCAATAAAAGCTTTTTCTGAGTTCTTGTCCTGCATTGGGGTCCCATTTCTGCCTGCCACACGATGGTGTCTTGACAGTAATAGTAGCATAAAAAAACCTTCTATTTATTTATAGAATTCTCAAGCTTTATTTTATTTTTTTTTAGATTTAAAATGAGAAGTATGCTGTGAAAAAAGGCCCTGAAGGCCACACCAAAAATATTAAAATCATTTTTTCCATGGATAGGGAAGCCTAACAAGGTAAGAAAGAGGTAACAAACTAATTGGATAATAAACCATTGTTTTGAGTGTATTTCTTTGGCTGATTTAAGACATGGGTAAAAACCAATCCATAACACGTGAAATAGTAACCTAAACCTAACAAGAGGAAGTTTAAGGTTATTTGACTTTAAGCTAGAAATAGTCTTGTGAATTTGCTGGGTCCGGGAGAAAGTCTCTTGGATAAATCAGTGAGCCAAACTAGGATCCAGTGGGCCAGGCTGACTGGTCAAGTGGACAGGGAGTTACTGATGGTGGAAACAGGGGGAGCTGAACCTAAGCCAGGCACCAAGGGGCACTAAGTGGAGCTGAATTGATCCAAAAGATGTCTGATGAATTGAGTAGTGAAGAAATGCACAAGATGACTATAACTGAACATAGCCTGAAGCAGGAGCCTGCCACAAGGAAGCTGAAGGTAAATGCACTAAAAGACTTGAAGACCACTACAAGGCTGAGGTAGATTTAGATGACTGGATAACACTCAAGATGACCTCTCCCGTAACAAGGACACAAATGCATATGGAGAGGGAGGAAATGACCTGATTAGGAGAAAGAGGGAGTTCAGGCAGCAGACCCAATAATTCTCCCTTCATGATATTTTTTTAAACTACCAAATGTCTTCCAAGTCTTTCAGCTACATCTTTTGCCCTTCACTGCGAGAAGAATTTAAATTGTTAGTCATGACTGGAAGGAACATCTGGTTACAGCTTAAGATATAATTTTACTAAAAAAAGAAAAGAAAAAAAAAGCAACCAACCTCTGCGTCTATACTAATTTTACCTCAGCAAAGAAGGTTATGATTTTAGTCATGTGTCATTCTGTCTGTGAACAAAATAGCTCAAAAAAGTTTTGAATGAATTCTGATAGAAGAAGTTTGTTGGGGTTTAGAGATGAGTCGTATTAACGATCCATTAAAATCTGGCTTACATCCACTGGAGGTCTTCAAGGTCAGTTTAATGATTTGTTGGTCAGAAATTGAAAAAACAACAAGTTATAAAGCTTTTGTGTGTGTTGTCAGCAAATAGAACGCACTGTATAAAAAATATGTTGCATGTGACCTCTGACCTCTCCTTCAGGGTCAATAGATTGATCTGAAGGTCAAAGAGATAATGCTACACAGAGCCATTTACAACTATGTTTCTTACTGCCATTGTTTGTATTGACAACATATCAGCATATAGGTAATTATATATGGTGAGCCTAAATATCATGCTACTTTGACCTCTGACCTCTTCTTCAAGGTTAAATAAGGTCAAATTTTCATTAAATTAAATTTACCGAACTACAAACTTCATATATATTTAAAAAGAACATAACATTCATATATACAAAATACAATACTATTCCCTTAAAGGTAAATACTGGTGAGCTGCCTTGGTGCAGGTTTGCGTACTCTCAGACTGCTTCTTGTTTTTCCTGTATTTGTTCCATCTTTACCTCCAGTCATTTTGATGAACTTCACTTCATGGGATGCAGAAGCTGTCTAACAGGAGAGATTCATTTGTCTCAGCAGCTCCTCACACCTGGAAACTCCTGCCACGCTTACACCTGCTCACTCGTCACTCTGTACAGGTTTCATATTTAAAGGCTCAAAATATAGAAATGAGGACATTTTAAAATGCAACAGTGTAAATGCTTCTCACACAGCAGCATTTACTGTCACCCCCCCCCCCCCCAAAAAAAACAAAACCAAAAAAACATTTAGATGACTTATGTAGTTGTATTACAATACCACATAAAAGTAATTTATAGTGAGAAGTTTCTGAAAGGACACAAACACAATAATGTTCTTCACCACTGGGAAAAAAGTGGATTTAAAAGTAATTCAGCAGAAGCATGAACAGATTCAATATCACCATTTTATTTTACAGTATATTCACAGCAGCCTTTACGTGGAAGAGTTGAGATGGAGGGCAACAGCTGAACTGTCAGCTTTATTACAATGCAACAGGTTCTACATTTTAACAAACCGTTCTATGAAAACATAGTTTGAGTGTTATTATGTACCCATAAGCCATTTATTCAGAGCAAGTACGAATCAGGTGGCAAAGATAACCTGCTCTAAACTGTGCCACACTCAGCAAATATCATGTAAGGAAAAGCTCTCTTCACAGAGTGTTACTGGTAATGTTTTGGGGACATTTAGTATTGGCTGACCTGTGCCTGACAACACTAAATAGAAACAATTTTGTTTCCCTCTTGATTCACACCTCCTAGTAGGCTGCCACATTTGCACGGATTTTTGAATGTTCTCCTCATGTGTGCATGGGTTTCCTGTGGGTAAAAAAAAAAAAAAAAAAAAAAAAAAGTGTGTTTGACCCTTTAATTAAAAATGCTAGCAAGTTGAATTTTTTTTTTTTTTAGCCTGTCATGTCTGGCAGATCTTGCAAACAGAACTGTGATCTGAATGCATTGTTGTGTCAAACATATTTGCTATTTCAAAATGAGCTCTATAGGTTCTCTACAGGCTCCTCTTGTTACTGTGTGACCCTTTATTTTATTTGAATTATTTTTAACATGCTATGTGACAAATTGTGCCAGAAATGACAGGCTTAGGAAAAAGAAAGAAAAGAGAAAAGGAAAGAGGAAGAAGAAAAAAGAAGAAATAAAAATAGAGAGAAAAATAGAAAAAAGAAACAAGTTGAATTTTTAAAATTGGGCAATGACTTCATCAAGAGTATAAAGAATATTTGCCAAGTTTGGTACATATTTCCACTATTAGATGATTTCCTTGTAATGTCAACCCAAATCACGTTGGTGCAGCAAATACTTTAATTGGTGCAGAAGAATGTTTGTCTGCGATTGTTTGACTGCATTAGCCCAGTGCTGGACTGCCAGCCTTTCCAGGGTTTCTTACGTTCTGCCCTTTGTCAGCTGGGTTAGGCTCCACCCCCTGGATAACCCCTTTGTTTTTAGTATAAACAATTTTACACACCAAATTAAAATAGAACTTTAAAAAAAAATGACACTTAAAATAACACACAAGAAGTAAAGGATTACAGATCTGCATAATTGTATACTTTAAGTTTATATGTGGCATTGCTTCACAGACCTACAGGATGGATCTGATATGTGCGTCCTGTGTTACTTGTCAAAGCCCCATCCCCAGCCAGTTTTCTCTATAGCCATTACTTAAACAGGCCATTCCACTTTCCAGATAGCTGCTGTGGTTACACCCAGTTCCACATTGTAATAATATAGTTCAACACTGGTGATATGCAGGTGAGTGACTGCACAGGTTACGGTCCATCCTAGAATACATTTTATTCAGTTTGCTACCCTAAATCAAAAAACGAGAACCTATACAAATAAATTATGAGTCAAAACATGAATTTATTAAATGTGCACATGTTTTTCTCTCTCTCATGTTCTCTCTTATGGAGAGTGGGTGATCCTTGAAGGAAAGAAGAAACTCCTTGTTTGATTTCTTTTGAAGTGGTAGGTATGGTAGTCTAGTTTCTTTTTTGATTATTTGAGTTTTTACTGTTTGTGTAGTAAATGCACCATTTTGATAGCTTGGTTGGTCATATAAGACTCAAGTCTTCCATCACATCCAGACTCCTTCCATATGAAAAAATAAATAATTTAAATCAAGTTTTGTGGTGCCTGACTTTCTGCCTAGGGGACGAAGCTATTGCAGTGTCTGAAAGTGGTGGATCCTCCGAAACCTTTTGCTGGATGGAAGAGGAGTGAATGGTCCATGTGTGTGAGGGATCTGCAGCAATGCTGGCTGCACAGTGGATACAGTGTTGTACAGTTCTGTAAGTGGTGGGCAGGGGGCCCCTGTGATCTTCTCAGCTGTCTTTACAATCTACTGGAGGAACCGCTGATCAATTTTATTGCAGTTCCTGTACCAGAGTGATGCATGAGAGAGGATGTTCAACTGTAGAGTGGAGTTAAGGTGAAGTCAACCACTATTTTATTTGCCTTTTCAAGACTTAGGTTGTTGTCTCAACACCATTTTACCAGCTGTTTGACGACCTCTCTGTATTCAGACTCATTGTTGCTGATGAGCTCCTCCACTGTGTTGTCTATAAATTTGATGTGCTTTAAGCTGTGCTTGGCTGTGAACAGTGGGCTGAGCACACAGCCTTGGGTGGGTGCCAGAGCTGTTGAAACAGGACATAGTTGGCTTCTTGGACACTGAGATGGTTTTGAGGCAGATGGGGACCACTGCTGTGCTCTGGAATGAGTTGAAAATGTCTTCTGAGTGGTCAGCACCCACGCACCTGGCCAGGTATGCTGTCTGGTCTAACAACTTTCTGTAGCTTAACTTTACACAGTTTAACTGTAGCTCTGCTGTGTGCATCTTTGTCTTCAGACAGAACGGTGGCAGTTCCAATTATGATCCACTTAGTTGGTTCTCACAGAAGTTTCTCAGAGCAAACTCTATCCACTGATGAAAGCTGTGAGATCCACTTGAAAGCTCCAGGAAAAGATATGTGGATGTGGAGCTCTAGTTGGTTATTTGGTTAAATGTTTCCCCCAGAAACTTCAGGATCATTAACTTAGAGGAGGCTGTCTCATTAAGCAGTAGTCAGGAGTAGTAGAGCCCCCAGTGTTTTGTCATAATGCTCTGCTGGAGGGAAAGGAGCTCTTCTCTCTACAGTTAATTACACAGCCCACCTACAGTTTATAATGTGAGCCTGTGTGTGAAAGTTCTTCACTCTGGATTTTGAATTCAATCAGGTGAACAATTAGATGGCAGAGTTTGTCCTTCTCATTATCAGCCCACCTAGAGCATGTAGCAGATTCTTAGTTTGCTCCGATTTCTCGTATCCAACAAATGAGGAAAACTTGATTTCATTCACAATGCGGGCTTGTTAAGAACATCCGCAAAGTTTGGAA
Organism: Archocentrus centrarchus; assembly: GCF_007364275.1. Classification (NCBI taxonomy): domain Eukaryota; kingdom Metazoa; phylum Chordata; class Actinopteri; order Cichliformes; family Cichlidae; genus Archocentrus; species Archocentrus centrarchus. The sequence goes on along the minus strand of NC_044362.1, from coordinate 28,478,750 downwards.
CGTGCCTCATGTGAATAGCTTGTTACTGTTTGGACAGTTTAGGGCCCTGGAAATATTGCAGTACTCATTTAAATGCACATATATTAGACATCACATGCTTAAACATCTAAGTTTCCAAAGAAGTTCCAAGTTCCAGAGGAAGTGTAGCAGGACTCAAGTCACAGATTTCAAAGTTGCAAGTAAACAGTGTAGGAAAGTGACATGTCAGAGTACATCAGCTGGGCTGCTCTACGGTGGGATTGCAGGTTCAACTGGTTGAAAAGCTTTGGAATATGGCCATTTATGGCTGTATCAGTTGTTAGCCCCATAGATATGGCAGGTAGGTATGGAAGCTTGTTTCTGCCACTAAAGAAAAAAAAAAAAAAAAAAAAAAAAAAAAAAAAATCTCCATCTGTAATTCAAAATTGTGAGAATAAAAGTCAAAATTTCAACTTATGTATCTCAAATTTTTGTGTTAATAATGCAAAATTTCAAGTTATTACTGCCAATCAGGAAGCTCCATGAAAGAGGTCATTTCCTTTTTATCCGGAAGCAGATGACGCCAACGCATGTGCACTCAAAATGGGGTAGCAACAGTATCAGTGAACTAGCAGCGTCTAGCATATGTGACCAATTGTCGTCAACTTTTTGACCGTCAACGGTCAAAATGCCTCCTAATGAAAAACAGCTGCATAAAAGGTAAGGACTCCATGTTGATCTGTTGCCGATAACTGGAAGCAGGAGGCTGAAGGTAACAAGGAAATGACGCACCATCACGGAGCTTCCTGATTGGCAGAGTGAACTCGAAATTTCAAGTTATTAATGCAAAATTTTGAGATATGTAACTGGAAACTTCAACTTAATTTCTCAAAATTTCAACTTAACTCGAAATTTTTAGTCCTTTTCTTGAAATTTTGAGTTACAGAGGGCAATTTTTTTTTGTGGTGGAAACAAGCTTCCTAGTGCTGGCTGGCTCAAGATTATTCAAGTCTCCCCAGATTATGTGTAAGACCTCTAGTGGCTGTGTGGAAAAAATGCATGTAAAACCTCCTTGGGTAAAATGTCACAGTAAGCTAGTAAGTAGAGCATTATAGCATGTATTTAATATTGTGAAAGAATGTCTGTTTTCCTCTCTTACACATAACAATATTATCTGGTTAGAAACCAATACCCCCCCCCAAAAAAAGCTAAAAATAAATAAATAAATGTGAAAATGATAGCAAATGCAAAACCAAATTTGGATAAGAGGGTGAGCTACCAAGGTTGGTATAGATAGACAGTATGGGTATATCAGGCACAGATACGTGCTAATTAGTGGTAATAAAGCCTAATTTATGGTCACTACATCATGTCGCACACCAACATTTACAGTTGTGTTCAAAGTAATAGCAGTGCATTTAAAAGTACGAATAAAGCTCAGAATCCTTAAATTGTTTTTATTTCCAGGCATTGGGAACACTGCACATTATATTCTAAATCAAAACAAGAAACATTTTTAATTTTTCCAATTACTTAACAGGAAATGAAGACAAATGAATGTTGGGCTGTTGAAAAAAAAAGCAGTGTCTGCATTTTTCTTTATAAACTCAAATATTCACTTTATGAACTGAAAAATCTTTAGGAATTAGCATTCCTGTAAATCACTAATATTTAGTTGTATAGCCACTGTTTTTGAGAACTGCTTCACAACTGTGTTGCATGGAGTCAACCAACTTCTGGCACTTGTGAACAGGTTGATTTGACAACTTTCCACAATTCCTCTGCATTTCTTGGTTTTGCCTCAATAACAGCATTATTGATGTCACCCCACAAGTTTTCTATGGGATTAAGGTCCGGGGATTGGGCTGACCACTCCATAACTTTAATTTTGTTGGTCTGAAACCAAGATGCTGCTCGCTTACTGGTGTGGTTGAGGTCTTTGTCTTGTTGAAACACCCATTTCAAGGGCATTTCCTCTTCAGCATAAGGCAACATGACCTCTTCAAGGATTTTGATATAGGCAAACTGATCCATGATCCCTGGTATGCAGTAAGTAGGCCCAACACCATAGTAAGAGAAACATTCGAATATCATGATGCTTGCACCACCATGCTTCACTGTCTTCAGAGTATACTGTGGCTTGAATTCAGTGCTTGGGGGGGGTCATCTGACAAACTGTCTGGGGCCCTTGGACCAAAAAAAGAACAATCTTACTTTCATCAGTCCACAGAATGTTTCTACATTTCTCTACAAGTCAGTCAATGTGTTCTTTGGCAACTTGCCACCTCTTCAGCACATGCCCCCCCCCCCACAGTGGGACATTATGGGGGCTTCTTGCCGACAGATTAGCTTCACACAGGTGTCTTCTAATTGTCACAGTACTCACAGGTAACATCAGACTGTCTCTGATCACACTGGAGCTGATCATTGGCTGAGTCTTTGCCATCCTGGCTATTCTTCAATCCATTTGAATGGTAGTTTTCCGTTTTCGTCCACATCTCTCTGGCTTTGCTTTCCGTTTTAAAGCACTGGAGATCATTTTAGCCGAGCAGCCTGTCATTTTCTGCACTTCTTTATATGTTTTCTCCTTTTTAATTCAACATTTTAAAGAACACTTTTCTTTTGAACAATGTCTGGAACGGCCCATTTTTCTCAGGTTTTCAGTGAGAAATGCATGTACAGCATGTGTTGGCTTCATCCTTAAATAAGGGCCACCTGATTGACGCCTGTTTTTTCACAGAATGAATGACCTCACTGATTGGACTCTACACTGCTATTATTAATTATTCAATTACACAGACTCAGGAGTATGCATATCATGAATGTTGGGTCTGTTGGTTTTCTATGACTCTACTACACCTACTGGTAAATTGTTTGCCATGTAGTAATATGATTTCTACCAAAAAGATTGATTGATCTGGTTACTCATGTTGGACTGCTATTATTTTGAACACAACTGTATATATTGAGGGTGCGCCAGACTCACTGCAAACTTCTCTTAGAGGATCTGAATCACTGCTGTTTGCTGTTTTTTTCCTCCAAAATTTTATCCAGAAAGCGATCTTTTCAAGTTGTTGCAGCAAGCTCCATAATCACCTGGACTCCTTTAGTGATGTAGACAGATAAAGACCTATATGTTCAAGCAACACATACATCGAATTTCTCTCTCATTCGCGAGGGTGACAGCAGCAAGCACAAATTAACCATTACAGTAAAATATAGGCATTTCAAACTGGAATACAGAGTCCTTGGATGGGGTTAGTACAGTTTAATAAAAATCACATAGGAAGCATAACTGCTTTAGGATTCCTCAAAAAAAAAAAAGAAAGAAAGAAGACAAAATAGGTCCTGTTCGTGGGTCAAGAGGCCCAGTTCATTAACTCCAATTAGTTCATAGATTCCAATGTGCCAAGACAGAAAGTTGTGAATGTGTAAGGTCAGACTCAGTGAACTGGAGGCAATCAATGACAGCTGGTTACATCAGTTGAAGGTCACTACAAATATTGAGTTTGTGTGTAACTTTCTGTTCAGGTGGCATCCAAAAATCCATCCAAAAAAGAAACCACGGAGGCTGTTTGCTGTTTGGGGGGGAAAGGATCATTAGCACCAGTTATTCAATAGCACCAAAGAGGCCATTTATGTAAAAAGGCTAAAGAGCTCTGAACTGCAGAGGGGGCAGTGCTGTGATTGCAGCCATTCTCCAATTCTGAATAGTACACATGGTCATTGTGATTAATGGATATTTGCATATCAGCAATTATGAAACTGATCATGTAGCTCATTGTTATGCAACTGTACTGTTGGGGAACTGCAGTCAGCTGAGACTGGAGAAGTACCTTGGATGAGTAATGAAATGTTTGTCTCATTGAAAACATTACCATGAGCTGAATCAACTTTCTGGAATTTCCTTAGACTGAGTGTCATGGTCCCAGGTCTTGGACTTCCCCATGTCTCATCATCTTGATTGGTTTCTGCTGTGTCTAGTTTCCCAGGTGTTTCCACTGGCCACATGTACAGCCTCAGCCTCCCTTCAGTCCATTGTTAGTGTTTATCATCCCTATGTTTGTTCACTTGTGTGCTTTTTGCTTCTGTTTAAAAAGTTTGGATTTTGCTGTTGTCACTGTGGATTTTGCTAACTTTTGTTCATGGACTTTTGACCTCTGCGAGTCCTGTTTTTTGATCCTTTTTGCTACACCCCGTGACAGTAACCATGTATCAAGATACCTGTTATAGTTAATACCTAAAGAATATCTCCATCCATTCACTTCCACTTATCCTGTTCGGGGTCGCAGGGGGGCTGGAGCCTATCCCAGCTGACATAGGGTGAGAGGCAGGGTACACCCTGTACAGGTCGCCAGCCTGTCGCAGGGCTAACACAGAGAGACAAACAACCATCCACACTCACATTCACACCTATGGGGAATTTAGAGTGGCCAATTAACCTAACCCCAGTAACTACATGTCTTTGGACTGTGGGAGGAAACCGGAGTACCCGGAGAAAACCCACACAGACACGGGGAGAACATACAAACTCCTAAACTAGTCTTTAGTCTTTCCAAAAAGAAAGTTGAGTAGCAGATCCTCTTACCAGGAAAAATGATCAAGTCCCCCTGACTATGCTTGGGGTGCATATAGACTGAACAATGGCCTTAGCACCAGTGGCTTAACACGTGTATAGCCTGTTAAATGTGTACTGCATGCATATAGGGTAAACAAAAAAGGCTAAGATTTTTAAAACACCATAATGATTTTTTTTTTTCCTCTTCATTTTCAAGGTGTCTGGAATTTAGACAGGTTTGATCATTTATTGCATCTGTTAAAAAAAAACAAAATCTCACAATCTCAACCCTTTCAAATTTGAACATCCTTAAAGGTCACAGGCATCTGATCTTTTAACCCCACTTGCTGCTGGATCTCCCTACTGAGTTACGCAGCTTCCTGATCAGTGAGATTGGGATGCAATAAGTGTACCAGATTGATGGCAAAACACAAATGATTGTTAAATGTAGAGAGCACTTCCACGGGAACTACGCACAACTTGTGATCACTTCTAAGTCACCATCTGTCATAACAGCCCAGTTTGATTTAACAGCATGGAGGAAAAGACTCAAATTCAGACAAATCCATGTTGCCACTGGATCTTAAAGACCACATGTTATTTGCAGCTGCTGATCTTAATTTTTAATTCTAATTGCATCACTTCTGGTTTGTGAAAGGACCGGGTTTAACATGTTGGCACTTCCTTACTGTCTCATAACAAAGCTTAGTCCAGAACATTTTCAAAAGCCCATTTCTAGGTTGTTGAATCTGCTTTGTGATACTACAGTATGCTGCGGTGGATTGCAATTGATATTCTGTTTGGCACTTCCACTTTGTTGTACTGAGTTATTAGATTGCTGATAAGGGTAAGGGGAAGCTGTTTGGAGTGGCTGAATCTGTGCTCTCAACTTCATAGAAGTTTTTTTAGTTCATTTCATTAAACAATGTCAGATGGCATTTCAATGCCATCATCTCCCTGTTCCAATCTGCAGCCTCACATCCCACTACAGTACAGTGTAGCCTGCCAGCCCATTGTCTGCAAAGACTCCAGTGACTGGAGTCTTTACCGTCAGTGAGGTGAGACTGTTAATCTCATTTGTGACATCAATACGTTTCCATACAATTTAACTCAGCATTCCAAGTCTTGCACCACTTTGACAAATGTCTGCCAGCAACGATGAGCCACAAAGGCAGATGTTGCACCAAAGCAAAAGTCTGTTTAGATAAATTCATTGGCACTGCATCTAAAGTCTTCATTATGGGATAAAACTAGACAAAACAAAAACATCCTGTCCCCTCTGCGCTGACACTTCCTGTTGCTGGCGTGTATGTTAGTACAGTCTGATTTCAGAGATGAAACTAAATATTATTGTTCTTTAATTATACATTTCAAGTTCTTATTTCTCTGCAGACCTTCAAGCACTCCCACTGTCATCACTATCCTGAGGCAAGTGTCTCATTTTCCCCACTGCTTTTCTCCATTACATACACCTACATCCTGACATTTACACCAGAGTCCTATTTTGTTGTTACTTCACACAGAGGCTATTTACAGCTCAACAGGCTCCTTCCCACTCCCTCTGCCTTTCCATCAGCAATTTACACTAATGTCTACCTTTTGTCATTCATTAATCTATCATTTCCCACAAACTGAATAGTGATCTTGACATCCAGTTAGTTGAAATGACAGAATTAACAGTTCCTAAGGGTTTGCAGTAACATTTGTTGTGTTTTGATACATTTTGTTGGCAGCTAAGACATTTGTTAAGCAGCTTCTTAAGTTTGAGGAGGATTTTTCTTTTTTTTTTTTTTTTAGCAATTCTATCAGGAAAAGGACAATTTTATAAGTTGCAAATAAACTATTTAAATGTAAACAGGAACCATACCAGCCTTCAGGGGAAAAAAAGAAAAAAAAAAAAGCAGGCATTATATCTCCACTCAAAGTTTATGTAAAAGGTGTGGTGTGGGTGACGTAAGCAGCTCATTACTGTGAATGCCATTTCACTTGTCGAAAATAACAGTTTTGCCACAAACTGACACGTGCAATTTTCCTCAATTTGGTAACCCCTCAAGGAATATTTCCTGCAAGAGTATGGGTGATTTTATTGCTTGAGGAATCATTAGTGCCATTCAGGGCTTGGAGTCTGAGGAGACAAAACTGTCTCAGAAATATCACAACATACCCCAGAATTCGTTCACCAAGTTTGAGGCAAGAAAAAAAAAAATAAATAAAAAGTCTCCATGTAATGAATTAAACATAGCGACAGGTAAAAAATATATTAGTGTTTGCTGGATGAACATGAATAATGTATTTGCAAATGGAACCATTTAAACTGTGGCTCCCCACCACCCCACCCCCCGCTCGTTTGTGTGCTCACATAGGGAGCCGCACAGCTGAGAAGGAGCTGACGGCTACAGTTTAATTTCCCCACCGGGAACTGTTGAAATTAGTTTTTAGAAAACATTTCCATATCTGCAGGATAGTATTGCATGCATTAAAATGTTGAGCTAAGTGAATGACATGTCAGACCAGGTGTCTTGTATTCTCAAAAACAATGTCAGCCACTTTGTCAGTTTATTTTTAATAGCATAAATGTTTTAAAAGATTGTCTTTGTGCATTAGCTAATGTTTCCATGGCAAACCAGTACTGAAACAGAAAGCAGCTAAAGGAGTGTCGGGAGCGGGGTATTAAAATTTCAACAACTGAGGCTTTTGAAGAGAATTAACAATCCTGTCATGGACAGTATGACACGGACTGGCACAGGTCCTTGGAACATTACTAGGATACCAGCCAATAGTACTGCAACTATTCGAGCCACAAAGGTGTTTTTACTTTTACATTTTCCATTCCTCATCAGCTGGCAATAATGCATACTTTGAGAAATCTATGGGAGTCAATCACAGTATTTAGGCATTCAGTGGAACAGCTCACTGTGTCTAATATTATCTGATTGTTAAATAAACCAAAGGCAATGATTTGCAAATCATTCAGCATTTAATTGAATGCAGATATAAACCAAATGTTGAAACTGAGAAGTTGTTGATTTTGACTTTGATGCTTGTAACACATGAGTAGCATTGTGACAGGCAGATGGCGGACCTTTAAATTATGGACACCCGTGTTTGTTTTTTTCTTGTACTTACCTGTACACCCTCCAGTTGTCAACCAGTAAGATGCCGCAGATTTGGCTCTGCAGTGTTCAACCCAACCTGTACTACTTTACTTATGGGCAAACATTGCATAAATTTTCATTGTTATGCAGATGATACTCAGCTTTACCTATCAATGAAGCCAGATGACACACATCAATTAGTTAAACTGCAGGAATGTCTTAAAGACATAAAGGCCTGGATGACCTTTAATTTCCTGCTTTTAAATTCAGATAAAACTGAAGTTCTTGTTCTCGGCCCCACAAATCTTAGAAACATGGTGTCTAACCAGATACTTACTCTGGATGAGATTACCTTGGCCTCCAGTAACACTGTGACAAATCTTGGAGTCATTTTTGACCAGTATATGTCCTTCAATGGACATATTAAGCAGATATGTAGGGCTGCTTTTTTGCATTTGCGCAATATTTTTAAAATTAGAAACATCCTTTCTCAGAGTGATGCTGAAAGGCTAATTCATGCATGTATTAATTCTAGGTTGGATTATTGTAATTCATTATTATCAGGCTGTTCTAAAAGCTCCCTGAAAAACCTTCAGCTGATCCAAAATGCTGCAGCTAGAGTACTGACAGGGACTAGAAAGAGAGAGCAGATTTCTCCCATGTTGGTTTCTCTTTGGCTCCCTGTTAAATCTAGAATAGAATTTAAAATTTTTCTCATACACAAGGCCTTGAATAATCAGGCCCCATCTTATTTTAAATAATGACAACAACAACAACAACAACAACAACAACAACAACAACAACATATATAGCGCTTTTCAAGGTACTCAAAGAGGCTTTACAATACCATGCACTATTCATTCACACCTCAATCATACTTTGTGGTGTATGCTACTAATGTAGCCACAGCTGCCCTGGGGCAGTCTGAGTAGCAGCGTGGCTGCCAATTCGCACCTGTGGCCCCTCCAACCACATTCACACTTAGGCAATGTGGGTTAAGTGTCTTGCCCAGCATGCGCTCAGACAGGGACTCGAGCCAGCGACTCTCCGGTTGCGAGGTGAGCACCTACCCACTGCGCCACTGCCACCCACAAGACCTCATAGTACCATATCACCAATATAGCACTTTGCTCTCAGACTGCTGGCTTACTTGTGGTTCCTAGGATACTTAAGAGTAGAATGGGAGGCAGAGCCTTCAGCTTTCAGGCGCCTCTTCTGTGGAACCAGCTTTCAGTTTGGATTCAGGAGACAGACACCCTCTCTATTTTTAAGAATAGGCCTAAAACTTTTCTTTATGATAAAGCTTATAGTTAGGGCTGGATCAGGTGACCCTGAACCATCTCTTAGTTATGCTGCAAAAGGCCTAGGCTGCTGGGGGGTTCCTATGATGCACTGTGTGTTTCTTTTCATTCACCTCTTTTTGCTCTGGTTATACATCACTCTGGATTTAATCATTAGTTATTAATCTCTGGCTCTCTTCCACAGCATGTCTTTTGTCCTGTCTCTCTCCCCTCAGCCCCAACCAATCACAGCAGATGACTGCCCCTCCCTGAGCCTGGTTCTGCTGGAGGTTTCTTCCTGTTAAAAGGGAGTTTTTCCTTCCCACTGTCACCAAGTGCTGCTCATAGGGGGTCGTTTTGACTGTTGGGTTTTCGCTGTAATTATTGTAGGGTCTTTACCTACAATATAAAGCGCCTTGTGGAGACTGTTGGGATTTGTTGCTATACCATCACTGTTGGTGATTTTTAACCTTAAACTCAGCGAAGTATCATTCAGGTCCAGATTGTACCTGGAAACGGTTGTCTGGTTCTAAGAATTCAAGAGGTCCCCAGTCAGTCATGCTTGAAATAGGCACGACCTCCGTGTAACATTTTTCTTTGATTGACAGTTGCAAGAGGGGAGCAGTAAAACAAAAAGTCTAATTCACTCAGGGTATATTTCACAAACTTCATGTAACAGACATTTTTTCGCATCTAAAATATAACTTCTGAGCTCTTAGCAGACTTCCTCATACGACACTTGCCAGGATGAAGTGATTTCCTCTTTTTGAGCCTTCTGTGAGTTTTATACTGTACTTATCTGTCCTGGGGAGCGTTTGAGTGCTCTACGAGATAAAACATTATGCCAGAAACCTCCAGTCACTCAGGCTCAGGTCAGTTAAGATGGTACTGACAGATTCGATTAGGATGTTCTTCACAGCATTCTTAAGCTGCAGCTGTGCCACCCTAATCCAAATAGGGTTACAAATCTGAATAATTTAGTAAAAATAGGGGCCAAACCCCGGCCAATCAGTGTTTTAGGCCAAATCAAAGCAGTAGCTTAAGCTTGTGTTATTTTTGAATACTTTTAAGCTTGCGTTTGAAGGCAGTGTCACATAGAACCCCTCACTCGGGCGCGTTATCCTTGTAATGTCACACGGAGTGGATTTGTAGCTTTATTCAGGTTTTTAAGCTCACTTGCATCGATCCAGCTATTAAATATTGAAGGCCAGTTTTTCCACTTATTCAGAACATGTGTTGTTCCTCCTAGTTTACCCTTAGCTGTAACACGTTTATATATCTTTGGGTGTTTTGAGCCATAAAAATACCTAAACCTAAGAGATTTAGGAGTTTTGTTAAAGCATTTGGACATAGAGATTTTAAGACCCAAATGCAGGCCGCATGAGACATAACTAAACTTCAAGACAGCTTTAATGCTGAATCTCTTTAACAATGTCCAGAATACAAAATACAAAATCCCAAAATCCAAGAGCAGACGTTAATCCATAATGTGACGCACATGGAAACTAAAGGGGAAGGCACACACAGCGGGCAGGGACCACAGACAACAATGCAACAATACTGAGACCTTAAATACACACACACACACACACACACCCCAGGTAATCAGGAAGAGAGACAGAGAGCTGGGGAGGAGGAGGTGACCAGAATTACACAAATCAGACATAGAAGTAAAGCAAAACACAAAGCACATGGGACAGGGGATGGCAAAATAAAACAGGAAGTGAGAAGACAGGGAAACAAACATAAACTTGACACCACACACACAGAACAGACTAGACACAACACTGGAAATAAAACTAAAATGCAGCACACATGAGGGAAGGGACACAGACACAGAGCGAAAACTAAACTAAATGCTAAAACTAAGAACATGATTAAACATACTTAAACTGAAACAAAGGGCAAGAAACTGAAACCAGGAATCCCAAAAGGAAACAACTAAACATCAAAAGTCCACTAACAGGAAACCACTGGGTCAGAGACACAGGACCTTGAAATTCTGGCTCTTTTAAGATGGATTCAAAAGCTTTGCTCACCTCTGCACCTGATTTTGTCATTAAGGATCTTGCGTAAGCTTTTTTGAAAATATGGCTGTTAGTAAATAATTAAATCCATTATGTTTAGCTAGGGCTTCTGTATCACACAGGTCTACTCGAAATTGAATCAAAAAGAAACACATTTCCACATTTCTGAGAGGATGGATTCTCGCTGGCTTGTGCAACATTTAGACGACTCGCCCTTCCAGATAATCTTTTACCCTCCCCTTATTAAATTTACTCCCTGTTTGATTCTGTGCACCACTAAGCAGCTTTTCAACGTCTCAGAACTACCAGGATGACTGGGGTGATAAACTTTTTTTCCCCCCAATATAAGCTACTCAGCCATTTGTGCTTGTCAGTGCTCTAACTTTGAAAATATTTTCTGATGAAGGCTATAATTTATTCAATAAATGAACTTTGGTAAAAGTTTAATATAATTTATTCAACAAAAATGTGATTTAATGACAAATTTTAAAATATACAAAGTTCAAAACTTTAGCTACACATTTAAAAAAAACAAAAATTAACTTATCCAAAACATGGTATATGTGTATATGCTGCACCTCTGTAACACTGTTCATTTGTTTCTGTTAACAGAAGGAAATGATAAAACCTTAGACAAATACTACAAGTGAAAAACAAACACACACTACAGTAGCTATAGAAACAAGGTAACAATTCTATAACTAGTAAACCAAGAGCTAAGAACAAAGAACTAGTCCAAAAGAACCTAAAATACAAAACTCAAAACCCTGTGATCAAGGCCCAGTGATAACTTTTGAGAGGCTTCCTCTGAAGATCATAGCCTATATAGACACACACACACACACACACACACACACACACACACACACACACACACACACAATACCAAGTTTTGTGAAAAATTTGCCACCATATTGGATTTTGTAAAATCAAGTCTACATACCAAGTTTGGTTTTGACTGGTTAAAGGGCTGCTGAGATGTGAGTTCAGTTTGGCGACTTTGCCACTGATGTTTGACTCTGATGGACAAGCGCTTTGGAACAATCAAAAATCCATCCAATAACTTGATGATTTTGGTGCACACTTGACAAACTTTGTGATCTCTGAACACTTTTGAAGGATTTCCATAAAATAGAAAATTACACCATATGTTGAACCCAGCTAGATCCAAGGATTCCAACCTGACCCCGATTTCCAAAATCAGCCACATGGGCCACAAGTTACAGTCACAAATGCAGGTACAACTTTGCCCCAGTGGTAGTGCTGCAGTGCTCAAGGTAGTGGCACCAACAACGACCACCACCACGGGGACCCACAGCCTAGCTGCTTGGATCCCACTTAATAATAAGGGGGTGGGGCCTACCATGTCACCTTGAGGATTTTTAGGTTCTCAATTTTTATGGTCATGAGGGATTGATCATCATTACAGGCACAAAGCAGCAGCATAGTCAGCACAAATCTTGGTATGCATTTTGGGCAGGAAAATTAATTTACTTTAGGAGTGAAAACATTTTATACACTAGTTACCACTGGAACCAATTTTAGGTTAATCAGTTCTCAGTGGAGCTGATTTGGGATCAAGGTATAGATTACAGAACACGTTTTAGACTTGTCGAGGGTTTACTCTGCTTTTTATCCATTTGACACCTCAGGTAGGTTCCAGTCCCCCTTGACCCTTAAGTAGATGGATTGCTACTTGAACAGTGAGTGACAAATTACTCATGAGGTTCCTACGGCAAGGCCAAGGCATGGAGACAGCTGTGGGTGGTCAGTGAGTTGACATAGTAACACCCTTTAAGTCAAGGGTCTTCTGGAAAAAGGCAGCCATGACCTGACAGCTGAATCTGAAACCAATGGTTTGTACATTCAAACTCACGATTAATGGTTGCTGGTGTTTTTATAGCAATCTGGAAATACTTTTCTATTTTTCCAGTGCTTCTTTAGTTTCTGATGTCTAAAGCAGTTACTTTTAGGACAGAAACAATTATAGGAGTGTTAAATGATTCTGTGCCTCGTAGTTTTTTGTTTATTTATGTGAAACTGAAACTGGGCTGCAAAGTAATTAAAGGCTCTGGGAATCTGAACAGTACTGGACCAACAAGAAGCAAATATTATGTAAGTTTTAAAACATAAATCACCTGATAACAGACTGCTGCACTGCAGATTGATTGCTTTTCAATGGACCAGGAGTAACAGATGGAAGAAAATGTGGACAAACAGAAGCTTTAGAGTGAGGAGGATTTAAGTGACTTGTAAAGACGTACCAGTGGTATTACAGTTTGCATGGTTTTGTTGTTTTAGAGAACAGTCAGATTTGGCCATATGTTGGATGATACAAAAAGGCACAGTGATGCAACATATCAAAAGTGAGTTCAACATATCCAGGGCATCTGTTAACTTGTTTCCGTTACCCAATCAGTCTACCTGGGTTTTTTTTTGTTTTTGTTTATTTGTTTTTTATTCCTTTAGCTCCAGCCACAGTGGGGGGCACAATGAATGCATGCATACATACTCTAAGCCTATATTGAAATTTGACAAAGATGACAAGTATATATTAAAACAGAGAAACCTATTTAAATATATTCATATTACTTATAGAATAAGTACAATTGTTTGCAGCCAAGGGTGGTGATGGTGGTTGAGAAATAAAATTGCATCTAAGAATTTATATTACTGATGCTCATCAGGGAAACAGATGTTTTTAAAAACCTGTAGACCCTCCTATCTACATAGAGGTCAGATATTCCCAGCAATTCCATTTCCTGGGGAACTGGTCAGTAGGTGGTGATTTTATGTGTGTTTCTCTAATTTGGAGCAGGTTATCTATGTAGTATAAATTATCGTGACAGTATAGCGCGTTAAGAAGTCAACCACATTTGGAGTACAGAAAACTCAGGATTAACCCTAAAGTTACCTGGATCAGACCACATCCTGCTTTGTTGTACAGATCTCTCAATCGGAAAAATTCAGGGATGGCTTCACAACGTGGAAGACAAACTTAGCCAGGCTGTAGGAGGCCAACCTAACTTAGCCTATATTGGCTGTCCTCCAGCAGCTCTTCCTGAGGAGCCTGGAAGCCAGACCAGCAAGGTTTGCTTTTCAAATAAATTTTGTTCTATAGTCCAAAAGGTGAAGTTAGAGACTGAGTATAGCCAAATGTATTCCAGAGGCCAGAGTAGGTAACATCAAATATTTGAAACTGACATACAGAGTGAATGGTTCACTTTGTAATGCATTCCTGAATAAAAGACCATTTGCAATATGAAAGCAGTCCATATACAATCAATTGTTGCAATTTTTTTTTTTTTTTAAATGAAACCCAAGTGTGCTTTGCATAAGTAGCCGTTTGTGTTTGAGGTTAAGAAAATAATTTCTCCGTGAAGTTGTTAACTCATTTTATACTGTGAGAACATTTTGAAGCTTGGGACACCATTGAGTATGCATCTAATTTATTTGTTTTATATTAAAAAAAATGTATCTATAAAATAAAAACATGTAGTTCCCTTACACAAAACTCACAAAACTAAAAAGGTGTCTCATCTTGCAGTTTTTGGAGCCATTTAACAAAAGGATAACTGAGCCATGCCAACCCTTGTAACTCCAGAGAGTAGCTTAATACAGGCAAACCACAGCAGAAATATTGAGGGTAGATGTAAAGTCACTTCATTGTGCAGGCTTGTGTTCAGCTGAGCCGTGACTAACATACAGCAAAAACAAGTTGTTCTTTCCCCGGGGGTCTAATTTTCCCATTATCAAACAGGAATGCTGAACCAGTGACTGTAGTTGAGAGCAAAGATATACCACAGGAGTCAAAATCAAATATTAGATCATGTTTCAAAGTGAAAGAGGAAAGTATAAAACAGTTTGTTTTACACTAATATTATATATATATATATATATATATATATATATATATATAAATAAAAAGTCTAAGGTTGTTTAAAATGCTATTACATTTATTTTTTGATATTGATAAAGATCTTTGATGACATTGCATCTTTCTCTGGAGAGAGAATTTGTTCCCCACTTTAAACTTCTTTATGATAAGACTAACTGTATAACTTAGTGCAGAGGTAAAAGCCAACAATAGTGACTTCTGCTCTCCAGCATTTCATTACAAGTTTGTCAACCAGCACTTAAGCTTCTACTAAATTTCTGGAGGGCATATGACCACAAATGACACACTTTATAGAAGAGACTGCCTGCTACAGGTGTGGTTTCCAATTAGCAATCAGCAAGTGAGGCACTTGTTCTGCTTTCCATATATGGCTACTACAGAAGTGCCCTTAAAAATACAAAATGTGTATAACATCAAAAGTGCAAGAGATTCAACATTCAGCTTCACATGTGACTCAAATACATATCAGCTGTATATGTATATATGTGTGATGCTGCTCTATGCCAGATCTTTGTACTGTATTGCTGAGAACCACGTCTGCCTTGTAGAAAAATAGGTGACGGCACAAGTCTCTGAATGATCTGTCACTACAGCCATACTTAGGCTGTCACAAATCACAGTGTTCACACAGATTGTGTGGCAGCTTTAAACTTGTTAAGACGGTGAATGAAAACAAAGTGTTCCATGAAAATGACACACGCAAGGCAAGCAGTGCGCCCTGGTTTCTACTACACTAACAAACTTGTGCAACAAGTTGTTTCTGGACATATAAAACCTTTGCTATTGAAGTACAGGAGAAAAGGGCAGTGAAAATTTAAATTCCAGACAGATTTTGATGTACAAAGAAACACAATCACTACATGAATTACATTTTGTTTTCTTTGTTATTTTTGTCAAGGCTGAATTATTGTGTGTTTTCTGTAACCTTGTTTTTTTTGCATATAATACAAATATAAGTGTCACTGTTTCACAATTAGTACAATCTTGTGATTCAGCTAATTACTGTTAATGTGAAGACAAGTGGTGCCACAGGTGACACAGATGCCAGCCTGATTAGTGAGGCACACGATCATCCAATAGAATGCTTCATATGGTTTTGGAAACTCGATATATACTGCGTCTGATTCAGTTTGTCCTGAAAAAGGTGTTGGGTATATGACTGATGTAATGAGTGTGTGAAAAAGCCTGAAGTGGAATGGCATCCAGGCAATGTAGCAATTAAGGGCTTCAGACACTGTCCACTCTACCTGAAAATTGTCTTCATCTCCTTTAGCAATAATAGTAAGTGTAGTGTTTGAAGCAAGGCTTAGTGAAGGGGCCAACCTAGCATAGCACCTGTTAGCTCACCCACCAGCTCTTCCTGAGCAGTGGCAAATCCAGGCTGGCTGGGTGATGTGGAGGAAGCATTCTCTAAATGAAGTGCACACAAAGCTGAGAGAGTTTAAGCAAAGTGGAGAGCCTGTCAGTTCCCCAATGTCTGAAAATGAATGTCTCCTTTTGATTAGGAGCTGGAATATTGCACCCTATGTCTATGCCTCAGTTTGTCTTCAGTGAGCAACAGACATTTTGAACTTTTTTCCTGTTCCTCACAAATTCCAGCATTTGGGGCCTGTGGGGTCCATGTAGTAGAGGAACCTTGCAATATTTTCAACCTGGAAAAAGCAGGTTAAATTACCTTTACAGTGTTAAGACATGTTTCTAATAATTCTTCAAATACAGAACAAGCTGTTAAGGGAGTCATCTCCTGCTTAAAACCGTCAGTGCTGAGCATCTTCACCAGATCTGCAAAGGTGTGGGTGGGTGTTTTGTTTTGGGTTTTTTGGGGGTTTTTTTGTCATTCTTCCACTGAGTCTTGGTTATTGCAGTGTGGAGAGGATTTTGTTAGATGTAAAACATGTCACATTTCAATCGTGACACTTAGTTTTAACAGTGCTTGGCCCATGAGTGGACAGCAGTGAGGGTAAGAAGTCTGTTCCCAGTCAAAGGAGGCTGTGGTTGGTCACCACCATGTCAGCCTGTCAAGAAGGGGGAAGGGGGAGAAAAATGGGAGGATAACAAATTCCAGACAAAGATGAAATAAGTGGTGGTTTAAAGGGGCCAATAAACTCCTCCACCCACGTGAACATCAGACAAATAATAAATATGCACAACAAATTAAAGCAATTATGAGCACTTGTAGCATGTCCCTTTGGGTCTGTGAAACCTTGGGCAGAAACGGTGAACCAGCGGAGAGACATTCTGGTTACTACTTGGCAGTATTTTCGACTTCAAAAACATTAACCTAGTTAATTTGGTTACAGCTTCATTAACTGAGACTGGAGCATCTGAAATTGCTCTGGGGCTGTGTGGACAAACAAGTCTCATTATTTTGAGAATTAGGATATCCATACTCATTACCATAGGAATGCCCAGTGTCTAACAAAACCAGAGCATTGTTTAGGGCTCTGAAAGGGTCCTGGTGTTGCTGCTTGTCAGAATGTCATAAATCTCGTCTATTTCTCATTGGCCAACAATAACACACGTCATCAGATTCTCATAGGTTAAAGCTCTAGTTTGCCTTTGTTTTAGAATAAAACAGGGAAAAGGAGCCCCTGGGGTGGGTGAGCAATGGCCCTGATTAAACTAAAGTGCTCTATAGGCACACAAGTCTTTAAATATGAGTTACAGCTGACATATGGACACAGTGAAGAGATGCCAATATAGTCCAGCACGACACCTCAGTTGCACAGCATGGAGAGGTTCTTAAAACTTTCCCCACCTCATGCGATTTCTTAATTTTATTTCATTCATATTCTAATATGACTGTATGAATGCTGTAGACAAACTTTCTTCTTTTGGTTGCTCCCTTTAGAAATTACCATAGCAGCTTATCTGTCTCCAACTCACCCTATCCGCGGTATCCTCTGTCATACCAACTTTTTGCATGTCCTCCTTCACTGCATCCATGAATTTAACATCTATTTTGGCCTGGCTAGTGGCATACACCTCTTTAAAGATGATACTTCTCAACAGTCAAGCTTCATTCACTCATGTACAGGATTAACAACCATGACAGAAGCTGCCTTTATTCTTAAAAGCATTGTGTGTGTGTGTGTGTGTGTGTGTGTTTTTTTGCCCCTGCTTCAAAGCATGCTGGATGAAAATGTTTTGACCAGGTTATATATTCCAGCCACTGAACAGATGTGTTTGACTACACTTGTCACAGTGCATGGAAGCAGGCTGTGTGGCATGTGAAGGAGGTGAGAATCCAAATGCAGGACACAGATGTAGAAAGAGGTGAATAACAGAACGAGCCTTTATTATGGCTAAACACAGGAACCAAAGAAGATAACAAAACTAAAGAAAACCCAAACTGGGGGAAAACTAAGGAACACGAGAAGCACGAAGAAACAAGAACACTGCCACAAAGAAAACAAGGATCAGACAAGAGACAAGGGGAAGACAGACAATAAATACAAAGGAGGGTGATTAGGGAAGTGGAGACAGCTGGGGTGGAACAGGTGCACAGAATGACACTAATTAGACAAAGGGAATTAAAGCTGAACACAACACACAGGGAACAGGAGACTGTCAAAATAAAACAGAAAGAAACCAAACAATACTAATGTAGACTTGGCACCACATACAGAGAACAGACTAGACACAACACAGGGAGACAGACACATAAGACTTTGCACAATAGGGAGGGACACTGAGGGAAAAACACAGGGAGAACTAAAGTCTAAAACAACTGGGAACTATCTATGAACACATAAGGGGAACACATGAAACAATGTAACAAAACAGTAATAATGAAGGCAAAATAACTACAAAAACCATAAACTAAAAAACAAGGGGTCGCAGACTTAGGACCATGACAACACAGAGACAAAGTGATGTTTTGGACTGAAGGAAATTTGTTGAAGACAGATGCTGTTGTGGCTGAGTTAAACGGATCTACATTTGTACCAGAAACTGCTTTCCAAATCTGATGCAACCCCCTGCAAGAATACCAACTTTATTTTTATAATGGCTCCAAGCTTCTCTAAGTCCTAACTCACTTGCCTGTACCATGCATGAAACCTTTCCTGCTCGGCTGGGATCATGTGTTCAGTGCCATATTTGTCAGGTTGAGGGTAGAGCCTGATGTTTTTTACATGCTTCTGAGCTGAAAGCATGAAGGTAATAATGCTTGCTTTGATCACAGAGGCCTGGTGCTTCGGACATTGCACTGAGACACATTGTTGGGAATAAGAGGGAGTCAATAAATTTTAGATGATGGTCTATACAACAGACTGCCCTATAAAATAACGGAGGGCTTTAATCCCAGTTCTACAATACCTCTGATCAAGAAGCTATCAACCCCTCTTGAATTGTGTGCTATCAATGTACTCCCTCGGTAAAGGTCAGCTGAAATGCAATATTTGTGCCTTCTCACAAATAAAGACATTGTTTTTTCTAACTTCTTTTTTTTCCAAGAGGTTTAAAATGCTCAAAGTTTTACAGGATCTGGGTCTTTAAAATTTTACCTACCGGGAAAGGTGATGTATTTCCCCCCCCCATTTCATGTGAAGCAAGTGGAAGCTTGCTTCACATGAAAAAGGTAAAAAAGGCACATTTTAATCTAGCCTACATCTCTGGGTGACAGGCCTATTAGGGGAGTCTGAAAAGACTCACATGCCCTTACTACTCCTGGTCACTATGAATGTAGAGATTGCAAAGGGGGTGTGCCTTCTCACAAAGACAAACTGATCAGTGCTACCTTTTTAAGATGTTATGGATTGATTTGATTCACAACTTCAGTTGTTGCACTGAGTAACATCCAAAATAAGGTTCAATCTTAAAAGCTACGTGGGCTGCTCGCTTACACATTTAATTAAGATATCCTTGTTTATAAATTTGGAGCAGCTCATGCAGTAAGTTATCCAAAATGATGCCACATTTCAGAAGGCACAGCAACAACTTGTGAAGCACAAAATTAATCAGACCCTATAAAATATATTCTGCTTTCTTATTTAGTAAATTATGGCCCTGTCCAAAATAAATGACAATGCTGTATTCAATAAAACATATTAAGACCTTGATCTCATCTGATGTGTCATCGTTCGAGTAAGCAGGACAGGTTGTTTTTATGTTGTTGTTGTCTGACTGGACATAATAATACATTTTATTTATAAGCGCCTGTCATGACACCCAAGGATACTGCAGGGCTGAAAACAAGACAAACCACAAACAAAAAACTAAAATGACCAAAAGAACTAAAACAAGTATGCAATTTGGAACGGGTAGGTTTTGAGTCGTGATTTGAATATATGAAGAGAGTCAATGTTGCGACTGTCTGGTGGGAGAGAGTTCTATAGCTGGGGAGCAGAGCAGGAGAAAGCTCTGTTCCCCACAGTACTGAGGCGGACAGGGGGACCAGTAAGGTGGATAGAGTAGGACGAGCGGAGGGTGCGGGATGAGGTGATGTGAAGAAGTTTGACTAGATAAGGAGGGGCAAGGTTGTGGATGGCCTTGAATTCGAACAGGGGGATTTTGAACTGAATTCTGAACTTAACTGGAAACCAGTGGAGCTGCTGTAGGACTGGGGTGATGTGGTGAAATGAGGGGGTTCTGGTGATAATGCAAGCAGCTGAGTTTTGAACTATTTGAAGCTTCTGGAGGGATTTGCCAATTAGAAGGGAATTACAATAGTCAATATGGGAGGTAACGAGACTATAAACAAGGATGGAGGTGGTGTGCAGTGTGAGGGAGGTGCGGGGGTGATTTAGGTGATTTATTGATATGGGACTGAAAGGATAGTGCTATCAATGATGACACCCAGACTCTTAACCTGAGGGGAGGGGAAAACTGAGGAGCTGTTGATGGTGAGGAAGAAACTGCCAATTTTGGATAAGGTGGATTTTGTTCCAATGAGGAGGAACTCTGTTTTGTCTTACTGTTTAATTTAAGAAAGTTTGAGGTGAACCAGGATTGATTTCAGATAAGCAGGTGGTGAGGGAGGAGGGTGGGAGGGAAGATTTAAGCTTGGTGGATAAATAGAGCTGGGTATCATCCGCGAAACAATGAAAATGGATGTTGAATTTACGGACGATATTGCCAAGGGGAAGGAGGTAAATGATGAAAAGGAGGTTCCCCAGGACAGAGCCTTGAGGCACACCTGAGGTTACAGGAGAGGGGTATGATTTGAAAGATTTAAGCTGGATGAACTGAGTGCAGCCTGTGAGAGAAGAACGGAACCAGTCAAGAGGGGTGCGGGAGATGCCAGTAGAAGATAATCTGTAGAGAAGGATGGTGTGTGAGATGGTATCAAAGGCCACACTCAGATCAAGGAGGATGAAGAGTAATCCAGAATCAGCTGCCATAATAAGGTCATTCATGATTTTCAATAAAGTTGTTTCTGTGCTATGGCGGGGGCAGAAACCAGACTGGAATTGCTCATAGACTGTTCTGAGTTAGATGGATGTTAAGTTGAATGGCAACAGTTTTTTCAAGTATCTTGGAAATGCGATGGGGCGAAGATTATTGTAGTTGTTTGGATCAGAGGCTGGCTTTTTCAGAATTGGAGTAACAGCTGCAGTTTTGAAGAGAGTGAGTACAATTCCAGTGGTAAGCAAAGATCTACAGCAAAACCCAGCGTGACAAGTTTGCCTGGGCCATTGACATGGCAGATGATGAATTTTTAAATCCCAGTTTGAGGTTTTAATTATGATACTTTTTTGCAGTATATGCAGTACTTGTCCAGCCTAATTCTTCACAGCTTCATTGTGTAGTTCCTCACATCAATTCAGATGCAGAAAAGAGATATTTGCATGCAAAGGACCTCAGACATGATCCTCACTAACTCCATTAGGCCTGTTAATAATCACATGAGACTCATGGGTCCCCAGGGTATCTTTAAAAAACTGTAGTTTAACTGACTCTTCAGAATAATTCAGAATAATTGAAAAACGTTTTGACGACCACTCTATAGGTGTGAGTGGAGCTTGCCTGGGAAATTGGCCTAGAGTGATTGCATTGTATTAAAAGGGTAATAAAAGCTACTGGAGCATCAAGAACCAAATCAGAACCATTGGTCATTTTTAATCCTAAACTCAGCAGTGTCCAGATAAGTTTCCTAGAACAAAGAATTTGATGGGACATCTGTTGGTTATGGCTGAAATAGGCATGATCTCAGTGTAACATTTTTCTGAAATTGACAGCTGTGAGAGGGTCTAATTCACTCTGAAAAGTCTGAAGAATGTAGTCTCAAGATTTTTAAGATCAAAATGTGGCGAGACTGGGGAGCGTGTGGTGAGTGAGGGGAAAAAATAATCAATTACAAATCAAAGGATCATTGACAACATCCTACCAAAGTGCCAGACAACGCCTCCCTGAGTGTTTCCCCCAGGGAATAAATTCCTTTATCAACAGGCATATAGGTTTGTTCACAGATGAGGCAAGAGATGAGGTTCAGTGTTGTTTAAATAAAATCTTAATCAGCGGCTGGGGCTCTATGGGACAGGGACCAGTGCAAGGGAATCCAAAAAGAAAAGATCACCCAGACACGTGATGACCACACCCTTGCATGAAGAACCACAATCCCAGGGAAGCACAGCAAACATAAAGAAAAAGGGGGCAGGGGTATGCCACCTAAGCCACCAGTACTGCCACCACCATGGCCTCCAGCAACTGAAAAGAAATGAAGACGATAAGTGAAAAGCACGAAATAAACTAATCAAAAGCAAACTAATTTCCAAACAGAAGAAAGGGGGGGCGGACACAAAATACCCACCTACCTACTAGACCCTAGACCAGGGATCCTCAAATCCAGGCCTCGAGGCCCCTGATCCAACACACCTGAATCAAATGACTGAATTACCTCCTCAGTATGCAGTCAAGTTCTCCAGAGTCCTGCTAATGACTTCTATATTTGACTCAGGTGTGTTGAAGCAGAGACACATCTAAAACATGCAGGACACCGGACCTTGAGGCCTGGATTTGAGGATCCCTGCCCTATACAGTCTCAAGCACACAGAGAGAAGGGAAAACACCCAGGCAGCTAATTGGCGTTCACCTGCGACCACACTGTCAGCCTCATAAATGTGCTAATAACCAGAAAAAGAGACCCTTAGTGCAACAGGACACGTGCACTACGCAGCCAGTAATAATGTCACAGGCATGCAACCCTGCTGTTCTGCAAAACAGTTATTTTAAGCATCTCTAAAGCAGCCACACAATAACAATTGAAGCCACAAGCAATCATACCTGCTGGAGGCTGAGGCCTTAAGCCCATAAATGGCACGTCAGGTAGGAGCGCAAAGAAGGAAACTGGTAGAGAGCCACGGCTTATACCTGCCCTCATCTCTGAGTGACCACAGGAAGGTGAATTTTGTTTTATTTTAACACCGTGATAAAATTGTGTCAGCAAACTTGTTTGAAAGGAGAAGGAAAAAAACAAACAAAAATGACAATCTTGTCTGCTGTCAGGCTGGCACTACTGTCAGAGTTGGATTTGTTGATACTGAAGGATACATAGGGAGCTTTACATGTAATCATTTGATTCTGAGAATTGTGACAGTTTGTCTGTAAGCTGGTGAAATGGTTACTCCTATCCTAACAAACCATTCCAGCCACATTTTCAGTATTACAAGCTGATCCAAACCACAGGCAGCCACCTAAAGGACAGGCTGCTGGTTCTAACACTTTTGGTTACACATTATTCTGCTTCAACCTGGAACCTGATGAAGGGCATTCAGCAAATGTGTCTTTTAATTAAAATGGACGACGTAAGACTGGAAACCCATTTCAGGAAATCGTCTGGCTATTACAGCGATTCTCCTTTGATATTTCAATACCTGAATTGAAAACAGTAACATGAGACAAGTACTTTTTGACTGCTACTGAGAATCAGCATGAACACTATAGGATTAACCAGCCTTGTTTAAAGAAGAATTAAGGCCACACATTTCCTGTCTTGGTGTGTGATCATCTCCCAGCACACTGTCAAACTAGTGAAAAACGCCACATATATACTGTGTGTGTGCGTGCATGCATATAATTTTAATATAATTCTATAATGTAAAATGTCAATAGCAGTGGATCGTTTACTGCAGAACAAGTAGTCCACACATTCTTAATACAGAACCTTTAGTGGCACTTTTAAGTGCATAAACCAAGTCCTCCTCCCACCACTGTTTTTAATGATTAAAGTCTGCCTTTAACATCATTAACAGGCGCTGAATATGTTGTTCAGGTGAGCTAATAAGTCTGTTGTCCTGCTTCCATATTCAGTGGGAGTCTATTCAGGAGTTTCTGCTATTAAAAAAAAGGTATTCAAACATGATAAATGATTCAAATGATTAATGGGACTCCATTTTCGTGTCAAAACATTTCTTAACTGCAGCATAACACAGTCAAAGGGGACAAAAAGGAATAAAACACTTTCTAGGAAGGAATGTCTTAAAAATAAGATGGAAAGGAGTCAAAGTGAAACAGAACCAGACAAAGGGAATGGCTGACAGAAAGTACAAAGAAGACAGAAAAAGGAGGTGAGAGGGCAGGACGGTGAGGAGGGCGGCTGATGTGGTTTCAGAGACTGTTGGAAGTTCAAGTATTCATCTGTCCGCTGATAGAAACATCACAGCTTCGTCCTCTGTGACTGAAGGCTTGCTATCAGCTGCTTGCAGCCTGTTTTAAAGAGAAGGGGAAAAAAAAGGATGGATGGTGAGAGGGGGAAACGGTCAAGGCAGAAAATTCAAAAGGAAAATTTGGGGAGTTTGTAGGCTTGAAGTTGATTAGGGATTACAAAATTAACTTCAAGTCTTTAAAGTGCGTGAATTTCTATTCACCCGTGGATCTTGCTGAAAAATCAAGGGACAGTACATGCTTTGGAGGATCAAGAGGAAGGCCTGCTTCATAATTTGTCCTCCTTTTTGAGTCTACTAGAAGACACAAGTTTACAAAATAATTCATGATGTATTTTAATGAGACTAAAACTAGAAACACATCAGGAAAGACTTCTGTGTTACTTTTCTGCAGTAGTGCGCAGTGACTTTTAGAGGCAAGCGGAGACAATGCCTCCCACCCCACTCCGCTCACTACCACACACACACACACACACACACACAAAAACATCTTCCACTGTTTAGCAAGACAAATTGGACCACATTAAAACATAGTTTTGTGCTGCCTGTCAATTATCATATATGTCTGGATGAGCGGGCCACCCGAGATTACGATCTTGAATGTGAGATCAACAAAACTGAAATTGAATAACCAGTCAAGGCCAAGTTCTAGTGTGTGTTCTTGTTTAATCTTCTCTGATTAATAACATGGTTTTCCCTGTCTTGGATTCTCCATGTGTCAACTTAAGCCTCTTGTTTCTGAGTGCCAAAGATCTGCTTTCCCCACAATTCCATAGTTCTCCTGTTACTGTTACTAACCCTGTGGTGAGGCAAAAGGTGTGTGTTCAGCATTCGCCCCTGCAAGACTTCCTGTTACATACATTTTAACATACATTTACCCTGTGTTCGGTCTTCAAATGTTATGATGATAAAGGAACAGTAGGCATGTGATTTTTTTTTTTTTTTTTTTTAAGAGACAAGTTGACAATCCTCAGATTAATTTATAAAACATAAATTCCATATTTCCATCATGTTCTTACATAAATGCAATCAGACTCACAGAGCTGGTGTGAACAAATACATCAGATCAACATCCATCCATCCTCTTCCACCTATCCTTTTCAGGGTCACGGATGAATACTTTTTAAAATTTTATTATAATTACTTTACTATATGCTGATTTGATACAGGAGTGAAAATGTGAGCTATAATTTGAAACATGTCTTTCATACTGTAAAAAAGTGGATGTTTCCAAACAGAAGTATGGCAGGAAGTTTGAAATGCTGCCCCTTTTTAAAGCAATGAAGGCAATAAATCAAGGCTCAGTCTCATCCATTTAATAGTGCTTTGATATAACTGCTAAGAAAACTGAAGAGCTGAAGAGAAGAGAAAACATGGGTGAAAAATTTCAAAAATGTCAGTGGAAGATGGGTGGATGCTGAGACTGGAGATGAGAGGAAGAAAGCACATAATGGTGAGAAAGCCAATGAAAGGCACTCAAGGTGAAATAATCTTAACTCACTTTTTTTTTTAGTTATTTTGTTTTCTCCTCTCCGGCTATTTCTCTCTTCATGGATTTTTCTCCAATTTGTGAAACTTTTGTTTTATGCCCAAGGATCTCTTCAGAAGTTTGTCTGCCTTTTATCTTTGTTTTTTTTCTGCTGTGTAACAGTATCTTATTTTTTTTTTTTTTTTCTTATGACCACTTCTGTTTTGTTCTCACCTAGAGCAGAAATAATAACCTTGAGACATAAAAAGCCCTCGGGCGGGACAAAATATTAAAGGCAGAACGTTGATCTCTAAAATGTTGCCACGTGTTAACTGAAATGTTAAAGCATATAAAGAGTACGAGCTCCATCGAGCATTTGCTGTTTCAGATGCTGGATTTTACTGAAGACAAACCCGATCTTTTTTTTGGGGGGGGGGCTCCTTGGAATTGACCAATTGGTAAGGTTTAACATTTAATGTTCAATAGTAAGCGCTGATGCAACGATTCAAATCCATATTTTCAGTTTTGTGATCTGCTTGTTTCCGCATTGCCCTATATGGTAGTCAGTCAGACTATGGTACCTGTGTTTGCCAGACAGACTCAGAAGTGGAAATTTGCGCTTTCTAAATGCTACAGAGTGAAACGTCTCATCAGAGAACAATAAAACAGATTTCATATTCAAATAACACAGACACATGCTGCTAAAGGAAATTAACAGTTCCACAAGGGTCATTTGTATCTGATCTCTCAGCTGGTCATTCGGCTGTGATTGTTACATTCTGTGTGGGACTTTCTGTTTGAAAATTGTGAGCAAACCCAAAAGGAAAAAAGCTTTAAGCATTAAGATAAACCACATGAGTGAATCCAAACAAGGCTTCTGGAAAAACAAAACAAAACAAGGACGTGCATGTTCTGATTCGGACAGCCTGGGGAGAAATGAATTTCAACAACAGTGAGGTATCCTGCAGAGATCCCTCTGTCTGACCTGAGCTGACATGGGTCAGTGGGTGAGATTGTATTTTCTTAAAGTGACATGAAAACAAAGAGTTTTGAAACTCGAGGCGCAGCTCTGCGCCCGACTGTCGGACACTAATTGGTTTTGCTGCCTGAGATGGAAAACGGAACCACCGGTCTGCTTCATCCATGTTTGCAGCTGCAGATGATTGACAGTTTAGGGGTAAGAGATGGCGATGAGACCGAAGCAGGAGGCCGGGAAGAGTGTAGGAAAGGTTTGTTTGATGGCCAGGATGGCGCCACTGCAATCATGCCAGCCCATCACAGTATGGTGGTTATGAATTCATTGCTAACTATGAGCATGGCACGCACACAGGAGTATCGGTGGTGTCAGATGACTAATCATGAAAATGGGCAGTTTTAGAGTTGCACTTTTTTGTTTTTTATTCTCTTTCCTTGCATAGATTGCAAATAAAATCTGTCATAAATCATAAATCACACACAAGGCCTCTCAGAGAAAGAAGAGTGTCTGTAAAGAGACAGCCACATTATGTTCATTATTTGAGATATTTTAAGTATCCTAAAATTTCAAGGTCATTTTCCAATATAGGTTTTTCTGTCCCACTGATGGGCTGCTCTGAAGTTCAGCCCATCAGTCATGTTTGGGATGATGACACTGAAGACACTCAGTGAAGAGGGACTGGACAAAGGATTTAGCCTGGAGCCGGGCAGAAAGGTCAGAAGACGCATATAGCCAGAGGTTGAGAGCCTTTTGATGGAGTCTTAAGAATTCCTCTCCACTTGATATGACTCTCAACAAGATATTGGAATGACTTTCAGCTGGCATGAGGACTTTACCTTTTCCAGCATGTTTAGCCTGCGTAAGGACTTTGTCATCTTCCTATTTAAAATGCAGAGGAGTCTGCAGTGCTGTCAGCTCTGCTGGCACTTCATGCTTCAGCACCTTCGCTTATTTCTCCTCTCTGCTTGAAGGGTCGAAGGATCTCAGAAAGACAGCATGGTGAACTGAGACATGCTGATGGTAAGATGTACAGAGGGGGTCAAACCCACAAGACCAATTATTTTACATGAGAGGTGGCTTGTTACCAGCTGCGATAAAGAAGCTATTATTTTCTCTGTGTGTGTGTGTGAGATCGCAAAATGAAAAATGGTTTGAGTAGCTTACTTTAGCTCTAAAGCTTTAGCTTTACTTATTCTGTGTGTGGACTTGAGATGCACTGAGCCAGTATTGGATATCGGCCTGATATGAACCCAAAAGGTTGGATCGGATCTGGTGACAATGAATCGAACCGTGGTCCGATCCATGCAGTTCTGTTCTATGTTTTCTTTGTCATGTGACAACAGCATTGCTATGTGGCAGAGCTACATACATTGAGGAAACTAGCCTAATTAGTCTTCCTCAAAGAACTGGACTTTTCCTCTGACTATAAGACAAACTGTGACAGCAGAGATTATACTCTGATACCCAGCTGTGTTCCACCACCTGCTGATGACTGCTAAATATGAGGAAAAAAGAAAAAATAAGGATGGCCCCAGATCAACTCATTATTATTCTGTTGGAGAAAATGAAAAGGAAAAGATGAAGTGGACAAGCGATCAGAGGATACAGGGTTAAAGCAAAGAGCTGGTGGTCAAATGCAAATTTTAAAGGAAAGGACTGAGATCGAAGGAGAAAAGTGGGGTCTAATGAGCTGGAGCGTCACAGCAGGAAAACAAGATACTGTATATTCTACTCACACTGCTAATGACTAAAATATACTCATGTTTTAAAAGCTGTAACTTTACAAAAGGTTTCCATTTATGACTCTCACACATTTACTAATGATTTGTATGAGGACAATAAAGTTAGTCTTTCACTAATGGCTTTGACTCTAACTTCTGAAGAGGTCTCCTTTTGAGACTTGCTGCTTATGTCATCTGGAGGTGTAGTATCATGTACGAATAAGCACCCTGGTCACGTCTTTGCTGCAATCTGAACTACCTAGCAACATTTTTAGATATGCATATGTGACTACATGCTGTTGCAGGCTGCAAAACAAAAACAGGAAATTGTTTACACAAATTATCTGCTTTTTTTTCCTTTGGGAGAAAAAAATCAGATAAACCAAGAATAAACTGCAAAGTGCTGTTTACAGTAGCTCAGATATGTACACTCATCCACTTTATTAGGTACACCTACATTCACCTTTGCAGAATATGGGTACACTGTGGTATTAAAGGGATGGACACGTTCAGCTCAGGTCCATGCTTTCATGTTGTTTACACTAAATCCTGACCCTGCTATCTGAATGTCACAATAGAAATCAAGACTCATCGGACTAGGCAATGTTTTTTCACCTTCTATTGTCCAGTTTTGTAAATTTTAGCCTCCCATAAGCTTGAAACAGTCCGGCCATTTACTTGTGACCTCTGGCATCAACAAAGCATTTTTACCAACAGAGCTCCCTGGATATTTTCACTTTTTTTGGACCTTTCTCGAAACTCTAGAGACGGTTGTGTCCAGCAGATCAGCAGTTTCTGACATACTCAGATGAGCCCACCAACAGCCATGCCATGTTCAAAGTTACTTAAATCACATTTCTTCTCCATTCTGATGCTCGCTTTGAACTTCAGCAGGTCATCTTGACCATGTTTACTAACCAAAATGCATTATGTTGCTGTCATGGGATTGGCTGATTAGATATTTGTGTTAATGAGCAGCTGAACACATGAACTTAGTAAAGTGACTGGTGAGTGAATAGCATGTCCAAAAAGAAGCCAAAACAAAAAAGACCCCCTCGCTAATTAAATGTCTAATTACTGGTCATGGTTGCTATACACAACATTGTCTGTCTTTTTCCAGAGCAGCAATGCTTGAGTGAACCAGACAATTAATGCCAACAGGGAAAAACAAATGAGTAAAATAAAGATATGAAACGATTTCTGATTGTTTCACCACAATTGGGTATGGAAAGCATAAACATGGCCACACCTTCTCACATCTCCCCAACCTTACTGGAGTCTGTATAAATGGAAATGTCCTGTACTGTGTGTGTGTGTGTGTGTGTGTGTGTGTGTGTGTGTGTGTGTGTGTGTGTGTGTGTGTGTGTGTGTGTGTGAGAGTTGGGCTACACACACAGAGACCTGCAGCTCTTAATACATTCGTGACAGAGCAGAGCAGAGAGATGGAGACGATAAAGCAATGTGGTAGACAGGTTTTCTTGGAGGCCTGGCCTCACAGCCTGCATGTTATTGGCTGAGGGGCTGCGCAGGAGAGGGTATCATCTTTTTAGATAAAGCAGATAACTGATGATAGAAAGATTAATATGCAGGATTTCCCTACAAAGCCAAGTAAACATTTAATTTTATAAAAGTCTGATTCAATGTTGAGGGCACTAATAAAATGTGACGTAGTAATGCAATGATTATAAGTTTAAAATACTGGCTGTTTATGGCAATAAACCAAAATCGAGGATTAGCATGTGCTAATTAGCAGCAGGGACAGGACAACGTGCTTACCTGTGATTGTTTTTTTGTTTTTTTTTCTTCGTAGCTCAGTCGAAACCTTACATATAGGATGTTTTTGTTCGGGTTTTTTTTTTCAGTCTCCTGGGGGCCGGAAAACCAATTAAATGCAAGTGTATAATTTACAAGTAGAACAAGTGTCATTTCTTGTTCTCAGCTTGTCTTAATTATTATCTTAGCTCTGAGCTGTGTGTCCATCATGGAATGAGAAAAAGCTGAAATAGGGTGGTCTTCCCTGCAGACACAACTGTGTGTAATGACCTGAGATGTTAAACTGCCCCAGTCCTGTTTCCGCTGGACAAAACTGCATGTGAAAAATGCGCATTCTTTAATTGGATTTCTACACTTGACTGTCTTAGTGGTTGCATTTCTCTTTTCTGTGTTCTACTGTGTGTGCATAATGTACCTTTTGAATAAAAGGTTGAGTTCATCCAAATGACTTTTAAGTGTGCATGGATTTCTGTCTCTTCCTCCTGCCTTTTATTTGGCCGAATGTATATTAGTTGCAGACACGGATTTTTCATCAGTCTGTATTTCTGTCTCTCTGACAGGAGTGAAGTCGTCAAGCGTTACAGGATCAATAAAGCTATTCTCATCACTGACAGTCTGGACAAGTGCACTGTTATCAGACGCTGGACTAGATTTGTTGCCTTGCTTTCTTCTTGGTGCTAAAAGCATTTTTGCCTTCATAGGATAACACACAGTAACTCTCAGTAAGTCGGTAAATCACAGTAAATATCTACCAAGTCTGGTTCTGTCCCCTCATCCTTGTTTTCTGACGACCTGTTTCCCCAACATACAGACAGATTTTTAGCTCAGATCATTTCCTGAAGCCACATCAATCTTTTAATGATCATTTATTCTAATGGCTCATGATCGCTTTAGTCACCATGAAAAAAATAAGGATGAAACCAGCATCTTTGGACAGACCCAGACATGTAAAGAAATGGTTACACTTTTGAACCATTATGAAATGCTCACTGTGTTCTTCACAGGGACAAAGTCTGGAGTGACTGTTAGAGCTCAAACTTGGTTGGTTAATGCAGGATTTCCTTTAATAGGAGACTGCTACTCACACAGCACGTGCTAAAGTGTACAAGTCTGCAAACACTCTGACCTCCCTTTTCCCTGTAGTCAACTTTGAGCATTATCATGGAATACATCATAGTTTCAATAGAAAAACTGTAGAGTAACAAAGTAACAAAGGGAACAACTGTCAGCTGTTCCCTTTAGGGGTCACCACAGAAGATCATCTTCCTCCATCTCACTCTGACCCGAGCAGCCTTCTCTATCATACCAACCATCTGTATGTCGTCCTTCACTAAATCCATGAATCTTCCCTGCGGTCTTCCTCTTTTCCTTCTGCCTTGGCAGCTCTGAATCCCTTGTCTATAGCCACTATCCCTCATCCGCACACGCCCAAACACACGCCCAAACCATCTCAGCCATGTCTCCAAACCGTTCACCGTGAGCTGTCCTTCTGACACTCTGACACATCTTCAACTCTGCCACTTAAGCTGGCCTCCTTGTTAGCACCACAGTCTCAGGTCTAAAGATGGAGACACAGAAAATGAAACAAAGGAGACGTGGAGGAAACTAAACATATAGCAGAGCACAACAAAGTGATGCAAAACCAAGAGAGTGAACTAAAAGAGCCCTAAAATGAAATCCAAATGCAAATGAAAAATATTGTTTCACTCATAAATCTTTAAGAGACGGTGTGATCAAGGAGGAAGACAAACATGCAGTTAATCTCCTCATATCTCAGTAGACTGACTTCCAGATCTAATCTTATACATTTAAGAACGCATTGGAAATGTATGAGAGAGGAGACGCTCCAAAGGAGCACTGAGACTCGTGTCTGAAGCTCAAGGATTTTTCCGAGAGCAGGATGGAAATAAACACATTTAAAATAGACTGAGCTGTCTATGATCCATATACAGCATAAAAGAAATGGCTGAAGAGCTGGGAGGCTCAGAGAGAGGCTCATTGTCTGTATATATAGTCACACATTCACATTAAAGTCACACCACAACCCTGTCTCACAGCAGTTCGTGAAATAGTCACGACTTTTTTCTGCTGATTCCTATTTAGACATGAATTTCATATGAGAGTGTACATATGAAAAATAACGATTCATGCATGTGTACACAAAATTCATATTTTCCATTTTTAAAAGGCAAAAAAAAAAAAAAAAGTTAGCATTTGGAAGTTGGAGGGGGTGGAGGAGCTGGTGTAAGTCATTTCGCCGTTCATGCCAGAGACCCAAGTTGAGCCTTAAGCATCACAAGTCAAGGTTTGAGTACCCAAGTAGATACAGTGAAGCACTATTAGATGCAGTATAATAGTTATAGTCTGAGTGGCGTACACATACCATTCTCTTGCTGTTTGATTTTCTCTATTTAAGAGACTGAAGCACCAACTCTACAGTTCAGTATAATGGGAATCATCTATGTTCATAGCTGTGACCTGGATTTAGTCCCTTGTTCTGCACAATATGCACATTACTTCCACTCTCTTCCACTTATCCATTTCAGGGTCATAGTGGACTGGAGCCTATCCATGCTGTCATAGGGCAAAAGGCAGAGTACACCCCAGAGAGTTTGCCAGTCTATCACAGGGAGAGACGGACAGCCACTGATAATCACATTCACGCCTATGGCAACGGTTCAAAGACATGGATGTCTGTGGGGAGACACTTGAACCTTGAAGGGATCCTGACATGTGCTCTGATGAAGTGAGGTATAACACGGTGCATCTCAGATCTCAGTTTGTCCCGGAAATTCGTGACCATTCTCACACCACAGCTCGGCTTCACTTCAAACCACATAAATGTTCATGTTTGTATGATTTTAACTGAGTACGACATCATGCGCAAAAAAGGTGACATGTCACATTATTTGGTGTTTGGTCCTTTGGCAGAGAGATTTTTCCTCAGTCCTTTCTATTGCATTGTTGCAACAGTGTAAGCAATTTAAACACTTTGCACAAAACAATCAGCTACTCTTCTGACCAAAAAAAACAAACAAAAAAAAAGAAACAATATGGGTGCAATTTCCTGTCAGATTACTTTCATGAGTGACATAATTGTACAGCAACATCACAAGAACATTACAGTTTAATATTTTCCAAAGTTCAAGTACCTGTGGTCACAAAATTTCAGGAGGCTTATGGAAGATTTATGGCAAGTCTCTACATTTTTTATGCTTATAATCTTGCTGAGAGATCCATTTTGTTTGTAGTGCAGACAGAAACCACAAAAAGTCTGAGTCACTGTGTTCTTAAGGAATAATATTTTTCTTGTTTTTGGCTGTCCGTGCACTGTTGCCCGCTTGTTGCTTTTAAAATTTAAGACTTTGTTGGTGTACTGTTCCACCTGAGTGACTTGCTTAGTGCGTGAGCATCGATTAGACACCTCCAGTTAAAAGTAGAGGTGGTGTCTGCAGCACAGAGAGAGAGAGATTCAAGTGGACAGAAAGCAAGCTGGGAAAAAGCTGGACACAGAGCAGCTGCAAAAGGGCTCGTGACAGACACAGTTTCTCCTTGCTTGGTTGCTTTAATGGCAGGGAACAAACTCCTTCAACAAGACATGTGGTGTGTGTGTGTGTGTGTGTGTGTACGTGATGGCAAGCATCTGCCATCACACACAAACACCTACTAACACTGCTCCCTGTTTGAAAACCTGTTAGTTTTCTGGGGTCTTTATTAGGAATGAAACTGCACAGGGAATGTCACTTGTGCAGAAAATGCTGGCGTAGGACAAACTCACGGGAGCATATAAAGATAAGCCAAATGTCCATCTCTCTTTTTGTGTTTTCATCGAACGTCCATCCAGTCCATGGGCCTTTTCAGTTTTCTCACTCAGTGATGAAATTCAGTTTTTATGTTTTATTGAACTGCATATGGCTTTCAACAGCAAATCAAAAGTTGCATAGCAGGAGGGATCGTCAGCTCCACTGATAACATGTGGTCTTCACCCTCTCTGCACGTTCTGCCTTTGAAACATTGATGCAGTTTTACAGATTTTTTTTTAATATATATTTATTTAGTTAGTTTGGTTTCATGAAGTGTCAAATAAATAAATGATGTGCCTGAAAAAACCCACCTGAGCTTGAGTTAATGATTTACGCTATGTTCTTTAAAACCCCAGGTATCTCAGCTGGTTAAAAAAAAAGAAGCATGTGGGAAGATTGCAAGTTTAATAGGCAATGATCTAGACTACACTTTGAACATGGTTTTTTATAAGTTAATGCTCATTTACTGATAAAAAATCATGTATGATAGAAAGCACCAGAACCACTTCTTAAAAGACCCTAAACCCATCCGTCCATTTTCTTAACCACTTCTTCGATTCAGGGTTTTCAGGGGCCTGGGGCCAATCCTAGCTCGGGCCAGTTGGTGGGTTTGAACGGGACCCGTCTTGCTGCGAAGTAACAGTTACTAAACACTGCGCCACCATGCCACCCACCTTAATATTCTAAATTTTGACCATGTGCCAATACACTGCAAACTGGTGTTTTTTTATAATATGCTATACTGTACATATAACCCAAGCAAACAGCTGTAGATCTTAAAATTCCCAAGGATGTCGTCAAACGCTGAAAAGAAAATTACACATTTCCAACACCGAGCTGTGAGTGACAGACTGTGCTGAGCACAAATGAACACAAAATGACAAGATGTAGAGTGTGTACTGTGTGAATTTCCACCCCCCCATTATGTATTATACAGAGAGAAACACAAAGGTTGCAGATCCCCCACTCGTTTGAGCTTGCCACATGAATAGCTTTCATTTACTTCTGATGGATTCTCCTCCATCTGTCGACTGTCACCTCCCGAGACTGAAACTGCATCTGCATTCATCACCGTGAATAATTTCAGCAATTTAAAGACTTTCATTTGAAAGCCACGCAGCAATTAGTCATATTTCACTTCATCAATCATCCATCAAAGTCTTTATTGCAATTTATAATATAACAAGACTGAAAAGTTGAATTACAGGATTTCCGATAGTGAAAAAAAAAAATTTATTTCAGTTTTTCTTTTCTTTTTTTTTTTTTTTTTTTAAAGCAACAGAATGACTGGAAAGAAAATTAGCTGCTCTGTAATGTTTGATCTCTTCTATTAAAGTCCTAATTTTCATTTTCATGCTTCAGTTGGAGCAATTTTTTTGGTTTCATATTGAAATGAAAACACAAAGACAAAATAAGACATTAATTCCCATAGAACAGCTATAATGACCTTTTTGGCATCAGTGCAGAAAGTTGTAAAGGATAAAATAAAACTTTCCCAGCTCTTCTATCGAAGCACTGAGCAGACAGTCAGCTTCATAAAGTTCTTCATTCAACACCTGCTTGAGCTTTCTTTGAGAAAGTAACTAAACTGTGCCAGCAGAGGCCTAAAACATCAGTCAGAAGAGTTTGGAAATGCTAAGGTCATGAGTCCCCACGGTTTCTCATTTTCTTTACTCTTTTAATAGTTCAGGTATTCCTTGTGGACTTAGATTTAGATAAAATGAAGTCCATCAGTCATCAACTTATTCCAGCAGCACGGCCTCCATCAGCATCAGGGCAGCCAGAAAGGTTCTGCATTGATTGACAGGTGTGACGCGCTTCTCTGCCTTTGAGCTAATTTTGACAAATAGCCCGGTGCGCACAGCATCACAAACTGCAGCGGCGTGAAATGAGCTTTAATTACTACCGGTTATTACAGCTCTGACGTTGTTTGGGCTTTGTTGCGCTCCAGCAGACACCGACTCGTTTGGTTTGTAGATGAGCTGAATATGTTGTTGCTGCCAAACATCTGTGCGAGAAGAGATGTGTCACTTATTGCGTTAAAAAAAATGCCCCAAGACAAATGGGTCTATTTCTGCTTTCCTTTACTTCACAGATTATTGATATTCATCTATGCCCACAGCGCTGAGCAACCTACAGCTGTAAGAGACCATTATCATTACCCCATTTAAACATCTGCTTATTTATTACAGTATGAGGTGGTCTAGTACAGTAGCTTCCAACACTCAAGCATAATTCAATCCTAAGAGCACAAACTTAAAGCAGAGCTGATTAGAAATCGTTATTGATCATGAATTCCTGCCAAAGAACTGAACATGGACTCAACTCAGAGCTTTTGTACATGACTGTTTTTTTGTTTTTTTTAAGTAACTTTTTCAATGCCTTTTTGCTTCTCATCCACATTTCATACAGCTGAAAATGGAAATTTTAGAGAATACCTTCCAGGGTCAAGATATTCAGAAATTTCATTTGCAGCGTAGACGTGCAGACAGGGAACATTAGTTTTTGGGCGGTGTGCGCATTTTTTATTTCTTTCCTCAGAGATATACATGTAGACGCCACATTAGTCGATGCTGTTTGGTCACTGCGGCTGCCGTATTGCTCAGAGGCAGCCAGGCTTCCTACTGCATGGACGTCTATGACGGCAGATTTTTATAGGCAAAACCGTCGAAACTCTCTGAATTTTCAACCGAATTTCAAGCAGCTTTTCTTACAAATGATAGAACTGTATTATTAATACGGCATACTTTAATTTTTTTAAAAGTGGTTTCATGCCAATAAATATGATGAAAATAACCATAAAAGTTATTATCAACATTTAATTAAGTGTTTACTTTCTTTATTTTATGTGACACAAACCAGTATCAGCTTTATTCAATGCCAGGGTATTCTCTTAATGTTAAGCCAGCATAAAAGAAGGCTCATTTAAACATACCATAAACAGGCATAATCATAACAGTTCTTCCTGTTTTTCTTCTTTAAGAATGGTTCCTTGAATGCCACCCTTCTTCTGAGATCCTTCCTGATGAGGTTCATCTGCTGTGGACCATTTTTTTCTTCTTTTACCCTCCAATTGTCCAGTTTCCTCAGTTTTTGTTTTTTTTAAGGACACACTGCACACCATTACACAATATGCCACATTTTCAGCTAATAGCTCTTTGTTTCTGCAAATAAATATTTTATGCCTGTCAAACTGTGAAGAAGAGTGAGAAAGAAGCAGATTGTCACACTAAAAACAATTTTAAGCCCTCAGGACTTAATAATTATCTATCTCAATGGGAGCTAAATAGCTCCGTCTGACATAAGATTAAACATGATCAGGCTTACCTCACTGATCTCTGCAGCAGTGCTTTTCTATTAAGATGAAAAATATTTGAGCTCTTGTTTCCACGTTTGCTCTCGCAGATTTTCAGCATCATCCCCAAATACGAACCAATCACACAGGTCGGTCCTCTACCGCCACCTACTGGTTGTATGAGAAGAAGCAATTCAATCCATGTCTTGCAGGGCAAAGCATTGAGTTTGGTGTTAATATGCGACAGCAGATGTGTTAACTCTGACAATTCAAAATATGTTTTGTGACACTGATGACTGATTTGTGACTATGTGCATTAAGGATTTCCTGGACCAGCTTACCTGAACACGGGCCTGTAAAGAAATCATAAAATTACCACAGTATTGCAGCAAGTAACCAAAAGTGACATAAAATAACCACAAAGAGATGCACAAATACAAAGACACTGAAAAACAAAAAAAAAAACAAGTGATAGACAGTGACCAAAAAGAAGCACAAAAAACTAAAGACATAAGGTCACCACATGATGAAAAAGATGATAATTCACCACTGAAGCAACCAAAAAACAAGATGCAAGTCCAACAAAACAAAAAGAACAAAAAAGCCAGAAGGGAAAAGAAGACCGCTTCAAAGAGACCTGAAATGCTGCATGCTGCAAATGACCAAAAATGACTGCAGGGAGGGTAAAGGGCCACAGACGGAGATGTGAAATGATCAAAAACTGATGAAAAAGAAGAAACGACCACAAAACAAAATGCAAAGTCACAATAAAAAGACTTTAAACTACGAGAGGTTCCCCATGACTGTATGCATAAACGGTGCTCTGGGTATAGTTTAGAATCACGGTGAATTACTCCTTTAAATACATATAACATAATAGCATCAGATTGTACTTACTGTTACATATCAAACCAAACCACTGGTTTGCTGAACTCTTTGGTCATAATGAAGCATGTGTTCACAAACGACTGTGGGTATAGAAGGACTGCTCTTGTTAAGTTTTTACTTCCCTCATATTGCACACAGAGGCTGAGCCACAGTAAAAACAACAATCAGGTGTATCATGAATATTTATTAGAACTTAATTAACTCCATTTATAACGAACAGTACACACTACAACCCCCTTCTTTTATTGTGCTGAACTTTTATTGAGTAAAAGTCCATTGCCAGTGTTCATTTTAATAATAACCTGAACACTGGGGGAGTTTTGTCCAATAACAGCTGCTTCTATGCTTTCTAATCATCCCTGACAGATGGAGAATGATGACGAAATCTCTTGAATCTTTCAAAATGCTGTTAAAACACTCTTGGTTGCTTTGCTTCGTCATAATCCTCACTGCATTTTTCCCTTCTAATTGTATGTAATACAATGCATCTGTCATTTGTTCATGGATGAATAAGATAATTGTTAGGTTGCACACATTTATGTTCATAAATTGAAATTCCTCTTACCACTCAAAGGACACAAGCTGATTTTAATGATTATGGCTCAGCTTATGAATGATTCGTCTCATGTGTTACAAAACATTGTGGACCGGAGTTCTTGCTGGGATTGTGAAAGTGTGTTTGCTGGTCTTATAGTGCCACCTGGTGATACGTCTTCATTTTGATTTAGGATGCAAAACCAAACGGGATAAACTCCTTTATTTCTTACCTTCTCTTTACCTTTATCCTGAGACGACAGTTTGTTGTGATCAAACTGAACCCCCTAGTGAGGGTTGTCTCCTTGGGGGTAGTCATTGACCCACTACTTATCATGTGCATCATCACATGAGCCGAAGTGTGAAAAAAGGCGTGGGTCATTACTATCAAGGGTTTCAGGTGAGACCTTGCACCGCCCTATCATGTGACCTATTGAGGTCACCTGAACGAAGGTGTGAGTGGGGGTTGAGGGCTCTCTCAACACTGCATTATAGGTGGTTGACAGCTGGTGTCATAATCCACCACCTTTGTTTGGTGGTCATTCACAGTGGGCATAGATGGTTTCTTTAACTCCTCTTTCAAACTATCTGTCTTCCTGGTCTAAAATGTGAACAGTGGCATCCTTGATAGCATGCTCTCTATCCTTTAGGTGCAGATGTACAGCTGAGTCCTGTCCTGTCAGGGTGGCTCGTCTATGTTGTGCCATGTGTTTTTGGAGTGGCTGTTTGGTTTCTCCAATGTAGAGGTCTGAGCACTCCTCACTGCACTGCACAGCATACACTACGTTGTTTAACTTGTGTTTGGGAGTTTTGTCCTTGGGATGATGCAAGTTTTTGTCTTGGATTGTGGCTGAGTCTGAAGCACACTGGAATGTCGTGCTTGGAGAAGATTCTCCTGTGTTTCTTTCTGACCTTCTTTCCTGCACATCTTCACTGATTTAATTAAGTCCCAGTTGGGATAACCACATGTTTTAAGAGCTTTCACATTTTGGATAGGGTGGGGCAAGGTCTCACAGTGGTTTCACCCAAAACCACTGCTTTTTTTCACACCGTGGTTCATGTGATGACACACATGATTAATATAAGATCAATGGCCAGCCCCCCACTGGAGTTTAATTACCTGTAGCTGTCCATCTTTTGGTTTTTAGAACTAAAGAAGCCTCTTGGATTAGAGGTGAAACGTCTTCAAAAATTTAAAGAAGTCCAGTCGCCTTTTTTTAAAGCTCGAGACCCCAGAGAGGGATGTGTCAGGAAGGGCACCCAGCATAAAAATCTGCCAAATCAAATATGGGATGCATCTACTGTTACAGTCCCTTGTGAATAAGGGAACAGCTGAAAGAAGAAACTGTCACCAGATCTCAAATCAGTTGAACCCCTATGTGGAGATTCTGCACCGAGGTGTTAGACAGCTCTCTCCACTATCATCGTCAAAATACCAAATGAGGGAATATTTTTTGTATGAGTGGCGTTCAACCGTCCAGTAGAGTTTCTGTTTCACTGAAGAATCAATTCCAAGGTGCACATTCAAGCTTTTCTCAGAGTACATCATGGCCCAACGTCTTACCTGCAGACTTTGTTGTATTTTTCTTTAATATGTCACCCATCTTATAAGAAAATACTTACAGCAGACAGCTCATTTCAAAAGTTACAAATTCTGCTTCACTGAGGATTTAATGAAGATTTTTGCATTTTAAGTTTCCACACGACACTTATGTATACGGCTTACTGGGCAAAAACTAGGTTTCCGTTACAAATAAATCACATGAATTATCACAGTCACATTTGATTTAAGTTGCCCATATATAAACTTGAGAATCTGACAACTGAGAAGTTAAATACATTCTGAAGCTATGTGCTTAATTTTTTTTATTTTTTTTTTTCCTGCTCTCGGTGGAGACGGACGCATTTTTCTCTTCTCCCCAGCCTTCCCTATCTACCCCTGCTTTTTGCTGCTTCGCTGTTTAGAGCATCTTTTCACACATCCCCGAACTGGAAATTAAATTATGGATCTGGTCAGCTGGTCTCTCAACACTACTGATGGCCAAATTCTCATCACGAGGAGATTGGGAGAAGGGGAACCCTCTTTCCTCTGGTCGAGACTACACACCCAGCTGGCTATGTTATGGATTTCTGTAGGGATGGAAGATAACGTTCCTGGCTGCACTGTGTGGACGTGGCATATATATTGATACCAGTATTTCTTTTCCCGAATTGGACCTGGGGATACCTGGTATCCGGGCAGCTGTTCAGGCCCTAGTAAGGCTGCCTATGAGGGATGCAGAAACAGTACGAACTCAATCAGACTCAGTAGAGCTGAATCGAAATGGATTAGATCTGGAGGAGTGTTGGAGTCTCTGTTCTGCATGGTGGAGTAGAACCAAATTTGGATTATTGGACTTCTGAGAGGTAACCAGAAAACTGTAAGGTCTGTCAGTAAATAGTTATGATGGCCTAAACCAAAACAATTGCACTATTTGGAATTTGGCTCCCGGACGGCCTTGGATGGCTGTCTGTCTAAATCGCCTCCTGGAGACGTTATGTAAACAGATGCTCTTCACCCCCGCCCCGTGTTGTGACCTGTATGAACTGGTATCCTGGCAACCAAGGCTGATTGTACCATCTTATCATGAACATTATCATGAACTGCTGGTCTTGGAAGCTGTGTGGCCATCACAGTATCCTGCTCGTCTCCCCTCCCCTACCCACCCTAGTGCTCTCCAGGCTTTAAATGTGCTACTGCTTTGCTGAGGTGTTTTTTGGAACCTCGTAAGGTGTTCATAATGAACACAGTACGAGATGATTTTTTTTTAACCTAACTATCCCAGTGTATCTCTTTCTGTTTTCCTGCTAAAGGTAGCGCCGGTAAATGGCTGCATGACCTCAGACACCTGTCTCCCCCTGATTGTTTCTGTGTTTGTATCTCTCTTGGATGGGTGTTCTGGAACACAAATTTCATTATATGTTTACATATAATGACAATAAAGTCTTCTTCTTCTTAATCTTCATTATTCCAAGATATTCATGATCAGCACTCCACTGTTGGGTGATCTATCAAGTCTGTAGATAGTTGAATTTGTAATAGTCAATCGAGTTCCTGTGGCTGAAGTGTACAGCTCTGATGTGGATTGATAACCCATCAAAGAAAATCTAAGTAGCTGCTGATAATTATGTTGATTATGTGTGCAAGAGGACTTTTTTTTTTTGTTACATAAAGTACTGCAAATATATTTAGTTATATGTCATTTGTGGTCATGTCACTCCTCAAACTATATCAGGCATGCTTTTCTGGTTGCACCATAGAGTATAACAGTGGTCCCCGGACCTACACCCCAAACAAAGTTTTCATTTAAACCCTGATGGGGCGATTCTACTTTAACCGGCGCTGCTTTGGTAGTCTTTACGGTAGTGGTATTTGCTGAGGAAACGTATAGACCAATTGCGTGCGAGTTAAGCATTCCACGTGATACCGCCCTGCCAATCAAGTCTGTGCATTCCAGGCCGGAAACAATGTGACTCTACCGTGCAGACAGATGAGCGTTACAGGC
Organism: Archocentrus centrarchus; assembly: GCF_007364275.1. Lineage (NCBI taxonomy): Eukaryota > Metazoa > Chordata > Actinopteri > Cichliformes > Cichlidae > Archocentrus > Archocentrus centrarchus. The sequence continues at coordinate 28,436,326 of NC_044362.1, read as the reverse complement.
AAGTTACACATGGAAAGAAAAAATAAAACACGAGTAAAACAAAGAAAAGAGAAATATAGATTCACGACGTGCTAACCCAGCTAGATAAAGCTACGCATAAGGCACCATGTGTCGAGTTCACTGACGTAACAATGCTCAGCTGTTAGTGCATGTCAGGTTTTTCAACACAGACCAGAAAGCATTCTTTCAAGACCTGTTAGGTGTCACTCCCCTTCACAACAGTACAAGAGGAGAAGACATCTACTTGCAGTTAAAGAGATGTCACCAAAACAGAGGAACAGAGCCTCCCAAAAAGCGGTTTAAATAACCACAGATGGAGCTCCTGCTGTGATAGGAAGATAGAAAGCAGCTGCAGCAAGACTGAAAGAGGACAGTCCTGAGCCGATATCTTACCGTTGCAGCATTCATCAAGCTGGCTTCTGCCCCTCTCTGTCAGATGAGCATGCTGGGGTGATGAATACAATGAAAAAAATGATCCATTTTCTCAGGGCATCCTCTTCCTACCAGCTTCACATGCTTAGGGAGTTCCTCAGACAAGCTGATGCCAATGCTGATCCCTGCAAAGGCAGGGTGTTGGCACGCTTTTGGTTGATTAGAAGGGAAGTAGCATATTTTTTTTGGCAGAGCTAGTAAGTCAGAAAGCAACATAGTTTTTGCTCTTTTTTTTTTTTTTTTTTTAGAAAATGATAAACAGATAGTGTGGCCTTTTTTGGCTGATATCACTTCACATCTGAATGAACTGAATTTGAGGCTACAGGGCAACAACAATTCAATTTGTGAACTGATGAGCTGTCCGGCCCTTTCAGAGGAAACTTGGAAGTGTTCAAGGCAGATCTGCAAGGAGAATGTGCACATTTCCCAGCAGTGCAGGAAGAGGTTCAGGGACAGCAAGATGTGTCTTCTTTTGTTGACGTTATTGATAAGCCGACTGTAAACTTCAGCAACCATTTTGACAGCTTCAGCTTTGGACAGCAGCTCGCCATGTTCTTTCAGAACCCATTTCTCATCACAGATGTCTGGGTCGCACTTTAAATGGGCAAATGCTGGGCCTCTCCAGATGCAGTTGGTTGATCTCCAAGCAGTTGTGGCCCCGAAAGAGCAGTTCACACTTCAAGCTCCAACTGGTCACTGAGACGGACTGTATTCTATCTGAAGGCCACCAGATGGCAGTAGATGTGGTTGCAAAAAATGTCTTCCAGTCCTGTAGATGTCTATGGTAAAATGTCTTTTTGTATGTGAACTTTTTCCTGCTGAGTTTATGATTTGTAAATGGTAAATGGACTAGTTCTTATATAGCGCTTTTCTACTCTAATTGAGCACTCAAAGTGCTTATACAGCACGTTTGCATTCACCCATTCACACAAGCACTTCCATATGTAACTAAGTGCTTTTATTGTCTAACATTCACACACATTCAAACTCCAACACTTGCGTCGGAGAGCATCTTGGGGTTCAGTATCTTGCCCAAGGATACTTTGGCATGCAGCCTGGAGCAGTTAGGAAATCGAACCGCCAACCTTCCGATTAGTAGGTGACCTGTTCTACCTCCTGAGCCACAGCCACCCCGATTTGTGATTGACAAATCATTAGCCAATGAGCGAGCAGTTTCACAGTCAGACCCGGCCCTCCTCATCGCTTTTTGAAATCAAGATGGCAACGGCAGAAACGTTCATCAAAAAGGGACTTCAGAAACCAGGGGATGATGTCACAGTAGCTACACCCATCTATTATCCTGTCTATGGGTTCCACATAAGTTTGAATGAGTTACTGACATATTAAATTCTCAAGGATTCATCTTTGAATTTACATGAACTGGAACCTGTTACAACTAGTTTTCCCCCGGTGGCGAGGTGAAGTAACTACCAGGTGGTTACTTGACGCTGTGTTTACTAAACACACAATTTGTTTTTATATATTTCCCTAATTGTGTCTTGCTGCTTCTGCATTTTGTAATTCTATTATTTTTCTGTTCACTCCATTTTTTAACTTTGAAAATTTAAAGGTGGAAAGAAGGCTGTGTTATAGGAAGCGTCCCGAGACAAAGACCTTACAGAAAACTTCCATCGGATGCCTAAAAAACAAACGGACTTAAGAAGAAGAGTCACTCTGAATTGCTGTCTTACATTTTATTGTGATGGGGAGTCATAGAAATGGAGCAAACCTAAAATAAAAACAATACAAAAAGACAGTGGATTTACAAAGGGTGTGTAGAGGACAAACAATATGCAGCCTTCAACAGTACAATGGAACAAGTTGGCACAGAACAGAAAACAAGGTGGCGGGATGCTGGAAATTTGGCTTCAAAATATATATATATATATTAAAAAAAAAAGGGAGGAGTAATGTCTTTATAACAAGATCCTTCAATTAAACGGCAACGACTCATGCTTTTAAAAATCACAGAGTTTTAGAATTCAGTAGCTTTATAACGACGCAAAGAGCGGATGCACATGTAACAGTTTCTAATTCTCACTTCATTCCTTTTTTTCTTTTTTAGCTTAAAACAGAAGTCAAGTTTACAGAATACGTGTTTATATTTTAATTTTTTTTCCTTTCTTTTCTTTCTTTTTTTTTTTTGTTAAAACAAACTTTGTCTCCCAGAACCACATTTTGGGATTTTATTTTTTTTTGTTTGTCTTGAGATTATTTTTCATACTAAAATATATTATTGTATCAATTCAAACTACAGTAATGTACACTACAATGTGTAATAAATAACCATAAAAGAAAATATAAAAATAAGACACATAAATATAAAAAAGTCTTCTAAAAGCTAAACAGGTTTTTTTTGTTTTTTGTCTGTGGAAAGGGTTCTAATACTGCCATTGTTGACAAAAACAAACAGAGGACATACTTCAAAAACAAAAAAAAAGTTAAACAGATTATTACTATAAACACTGTCTGGTAAAATAACTCAAAACTCTTTAACAGAGACCACATTCACTAACGCTTGTTACCTTAAGTGCGGGACAGCTTGCCACAATTTGTTTCTTTTAAGCATCTGAAAATAAGTGCACGAGTGAGACAAAATTACCGAGTCTCTCCATCATCGTTAGACTTTAAACTCACGTGGATTTGGTCTGGTGTATTTCTTCCTGAGCCAACCTGGTGAGGCACAATACTGAGTTCGAGTTTAAGTTCAAGGATTTTCAAAATTTGGATTTACGAAGCTCAAAAGTTGAAAACTGATTCTCTTACGTTATAACAGCAACACTAAAATCTTCTCAACAATTTAAACACATTTCATCACTTTAAAACTTCATAGTCTGGACCGACAAAGCTGCGGCCGCTGGGTGCTGTTGAGTTACTAAGCAGGTAGCGGGAACAAACGCAACACTTCTAGAGAAGCATGTAGAGCTAATTAACTGATTGATAAATTCTAAATATTCTCTGGCTTTAACTTTTCTCTGTTTTTACATCGTAAACTGAATCATTGTGGATTTTAATTTGGCAGATCAAACGAGTTACGATGACCCCAGCTGGGCTGTTTGGGTGGGTTCTGTCTTTTTACAGACTAAACAGATTAAATAGTGAAGAGATTAATTAACATGTTATATACTGTTTCTCAAGTTTCCTACTCTGCTGCTGTGACAAATCTGCTGTTCTGTGCAAGTCAACAAACATTAGTCAACATGGCTCCTGTGTAAGTAACAGAGGGACATAATACTGGCTACATGTGTGAGGAAAAAATAATAATACTGTTCAATGGCACTTTTAACAGCACACAGGTCTTGCATAAGGCTGGAGGCATTGGGGTGGAGCAGGAAAAAATAAAAAAAAAAGCCCCGATCCTTCACATACAGTTTGACTTCATATATAAGCTGATAATACTGAAACACTCACTGAGAACCAAAATAACCAAAATAAGGAGAAGCTTGGTAAGAACAGGCGCGTCTGTTTTGGAATCTGCAGCTGAGCCACGAGGCTGGAGTCTGCTTTTAAGTCTTCACCTGGAGACTCCACCCGTTCAGGCTGCGCTGAGCAGCAAAACAAAGGCGCCTCATGCTGGCTTTGAGGTTGTGACTCTGCCTTCCCTGATAGGACAAATTTGGTTATGGCGTACAGAAGCCGCATTCTCATCCCGGACTCCCCATCCCACCCCAAACCCTCCCCCAAGAATACTTTGTTTTCCTTAAGGCTAACAGTCAAACTGAAAACAACAGTAATGCTAGCTAGCAAAGAGTAACACTAACACAAACAACATCTTGCTAGCTAGTGTACATATATAACACTGAAGGGCATACAATGCATGAGGCATGTATCCATAGGTAAACCAGGAATACTGTAGTGCAGAGGTTTTTGTTCGTAGAACTCAATAAAATACTGATTTTAGGAAACTTCATTGGCAATAAAAAGGTATAGAAATCTTTCTCATCTTTACAGGATAAAAGGTTTTCAAACAAGATTAGTTAACACTGACCGAGTGAAAAGAAACAAAACAAAGCAACCTGGGATGTCTCAGTAACAAGTCTAATGAGCTGATGGATGAGTTCTACTTTAAAATCTGTACTTCTATAAACAATTTTGAACACTGATATTTAATTTTCACAAAGAAAAAGTCACTGTTTTTGTTTTTTCTTTTTTCAAGTTCAGGCACACCTGGGTTTTTGTACACAGTAGTGGACCGTTAAGATCAGGCAACTGCCGTGACTTTCTTCTGATGGCAAGATGTGGTTTCTGTCTGAGATTACCCGACTTCAATGACCGACACATTCCAACTGTCCCGAAGAATTTTCTTCCTTCATTTGGCGTTCGTCACCACTTCCTCTGCTGTTTCGGTGCTTTCTGTCCCGTCCCTGATGCTGCTGTTTGTATTCGCTTCACAGTCTGCCGTTTTCTCTGCAACCACACTCGCTGATTCCTCCTTTTCCTCGCTTCTTTCCTCCATCTCGGCATTCCCCACGTGGTCATCCCCCAGCTCGACTTCTACTACATCACAGGCAAACTCCTCCTTCCCCTTATCTCTTTCAGTCTCTTCTTCTGCTGTCGCCTCTTCCTCTGCTAACTCCTCTCCCTCTTCGTCGTCGTCGTCGTCATCGAAATTACCCTCGTAGATCTCGCACTCGCCGTCGTCCACCTGCACCACTCTTATGTCATCCATGCAGATGGCCTCATCTTCCTCTTCTTCACTCTCCCTCTCATCTGAGTCCATTTGGGAGGGTGGGGTCGTGGTCCGGCTGTCTGACTGCAGCCTGCCGCTTGGGCTGCCGAGCTCTGACTGATCCCTGCGTGGCCCCGAGCCGGAGTTTGGCCCGTCCTTCTTGCAATAGGAGTAGCGGTGGTTCATGTGCTGGGAGTACGAGCCTGAGTGAGAGAAACGCTTGCCGCACTTGTCACACTGGTAGGGTTTCTCACCAGAGTGCAGCCTCGAGTGTTCGATCAGGTGGTGTTTGTGTTTGAAAGCCTTCTTGCAGACGTTGCACTCGTGGGGTCGTTTTCCTGCAAGTGAAACCAGAGGGAGTTAGAGAGGATTCCTGCTTCTTTCGCTCCATAAATCAAACTGTAACTGACTGTAGAAAAAACATTCTTACTCAACAGTGTTCACTCGTTATGATTACTGATTACTGAAGGCAGTAGTTCCAAACAAGGCCTGTCATCAATAGCAGTTTTCTCGCTCATCAAAGTAAACACAAGCAGGTTTGAGCCATTCGAATATTCACGTCCACAAGAGGGCAAACCAGAACAACAGGATAAAAACTACATGCATAGGTGCATTTGTTTCAACATAAACTTTTGAAAGATCTTCATACAATAAATAAAATAATTAGATGATACAGAATGGACATTTAGTATCTTAGCTAAACAATTCTTTTTCTCAACATGAAATGGTAAATAATGAAACCATCGTGGGCTGGCACAAAGCTTTTTGAACGAGCCTGCTCATCACTCAGTCAGATTTCACACTATTGCAGATTACCAATCAAAACCGGGATGAGCCTCAGAGGGTAAGTCACTGTATCCGTAGTCTGGTTATGAATTACTCAGCCATCATTATCGCTGAAGCACTGACCCCTCAGTTCATATCTGACCACTTAAGTTAGGTTAAATCGTTTACTCCGTCTCTCTCCCTGCATCGGCAGCAGTGCGGGCCTGAAGTCTGAAGGTGCGAGAGCTGCAGAAAAATAAGACTGCAGCCAAAACATAGAGCCAGATGCAGTAAGGGTAGTAGGACCACCGCTCCACCGGCTTTGCACTCTCTGCAGCGAGGGAGACAGACAGCTGCTGGCAGTGGCTGTCAATGACATCAGTCTGCCGGAGGCTACAGATAAAAAGTTAGCCTGCATGGCTAAATCTGACACATTTACATAATTAACTTAAGTGCTTGTGTTAATTATTGTACACTGTACCTTTTAAAATAAAAAAAACAATCATTTTAGAAATAATGCAAAACATTTAACACCCAATTAAGGGAAAACAATTTAAACAGCAGTTTATAATCCGGGCAGCACGGTGGCGTGGTGGTTGGCGACCCTGAACATTATAAGCAGAGGAGAATGAATGGATGGATGGGAATATAATTAATTGGGACACTTAAAAAATATAATTTGTCATTTGCTCACAAATGGGTGTCAAAAGTTCACATTGTTATTAAACAAAGAAAGCTTGGGCGCCTCTCTTCTATAATGCAATTGCAAAGTTGCTTTAAGTACATGTAAAGAGGTCAGTTTTTGTAAATTCAGAAAGTAACACCGCATACCAGTACTCATTAAAACTTAAAAGCCTCTAATAATGTGTGGCTTTGATCATTTTCTTTAAACAGACTTTAAAGCACTTTTAGAGTATTTGACTGTTTTTTTTGTTTTTTTTAAAGTGGATGATGTCATGGCTGAATCAACACCCACAGTAGTGCAGTGTACAGATAACTGCTAACAGATTTTAATAAAACCACACGCCAATGTGACACTATCTGGAGCTTCAGGGAAAATATCCTGTTTAATTCACCACACGAGTTACGTGTCTATAAGCACTGATGACAACTGGTACATTTACAGGCCAGGTGTCCCATAAAACTCCCCGAGTACAACTTACTTAATGAGGGATGATGTCACAAGTAAATCAGCCTTCAAAACTCTTTTGAAAAGTAACAGAAACCCTGCTTACTAACCTAAATGTGACAAACTGACATTAGCCTTAAAGAGACGTACCTGTGTGTTCATATTTGTGCCTGAGCAGGGAGCTGCCCTTCTGGAAGACCTTGGAACAAAGATCACAGGGGTAGACGCCATTTTCAAGCCGCCGCTTCTTCATCACCAAGGCTGAATCGGAGTCGTTCTGCTCCTCCACTGTGGAAACGCCCTCAGAGCTGCTCTCCAAATGCGTCTCCTGTTGGAAACACAAAAAAAGGTACTTTGTAGTCACATTATTTACTGGCCTGGCCTGTCCTGTCCTGGTAATACTGCCACCAAAGTTAGAAAAATTAGCATCACACTCATTACTTAAATCCCTCTGATTGTGTGAGAGGTAGATGCTATTGTAAAGAGTTCATATTTTGACTGAGTTGTTCTTAAAATGATACCTCAGGACCTGCAGTGAAGTTATTTAAAGTCTATGACTGACAGAGTCAAGCAGCAGCCTTCTTGGCTGAAAATGTGACGCTAATGCCCAACAAAAATGTCCAACACTGCAGCATTAAAAAGCATGTTTACAGCCTGGTGCTTATATCGCGTTTGGCCTCTTTGAATGGTTTTCTCCTTCGTTTTTAGTCTGTGTCGCCTGTACAGTTTTTGGATACAGCTTTCTAACCAGCACTGGCTGACAATTCAGCGCTCCACCTTCTTGTTGAAACACGGTAACTTCTGGCTAAAATCATATGACGTAGCAGTGACAGCGACATCCATCAGGATCTTTAAAGCCTGCCTATATGACTGCCAAATATCTCTGAAAAAGCCCAGCTCCTATCTACTGATGTAATTCATGCTGCAGTCCAGATGGTTTCCATCAGCAGCGCCACAGACACAAGGTCTCATGTTTAAGCAAATTTGGTTTTGAGCCTATCATGTTACTTGTATTACACAAGATGTAATGAGGACAGGATGTTAAAATGTTTAATGAGTTCATTGGACTAATGTCAGAGAGGGAAACTGAGCTAACTGTATTGCTGAACTAGACAGGAACAGTTCAGGTAAATGGAATCGGAGAATAACCTAAAAACTAATGAGTCATTATTGGTAAAATGGAAACTTCAGGTCATCAAAAGTCACAACCACAATGACGACGACGTCTGCTGCATCCTGGCTCCCACCGGCTCGTGCTCAAGTAACTAATATGTTTGTTGTTTTCCCTGAAATAATTAATGGCTTGTAGAAGAATCTGATGACTGCTGTGTGCTGTTGGGTGACTGCTGCGATTGCCACTTTGACAGCGAAACTTGTGTGAACCTTGCCCTGTCGCAGGCTTTTGGAACTTCTGTTGTAAGAAGATTGATGTTTCTCTTGACACACATTTCTGCCTTTTTTTTTTTTTTTTTTTTGTGGTAAACAGCTGATACTAACAGGATGCTTTTGATTTGGGGTTAACTGGGGTACTTTCCGCAGCAAAATGTACCTAAAGTTAGCGTTTCCAGTAAGCCAGAGTTACTTTGTTCACAAATAGAACGTGTTTCTGAGGGTAAAAGGACTCCCTGGGAAGGTCCTCGCTTAAAAAAGGAAAATGGTGATTCTGTGCTGGTCATGTCCTCCTCCTTTTTAAATGTCCAATTTAAGGAGAAAATATTTGTGGTTAATACTGAGTCACATAAAATTATTGTACAGATTCAAGTTAGGCTCTGGGAAAGTCATATGGAAGTTTGAGGTACAAATTAATCAACAATAAAACTGCATGTTAGAGCCACAATGTTTTTAGACCTCATCCGCTTGAACGTACATTATGGCCAATGAATACTGAACTCTGTGGATATTGAATTTATGGGTCCAAAGAGCAATGTGCTTTGATGCTTGAAGGTAGGCATGCCTGACAACCAATCACTCTAGGCAAGCTAACAGAGCTCTGATCACGAGCCAATGTGCTCATCACAGCTCTGCTGCTAACTCTGTTCATACATATAACGTGGTTATCACTCTGCAATGAGCTCCTCCTTCTGATGTTGCATGGCAGATTACACAAGCAGCTATGTCCCTCTCTCAGGGTACTTTATTTATGTAGCTGGAAATACAAGTGCTCGAAAAGTGGACCTTTTCTCAGTTCTTTTGCACAATCAAATTAAAACAACGGATCCACAACTCAGTTCATCTATGCATGACGTCACCCCACTCAAAGTGAATGAGAGGTGAGGGCATCGAAGACTGAAACAGTGAATCCTCCTTAAATAATGTGTAAAAAAAAACTTGCAACTACCTACAGCATCTTTCTTTGAGCATCTTATTCCTAGTGACTGGTTACACAGTGATTCCACAGTGATACGGTGTTTAACATTACCAACCTTATGACCATTGAGAACAACAGTCTTTGCTCCAGTGGCATTGCCAGCTGTAGTGGCGTAGGTATATGTAAGCTGGGGGATGAGGATGGTGCGCTTCGTTGTGGTGTTGATGGCGTTGAGGCAGCCCACCGTGCCCTGACCAGCAATGGCCACTAAGGTGGGCAGCTGTGCGGTAGTGACGATGTTAACAGGTCTTCCGGTCTGAGGTGTGGTGACGTAGATGGTTCGACCCTCGAGCTGCTCCTTCCTTAAACAGGTCAGGTTCAGAGGCTGTTCTTGCTGTTTGACGGGAGGTGTGGCCGTTTTGTTTTCTGATTCTGCTGTGATATGTTTGGGAAGAGAGAGGTCCAGAGGCTCTGCCTGGGAGTCAGAAGCCTCTGGGTCTTCTGGCTCACTTTTAACAATGACAAGGTCCTCGTTGTTGAGTGATTCAGAGTCTGATGGGGAAGCGCTGCGAGAGCCTGATGAGGCTTTGTTGGATGCTTCTTGGATTGTATTGTCTTCTTCTTCTTCCTCTTCATTCTTACTCAAAGGGGCCTCTGAGCTGGAATTTGTGGCATCAGTGTCTTTAGAAACTGCTTTTGCATCGCTGTGGCCTTTGCTCATATTTTTCCCAGATTTCATCTTGATAAACCACTTTCTAACCACTTCCATTGGAATACTGACAGACTCTGAGATCTTTGTCAGCTCCTCCTCACTGGGGTTGGCATTGGAGGCAAAGTAGGTCTTAAGGAGTGAAAGGAGGTCATCGACAGGTGGCTCCTCCAGGGTCACCCCTGCCTCGTTTAGCAGAGCGGCGAAAGACGGGTCCAAAGCAGCAGAGTCAACGGCCTCTCCATTGGCTGCTTTGCGATGCTGGAGAAGATGCAACGCCTCCAGATTGTCAGGACAGTCGTCGCAAAGTAAACATGTACTGGTGGGTTTTGGCATCTGAGCTGATTCTGAAGTTTTATCAGTTGCCGTTTCTGTCTGCGTGGCTGCCTCTGTCTCCGCATCTGCGACAGGGACTGATTCTGGTTCTGTCTTCACAATTGTAAGATCAGCCGCCTCTTGAGTTTGGGGCTTATCTGTTGCAGTTGGAGTGGGAGCTGCAGCAGCCACAGTCGCGATAGTAGGAGGCAGAGTAGGGTTGTTTTTGACAACAAGCGGTGTAGGCTGGGTGGTGGCAGTTGTGGCAGCTGCAGGGCTAATGCTGTAGTTGATGATGATCTTCGTGGTGCCATCGTGATCCACAAAGGCAGGAAGGCTGATGATCTGTTGCTGCGGCTGCTGGACTACAATTCCCTGCTTCCCCTGTGCCACCACCCCATTGGCTGAACCCAGCACCTGCCTGAGCACATTTCCATCCATCGCTACCTTGAGCACATTCTGCAAGTCATTAAGATTGATACTGATAGGTGACATCAGGCCCACTGTTGGTACAACCATAGCCACACCCTGAGGCAGGGTTGCAGCTGGGACCACAGTTGGCTGTGTCGTTCCTCCGTTCACCACACCGTTACTGCCAGCTGAAGTCGCTGGTGCCGCCGTCACAGCCTTGCACTCAATTTCCACAGGTTCTGATTTGATTTGGGTGACAGGCAGCTGCTCCTGGAGGGGTTTGCTTTCAGTCTTCTCTTTAAGAACCATACGTGCCGGAGCGATCACAACAGGCCTCGTCTGTGCAGGCGCTGGGGGAGACTTAATCGATGTTCGAGCAACACCGTTGGGGGGTGTAGCACCCACACACTTTTTGCTACTGATGTGGGAGCTGTAAGAGCCTGAGTGGGAGAATCGCTTCTTGCAGTTTGAGCATTCATATGGTTTCTCACCTAAAAGTGCCAGAGAGAGAGAAATTACACAAAACCTTCAAAGTGAAGACCCAAAACATGAAAAATCAAAAACATTTTATACTTTTATTATAGCACTGACAAATTATTACAACAGAAGAATATAGTTAGAATTTGTTGCCTAGGCTCCAAGCTTAAAAAACATTTATGAATACTTGTTCTATGTGTCGGGTTTTAATTGCCCTGCTTTCCTTCTTTAAAACTGTTCAAAATTAACTAACGCTGTTGGCAGAATGTGAAGAAACAACAGCTATCAACTGAAGCTGGAGTGGGGCCAGGATGTACCTACATCTATTACCAATTTTGCAGCACAAGATTGTGCAGCAGGCCAGTGTAACCTTTATTTAACCAGACAAGTCATTAAGAACACATTCCTGTTTCCACTGCAGCTTACAAAAAGGCAAAGGCTTATGGGAAATGGGGATCGGGATAAAAAGAAGCATAAAAAAGTTTAATCAACGGTAGCACAGATCCAAAAACGCTTAAACAGACCAACTGACAAAACGCTGCTCCCTGACTGATACCATAAAGCCACTAGAGGGGCTTTATGGTGTCCCATTTGGACAAACAATGTCAGTGTGTCTAAAGGGAAGTGAATATCAACATAGCTTACCAACTGCAATAAGGAAATGCTCCATATAACCAACTTTAAAGAAAACATCTCAAATCTGGTGTGTTTACATGTATTATTGTAAATAATGCCTATCAAATAAGCAAACAAACAAAAAACTCAAAAGTATCTGCAAATGAATGCGTATATTTTATGATAATTATTATTCAATTACAAACATGGTGAGTGTTCGATGATTGGAGAGGCCTTTAGTTTGGAACAGCTACACAGACTGTACCGGGCTCTGCATGTGTGCAGCAGCTCACCGCTGTGAATGCGCAGGTGCTCCTTCAGGTGGTGTTTGTATTTGAAGGCCTTGGAACATTCGGTACACTTGAACTTGCGGGTTCCACCCGTTCCTCCTGATCCTCCTGTCGACTGGGAAACGTGACGCTGAGACAGAAAAAAAGTGTGTCTGTTTTTGTTTCTTCTGTTATTTAGTTCTTTTAAACTCAGATTAATATTTTATAGGAAGTCTGTGTGAAAGCTTTGACGTTTTTTGAAAACAGCAAATATATGTAGTTTCTTCTGTTGCTCAAGGGGGACGTATTTTTGCTTATATAACAGACTGAATCTCATGAATAATAAACCAAAGTGCATTAAAACGAGAACACAAAATTATAATAACAAAAGAACAAAAAAAAAAAAAAATCAAAGAATTAAAGCTGAAAAATGTTCATGCTTGTGATCCTGAGGACCATGCTATGTCTGAGTATTAATTTCTGCTTCAAACTGCTCATTACTGTATTATCAGACCTGATTTCACTCTTAGTTTGGTGCACTGTGCCTTTGTTAAAGTTCTCACGCGTGAGCTGGCACCTTCATGCTCAGAGGTGGTACCTGCTCTCTGGAGCCCCTGTGGTGGCTCATGTGCCTCTCCAGCTGCGAGCGATAGGTGAAGGTGTAGCTGCAGTGCGAGCAGCTGTAGTTATCCTCACTGGTCTCGTGGCGATACTTAATATGTTCCTTCAGCGAGGCGTTGCGCTTGTAGCCCCGGGAGCAGTAGGGGCAAGTGTGCAACTGGGAGAAAGAATCAGGTGTTCCTGTGGTGGAAATAAAAGGAGAGGTGGATGATAGATGATGCTTAAACTTTGCTATCCTTCATCTGTCTCATCCTGCCTGCAAACTTCATTTGAAGAGCAAATAGTCAAACAGCTGCTCCTCCTCCTGCACCTTTCTGATGTCAGATAAGGGGATGTTGTTAGTTCGTTTCCTTAACTTTGCTCTCCAGCATTCGCAACCATGTCACACAGTGTTTAGCCAGCTGTACAGAGGGGAAAAGTGAGATTCCTATGCATCTGACTGTTTCTCCCAAACCCAACCCTCATATCCCACTCTGGACTGTATAAATGATGCTGCTAATGGAGCGCTTGATACTAAAGTGTCTAGACTTGGAAAACTTTGAAGTTGCTGTTTGTACTGTATATGGCAGATTTGTGTGACAGTCTCTCTGTTGTCTAGTTGTAATACCTGACTGAAATGCTGACACCGGATAACCAAAGGTCTAGCTAGTTTATAGCTAAAATGCCCACAGTCCCACTCATTTACTGCTCGCTTCTGAGGAGAGTATTAAGCAGAGTATAGCATGTTGCTAACTCCACAATGTTGCTGCAATCAGTGCAAGCCAAATGTTTTGCTGCTGGCAGCCAAACATGAGCATTTTCAAGGGATTAGTTTTGTGAAGTGGAGCTGTATAAGGTAATTATCTACAGCCACGGCAGTCAGCACCCCACCAGGTTGGTGACGCAGACAGGAGCAAATTATATCATGTCTACCTACTAAATCTATATCAGCTTTAATCTGATCAGTCTGTTGTCACCGCTGTCAGACAGTTATCAGATATACTGTATATTTTGTAGCAGTCTTTTTGTTTTTTTTTTTATCCTTTTTTATATTTAATATAATTCTGCTCATTTTGCCTGGACATTTTACTTTCTGTATACTCATCGATATCCACGCAACCTGTTAACTGATGCTAACTCCAAAATGAATTCTATTCTCCACTTAGTCCTCCAGTGAGCAGGAAGCAGTTGAAATTCCACATTGAAAATTTTAATAGTAATATTTGAACACATACGTTAAAATATCACCTAATGACTGGCGTGCATGTGTTACCGTTTTCATCAGCTCCTCCTGTCTCTGTTGGACTCTGCTCGTCCTCGGGGGCTTCGGGATAGATGATGGCGGTGTCTCCCTGCTGGAGAATCTCCTCGACTAGAGCATCCTTTACTGCCTCCTCCTCTTCTTCTGATGCACACTCCTCCTTCACTAAAAACACAGATGTACAAAGTTTAGTGTTGATGTACACAACGAACACAGCTATTCCCTAAGGACAGCACAGATTATTTATTTCTTGCCTTGGATGTTCCCTCTATCATCAGTTTTCCACAAAAATAGGAAATGAAAAATAAATGACTGGACTTCTTGGGCTGAATGACTTCCCATTTAAATCATCTGATACTATTTTCACTGTGAGAAATCCTTTCTATGAGCTCATACTTAAATAATCACCACTAGAGAGTGCCACATAACTATGCCAGTTTCTGTACGGTGTTATGTTTACATTCCTAAAATATTTTTTGTTGGACATTTCTAAAAAATTGCAAAGCTGTGGAAAAACTATTCTTAAAAAGAGGCTAACATGGTTTGAAGCTCCCCAAAAATGGAAGATTCTGGATTTGGGAAAACTAAGGACACCCTAGTATTCAGTAGCTTGTAGAGCCACCTTTACCAGCAATAACTTGAAATACTCATTTTCTGAATGACTTTATCAGTCTGTCACATCATTGTGGAAGAATTCTGGCCCCTCTTCTTTACAACATTCCTTCAGTTCATTGAGATTCGTGGGCATTTGTTCATGCACAGCTCTACAAAGGTCCTACAGAGGTAATCGGGTTGAATTTTGGACTTTGACTGGTCCATTGCAACATCTTGATTCTTTTCTTTTTCAGCCATTCTGGTGTAGTGTCCTTAGGATCATCCTGTTCCAGTTTTAGCTGTTGGACAGATGACCTTGGATTCGACTCTAGAACATTTCTGGTACAGAAAGAAGTTCATGGGTGACTCAGTGACCGCTGGTGTCTAAATCATCACCCCCTACACCACTGTGTTTGACAGTTGGTAAGAAAATCTGCTTTCATAGATGTAGTCACACATGATGATGATCAATTAATCAAGAGCATTTGATTAATTGGTGGATTCTTACCCTTCTAATTACTATGGAAGCAGTAAGGGTGCACTTAGAATGTTTTCACATGACTATGCAGTCCAGTAAAAACTGTAATGCCCTGCAAATGCTGTCTGAAACTCTGTAAATGTTGTCATATTTAAATATTCAAAATATTATCTATTTTGCAGTCAAAGGTTCGACTGAAAAACAAACTGTGATGCTGTACTATCGTGATAACTGGGACAATATTAAAAACATACTTAAAAACATGCTTCCTACAAACCCGTACTATGATTTTTTTCCCCCCTAAAACGCATTTACGTATATTCAGTAATATCTTTAATTATCTACAGCTACAGCCAGCTTACGCTGCTGCAGCAGCTGAACTGTTAGTGACGTTCGAGTTCACTTGGAACAGCTGCTTTGCTGCACAGACAGAGACAGTATGTGTTTTCCTGCAACCATAATGAGCCTTACAAAGAATAATTACAGCCCTGGGCGTGATTCAAACGTGGCACTTCAGAGGAAAACGACTCAGGGATGTAACAGTGGCACCACACTGACAGTCCGTCCTCTACCCAAACACTCCCTCTCATTAAACCCAACATACTCCTCTATTCAAATTAACCTTAAGTAGCCGACATGGAACAAAACAGACAGCAATGAATATGCTCAGACAAACTAAATATCCGAAGTGCTGCAAAAGGCACTGCATGCAATTTTATACCAAAAGCATTTTGAGAAGATGTTGACCTAAATGCATGTTTGACCAAGTTATAATTTGCTGTTATCTGTTACTTCACATGTTTACAGAGCATAATCAAAAAAGGAGGCAAAGAAGGCCAAGCCACTTATTTGAAGAAGACAATTTAGGATCAAAGCCTCCCCCATTTCCCCCTTTTTTTTTGAAATTTCAATAAATCAAAGTATGCGAAGACTATGACACATTTTCCAACGCTCTCCTTCTTTTTCCCATCCATGATCATTCACAGCGCACAGTTAAACGAGACAGCTATACAGATAAAACGTCAGACTGCAGGAGACGTAAAGTAAGAGAAACCAACTGCAAGTCTTTTTTCATTAGAACTTTGCAGCTTTCTTTCAAACACTGCACCTCCTGTTTATAACACAGGGTCCCTGTTAAGCAGCTGAAGTCTCAGCACCAATCTGAGATAATGCTGATGGCATAATTTATTTTTCCACTAACCCTACCCCCAGATTTCCTTGTCGAAGGAAACTAAACTCCTCTGTAAAAGTGGAGGAGTGGTGGAAGTGAGCGTGATGTTAAGGCATACAAAATAAGCGGCTTATCCACTAATTTCAATCGTCAAGTTGTTCGATTCCCGATGTTTACAGTCGGCATGCAGAATATCTTTACGCAAGATACAAAACCCCAAATTACCCTTCATGCATCGGCATGAGTATCTATGATGGTTTAAATATTGGTGCATGAATGTTTGGCTGTAAATGGCTGAATATTCTTTTGAATGTAAAGCACTTTGAGTGGTGCACTAGTAAATGGATTCAAAGTATGTAATGTTCAGTTTATAGTAATTTTCTTTATTTTAGAGCTGACACATATCTGTTTTCTGCTTTTTCTTTGCTCGATGCATCTTTTTGTTTGTTTTCTTTCAGTGTTTTTATTCTTGATTTTTCAGCAGTAACTATATTTTTTATTGCTCTGAGCAGGATCTCATCACACTCAGTGGAAGGCGTACTCTTGGTGTTGTGCTACGCATAAAATGTCATAACAAGTGAAAAAGAGGAACTTGGCCAGAGAGGTTACTTCACTTTCTGAGTATTAAAAACAATGATAAGAGAGAGCAGTGAGGTGAAACTGTGACCAGTGTTGTCATGGTGCTCAAGTATTTTAAATGCATGCAGAATCAGCAGGAAAGGCCACGCCTCTTCCTGCTGAGCCGTGTCAAGGACAGGTGCAGGTATGTGTGTGTGTGTGCGCGTGCGTGCGTGTAGTCAGCAGGATCTGCAATCACAGAACCAGTCATAAAAAGAAAAAGAAAGGAGGGGTCTGTGCTGAACTCTGTGTGTGTGTGTGTGTGTGTGTGTGTGTGTGTGTGTGTGTGTGTGTGTGCCTTTATAAAGAATAGGCGGGCCCAGGACGAGCCCTGTTAAGCCTCATATTAAACACAAAGATCTTTACTTCCCATGATCTCATCCAAAAGCTTTCCAAATCTCTTTTCCCCCTCTGAGACTTGCTCATCTACCTTCAAGCTTCATTCTCCACCTCTCTTTACTCATTCCTTTCTCTTATCGCCGCTTTCATTCTCTCTCGTGATCCTCATTTCCACCTTTCTCCTTATCTTAGTCCTTCCTTCAGTTTATTTATGTACAGCATTCAACACCCTCTGTCTTTAAACACTTAAATCAGGTTAGGGAAAAACCTCATTCCTAAAACAACTCTGTAACAGGAAAACCTGAAAGAAACTTCAAGAAGAACGACTCAGTCTCTTAAATCTGTTCAAGAATATGCCCTCACTGAGCAGACTAGAAACACATTTTGGACCCTTGGCATTTGAAAGCTGAGCTCTTTCAAGTCTGCATTTAGGAAAGCGTGGGGATGAATGTGGAAATGCTGACCTTGAGCCTGACCGCAGACCTTTGTGTTAGTAAAATCAAGGATACAAGCTTTCAGTCGGCTTTGACGCTGATTTTAAATGGAATCAGCGTCCAATTCGACACACAGTGCAACTGCATTAAGCCATTTCCATGATGATTTGGGGCATTTAATATAATACTGTGACAAACTTGACTTCCTGCTGGATTAATGTGCTGTATTCATCATATGCAATTCACAGTTTTGTAATTCTTCATTTCTTAAATAATCAAAAGTGTCAAAAACCTACACAGCTGTCAAAAAATGATGGGGATACACAAGATGCATGTTCATATTTCTTCAACAGGGATCTTCCTGGCTCAGAACAGGTTTTTGTGTGGTGCAGTTTTTCATAAGCATGGGTCCACCTACATTAAAGGCAATGACCATATGTGGCAGAATCTTATTTCCCATCATCTGATGAGCAAAATTATTCATAGAGGTAATTCATGAAGGTAGTTAAGAAAAACAGTGCAGTGGTGGGTATTTTCATTTGGCTCTGGCTATAACCTCTTTGCAGAGGTCACCAAAAATAGACACTGTTAAATAGTGAAAGTGATAACAGTTGGGAAAACAGCAGGTTTAACAAGCCAAGGCTACACACTTACTGAGTCATTATTTACAGAACTGTATAGCTATAATAAAATGATTTCTATCTGTCCCAAAAGCAGCAGAAAGGAATCGAGAATCGACGTCCTTTCTGTTAAATGACAACCTGATTCACAGCCAGATCTTAGTTGTAATACTCATCATTGTTGTTTGCCATTCAAAAGAGAGAGAACAAAAATGCTCCATTTTCAGCTCACTACAAAGCGACTTCAAAACACTCATGTGGATGGCTGTCATGTTTTTGTTTTTTTCAAAATTAGCCTTCCTCCGCTCCCTTTCTGGCTTTGTCTCTTCCTCGTCTTCCACCACATTACGTCTACTTGCTTCCTCCATTTCTCCCCTCCCCACCTTTTCTTTCTAATCTAGCTTCATCTCCCTCCCTCCTTCACTTGCTTTACTTCCCTCCATCACCCCTTCCTTGCCACCCCCTCCACTCGATACACCTCTGCATATTTTCCCACCGCACTCCACAATTACACTTAATGCCTCACAAAGAAAAGACGTGCCGTAATGACGACCGGGACCCCGTAACACACACATGTGGAATATCAGAATGGAATGAAAACAGGAAATCACGTGTTTCGCACACACGCAAACACACACACACACATATACTTGCATACTTATACACACCAGCTGAGTTATTCACATGCACTCTCAGCACACACAACTCGTATACCTTGCCAGAACCTGTCACTGTGAGTCCGTGGTGAATTTATAAGGCAGGATGGATTGGAGCTGCAGTGCGGCCCAGACTGCAGGGGGAGAAGCGCGCACTAATCTCTCACCAGAGGACAAATTCAACACCAGCTGCTCTCAGTTCTCTCTCCTTTCGCCTCAGACGGGGAGGAAAGAAAGGAGTCAAAGTCAGACTATCCAAAAATATCACGCAAAGCCTTTGAAGGGTTCCCACTGTGGCCTTACAGCGCCGCAACATTTCATGACTTTTCCATGACTTCCCTCCAACACCATCAGAGCTCCTCCACACACACTAAATATGTAACTCCTTCCTGGTTTGTTAATGTTTTTCTAAAGGAGTGAACAGGCTGGTTTCAACTGCAGGTGCAGCTGAAAAATAACAGGTACTGTCATGAAAACATGAGTCAGTTCAATGCATTATATTACCAACACTATATTACCAGAATGCCCCCAAAGAACAAACTACCGCTACAAGTACTGCTGCAACTAATACTACTGCTGCGTTCCTGCTTTAAGCTGTTCAGGCTTCGCAGGTTTGGCATTTTTCAAAGCTATCATAATGTCATTGTTATAGCACTTGTATTAACATTTTATCCATTTTAAAAGCTATTATTACTGCAAAGTCAAGAGAATTAGTGCATAACTACAGGCGCGAGTTTGTCATCCTACCTTATTACCATGAAAGGCACCTGACAGGAACGGTCAAAGGTCAAAAAACAAACCATTCAGTCAATAAAGAAAGTGTCTCTCTGCTCAGCACTGTATATTTTTCTTGCCTCACAATTCTCAATCAAAAGCTTTATAAGAAATATAAGAAGGCCTTCATAGAGCGTCAACAATAGATTATTTTATTAACAAAAGTGTACAAACCTAGGTAGTCACTCTAGCTGACCAGACACACCCTTTTACTAAAATTAATCTATGACTGTTCTGATAAGTAAGCTAATTAACTGAAGTGGGAGCTGTTATGCTTTTAAGCGCTCGTTGAAGCACTCCTCTCTTTAAAGCCATCCTCACTTTAAGCCAACTTTCCTCTGATTGGCTGCCCTCTTCAAACAGAAGCTTTGAACAGCAGATGCAGGGCTTCTGTGCTCGCAGCTATAGCTACCTGAGATGACCATAAACCAAAAAAACAAAACAAAAACAAATTGCTGATTAGACTTGTGTGCTTGCAGGCATTAGCTGGGTGATGTTGAATTTGTAGTTAATGCTGTGAAGTCAGGACCAAAAGTGACACTATCACATGTATTTCTATGGTTATTATCTGAAAAGCCCTCTAAAAACACCAGTTAAAGCCTGCACTATACTGGATATCTGATGCAGTACTTTATAAATAAATACACAAGATGCAGACCTGTAGGGTTTGTTGACCAATCAGAAGGTTGGTACAGTCATCATATCTGTGATAGAAATTACTTTAAGGCATTGAACATTCGGCGCTGTAGGAATGTGGCTTGTAGTAAAAAGCACTTTGAGCTCTCAGAGTAGAAAAGTGCTATAAGAACAGTCCATTTACAATTTACATTTTGTCATGTGGTCTAGGTGTACAATCATATACATTATGCTGATGCCAGGCTAATAAGTGAATCTCATCTGGCATGCTAGTGTATTGTTAGAATAAGGCTTAGAAGTTTTAGCTTGTCCCAAAAAGTTACTGAACAACAACAAGCTTAGGCAAACCTCCACGGATAATTAATAATATCCAAAGTCAGAGCAGCACTTCAAACACTGTGGGGAGGCTTTCCTAGAATATCTGTAGCTGGGTACTCAGCAGAAGAAGAAACAGAGAGGAAAAGAAAGGAAACAAAAGCAACAAGAAGGCAAAATGAAAGCCTGGCAGAAGAATACAAAGAACTGAGAAGGGATCAATGACTGCAGAAAAGTAGTGAGTATACAGAAGAGAAAGGGTAGAGCTGAGAGAAAGAGAGAGAGAAAAAAAAAGCACAAGAGAGTGAGCAGCACTCATGAGCACTGCTCACACCATGTAAGGCTTTATTCAGGAACAATGAAACAAGCCTTGAGAGCAATATCTCCGAGTGTCACATTCTCGCCGTCTCCATGGTTTTAGTATTTCCTGCTTGGCTGTAACTAACTGCTGTCGAGATGAAGGCAGATGCTTGCGTAGGCTGAGCTGTTTGAGAGGAATCGAGGATTAAAAGGGCATTGAGAATCGGTGTAAACACAAGCCAATCAACCTCGGCTGTTGAATGCGGACTTGGTTCTTCTTCTGCTCGTTAAATCTTGGTGCACTTTTGCTGTTTTGTTTGCATGCTAAGGTTTGTTTTGGAAAGTGTTCGCACACGGGTAATCGCCGAGCCTGCAAACTTACTTACTTGGGGGTATCTGGAGGTTTAAGGAGTTTTAAAGAGCTTTACCATGCTCTCTGAAAGTGGAATGAAAACTAATTAAAAAATAAAATAAAATAAACACAAAGTCTCTAAAAAGTCTATTTCTGCCTGCACTTCCTGCAGCTGGTGAAACTTCTGAAACCATAAACAGGCTGAGTAGGAGGAAGGACAGCAGGAAGTTGATTGATGAGCAACATGAGGTCCAGAAGTGTTGAATATACCAGATGTGAGTCATCTGGTACGACTAAACCTGTTCCGCGTGAAGTTTCCCAGCGGACATGCAGCGCACAAAACCCTGTCTTGCAAAGTGAAACAACAAGCAGTTCAGCTGACTCAACTCCACAGTCACACACCATCTCAGCAGTGTTAATGAGGGAACTCATTAAGTTTTTATTCCACTAATATATAAACCAAAACTCCTGTTTTTATGTAGTTTGAATTATAGAAAAAAGACAGTGGATCTAAAGTGATCAGCTGATTTATATTTTAATCCATTCCTAATTCACTGTATCACTGAATGTAAATGAGCGCAATATTTTAATTATAAGGGTGTGAATATATAGTTTGGTCTTCCCTATTAATATTCATGCAGCAAAGGACCAACTGCAACAGAGAAAGAGCCTGTTTAGGTCCTGCTGCCATGTGAGATGTTAATGACAGTTCGCATCAGAGAATGACTCTCCTACATTACCAAATGGCAAATCTGACAGAGCAAATGCAGTGTTTTAGCCTGTCCAGAGTTGCTATGCATCTGCAAGCCACTTAGCAACCCATCTCCATAGCAACTTCTCCTTTCATGCTGTACCTGATATAATTAATGTTAATTAATGTAGTCACTGATGTCTTGCTGCTTCTTATGCTGTTCCCCTATGTATGTAGAAGGGCAGGGAAGTCCCAAAGCAGATCCATACTGCCAAATATAAATTACTGTAGATGGAAATAATTTTATTCTTTTGACAATAGCAGTCTTTATTGAAAAGGCATAAGAAAAAAACAATTTAAGCATAGAAATTCACAAAGAAGGAATAATATAGCATCCTCAACTGCACCAAAGAGTAAAACAGTTCAATGTGGATTATTAAACATTAGGTCTCTTGCTTCTAAATCCCTGTTAGTAAATGATTTAATAATTAATAAACATAATTGATTTATTCTGCCTAAACCTGGTACAGCAGGATGTTAGTTTAAATGAATCAACACCCCAGAGTCACACTAACTGTCACAATGCTCGACGCACAGGCCGAGGAGGAGGAGTAGCAGCAATCTTCCTGCCTATTAATTAATAAGAGACCCAGAAAAGGTTTTAATTCATTTAAAAACCTGACTCTTAGCTTTGTCCACCATAATTGGAAAATTCAAAAACATATTTTACTTGTTGTTCTCCATCGTCCATTTGGCCCTTATTTAGAGTTTGTCTGATTTTTCAGACTCTTTATCAGATTTAGTCCTGAATTCATTTCATTTCATTGTCAGTTATAATCATCAAAATTAAAAGAAATGAACATTTGAAATATATCAGTCTGTGTGTGTCAGTCTGTGTCTGTGTGGAATTACTGAAATTAATCAACTTTTTCATGAAATGAAAATTATGAAACCCCAAATTTAATATCTCAGAAAATTAGAATATTGTGAAAAGGTTCAATATTGAAGACACCTGATGCCACACTCTAATCAGCTAATTAAATCAAAACCCCAGCAAAGGCCTTTAAATGGTCTCTCAGTCTAGTTCTGTAGGCTACACAATCATGGGGAAGACTGCTGACTTGACAGTTGTCCAAAAGACGACCATTGACACCTTGCACAAGGAGGGCAACCGCACCTTGGAGTGGACTGCAGCTGCGGGCGCCTGGGTGGCTTAGTGGTGAAGCCGGCGACCACATACACACGCCGCATTGTACCGCGGGTTCGCGTCCCGGCCCGGCGCCAATTTGCCCGCGTGTCTTCCCCTGTATCTTTCCCCCATTTCCTGTCTCTCTCCACTGTCACAAAAAGCCGCTGTGGCCACAAATGAAGAAAAAAAAAAGAAAAAGAGTGGACTGCAGCTGGAGTCGGTGCTTCAAGAACCACCACGCACAGACGTATGCAGACATGGATTT
The DNA here is from genome assembly GCF_007364275.1 of Archocentrus centrarchus. Classification (NCBI taxonomy): domain Eukaryota; kingdom Metazoa; phylum Chordata; class Actinopteri; order Cichliformes; family Cichlidae; genus Archocentrus; species Archocentrus centrarchus. The sequence continues at coordinate 28,412,934 of NC_044362.1, read as the reverse complement.
CAGCTGTCGTGGTCCTTGTGTCAAGCCACTCTGGAACAAGAGACGGCATCAGAAGCTTCTCGCCTGGGCTAAAGACAAAAAGGACTGGACTGCTGCTGAGTGCTCCAAAGTTATGTTCTCTGATCAAAGTAAATTTTGCATTTCCTTTGGAAATCAAGATACCAGAGTCTGGAGGAAGAGAGGAGAGGCACAGAATCCATGTTGCTTGAGGTCCAGTGTAAAGTTTCCACAGTCAGTGATGGTTTGGGGTGCCGTGTCATCTGCAGGTGTTGGTCCACTGTTTCCTGAGGTCCAAGGTCAACGCAGCCGTCTACCAGGAAGTTTTAGAGCATTTCATGCTTCCTGCTGCTGACCAACTTTATGGAGATGAAGATTTCATTTTCCAACAAGACTTGGCACCTGCACACAGTGCCAAAGCTACCAGTACCTGGTTTAAGGACCATTGTATCCCTGTTCTTAATTGGCCAGCAAACTCGCCTGACCTTAACCCCATAGAAAATCTATGGGATATTGTGAAGAGGAAGATGCGATACGCCAGACCCAACAATTCAGAAGAGCTGAAGGCCACTATCAAGAGCAACCTGGGCTCTCATAACACCTGAGCAGTGCCACAGACTGATCGACTCCATGCCACGCCGCATTGCTGCAGTAATCCAGGCAAAAGGAGCCCCAACTAAGTCCTGAGTGCTGTACATGCTCATACTTTTAATGTTCATACTTTTCAGTTGGCCAACATTTCTAAAAATCTTTTTTTGTATTGGTCTTAAGTAATATTCTAATTTTCTAAGATAATGAATTTGGAGTTTTCATTAGTTGTCACTTATAATCATCAAAATTAAAAGAAACAAACATTTGAAATATATCAGACTGTGTGTAATGAATGAATATAATATACAAGTTTCACTTTTTCGAATGGAATTACTGAAATAAATCAACTTTTTCATGATATTCTAATTTTATGACCTTCACCTGTATATTTATTTTGACTATTTCTCTCTGATTGATCTTTCTGAATGAACTTCAATAGTTACTGCCTCCAAACCATAAGCAGCTAACTGATCATCTGCAGAGGAACGGTTTATTTGAAGAGTCAGCTGACAGTGGACTCATCTCTGTGTTTGTCCTGGTAGACCTCAGTGCAGCTTTTGATACTGTTGACCATAACATTTTATTACAGAGATTGGAGCATGCCATAGGTATTAAAGGTACTGCACTGCAGGGGTTTGAATCATATTTATCTAATAGACTCCAATTTGTTCATGTAAATGGGGAGTCTTCTTCACACACTAAGGTTAATTATGGAGTTCCACAGGGTTCTGTGCTAGGACCAATTCTATTTACACTATACATACTTCCCTTAGGCAGTATTATTAGAAAGCATTACATACATTTTCACTGTTATGCAGATGATACCCAGCTTTATCTGTTCATGAAGCCAGATGACACACATCAGTTGTTTAAACTGCAGGACTGTCTTAACCCCTTGTGTGCTAACTGCTTTTAAATGCTGGTAGAATTGCAACCACATATGATAGAGCAATAATTCTTTTTGCATATAAATCCAGAGGATTTACACTTACATATCAAGCATTCAACGTGTCCCAGAGCGCTGTATCCTTCCTCTAATGGGTTCACAGAAATCATGTAGAAAGCACTAACAACAACACGTACTCCATGTGCTTTATCGTGTGCATTAGCATGTACAGCTATGGCATTTCTGTATCTAGCATAATATGTAGATACAGAAAACAGTTTTCAATTTCTTTGTGGGTTAGCGCACTCTTTAGCTACCTTATGTAGTTACTATGGATTACCTTCATACATATTATTATAATTAGGGTTCTGAAGATTCTATTGATGTATAGTGAGCTAAAATATTCCACACGATGGTACAACAGCATGTATAACTGTAAGGATATGGTCTGGCGGACTTGTTCTATTATAGGTCTTAAAGGGCTACAGACATAAAGGCTTGGGTGACCTCTAATTTCTTGCCTCTAAATTCAGATAAAACTGAAGATATTGTACTCGGCCCTACAAACCTTAGAAACATGGTGTCTAACCAGATACTTACTCTGGATGGCATTTCCTTGGTCTCCAGTAACACTGAGAAATCTTGGAGTCATTTTTGAGCAGGATATGTCCTTCAATGCACATATTAAACAAATATGTAGGTCTGCTTTTTTTTTTTGCATATTTCTAAAATTACAAACATCCTTTCTCAGCATGATGCTGAAAAGCTAATTCGTGCATTTATTACTTCTAGGCTGGACTATTGAAATTCATTATTATTACCTCTCACTGCGGTAATCCAAAATGCTGCAGTGAGAGTACTGACAGGGACCAGAAAGAGAGAGTAGATTTCTCCTATACTGGCTTCTCTTCACTGGCTCCCTGTTAAATCTAGAATTTATTATAAAAATCCTTCTTCTTACATACAAGGCCTTGAATAATCAGGCCCCAACTTATCTTAAAGACCTCTTAGTACTATATGACCCTAATAGAGCACTTACTTGTGGTTCCTAGGATATTTAAGAGTAGAATGGGAGGCAGAGCCTTCAGCTTTCAGGCCCCTCTTCTGTGGAACCAGCTCCCAGTTTGGATTCTGGAGACAGACACCGTCTCTATTTTTAAGATTAGGCTTAAAACCTTCCTATTAAATCATGCTTATAGTTATATATGCTTATATTTTTTCATTTTTTCACTTTTTCATTCATTCACCACTTTTTACTCTGTATTTAATCATTAGTTATTAATCTCTGGCTCTCTTCCCTAGCATGTCTTTTGTCCTGTCTCTCTCCCCTCAGCCCAACCGGTCATGGCAGATGGCTGCCCCTCCCTGAGCCTGGTTCTGCTGGAGGTTTCTTCCTGTTAAAAGGGAGTTTTTCCTCCCGACTGTCGCCAAGTGCTGCTCACAGGGGGTCGTTGACTGTTGAGTTTTCGCTGTAATTATTTTATGATTTTTTCTTTACAATATAAAGCACCATCACTGTTGTCATTTGGCGCTATGTAAATAAAACTGAATTGAATCAGCAGGAAGAACAGAAAAACACCTGAGTGGATCCTGGCTGTACAGTAAACATTGTGTCACTGACAAATCAAATATCTAAATGTCACTTTTAGGCTCTTACATTTCTGTAAGCTGAAGTAAAGCATTTTGTGCAACTTGTATTATGGTATAATATTATCATGTTTCTAAGTGCCTTATTTAATTACTGAAGCTTGCTAATATAGTTAGCATTAGCTTTCTTACAACTGAGGGGGCTAGAAGAAAGAAGCCTCTGAAATATCAAACTCTTAATATTTTTAGAGCCGTATGAGCATTTTGTTAGTGTTTCAGTGCTCTGCAGCATATTTTGTAGCCGAGTGTTTTCCCCTCCAATGGGTGGAGCTTTAACTTATGCTATGTCTCTATAATCTATAAATACAAGGACATTTAAAAAATAATTCTTTCATAGGTTTTATTGCATTTTTAAAAAAAAAACATTTTAAGGCCTTACGTTTTCTCAACATCAAAACATTAAGATGTTTCAGGCATAAAATCCTGTCAGCAAGCAGTTATTATTTGTCTGGAGAACAGATAAGCAGTCAGACACCCATCTGATGAGAAAGATGACAAGGAATGATGATGAAGCTTGTCTTTGTGTTTTATCAGAGAGGGATACAGAGAGGTGGAAATTTAATTCAGACGGAGGAGAGAAAGCCTGTGTTGGTGGATGTGTGTGTCATAGTTAGATTAGCCTTTAGGACTTGGTGTTATACAGGCTAACCTAAAAGTGTGAGACAGTAAGAGCAGAACATCTGGCTCTGGCAGGCGAACGGGCGTTCCCCGAGGCTTGGAGGAGGATGAACTAATCCGATCAAAGAGAGAGATGAGATGTACAGACAAACAATCTTATAGGACTGGGCTCTATCAGCAATATGGCTGTTTTACTATGTCACACTGCAAGATGGTCCTAATAAAATCTTGGTTGCAGTCTTGGGAGTACAATCTCAGTATCGGAACACATCGAATTCTGTGATGGCACCGGCACTATGATTTAAACAGGAAGGCAATATGCATGCAGATCTGCAACGTAGCTTCTCATGCTGATTGGTTAGTTTGTAGAAATGGGTTGTAAACTCTCAAAAACTAGGGTACAAAAAAAAGCCCACTTCTGTCCCTGGAGGTACAATGTACACAAATGTATCCCCAAGGTATAGCTTTTTAAGGGCCAATAAGGTGTCTGTATCTATCTAAGCAGTCAAAGGTGCATATTCGCACCATTTCTATTTGATTTCAAGGTGCAGTATCAGGAGGCATTCTGTGTTCAGGCAAATAAATGCATGAATTTGCTCAGATTTCAAGATTTTACTGCTTAAGTCAAATTTAAAGCATTTAATTTGCACTGACAAATCTCATTTTGCATCTGTCAAAATGGTGGCACGAAGTTTAGCAAGTCAGAATCTTTCTTGTCAGTAATACTAGAAAAGCAGTTCAGAATGTACCAGTCCATTTCCAACTCCAATAAAAATTTATCCATACAGTATATGGTCATGCAATATATTACATAAGTGCATAACAAATTTTGCACTTTATTTTTGGAAGGTCAAAATCTTCTCCAACACAGCTCCTTGTTTGTGCTGCAGCTATTCTTGTAGGACTTGGAGAGAATGTGTAAAAATCAGCAACACTGGCAACACCTGGTCCCAGTGTGCCTGTGATTCAGAAACCACTTTCTTGGAGCTCAGTTGCTGCTCTGAGGGGTGTTCAATGAGCAAAGTTCAACACAGTCAGGTTTTCTTTACCTTTACTGGCTCCATAAAACTTAAAATCCCAGTCAGAGATAACGAGCACCATGATGGTGGTTATCAACTTCCTTTGCTAAGCAGAGATCTGTGCATGCTCACATTAAAAAGGGATGTTTCACGGGTCACGTGACTCTTCTTTCGCACAAAATGATCCCTATGAGTGTCACCAACTCCAATCAGAGATATTATCAGATGATGATGATAAAATGGTGATGAAAAATCTATAAAGAACATAAAAAATGTATCAGAAAAACTCAACACTGTTGCTAATAATACAAGAGATTAATACTGCAGAAAATAAACATTTTAATTACCATTAACTATTTTATTGCTGTGTGCGCTCACGGTGCTACTGATTATTTTTAGGGTGACAGCTGCACACCAGAGCTCTGAAACTTTAAAATGAAAGGTTACAGTCCCATAGCCTAATAATGGAGACGTAATAATTGCTTTAATCTGTCGGCTGATCAAAATGAAATTAATTTTAATGACTGAACACGTATTCTTGGTGTGCATTCTGCAGAGTTTGCACTTCATTCACCGGTTTTCATTCAAGTACAGCTTAACACCTTGCACATATAAACCATATTCTCCAAGTACTGCATGTAAAACATGCTGTGAATAAAGGAATCAGTGAAAATGTGGCGCTTCCAGACGATTTTAAACCAAACCTCAGAGCATAACCTGCTCCTGGCCAGGCTGTTTTCAGCATAAGTTAGCACGGTGATTTAGCCAGGTAAAAAGAGAGCCCCTTTGACACAGATGACTGACTTTAAGCTCAACATAGCTCACTAAGCCATTAATCTTGCTTCGTAGTAAACCCCTCAGGTTGTCTCCTTGAAACACTCGTCTTGACTTTGGTTGACTTTTGATTTGTGTTTTTGCACGACACAACACTGCATTCACCACTTATCCAAACATGCATCTGGCTGCATCTGTCACTGTTAGTTTAAGTTAGTCTCCTATGTTCATTTTATTTAAATGAACAATTTACTCACTGTCTGGTTCTTCCAATAGAAGTTGTTTATTGTTGAACTTCTTTTTGTTAATTGCATGAAAATACAAAATTGTCACCAGAGGTTCAAGATTGCTTTCTCTAAGTTATACATACAAATACGCATCACTGTGTCAAGTGTACAAGTACAGCTAAGTACTTAAGATTTCCCCTAAAGATAAAATAAGGTACTATTTTCTCACAGAGTGTAGCATCAGTCACACTTTTTGTTTCTAAATTTCAGAATTGCAGGCTGTCTTTGGTCCCATTATTTTGAACAGTTAAATTAAATAAAATCTCTCACAACTCACTACAGGCACCTTTAGTTGGATTAATATGCTAAAACAAAGAAAAAGTTAATGTGCAAAGTCTGAAATGCAGGTTGCAGGTTGTACAAGAAATGACTGACTAAACTTCTGGATGCTCATAATAATATTACCAAATCTCTGACTGATTTACAGTTTCCCTCTGAGTCTCACTTCACCAGCCATCACTTTGATCTTAGCTGTAATCACATCTGAGCATCTATTGCATTTACATTATGCAGCTCGCTGTGTGTAGAGCAGTAAATGTAAACTGTTACCACTTAACTTTCTTATACCAAAAACAAGTTAATAAGTAAAAATGTTTAAACCCAAAAAGCCAAACTTTCTTTTGGGTTAAAAGTAAAAGGCTACGAGGTATTGCTTTATTATTGGCACTGACGGGGATGTTCAAGCACAGAAGACGCAGCATAAACTGCATGTAAAGAACCGCCCTGAGGCAGTGTACTGCATTATTAAAAGGAATGTTCCCCGGTTAGGGAATATATGGGATTTATTAAAATCTGCTGGATGTGAGAACTGGAGATGATACAGAAAAACCTCTGCAAGACTGCCGGCTAGATTATGCATTACTGAAGACGTCACAGAAAAACGTCTATTCCTCAGACGGGCTTACTTCCCCTCCTTTTTTATATATCTCTTTCCTCATTTGCATGCTCTCATTGCTATAAATTCCTGGCTTCTCAATGCTCTTTACTTCTCTGCTGATCTGAAAATGTCATACCACACTGAGCTGTGATCATGTTCAGCTGACTCATGCCTCCAGGTTTTACTTACACCAACACCACAGGCAGGATGCTTGGTTTGTGTGTTCATGTACTCTATGATACATACGCCTTAGATCACTTCATTTCAGAAAAGCACTGCGTATGTGCTAGGTTAGTGCAGCTCCTGTCCATATGATCCACAACAAAGTCAGTGAACGTAAGTCTGCTGCTGCTCTGATTTGGATTTACTTGATAACAGTTGTGTGGCTAATCTCACCACCTGTTCTAATATACAGTATCTCATGAAACACAAAAGTCAACACTTAATTATATAAATATAATCATTGCTGCATTAATGCACTGCTTAAGCTTCACATACAACTGTGACTTCCAGCAACAATTACCGTAATAACCCTATGTTGGGTATGAAGCGCGATTTCTCAGCTTTCAGAAACTGGTTGAATTTTTCCAATAGGGCAAACGGTCGCGTAATTACGGTAATTCAAAGTGCGTTTGATCAGACGTTTCAGCGGTGATGCGCTCGGCGTTAACCAGCTGTTCACGGCAAGTAAGGGCAGGTAACAGGTGCACCGGCAGCAATCGCCTGCTGTTAAAGGGTTAATTACACATGTCAGCCATATGGACATTTTTGTGCAAATTATTGTGATAACTGTCTTGAAGTTATCTTTGTTGATTCAGTTCTGCAGCGAGGCTGAAGTGTGTAATACTGGTACCTCCTTAAACTACTCTTACCAAGGTACAGCTGAGTAAAAGTTTGAAATTATTTCCCTCGAGTTGCTGCAGATGGAAACGGCTTGTGTAAGCCTGTGGGTGTACTGAGCACCTCCCGGATGAGAATGCATGTTACTGTGTGAATCTGAAAGAACTCACTGCTGAGAACGAGCAAACACGGCCAGCAAACATTCCCAGATTAAGAGATAATAAGACCAATCTCACAGGTCTCGTCTTTAGACATACAAATATAAACAGAGACACTGTTAGAGACACGGCACTCAGAGAATCACCTGAAATAAAATGCTGGTAGAAGTCTGTGTGTGTTTTTATTTTTTTTGTCCTAGTGACCACTAAAATAAAAAGATTTTTTTATCTAACTTACCTGATCAGAGGCCTTTCAAGATGGCTGCTAAGTGGCAAGACTTGCCCCTAGAACCACTTTGGACCTGGCACATGAACCGCATCCTAAGATACACATCACTATACTAAACGCACATTCTTTATGTCTTTGCCTCACCTCCATTCCACGATCCGTTGTGGGGTAATACTGTTAAGGTGGCGTCAGGGTCATGGCTGTCCAGCGATGTGGTCCCATCAGCATCTGTGACCTCAGGCTCCTGCAGGCTGTCCTCCTCCACAATATGTAGCTTGTCCTCATCATCGGAGTCTGAACTGGCCTCCAAGCCATTGTTGAAGTTTGTCACTGCAGGAAAAAAAAAAAAAGATTAGTGTTTTGAAAATGATCTAACCACTTGATAACCACATAAACAACTTGTTCTCAACCCCAGCATTGAAAAGCCAGCACCCTGTTGCTGTAATCAGTGTTTGATTCACATGTGGGGAGCTGAATAAAGGCAATTAACTGCGGTGTGATTAGCATCTGAGCTGCATGGGGGGAAAAAAAAGCCTCTTTGTGCCCCTCTTAACGTCTCCCGTTTGTACATTTCTACCATAAAAGAAACCCCACGAACTCAACTTGTATTTCTAGTTTGTGTTTTGATTGGAAAACAAATAAATGAACAAAACAGTAAGTTGAAATGTATATGTTGCAAAAATACAAAACATGCCATGCTAACATTAAATCATCTACTGCATGCTTGTCAACTGGGCAGCTGCTGTCCCAGTGTATACATGGGGTAGCTGTGGCTCAGGAGGTAAAGCAGGTCCTCTGCTAATTGGAAGGTTGGTGGTTTGATTCCTGGCTGCTTCAGTCTGCATGCCCAAGTATCCTTGGGCAAGATACTGCACACTCCAAGTTGTGTTCATTGGAGTGTGAATGTGTGTGCAAATGTTAGAAAGCAGTTGGGGGGGGCATTTATTGGACAAGACACAAATGAGAAAAGGGGGGGGATTCACACGCAGGAAAAGGTCTGAGACAAAATCAAACCCAGACCCCTGCAGCCTTTCAGCAGATGGGTCACCTACTCAATCAGGTAAGCTATAGCAGCACCTGACTCTTTTGCTTTGCCAGAAAATCAATGACAATTTCTCACTGACTAGAATATTTTGGTCTTTACATTAATTCGGCATAAAATCTGTGAAATGAAATACGCAATGGCATTTTTCATAAGTTGAATGACGTGTGTGTGTGTGTGTAGGTGTGTGTGTGTGTGTGTGCGCTAACATAAACACCCACTGAATACAGAAAAATATCCCATTATTTTGAACATACTTTTATTATATGAGGTCAAATGTGCAATGCATTCAAACTCACCATGCAAATGTATAAACAAATGTATGATTATTATTTTTTAATAATGACATTTCAGGCAGTCTTTTACAAAGTGTTTACAGTGAACGTTCATATGAAAATATAATTTGTTGGTTGGCACTAATTCAGTACGAGTATGAGCTGCAATAGTTAGTCAAAAAATTATTCAACTATCACTGAACAAAATCTGTCATAATCTTAGCAAAACTGTTCTGGTCCAGCTTCTCAAATGTGACGATTTAGCGCTTTCTATCTGTGGACATTGATAAAACTTCTTTAAAGGAAACTATCATCATACCTTAAGTTGTGGAAAGTTTCAATAGGAAATGTTTTGCCATTTGCTGCATGCACTAAACTACAGACTGATCCCGAAAATAGTTTTAGTTGCTGCCCCAAAACCTGCCTCAACATTAATAAACCGCTGACTTGATGCACGTGCAATTTTCATCTTCACATATGCGGAGAACATATTAAAAAGAGACAAATGGCAGCCAAGGGTAAAAATAATCACTTGTTTATCAGCCTCAGAAAGCAAATCTATTTCACACTGTGCTCCAGTCTGCGAGTTTGTCTGTAGGATACGGTTTCTTAATGGAAGCTCAGTGTGAAAAATGGACCAACTGGACCAATACGAATGAACTTAGAGGGAGAAGTGTGCAGCGGTTCAGCACAAAGCGTTCGATGCTGGAGACACACGAGGCACACGTGTAAGTGATGATGAGCAAAATATGTTGCAGTGGCGTTTTAACTGTCACCATGAAAGCATGAACAATTGTGAGTGAGCACAAAAGAGTATGTACATAAGTGAATAAAACTGTGTAAGTGTGTGCGCTCCGCAGGGAAGCTGTACGTCTCTGCAGAGGCGCCGAAGACGCCTAATGAGGAGAAAAGCTCAGGCTGTTTGTTCACAGGTGACAGGTGCAAACTCACACACACGTGCGCACGCACGCACACACACACACACACACACACACACACACGCTTCATCTTCAACCACAAGACAAACTCTATATGTATAGTTCAGGTTGTGCCGTTACCTCATACCTCTTTGCATGCAAACCCTGCAGACCAGATCAGACACACCTACTGAAACCCACCTACACTTAGCCTATGACACCCCACTGAGGTGACACACTTTATTTAAACACACATAGACTTCAACACCACCAGAAGTGAGGTGGTGCTTTCTGCAGACAATACGGTCACTGCTGCAGGCAGACGAGCAGAGCTGCGAATGCAAAGACTCGTCTGTGTGTTTATGGGATGAGGCCGATGCATGTCTGGATCAATGTAAGAGGCCGGACAAGTCGTAAAAAGGAAGGAAAAAAAGAGTCATCATGTGAAGGAGCTTTGGTTTATGGTATAATACCAACCTGATGATGGAAACATGGGCTTTCCAAAAAATGTTAATGGTTGCTGTTACAAATCCTTGAATGTGTTTAAGTTACAGCACCATTTCCACATGGCATCACACATCACTGATGAGCAGAGCCAGAAAAAAAAAGGAATATATTGTCTGTATACTGTGATGAAAGTGGTGACCTAAATGCACATGGCTGCAGCTTCCATGTTGGTTCCAAATGTGGGTGATTCCTAGTTTTGGACTTTTGGTCGGATGATATAAGAAAACTATTAGATTAAACTATTAGATTAAAAATCCACAATTAAAATAGCGGATTTTTAATCTAATAGTTTAATCTAATAGTTTTCTTATATCATCCGACCAAAAGTCCAAAACTAGGAATCACCCACATTTGGAACCAACATGGAAGCTGCAGCCATGTGCATTTACACATATTTGTATTTTTGCTCAAACCCTACCCCCTCAAAAAAAAAAAAATGCCCCCAATGATCCAGTGATCTGCTGTGAGCAAACACTCCAACAGCAGGGAGGAAAAAAAGAAAGCTCCTTTTAAACTAGGCTCAGGGAGGGTGGCCATCTGTCACGACCGGTTGTTTTGTGGGAAGTAGTTTCTGGATAGTGAAAGCATCAAAGTGTGAAAACGATCACTGTTAATATTCTTTGAAGCTGTTTTTAAATAAACTGCAGTGCCCATTTCTTGTGAGAGATTTATCACTGGGAGCACGAATGTGGCTCAGTGATGTGTTTATAATAGTTCTCGGGGGGAGCACTGAAGCTTTGTGTCACTATTGTGTTGCTATTAGTCTTTAAATGATTATCAAACTAGTTTAACGTCCTCACCTGAGTTTATTAATTGTAGTAATTCAGTTCTCATTCACATGACTCAACTGTGTTAACAGTATATAATAGATGAGCGTAGCCACCATGAAATGATCAGATGCTTACAAGCTTTCTTAGCATGCCGTTTTCATAAACTCTCTATGCAGCTCACGTATAACTGCTAATAAGTGCTAGGTAAAAGACCAAATAAATAAATAAATACAATTGTGCTCATAACAAAATGAAGCAGAGACTTCACAGACATGGTACAATGGACATGAAAGCATATTACTTGTGAGATAATTCCATTAAAATGCTCCAACATGCACCATCAGCACAAACACGGTGGAGCCACGCCTGTAACTTTAAGCCAGTTCAATTCAATTTTATTTACATAGCGTCAAATCACAACAAACAGTTGCCTCAAGGTGCTGGGAGAAAACCCAACAGTCAAAAAGACCCCCTATGAGCAAGCACTTGGCGACAGTGGGAAGGAAAAACTCCCTTTTAAAAGGAAGGAACCTCCAGCAGAACCAGGCTCAGGGAGGGGCAGTCATCTGCCCCGACCGGCTGGGGCTGAGGGGAGAGAGAGACATGCTGTGGAGCCAGAGATTAAGCCACACCATTGTCAAATGGATTTTTAACACGGTTGTTCTATCTTGTTGTTAAATCTGTCCATGGAGACATTTTTTAAAGCTGTTGAGGTGGTGTTGAGGCAATTTAACAATACATTGCTGTAATTTCATCTAATCTTAACATCAACACATGATGAGGTAAGTACAGTGTGACCAAAAACCTTAATGGTATTTTGGGTTAACCACGATGGTTTGGCTAGATGCAGATTAATGGTGCGTTTAAGTTCCACACTGCAGACAGTCAGCATAAACACATCCCCACTGCAGGCAGCAAGTTCCTAAAAATCAACAAACTGTGTCTCTCTCCATTTAAACAAAAACTCACATTATTAAGCAGACAGGCTTGTGGCAGCTCCAATAATAGAAAGGTCTTCTTCTTCTTTCCTGCACACCAGAGGCTGCCTGTTGCAAACTGGTTAGGAATTCTTAACAGAGCTGCCTGGAGGGAAGAGCGAGCAGCTGAGCCTCTGATAAAACTGAAAAAAGACTCTTAATAAAAGCTTAAGCATCAGCCACATAAATTCTTTTTCTTGGATTTTAGTCAGTGTGCTGCATCTAATAGAATTAATCTTGGGAGCACAAGAATGAATGTGACAAGTCATGTGCGTTAGCAAATAAAAATGCACTTTCTCAAACTGCATTTTTAAATCTAACTGTATTTTTTTTTTCCTGGTGTCTAGGGAGCATGGTAACTCAGCAGTTAGCACTGTTGGGCCACAGCAAGAGGGTCCTGGGCTAAAAATGAATCTGTAATCATACAGTAAAAATTGTCGTGATTTTTAAACATTAAAATGGTCATTTAATTATCACAAAATTATTACACTATCTCTTCTTAAACTGCACACTGGTGGCTGTTTTCCAGCCACCTTTAACCAACAGAAATAGAAACAGAACATAAATTAATGTAAATGAAATCCAGTCACAAGTCTGCAACACTATGCAGAGTCAAGTGACTGCGGTTTGTTGTGGGAGGTGATCAAATGAAATATAGCTGACAGAGAAGTCGAGTAGTTCCCAGAGAACATCCCTATTATGGAGAAGAGTGATCTCGTCGATGTTCATCTAACTGCACCGAACGTGATTTTAAATAATAAATACGCCCTCTCAGTCTAACATCTCGAAGTGGTGCTACAGCAGACGTGGCTTATTCCAAGCAATTAAGATACAATACGTGTTTCCCTTTTTGCCTAAATAAATTTCTGGTATTTACCAAGAGAAAATGATAACACAACAAACTGTAAAAGAGTTACGACTCTGCCCTGAGAAAGCTGAACTCAGCACCATTACATCTGACTTCCTCCCTTTCACTATGGGATTTGATTGCAGGCTGATCTGTTAAGCAGATATGAACATGATGTATGTTGTTTAATATCATTAGGCTTCAGGATTTCTGAGTACTGAAGTCAATCATTTGCATCCTTGTGCAGTTTTAAAAGGCAGACCTGCCTGACGCTGTGGCCCAGCTATTGCTGTGAAGATGTCTTAATGAAAACTTATAGCAGCACACCCTGAATACAAATGATCCTGAGTTTCATAATTCTTGCAGACTCTGTACTTTCTCTGCTGTGTTTTACATAAGTTCTGTTACAACAGCAACAGACAGGGGGAAGCACTGAGCAGAGCAGGACAGACAAAAAACATAATAGGTAAGCCAGAGTGCGTTGTTGTGTAGGAGAAAGAGAGACACAGAGACCTGTCCACATCATCATGACAATGCGTCAAGTGAACTGTTAATCCCCCATCTGGAGCTCTGTGAAGAGGAGAGGCCTGGCTAAGAGAGGAAGAGAAAAGTCTAGACAAAAGCATTCCTCCCTTCCTGCCATCCATCTCTCTGATTAAATCGGTTTCATAACAGGCCCCTTCATTACGACTCCGATGTTTATTCAGATTTTTTTTTCTGCCACTTTGAGTCTAAGAACTAACACAAAAACACGAGTTTTTCCTGCTTTCTTTCTGTTCGTGACTGAAATCATGTTTCTTTACTAAATGCACTCAACTCTTTGCAGAAGGAGGCCAGGTATTTTCCATAAAACATCAACTTTATGTTCTATATATTCAGCTTACTTTAACATAAGTAACACAGGTAATAATACTGTGGAGAACAAGTGAAAGGTTTTCATCCTTTCACCTCATTCAAACACATTTTCCAAGCTTATAAACTGTTGCAGGATACATTTGAAATAGGCTAATAGTTATATATTGATACTATGGCCTGTATTCAATAACAGCAAGGCCAGCATACCACCACTGAATAGTAATTTAAAAAAAAGCTTTAAATTCAACAGCGCTCTGGTTGCACAGTGAAGTTACACACAAAGATGTGGAAACAACAATTCATAGGTTGGAATTCATAATATCCTGTTTGCCTTTTTAAATTATTTATCCATTTATCAGTTGATGAGGTAGTCGCACTGAAATAAAAAAAAAAAAACCTCTTTGCAATGAGATTCAAAGAGGCAGCAGATGGTTAAGAAAAGTCAATAAAAAATAGATCTTAAGAACAAACAGCTGCTCCAAAAAAATCACTACTGTAAATACACAGTTTCCCTTAATGTCACCCCTGCAGCTACTGCCCTTTATACAATGCCGTCTATTAATGCTCTACTAACTGAAATATTTGAAAATAAATGATTTCTCCCAGCACAAAAAAAGAATTCAGCAACAGTTCACTGAATGATCAGCAAGGCATCCGACTTCCTCAGCTTTAGCATCAGGCAGCCAGACCCACATCAGGACACGTGACCGTGGAGAGGAAGTCATGTTGGCCTCACACACCACAACATAACCCGAACTGGACCACATGGCCTGGTATCTGGTGCAAAGGTCAGCCGCTGTGCAGCGAGAAAAAAGGGGGGGGGGGGGGGGGCAGCTAGAAATAGACTACTATCAGTCTGCATGTATGATTTATGAAGATTATACAAGTCTCTATAGCTATGTTAAGCTGAAGAGACTTAAATCACAGCATCACTCTGAAATAAATACTCACTGCATGAAGCTAATACGCTGTTACAATGTTATAATGTTATCATGCACATCTTAAAGGTAGCATTCAACATGCAGAGCAGAAGACAAGAATTAAGATGAAAGATTTAAACCAAAAAGTTAAAGCATCAACAGTTAAATGATCCTGTCTGAAATGAGCCATGTAAGCATTTCTGGTGTGACAAATAGAGACATCTGCACTCTAAATGAGCCCCCCAAAAAATCTATATTAGGAAAAAGTGGACTGCTGAAGGCACAGAGATGCCTGACTCTTGTCTCAGACTATTCTTCAGTTCCGCTTTCACTCATAGTTTATTTTCATTTTCACTTGTTGTTTGGTTTAAATCCAACAACTACTAGTTTAGTATTGGGGAAAATCAACTCTAGGTCTTGGTGAAAATCCCTCCTTACACTGTTAAACACATTAGAAATTTCCATTTTCTAGGTTACCAAGGTCCCAAGGTTTTCAGCCCATCTAGTGTGACGACACCAGAGCTCACTGCACATGCATGTATCCAAACAGCCACTAGATGTCACTTAACTTTAAAACAAAACTCGAGGTTGTAATAAAAGCTTGCCCAATTGGCGTATGAGGTCATTTTCTAGGGTAAGGCTACTCTCAGATATTACAATTCCTCCTCAGGGGACATGAATGTCTGTACAAAGCTGTGATCAGTTTCACTAAAACCACACACACACCAACCTCATGGCAATACTTGAGGAACATTCAGAGGATTATTTGTACAGTAATTGTCAAGGGTTTCCAGGCATTGTATCTTTATTGGTTTAAACTGTCACCACAGTCCACAAAATTATGGACCCAACAAGATTTCAGTCTGGAGCAAAGTCATAAACTGACTGACCAGATGACGTCTCCGTCTTTAGAGCTTCCCTGTTACCTTGGCTAAACAAATGAACCCATGTGTCCTGGCATATATTTAAGCTGAAGACTAAAAGACAAGTATATCTCATCACTATCAATAAATGACTGACGGCTTGATGATTACCTCTGCAGCTGAGCCAGTACTACTGAGCATGAATGAAAAAAGTGCTATTCATGTTTGAAAAAAGCCCAACTAAAGAAAGATGTGTGAGCAAAACATCAGACTGTGTGACAAAACCACAGCTAGTTCGCTTGGTGTGTGTGTGTGTGTGTGTGTGTGTGTGTGTGTGTGTGTGTGTATTGACCCAGTGCAGCTGTGCAGCATGGGATCTCTGCCAAACCCCTAACAGACAATTACCCCACTGTGTGTGTGTGTGTGTGTGCGCGCGTGTGTGTGTGTGTGTGTGCATCACTAAAGCTGCCTGTCTGCTACTAGATGTGACCAGACTTTAACATGGTGAGCAGCTGCAAAGAGAGTCGGCCTACTTAAAGGTACAGTCACATATTTTCGTTCCTATGTAGTCGACAAACTAGATGATGTTGGGAGACAATCTATAAGGGTGTCATATTTAACATGCATATTTGAGATTAAATCGAAACTTTTAGGATATTTTATTTCCAATAAATGTTCAGGGTACATGACTTACAACATTCAATGATGTATGGGGGGAAACTAGCAACACACAGCTGGCCTGCTTGGAACCTAGCATGCACACCTATCTTGTTATCTAGTGCTTTATCGCCACTGCACTGCTGGTCATACATAATGAGAAACTCAGCTCTAACCTCCAGCTCACCACAACAAAAAGGAAGCACCACATTACTGCACTATTCAGCAGCTGTGGTTTATGAATTAGTTACTGAATTTAATTCAGTAAGAGAGCAACAAATTATCAAAAGCGATGACAAAAAATCACCCCTAAAAAGAAAACTTCCCCCACATGGTGATGGACCAGACCACAAGCAGATAGCCAGTCTGAAAGATAAGACAGTATAAAAAAATGGATGTAGCAACCGTAACGTCATCCACTGGTTTCTGGAATCCCGTTCTGAAGCCTAGAGATGAGCAATTCGCTATCTTGGTTGCAAAAGACCAGATATGATGAGGAAGTGGCGGGTCTGACTACAAAAAAGCTTGCTCATTGGCTAATGACAATCACAAGTTGTTAGCAAATAAAGGTACCACAGATAATCCTCCTTTAAAAAACATGTTTTTTTATTCAGTACAATCCAAAATGAGTTACTGAGCCCATAAACCCGTCAGGAAAGTGTCAAGTCAAAAAGCTATTTTACCACACATCCACAGCTATTATGTATAGATTTAAGGCACTTCCACAATGACCTGATTTTTTTCTGACCAGGGAGCTACATCCAACTGTGCAAAAGTTTGCAATTAAGTAATCCAAGAACAAAATATTTTAGTTAATACATATTTTTTAAATCTGTGCCTACTTTGATTCTATAAATCTTGGTATTTGTAAAGCTGGTTTGCTGTGTTGCTCAGAGTACAGGTTTCTGACACAATTTCACTTCCAAGGTGCACGTAGAGGAACATAAAGTCTAAACAGGCTGAAGCTCCAGCAGCACTTGTAGCATAAAGAACAACTTTAGTTGCTTGACCAAGCAGTAAAAGTTGCTATTTTTGGATTGCTGATAGAATAAACCAAGCTAAGCTTTGGGCTAACTGCCAATGTTTACCTTGTTTTTGGGACAATTTGCAGCTATTACATCTCAGCAAGAAAACGTGCAGCAAAGGAAAACAGAACAGAAAAACTGTTACTCATATCACTTACATGGTAACATTTCCATAAATCCTGTCGCCTCTTGCTGCAAAGAGGTTGTTATTTTTCTGACTTTGTTTCCTAAAAAGAACGAACATGTTTGAAGTGATTTGTCTGGTTTTTCACCGTGAACTCTGAATGCTTTAGATTCTTTAAATTTCAAGGCACAGAATACTCGATTTTGTGGTGTAAAATACATCCCAGACAACTAAGGAAGGTAACAAGCATTATGACATTATGTTATAGAAGATACAGCATGTGCTACATGCCTATGATTAGGTTTAAAAAGTGGCTATAGCAGAGTCGAAGCAGTCATCATTATATGACTGGAAGTAGTTAAGTATGCAGCACTGAGTCATATTCCTGAGGTGTCTGTTAAAAACGGGCATCATGAGGTAAAACTGTGGCTGCGTCATCAACACAGACAGACAGAGGTGAGGTGTGGTCACCTAATTTCCCTGGCACACCATGGCGAGTTTCCATGCCCACCTTCTTTTAATACAGCTGACAACCTCTGGACAAGAATGTGCTGCGCAGCTATAAACGCAGCAGTTCCACACTCACAGTCAGGAAAGCCCCTCTGGCTGCAGCCAGAAATGCAAGTCACAAGCCAGGGACTCTCCCACCCTCCTCCCCCCAGAAGAGACGCAGCATCTGCCACATG
Organism: Archocentrus centrarchus; assembly: GCF_007364275.1. Taxonomy (NCBI): domain Eukaryota; kingdom Metazoa; phylum Chordata; class Actinopteri; order Cichliformes; family Cichlidae; genus Archocentrus; species Archocentrus centrarchus. Next base: position 28,394,546 of record NC_044362.1, on the reverse strand, counting down.
TATGCTCATATATGTGTGTTTATTACTGTGACGGTGAGGGAGAGGGAACCTTTATGCGCATGTGATTAATAACCATAGAGTGAATCTCTATAAGTCACCAAGGGCTAACCTGCCTCGGGAACTGTGCGTGAGAACGTGTATGTGTGTGTCCACAGAGTAATCAGGACTCTCCAGCTGCTTCCTGCTCGGCCCAGGTGCTCAATCAGACCTTTTTCTCTGTCTTTGAAGGGTTGGCCCCCAGTAAGTATGAACTAAAGAAAAGCTGACTGCCCTCCGTATTCTGCACAAGGCTCACAGTTTACACGGAGAGAACAGACTGGAACTTTAAATGCGATCTAGGCTGGGCTAGTATTTGTGCACTATCTTCTGCTAACAAACCCATACAATTACATTTGCACAATTCTGAATTCTCAATTTACCACTCGCTATTGATTAAGCCTGTTACCTGTGCTTCCAGTCTTCAGGATAAGCTAAAGAAATGGCCAGATGGGCTTGGTATTGTGTGGCTTCTTCCAACTCAGTGGTACTGGGTCCACCCCACGGTTTGAGAACATCCTTAAATATTTCTTTAATTCAGCTGTATGGCTTTAGTTTATGATTCATCAACAGTCTGATTTGATCTCAAGTGGGTTGGACCAGTAGAATTATTACATAACCTACAAGAAAAACACTTCTATATGTTCCCATTTTTGTGCAAAAAATTACAAGTACATTTTTTTTAAAAATCCCTTTAATGAATAAAAAATAAGAGTAATTTCAGCTATATGTGTCAGTCTGCTGTCATCGCAAAAGCTGTTACTGTAAATCAGAGATTCACATCAGCACTGCTATCTGATTTTGGTGTGGTACAGCAGGGTACGGGTTAAGTAAAGTAAAACTGATAGTTTATGATTCAGGTTGCACAACCACACTCCATTCTTGATGACTTAGAACACAACAGGTTTGTACAATCCACGAACCATCCAGTAGGCCTGACTGAACAGTTTAGAGCAGGGATCCTCAAATCCAGGCCTCGAGGTCTGGTGTCCTGCAGGTTTTAGATGTGTCCCTGATCCAACACACCTGAGTCAAATAGAGAAGTCATTAGCAGGACTGTGGAGAATTTGACTGCATACTGAGGAGGTAATTCAGCCATTTGATTCAGGTGTGTTGGATCAGGGACACATCTAAAAGCTGCAGGACACCGGACCTCGAGGCCTGGATTTGAGGATCCCTGGTTTAGAGGGTCGGCTCTGGCCTGCATAGGAGCGTGTGACACCCCTACTTTGAAGTATATACCAGAAAGTCATAGCATCCCCTCATGGCCCTTTATGTAGTAAAGTTAAGGCCTTACAATATTATAGAGAAAAAAAAAAAACTAAGATTGAGTTTGAGTGTGCACTTGGCAAAAGTCGGGGTTAACTTCATACAAAGTGCAGTAAATGGATAACAGCTAAATCAAATCAATATTTGATGTGAATTCACTTCGCCTTGGAAAAAGCACCAGCTCTCTTTAGCACACTTTTTCAAGGTACCTGGCCACTAGAGAAAGGAACCAATCTGTTAAAGCCAGGACACAGAAAACATGTAAACATTCCTAATCAGAACTTCAAATTCATTTCTTTATTTAATGTTGGACACAGTATCTGGCCATAGACCAAACAAGCGAATGAAAGCATAAAAAAAGGCAAAAGTAGCAGTATTTTATCTATTATTTACTGACCCGGTCTTTGCAGGTTACAGAAAACGTGCAGAGAGTGAGGAAGTGAGAGAGTGCCTACCTATTCTACCTCTTGAGGTCCTCCTGAGTGAGAGAATCATCACAAATCTAGGTTGGTCCCACTGAGATCAAGGATTCTCTTTACAAAGTAGACCTTTTAGCACAGCGCCATGAGTGTGAAGTGTGAGCGATTGATTTTAAAAGTTTCACTGCACTCTTGAGGCAAAAGGAAAATCTATGAGAAACTCACGTTTCAGTGTCACAGCACAGGTCTAAAACATTTAGAAATGCTTTCGTTGCATGGCTTAGAGATTAAACTCTGGTTGAGGACTAAAGAAATCAGGACACATAAGGAGATTTAACAGATGAACAAAGCTAAACTGTGTTAAAGTGTTTTTTTTTTTTCTTTTCATTATTATTCTTGGACAGATAAGGAGCTATAACGGTTTGGTATGTCAGTCCTTTTAACTGTTAAGTTTGTAGGATGTGACAAAATTCAAATATGGATTAACCACCCAATTAAAAAAAAAAGAACATCTTAATAGTTACCTTATTTGACCGTCCCAGATCATGTTGGCTTGCTTGTGTGGTACTAAACCATGGGTGATGTCATTTCCTCAAAGCTTCCATGTGTATCTCACCAGTGACTGACGGAAGCAACATCTGGCCACAGAATGTTGATCTTGCACAATAAATTGTAGTAAAGCACAGGAGGGCTTTAATAGTTAATAAACTTGTTAATAATTTGTAAAAAAAAATAAATAAATAAAAAATACTGTTTAATATTTCTGCTGTGCCTGAACAGCGTTTCATATTTGGGGTGTTATAGCAGTGAGAGGAATTACGCTGGTGACTCAGTTTATGGTTAGTACTCACAGCAAGAAGGCCCTGGGTTTTTTGTTTCTGGGAGCTCCCCTTTAGCACATCAAAGGCTTTTTCTTTATCTGATAATGCCTATCTTCTCTCAGAAGAAGACAAGGGCCAACAGGAAATATTGCAAAAGCGATTCTAAATTTGTGTCTACAGTTACACGTACAAGTATTTGAACAATTTTTGTAATTTTGTGTCTGATTCCTAATTCACCGCGGTGGTGTACAAACAATCAAAATGTGATTAAAGTGCAGATGTTCAGCTTTAATTCAAGAGGTTTAACAAAAGTACTGCATTAACTGGAATTACAGCCACTTTTATACGTAGCACCAGGTCAAGCTAGCATGTCAAAAGTCTGACACAACTGTGCACAGTGCAAACCACTGTGGGTTTTCTTCAGAGAACTGAGGAATAGTTCACAATTTCGAGAAGTGTTTGTGATTAGAGTGGCCGTAATATTTAGTGCACTGTAGTGTACGCCACAACAAACTACAGGGCACACAAATTCCAAGCCTTCCATTTACCAAAATTTGCTTCACTAAGACCCAAAGAAGAAGCTAGCATATTCACAGAGGAGGAAACTGTAATGCTAGTGCGAGAGGGTTAGAGGCATCTGTTCAAGAAAAGTCAAAAATAATGCAGCAGACAGCAGCTAACCAAACACACATGAACGAATAATTAATTATTCATAATATTCAACCACTAAAATTTATTTTTCTGTTCAGGAATAAAAGTAAATAACCATCTTAATCAAAAATAATAATGTGCTTTACTATTTTTTTCTGTTTTTTAGTAAAACAATACATATGGATCACATGGATAATAGCAATAATTATATTTTAGCATTAAAAATACCACTTTGATTAAATACTGTGTATATGGGGATTAAATGGGAAGCTTTTCTGAGTAAATCACAGGCATATACTTCTTTGAGACTTATGGTAAACATATACTGTTGGAGGTGACTGAAAAATCCATTTCTTTTGTGCAAACAAAATGAAAAGGTGACTGATGTGAATGATCAAATCATGAATTTTAATATCCATCAGGCTAATGATTTACCCAGTGGTACATGCTGAATTTCTGCAGCGTATGTGTGTAATGAGTCATGCTCCACAGGGGGTGGCAGTGCACCGGGGCATTACGTAACATTCGCAGCTCTGATCTCAGTGCTGCTATAGCTGCCTGGAAAAAACCAGCAGTTTGACTGCACCTCTGCTCTACATCATAATCTGTCTAATCAAGTGGAGTTCATCGGTGAGTCATATTAGCACTAATGGGTGATGAGGTATGCACTGAAGCTGCTGTGGAGCAAGATTTTTAGATAAAAGTCTTCCAGTCTCATTAGTCTCCTTAAAGTGGGGCTTCAAGTCAAAGACGTCATTTCAGCAAATACTGTGGAGTTTAATTATTGGGTCGGGTCAACTTTAAAAAAGAAATCAACATTTTTTTTTTTTCTTTTTTAAAGAGCACTAAACAAGCACTCTGTTTACAGAAAGCTAGACTCACCAACAGCAAATCATCTTTCTTTAAAATGTGGAACCACCGAACCTAATGATGCAACTCAGATGGAAACAGCCTTACATCAACTACTGCAGCTATTTAAAGGATATTTCAGAAATCGCAAACAGGCAGTAATTATGATGTGTGTATGCTGTAAAAATCATTTGCAGAATGTTTCTTTAATAGAAATTTCCATTTATGCTCAGAACAAAACTTTGTCTATTTAATAACACTTGGGTTTATTACACATGTGCTCAGGTTACAGGATCGTAAATCACTCACAATCAAGGAAATATTACAATAAAGTGCTCCGTGATACTAGACAGAGCTTCTCTGTCCAATCAAATCCACCATCATCAAACAGGTTTCAGTGTTCGTTTTTGTAATCTGTAATTACACCTCCAAAATGCTATTTGGTACCACGGTTATTATGTCACTGTGTTCAGCTTATTCACATTCTCCAAACAATGCCAGCAGACCTTAGCTGATCATTTTGGAGTTGGAGCCAAAACATATTGAGCAACAGAAGAGAGAAGACCTGAAAATGTAAAAGGCATACTGCATGTATGTAAATATGTTATACAAATTATTCTAAATCGGTGCTGGTTTCTGTTCACCTGAAGCTTTAGCATCTCTTCAATGTTCCTGAGTAACAAAACTCAAGTGTTATTTCTGTGTATCACATGTTATTGCATTCATTTTATATAATATATGAGTATATACTGAAAACAAAGTTTCTGAGATTGTTTTTGAGACTAACACAGACTCAGGAAACTTTGAGAGCCCGGCAATGCAGTCAAACTGGCATATTCCCTCAAATAGCGACTAAAGCTAAACAACAGCTAAATTAAATGGTTCAGAAAAGCATTAAAAAAAAAAAGCTTATTCCTCCTCTTTAAGTCAAACTCTCCTCTCATGTGAATGTGTCCCATAGAAAGGTGAAACAATGCCCTTAATAAGTGAAGGTTTTCAGCTGAAAAGTCTTTTCTGTAGCCAGACTGAAAGCGTTTCTCCACATGCAACCTGGCCCCTCTGACCTCTGATCCTACATGGGGGCATGCGAGACAAAAGAAACTGCGCTTTTGTGAGCGCAGCTTCACGGTGAAGGCAGGGCTGGATTTTGAGATTTGCCCCAAGTCCCCCTGAGCCTGTAAAACGGTAAAAAGTGATCCGCAGTCTAGATGCGTGTCTGACATTCACCTGCCATCCTGGCTTACTGCCGCCTGCCAGACAGTTTGTGTGACAAGTGTACATTCAGCCAGATTTAACCCACTCTGACAACAACTGGGTCACACACTAACATGGCGCTACTGGGAATTTACTCTCACATATGCATTCAAACGTACAATATAAACACTGCTTTGACCTACATATCAAACGCGTCACACTCTAACCAACATGCAGTTTTGCTGCTGAGGTGTGCTGCATTCACCATCTGCGACAAATGTAACCCGAACACACTTAAAGCAAGCGGCCGTTCACATACAGGAAGCGACATATTGGGAAGTGGGGGGTTTTGCGTGGTGAGTGGTCACTTCCTGTTTACCTTAGTACCTCCCCCCTCGTGTCTTCCTCTATAAACCCAGCCCTCCACTCTCAGCTCTGCTCTGCCTCCACTCCTCATCAGCGAATGTTTTCCCATTTTTTTAGTTATACAAGGCGTCACCATTTTGGTATAACTGATTTAACAATAAAGGAATATCTACAGGACTGTGCATTGTGGAGATAAGTTGGGCAAACTGGATGCAGACATAGCATATGTAAACGCTACCCACTTCAGATACATGTAACTGCTGAAAAAAAAAAACTCTACTGACAATTTGCTTCATTTCTTTTTCAATCCTAAATTCAGAAAGAAGTAATAATTTATGATTACATGCCTCTGTCATTTTTACTGTTGTTTTCAGTCTTCTCTCTCAATAACAATGACACTTCTGCATATCTACTGGCAGCAGTGTAGCACCAATGCGCCCTCTTTCTCAAAATTAGCACTTAAACCTCACATGCTGGCCCATCATAACCAAATTAATGCCACTGAATCTGATATCAATGCTGACAAAGATGCTGTATTTACTGTAGTCACTTTGTGGCAGATATCCAGTCTGGATAAGGGTAAGCTTCAGTGCTTACCTACTGTACTGGACTGATCCACAGCTATACAAAATATAAAAAACATCACACTTGCTATCAGCTTCTCGCTTCTGCTTTTGTGGATCTGGTACCTTTTGAAACATCTGTAATATAAATGTACTATAAATGTTTGGATGGGCTGTTATCTAAAAAGCCTATGCTTTTATTTTGTTAAGTAAAAATGTAGTATGTAGCACATATAAGCAAGTTTGTGTGTCTGTGCAATGCACCAATATAGCTTGATTTCATGAACCTATCTATCCACGCTGACCTCATCCCCCAATTCTGCAGAGGCCACTGACACAAGGAACAATGATGATGGTTTAAGTCCTGTCAAAATCTGATCAGTGATGAGGATCCACTCACAGAGACACAGTCGCATATTCTGCAAAACAACACAAACATTAGGCTTTTGTTTAAGCAAAGTTTGTGTATCTTTTGTTCAGCGAACATAACAGAAATAGAACACCTCTGTAACCGTGAAATAAGGTAATTAGTAAGTCAGAAGCCACTTTTCAATAATTATTCAATTAACTGGTGAATTTGTTAACTTCTCATCAATTAATCATACCTCAACATGGCTAAGAATGACAGAGAGAAACACCATCAGAGTCGCAGCATTTACACATGAGCATCTGTAATTGTTTTCAGGTCTCATAGACTGATTTCTCCCTTTTGAGTCACATAAAGTACATCAGAACAGCTAAGAGCTATTGCTGCTGGAAACTCCCTGCTGCCTGTCCAGTTCTTTTAAATGCATGGGAGGAGAAACAAGAGTACTCACTTCAAAACAATGAGTACCTAACAGCCTGCAGCCTGTGTGTGTGTGTGTGTGTGTGTTTGTATGTGAGAGGTAAAGTGAGTGTGGAATGAGGCAGGTCTTCAATCATATAACCTGCACTGTCATACTCACTCAAATTTCCCACCTCCCACTCATATGTACATACAGTACACTTTCTCTACTCTAAAACACACACGACTGCTCACTCATACAACCACTCTGGCAGGGCGTTTCCCTTCTTCCTTCGCCACAGAGGCTGCAGAGGAGAGCTTAAATCTAATTTAATACTACAGTACATGCATTAATCTGCCGCATCAGGAGACACACACACACACACACACACACACACACTAATCTTCCCTGCCAGAAGGCCATCCATACCAGCTCTACACCGGGATTAAATGGTTTCATACAGTAATCTATCATAGGTGATTCATTGCGTACATCCACTGTTTGTACACTGAACTCAATGGGTTTTACCTCATGTGTGTCAATTAAATCAGTGATGAGATCAGAGCTGCAGACAAAGGCTAACAGGGTCACAACTAACGAGACAGCTGCAGCAACATTTTCATTCAGTTAATTGTTCAGTCCAGAAAATGTCACAAAAATGCCAACATCCCAAGATGTCCAGAGGAGGGACAGGAAATCCCTCTCATCAAAGATGATTTCTGGCTAAATTTAGTGAGGTTGCAAACTAAAGGGCCATTTTACACACAGTACCTCACTAACTAGGTGACTGCAGCTATCTTTTATACTATTATGATCTGAAACTGAACATGAGCCAGCACACTCACCGGCTAACAACCTGTGATTGGCAAGTCATGAGCCAATGGCTACATCATAATCTGTCTGGATAATTCTCCTTTCTTATTGGCCATCATTTCAATTCAATTCAATTAAACTTTATTTATATGCTGACTGTTAGAAAAACATGCAGGTTTAAAGCACCCCAAGTTTCAGACCCAGAAGCTACATACATCTTTTACATTTCTAAGATGTTACATTAAATATACCTTCTGTTCACTGGGAGAGCCTTCATGTTGCCATATAAAAATTGTGGTTGTGTCTGTGGTGTCATGCCAATGATTAAGAATAGCAAGTTTAAAAAAAGGAGGGGCGGGATGAAAAGGTAAATGCTGATATTTGGCCTGAGCTGTAAAAACAGTTTACTTCAGTTATTTATGAAATGATCTATGTTTGTATGTAGTTATTTAGATTTTTATGAATGCATTTTAGGGATGCAAAGATACATGAACCAAATGTCATTATCGCCTGATATTGGCCTCTTGACTGGCAAGTAAGACCTTAAACACTGTCAGTAGCCATTTTCCATGAAGAATATAGAAGCTTCCCAAATTAGATGATTTACTTATTTTTTTTTTTTGGTCATGTAAAAACACCAAACTCAATATTTTTTATATTCGGTCAGATTAAAAAATGAAAAAATATCCCCTTCCAGGAAGTTATAATGGCCATTTTTTACTGTTTTCTTACATTTTAAAGACCAGACCTGAAAATGATAATTAGCGAATAATGAACATTTTTGTTATCACAGTACTAGTTTTTTTGTACTTTCCCTCAACCTATCATGCTAACTTCTGCTTTTCTATAATGAGTTCTCACATTTTTCAGAATTACTTCCAATAATGGACCAAAGCTCGAACACAGACGCTTGTAGCAAATGTGCAGATACAACATACATATTGATAAGGCGTGAGCATGTGTAATTCTGGCTGCAAACCTCTATTCATCTTGATGCGTCAATCTATTTAATCCATTATTAATGAGGTAGAGAAACTAGTGTTTCTGCCTTTTCCAGGGAGAATTTCTTCCTGTTTGAAGGCCTTTTTCACAGCACACATTCTGACTTGTCATAACAGGAGTTACAAATAACTTTAACAATGGCTATTCAAGTGTTCCTGTAAGCCGTGACAGTGTTACAATCATTTTATTGTTAACATCTGTACTTTTCTTACACTGACATGTCAAAATGTGCTCTGTAAAAAAAAAAAAGGCCTTTTGTTAATCATGAGTGAAAAGTGAAATGTGTAGATAAAAGCCCTCGTTTCTCTGAGCGTTGCATATCTTAGGCATTTTCTGGTATTTGACTTCACATGACGAGGTCTAACAATTATTTTTATTCTAAAATAAAAGCCTTTTTCATTTTTCAATTAATTGTGCCCCGCACGCCCCAGATCAGCCCTGAAAACAAGTATTTTCTTCTTTTAAAAAAATCGTTTAAATGTCAAACCATTACATTTCTGACAGACAACAACAGCAAATAATACACAACCAAACAACAAAAGGTCTGGGACTTCAAGAGAATTCTGCCCATTTTACATTTTCTAAACAATTAAGCTGTTTAAGCCAGGACCTTTTTCTCATAAACTGATTGTGATAACATGAAGAGCCTCTCAGCTCAGCTAAAAAAAACACAGAAGGTCAGGAGAGGCTGGCTTAGGGGCCCCTCTCAGACACTGATGCTGTATTAAAGTCCTAGGACACCTTTAAAAAATACTATTTAGGACAAACACTGTACCTGATAGGTTCTCTGCTGGTTTAACATCACTCACCTATGAGTAAGAGGCCAGCAGTCTGACCAGAGTGATGCAGCCTGACCTGCTCCCCTGCAGCCTGACATACAGCCTGAGGAACAACAGGCTGAGTTTTGGTGAAATATCTCTTTAATCGTCTTCTGAGTCTGGAGGTTTAGATGGAGGCCAGGTTTGAGGGCAGGACCTGAAGTCAGGCAGAAAATAGCTCAAGGAGACGTGTGTGTGTGTGTGTGCGTGTGTACGTGTGTGGAGTCTCAAGGCTGCGTCGCCAAGAATAAGCGATTAAGAGGAGGCGCTCTGACCCTGTTTTCTAGTAGTCTATGAAGTACACCCATGGGAATAAAAGAGAAGGGAGGTTACATAAGCTTTACTCTAGGAAGGCCCTCACATATAACATCCGTTGTCACTGCCACAGAGAGACTGACTACACATAACTTACTACAAGGTGGGAAGTGAGATAAGTCAAAAATAATGGTGATAAGCAGTGGCTCTAATGACTCCAGCAGGAGGCTGCTAGTTACCAGTGTCCAAGACTTTCAACTCTGCTGGATTTAGTCAAATAGTCAGACCATCCCTGAAACACCGGGTAGAACAGAGGGGAAGCCGACTGTGAGAGAGCGAAAATCAATCTGATAGCTTGAGTTTCCATGATGGGGGCCGCATGAGAGCCAGAGCGACCGGGGAGCAACTGATTGAATTTACCTAAGAAACCCAGCTGTTACTGAGTGAGAGGGAGAAGGGTGTGTGTGTGTGTGTGTGTGTGTGTGTGTGTGTGTGCGCGTGCCTATGGCAAGAAAAACTGCCATACTAGCACTTTCCTTTCTTCTCTCTTTCTTTATGTAATTCCATTTTATGTAGGTCTCCACTTTGGCAGACATGAGATCTGAGGCTAAGACATTAAATCTTGTTGGCCTGTTAAATGGCTTGTGTGTGCGCATGCTCTTTCACGGTGCTCAGGCTCATGGCAGGTTATACATCATCCATACATCACCTGCATGTGACTCTTTGATTTTATTATGAGCACAATTAGACTGCGGTGCATGAACAGCGTGACCTGCAGTAAACTAGTCCCTTACAGAAAGCTGCTTCTTCTGTTTATATTACTGCTTGCAGCTGCAGCCTGTGAGTTAAGGCTCATCCTTCTCACCGTTTAGTGCAGTGTGCAGTTTAATGTGGCAAATTTTAACAACTTGCTTGTTAAAAGCTACGATAACTTTTGCTATTGGATGTCCTATTGCAGTTTCTGGATCTGGTTGAGCTACTGCACACTTTCGGCTTTGCCAAACTCCCTTTTTTCAGGTGTCTGTATTCCTGGAAATGCCCCAGAAGGCAAAACAAAGTGTTTATGAATAGGGCTCGGCACAAGCATTATAGCTGAATCACACTTTGAATCAAATTGTGCTTGTTCTTAAAAAACTACACTGTGTTCAGACAACTCAGGTTTGAAAATAACTGAAGCAGAATATAATTATAGTTTGGCTTCTGTTCTCTGAGCTCATCACTCCCCATGAATGCAGTATATGTGACGTTGTATGAGGAGTCAATATTTGCCCAGAGCCTACAGGTGACCAGCCATTTTTAGGGTCCAATCAAACAACTGGAGCTAATCACGCCCATTCAAGACAATGACTGCAATTTCAATGAATGCATGTTTCACAAGTATCCTAGAAGCACCTTTCTACTCTGCATTGCCTTTAAATATTAGGGGTAGGTCTATTTTTGTCAAGTTTCACACATGAGGCACATGAGGTAGGGCAGGAAGTCACACACAGGAAGAGGGCTAAGAATCCAGTCAACTTCCAAAATAAAAGACTATGTGCAGGGTAAAAATGCTCCCGGTCAGATTTGATTCTCTGCAAAGGACTCAAACCCACATGTGAGACATCCCGGTGTATTCCTCGTGTGAGGCATTTAAGTGTGTTTGACACGGCACAGATCGAGCTGCCTGCCTGAACTAGCTTGCAGGCTTTGCTCCATTTAGCTCCCAGCACATCTTTTCTACCTGGTCTCAGTGTTGAGTTGTTAAAAATTTAATAGAAGATTTTAGGATAAAATTGTGCTTGTTACTTGGGATAATAAATGATTTTGGAAAAACTAGCAGGACATGATGATAAAAACTGTCAACAGTGCCAGACACTAGTGTGACCACTTGTTCTTTTGCTTTCCGCTCCTTGGAGAGCTGTGAGTCTCTCACCTCTTCACTACTCTCTGTCTATAAAAGCCTGACTTGCTTAGAAGACCCCCCCCCTCTATAAAACACATAAGTATGACCTCCAGACTGATAGATAAATCCTACATAACGACTGATTAGAAATCTGTCGCCACAGCATTCCCATGTAGTTTTCTCACAGTGAAGCCGGCCTCCAGACTGGAGATACCCGTCCACAAGTTTACTGAAAACACAGATCCAGAGCTGAGGCTAATTACTCTTCAGAGCTGATGAGATTTGGCACCCAGAGCAGGAGAAGGTCAGGGAATACAGAGGCCTCACTCTGAGCAAAACCACCCAGCACACTGCTGCTTTCCAGCATGTATTCTAGCTTGCTTACCCGGCGCAGAAGGTAAAGCGATAAGACCTGTTGAGATAGCGAAATGGCTAAAGACATAAGGGATGCAAAGTACAGGTCTTTCTATTCTATATCAGCTATTTTAAAATGCAATTCTTTCATTTTTCACTGACGTCTTGGTCGCTTGTGTTACGCCAATCTCTGCACCATCAGATCAATACAGGTGATTAATTAGGCCAGACTTGATGATTTGTATTCTGCTCAGTGCACTGACCAGACCTTCGTTTGAGGTAATGAGGTCAGTTCTTTCCCAGCACTCCGCAGACACCGACTTTGTTTGTAGCAGGGCACGGTGGATTACAATTAAGTAACACATTTAATTTAATGACCGCAAATGAGATTTCTTCAAATAGCAAAAAAAAAAAAAAAATGCTCTTGTGTATAGAATTAAATACTTCTTGCTAATCAAATTACAATTCTGGAGTCAACAATTATGATAAAATGATTCTGTGTTGCAGGATGCCCTGGTTTGGATTTTTGTTATGATTAAGTATCTTACTTCCTACCAGGTGATTCAGCCACTTCTGTTTGAACATTTTCCTCCTTGCTTGTAGCTTGTTCTTATGCCATCTGGGTAAGTTTTTTTTCTTAATGAATATCACACTAAGTTAGATTTTGTTGCTTAGTGCAGAAATTGCTTTAAAAGCACTAATAATAACAAAAAACATTCAAAACTTATTAAATACTATTAATTGAGTGCTATTAATGCACATTCAAGCAGTCTCATTGATGAAGCGCAGATGGTTACCAACAGCTTCTGCCACTCCCCAGTGAGCAGCCTTGTTTTAGTGTAAGACCAGAGGCTAGAAAGGAGACAGCGCAGCCAAGCTCAGAGCCACGCAGCCCCAATTCGCTCTAAAGAGGTCGGAAAGGTCACTACCCGGCCGCTGCTGCCCGCTGACTGGAAACGAGCAGCGACAAAGCATGCAGAGGCCATCTCATGGAAAGAGGAGGAGGCTGCAGGAGGAGGAGAAGGAGGAGACAGGGCAGGTTAGTGTGCTGGGTGGGGGGTGGAGAAACTCTGAGCCCGTGGCCTTTAGCCACATGACACACACGGAGGAAAAAAGGAAAGCAGGGCAGCTAGCTTGTGGTTAAAATGCAGCAATGCGTAGAGCTGGAGCTGAATCCATTCATTTGAATATAAATCAGTTTATCTTGCAGCAGACGCATGGGAATCTTCCCCAGTGGCACAGGCACAGATGTAATTTACACGAGGTTACATGAGGTTTTTTATCCCAGCCCGAACAGTTGGGTTCGTCTGCCAAAATGAGCTGGAAAGACACCCACAAAATGTCACAATGGTGAAATTATGATATTTCTAAGCATAAGATTAAATTACAGTTTCAAACATTAAACAGGGAACATGTGTATTTACTTAGTCCTAATGAAAACATCAAGCTGGCATGTGCTGAACAGCAGGGATGCACCAGTCCAAGGGATGATATGCAGGCTTTGTACAGTGCTCCTGTTTTATTGCTCCCACCACACTGGCCATAGCGTCCCTACCACCTACTGATCCAAAGAGTACAGGTGCTTTAAAACAAAGCAAACGTAGCAAAAGTAGGATGTAGTGACTAACAGCCAGTTCATGCTTTGCCAGAACTAGTTTCTGAGACACGCTGTCCAGTGATGTCAGGCGTGTTTATATCTGATCGAAATAGCTGCACTCAGAGGCAGAGTGAAAGGCTGCCAGCCATAAAGAGCAGAGAGACACGATGAAACCTAAATTTTGGGGGGGATAATAACATGTTTCCAGACAGTTTCTCCAGAAAGACACTGATAGCATTGCTCAGGGCTGCACACATGAAAAGTGCACAAGCACTAAAAAATTTAAACTCAGCCTGCTTTCTCACCTCCACAAACCTGACACACACTGATGATGTGAAGTCAGATAATTGGTGTCAGAAAAATACTAAATCTGGAGGCAGAACCCCCCAATTCAGTGTGCAGAGTGAAGAGAGTCACAAAGCTATCTCTGCATTTAGCAAGCTGCACTGACACTGAGGGTGTGCATACACATTTAATCATAGTGCACTCATTTTAGTGATAAACACACACACACACACAGGTTTGGATTTTAAAACAACAGAAAGGAAATTTACCTCCTGATGAACTACAGCACTGCCACAGGTTACATACATTAACCAGAATCCCCAGATAGATAGTATTTCAGTAATTGAGTAATCGGATAAGAAATATTTTTGTCTTATTAATGAGCAGTAGTAAATATTCAAAAGAACTGCTCATTGGTTTCCATTTAATAGACTGCAATATTTTAATTGCTTAACTGTATACACTTATCTGCCAAAAGAACTAAATCCTTTCACTGTGTTTATGTGTAATATTAAAATCTGAGTTTTGAAGGAAAACATCTTCTTAGAGGCAAAAAATAAATAAGAAATACATGCAGCCTAAAATAAAAAAAAGAATGATTTTGTTAAGGACTCCCGCCAGCTTTCCCCCAGTAAAGGTTTTTAGAGCAATTACAGTAACGAGCGCTGCTGTTTCTTTCACTCCACCTGAGCTCAGCGTCGCTGTAACGGCGCCACCTCTTTGCTCTTCGCCGTGGCTGCTTGGGCTTAGTGTTGTAATACATTTTATTCATAGGTGTGCTCCTAAATACATTGTGGGTCTATTTTTAGTCGCAATTGTGACACTTACACAGTGAGCTCTGCGGAGTCGCGCATTAAACGAAGCATCGAAGCAAAAAAAAAAAAAAATCTGCATCGAGGATTTTTTTGCGATCAGTTATTCGAGCTACTCAATGAGTTGTTGGAGTCCTAGTAGACAATGCTTCATTCAATCCATCAGCAATTAGTTCTGACAAGGAACTAGGACCTGATTCCTTATCGAATCCCATGTCAATTCCCGATCAATTTTTAGTCCTAACAAATTAGGCCCACACAGGTTTCAGCATAGATGTAATTGTTTTATTACGCCTGAGTCTGAGCACAGCGCAGAAACAGGGAAACAGGCTTGAGTGTGACTCAGGTCCTTGTTTTCCAATGTGCCAGAAAAACGTTCCAGAGTTGATGAAAGGAATTGATAAGCCTGGATGCACGCTGCTTCAGTGTATTGTGCAATTTTTATCCCGGGGTCTTCCACCCACTCATTTTGTTCCAGAGGATCTTTTCTCTTGATGTTTTGGTAGACAGAGCATTGTAGGTAACATACCCTTACAATAGGTTTACTGTTAAGGTAAAACACTACAAATAAAGGTTTTTACTCTCTAAAATGAAATGATTTGAGTATCTGAACTAATTGCATTAATTTCTTATACTCTTCTGACCTTAACTTATGATAGGACGTTTCTGTAATGCGGTCCCTGGTGCACGTGAGTAAACAGCTTATTATTTTCCAGCCTCAGATTCATGAAATGTGCCTATCCAACACTTTCCCTGTCATACAGCTGCTGCAGTATGATCAACAAAACGCACAACAAACAGGCACTTGTGTACCAGATGACACTTTCATAAAGCACTGAAGATACTCAGGATGTGTCTATTGTTTTTGCAATCCCGAAGGAGCCTCTGTCGTTCTGCCGGAGCGACAGATACTGGTGAGAGCAAATCTAGGTCATCGCTGTGCATTCCAGGCTCAGCATTAGTGTTTGACCCAGTAGTTTCACCCCACGGTGGTTTTAATTTTTTTTTGCGTCTGACTCTCACCTCTGGAGTCACCCTGAAAACAATAGAGTGAAAACCTGCGTCTCATATCAGTAAAGTCAGGTGAAATTTTTCAGTCACTGTCAACAGATAATCACATTTCAATTCTTGTTTCCACCACAATAAAACTCCATAAAAAATCATCCGAAAGAGGAGTATTTGGAGAGCAGTTCCTCACATCACGGTTGGGAGAAGCAGAAGACGGATTACACACGTGTCCATCTGCTTGAATTCATTTAAAGAAAGACTCCAGCCGTACCTTGTGGCTGTATAATCGTGTACATGATGTGTAACTGAAAACTGAATTTACAACAACTTACACACACACACAACATTATTACGTGTGACTCTCAGCAGGGAGTAGAAGAAATGAAAACAGAGGAAAAAGAACCCAAAAAATATTTTTCTATTCTCATACAGCATCCACTGTTCCCTGGCCCTGATCATGAGCTAGTGAGCTGTAATTTCAGGCAGGACTGCACGCACCGTGATCACAAATTACTCTTTTTGTACACAATCACTCGTGTGATTTTTTGATGCTGATAACGATGCAGGGGAAACGTAACTAAAGGACGCGATGCCTGTTAAGCATGAACCTCTATTCTGCACATTGCATCGGACACTTGGCTCATACTTCCCCAGTGAAACTGGCTCTTTGGGGGCAAAGGTTTTCTCCTACAGCTTTCTATTTAGACTCTTTCTCTCTTTAATATCTCTGCTGGTCTCAGCAGCCATCGAGCATCAGACTGAGAGTGGAATTATGTTGTTGGGAGAAACTCAAACAGCTGGTTTAACCTCCGCAAACACCCAACCTGCTTAAGAGCCTTTGATGGAAAATCTCTTCTTCCACAAGAGGCAGTTATGCAGCTGATGCTGACCTGTGACCTCCATGTGCAAGAAGAAGAATTCATTGTGCCTCAAACTGTCCATGCAGTACTCCTTTATAACCTTTAACGCAAAGCCCAGCCCCTTTTCTTTTGCTTCCATCTTTCCTGTCACTCTGCACTGTGAGTGGGGGGTTGTTCAGTCTCTGGTAGGTGCAACAAGGTTAATATCCTCTCAATCAAGCCGCCCTTCATCCATGGTCTCATGTGAAGCTGTCTGGAAAAGCTACAAAGGACTGCTGGAAAGTGAAAACACAAAGGCTGGAAAAACACTTGGACTTCTGCTGGTTTCTGCTTTACATGTTAATACTGTCTCCACTGACCTTTCTTTTTAAGACTGTTGGGGGTTATCGCACTAAAAATGTCATTAAGGTTCACCTATTAAATCTTCAGTCGCCTATAGCACTCTTCTCCCTCCCTGCCGCAGGATTAGAAACATTTATAATGTAATAATTACCATTAAATATAATAGCAAAAAGTGAAGGTGACAGCTTCTTGAATGTGTGCCATTTGGAGGACTCTGTTACCTCCAAAATGACCTGTTTTTAAAGCTATACTTTGAATTTTTTTTTTTTCTTTTCAATTTATACAATGACAAATTTAATATCCATTAGGCCTTGGGTCTTGTATTACTGGTGCAATACAAAGGATATCCTACAGCCAAATTAGGCAGTACTGAAGCATGCAGCCAATCAATAAACTACATCATCTGTTCTCATGGAGATGCTGCAAACATTTATGTTGCCAAACCTCTTCTAGACTGATTGACGAGCTTCCAGCATGGCTGTTATTACACAGAAAAGTTTTTCTCCTCCACTCCCAGATGTTCAGTGTGATTCACCACGACTGCCCTGTCTTATTTTACATTTAAGCCATAAACCTGTTTTTAAACTTGTTTTTAGGCTGTACACTTGGAGGAAAAAAAATTAAATTCAAGCATTAAATTTTGCTTTCAAGTCCTGCCTTCATAATGCATGTCCTTTTTTGCCTTATATTGGTCACTGAGTTTTACCAGGAAAAACACTTCCACCTTATCCATAATTCTATTTGTGAGCCTGATTTATGCCCCAGCAGGTACCACTGCACTGCTGTGGTCATCGTGTGCTCTCTACCAGCTCTCCAACACTTTCCTCCTCACCTGCTCAGTATTCAAATCACACACACACTCCCTCGCTGGCAGAAAACTTCTTCGGAAATGGGTTGGAGAACTGTGCTGGTTACAAAGTGCTGCTTAGCATCAGCAAAATCTGAGTTCTGTGATGTGCAAAACATGACATCTGCGTGTTTAGCTGTGTCTCTGTGAGAGCTAGCCCGCAGGGTGGAGGGAAGCATTGCTGCAAGCAATTCCTGTCTCTGTGCTGTGCTTCACTAGGCTAAGCTACGGTAAACTAAGTACCCAGATTAACACTCAGACAGTCATTGTGTGGGACTGACCTGAGCTTCAGGGTAAGCATGCCGGAGCACAAATGGCTATTGCTATCATGTCAGAAATATTCTCGGATCACACAGCTGCCCTCAGATGTCTGTGCAAACGAAGGTCAACTGTAAGGTAACGTCAGTCAAAATGTTTGCTTTGGAATAAGCACACAGCCAGTTTTCTCTGTGAGGAATGGCCTTGTTTAGCTTCATACCAGTTCCTTGAGGGCAGAGTAACATAAGGAGGTTGTTAAAATGGCTAAATTAACATCTGGCCATCGGACAAGCACTAAAAATGAGGCATTTGGCTAACATAGGCAGATTTACAGTTATGCTGATCAATGTGCACAGTTCCTGGTTATGAAAGTAAACAAATACCTAAGTTTTGTTCTTTGTCCAACTGATACTGGATGTTCGGAGGGTAATGTAGATAAAAAAAATCTTTTCCCCTGATATACATGTCAATATAATCACTGATATTCTTAATAATCTGTGACCCCAGCATTTCCCCCTTTTTAGTGAACCTCTGATAGGCCAAATGCATGCTGATTATCTCTCCCAAACTAGCTATTAGCTTACCACGAAGAAGTTCCTCGACTCCAGCAGCGATACTATTCAGCTACATGTGCTGCAGCCAGTGCTGAGAGTGATGACACAACAATTAACCTCATGGGTTATAAAGACCAGTAAGAGTGAGATGTTTGGATATTAGCTTTCCTTTTAGCATCCAAAGGTTCTTAGTATAATGCAACGTGTTCATTTTTCTCTTCCCCTTCACCTCTTGATCTAATAATATGGTTGAAGTGGGAGAAAAATTATTACAGCTCTGCATTATTTTGATTCAGAAGCTCACAATTCAAAATAACTTTTCACCAATTAAATCCATGTCACGAATATAGCTTTCCCCCAAGAAATGTTACAGCTAAAGAGTCGATAACATACGAGCAGCTTTGATTTTTACTTTAATATAATTCTATTTGACTACATCTACAAATTAAGAACACTCCTACAAATTTTAATTTAAACATTTTTAAATAATCATTGTGAACAATGATTTTCTTTTTGGCTACAACATTAAAATATAATCTTGTAATGCTATTTTACTGTAGCTACTATACTAGTCCATCTGGGTTATTGCACAGTCCCACCTTCCTCACAGATTAAATCCTTGTGAATGGGTCAGTGTATCCAGTCAGCAGCCTAATCTCATAATCAGAACGCAGATGGAGAAAGGATGGAGCTCCAGCTCCATCATCCGCTCCCTACTAACAACGATATCTCCATCTTTCACATCCAGCAGGCTGCTTTGCACCATCCCACCATCTTACATCATATTACTTAATCAGCCCACAGTATTTTTGGCACAGCCAGCGCCAAACCGCCCATCTACTGTATGTCAGGAGTTGGCAGCAGCCATTGCAAGCTCTGCAGGCAGCAATCTGGCACGTAGCCTCGCCTGGCATGGGAGTTCTGTCCAAACTAAATGAAGACCAGCCGCTGCCGTCTGGATGCCGGACGGTTAGCTAGCTCTCTTTGAACGGCTGTCAGCGAGGGGAGCGTCAAGCTGGGAGATGAGACTGTGCCCAGGCACCAAAGCGCTGGCACTGCTGAGGACAGCTTCATGTTTGAGTGTTAGGAAAATCAAGAGAGGGAACGGTATCCATATGCTTCCCGTTATTAAATTTAAAGTTCAGTTGAACCTCTAAGATGGAGGGAAGTACTTTATTAAAGTGTTTCCAATTGTGGCACAGCACCAGTGTGTTTAGTGTAAATTCAAGAGGCTTGTTTCTCACAGGACTTCCTGGGAGTATTTCAAGTGTCTTAGGTGATCCAGAACTGTACACACAAACAGATCATAGAGTCATATTTGGTGCATTAAACACTTGCATTCTGCCTACTTTGTGCAGCTCCTAAACTGTGAACATAGGAAGGAGCGGGCAGCAGAGATCCTCCATGTGTAGCCTGTGAAAAATACGGCCCTGTTTGGAGAGCATAATGAGATGCTAGCCTACTTTTCTTTTACAGGTGTGTTTAGGGAAAACATCAAAAATAAACAACTCAAAGCTGTTCCGTGCGCGGTCGGCAGTAAAGACAAAGGCATAATCCTCAGCTTGCAGCCGTACAAAGCAAACTCCCCAGATGTATAGGCAGTCTGTGAGGATACACGTCTGTCTGTCTGTGTGTGTGTGTGTGTGTGTGTGTGTGTGTGTGTGTGTGTGTGTGTGTGTGTGTGTGTGTGTGTGTGTGTGTGTGTGTGCCTGCCTGCCTGTTTACCCGGTCACACAATGCAGGGAGGAGGGGAAGGAAAACACAGGGACAGGCAGGACCTTCCGAACGCAGTTTAACAAAATGTCAAGCACGTTCAGAACGCCATTCGACTGAAATGCCATCCAGGCAAGGTAGCAAAGTGGCAAACACTGCAGAGATGGACCTGCGCAAAGTGAATGCCAGGCAAATATTTATAACACCTTCTGGCTGCTAATGTACTCGATTTTCTACAACAGCTTATAGAGCCAGACATCTAAAAATCCCAAACACCTAGGCCTGCTCGGTGTCGGATTGAATAGGACGTGCACATAAGCGTGTGCAGTAAGGTTAAGTATGTGTTTTGGAGAAGGTTGAAGGTTCAAGTAAGAATGTATGGCACTGAACACTACTTGTTAAAGACTTTGAGGAGGATCCTGTTTTAAAAATAACAGAAAAAACAAAAAAAGCCAAGTCTAATGAATTCATGATTTTAAAGAAAACAGGTTCAATATGAGATGCCTTACATGAGGGGAAAAAAAGTCATAACACTCTACTTGAAAAAAAGTATGTTTACTCAGACCAGCTCGGTCTGTTAAGAGGTACTGAGCAGGAGTCTAGCTTTCCTCCCCTGAAGTGGGGTATAATATAATTGTGCTGAAGGGCTGCACACCACGGGAGCAGAGTTTTATATTGAAGCCTGCCTGCTGTAATGGTGTCAGGTGGTATTTATGAGACTTGTAATGGCGCTGAAGCCTAGGCACACCTGCCATGCTGGGAAGGGTACGCGCACACACAGACGCACACGCATAAGCGCAAAAACACACGTACACATTCACTGGCAGCAAATCCTTTGGTTTCTTTGTTTCCATATTTAGGTGCTCAGTTGCTTCTGATGAGAGGTTTATGTACAAATATTATTCCCATCCCATTAAAAATGTTTATCTACCTTTCCCATTTTATATTATGAAATCACATTTATGCATATTTTTCTCCATCTTCAGTGGAACTGCTTATTTAAAGTGCACATTCAATCAAAAACAAATCAAAGGAGTGTTAAAAGTAATAACTTTTATTAATCTGCAGATAATTTTCATGATCTGTTTAATGTCAAAAAATGATCAAAAACTGGCATTTTAACATATCAGAGAACAAGGTGACATATTCTGTGCTTGTTTTATCAGGCCTATACTAAAATATATTAAATTTGTTACCATAAAAGTTAAAGATAATCAGTAAATATTCACACTAAAAGGGCTTAAAGTAAGTAATGACGTGATACATTTGTCATTTTTTCTTACAATTTTAATTGATGACCAAGAAAGTTGCTGATTAATGTTCTATATATATTGACTAATTTACAGACTAATCTTTGTAAGCTTGGTACAAGCTTACTAATTATGGTTTCCTGTAAAACCGGTTTTTTATTTGATATCTGGGCTTCTCGTGGGCCTCTGCACAGGCTCACTTGGTGAGATTAACCCCAAGTACCTCTGAGCTCACATTAAGATGGCTGCTGCATGAGACTAGAGAGGCAAAACAAGCCGTGTTGGTGAAATCGAGTCAAGACGTGAAAGCTGCCGCCTCTGAGTTGCACCTGTGCCAAATCTCTCGTACCTCTAACCCAAAAAGGAAAAAAAAAAACTGCAGCTCAGCCAGACTTCTGCTCAGGTTTCATACATGATGAAGGCAGGAAATTAAACTTTTACCCACTGACTTGAGTGGCTAAGTTTCTAAAAGTGAACAACTAATCTGGTCTGAGAACTGTCAACTTGTTTCGCTCAGTTTCTATCTTCAGTCTCATATTCCACTGACTCTGATCGATTTGCATTAGGAAGGGATTTTTTTTTCCCAAACCCAGCCTAATGGACTGAATTAGGGTTTCTGTCAGTGGATTCCAAGGCTGACAATAACTTTCTTAGACATAACAACTGCCAAGTTATGTCTGTGTAGATTCTCAGTCATCCAGGTCATAGTAGTCTCTGGAGCTTGAAAAAGGCGACTGGACTTCTTTTTGTTTCTTGAAGACGTTTCACCTCTCATCCGAAAGGCTTCTTCAGTTCTCAACCAAATGGTGGAGAGACCCAGGTATTTAAACCCCTGTGG
Source organism: Archocentrus centrarchus (assembly GCF_007364275.1). Classification (NCBI taxonomy): domain Eukaryota; kingdom Metazoa; phylum Chordata; class Actinopteri; order Cichliformes; family Cichlidae; genus Archocentrus; species Archocentrus centrarchus. The sequence goes on along the minus strand of NC_044362.1, from coordinate 28,372,123 downwards.
GCGTAGTCCCCTGGAGGTGGTTATGACCCTCTATTGATCTTGTGCGTGAACACATGTGCCCAGGTGTGAAGAGGGCGTGGGTCATATTTAATCAGTGGTTTCAGTTGAAACCAATTTAGGACTCCGCTCCATTGTTTCCTGTGGCCTATTGAGGTCACTGGAACAAAGGTGTGAATGGGGGTTGAGACGTCTGGGAAGGGAGCTCAGGACAGCACTGTAAGCGGGGGAAAGTTGGTGACGTAATCCACCTCCTCTGTTCAATGATGGTTGTTCACAGTGGACATAGATGGCTTCTTTCACTCCTCTTTCAAACCATCTGTTTTCCCTGTCCAAAATGTGGACATTGGCATCCTCAAAAGAGTGCCCTTTTTCCTTCAGATGCAGATGTACTGCTGAATCTTGTCCTGTCGAGGTGGCTCTTCTATGTTGTGCCATTCGTTTGTGAAGAGGCTGTTTGGTTTCACCAATGTAGAGGTCCGAGCACTCTTCACTGCACTGAACAGCATACACTACATCGCTGATCTTGTGTTTGGCGGGTTTGTCCTTGGGATGAACCAGTTTTTGTCTTAGGGTGTGACTTGGTTTGAAGTATACTGAGATGTCATGCTTGGAGAAAGCATGACATCTCAGTATGCTTACAGTGCTGTCCTGAGCTCCCTTCCCAGACGTCTCAACCCCCATTCACACCTTTGTTCCAGTGACCTCAATAGGCCACAGGAAACAATGGAGCGAAGTCCTAAATTGGTTTCAACTGAAACCACTGATTAAATATGACCCACGCCCCCTTCACACCTGGGCACATGTGTTCACGCACATGATCAATAGAGGGTCATAACCACCTCCAGGGGACTACGCCCACAGGGGTTTAAATACCTGGGTCTCTCCACCATTTGGTTGAGAACTGAAGAAGCCTTTCGGATGAGAGGTGAAACGTCTTCAAGAAACAAAAAGAAGTCCAGTCGCCTTTTTCAAGCTCCAGAGACAACTGCCAAGTTAGCTTAAGTATATTATTAACCAATTGTTCTATTATTTACCTTCACACTTGTTCATAATCACGGTCATAATACGGTATATATCATAATACGGTAGGCTAAGAATAAGAATGAAAGAGGTTAACCATGATTAGATGATCTCCAGCTGGTAAAGCCTACGTTACTTTCTCTTCATGTTGCAAGTGGGAAATAAACTCCCTACTAGGTCTCCTCTCTTCTTAAAAGCCAAAGTGTAAACAGCAGGATTTCTGCCATACAACTGCTTTCATGGCAGAAATCCTGACAGACCGAAGTATCCACCTGAATCTAAACTCTACACTGGTATGAGCCAAGCCAACATACTGGTTTTGCTGGAGTGGAGCATTTTTCTGTTGCAAGTAGGCAATGTCCATTTTAAGCATTCTTGTAATAGTGCAGTCCTTTACCACACTTGATAACTGCTTCACAACTGTTGTAGGCCCACCTATCGGACTGATCAGCCAATCATAAGTCCTCCCACCTCAATCACTGGACCTATGCCGCAATGCTGGACAATCACTAAATACAGTGGAGTGCACTGACCCAAGCAGCTAATCTAAAGTAATATGGCCTATGGTAACATTTCAAGATTAACTTTAAAATCTTATAATTTCATGTGAAGAAAAAAAGAAAAAGTAGGTACTTCAATAAAAATCATGATCCAAAACCTCGATCCAAAAATTAAATATCACCTCATTTTACACTGGAAGCTGTTACTTACCAATCAGACATTAATAGACTGTTTATATAACCTGCAACCTATTCTGGATGGTTTTGTGGTTTGAAATCTCATATTTATACTGCACAGCACACAGTGAAGACTACACTTTATCTTCACAGGTGTAAAGGCTGCACCTTAAAAGAAGAAAAAACATTTGTTAGGTAAAGAAACAAAAATGTAGCTCACTACAGTTTCACACAATCGATGAAATCTTACGCAGTATATACTGCAACATAATTAGAGAGGAAGCACTGACAGAATACAAAGGTCCGGCCACAGTTACATTTTTATAAGCAAACAACCCACAAAATCATACCTACATAAATGTTTATGGCTGAGAGCTTCAGTCTTCAAACACTTTTTTTTTAATATTTGCACACACAGTACACGTGGACCCTAAAGCTGATGAAGGTGGATTCTCAAACATGTCATCCTCAGTGAAGGTAAAGGAAGCCAAAATCGCACAGAGAAGCAGCAACACGAACACGCACACAAAAAGATGAGAAAGCCTGCACTGTCACTGCTCCGCACCTCTTGTCAACTCAACAGCTGACACCTCAGCAATCACGCTGCAACAGCAACACTGACGCCAAAACTGCTTTGATCAACAGAAATCTAAGTGTGTAAACAGAGTGGCGTTCTCAGTGGCAACGGAGAAGACCGTGTCCTATATATCCTGAATGCTCACCAAAAAAAAACACAATAATAACTGTAGGAAATCAAACGGGATGCAACCATAAATCCAAAAAGACAGAAAAATAAAAATAAAATGTTTGTGTTTTACTCCAGTGCCCTGTAGCTTAATGAAAGTAGACAACCGCTTCTGCTGATGATGTTTTAAATCAATTTGGTCTAGAAAATGTCAGAAATTGTTTTGTCAATTTACTATCCTATAAGACGAAGAAACTTATAACTGAGCAGCTAAATTTGCTGCATGTTCATCAACTAATCAAATTGTTTCAGCTCTAAAACTACACAAGGAAATGAAATTCAAAGCGCTGGCACTGCTGCCAGGAGCTTGGAAAATAAGGAACACAAAATCACAGTGTATAGGCGAGCATCATTTGATTAAAGTCTACTAGGATGTTCCTAAACAAGGGAAAAAAATTAGACTAATCGACTAGTCTGAAACTAAGAAACACTCGGATATCAAATTAAATTTTATGCCTGTTTAATGGACAATGTCAAAAACTGTCTTAACAAAGGCGTTTGAAACCATTGACCGTGTTCTTCTATAATGAATCGCACAATGCTACTTAACTGTGCGGCATCGCACATTATGAACACTGCACGTTATATTTCAAACAATGAAGAATAAAAACATAAAATCAGCTGCGTTACTGCAAACTTGGGGGAAACAGCCAGAAATGCAGAGGAGGAAGGGTGTTTCTCCAGAGGTGCACTTCAGGTAACATTATTGCATTTTTCTATAACGATGTAATTGCTGCAGCTCCATCTGGTGGCAGATGGCTGCATGACATTTAGGACAAACATTTACCAGCACTGGGTTATTTAAAACCTTAATAATTAGGCTAACCGACTAGTACATCTGGTACTGACAAGTAACAATAGCGACGATTAGTCGTCTAGTCGAGTAATCGCGCACGTCCCTAAAATCTACTATTGCCAAACGTCCCCGTTCCTCTGTTGAGCATGGATGCTACATGGAGATACTGATGGCATTTTCTCTTCTTGTCCATATTTTTTCTGCATTTATTCCTGTAGTCTACATTTCTGGTCCTGGAGGGTCCAGTCACTGCATATTTTCCAAGTTTCCAAGCTTTCCTGATTCACCGATTGCAAGAATAGTGAGCTGCACAAGTCTGTATGTAGATGGCACTACTGGTTAACTTGATTTAAAAAGTTTCTCAACAGTAAAAAAATCAAAAGTGCCTGGAGTAACATCCTTAAACTGGCTTCAGTTCTCGACTAAAATACATTTACCAGAAAATATATATTTTTATTTATTTTAAGAAGCTGGAACCAGGAAATAATTTTGCATCTTTTGCCTCGTCAACCAATTGCTTCAGCAGTTCTGTCTATTATTGTTAAGGACCACTGTGGGGCAGGCAGGAATAGGACCCCAATGCAGGACCCGGAAGGCAAGACTGAACTGAAAAGTACTCATCTTTATTACTGGCAACACACAGATTTAAATGGGACTAGGAATCATACAGCAAGAGGAGAGAACACAGCAAAAGCCAAGGGGAAACACAGATAATATATATATACATAAGAGGTAATGAGGGGAGAGGAAAGAGGTGAGACCACAGCCGGAACTAATCACTAAAGACGAGACAAAGGAAGTAGAACTTAATGCAAGACACAATAGACAGGAGACTATCAAAATAAAGCAGGAAGTAACTAACACTGAGACCTGGACAAAGATTTGCAAACATGACACAGAGACAGAAGAAAAAAACATGGAAGAGACTGATTAAAAACAGGAGACAAAACTGAATGGAAAGACAAGATAAACTTGCCACAACTAAACAGGAAAACAGACACAGTCTTGTCACGGAGAACATCGGGAAACCAGGGATTAAATACAAATAGATTATATCCAAGAACAGAACTCAGAAAACTAAGCTAAGACTGCCCGAGGATATAAATAAAGAAGCCAACCAGAGATTACAACAAAACTCTAAACTGCAAAAACACAATAAACTAAGAATCAACAAAACACATTAACTGAGTTAAGTCCAAAACAGAAGATGCTGGGTCACAGACCATGACAAGTACATTATCTGCTGCAACAACACTTTAATGTTAACACAAAACATTTCCAAAATTTCACAAGCATACACTTATTTTGGGAAGGCCGCCCATGTACATCAGCATCCATCCGAATATATGTGAGAAATAATTTTAACATTTTTTGTTTTTCATCAGTCCAAGAAAATAATACACTCCACAATCAGTGTGCTAGTGGACAATCCCCTCACTCTCATTTTAATCCTCTTTATAATTCAGCTGCTTCTCCAGTGAGTCTCTTCCTGCAGACAGACTACAGTTTTGTACTACACCTGGAGATGATACTTCTTCTCTTGCTCTGAAGAGATGCTGCAAGCTGGAGAGCCACTCTTGCCAGAAGCTGCAGGATTTGGATAGCTGCTTCATGTGATGCCACACCAAGCTCACCAAGGCTGCAGAGTAGCACAAAAAAACTGCCAGCTGCAGTCCAAGAGTGTGGAATTACAGTCTGCCTGAGTGATGAGAGGAAGCTCATTATATTCCTCAAGTATATTTGTCACAAAGCACTTGGCGATTAGGATACAAACACTGCTACTGCCATGAATAGAATCCAAATCTGTGCGAGACACTAGACTAGCTATAGGCTGAGTCACTATTACCATGTGATTCAATAATAGTAGAAAAAACTTATTCAAATAAAATGCTTGCAGAGTATGACTTTCAGATACTGCTGACACCCTGTAAAGAACCACTGTGGAGTGATAATGTGGTTATTGTCACAGCTTCGGTACAAACGTGTTGCTTCTTGCCTACAGCTCATCAGAACCCATGCGCTTTTCTCACACAGCAAGCCACCTCAATTACAGCAGCGTCACCTCCAGCTCCGTCAGCCCTTCATCCTTCCAGTCTGGGTGTAATTCATCAGGGCTGTGTGGCCTCCATTAGCGCTCCTCCGCGGGGACGGGACAGCCTCTAAAGCACAGCATTCAGGGAGTGCACAGAGGCCCCGCACTTTACCCTAACAGCTTCATCAACCCTGCATCCCCAGAGCTTCACACACACACATACACAATCTCTGGAGGGCCCAATTAGCGGCCATCACCTGTAATTCAATAACAACACTCCCTTTCTTTCAGCCACTCTAGCTCTCTCTTTCTCTCGACCGTGAATTTGCTTGCATAATTTAAAAAGAACGGTACTTAATGTTCTCCTACATCAACAAACTAATCTAAATCTACAATGGCAGTTTAATAGATTTGAATGTGTGCAAGCAAGGTGGGTTCCACCTTCGCTACTTTCCTCCTTCTGGTGTTCACTTTCCCAAGCATCATACATCATGCTGCTGGCTCCATGGACAGCAAATCAAGCCCACAGGATACAGAACAGATGAGAGAGAGAGAGAGAGAGTTCCACGTCTCTAATCAAATCCTCTGTTCTGTCTCAACATATTCAGCATCCATCCCTTCCATGTGGCAGGTGAAGGAAGGGAGGGAACCTTTTAACGCCACGATAAAGAGTAACCGCTCCACAACTACTACTGTCAACAGAACCAAAAAAAAGAAGCTTCTTTTGTCCCAACAACAGTTCAGAACCAAAGGATTTCAGTTTAAATAAGATTTTAATAAAGAGACGTTTTCACCCACGATCTGAGGGGGTTGTTGAATGCCTGGCATCAGTCATCAGTATGTTTTAGTTTCTAATTAACCTTCTGTTGATTGAGCAGATACATAACTGACTAATTATTTTATATCAGATTCATTTTAACTTGAACCACTGAAACACCCTGGAATCACCCATCACTACGAGGGGGGGGGTTACATGTATATTTCTAAGTTTAGAAAAGATAAATCAAATTTGCCACTTTGCTTAATGCAACATGTCACAATAATCAGCTCCAGTCAACACCGGGGGTTTTTGTGGTTAGTCGAAGAGACGATTAAATGTTGCTACGCAGAATTACATCGATTTTACTTTCAGGTATACTAACGACTGCAGAATACAGCATACAGAATAGCATACGGTTCACTTTAATTTTCAAATTCAAAGACAAAAAAAAAAAAACTCAAATAAAAACCAAGTGGCAGTGTGAAAGGTGAGAATAAATTGCTCAGCTGTGCCTCCAATCTCATCGCCAATCTTTCTTCCAGTCCCACCTGCCCTGCCGTACCTTCAGAAGTCTCAGGAGTGTCGTTAATGAGTCAGGCCCCTCCTAACCCACCTGTCCACTGCTCTTGATTTATGTCTCCTGAGACCCTTGGCGCTGCCGGGAGGTCGCCTTCCTACTCCTACAGTTGTTTAGTTTTTTATGCTTTAGTCAGTCAAAAGTTGAAATACAGGATTTTTTTTTTTTTTTTTTGGTTTGCATGGAAGTTTTGGTTTATTGTGAAGATTGAAAAGATAAATGTAATAAATCACAATAACTAAATAATAAAGGCAGAATAAATAACTTGCTGTGTTCATTAAAGTTAACTATTAGGTTCATTTGAAGACTACCCGGCTCCTGTAAAAAGGCAGGTAAACCTTTGCTGTGGTACATACCTAAAAAAAAATCACATTATTATATGCTGTAAATAAATAAATCGGTTATAGAGGGGGCTAAAGTAAAACCCTGGTTTAAGTATTTCCAATCAGGGATTAAAAATTTCTTAAATCATGTCTTCTTTTTGATGCATATAGATTCACAATCACTTCAAAAATGAATCATCAATATAAATGATCTGTTTCCCTAATAGTAGCTCTCAAGTTTGAAAGCATATTTGATAAGAGGGATACAGTTACTGCACTGATTTTCATTACTGATTACTCTTCTTTTTTCTTTCAAGTCAAACAATCTAAAGGCTATGGAGATGTCAGAAGCTAATCAAAATGATCATCTAATATTCTAAAAAAAAAAAAAATCTAAATATATCCTTAGATTACATATAGACAAAGCTGAAAACTTTAAAATAGTTTGTTTTTCAGAACATGGATTTCTCCATTTCTGGAGAGGAGATAAATAACAAAGACCTGTTACTAGAAAAACTCTTATTTTAAACACAGATGTCAGCATAAGCCCAGAGTTTCACTGCTCCATCTCTAATGTTCTAATGGTCCTCTTTGGTTTTCTCATTATCCAAACAGTCACTACAGCTCACTTTGCTGCTACGACTCTGGCAGTAACAGATAGTCAGAACAGGAGAAAACCTCCTCAGTTCTGTATCGTGTTAAATGTGGAGGTCAGAATTCAACTTGGGCTTTATTTATTTATTTTTTTTTAACGATGGCACTGTTACTGCATTTTATTAATTTCATCGTTCCACTTTTGCTCTGTTCTCAGCTCTACATGGATTTTTGCACCAGCCTCCCTGCACCTGTGGCTTTTTGGTTTACCTTTGAGATGTGTCCCAATTTGAAATAGCAGTAAATCAGAGTGAGTATAGCCTATCACAGGCAGGTGGCACTCCACTTCAGTGACCAGCACACACAGAATTACAAATCATCTCGGGCTCCGCTGTACGGCACCCTCGGCTACGGATCGGCATTTTGCCTGGAGGCTGCGTTCGCTGATTTCCTCTGTTCTGCACCTCCAGCAGCAAGAGAAGAAGAGAGAATGGAGGACGGCAGGGTATGCAAATTGTACCACCACCAAAGGAGAAGGAGAGGAGTTTCCCACCGGCTGAGTGCGAAACGAGTGCTCCCCCTCTCCCACTCACACAGGACTTTGAATGGGACTCTTTCTTTTGAACACACTTGCCTGCACACACACACACACACACACATAACCCACATAATCACAAAATCTCACAAACGAGTTAATGCGTGTGTTTGTGCTCAAACATTTAACCCCGTTAATGCAATCATATATACGAGCGCGTGTGCATTATTTTAAGGTGGTGGTCAGCAGCAGCAGCAGAAGAAGAAAGACAACCTCTTTACTGCGAGGTGTCTTTCACAGATCGGCCTCCCTCCCACAGTACAGATTAAAGTTTCAGCTGCTGAGGGGAACCTCTTGAATACATGAATATTCAGGTGGCTGAAAGGGAACGAAAAAAAGGCAACAGCAAAGCGTGTTAATTGTGAAAATGGGTTAGACCACCTGTAAGAAGTTTGGCAGTTCCTCTGAGATTTTATGCACTGGTGGCGCTGGAGGTAATTTTCAGTTCTGGTTCCACATTTGTTTACCGCGTAGGTGGCAGTGAGCAAACTTTGTCTTCCTAACATCGGTTTTTAACGGCAATGTAAAGTCAGAAGGATTTGGCCCAACTATAATCTTATTTTAATATGACATAGCAGGAAATGAATCCTTCCTAAGCCCTTTAGTCTTGGCTTTACAACACTTTTCTGGTGCCTCAAAAAACATTTTTGTTTTGAATCAACCAGAAAGAATCATGACTACAATCTTGTTCTTTCAAATGCCTCATAATAAAAGCCATCAACGCTGTTTTTGGAGAGGATTTTGAGATAAAACAACTTCCCCAACTGATGAAATGAACTTGAATGAAGTATTTAGTCCTAATGCATAAATGGACTGGCAGTAATGATGAACGTCCTAAAGCAAACACATCCTCACAATTCGAATTCAGTTCTTTCAAAATGACTTTAATACAGTGAAGAAGCACAGTTTAGTTTTCACTCATCTGCACTGATACAAAAAGAGCCTTTTCTATGAGCACTTCCTTGTAAACTTCATGCAGAACAGAAAGAAATTAACACCGAAACTCAGCTGAGCATCCTCATTCTGGTCACTGCCACACAGTTTCTCTCAGCATATGCGCCTCATGCACCCTCTGCTGTAGCGCAGCTTGAGGGCTGCTCCACTGACCTCCGACCTCGCTGTGAAGGGCACAAAATCTGGCTGCGTCTTTTTTTTTCTTGTATTTATGTAGATGGCTCAGCCCTTTGCAGCCTGAATGGCGCAATTAGTTGCTCTCAGTTTCGCACTAAATCGGAGGCGCGCCATTTCCTTTTCACCTTGACTAAAAATAAGTCTCACGTTGAGTGTTCACGAGCTGCAGGGGCAAAGCGCTCACACCTGCATGACAACAGGCACGGCTGGGTTGGGTCATGTTTTTTGTCATCTGTCAACTCAGTACAGCTAATAAGCTGATTCTGATTGTTGCCGCTATATTTGGCAGCGTTTACCTCAGAGCCTTTTACACGTGTTAAGCGCGAGCTGTTGGCAACATGAATGTGCATCAAAAGAAGCTGCTACAAAAATGCTTTCTTATGTTGCTCACACACAAATATAGAGGATGAGGTAATAACCTCTGCTGAAAGGTGGAGACGCTGATAAGCTGCTCGGTCAGGTTCTGTTGCACTACTTCAACATATTTCCTTGTTGACTTTACAAATCTAAGCGGCGCGCTTGAGACACTGCTGGATTTCTATCAAAAATGATGGAATGTTTTATTAATCAGATTGGAAGAATAGATAATAAGCATTCAAAACTATCACAAATGCTTTCTCTATATGGGCCATTCATTCAAATATAGTATCTGATCAGCTTTTACATGTGCATACTACGTGAATACAACCAAAACTATGAATTGTGACAGTGATTTTCTCTAACAGGAAATGAAACAATATAGCTATCAAATACCTGGCTGTGCTGGATTTTGTTTTGTTTTGTTTTTTTACCAAATAGAAGAAGAAGAAGCTACTTTGGGCTGCTCCCTTATTCACAAGGGGTCGCCTCAGCGGTGTGCCTGATGCATGTGCCTTGATTAGGCTGCACTGAGTCACCTGCCTTTCCTTTACATGTCTGATATGTCAAGGTGCCTTTATCAGCACATGTCATCTAATTGAAACGCAACCTCATTCAGCAGGAACCGCTGATTTTCCCTCACAGGCACCTCGTTAATGCATGTAAATCCAAACAAGCAAGTCTGTGTTGTCATGCAAAGCCTGGAGGAAAGTAGCAGCTTCCCACCTTGTTGCTAACATCCACACAATACACAATACACAATACGCATATACACACACACACACACAGCTCAATTAGTCACAGCAGCAGCATCAGTTAGCCCTGATGCACCTCCCCCTTTGGACCATAAAAGGAGATGGGGAGGGGTTAATGCTGAGCGGCTAAAGACATCCTGTAGTGCTTTGTCATTCCACAGGCCCATTTGTGCAAAGGAAACACACACACACACACACACACACACACACACACACACACACACACACACACACACACACACACACACACAGCTCCAGGCTTTTTAGCACAAGGAGAAAGTAACTCCAATGATCAGTGGCCATAAATCAATTAACAGCTAGTGTTGACCACAACCACTTCTAATGCCAGTCAGACCTCTTCCCTCTAAATCTCTCATCTCTCTCACAACCAGTGTTTGCATAACACTCAAATAATATTAAAAATAATAGTCTTCCATGTAACAACTGCTTTGGCTAGAGCATGCCCTGATAAAATACAGGGTACCATTACAGTAACAACTTTCATTTTGTGTAATTGCATTTGCTAAATGCAATTAGAAACCATTACAACATCAATTATTTGATATCCAACTAATCTAATGAGTGTAAGAGGGTGAACCCAGCGAGTGTTAGCTGGAAATAAATGTTCAGTATTACCTCTGAGGCCTCACATGACTCTGTGAAAGACAGCTGCAACTGGAGCACCTGAGGGTGACCTCAAGAATATAGTTCATGCATAAAGATAAAAGAGGCCTATTAAACAGGCTGCAGCTTTTATACTTGACTCTTTTTCCTTTGAAGAAAGTGTGCGTGCAGCTTTTTGGCGTTGCTTTACACCAAGATACAGTCCTGCACAGTGAACTTTTCAAGCAGTGATTAAACATAATAAGCTCAATTAAATGTCCATGGTCCTTTCACAATGATGCAAAGCTTGGTGGTACAGCATGCAAGGCATTAACAGTGCAACATGGCAACTAGAGAGGAGTACTCATGAATACGAGAGCGGAGGAAAATGTCACTCATCCACAGATCAAACAACGGCACCCTGATCAAAGAGGCAGAGTATTCACTCATTCACACCAAGAAATGTGTTTTGTTGGCCTGATATTAAACAGCAGTCACTGAGAAGAGTCACTGAGAGCTGCTGCAAACACAGATCCTGTCTGTCAATGCAGCAGCATTGTCTCTAGTGGCAATGCTCCATTTCATTTTACCAAATGCACAGCTGCAAGTTCAATAATGAATATAACTGAAGAATATTTTCATTAGCAGGGCATCAACTCTAGAGGTATGACCGTAATCAAAGTAGCAACCTAAACATAAAGCGCCTCATCAACAACCACTCCAAGAACAACTCTCACTTCCAGAGTACAGGCGGTGGCGACAGCAGAGTCCTGGCTGGATTTTATGTACAGCGTGAGCAGTCCGAGCCGGGGAGTAGGCCGCAGTGTTTATCCTGTCAAGGTATGTTAACACCAGGCTGCATTCCTGTAGTCCCTAAATTGCAGTGTTAGATTACAGGCCAGCTGAGAGTGCAGCATTTTAAAGGCGCTGGATGACGAAGCCATGACCAAAGCAGCAGGGCACATGGAGGGCACACACCTGCCATTTACAGTTGTACTGCAGACACTTAGCATGCCAAAAACAACTTCATACTTTGTCCCAAGCTCTTTTGCTGCAGTATGTCTGTATTATCTACTTAAAAAACTGGAATATCTACATATACATTGCATGCACATGGTCATTTCATTTTGAAAAAAACAGGAAAGTGAGGGTCACTGGAGGTCTGTGCTCGGCTTTTATATTGATATGTTCACAGTTGTTGCTGCCTGGTGGAAAATCATTTACGTAGAGAGCGAGAGCAAGGCCATCTCTCTGCCAGCTATCATTAAAATCAGAAAGGTTGGGTTTAGTTTGTTTAGATAGGCGAGAACAACGCTATTTGAAGTTGGGTGGCACAATATAACAGCACAGAGACAAGTGGAAATGAGCCCCAGTTCTCTTTCAAGCAACCTGCCATGTGGCCTGTTATTAATCGAGGCACGGCTCCAGAAAATGACAAAAACAAGACATGAAGATTTTTAAAACCTGATGTTCAGTGATCCTTGTGCATAAAAAATGAGCCAAGGACAAATCAAATGATGTAGTTTCTTCATCTTTTTGTTCCTAACTAGCTCCAGAGAAGGCACTGCGGCAAAGAGCGCAGTCGGTGATTATCTTAAATTACAAAGTCTGGAAGGAGATTGTTATCACCACCAACTCAGCCTCTATCAGTGACAGATTACCTGCTCCATCTGATAACGATCTGTTAATGTTTTTGTTAACCGCTGTGGTTCAGTAAAACCTAATTGTCCAAAGTGAAGAAATTCAAAAGCCACGCTGCGTGTTTTGGGCAAGAGAAAACAGATGCAAGGCATAAACGTGCCCTTAAAACATAAACAAAACAGGTATCAGGCTAATAATGTTCACTGCTGCTGTCAGTCTGTCATTCATTCATGTCATTTCATTCATTTTTCTAATGTGTAACTGTAAAATGTGTTATGAATCATTACAAAAACTTAATTAAAGGGAACAAGTTAGACAAGACCCAGGGAAATATGAGCTGCTAGAAGCGGAGTATAAACAATTAGCTGATTGGTCTACTGACAGAAAGTTAATTGAACAACCATTCTCCTACTCTTTTAGCTGATTAGGAAATATTATTAGCAAAAAGTAAACATACTCTACTTCCAACATTTGAAATGACTGCTTTTGCTTTTTAAATTGAATATGGTCACTCTCTGTATTGCTGGTAGGACGCAGTAACAGAGCTGCAGCAATACATAAAGTTTATGGTATACCATGAGGTGATAATTGACAGATACTTATTATTTATATGCATTTGCTGATCTACAGTATTTTTTTTTTTAAAAATGACCAGATGAGTCATGTGATTGAGAAGCAGTAGCAAATTATTCAACCCACTGCAATCACATGTCCAGGCTTACAGCTTACGGTTTTTCCTGGCATTTGTGTATTGCGAAACAGTTACGTCAAACTCATGGCAGTGGAGCTTTTGTACACCTGAGTCACACACAGCGCTTTATTCCACTCTGTTCTGCACTAGGATCTGACTAAGAGACAATAAAACAATTGCACAGATACTAAAAAAAAAAAAAAAAACTTCTCCCAAATATAAAACAGACCAGGAATTAATAAAGCAGCAAAGAACCCAACTAATAAGCAGAATCAATACAGGTGATGGTATAAGTCAGATCTTATCAGTATTCATCCCTACACCAGACAGAACCTGACAGGTGCATCTTCTTGCTTCCTCTTGAGCTTTTTTTCTATTTCCAATAACAAAAAGGTGTTTGATCAACCAAAAACAGCCTTCAGTTTTCATTCCTCTATGATGCAATAACTGTATAATACCATTTATGACATGATATTTCTGAGATGGTCACTACTATGAAAATCACAGTTCTATAATTGTGAAATTCTGCAAAGCAAGCTGCTTAAATATGTTACCTGGTGATTAGGGAAGTTTTAATGAGCATTTTTGGTAGATATATGTCAGTTTATAGGGAAGATATTCTGTCATTTAATCACAAAATTAATCTGCATACATAATTAGGATATTTTTCTCCTTAGTGACTAAAAATATTAAAATCTATAAGGTGAAATCTACCTGAGTAACCCAGGTTATCACCTGCAAGACCAGGGATGGAAAGTGATGTCAGCTTGTTTTGTTTATCCACCTTTTGACTGGCCTCTTTTGTTTTGTTTTTAAGGTTCAGCTTATATTGGTATCAGGTAATGTGAGCATTTTGAAGTGATAAAGGAAAAAGCTTTTGTGGGCGTTTAGTTGATTAAATCAGCAGCTGCCTGCCACGTCACAGTGATGACTGGCTGGAGGTCATGGTACATTAGCACAGGCTAATGTTTGGTACATCAGCTCTTTTAAAAAATCGAAAAGATGGCTGAGAACAAGCACTGTATCTCACCTGGATTCAAAGGTAACAGGAAAGGGAGGGGGGGGGGGACACACGTCTAAAGAGAGAGGCTGAAAATGACACGACAGGGAGAGGCGGATGACTTTCACCTGCAGCAGATGAAAGCGCTGCGCACTGAATCACAACACCTTTTGCCATCTTGATTGTGCGCCCCATTACACGGACCAGGATGCGCTCCTTTCACGTTTTAGGAGGCTTCAAGAAATGAGGCGCTCAGAATCATTCCCAACAAGAAACCGCGCCTTAAACGGCGATTTCGCCACGCCAAAATCGGTTTAAATACACCTTTATAGGTGTTGCATCACCTTGCGTACCTGGCTGTCTCCGGTCCAGAAAAAAGCAGCAACCCCGCCTTCACTGCAGTAATGGTACTGACCGCCATTCCCTTCCGCACACTGCTCAGGAAATTGTATAACGAACTATCAACACAATAGATGGACACGGGAGGTTTGACGGTGAGCCACATAAACACTGTTATCGCACATGGTGAGGAATAAGAGAAGAATAACCACCTTTTGCGCCGCTCATTTTCCAGAGCAGACACACACACACGCACACCCGGAGAGCTGTGGGGTGCTCTCGACCAAACGTGGCAACCAGTCCACAAAAATATATAAAAGGGGGGATAAATCATGCACAAGTGGGTCAGAAAAACGTCGATAAGATAAATCCCGCGAGAATTAAAAAAAAAAGAGAGAGACGAGCATCCATGCGAAGCTGGCACGGTGCACACGGTGAAAACTACAAAAAAAAAATTAAATAATCATGTCTACCTGCACAAGTTGACATTTGGAGCGGTTTTTCTGGCTCCTCACGACACGCAGAGCCTTTAGGAAACGGCGAGCAGATCCTGTTCCGTGAACGGTCGAGAGCCGCAGGTGTTATTTGTGTTTATTTACAGGCCATTTGTCAGCCCCGTTATCCACGTTCAGGTAAACATGATGATGATGATGGTGATGATGATGGTGATGGCTCCTGTACAGACGCACAGAGTCACCGTCGTGTCGTCAGCAGGAGGAGAAAAAAAAAGGTGCTTTCCAGCCCCTCGACTCGCACATACACCATGCCTCATAACGGTGGCCAAAATATATAAATATATTTATGGGTTTACTTTTTTATTGGTGGATGCAATGAAAGAGGGGGGGAAGTACAGGTAAGAAACTGGCCAATGAGGGACTCCGGATGTAGGTGGGTGTAATAACGTTAAATTTAGACAACCTTTTGGAGCCAAACTCTATTTACACTTTCTTCATAACAAGAATGAGCTCACTTTCACAATGAGATACGTGAGATAAAGCCCTACGATCCTATATAAACACGACTAAGCTGCTAACCAGTAATTATGTATTATTTCCTTTTAATACTTAAAATGCAAAAAAAAACAATATATATTTTCAGTATTATCGACTGTAAACAAACCCGAATTTACAAGTACAAGAAGCAAAAGTCTAAAATGTGTGATAGGAGCAATCTGCAAATGAATCGAGCAAAACCAAGCCAAATAAGGGAAAAAGTGCACAATTAATAAAGGTACGCTGGTTCAAACGATGACCAAAAAAAAAAAAAAAAAAAAAAAACATGCACGCATCAAGATAAATTCTCCAAACCTACTTCTGGACAGTAAACAATATAATATTACACTCTTACCTTAACTAAGCGAGCATGTGTTGTTGCAGTTGCAGCAGGGAGGGGTAAAGTGGAGATAAAATAAACATCCCATCTCTTTGCCATCACCGGAGCAGCACAGCCCCCGTGCAAAAATAAATAAATAAAAAAATAAATCCCATAAATCCACCGCAACAGCCTGATCCGCCATCCGGCCATCAAAACAACACACGTAAAGTTAAGTCATTTTCAACAGGGAGCGAGGAACAGCTCCGTCAGGGGCCGAGCAAGCAGCAAGTTAGCATGAAACTAACTAACACCGCAACAACCTCGCCCTAAAAGCTCACACACTCAACTACAAGCTGCGCTCAGCGGGCCACGTTGTTATGTGAAAGCCCCGCAACCTGCCGCCAAGTGCTGCCATCGGTGAAAAAGTGACAAAAAAGTACAGAAACAAAGAGGAAAGTGTGAAATGCAAACAAGTATAAAAGCGCTCCTCGGGTTATTCTAGCAGGCAGATAACGGTTCACTCAGTCGGGGCTGCCCCATGCACCGCTAGGCGGAGAGAGAGAAGCCAGCCAGGTATAACGGTACACCACCACACTGGGATATGAACGCAATAGTACGCCCTAAAACTCCTCTAAATGTGCTCCAACTAACTTCCAAAAGTCCCTAGAAGAGGCGGACGGGTCACCGACAGCCCGCCTGGCTCGCCCAGCAGCGGTTACGGCGGAGTTTGGACTTACCGCTGCTCCTCCTCGGGTTCGCCTGTTTTCTGCGCTTACACCTGGGGCCATCCGCCATGATCCTCTCGCTTAGTCTGAAACGCAGCCGCTCGCAAGTCACCTCCTCCCTCCCTCCTCCTCCTCCTGTCTCTCCCGCCTCCCCCCCCCAATCTCTCTTCCTCACCCCTCCCATCCACTTTACGACATCACCTTCTCCTCGCAGAAACACCTGGTTTGCGACACACTGCTCGCTTTTACGGCATCACCTTCTCAAACACCTCAGCACATGGCCCCTCCTACTGGCCGCACATGGGCGAGCTGAGAGCTCAGCTCCTCCTGCTGCTGTGCGAGAGCTGCCCCTGTACGCACACTGTCCGTGCTGCACCTGACTGCTGAATGGGAAATTCAAAAATGCAGCAGCAAGGTGTTTCTCTGCAGGTGGAAATGTCGAAATGTGGCTGCACAAAAGAGGTAAGGGGGATGAAAGCGTCAGTGATAAGAAGTGCTGGAGGAAGACTGAAAACATACAAGGCTAAGCCATGAAATGACTAATTAAGTGAGTAAGAAGTCAGTGAGGTTCAATTTCCACATCAGGAAAGTTGCAAAGTTATTGTTGATTAGTTACAGTTACTAATTACACTGGAGTAGTATATAATACTGGAAATACTCAAGTACAAATTAGTACTTAAAGACAATTCTTGAGTATTTAAATTCCAGCACTGGTAAAAGTGTTATTAGAAATGTGCAAATGTCATAAATGACTGTATATTGCATTGCTGAATTATTATAAACAGTCTGCAAACAGTGTTGTATTGTTGGAGGTGAAGCTAATTTAACTCTTTTATAGTAGCTGTGGTTTTATCTGCATGCATGATGCATTTTTAAAGTTCATTCTGCAAATTAGATTGCAGCTGACGCCATTCAATAAATGTGATGTGGCTGAAGTATGATGTATGAAGCAGCATGAAGAGTGGTAAATATTGTACTTTGTACCCCATTACATATGTCTGATACCTGGAGTTATGATGTAATGTTATATGTTAAAATCAGGGGTATTGAGACTGTATTGATCCTGGGGGAAATTCACAAGTTCTTCAGCAGTATATAATGTAATTTGCATGTGCATGTTTATATATATATATATATATATATATATATTAGGGATGGCACAATACCACTTTTTTATGTCCGATACCGATACGATATTTTACATTTGGATATCGGCCGATACCGATATAAATCCGATATTTAAAATTGATCCAGGCATTTAAAAACATAAAAAAAAAAGAAGTCAACAGTCTCTCACACAACAAAATCAAAGTCTTTTAGTTGTCCCACATACAGGACTAAGGACCAGGGTGGGCAGAGCTTTTTAGGCAGTGGCACCAAAGCTCTGGAACTGTTCACCACTCCAGCTCCATTTAGCTGACTCTGTGGCGTCATTTAAAAAATAGTTGAAAACTTTTCTGTTTAACCAGGCTTTCTGGTTTCTGACTTTATTTTTAATTCTTTTTCTTTTAATATGGTAATGTTATTGTGTTTTTAACATAGTGTTTTCTGGGGATGGGGGGGGGGTGATATTGTGTTTTAATTAGTGTACAGCGCTTTTCTGTGAAAAACGCTATATAAATAAACTTTACTTACTTACAACAATAACTATCACCTGAATCCTGTTGCTTCTGTGTGAGAAGGTCATGCTTATGGTATGTTGCAAATTTCATTAGGGCTGCAACTATCGATTATTTTAGCAATTGTGTATTCTATTTACATTGATTACCCAAGTAACTGGATAAGAAATACTTTTTTTCATATTAACAGTTCATCTGCATATTTTAACTTCCGTACTGCAGTTTTTCCCTGTGTGAAACAAACAGGGTGGATGGAGCAGCTACAAAGTTCTCTTTTCTTCACTTACTGATCAGGTGGTTGATGAAGGATCTCCAGCTGTTTCCCAGTAAAGGTTTAATGGAGGTTACAGAGACGAAAAGGCTTCTTTTGGACACTAGAAAAACATTTCCTTCTGCTCCATCTGAGTGCGCCGGCTCCGCCTCTTTCTGCTTGTGCAGACAGACTGCACGTAAATCAGCTGACTGCTGCTGTTGCATCATCAGTGTTCACGTGAAAAACTAGGGGCTGCGTGAGCGCAATCTTGTAATGCTTTATATTTACAAGCATTCTCCTAAATACGTTTCTACTGCAGGTCTATATTTAGTCACAAATCAGAGATTAAAGTATCAAAAATGTTTTAACGGGGAAGGGGTTCTTCCGGTACCGGACGGTCACTAGTGCTAATAGATGCGCTTGCTAGCAGTATGTCCGGGAGCTGAAGTAGAGAAAAAATAACAGCTGATTCTTAGCACAGCGAGCATAACACACAAACAAGGCAGAGAGCAGTGGAGGCGGAAAAACATGTCAGCGATGATCGCTCAGTGTCAAAGGGAATCCGTCACAGCGACGGAGAACTGAGGGGGTTGTTTTCTAACTCCTGATCCCCCATTCCATTCCAGTAGGTGGCGGTAATGCAGCTCTAAG
The DNA here is from genome assembly GCF_007364275.1 of Archocentrus centrarchus. Lineage (NCBI taxonomy): Eukaryota > Metazoa > Chordata > Actinopteri > Cichliformes > Cichlidae > Archocentrus > Archocentrus centrarchus. The sequence goes on along the minus strand of NC_044362.1, from coordinate 28,352,925 downwards.
CTGGTTTGGTCAACCGCAAACCCACAAGAAGAAGAAGACGACTGAGCCCTGTAATGCAGCTAATGTGAGCGAAACGTTATTTAATGTATCGGATTACATTTTTTTATTTCTTTCCGATATCCGATCCAGTAATTTAGGCCAGTATCGGACCGATACCGATACTAAATATCAGATCGGCGCATCCCTAATATATATATATATCAGTGACGTGCGGTGAGGGTCGTGACTGGTGAGGCACTGACGTCATCACATCAGATTTACAAACATATAGCTTATTCACCATTTGATTGGCAACAGTTGTTTTGTTTAACATTAACATAGTCTGAAGCAAACCTTTTAGCTCCGGTGTTGGTCTTCCTTTAATTATTATCTTCTGCTTCGATTGAAAGTCCAGTTTAGAAAATTCTTTCAGTTGAGTTATGTAATCTTCCATGTTGAACATAAGGCCAAGCAACAGGAAAAACTAACTGGCCTTGCTAACTGTTTATGGTAGCTTGCCGCCAAGGAGTCGTAGAGTCCCTGGGATCACCAGCGCCCCCTACCATGAGGCACGAGAACTGCGTGCCTCACCTAGTGTCTCTTCGCAGCAGTTTCATGATCGCTCAACACAAGAATGCATTACACACACATACAGCTGTTAATGAAAAAAACAAAAAAAAAACTGTGCATTATATACACCAGCTAAAATATGGAAATTTAGTTCATATAGTAAAAGTGTTAGAACATTTTAATAGCCACATGCAAAGGGAAAGTAATCCGGTCTCACTGCATAGCATGCCAGCACAGTTAGTAGTCATTGGCAATGACTATACTGAGCCGCACCACGGATTGCGCAATCCGTGGTGCGGCTCGCCGGGCTGGTGCCTCACCGTTCGTCTCTTAGTATTTGACCGGCAAATGCGAAAATTCAGCGATTTTGAAAAAACTAATCTAAAAATGGTGTAGTTAAATGGAAAAGAACTTTAAAATACAAATCACTGAATGAATATAACCATTTAATTTATTTTTTAATTTTATATTTCCACGATGACAGGTGAGGCCGTGCCTCACCTGCCTCCCCTGACTGCACGTCACTGATATATATATATATATATATATATATATATATATATACAGTGCTATGCAAAAGTCTCACCTATCATTCTTTATATTTTGCTATGCAAATGGGAAATGCAGTAATTTCCTGAAACAGCTGCAAACATATATGGAAATAGAGTATATAAGACAAGAACAGAAATTGTACTACTTTAATTCTTCAACACAGCCTGAACTCTCTGAGACAAGCTTTCTTGTAATTTCTTTATGTAGTCTTCAGGAATAGTTCTCCAGGCTCCTTGAAGAACATTCAAAGCTCCTGTGTCAGGTCTTTGCTGGATTTTTCTTCCTATATCTAAATGATGAGATGTTCAGATATTGTTCATCAGGCCTGCAACTTCTTTTGTCCTCCTCTTGTGCAGTTTCCTGAACTTTTTTTTAAGGACACACTGCACACCACGTCAAAATATGCCAATTTTTCATCTAATAGCACTTTGGGAATCACCTCGTTGGTGCAAAAATAGTATTTTATGCCTGTCAGACTGTGTTATCATTGGCCTTTTTTTTTAGATTCAACTAAATGAAATGGGAACACTTGATGTGCTTATGCAAGTCTGCTAGTAACAAAATGCCTAAAGATACCATTTAAATTGGTTTTGGGAAGGAAGACTAGAGAACTATTGTTCAAGACCACTGCTTAAAAGTCTGGCTCCATGGAAGCAAAATAGAAAAAAATGAGGGGTGACGCAATACTTTTGCACAGTACTGTATACTTGTTAAGTAAAAGTATAATAATAAAGTGTTGGGCCACGACTTCTTGTCACAACAGCTTCAGGACATCTTGTCAATGATTTGGAGCTCTACTGTCGGGATCCAGACCATTCTTCCATATATGCATTCCCTCATTTGGTTTTGGTGACGGCTTTTCATTCAGGTTGAAATGTGGAAACTCTGAGAGCTTAGCATATGATTCACACTGTTTTCAGTGAACCTTTGTGGATCCAGCAAGACGTCACACCCATCAGGATATAAATTGTTTAATCTGTAATTAAACACAGTACTTGAATGAAACATAGTTATGTCTATAACTTCTCCTCCCTGAAGGAGAGGAACAAGGTACAACACATAGTATGGGACATATATACACGCCCTGCAGAGCAGCCACTGAACTTTAGTTGGCCCATTAGCACTGTAGTGCACGGCAGACCCAGCAGAAAAGACAGAATGAGCCACCTCGGCCACAATTCAGGGTTAGCAAGCTTTGAAGCCCAGTGCCTGAATGTGTGACATAACCAGTGACAAGAAGAACCACCACATGAGCACAATCATCTAGATATGCTAAAATGCAGACGTTCTTTTCTTGGAGCAGAGCTAATGCTGCCTTGGTACATTTTGTGAAGGTGTGAGGAACGAGAGATAGACGGCTCCAGGTATTCGTAGGCTGCGCCCTAGAATGAAGACTTCAGAAACTGCCGGTGGTCCGGGCCCCAGAGATGCTGCTGTGCTGCTCCTGTTCAGTTCAGTTCAATTCAATTTTATTTATATAGCACCAAATCACAACAAAGTCACCTCAAGGTGCTTTATAAGGTAAGGTAAAGACCCAACAATAAAACAAAACAACCCTGTATGAGCATGCACTTGGAGAAACTGGGAAGGAAAAACTCCCTGTTAACAGGGAGAAACCTTCGGCAGGACCAGGCTCAGGGAGGGGCAGTTATATGCTGTGACTTTTTGGGGGTGAGGGGAGAGAGACAGGACAAAAGAAAAGCTGTGGAAGAGAGCCAGAGATTAATAATAACCAATTAAATTAAATGCAGTGGCGTATAAACAGGGAGAGAGTGAAAATGAAATTCTAAGTGCATCATGGGATCATAGGAGGTGAGTTGGCTAAGCCTACTCTGCGCTGTAGAGCTGACTGTCATGGGCTCCAGTGGAAGGAAAAACCCAGTGAATTGTGACCGTTTTTGAGCTAGCAGAGGAGAGGGCCAGTCCAATTAGCTTCTCAGAGAAACAGGGAAAAAAGAGACGTCATCTTGGCTGGCTGGTGCTGCAGTGGGGGCACACCTCGCCAACAACACGACCTCCTGCTCATCCTCAAACAAATCATGGATGTCCAGGCCAATGTTCACCATGTCTGTCATCCTGGTGAGGGGCTCACTCAGGTCGAAGCTGGCCAGAGCTCTCACATGGCTCCAGCTCAGCTTTTACCAGCTTTGACCAGCCCATCAACATATGCCATTTGGCAGACACTGTACACATCTAGGCTTCATGCAAATCCATTCATGCATCCATCCATTTTCTTCCATTGATCCAATTCAGGGTTGTGTGTGTGTGTGTGTGTTTATGCAAATCTTATATATAAATATATAAATGTTGCAGATGGATTAAGCTAAAGCCATAGCACACCACTCACTAGGACGACAATATGCTTCTTAAGTTCTCCATGGTATACATACTTAATGTTTAAAATGCATTTAAATAATAAAAAATAGTTCTAGTTTGTCAAGTACAGTTGTTGAAAGACAGATGTTTATCACCCAAAGGCAGGAAGCTAGTACCTCTTAGGAAGAAGCACACATGCACTTTTGATTTTCTGTCTTGTGATTTTCTTCCTCCTGTCAGTCTGTGACAAGTACAAGAAGAGAGGACACTCATGGGGTTTTACTCTGTTGCGTCATCTCTTGTGAGCTCTTCTTGTGTCTTATTTGTAGGAACTCAAATACATTTATTAACTCTGAAAGAAGATTCTTTTCTCTCTGTTTTTCATGCCATAGAAATCTACTTTTAAGTCATGAAGACGTACAGTAGGATATGATGTAAATACACCCCTGAGGCTTTTCCTTTTCTAGTGGTAGTCTTATGCAGTGAGCATATAGCTACTAAACATACCCCAAACCAATGTGCCTGTTATTTATTCATTTTCTTATTAAAAGTAATGTAGCACTGTGGTATCTTAAAGTTGAAAACAACCAGTTATCAAAATGTCAAAAACCTGTGTGCTAAGAAAAAGAAATGGTTAAATATGCACTGAACAAGTTTTTCCTCTGCAGGGACAGAAGTTCACTGTCAGGTTGTGGCAGGTCAGAGGAATGACCTTTAAGGCCCACTTGAGCTATTCTTGTACCTGCAGACGATCAGGTTTCCAGTTCAAACATACCAGGTGCTGCTAAAGTCCCTCAGCCAACAAGGTTCCTCTGGATGTACCGACACAGTGTGAAGGACGGTGGATGAAATTAGACTGAAGGGGCATAACAAGGAAACAGAAGTTATAAACATTATTCAAATGTGAGAACAATCAAAACAAGGAATTGTATTTTATAGGTTTTATACAAGGGGAACAGCAGTTCCAGCAGACAACATTTTTCTTAGTAGTCTGAAGTCTTACCCTTCAGTTTTCTCAGTACTTTATTTAGATTTTCTACAGGGTATAACAAAGTTGGTGCTTTTTGTTTTGATTAAGTTTTTTAATTAGCTGCATGCGGATAAATAAGGAAGGCATTTTCATTTTAAATGACAATTATATGGAACATTAATGCTGATTCGCAGGTAAGTCTAAAGTTATTTTATTTTAATTTGGCCTGAAATATTTGGAAATGTCATGATTTTACCCCAAATGCAAAATACAGTTCAATACCTGATGACCTCGCAGTGGCGAAAGAGGAAGTCCTATCTTTACCCCGCCCCCAGAGGGGGGAGCAGGGTATTGTTTTGGTATATTTGTCTGTCTGTATGTTTCATTGTTAACAGTATTAAAGCAAAACTACAACTCCCATTCAAACCAGCTTTGCATAAAAGATGGCCAGTGACCCCTAGATTATTAAATTACATTTTTTGCCATAATTGGGTCAAGGTCAGAGGTCAGATTTTTCTGAAAATCTGGCACATGATAACTTGAGACTGATGTCACCTAGGATGCTCAAATTCACACTATAGATGCATCTACCAAAAATCTAATGAGTTCTAATATCACCACCACAGACAATAGGACCCATGTGTTATCTCGGTGATTCAGTATTTAGAAAGTGACACGTTTGTGACAGACGCTACGTAGGTAATGTCACGTGACTATGAATACCATTTTATCAATCCCGTTTTAACTAGCTCCTGTCTGTCTTGCACTGCATATTGTTTTTGTCTATTTAGATAATATTTCTGTAATAATTCATTTAAAATGCTCCAAAGGCACCAAGAGAAAAAAAACAGGGTAAAGATGTCCATTGCAGTAAAATTAATTAGCAGAGGTGAAGCTTAGCAGAGAACAATCAGCTACAGCGACCTGTATCAGCATAAACTGTATGCCAAATAAGTCAACTATGCCCCTAATTTAAGCCTTAACGTTATCTAAATGGATAAGTTATAATTAAAAACACTCCTACAGTTGTTCAAAAAGGGGGATTTTGACGACTGATTATTTGTACCATACAAACATGTTAGTTTCATGGCCAAAGTTGGATATTTTAACATGGGAGTCTAAGGGGACCGACTTGCATGCCTTGGTTGCAGTTTTCAGAGGGTACGCTGCCTTATTTACATGTGGGGCATCCGCAGCTTAGATGTTCCACTAATGATAAGGTTGATGGTTTAATAACTAACCCCTACTGTCAATATGTCAAAGTGTCTTTGAGCAAGAAACCCAATTATTCCTGACAGCAGGCGAGCACCTACAGCTCTTCCACCACTGATGTGTCAGTGCGTGTAAACAAATGTAAACTGCTAAGGCAAAAAGGTTGTTTGTTGTCCAGTCATCACTTACTGGTTTATGTTACACTTACACTGGACAAAAAGGGCCTGTATCCGGAAAGATCCTGAACACTCCGGAATGATCGATGGCAGATCCAAATTTATGGATCTGTCACGTATTCATAATGTTTCCAGAGAGAATACGGGATGATCTGATCTGTCACAGATGTTTAAATGGATATTATCCGAATATGTAACGAATGTTCATTCAGAGTTTGGATTTTTCAGGGTCCAATCTTGCCCATTTACGGAGAAATCTAAAAAACGTATCTGTCAAGATCCAGTGTGCATTCATTGGGATATTGTCCGTATCTGTGACGGATACAGAGGTATCATACCTTGGATAGTACGTTATTTCAGGTCTTTTATTCCAGTGTTACTAGTACAAACTGTACTCGTCATGGGGATTGGTACTCAGTAAAATACTTGAATAAAGTGATCTATGGCTCTGGGGAAGAACTGCAAAGTCCAAAACAGCCTCTTGATTTCATCAGGCCTAGTTTGCTGTGATTGAAGGAGGTGATTTTTACCTGTCAGGAATTCTCAACAGGAAGAAGGACGTGTAAGATCCAGGGATTCTGACCTTAGCCTCATATTGAAAATTAAAATTCAGGATATCACCATTTTTGTGCACCTTAGACACCACGTTTTGGTGGAACAGTGATCTGCTAATGAATTTGAACTGAACCCTTTAACAGTGCAAAACATCCTTTGCCACATCATTGATACCTCAATAGAATATCCCACTAGCGGAATATGAATTGGTATAGAGAGAGACTCCTGCTCTGTTACATCATAAGTCTCTACAGGCCACTGCTGTCCTTCTGCCTGTAAAATAAAAGAGGAATTGGATGCCATTATTCAATGCTAATTTGGTACTGACATCAATATTGGGCTCAAAGAGCTTTGGGGCTTTTATTCTCTCTTTAGTAAATTCATTTGTATATTGCTGGAAAATCCTTCTTCGTGAGAAGTCAGCCAGTAGGCTAGTGAGCATTGTTCTTTGAAGTAGATTTGATCCTTCAGGCTCAACACCTCTTTATTCCTTCCTCAGCAGTTTCCTTTGTCAGGCTGCAGGTAGGCTAAAGGTTAACGGGGATATGGATCTCACAGAGATATACAGGGAATTTAATCCTAAGTGCTTATAGCGCTAACCATTCATTTAAACAGCAGCAATTTTCTGCAGTGAGGCAATAATATAGTTTAAAGGTAAAGAATATTTGCCCTTTTATAGCTGGCAAACTCTCAGTAGAAAGTGAATGTACAATTCAGATGGGAATAAAGTCATTCTTTATGTTGATAAAGAGTTTTAATAGTCCAGCCATCCATTATCTTTTATTATTAGCTTATTCGTAGTCAGATTTTGGAGGTAGCAGGCAAAAAAAAAACATACCCTAATAAATTGGAAAATGTGTTGCATAGCCTCACCTGGAAGAGGGATGTTTAGAAGTATACATTTTTATGTTTGGTATATGTTTATATTGGGCCTATTTTGCTCACTTCCAGCTCCATATTTTTATTCTTGGACTTTTTTAGAGTAGCTTTGGATTATTCAAAGTTCAAAATAATTCCTATTTATCTTATAATGGGCCCTCAGGCATCCCCTCAGTTTACCCACTTTCTGAAACAAGACATCTTAGCTCCCCGCCGCTCTCCTTTGAAACAAACTATTCTGATTGACTGCCACTAGCAAAGAGAAGGTCTAAAGGTGTGTCGTCTGTGATTGGTGTGATTGCTAAAACTATATTAAGGCTATTCCTTTACTATGACATCACACAGAGCTAAAAGTACAAATAAACTATCTGAAACCGAGTGTTTGGAGGGGTCTGAAGCCTGAGCTTTTGGATTGCTTACATCCACCACTGTAACTGCAGCTACAGCTCCACCACACAGCCACACTGGATGTAAGGGTGAATAATGGAAGCACGTGAAGTGAGGGTAAAAGTTGTGGAGCACTTTTGAAATGCTAATGCAATGGTAATGTTAAAAGCTGACACCAACACAACCGGTGCTAAAACTGTCTAATAAACCTACCCTGGTGCCTTTGATGCCAGAGCGGTTTTTATTCTGATGTCGCGTATTGGTCCTCTTATGGTTGGTCTTTGAAGCAGGTCTGTTGTTCAATACTTGATGTTTTATTTTAATGTGTCAAGAACATAGGTTAGTGTAAGAAAGGACAAAGGTTTGCTCTGTCTTTGATATGTTAATCGACCCAAACATGTAACATTTCCTCAGAAGAAATCAATTATCTTCAGCTCTACCGTCCTCCAGTCCAGCACTGTTGAGGGGTTACTGTGCCCAAAAGATGAATAATGTAATTTTTCTGTCAGGATGAGTAATGCGAGTACAAATCACTCGTCTGGATGAGTGGCTGGGGAGATGATAATGGTGAGTCCTCACACAGAGTTTATATGGCAGGAGGAGAGTCAAAGATTATTCATCGTCTCTCTTGGTCACTCTCTCAATTTAGGATAAGCTGTAAAGACTACACAGCTGCATTACATTATGAATGAAGAGTAGGGCACGAACCTGAAATAAAGGAAACTAGCTGCTGAGAAATGTTAACTTTATGACAAGGTTAATTAAAGGGTTCATGCTGAAGCCCAAGTGGAGATTTAACCTTGTAGTAAATGTCTTTACAGAGAGATATGGCAATAACGGTCACTTAAAATGACTCATTAATCTGTTGAAGGGAACCTGGGGTGTTTATAAAACTTAGTTACTTGCTTTCCATAGAATAAAACACATAATTTTATTGATCATTCATTGAAACAGTTCTGAGTTTCAGATTTTCTCCCCCCGTGTCAGATTTCTTCATGTTACCTGAGATAAGAGCATGTTTGACAGGCCAAAGTCTGAGGGGGCAACAGACAGGTAAACCAGGGTCAGTTTGTTGACTGCTCTCCCAGGTGTGTGTGTGTGTGTGTGTGTGCATACGTGTGTAGAGTGTATGTTTGTGCTACAGTATATTTTCTATCAGTGTCATAACAGTTTAAACGTCACAGGATAGGACGTAATGGGTAAAGATGCCACAATTTCTTGACATGCACGCAGTTTTTTTTTCAAATTCAAAGACATAAAAAAAAAGGGATGCTTGCTTTACATCACCCAGCTAAACATTAAATTTAGACCTTTTAAGCCACCCATAGGCTTTTTCTTTTCTTTTTTTTTTCTTTTGTAGCCTGGAGATTAACAGTCTTAGCAGCTACCATCATCCCTTTTCAGCAAAATGCCGAATAATGGTGTATATACAAGGTATATATATTAGGAGCATAACAGGCAGTATCTGATGGCCGTTTCGTTATCATTTATTCATTAAAATGTCAATTCAGATAACTGGAAACCATATGTTGGTAAAATGCAACAATTACCTGCACAGCAATGCAAATAAAATCTAAACATAATGCTTGAATTCAGCCAGTAAAGCTTTAAAACTGAATGATACATTAATTATATACTGTTTTTGCTATTAAAGACACCACCATCCCCTAAGTAGCCCATATAATTTACATAATTTACACTCACCTGATGAGTTGCAAACCTTGAACTAGTGTTTAAACTCGTCACCCTTCCGTCTACCCACGACCTGCACCAAGAGCAACAATAGAAAATGTGTGTGTGTGTGTGTGTGTGTGTGTGTGTGTGTGTGTGTGTGTGTGTGTGTGTGTGTGTGTGTGTGTGTGTGTGTGTGTGTGTGTGTGTGTGTGTGTGTGTGTGTATGAATGAAGAAGGGTTTGGTCCTTTCAGTTCTGCCAACAAGTTCTGTGCAAAATGTCTGCACACAAAAGGTGTCCAAGGTGTGATTGCTGTAAAAGCCACAGTGCGCACACTGAAGCTGTTTAAAATAAACATTTCTTATTGGAAAACCAATCAAGCAGTCACAAAGAGACACAAAATGACTCTGAAGATATTGCAAAAACATTTAGAAAGAAGGCGCCAAAGATTCCAAATGACTGCAAAGAGGCAGAAAAAAAAAACTGCTATGAGACGCAGACGAATCACAGACAGATTCAAAGCTTTAAGACAAAGACACAAAACAAACACTGCAGAAAGACACAATTACATACTTGTTGCTCATTCTCAACTCGTGTCTCTATTAGTTTCAGCATCTAGCCTCTGTGTAGGAGAGTGGGGAACCTTTTACAAGCATGTGAGGAGGGGCCTGCTGTCTTATAGTCTGCCCATGTGTACATGGATCCATGCAGCACTACAACAGTGGATCTATAGCTGGTGAATATGGAGCCAGATGTAATTTTCACAGGAGTTAGTGAACAAAAAAATTATAACTAAGACTAAAGCTCCATGGCTGCTGTATAAAGAGATTATTGTTTGCTAACATATTACCTAAGACCTTCATAACTTGCTCATATTTGTTGACTCTGTGTTGGCGTCTTGTGCTTAGTGCTTTTCTGCCCTCTGGCAGTGAAAAATGGATCAGTGCAGCTTTGCAGATACAAATACACACAGCTGCGCAAACACACACAAACATACACACAATACATCAACACCTCTCTTGCACAACATTCATTTCCTGTCCTCACATCACACTGGTGATCAATAGACTCGTGCACTTCAGGTGATGTGTGTGGTGATAACCCGGCCTGTTTGCTCACTCTCGGCAGAGATAATGGTGAATCCTTAGAGCCGGTGTAATGAGTCACATGCAGAAGCGGGAGCGACTCATGTCATTTTGCATCACTTCATCTTCTTCGGGGGCCAGACACTCTCTTTTTTGTGCACGTATTAGTGTGCCGCTGTGTGGGCCTTTATATGTGCATTACTTTGCGTTCATTGCATGTGCGTGTATAAAGCAGTGCTCATCCTGAGGCCCTGCCTGCTGTTCGAGCCCATACCTGGAGGCTGACCTCATTTGTTGCAGCACGCATCTCTGGACACATGGAAGTCATGTGACTAAGCCCTACTGACTCCATATGGAGCAAAAGCCTCTTGCTGAAGACCCTGCTCACCCTATTATGAAAGTGGCCATTTCGAGCTTTATGAAAGGAAACTTTACTTCCTCTAAACTGTCTCTGACTCCTTATTCATAGATAGATAGATAGATAGATAGATAGATAGATACTTTATTGATCCAGAATTAGGGCATCCAGCAGCTTAATATGCACAATTATAGAATCCAAACAATGGAGGTAAAAAAAAATTATACAAACTATACTAACAATACAGAGTAACTATACTAATTGTACAAACTATAGTAAGCTGTACAGGGCCTTAGTGCTCTGAGAACAAGGAAACAAAACAAAGAATACAGGGATAGGAATGAGTCCGGTAGTGCAATATACATATACAAATGTGCAAACAATGCAATGCAGAAATATAAAGTGTGTGAGTGCCAGATATCAACATAAAAATGGTTGTATGTTATCTTCCCCAAGCGAAGCATTAAAGAGTCTGAGTGTGAGTGGTTGTCCATCTCTCTGTGTTAGCCTGGCAACAGACTGGTGACCCCCCCCCCCCCCCCCCCCCCCCATGACCCTGAATTGGATAAACAGAGAAAGATGGACGGATTGAACTGTAATCTCTTAATTGCGTGTAATTTATATATCCATTTTCATCTCTCATCCATTTTTAACCACTTGACTAATGCAGGGTTGTGTTTTCGAGGTTAACCCTGCTGACACTGGGAGAGGAGTGAAATACATCAGGACAGGTTATCAGTCCATCGCAGGGCTAGCATGGAGATGCAGAATCCACTCACATCCACCCTGTTGACACAGGGAGAATATACAAACTCTTCACAAAAAGGCCCCACCTGAGCTGATAGGCTATTTAATAAAATATAAAATGTCCAAAAAGAACTCTTAAATGATTAAAACTGGAAAAAAAAACCACCCACTCCTGTGTTTAACATATTGATGACCTCTTACACCTGCCAAAAAGGCTTTAAAACCTAAGAGTTTAATAATTGATCTAGGCTCTATTTTCTATTTTCCCAGCGTGTTACACGAGGCACTGTTATTACTCCCAAAAGATGTCAGTGCTTGGCTGTGGGATTTCCAGTCTAATTGTACAGTTTTTACCCAGTCTAAGTGCACAGTGTCCCGTATCAGTGACTGTACACACAGACACATGTGCCAGCATTTTAATTGCACCCCCTGTTAGACCTTTTTGCTGCAGCTGCACTGCAGTGGCTTGCGTTACCATTGAGTATAAGCTCAGTGGGCCTATGCGTGGGAAGATGAAATACTCTTTGCATGCAGGCATGAAAACTGTGTCAAATTAAACCCCTTACTCTGGTGAAATACACTCAGATCTATGAAATTTCCATGGAAAGAAATTACAGCTGTGACATCTTTACCCTGGATTCGGTTCCTCACGTTTCACTGATGCATAAAATTGATTTTTTTTGTAAAATTTGTTTGTGTTTTCAAGTATTTGCTCATTTACCACTGATGAGAAGTCCTTTTATTTTTTATTTTTTTTGTCCCAGAATTCAGGGGGGGTTAATATATTATTCCAAAGTCATCCCTCAGGGTCCCAGGAATGATCTCACCCTGCCTCGGCCCCAGTGTATGACGGTAAAGAAAGCAGCGCTGAGTGTCTGAACAGATAAGTCATTGCTCAGACTTCTCCGTGACTCATCCCAGTTGATATTATTGAAGATGAAAGTCAGACTTTCTGCTTGTCACACTTTCACATTTACTGGAGGGACAGGAAAGGGTTCAAAGAAAGGAATGAAAATCCTGATTTATTATTGATGCACTAGGCAGTAAATAGAATTACTGGCTGACTTCAGTGGTGTAACCTTACTTGTTGCAAGATGAATGAACATCAAGTACCTGTAATTTTTCATGGCTTGTTTTTTTTTTTTTTCCAATATAATGTAAATTATTGTATTGTTTCTACAAATTTGAATTATGGTCTCACTCACGGTTTCACTTTCTACTTAGATGTTAGCAAAAGCTTCAGCTACAGGCTAATGTAAGTAACCACCTGAGGAACTTTTATGGTGATATCTGTTACATTTTTGCCCTTTTTTAAAATGGAAATTTATAATATGTTTAACTTCACTTCATTAGGGACACTTTGCTAGGACCATTTGGGCCTCTTCTGCCTTCAGATTTAATTCTTTCTGACACGGGTTCAACAACATGCTGGAAACATTCCTCACAGATTTTGGTCCATATTAACATGATGGCATCAAAGAAAAAAAACACCAGAGGACGGGTGCACTGTGGTCATGGAGATGGACACAATACTCGGGTAGGCTGTGGTATTTAAACAATCCTCAGTTGATACTAAGGGGCCCAAAATGTGCCAAGAAAACATCAACCACACATGCCATTACACCCCCACCACCCTAAATCACTGATACAAGGCAGGATGGAGCCATGCTGCCTCATATTTGCCTTTATGCCAAATTGTGACCCTGCTATCCGAATGTTATGGCAGAAATCGAGACTCATCAGACCAGGCAAAGTTTTCCAGTCTTCTATTGTCCTGGAAATGTATGGAAATTAGTCCAAAAATGGATAATGCATAATTTGCATATTCAATCATAATCTCTGGAGCTTGAAAAAGGCGACTGGACTTCTTTTTGTTTCTTGAAGACGTTTCACCTCTCATCCGAAAGGCTTCTTCAGTTCTCAACCAAATGGTGGAGAGACCCAGGTATTTAAACCCCTGTGGGCGTAGTCCCCTGGAGGTGGTTATGACCCTCTATTGATCATGTGCGTGAACACATGTGCCCAGGTGTGAAGGGGGCGTGGGTCATATTTAATCAGTGGTTTCAGTTGAAACCAATTTAGGACTCCGCTCCATTGTTTCCTGTGGCCTATTGAGGTCACTGGAACAAAGGTGTGAATGGGGGTTGAGACGTCTGGGAAGGGAGCTCAGGACAGCACTGTAAGCGGGGGAAAGTTGGTGACGTAATCCACCTCCTCTGTTCAATGATGGTTGTTCACAGTGGACATAGATGGCTTCTTTCACTCCTCTTTCAAACCATCTGTTTTCCCTGTCCAAAATGTGGACATTGGCATCCTCAAAAGAGTGCCCTTTTTCCTTCAGATGCAGATGTACTGCTGAATCTTGTCCTGTCGAGGTGGCTCTTCTATGTTGTGCCATTCGTTTGTGAAGAGGCTGTTTGGTTTCACCAATGTAGAGGTCCGAGCACTCTTCACTGCACTGAACAGCATACACTACATCGCTGATCTTGTGTTTGGCGGGTTTGTCCTTGGGATGAACCAGTTTTTGTCTTAGGGTGTGACTTGGTTTGAAGTATACTGAGATGTCATGCTTGGAGAAAGCATGACATCTCAGTATGCTTACAGTGCTGTCCTGAGCTCCCTTCCCAGACGTCTCAACCCCCATTCACACCTTTGTTCCAGTGACCTCAATAGGCCACAGGAAACAATGGAGCGGAGTCCTAAATTGGTTTCAACTGAAACCACTGATTAAATATGACCCACGCCCCCTTCACACCTGGGCACATGTGTTCACGCACATGATCAATAGAGGGTCATAACCACCTCCAGGGGACTACGCCCACAGGGGTTTAAATACCTGGGTCTCTCCACCATTTGGTTGAGAACTGAACCAAATGGTGAACTGAACCAAATAACACGCACATGCAATGAACGCAAAGTAATGCACATATAAAGGCCCACACAGTGGCACACTAATACGTGCACAAAAAAGAGAGTGTCTGGCCCCCGAAGAAGATGAAGTGATGCAAAATGACATGAGTCGCTCCCGCTTCTGCATGTGACTCATTACACCGGCTCTAAGGATTCACCATTATCTCTGCTATCTCTCAGTATCTCCTCTTTGACTCCCACCACCCTCTGGAACACAAACTTGGGGTGATCAGGACCCTACAACACCGTGCGGAAAGTGTTCCCTCTAAGGCAGAAGGGAAGCATAAGGAACACACACACATTAAGAAAGCCCTCAAAACATGCGGTTACCCCAACTGGGCCTTCATCAAATCAGCTAAGATGCACAGGAATGAAGGCCAAACACAAACTACAGAGAATGGGAAGGACAAGAGGAACAACATTGTCATCCCATATGTGTCGGGCTTGTCAGAGAAACTCAGAAGAATTTTCTCCAAGCATGACATCTCAGTATACTTCAAACCAAGTCACACCCTAAGACAAAAACTGGTTCATCCCAAGGACAAACCCGCCAAACACAAGATCAGCGATGTAGTGTATGCTGTTCAGTGCAGTGAAGAGTGCTCGGACCTCTACATTGGTGAAACCAAACAGCCTCTTCACAAACGAATGGCACAACATAGAAGAGCCACCTCGACAGGACAAGATTCAGCAGTACATCTGCATCTGAAGGAAAAAGGGCACTCTTTTGAGGATGCCAATGTTCACATTTTGGACAGGGAAAACAGATGGTTTGAAAGAGGAGTGAAAGAAGCCATCTATGTCCACTGTGAACAACCATCATTGAACAGAGGAGGTGGATTACGTCACCAACTTTCCCCCGCTTACAGTGCTGTCCTGAGCTCCCTTCCCAGACGTCTCAACCCCCATTCACACCTTTGTTCCAGTGACCTCAATAGGCCACGGGAAACAATGGAGCGGAGTCCTAAATTGGTTTCAACTGAAACCACTGATTAAATATGACCCACACCCCCTTCACACCTGGGCACATGTGTTCACGCACATGATCAATAGAGGGTCATAACCACCTCCAGGGGACTACGCCCACAGGGGTTTAAATACCTGGGTCTCTCCACCATTTGGTTGAGAACTGAAGAAGCCTTTCGGATGAGAGGTGAAACGTCTTCAAGAAACAAAAAGAAGTCCAGTCGCCTTTTTCAAGCTCCAGAGACTACTATGACCTGGATAACTGAGAATCTACACAGACATTCAATCATAATATTTTTAATTTAAATAATCTTTTTTTTTTAACTCCATTTGTCTGCAGTATCTCCAGTTAAAAGGATTTTCAGGTGTCATAAATGCCAGTTTAGTTGTTTAAAAATGTTTCTTCTCACATACAAAGTCTCAGGCCCCATATTATCCTAAAGACCTCATAGTACCATATCACTCCAACAGAACACTTCGCTCTCAGACTGCTGGCTTGCTTGTGGTTCCTAGGATACTTAAGAGTAGAATGGGAGGCAGAGCCTTCAGCTTTCAGGCGCCTCTTCTGTGGAACCAGTTCTCAGTTTGGATTCAGGAGACAGACACCCTCTCTATTTTTAAGATTAGGCTTAAAACTTTCCTTTATGATAAAGCTTATTGTTAGGGCAGGATCAGGTGACCCCAAACCATCTCTTAGTTATGCTGCAGAGGTTTCTTCCTGTTAAAAGGGAGTTTTTCCTCCCCACTGTTGCCAAATGCTTGCTCATAGGGGGTTGTTTTGACTGTTGGGTTTTCTCTGTAATTACTGTAGGGTCTTTACCTTGAGCGCCTTGAGGTGACTGTTTGGCGTTATATAAATAAAATTGAATTGAACTGAAATTGACGTTCAGCTGAAAACCACAAATGTCACCCTCTGCTTGTGATTATCGGAGGAGCAATCAACGTTTACACTAAATTTCATGAAACTCCATCTCATAGTTCTCTATATAGTTCAGTCTGGACTGAAGTGTGGGACAAGCTGTCATTCATCCACAGTGACATGGTGTTATCATGACAAACAAACATGGCAATAAATTATATGCTGGCAGGCGAAATGCCAAAAAAAAAAAAAAAACACAACCTGTGCAAGACTGTTATTTAGAAAATACACGTCTATAAAAGAAGTCACTGCAAACAGAGAAGCAAAGACAGTTTTGACATTACTTTCACCAACAGAGTCAGATCAGGTCATTTTTATTACCTCCACCTATTAGCTCTTGATAGGCACCTGTAAACACACTTAAATTGCTGTATTTGAATCTACTGAGCGCAATTCATCAGCATACAGGTAACACCTCCTGCTCTCAGCTTCACTCTGCCATCACCCTCAGATCAGAAGAAGCCATCTACCCTCCACTCCTCACTGTTTTGACACTAATTGCACTTTGTCGAGATCAAACTGACTCACTGTATTTTCTCCACTCACCCCAAAATTCATTCTGACACTTGATAGTCACTGAAAGGAGCTTCATTTCTCACATATCAGACAGGTATGTAGTGTGATGTGACGTGATAAAAGCTGAATTTAATATTCACACACACACACACACACACACACACACACACACACCCACAACCTCTTCTGCTCCTCTCAGCCTCAGAACAGCACTTTAATCTTCCGGGTCTCATTCCAAGTGGGTGAAAACAGCAGCATGTTTGATGAACTCTTACTGCTGTGGCATGTTGTGAGTGATTACAGATGAAGATTTCCTCTCAGAAAAACAATATGGAGCTGGACTTTAGATCTGAAATGTAGAGGAAGCTTACTATACAAGCTCACTATCGCACACGGTTATCTGTTGGGTTGATTTTCCACTGAAGTGTAAAAATAAATGATGACGTATTCAGGAGATTTACTGTGAAGCAGAATTAAAACTTTAAGCTCTTAATTATCAGTTTATTGCTTTGTGCGACCCGTGCTCACGGTCATGCTATCAAAATCAAAGTGTCTATTAATTAAAGCCTGTTTAATTAATAGACAGCATACATGTATAGAAGTCCATTGATAGGATTTAAGTGTTAAATTTGTAAATTCAAAGTAGTCCTGATAAGATATTAGTAGACTGTTCATCGGGAGCTTTGAGGAAGTCCTCTGTGTTTGGAATGTTTTTGCTCCAGTATTGAAGTGCTCTCCAGTGGTTCATTAGTGTGCACACACACAGGCTGTAGATCCTGCAGGTAGAGCACGTCAGACCTCCTCCTCTCTCTGATGTTTTGGATAAAACGAGACTCACAAAACAAGAGAACTGAGTCTTATAGTTCACACATTCACTTCACTTTTTCATTCACTTGATATAAAAAGATCAAGATCATAGTGATGATGTTGATTTCTGTGTGACAATGCTGTGCAAATTTGGGTATATGCACATACACTCGCGGCCACTCCATTAGGTACGCCTCTTCAACTTTAATGCAACTACTGAATCAGCTGATCACATGGCAGCGATTCAGTGCATTTAGGCAGATAGACATGGTCAAGGCAACCTCCTGGAGTTCAAACCGAGCATCAGAATGAGGAAGAAAGGAGATTTAAGTGACTTTGAATGTGGCATGGCTGCTCAGGACGGATGGGCTGGTCAGAGTATTTCACAAGCTGCCAGTCTGCCGGGGCCACACAACCATCTAGGATTTACAGAGAATGGTCCAAAAATAAAAGAAAATATCCGATGACTGGCAGTTTTCTGGCTGGACTCTTTCAAGCTTATAGGAAAGTAACGATAAATCAAATAACCACTCATTATCACCATAGTCTACAGAAGAGCATCTCTGAACGCACAGCATGTTGAACGTTTGAAGCAGAGCTGGACTACAGCAGCATAAGACCACCGCCGGTGCCACTCCTGTCAGCTAAGAACAGGAAACTGAGGCTACAGTTTCACAGACTAAAATTTGCCTTTGCAGGTATGACTGCCAGGTAGAAATACACCATGAAGGCTCATGTAATGGCTGAAAAGATAATTAATATTTAAATGTGTTGTTGTGCAGTTGTGTCTGTAGAGAAATCATTCTGTAACTCTCTGCTAGTAGTTCTTGGATAGAACTCTGCTCCAGTTCCTCCTTTGCTCTTTGGGTTTTGTTTCACCGAGCTGCTGTTGTCACGTTTCAGTCTTGGCTGACATGTAAACAGCACCAGAAGACCAACAACCCCTTTAACTCATAATTGGCCCAAAACATGGCCAGACATCAATCTCTCTGCCTGCAGGATGTGTCCTGCCTTCTTTTCCTCCTGTCCTTGTCTAGGCTGGCAACACCTAGAACTGGGGAATTGCATAAACGATTAAATTATGAATGGAGATGCAGAGAGGCAGAAGAAATGGCTGTGATAATAGCATGACAGCATATTTAATTTGCAGATAATTGCACTTTGGGGGCTTTTAAGAGGCTCGTCTCACACTGACATTTTTAATGAAGTGGGCAAATAATGGCTTACAGCAAAAAAAAAGAAAAAAAAAAAGAAGCAGCAACATAAAAGAGCCATGACTGGGAGTGGGTCGGCCATTTTAATCATTCAGGTTGTCGTTGGAAAATGGAAACCAGGCCTTTGTGTAACAGGTGTGTTTAAAAAGATAAAATTTATTTATATTTCACCAAAAATCCATCCTCTGTTATTTGGTTTTGATAATATTTTTCATACATATGTACAGTAATCCTTCACTTATCACGGGTGTTACGTTCCAGGACCACCCGCGATAAGTGAAAATCTGCGAAGTAGGAACGCTATATTTATTTTAATACTTATACATTATTTTAGTAGTTAAACACTATTTTAAGTTTTTATAAACCCTCACCACACACTTATACACGAAATATATACATTACTGTACAACACGTACTACGCATGTGAAGAACGAGTACCGCAAAAACCCGCGAAACAGCGATTCCGCGAAGCGCGATTCCGCGAAGCGCGAAAAGCGACGCGCGAAGTAGCGAGGGATTAGTGTATTTGTTTTCTGTATTTATATGTTGGGCGCTTTTATTTTTTTGTGTGTGACCTGTACGTATCACTTCCTGTGGTTTCGCGCCTCTCTAGTCGCTGCTGAGTGGAGGTAGGGTTACATTCAATGTCCTGGTTATGGAGTGGTTAAATGCAGTAAACGCGCTGAAAAACGGTTCAAACCATGTTTGTTATACACACAGATATCATGTTGTGATGTTGTTGGATGTTTTTTTAGTGTGAACTGTTGTTTTTCTGTCGAGTACAGCACTTTATTGTAACATGCAAATGTGCTGATCTTAAGCTAGGATGCAGGAGCATGCGGGCGGTTTGTTGGTGTTCTTTTCCTTAAAGGTGTGCATGTAGAAGCTCCATCACATAAAGTTGCTGTACTGAATTTATGTTTGTTTAAACAGCTCTGGGAGGATAAACCCGCCTCAACTGGCAAAGCGACAGTCGAATCCTTCAATTATTCACACAACACAACGCAGAGCGTGCAGCAGCCTGAAGTGCAAAGGTAGGTCGGCTATGTTTGCAAAATCCAAATTGTTACATTTGACTTTAGCATTATGAGGAGTAAAGCTGTGTAAATGTTTAGGTGCCTGTGAGTAAATTAGAAATGATTTTATTTTTAAATGAAAAGAAGTAACACAATCAGAGTAAAATGCACTCCTTCCTGCCCCTTCGTGTTTTTTAAATCAAATTTTGTTTTAAATTTCATTTTCATTTCAGTTTAGTTTTGGTTCATTTCCAGAGCTAGTTTCAGAATTATTATTATTATTATTTGTGGCATCTGCCCCATTGCGGGGTTTCAGAAGTTTAAAACACAGTGACTTGACACTTAGTCAGAAGGAAACTCCGGGCCTTTGAAACAGTCATCACTTCTTCAGGCTGAATATACTGGAAAGCTGATTTCCAGTAAATGGTTATTTTTATCTTAGTTAATTTTGTATGTTTAGTGAATACACTGTATTTTTATTTTAGTTCACTAAAGTGTTTTTTTTCACACTTATTTGTTTTAGTTTACTTAGTTAACTAAAATTGAATTAACTAAAGCCAACTTATGAAATTTATTTAACTGTTTTTTTTTTTTTTAATCATTTTTGAAACGTAACTATGAATTTTCAGGCCTTCTAAAAGCGATTCCAAAAGCTCATGCTCCTTATGGAGGATTTAGAGGTCTGCTGTGGATCAGGGTCCTGTTGTTAAAGTCAAGCTCTTATCAGTTTCACTTTCTTGACTGACTGACATTTACATCCAAAATGTGACATGTAATGGAATCCACTCTTCTCTTTATAGGTCTGATGTTCCCATGCGGGACCGCAAAGAAGATTTTCCCCCACCCACCCATTCACCTATACAACACTGCAGAGTGGAACCATCAGTCCCATATCAGATAAACCTTCCTGCAGCTCCTTTGTAGTCATATCTGAAAGTTTTAATTCACCTCCTCCACAGATCTCACTTCAACTGATCCCCTTAACTGTCATTTCTTTCTTTGTGCAGTGGACAGTGCAAACTGAAAGTACTTTTATATCACTTTTGTAACCCTTTTTGCTTTGCAGGTGTCAACTAGCTGTATTTTAAAGCCTGTTTCAGTTCGGGGGAGTCCATAACTGACTGCTGTGACCACAAGTTGACAATAACATTAATGCTTCAGCGGCCCTGTGATCCTGATTGGAGGTCCAGTGAGTTAATGAAGTTCTAAGATTTTACAATTAGAAATGTGCACATGCCACAGTTGCTTGTGTAATTTTTTTTTTTTTTTTGTTCAAACTAAAAGTAACATTTTAATAATTTTATAACTTTATGTGTTTTTTGTTTTCTGTTTAGTTGTATTTTGCAGAGAGACAGAAGAACACAAGTTTATAATGGCAGCTTATCAAATCTTGTCCTGGAGTTAAGACTCAAACCAGATATTTTAGTTTGGGGTTTTTCAGTCACTGAGGGATTATATTATATTATATTATTAAGTAATTTTGTATTATCATATATAATATATAACTCTGATTAAGTAATTTTGGCATAAGAATTTGCTCTCAGCATCAGTCTAAAATCAAGATAGCAGCTCAGCTAAATGCATTTTAATATCATCAGCATTGTAACATGTTCACAGTGACAATGTGAACATATAGATATTTATCAACTGTAATACTTATAATAAGAGAGTCAAGACTGATATGGGGCATGTGCAGAGGAGGGATAGTGAAGGATGCTGAATATGGAGCTGCCAGGAAGGAGGAAAAGAGGAATACCCCAGAAATGTTTCATGGATGTAGTGAAAGAGGACACGCAGAGGGTTGGTGTGACCGAAGAGGATGCTAAGGAGAGGTCGAGATGGAGGCAGATGATCTGCTGTGTCGACTCCTAAAGGAAGCAGCCAAAAGATGTTGAATATTTATGATATTCACTCTTATCCTAAAACAGTAGCATGCCATAAAGCAATAAACAAAAAATAAATTATTAGTTTTGGAGTATTTCACGACAAAATAAAGATCTGGATAAACTATGATGAAGCTTTATGGAAAGTGGTGGCAAACAGTGTGTGTACTCAGTGGATGTTGATATATTGTATTTTATAGGATTAATTATAACTTTAACCAAAGTCACTGAGATTCATCCTCTGATGCCCATTAATCATCTGCACTGAATTGCATGACAATCCATCAAATACCTGTCGAGACAGCTGACTAAAAAACAAACACATCAGTCTGCTGCTGATACTGGAGGAAAAGTGTGGTCTTCATACAGCGAGAGCCATATTCTGGAGACCCTGAAGGTCAGCGGTGACCTATTCAGTGGTTGTTAGAGTACATCAGTCCGAACTAAAGCACTGGTTTTTGGTCCAGACTGTGGATGTTGTTAAAGCGTTTTTTTCCAGCTGATGCTGTGGCTGTTTCTTGGTACGCAGGAAGCAAAAATCTGATGTCAGTTTTTATGTTCTCCACAGCAGTTGTGTGCGGTGTCAGCCCTGTCTGGGCAGAGTATGTCTCTAATTTATGAGCTGAATCCACTGGCATGGTGGGCAATGATTTTACACAGAAACAGAAAAACACTTTTATGTTGTCATAAAAAGACAACTCTGTTACACTGGCAGCTTGTCGAATCCTGCCCTACATACTGTAAAATGTAATTCTAACATTTTTGCTGCAAATGCCTCTCTGAGTGTGCAGAAAATCTTGCAGGTATCAGGACACGTTTGGTCAAAAGCCACATGAGTGTGGGTGAGTTTATATGTCTATGAGGTGAGAATCTGCAAAAATGTATTTAACATTTTCAGCTAATTTTGCAGGGAAATTGATTGCAGAAACATAAATGATATATGAATTTTATGTAACATTTGTTTCATTTATTAAAGTATCATAATTAGTTTTTTTCTTTTTATTTGCAACTTTGCAGCTTTATTAAGCTTAAAAGATTTCAGTCGTGGAGCCCCCCCCCCCCCCCCCCCCCCCCCCCACAAACAAGCGAAAAAACAAGAACATCAACAATGGCAGCAGTGAAAATACTAACACTGAGGCTTCACAAACCAAAGGGTAACACTCCTGTGACTACATTTATATACAATCTATGATACATTGCTGATTTCTTATTTCTTTTACATATTTATCACGCTAACATGTTTTGGATCATCAAACAGATTTTAATGCTAGAGACAGATAAGCCAAATAAACACAACATGCAGTTTTTCAATGATGAAGTAAAGCTATCCAAACCTACCTTGCGCCATGTGAAAAAGTAATTGCCCCCTAAACCTAATAATGTGCCACCCTTGGCAGCAAGAACTGCAATCAGGTGTTTGTGGTAACTGACTGTGAGTCTTTTGCATCACTGTGGAGGAATTTTGGACAGCTCCTTTTTGCAGAATTGTCTTAATTCGGACATATTGGAGGGTTTTCAAGCATGAACGTCCTGGTTAAAGTCATGTCAAAGCATTTCAATAGGATTTCAGTCTGGATTTCTACTAGACCTTTTTTAATTTGGGCTGGGGTTTGTGTTTTTTTTAATTATTTGAGCCATTCAAAGGTGGACTTGCTGGTTTGTTCCTGATCTTTGTCCTGCTGTATAACCCAAGTGTGACTGATGGCTGTGTACTCTTGTTCAGGAGAGAGAGGAATTCATGGTTCTATCAAGCTGTCCTGAAGCGGCAAAGCAGCCCCAGACCATCGCACTACCACCACCATGTTTGACTGTTGGTCGGATGTTCTGTTTATTAAATGCCATGTTTGTTCAACGCCAGAAGTAACAGGACTCCGCTCATCAGTCCACAGAATATTTTCCCAAAGGTTTTGGGGATCATCAAGATGTTTTTTAGCAAATGTGAGATGAGCATTTGTGTTCTTTATGGTCAGCAGTGGTTGGTGCCTTGGCTGGATGCCATTTTTGCCCAGTCTCTTTCTTACTGTTGAATCATGAACACTGACCTTAACTGACCCAAGTGAGGCCTGTAGTTCTTTAGATGTTGTAATGGGTTCTTTTCTGACCTCCTGGAAGTGTCATCAGTGGGCTCTTGGAATAATTTTGGTAGGTCGGCCACTCCTGGGAAGGTTCGCAACTATTCCAAGTTTTCTCCATTTTTGGATAATGGCTCTCATTGTGGTCTGCCGGAGTCCCAAAGCCTTAGAAATAGCTTTGTAACCCTTTCCAGACCGACGTTTCTCAGCTGTTTCTTTAGATCATGGCGTAATGTATTGCTTTTTGAGATCTTTTAGCCTACTGCACTTTGTCACACAGGTTCTATTTAAGTGATTTCTTGATTCAACAGGCCTGGCAGTAATGAAGCCTGGGTGTGGCTAGAAAAACTGAACCCAGCTTGCCAAAAAATGTTGTTAATCAAATGTTATTTAATCAATGTAACGGCCAGCACAGCAGATTTGCATTGATCTTGCATGACTGCAGTGGTCCCACTAGCATCTTCATCTTATGAAGCTGATGATGCCTTAAAATATAATTAGCTGCCTTAAAAAAAAAATGCTGAGAGCCTATGTGCCCTGAAAAACAAAAGTTCTCCATTCATGGATGAAACCCAGCACTCCTCCACCTGCATCAGTTTTCTACAGCAGACATTTGTAACATCTCCTGCTTCTGGGCTCTTGGTTGCTGGTCAGCCTGCCACTTTGATTCATGGGAGCACAGAAGTGGAAAAAAGTTAATCTGTGTCTCAAGAAGAAGCGCACACGCTTGACGGTTCATGAGCACCGAAACAAACTGTGGGTGGAGATTCCCATTTTGCAGATTAATGAGATAATTCATGCAAATAGTTTGGTTTCTAATTAGCATACTGTAATGAAGTGAGCAGCCCACTTCATTCTTTTCCTTCTATCTTCTGCCTTGGCATCGCTGTGTCTTACACTGGCATTTACCGGCAAATTAATACAAAGAGACAGCCGTGACCTCCTGAAGAGGATGTGTGCATGCACGTGTGTGCGCATGTGTATACCACCTGTTTTTTCAGCCATCTGTGGTGTCAGATGTTTGGAAGGATGCTAGAAGTTGGTTAACCTGGTGTGACGAACATTATTTGGCATTTACGCCACACACACACACACACTTCCGTTCTCATCTTTTCTAAATTACTGGTCCTTCTCTTTTCTGTCCTCTCCCTCGCTTTCCTGTTAGCCCAGTTCTGTTATTTTTTCTCTCTTAATGAAACTGGGACAGTAATGTGTGTGACTAAATTAATGATTACAGAACAACAACTGAACTACAGCAGTAATATTATGTGTCAACATGTTCTGCAGATCAGTTCATTTACATGAAGAAGAGCTCTTAGGAGAATGGATTAGCTTCATAAACCTATATTTCAACATTACAAAGTGAGCAAGTGACTGTGTTTAAAAAATGAGCTCTGAGTTATTAATACTGATGTTTCACTTCATATGTTCAGCTCTATCAGTTATGAAAACATTGTACTCATTGAGTTATTTTGGCTTTTTTAATCAAGCTTCACTCTATCTGCAGAAATAAGTCAACCCAAACAGCCAAGACAGTGAAGTCCAAAACTGTCAAAATAATAATTCAGTAACTAATGTAACTATTTTAATTACATCATCAAAGTGGAATTTGTTTTGATGATTTTTGTAGAAAATCTTGTAAATTGAACATTATTGTCTTCTGAAATAAAGAAGAGAGCTTGAATGCTGGCAGGACTGAAATGCTTAATGTCAAACCTGAGATATTTAAAGCCTGTAGAAGATATTTCTGGACTTTGTCCAATTTGAAACACTAAAAGACACATGACACACATGACAAACTCATGTTGCTTAGAGCAATGCAGGTATTATACTGGCAGATGAAGTGCAAATTCAAGCATGTGAACTAATGTGGAATCTGTCTAGCCAAAGGGAGACCTTCAGGCCATTGTACTCTTGCACTGGCTTTGCTGAATTGCATTTGAGAAATATGACAAAAGAAGACATTACTGCATGTAAAAAAAAAAAAAGCATAGCATCACAATGAATGTTATATTTTACACAAAAGAATATATTAGAATGTTTTCTCTTTGTAACCATCAGCTTTCTTTTAATTGCTTCGTAACTGTACCTGATTAAAATTGTGTTGTTAACTTTTACAACATGATTTTGTTACTTTAATTTTTATTTGTAATTTGTTCTGGGATCCTGACAGTTTAAAATTTGGGACCTGAATGTTTTGACTTTCTTTAAGAAGTGGAGACACACACCCGTCATGTCTGAAATAAGAGACAAAACCCGAATTTTTAATTACTTTATGGGGTTTTTGGGTTCTGAGTGATTAAGTTAATATATACAATAATTTAATTAAGTAATATTAGCATGGAAGTTTTCCCTTGACTTTGGAAAGAGTTTAAATCCATAGTAAGATAAAAAAAAAAAAAAAAACATATTTATCCCAAAAGCTATGACATTATAGTGTTGCAGCAGCCAAAACATGAAAAACAGCTTAATAAAATAAATAAATAGCTAAAGAAGGGGCTCAGAAGAGTGAAGAATCTAAATATGATTTCATAAGGAGCTCAAATGCAGGTGTTGTGGTATAAGATGGTAAATTTTTTTCTGTCCTGTCTTTGTACTAGCAGAGCTGAAACAGATACAAGAGAGAGTGTTCAGCTGCATGTCCAGTAAATGTGCTGAGGGTGGTCAGGATCCATTTATTATCCACATCCGTACACCATCAGCTGATTCGTCAGATAGAGGAGTCTGCTGATTCGAATCAACGCACTGTTTGGATTCCTCCATCAGCCGACCAAATAGTGTGTTGATTTGAATTGCATTCAAACAGCAACAGCAATGGTGACTTCCCTCAGCAAGAAATATAATAATAAGCTCAGCTAACTGCTAACATCAGAATGCTAACATGTATACACGTCCACCACTGATGTGATACCTAAGTCGTAAGTTTCCCAATTCAGTCTCTCAGGTTAACATGCTGAGAGAATGGATGATGCATGGATATAAATAAATTCATTTATATAAATATGTAACTATGCATACTTGTGAGTAATTTTAAACTGAATTTCTCTTATTACTGTGGCCAGTGTGGCCACCAGGGGGCTGATGCCTACACTTTGGGAATCATTGGTCTATACCAGCCACAAAATGCTAACATCTATCAATATGTGTCAATTACATCCTTCATTAAGTAACTGGCTGTATCAAATTTCATGAAAGTCCAGCCAAATATATTTAACTGACACTGTAAGCAGCATGTAGAACAGTGAGAGCCTGTGGACTGTGACAGTCGGAGGCAAAGCATGGATCTGTGTGAAGAAATGGTATCTGCAGGGAACACTAAGCCCTGTATTTGATTCTTGTTTCCGGTATTCATTCAGTCTCTGTTACATCTATATTTTCTGCAGCAATTGCATGTGATGTCAGCGCTGTGGTTTTATTGTGTGGGCAGGTTATGCCTTTAATTTATGACTCTGTGTGAGCTAAATCTATTGTCATGATGGAACAATGTGTGGAAAAGTTATGCTACAACCCCTGACTGCTTCACTGACAAAACAGCGGAAGATTATGTTTTATTGGCATGTGAGTGAACTGCCTGGGTAAATACCGTTTGAAAACAAAAGAGTCTGTTGCCTCTCAGCTGGACATCTTATCTTCTCAAAAATAACTCGATAAAGAAAGCTGTTCTCCATCAGCTGATCACCCAGGCGATCAGGGTGAATGCCAGGACGCTGTAAAGAATTAAAGGGCTGATGTCTGAACAGGACGGCAGAGCAGAGAGCTGGTGAGATCCTTCCATGTACCTGTCAGCCTGAAATGATGGCTCACTTCCTGCTGGCTGGAGAAACACTAATCATCTCCATCTGGATGGAGAGAAATCTTCGCCGTATGTGTGTGCTTGCTTCAAACAGCAGGAAACCTTACACCTATGTTAGGTCAGCGGATGACTTATACATATGTGCTCACCTGATGCCGTATTTTATGGAAAGAAGAAGAAAAGATTGGTTAGACTCCAAAAGCTTGAGAATCAAATAGGAGGTGACTTCATGATTACTGCACTTTCTCACATGCTGGGTATTTCTCTCCTGCTGTCAGGTTGATAACACTGGGGAAGTTTGGCTAAACCGTATCTTATTTTGTACAGACTGCCAAAGCTGTCTACTACTATTATAGAGTGAGCTGTAATATGTGGAAATAATAGTCTGGCAATATTGTGTAAAAGTCAGGCAAGATACCAGAAAAGATGTGTTCATGCAGCTGTATGAAGCAGATTTAACAGTTAAACCGTACGGTCGCTGCTATTAAAAAAAAGTAATAATAAATTAAAACCGCAAGCGGTGATATCGGGCCCTCGCACTCCGCGCGCGTCGACCTGTGGCGCACTCTGAGGTTTTGTGATCGTGATGGGTCTCTAGAAAGTTGAATTCTTTTATAGGAAAAGGTATCTTTTGCTGTCGGCATAGACGCAATGGAATATTTGGGGGTGTGGTCACGGCTCCAGCATGCAAAATAGGGCATGGGTCTGATTGACTTTTTTGATGGGCTGTTTGTCTAGATGATGTGGAGCCAATTTGGTCTCACTGGGTGAAATGCCCTAGGAGGAGTTCATTCAAATAGCAGGCCTGAAAATGGCAAAAATTGACACTTTCAATTGAAGATGCTGGACTTCCTGTAGGGTTTGGAGTATGGCTCCAAGAGACTTTTTTGTATGTCTTAGGATGTTGCATGAGTGTGCAAAATTTCAGAGCTGTAGATAAAATGTAACTCAGGGGCTAGCTAAAAAACATGGTATATTATGATATTTAAAGCTGCCAGTAGGGGGCGCTCTAACGTTTATGGACTTTATGCATATCAATGTGTTCAGGGCAGGAGGCTTATCAAATAGATGAGGATTTTGTAAGGAATGGTGAAAGATATTTCATGTATTTCAGAGCAAAACTAATTCTGTGGACGGTCATACAAATTTTCATTTGCTTCTGTAGGGGGCGCTATTGCGCCTACAGTCTTGAATCTGTAGTTATGGATTCAGCCTGGGTGTGTACTTGAGTGATTAAATTTTCAGCCTGATCAGACAAAGCATGTGCGAACAAGTGCACAAACAATTTTGGTGGTGAGGGAGAAAAACAAAGGCCAAATTTAATGGCCTGGTGTGATAAGGCCGTTTAATATTTTGTAAAGATTTCCACAATATTTGATGGGCTACTTGTGTAGATGATCTGGAGCCAATTTGGTGTCAGTGGGTGAAATGCCCTAGGACGAGTTCGTTCAAATAGCAGGCGTGGAAATCGCAAAAATTGACACCTTCAATTGAAGATGGCCGACTTCCTGTAGGGTTTGGGGTATGGGTCCAAGAGACTTTCTTGTACGTCTTAGGATGCTACACGAGCCTGTACATTTTCATACATGTAGATAAAACGTAGCTCCGGGGCTACTCAAAAAACTTGCTATTTTAAGATATTCCGAGCTGCCACTAGGCGGCGCTCTAACGTTTATGGACTTTATGCATATCAGTGTGTTCAGGACAGGGTGCTTATCACACCACTGAAGTTTGAGCCAGATTGGGCAAGTTGGCTTTGAGTTACAGCCATTTTTGTGTTCATGGCGAATCATCGAACTTTGCCGTCCCATAAGGGTCACGCCCTTTTGTCAAAAACTCACAGTTTTGAAAACACAGTAAGTCCAACTTCTTAAGGCTTTCCAGGTGAAATTTGAGATGGTTCTGCTAAACCACCTTGGAGCTGGACCTCCAAGTGTAAAATATGACATTTCCTGTTCCCACTAGGTGGCGCTGCGACTGATATTAAATATTGTCATATGTATGTGTTCAGGGGGGCACCCTCATGCTACTGGAGAAGTTTGATGCACATTGGATCATGTAGGTATGAATGAGAGGCAATCAAAATTTCATGGTGAATGATCAAAGTTCAAAGGGGCATAAGGACCCCTCCCCCTTGGCAAAAACTCACCATTTTCGAGATTTAGATTCCCCTGGGGGTGTAGGTTAGACAAACCAAATATGAAGATGATAACATCTAAAACCTCTGAGTTATTAGAAAAAGTGTGAGGGCTGCAAATCGCCAAATTTGCATAATTAATTCAAAATGGCGGACTTCCTGTTGGGTTTAGGGCATGGCTCCAAGAGGATTTTTTGTGCGCCTGGACAAGATATACATGTGTATGAAGTTTCATTCATGTACGTGAAACACAGCGGTGGGGCTCCAGTTTAGGGGGCGCTAGCGAGCCATTTGGGCGCGCCCTTGCCCGAGCCCATTAAAATACTTAAATTTTCACCAGGTGTGACGCATGTGCAAAGTTTCATGAGTTTTTGAATATGATAAAGCCCCCAAAAAGCCAATTCATTTGCCTGAATAATAATAATAATAAAAAAAAAAAAAAAAAAAAAAAAAAAAAAAAAAATAATAATAAACGAAGCAATTACAATAGGGCCTTCGCACAGTTCGTGCTCGGGCCCTAATTAGCATTACCTGAGCCAACACAGAACAAACAGTGAGGTAAAAGTACACACTCTCAAGTGTAATCACCAAGTACTTGAAAGTATGTATTAAACTGAATCTCCTTTTACAGGTTTTAAACATACACCACAAGAATTTGAACACCATAAGAATTCCAGTTTCGACCATCTTGGAGTTTTAAACGTGGCTGAGGAAGTGGAGGCTCTGACCAAGAAACCGAGCGAGGCTGCACGCTCATACTGCAGTGACTTGTCAGGTCTTAAGCATACTCTGCTCTGTCCTTTTTGACTCTAATATGTTTGTTTATTATTTCAAACTAATGACTGAGATTATAAATTCATCAGGAAAGTATTTACTTAAGGATGTATCAAGGGCGTATGGAGGTTTTACAACTGAACAATAATTTGCCTCTTTGATAGTGTCCGTGCTGTCTGCTCACTAGCAAAGGGGCAGAGTGTGTTATCGTTTGATGAAAAGGGATCAAACCACAAAGAATCCAAACTGCCTGACTGTGACTTTTTCAGGTCAATATTTAAAGTGTTACAGGAGCACAGGTGCCTCATTAACAATCTCTGCAGCCAGAAAAATGACATTAGCAGCTGCACTTTTCATCACTGGACCTTCATTTGCTAACTAAGAGTGAAACTCTACAAAGTGAAGAGTTTTAATTATACTTCTGCAAAGATGCATATTAAGGTTGGACTGAAAATCTTTTGAACACTCAAGGAAAGATTTAGGAGGTAAGACAGCCATGCTGTTAAAGTTAAGTGTAGGTTGTTGTGTTATATGAGGCTAATCCACGCTCACCTTTGGTCACAGTGACCTTTCCTTAATGAAATTCTAAACTTGTAACAAATTTCTTATGACCAACTTCTGCTCATCAAACTTTGGTTCGTTTGGGTTTTTGCAGCCTTTCTGGCTCATTATTTCATAACTGACTGCATGCACATATTACTGTATCATGCTTAATCACTAGATATGAAACCTGCGGGAAATTCTGCAAATAGGACAGACTTTTCCTTCTTTCCTTCCTCTAATAACTAATCTTGTGTTGTGGAAGGGGTCATCTCAGACACTTACAGCCATAATTTGATCTATTTCCAGTGTCCTGCTTCTGTCACATTCCACTAGTCTCTACCAATCAGGTACATGCAGGTGCTGTACCTGTACAAATATCTAATCAACCAATCACATAGCAGCAACTCAGTGCATTCAGGCATACATGATCAAACTAGGGTTGGGCACTTTGCTCCATGGTCCAGTTGTCCTATTGTGCCCCTTTGGCATCGATGATGGCCGATAACGTCGCTGGTCACGGCACAGGAAGTTAACCAGCCTCCATAATGCACAATAGATTGATCATATAGTCCAGTTTTTGTTTTTTTCCTGTGTAATTTATTTAACCGGTCTCTCCTACGCTCTTCATCTGCCTTTCCTACACACAGTTGAGGAGAGTGCAATAGAAGAGAGGAAAAACACTGTCTAGACAGATGGGTCTTGATTTCTGCTGCAATATTCAAATGGCAGGGTCAGAATTTGGCATAATCAACATGAAAGCATGGATCCATCCTCCCTAGTCTCAGTGGAGCAGACTGGTCATGATGGTATGTTTTCTTGGAGGTTATTTATTTTTTTCCTGGGGAGTATTTTCTTGACACTCTTCTCGGCCCCTTACTATCAGTTCAGCATTGTTTAAACACCACGGCCTACTTGACTATTGTTGCTGTCCATGTCCATCCCTTTGGGACCACAGTGTACACATGTGCCTTGAGCATGACATTGAATTCACTTTACTCAAATGGCTTCCACTGTCACCAGATCTCAATCCAATAGTGCACCTTTGGGATGTGGTGGAACGTGAGATTCCCATCATGCTTGTGCAGCCAACTGTGTGATGCTGTCATGTCAAAATCTCCAAGGAATGTTTCCAGCACCTCGGTGAGTGAATGCCACGAAGAATTGAAGCAGTTCTGAAAGCAAATGCAGATCCAACCCTGTAATAGAAAGGTGGTGATGCTATATCTCAGCTAGCCTCCATTCCCTCCATCCATCCATTTTGTTAACCTCTTTTCCAGTTCAGGGTTGCAGGGGGGCTGGAGACTATCCCAGCTGTCACTGGGTGAGAGAAGCTTCACTACCTTAAAGTCTCGCTGGTGTTTAGTTTTTAATTTTTGTTTGTTTGTTTCAGTAATATCCCAGCCTGAGAGTGGAGGTTATTACATTTACTAGTTTACTAACTTGCTGCTAACTTCTAAATCCACTTAACCAAGTAAATCCTTTTTGTCATAGATGTCTAAATGCTACACTTTATTGTAACACGCAGAGCAACTACTCTCAGTGGTGCCTCTGTGGTTGTTTAGTTTGGAGACTGAAGGCGTGTTTGGACCAGGAAATGGCTAATTATTAGGCTTAACAAGTAGTCCTCAGCTTGTTCTGCATTTGACCCAGAACATTTTCAGTCTCATATTTTTTTTTTTTTTTTCCAATTCAGGCACAAACTTCCTCTTGTAATCCTGCCATGTATGTTTCATAGCACAGACATCCACTGAGTCCTGTCATTTCCAAAACAACAGCTCAGTTACTTTGATCAGACAGGGAAAAACTGCAGCGTCTCTCTCTGGGTGAAGAGACCAACATTTCTCATCAGTCTCAAACATGCAGTGTTCCTCCGGATGAACAGTTGGAAATGTGCAATCATGCATCTTGGTATAGACTTTCAGATGTTCTTTTGCTATTGTCTGAATTTCCGTTCATCGGTTCGTTGCCCTGCAAGGTCTGCAAAAACAATTTACCCCAGTCAGAGCTACTCAAACAGAGGGAATGAAACCATATTGAAGTCATTAAAAAACCTGCACGCTGTTGGCGGC
The DNA here is from genome assembly GCF_007364275.1 of Archocentrus centrarchus. Classification (NCBI taxonomy): domain Eukaryota; kingdom Metazoa; phylum Chordata; class Actinopteri; order Cichliformes; family Cichlidae; genus Archocentrus; species Archocentrus centrarchus. Next base: position 28,319,847 of record NC_044362.1, on the reverse strand, counting down.
ATTTCTCAGCCCCTTGCAGGTAAGAGCTGAAGTCAAACCGCAACGCATATTTGAGATATCTGGCTGGAGGAATGTGTGTGTGTGCCATGCTGCTTTCCATCCTGAGGTGTGTTTCCAAGGTCTCAGGCTGCATGGAGGTCCCTGCTCTGGGCCTGCTCCACATTAAAGCCACATGTCTGTGTTTATCTTTCCTACAGGCATGTAATACCTGCAGCTCTCACACTGGCACACGTGCACAATGCTGTCTTAGGATGGAAACCTCATGAGTCTGTATGATCTTAGTGTAAAAGATTAGATGGCTCACAGAGGCTTTATAAACATTTATAGGTGTGTGAAACCTGTTTGAAATGTATACTGTATGATGACTCAAAGAACAGGTGAGGTAAATGGTAATTGATGGAAAAAATTACTGAATTCACTAATTAAATTTTATGTATTTATTGGGGAACTTACCCTGAAAACCCTGGCGAGAAAAGTCTTCACCAATGCCAGTAAAATATTGCAGCATTTCTTAATGAAAAATGAAATAATAAACCTGCAGGGACCAATATTTTTGGCCATTTTTGCAAACTGATAGATGGTGCCATGGTGGTTACAGCCATCATTTATAACGTCCTGCTTTTTTAAGCCTCAAGGTGAGCATGAGGCTCTTACTGTGATGATGCAACGCTTATACGGTGACTTTTCCATCAAAAGGTAGACTAATAAGGACCATCATTTACAAAATGAGCAGTGTTTGAAAATTAATGGAGGGTGTTTTTCCATTTTTCCATCCATTCATAAGCAGGTTTGTTTTGCAACCAGAGTTGCTGCCCTCTTCAGGTGACTAGAAGGACTGCACCAAGTGCAGCAGTGTGATGCAGAATAAACGGCTTTTTATACCCACCAGTGTCCCCTCATGAACAGTGACGCATGCCCAAAGTGACGTCACATCCACTGGCATACCTTGGTGTTGTTTTTGCTGGTGGTGGAGCTCTCACAAGTGTGCAACCATGTTTTATTTTGTTTTTTCCCCACCGTTTAAATGTATCAGTGCAGACACTCAGAGGTTCTCAGATTGTGCAGAGGTGTTGCATCAACTTGAAAAGATAAGATGTGCCGATGAACACAACTCTGTGACTTATTTGTTTCCAGTTTTGACTTCTTCTCCTCCTACAGCAGCGGAGTGGAGGTTTGGTCTGAGTGGCGACATCATTCAGGAGAATATGGCAGCGAGTACCCGCGCCTTCAGCACCGCTGGTATAAATGGTGACAGGGCTGTGGTGACGTTACTGCTTGAGCGTGTCACAGCCCATGCAGCAACCATGATGGTCCCTTAAGGGATAAAATTAAGAACTACTGAGAAGCTGGCAGAGGGTCAGTCAGAGAACCCGCTGGCTAGTTTTATGGGGATAACAAAATATTTTTCTGGGGTTTTGGTGTAATCTGTGGATATCTGGGCATAGAAATCATCTTCAGATGCCATGTGATTGGCAGCCTATATGCTTACCTCTTTTGCTCTCCACTCTGTTTACCTGTATGCAGCCAAAGCCTGCTCAAACATGATTGGTCAACGGAACTCAGACAACAAGAGAACAACGAACAGAAACCAGGAAGCTTACGGCAGCAAACATGCTGTCCGTTGCATCTTGCAGAATCTGCTCATAGAGAGTATGTCCCTGCTTTAACTAGCTAGTCTGTGGCAACAGAGAGGCCTCAGGTACAGTAGGTGCTGTATGTATCCAATAGATGAATAAACAATATAGAAACAATGGCAAACCATTTAAAATCATAATTTTTTTAACCTTAAGTCAAAATCTGACTCAGTGAAGCAGTTGAATACATAAATATACTCACACATTTTCATTTTATATATATATATATATATATATATATATATATATATATATATATATATATATATATATATATATATATATATATATATATATATATTCTTTCACCCAAGATAATCATTCTTTAGTGGTATTACCCTGCTTCACGTCATATATTTAAGTCCTAAAAATGTGATATGATATAATCTTGTTCTCCTTTTCTTGCACACACTAACACACATTAAGAACTGGGCAGGAAGGGGTTGAGTTTCACACTTCCTGTGCTGTATTCCCCACTCTCGGCGCATGCCTTGATGTGAAACATTCCCTATTTCCTGCAGATCCCAGGTGAGTGTGTGGCTGGAAATTAATGTTTTTACTGGGAAATTGGAAATCTCCTACATTCACCTTCTTTCTGGCAGTTATTTTCAGTGTTTTTGCACCACCTTTCTCGAGTACAAATACAGCTATGCGCGCCTTTTTTGTAAAAGATTTAATGAAATTTTACAGATTAATTTGAAGATTCAGTTCAGTAATCACAGGTAACAATCGAACAGAAAATATCCAGTATCAAATCATGCAATTCAAGTCTGTCTGACAGTGTCAACACAACAGTTTCTCATAATTAAACAAAGGGGATGTGTGTAATCAGTCTTGAAAGGGGGTCCCGGCCTTCTTGTTTATTAGTTTTTTAAAATTAGCTGATAAAAGATAATCTCTGCAAATGAATGTTCTTGAAAACATAATCCAAGTATCACTGTTTCTGAATATTGATTTTTATACCGTAGACAATCCTGAAATTACTACAGATTTCTCCCTGGATGGAAAACATGTACTCTACTTGGATTAGGATGTTGAGCTGCAGCCCATCTACATTTGTTTCCTGCCTTTATCCATTTTTCCCTTCTTCCTTCAATCTGTAGCAGTCTCCCTGTCTTCCATAGCTTCTCCCTGTTCACTCAGTTTCTTTTGTATTCAGTTTTAATGCTGCTGAGGTGGAGCTGTCTGTCTTTACGATGTGCTGGTTACAATGCCTCAGGGCACGCCATCCCTGCGCTGATCCTCTCCTCAAAACAGACTCCGATATGCTTTGCTGTGCACAATATCTGGTAGCTGTGCTGTATTACAATACCTGCAAACAGCTTTCAAAACAGACCAGAATGATGCTGAATTGGGTAGAAAAAGAGTCCCTACAGTTTATAAGGACACACAGGAGTGAACACAGCACGCCTGCAGCAAGTGCTTGGAGATTGAGGAAGATTGGGCTGGAAATGCATCAGCTAAACATTTTAGTCCAAGTTTCAGTAAATTACTATTGAGGCTGAACAACAGAAAGCATTTTACAGAAGCTCAGTGTAGCAGCTGCAGGCTTACTCTTTTAAGGTTTTAATGTGTGAGAGGAAGAGACTTACAGGGTCTGACTGCAGCGGTTGTGGTGTAGTCACTGTGCTTGTCAGTACGAAGGAATTTGTTTGATGTACATAATATCTATTTTTAAAAACAAATGTATTAGAACATGAATGCTAAACATACAGCCTCAAATCAGGATCCAAGTGTGAGTCTTCTAGAGAAGGAGGGCAACATTTTTGGACTTTCGACTGCATTTTCATTAGTTTCGCAGCTTTCTTATTGACAAAGACATTATTCATGGCTCGCCATAACACACCAAAGTAAAGCAGTTAAGCCAAGGACCCTTTCCAGTGAAAAGGACCCAAATGCAACACAATGAGGCAGGCGGACATGATCTTTAATACACAGAAATAAAAATACAAAATCACAAAGCCTAACAAGGAGTCCAACAAGCACTGAAACTGCACATATCTTTCCAGACTGTTGGCCATCTGTTTTATTGTAAATATGAATGTTTCCAGAATATACATGTACTTCGTTGCACCAAAACAGGCGACCATATGTGGCTGAAAGGATCGATTTATAACCATATCTTTATACTGTATGTATGCAATGAAAAGACACAGAAGACCACTAAGGAACATATGAGAAAATACAAATATAAGAATCTTGCTAACAAAAACTGCTTTGTCGATGGTCTGCTGTTACATTTAACCACACAGCAAGGTGTGTCAGATTGAAGACTTGAAGTAGTGGAGGTAAAGCCTAACATACAGTTGCTGCCAGCTCGTGTCTGCACAACTTTAAGCTTTGAGACAACTGGATAAGTTTTAAAACATAATATCGGGCTGTAAAGAAGTTGTGGGAGTCTGTGGGAACTTGCTTTCCCTTTGTGGTTTTGTGGAAACTGTATTCAGTCATTTCAGGTACAGTTGTTGATACAGTTAGTGGGAGAAAAAAAATCCCCTCAGCAGTAACAGAAGAAGTGACCTGCCTCTGAATACCTCACTTGGCTAAATATAGCCAAGAGATGCTTGTCAGTCAGCCTCCCCCTGCCCTTATCTTAATTATTTCCAGACCTCTCAGTCTACATCCAAACATTCAACAGTGTTGTGTTGTGTTGATTGGCTCTTCCTGTTAAAGCCACTCTAGGGTGTGACCTCTGTGTTTGTGTTAGTGCATGCAGGCCTTCTATGTGAATGCAGGGTATGTTTACATTTATGTCTTTATGAGCACACACAAAGAATCAGAAGAAAAATTTCCTTAAAATTGGATTCAAAGTGCACGCAAACATTTGTTCCATGCAGCCGGTGATTTCCATTACATTCTTTCAAAAGTGAATTGGCATACTTCTGAAATTGGCTTTATATATTATTATTAATAATAATAATAATAATGTAATCACAGTTTACATTAATTATCCAATAATGTCACATAATTACTGTTCACATCAGGGTTATAATAGTTTTGGATTTTACATTATAGTTTAGTTTTAGTTAGTTTTTACTTTTTTTTCTCTAATTCAGTTAGTTTTAATTAGTTTTCAGAGTGTTTTTTCTCGTTTTTATTAGTTTTTATTTTTGGTTTTATGCTTAGTTTTAGTTAGTTTCAGTTAGTTTCAGTATTAGTTTTAGTATTTTCATACCTAATCAGGTGCAAGATTCAAGGCGCAAAAGTGACTATTGTGTAATGAAAACTTCACAAAAGATACCGTTTAAAGAAATATATTCAACACCCAACTGTTCACAAGACATGCTAAATGTGTGTAATATTAAGGACACACATGAACATCAGCAGGGAGAAACAAAGAAAAACATGAACTCCCAAACTCAATAAATTCTACAATAAACTCCACAATAAACTTCAGCATCAGTGCAGCAGATTAACAACACCTACATGTGGTGTTTGACAAAAACAAACTCTTTGAAGGAGTCAAAGCTCAAATCCAGCTGCATCCTGATGTTCTCTCCACCTGAAGCTGCTTCTGTTTTGGAGCTAGCTTGGTTAGATGCTGCTAATTAAACTTGCAGGGTCTTTGTACACAACCTACGGAAGTGTCCGACCTCATGTCCACATTTATGCTTGTGTAGCTGGTGTGTGTGTTAATTACCTTGTGGTCGTGTGCAGGTGTTTTATATGCGGTGCAGGCCGGGACTTCTTTCTTGGTCCTCGCTCTTTGTGCTCAGTTTTTTGGCTGCAAACATATTTGTCCCTGTTTTTTTTTCACTTTCTTCATTCCTTCACGTCCATCCTGATAGTTTCAACAGTCTCCTACCAGGAATTTGCTGACAGTTGTGAGTCCTTATATTGATGCTTTGATTATTATTCCTGATTGTTATTCTCTCACTGATAAAGTAGCCGGAAACGCAAAAGGACGCAACAGTTTGAGGTGGACTTTGATGTCGCTGGTTTTTCCTGACTGAGAAGTGTTCCGCACATTTTTCATCATCCACAACAAGACTTTCGATTCTATCTGTGCTCTTGTACTCAAAGAACCTCCATACGGGACTCTGCCGCTTTCTCGGCAGACCGCAGCCATTACAGCGCGGTGAGCGCACGCACATGCGCACTCACACAGTTGTCCTATGGCGCTCCCAGCTTAAACTCGGAGAGCGGAAAAAATCCACAAAGCTTAAAAAAAAAAAAAAAAAGTAAATGAAAGTCAGTTTATCGATAATTTCAGTTAGTTTTAGTTAGTTTTGTAAACTCACAATTCAGTTTTAATTAGTTATCGTTTTTTCCTTTTAATTATAGTTTTTATTTATTTCAGTTAACGACAATGTTTTTTCAATTTCAGTTTTCGTTATTTCGTTCGTTTTCGTTAACTATAATAACCCTGGTTCACATAATTTTACATAGAAAGTCCAGCAGTGCAACAGTCATTATGTCACAAATATCACCTTTTTTATTTCACACGTACAATCCTGTGCCAGTGGTGCAGCCGTTAGCATTGGTTGGAGCATTTCTGGGCCTACATGCTTTTTTCTCCAGGTGATCCAGCAGTCCAGAACCATGTGCGGTTAACTGGTGGCTCTAATCAGCTGTAGGTGTGATTGTGCACATGCAGGGTTGCCTGAGATTTCAGTACACTGGTGAAACACCCTGGGTGTACCTTGTGCCTTGCCATCATCAGCTGGGGCAGGTTTACCCCCTGTAAACATTTACAGGATGCTGAGCAGTTAATGTAGCTTTAACTAGCTTTAATGGAGCTGGTGATAAACAACTCGACATCTGTAGTTTTTTTTTTTTTTTTCCCCTGCAGCATTAAATTTTTGGCCTTCTGATTCAACTGAACTAAATATTATTTCTTGAGATGGTTTATCAAAATTCGTGGAGCTCCTTTAACAAACAAAAAAGAACTCATACATGCTTCAAGTTTATAAAAGTTAATGAAACTTTTATATACGCTGCTCAAAAATAAATAAATAAATTAAGGAACACTTTTTAATCAGAGTATGGCACCAAGTCATTTAAACTTCTGAGGTACTGATCTGATCAGTTAAGTAGCAGAGGGTTTTTTTAAATCAGTTTCAGCTGCTTTGGTGATAATGAATTTGACAACAGGTGCACAACAATGAGACAAGGAATGGTTTTACAGGTGGAGACCACTGACATATTTTCCCTCCTCATCTTTTTTGATTGTTTATTCACTAATTTTGCATTTGGCTATGGTCAGTGTCATTACTGGTAGCATGAGGAGATACCTGGACCCTACAGTGGTTGTACAGGTAGTCCAACCCCTCCAGGATGGCACATCAATATTCTCCATTACCAGAAGGTTTACTGTGTCTCCCAGCAAAGTCTGAAGCACATGGAGGAGATTCCAGGAGACAGGCAGTTACTCTAAAAGAGCTGGACAGGGCTGTAGAAGGTCCTTAACCCATCAGCAGGACTGGTATCTGCTCCTTTATACATGGAAGAACAGGATGAGCCCTGCCAGAGCTGCAAAATGACCTCCAGCAGGCCACAGGTGTGAACGTCTCTGACCAAACAATCAGAAACAGACTTGATGAGGGCAGGCTGAGGACCTGACATCCTCTAGTGGGCCATGTGCTCACAGCCCGGCACTGTGGAGTCCGATCCCACAAGACACCACCCGTCATCTCATTAGGAGCATGTCCAATGTTGTCAGGCATGCATACAAGCACGTGAGGGCCATATAATCTACTGAGTACCATTTTGAGTTGCTGCATTAAAATTTAGGCACAATGGAATAGCCTGCCGCATCCTTTTTTCACTCGGAGTGTCCTTGAAAAGCTGTAAAATTTTCATTTCCATCAAATGATGTGGCGTCCTTTGGTTCCTAACACACAGTGCAGATATCAGCGTGTTTTTTTTGCATTGAGATCTGATGTGTTTTCAAAGTGTTCCTTTAATTTTTTTGAGCAGTATATAAAATATACACAATGCTGTACATAACAAATGTGTAAAACTCATTCCATAGTCTTTAAACATCTTAAAGGTTTAACTCAGCTGTATCAACTGTTGCTCCAGGGTATGCAGATTGTGGAGATGGCCATTTGTTGGCAGAGATTAGATTATGCTCGTCTTCTGGCCTCTCCTGTGCACCCCAGTGTTTGAGAGCTCCACCTATAAAACCGGGTTGGGAAACAGTCCACATGTTCACACATAATGTTCCTGTGCAGACGTCGTTATTGCTCCGAGTGGATCCAAACCTCATATCTGCAATATGGAGAACATCAACCTTTATTAAGCCAAGTGCCTTCCAGCAGCAGGGGTGCGTATTTCAGGTAATTGTCAACTCATATCATCTGAATGCCTGATCATTTAAAAAAAAAATATGATAAAAGGCTTTTAAATGGCTATCATCAGGGCTTTGTGTGCTCGAGAAATAACATTAGATGAAACTTTACCGATCTCAGTGGGGAAATTGGGTTTCACAAGCAGCAGGAACAACAAGAAATAAAATGACATAAAAAGACAAAATGAAAGTTTGACAAACATTTATGAAATTAACAGCTGCAAACACTGCGGGATGATTAGCATCAGATGTGTTTTACTAAGACAGGTTCCCTAATGGCATGGCTATCCACCCATCAGTAATTAATAATGTCTTTTGGCTAATAAGCTGCTCTTTCAGAAAAACATATAAATACATCAAACACATGAGGAATAAGCATGAATAGTTTGTTTCTGTCAGAGAAGATGATCATATGAGTGGATTTTGACACGGAAAAGTGAAAATGCCACTGAAATAATCAAGGTGCATATGTCAAACTGAATTCTCTTAATCTCTAAAATCTAGTCTAGTAGTCTCTAAACTCAGATATACTGGTTCTGATTAGCACAGTGACATTTTCCTTTAGAGGCACAAACAAGTAGAGGCAGTTTATTTTTATTTGGTCCCACATGCTGCATTATCATGCTTGAGGAAATTCTCCCCAGATGTGTGTTTATCCACTACTGAAAAATATTAAAACAAACAACCAGCAATTACTTAAAAGTAAATAAATAAAAAGTATATGTGTATCAGTAGCCTCCCCCTGTAAAACCATTCCTGTTTTGGGGGTTGTCTCATTGTTGTCCCTCTAGTGCACCTGCTGTTAAATTTATTAACACCAAAGCAGCTAAAACTGATTAACAACCCCCTCTGCTACCTAACTGACCTGATCAACATCCCAGAAGTTAAATTGACTCGATGCGACACAGATCAGATAAGACATTTAGTGCTTTTAATTTTTCTTTAATGAACTTAATCTCCCAGACATGATGCCAAAAAGCACCATTGTATTTGTTTGTTATTTTCACCATTACTTATTTACATTCACATCTGTATGCGTATGATGCACATCTGTGATCCTATCAGTCTCTTTCTAGTTGTTTCCATTTTACTTTATGTATTTATAAAGTGCTGGAGAAGACAAATGTGGTGACAGGAAGACAAAAATAAAAATAAACCCCATTGCCGGAAAAATTTTGATGTCTGGCCCACATCCTGCTGCTCCATTCCTGATTTCACTGGAAAAGTTGAGAGACAGGTGAAGGACTTTAAAAGTGTGTGCGTGCACAAAACTGGCTGCTAACAATGCCCAGTAACCGGTTGTTGGTCAGTCGGACAGTTGCTCGCAGGAGGGAAGCTGTGTCTTTGAAGCGATAAATATTCATGTCACTTTTGCATATGAATGTGTGTGTTCATGTATTCCCTCATTTATTTTACATTATATTGCTCTCTGTCTCTAATTGCAGTCTTTTTAGGGTGTGCGTATGTCTTTCATCTTGGTCAAATTACTTTAACACTTTAATACGTAACATTTAGCCGGTTGTACTTACATTTCCCCCTTTGTGCACTATTTTACATAAGTTTAGTGAGGGACGGGTTCCTCGTTTAATTTAGTAGATGCTTTTACTCAAAGCAAGTGTGCCAAACATCTCCTCATTCCTCACCATCACTGGGGGGCTTCTCAGTGAATAAATCACTGAGAAGTGGGTGTGAGCTACTCTCCCTTAAAAGGAAAAAGGACGTATTGTTGAGGCACAGAAAGTTAATGACACACTGAAATCCCTAAGGTTCATGCATTTTTAGGTTAATTATATGGATTAAACAAATGACAACAACGGCTCTAATTACCCGACTGAATTGCAAAAATTTCTCCAGAGACCCAAACTTATCTTAACAGGAATATTTTCCTTAAAAATTAGGGCAAATTTTGACACTCTATACATTATACATAAGCCTTTAAAACCTGTTTATTTCAGCTTCAGTTAGAATTTAACCTGAAGCACATTTTTATTCATGGAGTTAAATTTAAATTTTTCTTATACAAATGTAAATTTGAGATTTTTTTTTTCTTCCATCTGTTCATCATGTGTAAAACAGCAGCTTTGGGTTGTCTTTATAAACAGATTCCTGCACATGCAGACCAGCACAGATGCTGCGAGAATCAAGAAATATTTAAAGACCTTAGTAATTGAAAAATGACACAATTTTGTTTCCATTAATGTAAAGATTACTTCTTAATCCATCTAAAAAAAAAAAAAATCCCCTTTTTTACTATTAGTAGCTTGTGATCATACAAGTGGAAACTGCTTCACTATAATCCATCAAACATCAGGTTTACATCTTCCTGTTGAATCTCGTAAATACAGTTTAATTGTAGTTCAAGAAATTTATTTATTTTTAGTTCACTGATTGTGAAATATACCAATAACACTATCACAGCTTTGCCTGAGTAAAAAACAAAAACCTAATTATGTTGAGCTTACCCAAAAGTTGTGAACTTAGCAAATATTTACATGTGAGAAGCTGGCAGGCTTTGGACCAAATCACAATTATTAATCAACAAATAAGAGAAGTAATAATTTCAGCATCGATGCTTGTTGGTTTCTGAAATGCTGAAACTCAAACACATGGCACACCTTTTGGAAAATCAAACTCCCGGGATCCTCACCTTTACTCACTGTCTGCTCATTCAGCAAAGCCCTGTTTTATTTTGATATGATATATACTCCAGGGAAGCTCGTCCTGCTCTAGGTGATAAGCTGGGGACTACGCAACAGCTGCCAAAACAATGGAAAAGTAAAAAGCAAGAACTGAAAGGTGTGGCTGCCCCGATGACTTAATCCATCATCAAATTTATTTAAGAACACAAATTCAAAACAGCTGGCTTGCAAATACATTTTCAAACACTTTTTTAAAAATAGGATTCATGACACTGTATAACTGCTGTATTCCCTCTGCTTTTTGAACCCTTGTCACAAGCTCCTAAAATGAAGCCACGGTTTCATTACCTTGTACACACACGGAGCTTTATTCAAATCTAGTTTGTAGTTTTTCTTGCACAAAATGCTTGCAGATGAAGCTATCACATGATTCCACCCAAAGTCACTGTTTGTATTATTAAGACAGGGAAGAAAAGAAGATAAAAGGTCAACCTAAACATCCAGACTTGAACCATTTTCACAAATTTCCCCTAATACTACATAATCCGTCATCATTTCTGCTCTAACATCTGAATGTGAAAACTGCCTCATTCTACTGGTTTGTTAATTTAAATTTTAAAATGATTTCCTTTCCACTTATTATTTTAACTTGTGATCTGACAGGTGAACTCAGAAAGTCTGGAAACATGGCAAAAATGTACTAACCAGAAGAAAGTGAGGGTCTTGAATCACTGTAGATATCTTAAAGTAGTATCTAATTCATGATATTACGCTAAATTAAAAGGTTTAAAGGTGAATGCAAACTGGCGTAAATATAGGCTTTACATAAACTCGGTTGAGGTTGGAAAAAATTAAGCAAGCACCAAAGTGCCAAACACTGCAGTTCCTATAATGGCCACTTGAGGCTGTCTCCAAAAAGCGAGTAACTTCCCACAGACTCATGTTAAAATGCAGAACTTTGCACCAGCAACATGTTTACAGTTTGGAACAATATAGCTTATAGTTAATTTTCTATTTGTGACGCCTTCATGCGGGAGGAGTTTTATATGACTTACACATTTGGAGCACATCACAATAGGCTGGCTACACCTTGGACAGGTTGCCAGTCTGCTGCAGGGCTAACACACAGAGATCACAGCTATGGTCAATTTAGCATCATGAATTGACCTAACTTTGTTTGGGATGTGGGAAGAAGCCGGAGTACCTGGTGCCTGGAGAGAACATGTGCACAGAAAGGCCCCAGACTGGATTTGAACCAAGACAAGTGCATGTAAAAGTTGTATAATGAACCTTTGTGGGGGGAAAAAACTGTGTCCAAAATGTGTATTCTTTGAGTACTGTTGTACTTTCAGTATTACACATAATATGTTGTTTTTTGAGCTATATTTACTGCAATGGCAACATCATCAGTTTCTAGAAACTGGTGGAAGAGGTGTGTTTTCATATCATTTCCCTGTTCACTCATGCAGGTCGTTTCGGTTCAGAGAGGGCGAGTAAGGCTCATATTTTCTGTTGACCGTCTCATCTTTGCTTAATGATTCCAGAGTTTGCTGTCGGTTCTTTCGTTTTAATAAAATGAGCCTCCTAAAAGGCAAGTGGATTTCATAATGGAACACGTGACAGTGAGGAGCCCAATTTAGCCTCTCAGCAGTCTTCTTAATGGAAGTGGTGGCTACAGGGCAACTTTTGTACTTTATTTTGTTTTTAAAACATCTCAGCGTTTCATGAGTTATTACATTTTTCACAAGGTTGTTCAAATTTTGCAAGAGGCTTCAAAACTGAACCAGTAACACCCGTGATGTTTATTTATGTCTCCCCTTGGTGCAGTGTAAAGCATTGCACTACTTGCAACATACATGCAGTGATGTCCTCAGTTAAAGGCAGAAGGTTTCACTGAAAATTGTCATAAATGTGATGACATCTATTTATCACATCTGTATAATATGAATCTATGTGGTATCAGACACTTGGCATTACTTTGCGTGCAGCAGCGCTGCATGACGTCCATGTTGCAGAGCAGCAGTGAACCTTTGCAGGTCTCGCTGGGAACAGTTTAAAACACTGAACCTGTGGGATGAACATGTAATTGTTATGCTTTTACCAGAAACATGGAATTCTTTGATCGTCTGTTTTCAAAGCCTGGCTCACACCGTTCGTTGCCTGCGTGTTGGCGACAGCCCGAGGAACGCTGCCAAACACAATCGCCACTGCGCTGCAGAGGGATTTGAATAAATGTTTCTGCAATCACTGCTTCCTCGTGTCCTTGTTAGAGGAATTAAAAGGAGATGATACGGTGGCTCTGCTTGTTTTGGATGGACTGTGCAGGGAAAAAGACAAAGCCCAAAGAAAGGCGCTCTGTTATGTAAATGAGAAGTTGTTGGATCTGACTTTGGAGCCCAACTGTTCCCCTTGAATACACTGATATAAATCAAGGACTCCAGGAGGGATTTTCTACATAGGTTATTGCAGTTAATTAAATCACAATAACTATTGCCAGGATTTATATTCCTATGACAACTCAAAGAGCTGGATGGCTCTTAGTTAGATTGTGTTTTTAATTGTTTTGCCAGTTTAATAATAATAATAATCAAAAAAATCATAGTATGAGATAAAATCTAGAGCAGTTTTCAACCTATTCATAAATGTGAAAAACAGTAATGTAGAGCTTTGTTTGGTCTGAACACACAGCTAACATCAACATAGGTCTTCTAATGTTACTCCTTTAATAAACAACATTTATTGTGATATTTAATAACATGTTGACAGAGAAACCCTTTCAAATTATTAGAAATGTATCCTCTTGCTTCAAATTTGTCTATATCTCCAAAGCTGGAGTTTATTTTATTGTTGTAAACCGAATAAATGGGCTTTTGAAGCACAATCAACACATTACAAAGGTTCAAAAGCTTTGGATAATATTGCATTATGGCTTCCAGATGGACTAAATAAATAAAAAGAAGCTTGTAGCTAGCAGCATGAAATGGGAAGAAAGGGGAGCTGACATCATGCGATGCATTATTGAGCAAAGTGCAAGAATAGTTCATGAAGAATTTTGGCTTTCAAGTGTTTTTCATCTGACTTAAAGCCCTCTTTGTCTGTGTCATTTGTTGCTAATAAGTTCTAAAGATACAATACAATCTTGAAAATAAATAAATATATCTACACCACATGGGACAGAGATCTTGGCTCCTTTTTGTCAGCAGCCCGCTGAGCTAATTACACGTTGCAGACCACATGAACATGGTCTAATAATACACAACGCAGACATGGCAGACTTGTAATGTTCACCAGATCAACAGCTTAGACCAACACAGCTCTGCTTATTACTGTTTTTACTCAGTTGGTAGAAAAAAAAAAAAATAACCATCTTAAACCGACTGCATTATTTATGATTATTTTTATGTGGGGTACCACATAACAACCTGTCACTGTTTGTGATTCCAATTTTAAGCAGGAAAAGAAGACTCTTGAGATGACTCATGGGTCAGCCAGCAGTACAATCATCAGCTCACATAAAAACACACAAATGTGTATGTTAATGTGCAAGCAGTGGAGAGTAAAATGCAAAAGAAACAGAAATTCTGAACTTCAGTACCAACGAAACCTAAAATTGCCATAAGTGTAAACTGGACCCAAAGAAAACACTCGTACACCTGACAGAAGTTGTAAAAGATTTATTGCAAAAGTGGGATGGATTATCAGGAAACAGGTAAAGGGCACAGGGGGGGTGTTTTCACTGCTGGAGTCAGATTGGAGTTTCTGTTGGAGAAGAGGAGAAGTTAGCAGTGGCCAAGGTGAGTATGATGAGATTTTGCAAAGTTTGTAGTTTGAGGTCATGTTGAGTGGCAGGCAGAATTCCAAGGAAGCAGAGAATAATCTGGTGAAGACTGAGCAGGTGAGTTACAGGTAAGTCCTTTTTCTTCCAGGTGTTTGGCTCAGGTAAGGAAAACACCCAATCATCCAGTGTCCACTAAACTAGTGATGGGACTACTGTGCTGAGGCTTCAGAACACATCGAGGCTTGCTTCATTGAGGGCGAGTGATGTCACTGATGATGTTGGAAGCCTCGCTGGTTCAGGTAGTGATTCAAGGGTTGATGTGATTTAAGAACATACATAAAATGCAATGGATCCCCTCAAAAGTTCGAGTATCAGCAGTTTGGCTGTGACATAGAGGAGCTTGTTTTCATGGAGCTGCTAAAAGGAGAAGGTTTCCCCTGTATGGCAACACTTTGAGCTGATCTCTCTCATTAAGGTATTATATGCCTTAATAATATGCATATGTGTTACTACTACAATATTCACATATTAGCAGCACCAGCCAGTCCTTAAATACCATGAGCGATTAGTTGATGAGAAACAGGTGTGGGCGAGAACGCAAAAGAAAGGGAAACTCCACCCACAGGTGAACACCCAAGTAAGCGCCAGCCCAAACCTCCAAATTAAGAGGGATAGAAGGAGAAAGAGAAGGAGAGAGAAGAGAAGACAGGGGAAAAACCCAAGCCTGTCCAGACCATAACAAAAACATCAGTAAAAGTTACTGTTCGTGGCAAGAAAACAGGGGTGGTTATATCCAGGCAAAATACTGCTTAAATTAACTGCCTCCCACTTTAATTTCATTCAGTGAGACTAGATCTTTAGGCGCAGTTGATTTTGCAGTTGATTCCAGGGGGAGGGAGCTGCAAATTTGAATGCCCTTTTTTCCAAATTCAGTGCAAACGTTCAGGATAGGCAGAAGGAATGAGTCTTGAGACCGAAAAACAACCTTCCACACTGAATATAAATTCAGAAAAAAGATAGGAGCAAAGCAATAAAATCAGACCCTCATAAATAAGCATGCACTAGTGAGAGTCTACGAAATGTCAAAGAAGACCATCCGACCCAAGCACGCAACGAACAATGGTCAGTGAGAGCTTTAAAGTTTGTAATAAAGCTCTGTACTCCATGATAGACAGCACTGTGAAGAAGCATGCAAATAAATAACATCACCATAAACCAGAGATGACATAAAAGTGGAAGCAACACGTTTCTGTCTTGTCTCAAAGAACAGACTGCTCTTAATGCTAAAATAAGAACTCAGTTTCAATTTGTTACTTTTTTCTTGAGTTGCTTCACATAAGGCATAAAATTTTTTAATTAAGTACTTATATTAAGATACTAAGTCAGTCTTGGAGCCCTGGACTAGAGTGAAATGTGAAGTTTGGTGGTTTTGATTTTGCATTTCTCAGCATTTAAAACAAAAATGAAAGTTTGCACTTGTGATACTATGACTACCATCGTTTATATATAAAATAAATAGCAGTGGTCCTGGTACTAAACATGGGGGCACACCATAGGTACATTAAACAAGCTGGAAGAGATCCCTTCTACCTGCACACACTGAGATCTGCATGATAAATCAGTTTGGAGCCATCCAACAACCCTGCACTGAGAAGTCTTTGATTTAAGATAGTAAGAGTCACTGTGTCAGATGCTTTCAATAGATCAATGAAAGGGCTGCACAGTGCTGTTTGTTGTCTATTCTTCTGCTTTCAGCTGCTCCCTTTAGGGGTCTCCACAGTGGCTCATCTGCATCCATCTCACCCCATCCCCAGCATCCTCCCCTGTCACACTGCATGTCCTCCTTCACTACATCCATGAATCTTCTCTGAGATCTTCCTCCTACACGTCTTCCTGGCAGCTCCATCTTCAGTCTCCACTGTCTTCTTGTCAGTGCCGCCACTTTCAAACCATGCATCATAGCAGGTCTCACCACCACCTTGTAAACCTCCTCTTTCACTCTTGCTGCTATCCTTCTGGCACAAATCATGCTTGTTGTCTAAAATTATGTTGAGCTTTGGTTTATTACATTACTTCTTCAAATATTTTTGTAATATCTTTTTTAATGGCTGCAATCAATCCACTGCAGTAAGGTAGAGGTGGATAGTTTTTTTTTTTGTTTTTTTTTGTATGATGATATTTTCAGCTAACATCTTGGTTATTACTGTATGAGCTAATTATGATATGTGGTGCAAAAGTCTTGAACCACCCCTCATTTCTTTATATTTTGCTTCCAAGGAGCCAGAATTTCTCATAATGTTTAAAGTGGTCTTGAGCAATACTTCTCCAGGCTTTCTGAGGGTCTTTCAGAGTTTTTCTTTGGCTGCTTTTTCACTCATTTTCAGTTCAGTCCTGTACCTGACAAGTTTCAGAGGAATGTGTTTTGATTGGTAAGCCATTTAACACTTGAGAAACACCTATGTCAGGAATAAAAAAGAGACCTAACTCAAGGGATGAAGCAGTGTTCTGTCTATACATAACAACTCAGCAAAGAACCAATTTTAAATTATACTGTTAGGCACTTTTTACAAAGGCACATAATTTGTTCCCATTTCTTTAGTCATAAATGTGAAAAATGTCAAAAATAACAGGCATAAAATAGTGTTTTTGCACCAACAATGTCATTCTCAAAGAGCTAGTTGTCAAAAACCTAGCATATCTCAGCATGGTGTGGAGTGTGTCCTTAAAAAATCTGAGGTAACGGGACAAGTGGAGGACAAAAGAAGAAGTGGCAAAACTATCTTTAGCAGATGAACAGGATCTGAAATAGCTAAAAATCTGAGAGAGACCTGACATGGGACCCGAGAGATGCATCTGGCCGTTCAGTTGATCCATCTACTGTTCACTGAAGGCTCATCAGAAATGGCCTGAAAGGCTCATCAGAAATGGCATTCCTAAGGAAGGAAAACACCAAGAAGAGGCTGAGGTATCCAACTAACACAAGAACTGGACTGAAAATCAGTGGCAACTGGTCTGATGGAGTAATGAATCCAAATTTGAAATATTTAGTTCAAATCCCCATCAGTATGTATAGAGGAAGTCAGGAGAGAGCTACAACAGTGAGTGTCTACACCCATCTGTAAAACATGGCGGAGGCTCTGTCATGGCAATGAGCCCAAACACACTGCCAGTGTAGTAAAAGCATACCTGGATAGAAAAACACACAACTGAACACTATCAGTCATGGATCGGCCTCCCCAGAGTCCGGACTTCAACATTCCTGAAGCAGTGTGGGATCATCTTGACAGAGAATGAAACTGCCTCAGGCTGTGTTGAAGAATAAAGGTGGTCACACCAAATATTGACTTTCAAGCTTGTTAGATGCAAAATCAAAACCACCAAAGCTTTCACAGTTCACTCTCGTCCAGGACTCCAAGACCGAGTTTGTAAAAACTCTGTTTTTGTCTTAGATAATCTATTTCCATTTATGTTTACACACGTTTCAATAAATCACTGCACCCATTTCCCATTTTCCTAGCAAAATATAAAGAAATGTGGGGTGGCTCAAGGCTTTGGTACAGTGCTGTATAATGAACCCATACCACTTTAAGAAGTGAACTGCAGTATCAGGAGGTTTGATATGTTTCCTGTCAGCCATGTTTCCTGCTTTCTGGTCATTATTACTCATTAAAAATACATCAGCTGTAGTGGCTGTACACAAGGTGCCTGCAGCCACAATCACAAAACACAGCATTATGATGGATAGCTTGTCACATACATACTGGCAAAAGTAAAGGCAAACTCCTGTAAGCCTAAATTAAAATCACGAAGCTGAAGCATGAAGGCAGTGAAGTTTTTTTGTTCCTGTTTGTGAGCGATGAAGCCATGGGGTTTAGGTGGAGTCGTGGTCAGGGTGCACTTGGCAGATGCATTTATACTATATTTCTGAACCTCTGTTAAAATTCACAACAGAATGTGGTGAGCAGATTAGGGAAGTGGGTGAGAGAAGCGAACTTGTGACTGGAAGTTCAAATGTTTAAATGTGAGTGCAGAGAGGAAGCGAGCGTCACAGTTGTTTAGCATTCAGCAACAACATTCATAGTGCATGAGCCTCCAGTGACGCGGGGGGGAAAGTGTCGTTTGTCAAAGCCTCGCTGTTTTCATAATCAGGTATTCACAATTCATGATTCAGACGACAAGTTCTCCGTAGAGCTCATCAAACATACAGCTTGAAAAGCAAAAAGGATTTACAGGCATGTGACAATTTAAGGGGAAAAAAAAAAAACTTGATCCCTACGGTGAGGGATGTCTGTGGCTCTGTTATGTTGTGGGAGGGATGGTTTGAATCCACCCGGAGAGTCACTGTAAATCAAGTTGTTCTGACTGATCTTGTCTCTTCCAGGATGACATTGTCTCCATCCATGGGGAATGAGGTGGTCACTAAATGTAAAAATAATATGAATCATATGTTATGGCTATTACAGTTACCTGATTTCAGCCCGGTTGAAGCCTCAGCTTTGGAACCAGTGTGTTAGAAAACAATCTAAACCAACATAATCAAATAGGCAAGCAAAGGAAAATCTGTGGATGAATGGTGTGTCGTCCCTCCAGTTCAAGACGCTCAAATGTTGAAGCTGTTCCGCCATTATGAGATGACCAAACACCTTGCTACTTAGCAAGACACTTGCTAAGACATGTTGTATTTTTCCTTTATCTTGCCACCTTTGTCATACATCAGCTTTTCAGAAAAGCAAAAGACAGAAGCTAACCTTTTAGGAAATCTTCAGACACAAGTAGAACAAAGTCTAGTCAGGAGGAAACTCCTCAAAGAGCTAAACTGGAGTTGCAGAAACGAAATACAGGACTTCCAGAACCTGTTGGCATGCTGTAAGTGTTGTTTTGGCAGCATCTCTGCAAAAACTATAACCTGTGAGAAATATTTTATGATTTAAAAAAAAAATACAAATATTGGACCAGGGTAGAGCTTAACTTCTTCAAATTTAAGATCTTATTTTATTCAGCAAAGAATTCAGTCACAGAAGTGTATTTCTTTTAGTTAACTCTAGTATTTATTGGGGTTTCACCATTCTGGGAAATCTTGCCAGAGGCCAAAAGAAGCAGCACCAACAGCTCTACATTAACAACAGCTCTGCTGCTTGAGAGACATATTGTGTGTCCTTAAATGCTGAGTAGGCTCCAGAGTGGGTTTATAAAACTCTATGAGATCAGAACCCAGCTTTAACTTCAGTGATCATCTGTTCTGCTCGATAATAATTGCATCTATATTTTATACTTTTGATCTGCATCTTCAGTCATTTCTTCCTGAGGGAAAACCTGTTCTCATCATAATTTCCATATCACCATTAACTTTATATTGCGCATGCTTAAAGCCTTTATCCACAGCAATCTGTTCTATGTACTTGTATTCATGAAATACTTTTATTTTAAGTTCTGGTGTCCACGTGGTCTCTGCAAACCAGTTGAATTTTTGAGATGGTTCCACATCCAGACAAACATATCTTAAGAAAATCATTAACAATAATACACAAATGCATGGTGTATAAATTCACTTTTTACTGATAAACACATGAGCATAAATTTCACAGAAAATGTACATCCCTTTGTGCGGGAATGCCGATGATACAAATAATTCCCTGCTTTTCAAAAGCCAGAGGCTGATGTGAGCTCTGTTGAGCTGAAATGACAGAAAGGGAGCAGTCAGATACAGAAACACAAAGAACAGGAGAGGTAGAGAAGGAGCTTTTCAACAATGCTGCTTAATAAATCAAGCAGGCAGATCAAGGTTCTGCAGTCTTTATGAACTCTGCGCTGAAGCAAGCGCGGTAAGAACAATAGCGACAGTTATCTCTCATCTCAGAGGTGAGCTGAGGAGAAAAATCAGTCTGAGAAAGTTACCAGTATGTCAGGTTTTCTTCCTTGTGTCTCGTTTCCCTTTTAATTCCTGATCTGTTTTGCCAAAGTTGCTCTGAGGTGATTAGCTTTGTTGCGTTTTATGATAACTCTGAGGGGATTCTTAAAACATAAACTGAGAAAAATTCTTTATGTAATTTTTTTTTTTTTAATTTAACGCATTCTTTAATGCAAAAGAAATACGAGTGAATTAAAGGAACGGCACTTTTAACACTTGTAATCAGACCGACTGCTGGGTTAAAAATTGACACAGAGTTTAAAGAAGATCTTATTGCTCATTTTCCAAGTTCATATTCTTCCTCTTAGACTATAGAAGCTTTGCATGATTCACAGTTTAAAATAACCCTTATTCATCTTATACTAAGCCGTGGTGCAGCTCCTCGGTTCATCCTATGTCTAAAACAAGCTGCTTTAATTCCTTCTCAATCGCATTTTGCTCTTACTTCTGATTTCCTCATTGCAAACTTATGGGAACACTGACATCCAAAACTACACAAAGCTACAAAGTAGAATGTGCTTCCATTTTATTTTACCTCTTTTCGGTACTGCTGTGTAATATTTAACAATAAAATGACATAATAAAATAAACAGGTAGTTTTGAAAACAAACAAAAAAGTAAATAAATATATGTATGGGGAGCAACGAACAAATTCTGAGCCTGTGAACAAAGACAGTAATCAGCAGTGTATTTTGGAAGAAGCTGAGATATAATCTGGAGCCTGGCCATTTATTGCTCTGTATGTAAATACAAGAATTTTAAAACAAATCCTAAAATCTAGTGGGAGCCAATGTAAAGAGTATAAAATAGGATTGATGTGAGTTTGCTTGCTGGACCATGTTAATAGTCTGGCCGAAGCGTTTTGCATTGCTTTTATACTCAGTTCAAATACCAATCAGCTGGGTTCTCGACAGGTACTCTGTCTCCCTCCCACAGTCCACAGACGTGCATGTTAGGCTAGATGGTGATTCTAAATTGGCTGTAGATGTGAATGTGATTCTGTGTCTATCTGTGCTTTAATATAAGGAATTATTTTGCCTAATTAAATAACCCACCTGTGATAGACTGGCAACTTGTCTGGGTTGTACCCTGCCTCTCACCAAATGTCAGCTGGGATAGGCTCCAGCCCCTTAATGACCCTGAACTGGATATGTGGTTAATTAAAATTGAGAGATATTTTGGCTGGGGATTTTGAGCACATTTAAACAATATGGGGGTAAGTTTCTCCTCCATTACATCTGTCCCCTTTCTGTATTTAAAAGGGAAATAAAATGCAAGTAGCTATAATATAAATAAGTGTAACATGCAAATAACAAGCCAACAATTAGGTGGTGCCTTCAAAATGTCCTGGAAGCACGAGTCTCATTTTAGCACAACTGTTTAATTAGATATGTCTGTGTAGGTTCTCAGTCATCCAGGTCACAGTAGTCTCTGAAGCTTGAAAAAGGGCGACTGGACTTCTTTTTGGTTCTTGAAGATGTCTCACCTCTCATCTGAAGGGCTTCTTCAGTTTTCAAACCAAAAGGTGGAGAGACCCAGGTATTTAAACCCCAGGGGGCGTAGTCCTCTGGAGGTGGTTGTGACCCACTATTGTTCACGTGCATAATCACATGCGCCAAGGTGTGAAAGGAGGCGTGGGTCATTAACAATCAGTGATTTCAGTGAAACCAATTTGGGACTTCACTCCATTGTATCAGGTGACCTATTGAGGTCACCTGAACAAAGGTGTAAATGGGGGTTGAGGCACCCGGGGAGGGAGCTCAGGACAGCACTGTAAATGGGGGAAAGTTGGTGACATAATCCGCCTCTGATCAATGATGGTTGTTCACAGTGGACACAGATGCTTCTTTTCCTCCTCTTTCAAACCGTCGGTCTGGTTTGAAGTATACTGGGATGCCATGCTTGGAGAAAATGAATATATGATCATTCTTGAATAGCTTTGGTGCAGCCACCAAGATGTTTAATTAGAGGCTTACACTGCCATCTTGTGGCTCTAGTCAAAACTGACAGGTTCCCTGATTCAATGGAATCTATTTTCTTTACATCATATATTAATGCAGAGTGTATTTGTCTTTTCTTATAGTAGAAAGGCAAAGCATTATTGGAAGAGCAACCACTGAGCCACGCTGCGGCCTCACCACCTGCTAGGTAAGAAGATCTCCACTTTTGGAAAGGGATATTACACCAACTTCTTCACTGGAAACCTGTGAAAAAGCACATCAATAAAGAGCTGCCAAAGAGGTCTTCAGGAACTCTGATTCTCCCAGATTAGTATCATACAGTAGGTGGTATCAGCAGTTTGCTGTTGGTTCTGGAGCTCTGAGACAGAACTGCATTCACAGCAACATCAATGGCATCTGCCAAAGATGTCTACTTAAAGATGTGTATGATAAAGATGTTTTTAAATCAAGATGGGTGTCAAAAGTTAAATGTATTTCATATAATTGTCATTCTTCTGTTTGGAATAACATTGGTTTTATTGATGTTGACTGGTTCAAGAATATCATTAGCTTCAGAATTAATATATGAGCAGAAGTGGTTTGGATAAATTCAGAATAACAGGTTATGTTCTATTGATTATTATTTTAAACTAGAAAGTTCATTGGAAAATTATCTTGTCTCCAATTTGAATTACCATAATCGCATAACTTTTGTTAAACTTAGATGTGAAAAATCATCTTTTTAGAATTTTTCCAAACAAGAATGAAACTATATTGTCTGATTTGATCAAATGTGATTTTGGAAGAATAATATAATTTTATATTTTATTTCATGTGTTGAGGAAAAGGCTGCTGTATTCTGGCCATTCAAATTCATTTTACTGATTTAAATAATTATTTTTAATCCTGTTCGGCCCGCGACTCAGAATGTGTCTTCTATTTTGGCCCGTCCTGTGACTGAGTTTGACACCCCTGCCTTAGAGACTTCTCCCTGTGATAAATGGACCCTAACATGGTATCAGAGTAAAAGAAGCACTGCGTAGGGGGTCAAAAGTTCAGTTTATGCCTTTAATTTCTCACAATTTTACTACACAAACCTTCTTGACAGTTTGCCAGCTTTAATGATCAAAGTAGAGGCCTTACAAGCATTTAAGTGACATTATGCAATAAATTAACACACAACTCTGCCACCAGTGTGAAGATGATCCCCTCCCACCAGGCTGTGATAAATTAGTCTTTCAATATGAAAAAAAATCATTAATCAGTACATTCACGAGGTAATAGGTAATTACTCCAGAATTTTACAGCAGTCATTACTTTTTTTTTTTTTTTGGGGGGGGGGGGGGGGGGGGGGGGGGGTGTATTCTTTCTTATCTTGTTTGAACCTATAAGTTGGCTGTAGTGTGTGCAGCATCACAACTCAGGTGAATCCTGAAGAAATCTTGGATCTTCTTCCACAGGTGGACCTCAGCTGCTGCATGGGACTTGGGCTTACCCCCCCACCGGACTGGCTTGCCTACAACCACATGGAAGCTGGAGGGGCAGTAGGGTCCATAAGGTGGCTCTAAGTAGTGCCCAGCTCCCGGGTAAGACACACTATCAAAGTTCTCCTTCCCATGATGCTTCAGTCTCTCCACCATCTCATCCATGAAGGCCTTGCTGTCCCAGTTGAGGTCGTCCTCTGCAGCTGCAAAGAGGAAATGTCCCTTGGCACATTCAATGGGGATCAGGCTGCCCTTGTTCTCCTCTGCCACAGGATTGGTTACAGCATATTTGGTGATGAGGTCCCCCGACCCAGTGGAAAATATTTTCTTCATATCTAACTGTACTGTTGAGTGTATTTGTCTTTTCTTATAGTAGAGAGGTAAAATTATATTGGCAGAGCAGGCATTGATCCATACCGTGGCCTCAACACCTGCTAGGTAAGAAGCAACTGATAGTGCAAGATCTCCACTTTTGGAAATGGATATTACACCAATTCCTTTACCTGAAACCTGTGAAAAAAAAAAGTAAATAAAAATCTGGCGATTACGTTTTCAGGAACTGTGATTCTCCCAGATTAACATCGTATGGTTAAATAAGCTTACCTTATCATGTTTTTTTAGAAACTCGACTGCTTCTTCCAAATAATCCAGGTGGATTTCTTTAACAACTTTGGGCAGGTCGTCGTGGCCATACAGAGCAACAGTCAGAACCAAAAATCCTCTGCTGGCCAACAGAGAGGCCCTTTTCTCTGACAGACCTCCACCTAAAGTGTACATATCCAACATGGCAGGGAACGGACCTCTGCCTGCAACGAAACACACATGCACAACAAATCTGTACATATGGTCTGTACATATAAATTACAGACAGCATGTGTTTTGCATTTTTATTATTATTATAATACACTGCTCAAAAAAATAAAGGGAACACTTAAACAACACAATATAACTCCAAGTAAATCAAACTTCTGTGAAATCAAACTGTCCACTTAGGGAGCAACACTGATTGACAATCAATTTCACATGCTGTTGTGCAAATGGAATAGACAACAGGTGGAAATTATTGGCAATTAGCAAGACACATTCAATAAAGGAGTGGTTCTGCAGGTGGAGACCACAGACCACTTCTCAGTACCTATGCTTTCTGGCTGATGTTTTGGTCACTTTTGAATGTTGGTGGTGCTTTCACACTCGTGGTAGCATGAGAAGGACTCTACAACCCACACAAGTGGCTCAGGTAGTGCAGCTCATCCAGGATGGCACATCAATGCGAGCTGTGGCAAGAAGGTTTGCTGTGTCTGTCAGCGTAGTGTCCAGAGGCTGGAGGCGCTACCAGGAGACAGGTCAGTACACCAGGAGACGTGGAGGAGGCCGTAGGAGGGCAACAACCCAGCAGCAGGACCGCTACCTCCACCTTTGTGCAAGGAGGAACAGGAGGAGCACTGCCAGAGTCCTGCAAAATGACCTCCAGCAGGCCACAAATTTGCATGTGTCTGCACAAACGTTTAGAAACCGACTCCATGAGGATGGTATGAGGGCCCGACGTCCACAGATGGGGGTTGTGCTCACAGCCCAACACTGTGCAGGATGCTTGGCATTTGCCAGAGAACACCAGGATTGGCAAATTTGCCACTGGCACCCTGTGCTCTTCACAGATGAAAGCAGGTTCACACTGAGCACATGTGACACATGTGACAGTCTGGAGACGCCGTGGAGAGTGATCTGCTACCTGCAACATCCTTCAGCATGACCGGTTTAGCAGTGGGTCAGTAATGGTGTGGGGTGGCATTTCTTTGGAGGGCCGCACAGCCCTCCATGTGCTCGCCAGAGGTAGCATGACTGCCATTAGGTACCGAGATGAGATCCTCAGACCCCTTGTGAGACCATATGCTGGTGCGGTTGGCCCTGGGTTCCTCCTAATGCAGGACAATGCTAGACCTCATGTGGCTGGAGTGTGTCAGCAGTTCCTGCAAGATGAAGGCATTGAAGCTATGGACTGGCCCGCCCGTTCCCCAGACCTGAATCCGATTGAGCACATCTGGGACATCATGCCTCGCTCCATCCACCAATGTCATGTTGCACCACAGACTGTCCAGGAGTTGGCGGATGCTTTAGTCCAGGTCTGGGAGGAGATCCCTCAGGAGACCATCCGCCACCTCATCAGGAGCATGCCCAGGCGTTGTAGGGAGGTCATACAGGCACGTGGAGGCCACACACAATACTGAGCCTCATTTTGACTTGTTTTAAGGACATTACATCAAAGTTGGATCAGCCTGTAGTGTGTTTTTCCACTTTAATTATGTGTGTGACTCCAAATCCAGGCCTCCATTGGTTAATAAATTTGATTTCCATTGATGATTCTTGTGTGATTTTGTTGTCAGCACATTCAACTTTGTACAGAACAAAGTATTCAATGAGAATATTTCATTCATTCAGATCTAGGATATGTTATTTGAGTGTTCCCTTTATTTTTTTGAGCAGTGTATATTATTACAATTATCAAAAATAAAGAGTTACAAATTAATCTTAAGTGATGAGCCCATAAAATTAACAAACTTGCATCTAACAGTGTTGCATGAGCCTCATCACATAAGACTTATTAGGATCGATTTTGGCAGATTTATTTTTAGAATTATAGTATCAGTTCATTAACTGAATGATGGTGACGCTGACAAACCTGGAGGAGTAAACAGGACTCCTCGAATGTTCCCCTCTTTGATGGGGACCCGGCTTACCCCGTCTCCCATCAGAAGCCTCTCATTAGTCGCCTCTGCCAGCATCCGACCCTCACCTTCTTCCTCATGCACTGAGAACTTCACCACATAGGGGTTAAGCGCATTTGTCTTTTGAAGCCTTTTGTGCAAAGTGTCAGCTGTCATGGACCACAGCAGACCCATCGGTTCAATCCCAACGTAGCTCCCGCGGAGTGAGGGGTCTCTATTCAAGTCAACCTCCCCGCTTTCATCAGCCCTGTAGGTGGCCGCAGAGCTGAACACCACTCCCTTGTCGTCGGTCGATCTGGCTCTCATGGTGACCACCTGCCTCGACTTCAGCCCGGCCACCTTCACCCGAATGGGCTCATCAAACAGACACCTGGCGCTCGGCAGCAGCTTCAGCCTGATTTGGGATGCCATGTCTTGAGCAACTTTCTGCTTTCTTTACAAGTTTAGACTTTGCCTTATAAAAGAGTGAACAAAATAGCACATTACAAAAATTAACATTTACTTCAATGAGCATTTTTATTTTTATAATTATACAGGGTGCTACTTCTGTGCTGTCCAAGTCACACAATAAAAGAAAATCTTCGCAAAGACCTTACCTTCACTAACACATGAACATAATAGTTACTTACGCGTGAAAACAGCAGCCTTACCTGACGCTCAATGCTGCAAAAACGGAAGCAGATATTAACCTAATTACTGTGAAAGAGACGCTACGGCGTTCGGGCTGTGACAGAATGGCGAACTGCGCAGGGCGCACCTCGTTTTATACTGTATGATACCTGGGACAGGTTCCAGTTCCCCCTGGGACCCCCCGCGAAAATAAATGGATGGAGGAACCTTACAACGTTGATATGTTCTGAAACACTGCTGCCAAGTGGGGGCTCAAATCACCCACGTTACGCGACCATGAGCGATGGGTGTTGAACACATCTGCTACATAATCTCACTGATATTTTTTTTAATTATTATTTGAAATTGTTTTTTAACTGTTTTTCAACTGCTGTAACAAAAAAGTATTTCTGATTTTCATACATTCTTTACTCTCTTGACTTATTTACAGCAGCTCTACAGCACCAATTCAGGGTTAATGTTCTTTTTAGAATCCAGTCTGGCTGGAGGCTGTGCCTGTCTCATCTTCTTGCATCCACATTCCAGTGTGGTACAGTATGAGAAGGACAGACTGAGCATGTGACAGCTGTGCCATCCTACCCTGCCTGGCACAGTTCCTTGAACTACTCAACTCCACTGCTCACCCTGCTGTAACACAAACAAAACCCAATAATGGTCACAAAATATATACTGCAGGGTGCAACTGTAGCTTACTTATTTGAGCCACAACCGATGTGCCATAAGGCTGTAGCAGACGCCTGGCTTTGAACCCTGGGCCCTTTGCTGTGTATCTTTCCTCATCACCTCTTCACAATTCTTTAATTTTTTTTCTTCAAATTTATTCTTTCAGGGATCATGTACAAAAAAAGTTTAATCACATAAAAGGAAAAGATGCTATGTACCAGATTTAGCTATCAGCTAATTTCCATGTGCAGTTCTGGGCAAAATCAATTAATCACAGTGCAGAGCACCTACCTAAAAAATAAAATAAAAACAAAAACATAATGCTAGGACATCTTACAGTTCATCACTGATTGAAGATAAGGACAATTGCGGGTTTCTTTCCAGCACTGTAGCCAGGCTGACAAAGAGTAGTTGCTCTGTTGAGCTGAGTGTTCCTTTAACCTTAACTAGTAATGACTTCATTAAATTCTTCACAAATAAAATTTTAACCACTCGAGGACATTATTCATAACATCTCAAAGACATATCTTTAATATCTGTAGTCCTGAAAGTACTACAGATATTTATTGAGACTCTCTCTGACTGATCAGGATACAAAGAACAATGAGTGTGAACTTATTTAACATTGTAAAGCTCTCAATGTAAACACAGTGAATAGTAAGGTAGAAACTGACACGGGAGTTGGTGAATTTATCTGTTACCAAGAGTGTAGGAATGAGTTTACTATTGGGGGGGACACATATCGGAAACCTGACAGATCCGTAAAAACTCTGAGCAAAGCATAAAAAATGCTATTTGATCTTTTACTTTCTTCATTTTCAAAAGTTTCTTGGAAAAATTGTGTTGTGTACACCTATATTATTGCATGTGTAATTTATATATATATATATATATGTTTTATAATTGTAAGACGTGGGCAAACCACCAAACAAAATGGCTTGAGTCTTTTATCAAGCATAATGGCCACGTTATTGCAGTGCTGTACGATTACTTTAGGTGGCTGCACTGATACTAGCAAGATAAATACTTCAGTAGCACAAAAATAATTTAGTAGCACACACAAGTGCAAAGTTTGATATGTTTTATTGGTCGAAAACATTTAACGCTGCTCAAAAATGCATTTATGAAGGTTGACTGTCAATAAAACTGCTTCTTTAATTAAACAACATTCTGACATGAAAGAACCCTCACAGATAATGTAATGAACAAATTATTCACTTCGTAATATCAACCTTAACCTCCTGAGACCCAAGCTCCTGTTTGCGATGCATTTTCAATTTCTCCTAGACATTTGTGATTAGATGGACCTGAAAGAAAAAAAAAAAAATATATATATATATATATAATTATACAGGGTGCTACTTCTGTGCTGCCCAAGTCTCATTTTCACTGTTTTATAGTCTTTTTTACATCTGCATTAATTCACTTGTGTTTTATATACAGCTGAGAATGCCAACTCGAGGTTTTCATAGTGCACTCCAGACTTGTCATAAAAATAAACTCACAAAGGCCTGTTGTATTTCTAAACTCTCATATCCAAAAGGACCAAATGCTGGCAACAGCAGTTTGTAAATGAGGACATGACTCCCAGCTTTTGTTAGGTTTAACAGGACTGTTTCATGGTTCCTGCACACTTTTATTTTGAAACCAAAATTCTCCCACATTAAATAAATATCAGCTGTACTTTGCACGAGTTTAGTTATTTCACCTCTTCGGGTTGTAGTTTTATTTGAACTACAAAAGCAGTAGCGCTAGCTAAAAAGTCCCATCACCGACGTTAAAAGGGCACCAAAAAAGTTTTTCTTTTTTGGTGCCCTTCTTTCGAGGAATAAGAGCATCCACGGAAACACACAGTAAAAGAAAAACTTCGTAAAGGCCTTAACTTCACTAACACATGAACATAATAGTTACTTAGGTGTGAAAACAGCAGCCTTACCTGGCGCTCAATGCTGCAAATTACCATTAGTAAATAAGAATATATATATATATATATATATATATATATATATATATTCACATATGTATTCTGGAAGCACTGTGATATTTCATCATCCCAACAAATGAACAGGAAATATGGTATTGTCTCTAAATGGAAAAATGTTGTAAGAAGTAAAATAAACTAGTCTTCAAAATAACATTAATAATAACATATTTTGAATTTATTAGATTTATGGATATTCTAGGAACTGTGAAAATTAAACAGGGCAAAAAGTTGCACTTAAGAGCCATTTATTTTTGCTGTACCCTGGACTTTATCCTTTTAAATATCAGTGAAGCTGATCTAATAAACCCAGTTAATTTTTAGATTACACAGCGACAGTGGTGAGTTTACTAAGACATAGCATTTATTTTAGTATGAAATACCTTTCTGCAGTCTTTACAATTATGCAATAGGATGACCCACCTTAGGCTGCTGTTTTAGGAACTCCATTGCTTCCTCGTAGGGATCCAAATGCAGCTCTTTGAAATTTTCACCCTTTTCATTGTACACCACCACTGAGAAAACCACGAAGCCTTTGTTAGCCAGTAGACTGGATCTTGCCTCAGATCTCAAGGTGGCCACATCCAACACAGCAGGAAACGGGCCTTCTCCTGGAACAAAGACAATGTCTAAGCAGAGGAGCCCACACCTCCCGCTCCCCAGCCACCTCGCCTCATCTGGGGGGACCCCAAGGTTTTCCCAGGCCAGCTGGGAGATATAATCTCTCAAGCATGTCCTGGGTCTGCTCCGGGGCCTCCTCCTGGTAGGACATGCCTGGAACACCTCACCCAAGAGGCGCACAGTTAGATGCCTGAGCCACCTCAACTGGCTCCTCTCGATGTGGAGGAGCGGCGGATCTACTTTGAGCCCCTCCTGAATGGCTGCACTCCTCACCCTATCCCTAAGGGAACTGAGGCCAGCCACCCTTTGAAGGAAACTCATTTCTGCCTCTTGTATTAGCGATCTTATCCTTTCAGTCACTACCCAAGGCTCGTGACCATAGGTGAGGGTAGGAACGTAGATTGACCGGTAAATCGACAGCTTCATTTTTATGCTCAGCTCCCTCTGCACCACAACAGACCGGTGCAGCATCTGCATCACTGCAGACGCAACCCCGATCCGTCTGTCAATCTCTCGCTCCCTTCTTCCGTCAATCATGAACAAAATCCAGAGATACTTGAACTCCTCCACCAGGGGCAGGAACTTTTTATAATTATACAGGGTGCTACTTCTGTGTTGTCCAAGTCTCTTTTTTTTTTTTTTTTTGTTTATTCTTATTTACGTCTGCATTGGGATATTAATTCACTTTTATTTCATATGGGTTTTTCAGAAAAGACAAAAATCTGAACCGAACATTGAAAACATTATGATAAAGGCAAAAATAAAACTATCGTTAAAAATAATAGGACTTGGGTCATTCGTTTAAGAGAGTGGATACTGCCACCTTGAGTTTTTCAGAGTTCATTCCTACCTTGCAATAAAGACAAGTTAAAAAGGCCTATTTTTACACTTTACATTTTATAGCATAACACAACAAAAACAACATGACTTAAGAAAGTAAAAAAATACTATTGAGCACAATGAAGTATAAGATGCAGCAAAGCCAAAATGTAATGTCCCCATATGTGGACACAGGGTCTCAGGAGGTTAAGTAAACATAAACAGCTATTTAAATATGCCTATTCAGTTTGAAACTCTAATAAATAAAAATAGATATCAATAGAAACAATATTAACCAACAGAAATAAATAAAAGTGATACCTCTCAAATCTAATAGACACAGTGTGCTGTTGCTCTTTACAGCCCTGCATTTAATAATTGGCTAAACAGGTGCCGGAGAACACAAAAGGTTAAAAAACACTAGCCAATGAAGAGTCAAAATGTTTGTCCGCCTCTCATTTGCAGCCACAAACTGCTTGTAAAGTGACTTCTTGTCCAGTGAATATTGGACGAGTGACCATCCCAGGGTTAAGATGACTGAAAAAGATTTGGTTTCCATATATGAAAATAAACTGACAACAAGACATTAAAAACAAGCCATATTCGTGGCAACATTCCTGACAAGACAGTTTGACCTCATTCAAAATAGTTCGTGACTCCTGCCGCTGTCTCCGCCTCATAAAACACTCAGAGCCGTTCAGAGGGGGGCGGGGGGAGCGCAGTGACATGACGCTATGTTGCGCCTTCAAAATAAAAGCACGCAAGTTAAAGATTTCAAAATTTTTCTCCTCCGCGGTGTAACTTTTGGTTGTGACAAATGCGCCTGTCTCCAGTATTGGGGGGGAACACCCCCCGGTTCCTACGCCTATGCCTGTTACAAACCCTCGTGGTAAAAAATACTGGTGACTATCATAAATCTTAAATTCACAAAAATTCCAAAATTCATGACTTTGAAGCTGATTTGTATGATATCTGATGTTCACTGTCCAATCAATTTAGGTATCAAACCCAACTGCATATCGACTGCTTCCGCACATCCTGTTCAGGGTCGCGGGGGGGATGGAGCCTATCCCAGCTGTCATAGGGCGAGAGGCAGGGTAAACCCTGTACAGGTCGCCAGCCTGTTGCAGGGCCAACACAGAGAGACAAACAACCTTTTACACTCACATTCACACCTATGGGCAATTTAGAGTAGCCAATCAACCTAACCCCAGTAAGTGCATGTCTTTGGAATGTGGGAGGAAACCGGAGTACCCGGAGGAAACCCACGCAAGCACGGGGAGAACATGCAAACTCCACACAGAGAGAGGGAGAGGCCTGGCCTTCCAGAACCCAGGCCTTCCAGATGGTATTCTAACTGTGAGGCAGCAGTGCTAACCACTGTGCCACCGTGCTGCCCCGAAATGACAGCCTTTAAAAAACAATCAAATCAGTAGAATCCAGACATTAACTGAAAAACTGTAACAAATCCAATAAAATGATTATCAAAGCCAAATTATAGAGTATTTCAATCAGCTCCATAAAGATATGAGACATATGAAATCATCCAATCTAAAGCAGTATTGGGAAATTTCGAATAATGCCGTTTTTAAAAAAATTTTTGTAATATTTCTATTGAGAATTTTCTTTTTTTTTAATTAATTCAGAAACTGGAGCTTTGATAAATGCGCTGAGCAGCAGCCTTCTTTTGGGGATTTCACGACTTCTGTTTCAGCAAATGAATTTATAAATCCTCTGTCTAGCATTGATGAAATTAAGGTGTTAACTTAGAAACTGAAGATCAACAAGGCCTTTGATGCTGATATTATTAATGAACCTATGAAAAACTGTCCATTAATGGTTCATCTATTCAACTTAGTTCTTGAGACAAGTCTTTTATCTTATAATGGTAACTTTACTAAAACAGTTGACAAGTCAATCAAGCCCAGTGTGCACAGTTTCATCAAAAAAAAAAAAAAAAAATCAAAGCTCTTACATCTTCCTATTGAAATTCACTGTGAATTTGTTAACAGAATTATTGTACCTATCTTACTGTGTGGCTCTGAAGTATGGTGTTTTAGTAAACTGAATCAAATTATTATACTACAAAAGATATTCTTGAAATATTTAATTAATGTTGAATGTAACCTACAACCAGGCACCTTTTCCTCCACAAACAGGTCAGGTGTAGCCACCTCTCCTCTGAGCCCAATGTGGTGAAGATGCTCCAGCACCATCACTCATCCCAAAGCTGCAGTCCTCCTCTGAACCTGGACAGGCAGCATTAGCATCCAGGATTGTGGCAGTGACAGCTTAGGCTTCACAGGCCTGCTACAGTAAGTGCACCTCTACCACCAGACTGGCAGTTGATGTTTGACCTATAGCCTGCATCATTATGATGTAATTAAGTTTGACAAAACATTCAAACAATTATATAGTCACACTACATTTTTAAAAAATCTGTCCAGTATTTTAAAAACATTATACATTTTTCTTTTTTTTAAGAAAAATTCTTGTTTTCTTATCTTGCTTTTTTTTGGGGGGGGGGGGGGGGGGGGGTATTCTTTCTTATCTTGTTTGAACCTATAACTTGGCTTTAGTGTGTGCAGCATCCCAACTCAGGTGAATCCTGAAGAAATCTTGGATCTTCTTCCACAGGTGGACCTCAGCTGCTGCATGGGACTTGGGCTTACCCCCCCACCGGACTGGCTTGCCTACAACCCCATGGAAGCTGGAGGGGCAGTAGGGTCCATAAGGTGGCTCTAAGTAATGTCCAGCTCCTGGGTAAGACACACTATCAAAGTTCTCCTTCCCATGATGCTTCAGTCTCGCCACCATCTCATCCAGATAGGCCTTGCTGTCCCAGTTGAGGTCGTCCTCTGCAGCTACAAAAAGGAAATGTCCCTTGGCGCATTCAATGGGGATCAGGCTGCCCTTGTTCTCCTCTGCCAGAGGATTGTTTACAGCATATTTAGTGATGATGGCCCCTGATTCAGTGGGAATTATTTTCTTTACATCATACATTAATGCAGAGTGTATTTGTCTTTTCTTATAGTAGAGAGGCAAAGCTACATTGGCAGAGCAGCCATTGATCCATACTGTGGCCTCAACACCTGCTAGGTAAGAAGCAACTGATAGTGCAAGATCTCCACTTTTGGAAAGGGATATTACACCAACTCCTTTACCTGAAACCTGTGAAAAAACACGTAAATAAAAATCTGGTGATGAAGTCTTCAGGAACTGTGATTCTCCCAGATTAACATCGTATAGTTAAATAAGCTCACCTTAGCTTGTTTTTTTAGAAACTCGACTGCTTCTTCCAAATAATCCAGGTGGATTTCTTTAACGTTTTTGGGCAGGTCGTCGTGGCCATACAGAGCAACAGTCAGAACCAAAAATCCTCTGCTGGCCAGCATAGAGGCCCTTTTCTCTGACAGACCTCCACCAAAAGTGTACAGATCCAAAACAGCAGGGAACGGACCTCTGCCTGCAACGAAACACAGATGCACAACAAATCATATTTTTAGTAAACAGCTAAACTGAAATGTTATGTATTTCAAAGAAAAGCATATTAAATATTCACACAGTGTACATATAAATTACAGACCAGCATGTGGTTTGCATTTTTATATCAAGACAATTACCAATAATCAAAAAAGTTACCAATTAATCTTAAGTGATAGATGAGCCCATAAAATTAACAAACTTGCATTTAACAGTGTTGCATGAGCCTCATCACATAAGACTTATTAGGATCGATTTTGGCAGATTTATTTTTAGAATTATAGTATCAGTTCATTAACTGAATGATGGTGACGCTGACAAACCTGGAGGAGTAAACAGGACTCCTCGAATGTTCCCCTCTTTGATGGGGACCCGGCTTACCCCGTCTCCCATCAGAAGCCTCTCATTAGTCGCCTCTGCCAGCATCCGACCCTCACCTTCTTCCTCATGCACTGAGAACTTCACCACATAGGGGTTAAGCGCATTTGTCTTTTGAAGCCTTTTGTGCAAAGTGTCAGCTGTCATGGACCACAGCAGACCCATCGGTTCAATCCCAACGTAGCTCCCGCGGAGTGAGGGGTCTCTATTCAAGTCAACCTCCCCGCTTTCATCAGCCCTGTAGGTGGCCGCAGAGCTGAACACCACTCCCTTGTCGTCGGTCGATCTGGCTCTCATGGTGACCACCTGCCTCGACTTCAGCCCGGCCACCTTCACCCGAATGGGCTCATCAAACAGACACCTGGCGCTCGGCAGCAGCTTCAGCCTGATTTGGGATGCCATGTCTTGAGCAACTTTCTGCTTTCTTTACAAGTTTAGACTTTGCCTTATAAAAGAGTGAACAAAATAGCACATTACAAATATTAACATTTACTTCAATGAGCATCTTTATTTTTATAATTATACAGGGTGCTACTTCTGTGCTGTCCAAGTCTCATTTTCACTGTTTTTTGTCTTATTTACATCTGCATTAATTCACTTGGGTTTTATATACAGCTGAGAATGCCAACTCGAGGTTTTCATAGTGCACTCCAGCCTTGTCATAAAAATAAACTCACAAAGGCCTGTTGTATTTCTAAACTCTCATATCCAAAAGGCTCAAATGCTGGCAACAGCAGTTTGTAAATGAGGACATGACTCCCAGCTTTTGTTAGGTTTAACAGGACTGTTTCATGGTTCCTGCACACTTTTATTTTGAAACCAAAAGTCTCCCACATTAAATAAATATCAGCTGTACCCTGCACGAGTTTAGTTATTTCACCTCTTCGGGTTGTAGTTTTATTTGAACTACAAAAGCAGTAGCGCTAGCTAAAAAGTCCCATCACCGACGTTAAAAGGGCACCAAAAAAGTTTTTCTTTAATGGGCTAAACTATTTCCACTTAAACTTCTTTCGAGGAATAAGAGCATCCACGGAAACACACAGTAAAAGAAAAACTTCGTAAAGGCCTTAACTTCACTAACACATGAACATAACAGTTACTTAGGCGTGAAAACAGCAGCCTTACCTGGCGCTCAATGCTGCAAAAACTGAGGTAAACATTGACATAATCACTGAGAAAGGTCGTTTCGTCGAGCTCTGAAACGCTGCTCTCCTGCCAAATGGGGGTTAGAATCACCCACGTCACGTGACAATGGTCGACGTTTTGGTGCGTTTCAGCCCAGTTTCGGCAGGTGGCGACAGATGCTGCTTCTGTTCATGCGAGACGTCCGAGTCACGTGGGCTGAGTCTTACTGTCAGTCTTATTACTACTCCCTCTACTTATTACAGCGGGTACACGCGCATTTAGAAATTAAGCAAACAATACCCCATCTCTCGTTATTTTATTTTTATTTTTTGCTTTTATAGACCTGCCACTGACAGTCCAGGTAAGGAAACATAACAAACTCGATTGTTTACAGTTGCAAACGGGAAGTTATCTGTGGTCGCTTCACAATAAAAGTGTGATCCGGAAAAAGGATCCCAATATGCTGGATACATTTTATAGATGCAACTTGCATTGCATTTAATTCACTTTCCAGTTTGCAAACCTAAGCTGTCCTCCCATGTCCTTTTCACTGAGGCTTTCTCCTGACAACACTTTTAAACAAACCATGCTTACTCAGTCTTTTTCTAAATCTAATTTCTAATTTTCCAAGTCAATTTTGAATGATGGGCTTCTATAAATTTCTAACAAATTGATGGGCAGCAATAGCTGTCTCTTACTGATGTCCTTCCTGCTTGGCATTGTATTAAGAAAAAAAGGTGTTCACACTTTGCTGCTGATCAATAAATCAAGTCAAATCAATAGCAGCAACTGGCAGCTGCTTATGCTCTGAATTTCTATGGAAGCAGCAAAGGTGAACTTTGTTTTTTTACAGTGCTTAATTAAATAACGACAGTGCAATAAATCATGTGTTGTTCATCTGAGGTTCTATTCAACTCATTTTAAGAGTGCAGAGAGATGTGAAACACACACACACAAAGAAACAGACAGGCAATCAGAAGATGCAGGCGGGAAGACAAGTGAAAATTATAAACTTTCAGCAAATTGTCATATTAAAAATGCCATTCATATTCTTTCACTTATCCAATTCAGGGTTTGGGGGTAGGGGGTGATTACAAAACGTGATATTTTTTTATGGATACGAATTTACAGTCGTGATTTATTTTTAAGTTACTCAAGCTTTGCAATCATCCTGTTCAAATCTATAAACTGGCTTTAGTGTGTGCAGCATCACAACTCAGGTGAGTTCTGAAGAACTCCTGGATCTTCTTCCACAGGTTGACCTCAGCTGCTGAATGGGACTTGGGCTCACCTCCCCACAAGACTGTTACGCCAAAAACTCCATGTTTAGAAGAGGGGCAGTATGGTCTGTAAGGTGGCTCCAGCAAGTGTCCAGTTCCAGGACAAGACACACACTCAAAGTTTTCCTTTCCATGACTCTTCAGCCTCCCCACCATATCATCCATGAAGCCCTTGCTGTCCCAGTTGAGGTCATCCTCTGCAGCTGCAAAGAGGAAAAAGCTCTTGGATTGTTCAATGGGGATCAGGCTGCCCTTATTCTCCTCTGCATGCGGATTTTCAAAGGCATGTTTTACAATGAATTCATTTGACTCGGTGGGAATAAACCTGCGTACATCATATGGTAATGGTGAGAGGATCTGCTGTTTCTTGTAGTAGAGAGGATTGATTATATTGGCATTACAGGCATTCATGCACACTACGGCCTCAACACCTGGCACAAAAGTAGCAAGTGAGAGTCCGATATTTGCTCCTTTGCATCTTGCCATTACACCAACTCCTTTACTGCCCACCTGTGAAATAACAAATTAAAGGTGATAAAATCTATTAAAACACTTGGAGCACATGGCTGACTTCACCCGTCAATCCTTGTGTTATTGTGGTGGTGGTTCTGTTCTGGTGTATATTACCATTAGTAAATAATTATATATATATATATATATATATATATATATATATATATATATATATATATATATATATATATATATATATATATATATATATATATATATATATATATATATATATATTCACATATGTATCCTGGAAGCACTGTGATATTTCATCATCCCAACAAATGAACAGGAAATATGGTATTGTCTCTAAATGGAAAAATGTTGTAAGAAGTAAAATAAACTAGTCTTCAAAATAACATTAATAATAACATATTTTGAATTTATTAGATTTATGGATATTCTAGGAACTGTGAAAATTAAACAGGGCAAAAAGTTGCACTTAAGAACCATTTATTTTTGCTGTACCCTGGACTTTATCCTTTTAAATATCAGTGAAGCTGATCTAATAAACCCAGTTAATTTTTAGATTACACAGTGACAGTGGTGAGTTTACTAAGACATAGCATTTATTTTAGTATGAAATACCTTTCTGCAGTCTTTACAATTATGCAATAGGATGACCCACCTTAGGCTGCTGTTTTAGGAACTCCATTGCTTCCTCGTAGGGATCCAAATGCAGCTCTTTGAAATTTTCACCCTTTTCATTGTACACCACCACTGAGAAAACCACGAAGCCTTTGTTAGCCAGTAGACTGGATCTTGCCTCAGATCTCAAGGTGGCCACATCCAACACAGCAGGAAACGGGCCTTCTCCTGGAACAAAGACAATGTCTAAGCAGAGGAGCCCACACCTCCCGCTCCCCAGCCACCTCGCCTCATCCGGGGGGACCCCAAGGTTTTCCCAGGCCAGCTGGGAGATATAATCTCTCAAGCATGTCCTGGGTCTGCTCCGGGGCCTCCTCCTGGTAGGACATGCCTGGAACACCTCACCCAAGAGGCGCACAGGAGGCATCCTATTTAGATGCCTGAGCCACCTCAACTGGCTCCTCTCGATGTGGAGGAGCGGCGGATCTACTTTGAGCCCCTCCTGAATGGCTGCACTCCTCACCCTATCCCTAAGGGAACTGAGGCCAGCCACCCTTTGAAGGAAACTCATTTCTGCCTCTTGTATTAGCGATCTTATCCTTTCAGTCACTACCCAAAGCTCATGACCATAGGTGAGGGTAGGAACGTAGATTGACTGGTAAATCGACAGCTTCACTTTTACGCTCAGCTCCCTCTTCACCACAACAGACCAGTGCAGCATCTGCATCACTGCAGACGCAACCCCGATCCGTCTGTCAATCTCTCGCTCCCATCTTCCGTTACTCATGAACAAAATCCAGAGATACTTGAACTCCTCCACCAGGGGCAGGAGCTCGTCCCTGAGCTGGAGTGGCCACTCCACCCTTTTCCAGCTGAGGACCATGGCCTCAGAGGTGCTAATTCTCATCCCAGCCACTTCACGCTCGGCTGCGAACTGTACCATTGTGAGCTGGAGGCCGCCACCTGATGAAGCCAACAGGACTGCATCATCTGCAAAGAGCAGTAATGAGATTCTGAGGCCACCGATGTGGAAGCCTTCCCCACATGGCTACACCTAGAAATTCTGTCCATAAAAATTATGACCAGAATCAGTGACAAAGGGCAGCCCTTGCGAAATCCAACACCTACAGGAAACAAGTCCGACTTATTGCAGGCAATATGGACCAAGCTCTCGCTGTGGTTGTAAAGGGACTGAATGGCCCGCAACAATGGGCCAGACACCCCATGCTCCAGCAGCACCCCCTACAGGGACACAACCGAATGCCTTCTCCAAGTCCACAAAACACATTTAGACTGGATGGGCAAACTCCCACGCACACTAGATATCCTTGAGAGAATGAAGACTATCGATACTGGCTAAAAGAAAAGAATAATCAGGCAAATGTCCCAACAAGAATAATGATTTGCTAAAAAAAAATTCACAACTCCACAGAGAGAAATACTATTTATAAGCTGGTTAATGTTAATTAAACTAAAATGAAGACAGAAAGCTAGGAACCACCTACCGTACCTGGAGGAGTAAACAGGACTCCACGAATGTTACCCTTTTTGACAGGGACCCGGCTGACTCCGTCTTTCATCAGAAGCCTCTCATTTGTCATCTCTGTTAGCATCCTGCCCTCCTCCTCATGCACAGAAAACTTCACCAGCTGGGGGTTTAGGGAATTTGTCTTTAGAAACTTTTTGTGCATAGTATGTGGCCTCATGGACCACAGCAGGCCCATGGGTTCTACTCCAACGTAGCTCCCACCAAGTGAGGGGTCTCTGTTCAGATCGACCTCCCCACTGCCATCAGCCCTGTATGTGGCTGCAGAGCTAAAGACTTCTCCCTTCTCATCAGTTAACCTGGCTCTCATGTTGACCACCTGCTTTGACCTCAGCCCGGACACCTTCACCTGCACAGGCTCATCAAACAGACACCTGGCACTCGGCAGCAGCCTCAGTCTGATTTGGGAGGACATTTTTTCTGAAAAAGAAAAAAACAAAAAAACCCTATTAAACCGATATAGCTTGTTTTCAAGTGTATTAGATAGTAGGCTGATCTAGTCTAAAGACACATCCATACATTTATGTTTTCATACAGAGGGACAGACATAAGGCTTAAAGGTGGAATTTTTAACAGTCAGTGTTTCAAATAATCCTCCTTTACACTAAATTCCATTCCAAAATGAGGCAATTTAAATTTGTATTAATAGCAAGCAACCACAAGTGCCCACGATACTGCCCATCAATTCAACATGAAGATTTTATGTGATGTTACCAAACTGTGAAATTAGATCTGTTTCAGACAGCGGCAGATCTGTAAACGTTTACACCGGACAGCAAATGGGTACAACAGTATTTGCCAGAGTGACACAGAAAGTCTGTGTTGTATTTTCAGTTAATTTTTAACAGGTCTGGCCCAGCCAACATCAGTGTGATACATCTGCACCAGATACCCTCCCATCCCCCCATCTGTGCAGTTAAGAAAATGGATGGATGAATTTCCATTGAAAGTTTTCTATGTTCAGTGCAATTTTAAAAATAGGCAGTTTCATTTCACACAGCTGTTTCAAAAGACCCTAATCAGAAGACCCAAATCCATGACAGAAATGCACAGTCAGAATTAATTAAAAGCAATATTAATGAAACTTACAAGTGGTAGTAACAGAGGCTGCCTGAAAACAAACAATAGAGGCCTGTAGAGTAGTGAATAAGCAGGCCAAAGTCCAAAAGACAATCCAAAGAAGTACAAACCAAAATAAGTGGAAAAAAAATTAAAAAGAACACAGGAGTCAGCAGGATACTCAGTCGGGGAACAGACCTAAACTGAGCTCTGAAGGAGGGACAAACTGAAATTACTGGGAATGTTGGGGTTAGGAGACATTGGTGAAATAGATCATGGTCGAGTCAGCAAACAGGAGGGAGAGAGATGGAGGCGGAGTAAACAGAAACACTGGCGACACACAAGGTGACTAACTTCAAAATAAAACAGGAATTTACTAAAATATGATGATGGTGATAAATTCTTGTACTGCTCCACCACATCAGCAGCTTCAACCTTAGGTTGTGTTGCCCTCTCCTCAGTTCTTCCCTGTCCCCATACTTTCTTCTTTTTTATTCAGTAGTCCTTTTTAGTCATTAGTGATCCAGAGTTTATTGTCCTCAAAGCAGCATACAGTCCTGCCTGTTAAAATGGTGTGTTCACAAAATTTGATACATGTTCTGTGATGCAGCCAAACTGTTAATGACCTCTCCATGAGGTTTACAAAGTACATTCTACTCTATAGACTCAAGCAGTCCTGCAGTGCCTTTGCAGCCTTCTCCACCCACCTCCAAACAACTCTTGTGGATACAGGTTGTAAGAACAGGAACATATTTTGGTGTTAGCAAGATAATACTATGGTCAGAATTGGCATTGTATTGGGTGGTGGTGGTGGGAGCGTGCAAATAACCAGGATATACCATTTTATGCTGCATGTGTTTTATTCTTTTCTATATGCTGCACTCTGCATACATGTCTAGACCTTTCTGCACTCCTTACAGGCCAAAAAATTGTTTATATGTTAAAAAATAAAGGACTTTTGTAGCAATAAAACACTATGAAAATACCTCACTATACATTTTGGCAGGCTTATCACCTGCAGGAGGCGTCACAGGAGTCAACTGCAATGTGTGTCAGGCAGTGGCAAAGAGTTCAAAGACTGCAGCTGACTAAAAAGAGCACAAAGGCTTGTTTCACATTTGCCATTAAACATCTGGATGATCCCCAAGACTTTGGTAGCGTGATGGTCTGGTGCTGCTTTGCTGCTTCAGGGCCTGGATGACTTGCTGTAATTGATGGAACCATGAATTCTGCTCTCTATCAGAAAATCCTGAAGGAGATGTCTGCAATCAGTTTATGTCCTGACGTTCAAGCGCACTCTGGTTATGCAGGAGGACAATGATCACACCAGCTGGTCCACCTCTGAATGACTCAAAGTTTCAGTCCAACACTCAGAGCTTGTTACTGGAACACTTTGGTTCTCAGCAACTACATTCAATGTGAGCATGTTTCTCCAAGTCCAACAAAACTTTCTGGAGTGCCTTAAATGTGTGCCTGCAGTTCTGGATGCAGTGCTGAGTAGTGTTGTAGTACTCGAGATCGGTCTTGGTCTCGAGACCGGTCTCGAGACCGCTTTTTGATGGTCTCGGTCTTGTCATGGACTCGACCGCATTTGGTCTCGGTCTTGTCATGGACTCGGACCTTGCGGACTCGGGATTTTATTTCAAGACCAGTCAAGACCACAGCTGTGGAAATATCCCTAAATTGCCAGAATACTGTCCAATTTATTTGTTAACATCTTTGCTTTTATTGGATGCAAAACGTACTGATTCAAATCCCACAAAGATTGCGCTCCTCTGCCTCTCAAAGGAGCGCACCTCACAGACTCCGCCCCAGCTAGGTCGCTGCTATTATCGCTGCTTACGCCTGTATCATTTCACCGCAGTTTGCAATCTACCACAGAGCACGGACAGTTTCATTCACAGTGTGTACGTTTGATCTCACTATGGTCACGCGTGTGCTGCATAAATCGAAATAACAACCGGCATGAACACGAAGAGAAGTAAGAGGGAAAATGAAGATCAAAGGAAAATTTCAGGCTTCCGATTCAACAAAAAAATCCCAGCATGAAAGGTAAATACCAACCTTCATGTATTTTGATACACAAACTAAAAATTTAATGCAAGTTTTAGGGCTGCAACGATTCTTGGAATAACGCAATTCGATTATTAAAAATCCTCGACACAAATTTGTTGCTTTGATGTTTCGTATCAGCTCTGCAGCTCAGGTGTCTCTGTGTAAGCGGAGCATTTCCAAAAAAAACAAAAACGAGCCTTTAACGCGAGTGGATCGCTGAGATGTTTTTTCACGCCCCTACTTCTCTGTGCTGTGAGTGCGCATGTTTGAATGTGCGCGTGTTGTGCAGAGGATGTCAGCTGTTATTTTTTTCTTTACGTCAGCTGTAGCCACCAGAACAGACCTATAACCACAGTGTACTGGGGAAAGGGGGGCTGCCATTAGCACTAGCAATCGTTCGGTGCCCCCCCACCCCCTTCAGTACAGAGGGGCTCCGTCAAAATGTTTTTATCAACCACCTGATCAGCAACATCAAGAACAGAGAACTTTGTAGCTGCTCCATCCACCCTGTTTGTTTCACACAGAGAAACATCTGCAGTACGGAAGTTAAAATATGCTGATGAATTGTTAAAATGAAAAATTATTTCTTATCCAATTACTTGATTAATTGACGGAGTAATCAATTGAATACTTGTTTACTAAAATAATTGATAGTTGCAGCCCTACTTGTATTCAGAAAGCCATAGTCAAACATTAGTTTTCAGCACCAGTAGAGCTATGAGAGGCCTTCAAGAATAAAATACTACAGTTCCCAGCAAGATGATGTCACTTCCTATTGTTGCATTAAAAACGTGATAGTTTATGCTCACAATATAGAATAGAATAGAATAGAATGCCTTTATTGTCATTATACAGGATGTACAATGAGATTGGAGATATGGTGGCTGATATTCAAATGTAGGAAATGCTATTAGCAGCCGAGGAATCTGGATTATGCTTTTGTTGTATATTTTTTTATGTGATTTCTGCAAACACAGTGGAAGGAAACGGCACTCTGGGACACATTAAATGCTTGATGTATAAATGTAACTTTTCTGGATTATATGCAAAAATGATCATTCTATCAATCTAATAAGGCCTGATTTAGAGTTCTGCATTGATCCTTTGTGTATAACTGAAAATCCTCTCTGAAGCAAACCTGACATGCACCTCAAGAAATGTAACTACACGTCCAAAAAAACTGATTACTGCTTTCTGGTTATGTCTTAGGCCCCATCACTCAATTAACAAGTGGGAGCGGCATTTGGTGGTTAGTATTAGCTTACTAATTAGCATTAGCATTAGTGCTGGGGTGAGGAATATTTCTTGCTAGAACCCGGAAGTTACCATGGCCACCACCAATGGTAACAGCAGAGAAGTAAGTAAGTTGTTTCTCCGCCATTAGTAC
The DNA here is from genome assembly GCF_007364275.1 of Archocentrus centrarchus. Taxonomy (NCBI): domain Eukaryota; kingdom Metazoa; phylum Chordata; class Actinopteri; order Cichliformes; family Cichlidae; genus Archocentrus; species Archocentrus centrarchus. The sequence goes on along the minus strand of NC_044362.1, from coordinate 28,275,321 downwards.
ATTGAGCTAGTGGTGGGCAGATTGATCCTAATATCGATAATATGGATGCCAACGTTGTATTGGTATTGATCAATATCAGTGTGATGAGATCGATACTTTGGCTTCAGTTTCTCTCCTGTATGCAGTGCTGCGGTTTCATCAAAGATGCGAGCTGACTGTCTAAGTGTCGCTCCTGTCACAGCACAGAGCACTTTGCTCCTCCCCTCCCCACAGTGTTTTGTTATACTGTCATGTGATGCATAACATATTTTATTTGGGGAAAAAAAAGGATTTTGCTATGAAACATTTAAATCAAATTTAAATGTAAATTTGTAGAAAATTAGTGAATGAAGGGACATTTTTTATTAAATTTTTTTATTATACTTTCTGAAAAATCTACCTGGAAAAAAGTTTGCATTTGTTCTTGAGTGATGATTTTGTACACTTAATTTATGAAAAAAAAAATCCAGACATCAATGTATGGGGAAAATTGTTTTATTCTATTGTTTCAGAACAATAACTTTTATTTTGATAAAGTATTTTCTACTTACATATAAACTTTGCCCAATTCTATTCTGGGTTTTAACTAATTAATGATCCAAAGGAAAAAAATCTCAAACCAGTTAAACTTCATGGAAATTCTTCATAATTATTAAAAAGTATTGGTATCAGTATCGGTGATAATGGCCCTGTGTTTACTTGGCATAGGATCGATACCAAATCTTGAAGTGTTGCACACAACTACATTGAGCAGCATACACCAGGAGTGATTGACAGTGCTAAGACCCTCCTCCTGGCTCTGACTGGTTGTTTTTGACTGGGAGTGGTTCAGGGAGGAGGTGGAGGAGCTCCATTTTTTTCGCAGATTATCGGTCTCATACTGTCTGACATGGTGACAGTTTTAACAAATATGTAAAAACCAGATTTTTTATAAAAGTTACATCCTGCAGCTTTAATCTGTATAAGATTTAAGGCTTTAGTTCTTACTGTTGATGAGTGTTTGCCATTTTTTCAGTTTTACACATTTAGCTATGTGGTTTTGAAAAAGCACCCATTTTTACAAAGGTTGTTGGTTTAAAAACAACACAACTTTATGCATAGTTTATGAAAGGCAGAGAAAAGTTAAGACTATTGTGATGAACTATGAATAATTGTTTTACATTCTGTGATAAATGATGGAAGTCACCCAGGAGTATTAAATAAAGATGGTTATATTTATTTGAGCTGTGAGTTTTTAATATCAGGGTAATTTTATGGGAATGCGGATCTTTCAGATCAATTTGAGAAGTGATTTTGATCATGTTTCACATTTTATTGTGTCATGTAGTGTCAGGCACTGGTCTTGGTCTTGTCTCGGTCTCGTCCCCCCTCGGTCTTGGTCTCGACTGGTCTCGGACCCTAAAAGTCTTGGTCTTGTCTCGGTCTCGATACCCTCTGGTCTTGGTCTTGTCTCGGTCTCGGGTTAGGTGGTCTTGACTACAACACTAGTGCTGAGAGTGTAGAGCAGATCAAACACACCAAAATCTGTGACAGTCCCCCAGACCTCTGCACCCTCCACCAGGACAGGAACTTCAACTGATCCAGATTATATCTCTCAGCTGGCCTGGGAACACCTCGGGCTTCCCCAGATATGCTGGAGGAGGTGGCTGGCGAGGTCTGGGCTTCTCTGCAAAGACTGCTGCCCCAATGACCTGGCCCCAGATAAGCGGACGAAAATGGGTGGATGGGCGGCATTAGTTGTTGTCTCAACTAATACAGTTATAAAAAGTTTGGTGAACAATAAAAAACAAACAAACAACAAAAAAAGTGCTAATTCAATCAATAATTTAATCAAGCTGACATTTTTACAGTGTAACAGCTATTTTTGTGAAATGTCGACTGAATCGCCACCTGCAATATTAACATAATAAAATAATATCCATGCAAGAGAATACAAATTTTATTTAAACTTAAATTCAAATGTTAATGAATGTACCCCAGCTTGAATATCTGTTATGTAGAACACGAGCAGAAAAAAACAAAAGCAATTACAAATCTCTATTTCCTGTTGTCTGTATTTAGATGGGTCACTCCGCCTCCAGACCTAAACACGACAATCAGCTCACATCTGTGTCATTTGAAAAACACAGAAATTCACAACACGCCCAAATGTCCCAGTTTTCCACGAACACTTGAACGGAGTTTACGTTTTTGGCTCTGTGCATAGTTGGCAGCGTGAGAAGTGTCTCTAAGCCCCGTGTGTATATGCGACGTGATCTGCACGTATCAGGCAAAACGCGTCACACACATTTTTAGACATGAAAGCAAAACTGATCAGATTTGTAAAGTCCAACTTAAAAATGTGTGCGTAAATGATCGCTATCTATTCTGATTTTGATATACGCGTTTGTAAAACGGCTATGTGTTTAAATTACTCTGTGTGCGGATTGAAGCACGCATTTGTGAGCTCTCAAAAATTTACACACAAATCATCGCACACATTTGTAAATCTTAGTTTACGGGTGTGGCTCATCATATGCATTTGTTAACCTTTTGACAAATGAGTATGATAAAATACGCAACTGTGCCGCACTTCGAGATGATCCTCCAAAAGGGAACAGTCCAAAGAAGAAGAAGAAAACAGACGCGCGTCTTAAAACCAAAACTCACAGAAGCGAAGGATTCCCCTTAACATGACTGATGGCCCGTTCTGCTTTTCACTGCGTACTTGTGAAACCTCATCAGTCTAAGTCCAAGCACGGTTCCAGTTCAAAGTACCCGAGTGTGTTCCTGCATCGGTTTCTGACTTGTGCGCACTTGGAGCAGCCAAGTATCCCAAAATGCATTTCGAACGAAAGCCAGAAGTGTAAATAAACGTTTGAAAAACTGTTTCTGAGCCAGAAAATAAACTTTTAAGATGTTTGAGGCGAGAATGTAGCTGCGTAAACTTCAAATATCTGATTGATTTATCACGACGTTGTTCATTTGCAAAAGCGCTTCAATGATTTCGGAGATGTCCGCTCCCGCTTGGATATCAGCCCGCACGCCTCGCCAAGCATCAGCTGACCTGGAGGTCGGGGTCACGGTGTTGTGCCTAACAGTGGTCATCTGCCAAAAAGAGAGAGAGAGAGAAAAAAAAAAAAGACTGTCCGTAAACGGTTGTAAATGTTTTTGGAACTTGGGTAATCAGGGGTATCATTTGCAATTTCAGTTGTAAATATGTACAGGGAAAGTTAGTGGGGAAAGGCAGAAAAAGCACTGCAGCTGTGCTGTGCTCAAGTACACTGCAGTGGCGGTTTCTGATATGGGCGACATGGGCAGCCGCCCAGGGCGGTATTTCATCTAGGGCGGCATGACCGCCCCCCTCCCCCCAACGCATTGCGATCGCCGCAGCAACGCCTACCGCACTGCTCCACTTGTGGGATAATGGGCGCCCTCTGCTTGCTGTGTATTGCATGTAGCTTTCTGCCATGGTCAGACAGGTTGTAACAGAAGAAAAGGGCAGGCGGGGGATTCTCTCTCTGTCTCGCTGTCACTGCTTCACTCGACCGTCACACACACAGCGCTGCCCCGCCCCCTTCTCCTCTCAGCCTGGGGTGCGAGTCGAGTGAAGCAGTGATGGCGTGAGAGTGAGACTGTCAGCCGGGTTCATTCATTCATGCCTGTACAGTTTGGGCCTGGTTACAGCCAACAGTAACCGCTGAATTATAAATAAAGGCGACTTTTGCTGGCAGTCTCTCGCCAAACCTTTCATCCTCACGGACACTGCCATATCAAGATTAACGCGAAGTGTATGTCCTAATATTGAAAAGTTTTGCGAGATCTCGCAAAAGTAACTCAGGATCTCGCAAAACTTTTGCGAGATATGCAAAACTGACTCTTTTTTTTTTTTTTTCCTCCCATGTTCCACAGAATGAATCTGTGCGTCTAATAAAATTAGATGCACACAACTGATAGAACACAAAGCCAATTTCATTTATAATACTGTAAATATGGTCATTAAATCACAGTATTTGTGTGAACCCGAATCCTGATAAAAAAAAATAACACAAATACGAATCTAGACAGTTTGGACAAATGTTGGTGGATGGCGCAGTGTTGCCAGATTGGGCAGCTTGTGAACACATTGGGGTGGAATATTATATAGATATTTCTATATAATTATAAAATTATATAGATATATCATTTTACAATAAAAACTTCCTAAAAACTTACCAAATATGGTGAAAAGCAGCCAAAATTTTAACAAGTTACCCAAAGCTTGTATATTTAAATATATATCACACCTGGTGCTATTAACATGAGTTTCAGTGGAGGTTTTGTTGTGTTGGGCTGGCAACTGTCAGTCAGATCTGACAACCCTGGGGATGGGCGGTGGTGGTGGCGAATTGTGGCAGATGGAAAGGAAAAGGTCAAAGCCATCAGGTGCACAGTTTAGGAAAAAGAGAAAAGAAGAAGAGGAGAAACAAGCAAAGATAAAGGTAAGCAGAAGCTGTGTAATATTTCAGTTTCTTCCATGTTTTTTCAAATAAAAATTTAAAAGAAGGCCCTGTGACAGGCTGGCGACCTGTTCAGGGTGTACCCTGCCTCTCGCCCTATGACAGCTGGGATAGGCTCCAGCCCCCCCGCGACCCTGACCAGGATAAGCGGAAGCGAATGGATGGATGGATGGAAATTTAAAAGAAATTCTGAGTGTGCCTGTGATGGTGGGGGGACCTTCTGTTAAAGCCTGTCTGTCAGACCATGGCAGAAAGCTACATACACCACACAGCAGTCGCTCATTACCCCCCAAGTGTAGTAGTGCGGCGATCGCTATTGTGTGTGTGTGTGGGGGGGGGGGGGGGGGGGGGGGGGGGCGGCGGGGATGCTCGCCCAGGGCGCCAAACAGGCTAGGACCGCCACTGAGTACACTGCAGTGTTTGAGCACAGATGGGCTTGCTGCCATTTTGTGGGTATTGTGAAGACTGACAGGTACCATTCAGTTTAATTTGTATAGTGTCAGATGATACCAAGACATGAAGTTGTTTTATACTGTAAAGATCATTAGAGAAAACACCATCAATCAGGCAATTCTCTTTAAGCAGAGGTGAGGAAGAAAAACTCAGATCTTTGGCAAAACCAGGGCTCAGGGAGGGGGCAGCCATCTGCCATGAGTGGTTTGTAGGGTGAGGGGAAGCTGGTTCACTGTTACAGTGAAAAAAAAATGTCTGTTATTCAGTTATTACACCTGACAAGACAATTTTAAGAAAAAAAAAGTCAGTTAACTTTACACTGCAACTTCATGTAACATTCAGGATCAGTGGCGTAACATTGTCAAGTCTATGCATCTGTTGTTGCGATCCACCCAAAAATTGAGGCTGCAGTCATAGTGAATCTTTATGCATTTTATTTTTTGAACATATTTCTACAAAATCACACGGGTGTCAGTCAGTAAAGGTTCAGTGTGTGCCTTCAGCTTGCAGCTAGCATGTAAGCTTGCAGGTGAAGGTGATGTCTGTCAGCCTGTTTAATTTGCTGTGAGAAAGTGGGGTGTGAGGGTATGCAGATTCATTAGCTTCAAGGTTTATGATAAAACCTTTTTCAGTACATGAAAGCAGTGATAAAGCAATGCAGTCATGTGATGCTAGTTATGCAAGGGTTTATTGGCAATCAAATTTTTTTTGTCAGTTGAACCTATAACTTGGCTTGAATCTGTTCAGTGTTGCAACTCAGGCGAGTCCTGAAGAAATCTTGAATCTTCTTCCACAGGTGGACCTCAGCTGCTGCGTGGGACTTGGGCTCACCCCCCATCATGACCGGTGTGCCTTCAGCCCCCTGGAAGCTGGATGGGCAGAAGGGTCTGTAAGGCGGCTCCAGCAAATGTCCAGCTCCTGGGTAAGAGACACTCAAAGTTCTCCTTCCCATGACACTGGAGTCTCTCCACCATCCCATCCATGTGGGCCTTGCTAACCCAGTGGAGGTCATCCTCTGAAGCTGCAAAGAGGAAATGTCCCTTGGCTCTTTCAATGGGGACCGTGCTTGCCTTAAGCTTCTCTGCCAGGGGATTTTTAAACATGTACCTTCCAATAACAAAAAATGAGTCTGGGTTAATCAGCTTGATGTAGTCAAAAATTAATGTTGAGAGGACCTCCTGTTTCTTGTAGCAGACAACAACACTACTGTTTGTATTGTGGCCATTGATGCATACTACAGCCTTGACACCTGGCACAAATGCAGCAAGCGAGAGCCCGATAATGGCTCCCCTTGAATTTGCCATTATACCAACTCCTTTACTGCCCACCTGTGAAATGACAAGTTAAAAGGTATGAACACTTGGTGCTCAGAACTGTCAGTTTGAATATTGTGACTGATTGCTGTATATTACAAAACACAAATAAAACTAACTGTATTCTGCAAAGTGTATGCCTACTGGTGAGCCAACAACTGAAGTGGAAATATGGGGCTAAATAGTGAAAAAAAAAGTTTTAGGAAAACAAATCTCAAAATGAAAGTGAGAAAATGGTATCGTGCTTATTTTTATTGATATTCTAGGAATGTATCAAATTGAATTAACTGGAACAAAAATGTTAGAATTAACAGCCGTTCAAGTTAGCATGTCCTCAATTTAAATATCCACAGAGCCAATATAGTGGAGCAGACATTTGGGCACAATCCCCATTTAAAAAATATATTAAACATCATAAATAAATGAGGGTGTGAGAGGCACCTGTGGGTGGACTTTTTTAGCTTAGCCAGGGTAGCAATAACTCCCTTTTCTTAGGCTTTGTGCTACATTGATCCACTTGGCTGCTGCCTTTATACAAAAATATTGCCAAAAGTATTCACTCATCCATCCATATCATTGAATTCAGGTGTCCTAATCACTTCCATGGCCACAGATGTATAACATCAAGCACCTAGGCATGCAGACTGCTTCTACAAACATTTGTGAAAGAATGGGTCGCTCTCAGGAACTCCCTGAATTCCAGCGTGGTACCGTGATAGGATGCCACCTGTGCAACAAGGCCAGTGGTGAAATTTCCCTGCCATTTAATATTCTACAGTCAGCTGTTAGTGATACTATAACAACGTTGAAAATTTAACATTTAGAATGACAGCAGTTCAGCCATGAAGTAGCAGGCCTCATAAATCAGAGCAGGGTCAGAGGATGCTGAGGTGCATAGTGCGCAGAGGTCACCAGCTTTCTGGACAGTCAATCACTACAGTACAGTCCGGTGATGGTCTGTTCCAACATGACTTCCCATCAGTGCACAAAGCAAGGTCCATAAAGACATGGATGAGCAAGTTTGGTGTGGAAGAACTTGATTGGCCTTCACAGAGTCCTGACCTCAAACTAACTGAACACCTTTGAATGACTTAGGGTGTGAGCTAGACCTTGACAGAAATGCGCTTCTAGAAGAATGGTCAAAAGTACACACACACACACACACACACACACACACACACACACAGACACACACACACACACACAGACACAGACACAGACACACAGACACAGACACAGACACACACACACACACCTTGTGGAAAGTCTTCCCAAAAGAGTTGAAGCCAAGGGCAGGCTATCATCATATCAAACCTTATGGATTGAAAGTGAATGTCACTCAAGTTCATGTGTGTGAAGGCAGACGAGCGAATACTTTTTGGCAATATAATGTACTTGAGATACACATAACCCTTTTCGTCACCATGTACACAATTGAGTACATCACTTTGTTACATTCATTTTCTGATGTCTCCCACCCAAAAAGATTATGTAGTCAAAATACCCCCCCCCCCCCCCCCCCCCCCCCCACACACACACACACACACACACACACACCCACCCACCAAAATTCCTGTATTGTGACCACAGGCGTTATCCAACTCTACTTTGAAGCAAGTGACTGCATTTCTGAAAATGTGAACCTTTTCCTTCAGCGTGAAACATTTTCGGCTATGGGATCCTTTTATGGCTTACCTTAGCTTGCAGTTTTAAGAAATCCATTGCTTCTTCAAAGTAGTCCAGCTGCATCTCTTTGCCATTAAAAGCCTTGTCATTGTACAAATCCACCATGAAGACCACAAAACCTTTGTTGGCCAGTAGACAGGCTCTTATCTCAGACTTTGAAATGGACACATCCAACACAGCAGGAAAAGGACCTTCTCCTGGTATTTAGACAGAAAGGGAGGGTTACTGTCAAAGTATGTTAATCCTATTTTTGTTAAACTGACATCCCTTCTACAACCAACAATTAGGAGTCAATTAATATAGGAAATAATATACTATTAAAATATTTTAATTAGATTTCCTTGTTTGCTGGTGAATGTTTCAAATATAAGCAATGCTTTCTTAAATTTAACAACTCTGTAGTGAAAAGTTGTCAGTCCTCTGACAGGTCAAAATTTCTGCTCTAAAAGCTGATTGTAGGAGTAACTATGCAATTATTCCATTTACTGAAACAATCTTACTACATGGATGCAGTTATAAAAAAAAAAAAAAAAAGTCACTCTTTAGGCTGTAATTAAACTACAAGGAAGGCAGAAAGAAACAACTACAGTACCTGGAGGAGTGAACAGGACTCCTCTAATGTTCCCCTCTTTGACGAAGACCCGGCTGACCCCGTCTCCCATTAGAAACCACTCATTCATCATCTCTGCCAGCACCCTGTTGCCCTCATCATGTACAGAAAAGGTCACAATCTGAGGATTCATGGAATTTGTTTTTTGAAACATTTTGGGCAAGGTCTCTGTGCACATGGACCACAGCAGACCCATAGGTTCTACTCCAACATAGCTCCCACCAAGCGAGGGGTCTCTGTCCAGGTCGATCTCCACTACCGTCAGCCCTGTAGGTGGCCGAGGAGCTGAACACCGCTCCTTTCTCATCAATTAATCTGGCTCTCATGGTGACAACCTGCCTTGGGCTCAGCCCGGTCACCTTCACCTGAATGGGTTCATCAAACAGACACTTGGCACTGGGCAGCAGTCTCAGGCTTACTTGTGAGGACATCTCTTCTGAAAAATAAAAATAAATAGGCATTCACTTGCTGTAGGAGGGACTGTAGAACTAGGAGCCTTCCATGCAGAATGCAGTATGGGCATAGAGCCCATTTTGCTGCCCTCACTATCACTGTCTTATCTGAAGGATGCAGTGAGACAGACTGAGAGTCTTGGAAGGAATCATTACTCAAATCCTACAGTGAAAAAGCCTCATTATGCTAGAGCATGAAGGTCCTCTAGGGATTTATGGATCACCAGCAGAACCCTAAAGAGATGTAGCTGGTGCAGCAGCTGTGGCTTGTAGTAATATGACCAGGAGAGGGCACTATGACATCATCTGACAAATAACTCAGATTCATGTGTGCAATGATGCCGCAGGTAGCATGCCTTCTCAGATACAGAGGCCGCTTTCAGTACCAGTATTAATATTGTTAATGTTCACAATTATGTACCCAGACACTAGTGATGGGTCGGTCGCGAACGATCCGGCTCTTTGAAGTGAACGACAGAAGACGGCTCCTGATAGTGAGCCGTTTTTGTTTTTTTTTTGGTGGAAGCTGCACGTGATTGGTTAAGATGTGTGGCGGAATCTGCGTGTCTACACAGAGCAACAGCGCGGGGGGCAGAGATACACCACACAGCTCAAACACAGAGGGAGCATCTCCTGCAAAGTTTGCTCAAAGACCAGGAAGAGCAAGAGGAAGTTGCGCTTTACATAGAGGCTACATGCAGGAATGGTGAGGAAAAGTAATTCATTTCACACATTTTTAAAACTACAATCTGAGGAGCCGTTTGGGAGCCGAAAGAGCTGAGCCAAAAGAGCCGGCTCTCTGTAAAGAGCCGAACTTGCCATCACTACCAGACACAGTAAGCTCCCTTTGTTCTTCCAGGAGGAGGCTACAGGCGTCGATCACACGATACAAAAAACACCTGACAATAAAACAATTAGAAACTAAACTGACTAGTGTCTTTCCTGTGGGAAGACGGTATTTGACCACTGCAAAAAAATAAATTAAAATAAGTCTGTGAAATCAATATTCACGAACTCCTGGAGGAAAAAGACAAGCGGGAATGGGCCGGTACACGCACACCTGTGTTATATACTCTGTTTGCATCCGCACAGCAGGAGGGTTAATTAGTTATTCCGACTACTTAAACAACTCACATTTAAAGAGGCTGACCCATGTGTAATGCTGACTGAATGTTGGGAATGGGACGCTGGAGACTGACGTTTCGGCACTGCGGCGAGCTTCCAAAGAATAGATGTTTCGAAACATTCCTCCTCGAACTTCATTTCACCCGACAGGGTTCAACAGGTGGCTTACCTGCTGCTTCTAGGCAGGTGAGGCGTCAGGATTCCCATGTTTTTGTTTTTTTAACAAACCAGTCATTTGGGCTGGGCATTGTAACTGCTGAATCAATGTATCTGATAATACCAAATTGTAATTGAATAAATATTGGCTTATTCGAATGGTTGCTGTCATACAGATGTGAGACAGAAAAAAAAAAAAAAGGTGGGTGAGCTCCAGTGGTTTATATCAGCAGAGAGAGTGGCAGACTGCACTATAAATTGATTATATTATCCAAATAAAACCAATTGATGGTTTCAAGGAGAAAAATAAAACAGGCAGCAATTTTCAGCTCTAACTTTAATTTATTCTCTAGTTTTTTCACTTTAAACAGAAATTGTATTTCAGAATCAAGTGACTTTATCGTCACACTGACCCCTTACCTGCACACTGCACAGCTGAAGTATTCATACTGTAATAAATACAAAAATAGATTTTAAAAAAGAGAAAACAATTACAGGCAATTTCTGTCTGCTACAGGCCCCAGGTCCACTTCTCTTTTAATTGCACTATAATCATTATGACTCACAATACATCAACCAGTTGTCGGGTACTTTTTTTTTAATGCCCTGGGTTTGTTTTTAATGTAAATAAACTAAATGTTCTTGATTGCTGCTCTGGGTTTTGTACGCCTTGGCTACCATCCCTTTTTTAGCTGCTCCTTTCCCCACTTTTTGCAACATCACGTATACAGATTGCTGACGCAGATCTAAAAACAGTTTATGCTGATAGACCTTTTCTGCTTTCCTGGAGAGGGGTCATCTCCAGCAGGTCACCTGCCTTTTACTGGTTTCATCTCCCACTGAAATAACAGTCAATATCTCATCTCTAAAATATGTTTTACAGAATGATGAACCACAATTTCCAACTTGTAATGGATACAGTGATTTAGGGCTGATCTTTCATGCAGGAGTGGAGCTGCACAAATAGCTGCAACAGTTTGTGCTCCGAAGATGGATTTCCAACAGCATGTCAAAGACCGAGTGCAGTTCAAAAACCCTGAAAAAGCAGCTGCAAATCTTACCTTTGTATGAATCTCAGCTTCAAGGGTTCCCTGGACTTTTGCCCAGTTTGCTCATGCTGTAATCCATCAATGTATTTTATTAAAGCCTCAGGCTATGGCAGCTAATCTTAAAATATTACAGTTTTGGCTTCACCCAAATTTAGGTGCTTCCATCCCAATATGGCTATCAATGGAGGCCAGTACTTGCCGACCAGTATCTCTGTCGGCTCTGGTTCACTCCCCTGTTAAATCTGCCACTGACCTGTATACGAAGAATATAATTGTTAAGACATCTTTGAAAATTTGGAAACAATTCAGACGTTTTTTTGGGCTTCAGTTGCAGGCCCCAATAACATCAAACCACATCTTTTCCCCATCTCTAGTAGATGGCGCTTTCACCGTTTGGTCCAACTTAGGCATCAGATCATTTAATGATTTATATATGAATGTCTTTGCTTCCTTTGAGCAATTATCCCATAAATTTCCCCTCCCAAAGCAACATTTTTTTAGATACTTGCAGATTCGTAGCTTCGTCAATAACAGATTTCCTTGTTTTCCTGCTGAGCCCCCAGTTTCTTCTTTAGATTTTTTTTTTTTAGACCAGTCCCATCTTTGAAGGGTATGATCTCATACATTTATATTCAGATTTACTCTTTGGATCTGACTCCTGTGACTCCTCTCAGGAGGCTGTGGGAGGAAGACCTGAAGGAGCAGATAACCGACGATATGTGGATTAAAGCGCTTAGAAAAGTGCATGAATCTTCTATTTGTGCTAAGCGTGCATTTGTTCAATGTAAAATAGTACATCGTGCACACCTAACAAAAGCCAGGTTGTCAAAAATGTTTCCAGATGTGGACTCTGCCTGTGACCGCTGTGGTCTGACGCCCGCAACCCATGCTCACATGATGTGGTCTTGTCCTAACCTGAGATCATACTGGGGAGAGATATTTGACTCGCTAACTAAGACTGCCGGAAATTATGCCTGCTGCTAGTATCGCAGTATTTGGGGTACCACCTCCTTACATACACCTGTCTCCTCAGGAAGAAGCTTTCGCAGCCTTTGTCTGCTTATTGGCCCGACGCCTAATTCTAACAAAATGGAAATCTTCATCACCACCATCACATACCCACTGGGTCAGAGAAGTCCTTTACTTTGCTAAATTGGAGAAAATAAGATTTATGCTAATGGGCAGAGAGAATAAATTGAGTGCAATGTGGGATTGTTTCTATGATCATGTAGGGAGACTTGTTCTCCCTGATGTCCCGGATTGATGCATCTCACACTGTAATGTTGAAACGACAGGCAACCTGAAAAAGTATTTTATTTGTTTTTGTTTTGTTGAGGGTATTTGCTTTGTTCCTGAGTTTGTTCTATTTGTTATGTTTTGGGTTTTCTTTCTGTTTGTTAGGCCAGGTTTGAATCTTTATGATACTTATTCTGTTATGTTTACATGTTGGCTATTTTCTTGTAAAAAACAATAAAAGTTGTTGGAAAAAAAAAAATAAAGCCTCAGGCTATAAACTAATTTTCCCTTTCAGTTGCTGCTGGGAAATAAAAAGTACATGAATAAAATCTACAGTGACTTCTCCCTGTGACAAATGGACTCTAATGAAAAATACAAAATTGAATGAATGTAACATAACCCTACCTGCACTTTCAAGAAGAATAATAAAATAATAAAAGGTTAATGCTGGCAAAACACCTAGATAAACTAAATATTCCTGAATAACTCACTGCAAAAAACTCAGTGTGCCCTTGCTGTCCAAGGCAACATCAAAATCTGGAGTAAAGGTGTCTCTTCAAAGGAACACTATAGAGATACAACTCGTAACCCCATACAGCCTATTTATTTAATGTATACTCACGTGGTTTGAGGACACACCCACACAACATTTGCTTCATATATCCATACAAACAAAGAACTAAACTAAAGATTAAATAGTGGAATTACTGATCTTCTGTTCCTGTATATCTTTGGAGTAGGTGAAAATCTCCAGTTGAAGTCAAAAATGTGGAAAGAAAAATCATAGCCCACAATGCTACCCCTCAGTTCAATATGACAAATCCCTTTTTCATCTTTTCAGTCTTTTTGGATAGCAGGGATGGGAGGGTGTCTGGAGCAAAGTCAGTGTACTGAAACTGACTGTGCCAGAATTGCAAATATTTAACAAACAGGGACAACCTGTGCTTCCAAATCCTAGTATAAGTATTGCCACCATGTGTAAAATATTATCTAATACTGGCAGAAACTGTCCCATTGCTTTCTGATCTTTTAGCCTACTACTAGGCTAAGGTAAAAGTATTATGTCCTTTGAGTCTGCACTGGAGGAGGGTTAATTTGTTATTCTGTCTGCAAAAACACCTCACCTCTGAAGAGGTTACCCCATAATGTGAAATGTTGACTGACTAGGAAATAAAACAAAGGTAACACACCCAGGCTGGAAACAAATTGAAACTAGCAGAATTTGGAATAGAAATGAAAAATTAAATAAAATATTAGAAAAAAAAGAAAAGAAAAACTACGATAACAGTTTGTGCTCATGACATTTCTTCACAGGTTGCTTTCCAACAGGATATCACAGACAGTGGCCCTAGTGCACGAGTGCAGTTCAGCACTCTACAAAGTCTACAAATCTCACCTTTGCATGAATCGCACCATCAGGGGCTCCCCAGACATGTGTCCACGCTGCTCATGCTGTAATCATTCAGTATATCTTATTAATGACTCAGGCAGTTATTTTGAAGCCCCTACAAACTAACTTTACTTTCAATCGCCACTGGGACATAAAAACTACACGAATAAAATCTACAATGACTTCTCCCTGTGACAAATGGACCCTGACATGGCATCAATGTTCTACAGTGTAACAGAAGCACTGGATCTCCACATTGTGGGGGTCAAGAGTTCAATTTATGCCTTTAATTTCTCAAAATTTGACTATGCAAATGACCCTTCTTTTTGCCAGCTTTAAAAATGAAAGTAGAGGCCTTACAAGCATTTAAGTGATAATATGAAGTAGTAGTCCCACCAGGTTGTGATAAACTGTCCCAGCTGAGGTCGTCCTCTGCAGCTGCAAAGAGCTGCAAATTTTGTGCTGCAAAGAGGAAGATTTTTGGGCAGGTCATCATGGCCATACAGAGCAACAGTCAGAACCAAAAATCCTCTGCTGGCCAACAGAGAGGCCCTTTTCTCTGACAGACCTCCACCGAAAGTGTATAGATCCAACACAGCACGGAACGGACCTCTGCCTGCAACAAAACACACATGCACAACCATTAATATTTTTGGTATAGAGTCAGTACACTTTTCAATATTGCACACATTTTATGAATATTTTTTCTAATCAAAGTGAAATTGTCCAAAATGTTGTGGTATGCTGAAGCATTAGGGGTTCCTTTCACTGGAGCTAAGGGGCCAAGCCAAGCACGTAATTTACAGGGGGTGGGGGGGAGGATAGGGGGGTTATGATCCCCCCCCCCAATAATCTGATCCAGTCACTATAACCCCACCCCCACCCCCCACTCAAATAAAGTCACATTGGTCAACACCCCCTTGTAAAAAGCAGAAAAATCAAAATGAGGTAAATGTATATGTATTGTTAGCTGATGATTTAATAACTGGAATTTATAATTATGGATCTGGTCAGCTGGTCTCTCAATGCCACTGTTTTGATCAAATTTTCACCATGAGGGAAAGGAGAACCCTATTCCCTCTTATCCCGGCTGGCTGCATTATGGATTCCTGTGAGGGTGGAAGATGACGTGCCACTTAGAGAGGCCAGAAAGACTAAAGTGTCATGGCAAAATAAAACAGGAAGTGATAAACCAAGGAACACGCAGACAAGTCACAACACTGGGAACATGACAAACATACAGGGAGGACAAACTCAGGAAATAAATTAACACAAAACGCTGGGCCAACGGCCCAGGACATGACAGTACCCCCCCCTCAAAGGCCGGCTCCCGACGGCCAAAACCAGAAACAAAACCAGACAAGGGCGGGAGGCGGGGGACCAGGAGGGAGGGCCCGAAACAAAAACAAAGACAGGGAGCAAAACAGAAATCACAGGGCGTGAACAAAACAAATCAAACCCGGACAGGAAGAAAACAAAAACACAGGACCAGAACAAAAGGCGACGGCACAAGGCCGGAGACAGTCCAACAGGGGGCATCAAAATGAGGCAGAGCAGAGGCAACACAGTCCAAACAAGAACAAAACACGGGGACGAGAAGCAAAAAAAAAACAACCGGATGAAACAAAAAGCGACGGCACAAGGCCGGAGAGCTCCAATGTCCAAAACAGGGGGCCGAAACAAGGAACAGTCCAGGAGCTATGACAAAACAAAAAACAGCAGGGGAAAAAACAGTCCACAGTTCAGGGGAGTCAGTGGGAAATCCAAAAACAAAAAACACAGTTCAGGAGGCCGCAGAGGCCAAGGGGCCACAAAGCAAAATCCCAACGAGGGAGGCCGACCGCGCTCCCAGCGGCGGCGGCGACGAGGACGAGAAGGAATCACTGGAGGCCGACCGCGCTCCCAGCGGCGGCGGCGACGAGGACGAGAAGGAATCACTGGAGGCCGACCGCGCTCCCAGCGGCGGCGGCGACGACGAGGGGGAGTCACTGGAGGCCGACCGCGCTCCCAGCGGCGGCGGCGACGACGAGGGGGAGTCACTGGAGGCCGACCGCGCTCCCAGCGGTGGCGGCGACGAGGAGGGGTCACCGGAGGCCGACCGCGGGGCGTGCGGCGGCGGCGACGGGGAGCAGACACTGGAGGCCGACCGCGGGGCATGCGGCGGCGGAGAAGGGCGACCCCGGGCTCTGGTGGGGAACCCTCGGGTGACGTGGAGCGCTCGGACTGAGCAGAGACCCCCATCGGCTCGGACTGAGCGGGACCCTCTGGCGCGGAGCGCTCGGACTGAGCGGGACCCTCTGGCGCGGAGCGCTCGGACTGAGCGGAGACCCCCATCGGCTCGGACTGAGCGGGACCCTCTGGCGCGGAGTGCTCGGAATGAGCGGAGACCCCCATCGGCTTGGAGTGAGCTGAGCCCATGGGCTGAACGGGGCCTACATAGTGAGGCACCGGATGCGTAGGCTGGGACCGCGGAACAGGGCACACTGCTGCTTTATTGAGCAGCAGGGGCTGCTCGAGGAATAGCAGAGGTGCAGGGGACTGCGTGGAAGCAGGCCGGGAGACGACTGGCTGCGTGGAAGCAGGCCGGGAGACGACTGGCTGCGTGGAAGCAGGCCGGGAGACGACTGGCTGCGTGGAAGCAGGCCGGGAGACGACTGGCTGCGTGGAAGCAGGCCGGGAGACGACTGGCTGCGTGGAAGCAGGCCGGGAGACGACTGGCTGCGTGGAAGCAGGCCGGGAGACGACTGGCTGCGTGGAAGCAGGCCGGGAGACGACTGGCTGCGTGGAAGCAGGCCGGGAGACGACTGGCTGCGTGGAAGCGGGCTGTGAGCTAGGGAGATCTGGCTGCGTGGAGACAGACCGAGAGCTAGGGAGATCTGGCTGCGTGGAGACAGACCGAGAGCTAGGGAGATCTGGCTGCGTGGAGACAGACCGAGAGCTAGGGAGATCTGGCTGCGTGGAGACAGACCGAGAGCTAGGGAGATCTGGCTGCGTGGAGACAGACCGAGAGCTAGGGAGATCTGGCTGCGTGGAGACAGACCGAGAGCTAGGGAGATCTGGCTGCGTGGAGACAGACCGAGAGCTAGGGAGATCTGGCTGCGTGGAGACAGACCGAGAGCTAGGGAGATCTGGCTGCGTGGAGACAGACCGAGAGCTAGGGAGATCTGGCTGCGTGGAGACAGACCGAGAGCTAGGGAGATCTGGCTGCGTGGAGACAGACCGAGAGCTAGGGAGATCTGGCTGCGTGGAGACAGACCGAGAGCTAGGGAGATCTGGCTGCGTGGAGACAGACCGAGAGCTAGGGAGATCTGGCTGCGTGGAGACAGACCGAGAGCTAGGGAGATCTGGCTGCGTGGAGACAGACCGAGAGCTCGCTGACACTGGGGCCTGAGAGGGAGCTGACACTACTGGAGCTACAGAAGGAGCAGGAGCTGAGGGAACTGGGACCAAAACCGAAGGAACTAAGACAGGGGCTGAGGGAACTGACTGAGAGGGCACTGAAACAGCTGACACTGGGGACCGAGGAAGAGTTACTGGAGCTGACTGAAGGCGAGGGAGAGCGACTGGAGCTAGAGCTGACTGAGACCCTGCTGCTGCAGCTAACACAGAAAACCGATGCGAAGGCTTGGACCTGGTTGCCCCCACCCGCGGAACAGGAACGGGTGCAGAGGTCAGCCCGTCCGTGGCTGCCCCCACCCGCGGAACAGGTACGGGTGCAGAGGTCAGCCCGTCCGTGGCTGCCCCCACCCGCGGAACAGGTACGGGTGCAGGGGGAGCTGGAGCCAAGGGAGCGGGAGCAGGGTGAGCAGAGGGAGCTGGAGCTAACTGAGGGGTCTGAGACTGCGACTGAGGAGGAGCTGGAGCTACAGCTGACTGGGAACACTGCGACTGAGGAGGAGCTGGAGCTACAGCTGACTGGGAACACTGCGACTGAGGAGGAGCTGGAGCTACAGCTGACTGGGAACACTGCGACTGAGGAGGAGCTGGAGCTACAGCTGACTGGGAACACTGCGACTGAGGAGGAGCTGGAGCTACAGCTGACTGGGAACACTGCGACTGAGGAGGAGCTGGAGCTACAGCTGACTGGGGAGACTGAGACACAGCTGACACCGGGCACTGAGAATGCGCTGACACTGGGGACTGAGAATGAGCTGACACTGGGGACTGCTGTAGGTGAAGGGTGGAGGTTAAGAAATCCTGCACTAACCCATGCAGAGAGCCAAATAACCAAGGGTAATCATCGACTAGCCCTTGCAGCTGGGCCGTGAGCTGTTGCTGTTCCTGCTCACATGGGTCAGCCAGAAGGTCCATAACCAGTGAATCCACCCAACAGATAATGGTCTGCTTTGCCACCTCAGGGAGGGGAAAGGCAGGGGGGTGACGGGAATAATTGTCCGCAGGCATAGTAGCGTTGAAGCCAGTGTTACTCACGGAAACGGAGGATTGGGTGTGAAGTGGTGAAGCGGTCCGCGGCGTTATACCGCTCGGGTCTCGGGGTGCCTTCCGCCGTTGCTGCCGGGAACTCCCTCTCCTCCGCGGCTGCCGAGGAAGGGAGGGATCAGCGAAAGGGGAGGCAGGTGAGTGACGATGACGGGGACTGTTCAAAGACGCCGGGCCCCCCAGCGCTAGACGAGTGCCGTCGAAAAAATTGGAGCCGGAGGGGGTTTTGTAATGGTCGCGTCGTTCTGTCATGGCCGGGGAGGAAACGGACGAGGAAGGACTCACATGAAGGACTCCAGAAGCAAACATAACTAAAAAGGGGATTTATTTCAACGGGGAGACACAAATACAAAAACCTTGGAAGGGAGGCACGGGGAGACGAAGGGCAGGCACAGGGAACACAGGAACATGCGGGCACAAAACATCAACGACGCGACAGAGAACAAATGAAAACTGAGGGCTTAAATACACAATGGGTAATCAGGGCAAGAGGAAACAGCAGGGAACAACAGGTGAGGCAAATGAAACTAATTACACAGGGGAAGCAAAGCTAAACACAAAGCACAAGGAAATCACATTGGCAAAATAAAACAGGAAGTGATAAACCAAGGAACACGCAGACAAGTCACAACACTGGGAACATGACAAACATACAGGGAGGACAAACTCAGGAAATAAATTAACACAAAACGCTGGGCCAACGGCCCAGGACATGACATAAAGGCTGTCAACAAATTAATCGGTACAACCTGTACCAAAAACAAGTCGTAGAATCAGGAATTTGGCTCCCTGGCAGCCTTGGACTGCCGCTTATCTCAGTTTGTCTCCTGGATGTTTTGTAAACCGATGCTCTACAGCCCCGCTACCCTGTCTTCTGATCTGTGTTGGACTGATCTCCCTTGACCTAGCTGATGAGGATCATTCCACCTCTTATCAGAACTGTTAGCTGAGGGGGGGAATTTGAGTCAGCCCCACAGTAGCCCAAACCCCCCTCTTGCCTAGGAAAACAAAACAGGTTCATGAAAGAAGGGACATGTTTAGAGAATCAATTTTAATCAAGTGATGCAGAAATTCAGCATAATTAATATAAATAAGACTTTTTAGGATCTTATTATTTGACTAAGATTTCAGAGAATCAAACCTGTATCAGTTCCCTTTTTTGAATTATTGAAGGTGCAGAGTAAATACAAAGAAAGTTAAATAAATACATAGAAAAAGCATTACAATGTATTTCTAATACAGTTAACCCAAAATCTCCTGAATCTCCTGAAGCTTAACCTCCCCAATGTTGGACCCAAAGTTACACCCTTGGGCCAAGCCCTGAAAAACTCCCCGCTCCACCAAACTGTACACTTGGCACACTGCAGTCAGACAAGTACTGTTCTCCTGGCAACCTCCAAACCCAGATTCATGCACCGGCTCACCAGATGGAGAAGCATGATTCGTCACTCCAGAGAACACGTCCCCACTGCTCTAGAGTCCAGTAGCAGTGTGCTCTTGTTCAGAGGTGGGAAGTAATGAAGTACAAACACTTTGTTATTGTACTTAAGGAGATTTTCAGGTATCTGTACTTGAGTATTTATTTTTCTGACTACTTTTTACTTTTACTCCCTCAAATATCTGTACTTTCTACTCCTTAGATTTTCAAAACGGACTCGTTACTTTAGGTTTAACGCGTCTGAGAGAAGTTTTTATTCTTGGTCACTACGCTGTCAAACATCAAACGATCTGAGCCTAAATGGCAGAACAATAACACATAAGAGACAATCGTACTGGCGTATCCTCCATCATCGGGGATTATTGCATACAAAGAGGTTAAAGAGGCAAACGTCCAGCTGCTGTATTTCCAGGGAGAGAAAAGAAAGAGTTCACTCAGAGATTTAATAGGTAAGGGCTGCTAAATAAACTGAGGTATGCAAAATTTGTGTAATTCAAAGATTGTATGAAAATACTCTGCAGTTTAGTGCGTGATAAACAGGTCAGTTTGCTGTACTGTATTTATAGTAAAGCTCTGTGTTGACTGGTGCAGAGTGTCTGTTTGTGGTCACAGTTCCAGGTTGAATCAAAGCTGCTGATGCTTAGGTTCATTCACTGAATTCATCATTTATACAAGCTGTATGCTGTCAGTGTAGGGGATGGACATCAGCCAACATCACTTATACACCCACTTTAACCCCTGAGTATCCTCATGTTTGTGTTTAGGTGGAGGCACAGTCACCCTCTACCATGTAGGACACAGAGAATAGAGCTGTGTTTAAATTCCCTTTTACAGCTTGTGTCCTACATAACAGATTCAAGCCGAGTACATTCATTAGAATTAAAATTTAGATTGGAATAACATTTGTATTCTCATATATTATAGTATTACAATAATATATGAGGTTTAGTTAGCTTTACACAAAAATCGCTGGTAGAAACGTCCTCCAAAGAACTACTTTTACTTTCTTACTTTGAGTACATTTCAGAGCCTGTACTTTTTTACTTTTGAGTAAAGAAGTTGAACCAGTACTTCAACTTTTAAAGTATTTTTTTTAACACAAGTACTTGTACTTCTACTTAAGTACAGAATGACTGTACTTTTGCCACCTCTGCTCTTGTTACAGGCCTCTCACAGGTTTGTTTTGTTTTATACAGAGAAAGTAAAGATGGAGAGACATGAGTTGTGTTCGATCTGCAGGCTCTTCCTCGTTTATGAACATAATTATAAACCATCCTTTTGTTCATTCACAGAATCTTTCATCTTTTCTCCACATATCTTGTTAAAAACCCACAATATTAAATCAGGTTCACATTTTAAACCCACTTAGTTACCTTGTTTTATATGTATAAATATACAAAATAACGCCCTTATAATACTCTTCTATGCACTGCAACTTGAAGCTAAATTCTGCAGCTGTTCTGCTTCAAAAATATATCTGTGCCATAGCATTGACACTGCAATTAACCTGCTAATTAGTGTCTTTGTTAATCTTTTTTAATAACTCAACACATGGAACAACAATAAATTACATCAGAAAACAAAAATATATTTCCCCATCTCCCCAAATCACCTCAGTATAATATGGAAACAGAGCAGTAAATCATATAGAAATCAAATTAGTTAACTGCAAAACCCCTGGCAACCTTTAAGATAAGGTGTGTCTAGAAGCCACATTTGCAATAAAATCAAATGTACACAGTAAGGCTCGCCATCTAGTTACACTACATGTATGAGGCATGGCAACTCCCATTTCAAATTGTGGGAAAGTTCACGCTTTTTCCGATCTGTGAAAATGTCCGTGTAGGATAGAATAGAATGCCTTCATTGTCATTATACAGGATGTACAATGAGATTGGAGGGCCACTCCTGTTCAGTGGCATGCAAAAGAAAGTCAAACTTTCTAAAATATAAGATAGAACTTGTGTAGGATCTCAGTCATCCAGGTTTGAGAACCTCTAACTGAACTGAAGCAGCCTTTCGGATGAGAGGTGACACGTCTTAAAGAAACAAAATGGAAGTCCAGTCGCCCTTTTTCAAGCTCCAGAGGCTATCTGTGAAAATGCACTTCATCTGAAATTTGAGTTCAAACTAACACAAAAAAGGTCTTATGTTCCTATGCGTGTTCCTATGCGTGTGTTGCAATTACATGGCTCACATTGCTAACCAGATTTATACAGAGAAAGTAGAGACGGGAGTTGAGTTCATTCTACAGGCTCTTCCTGGTCTGAGGTATGGAGGCCTTGCAGCAGCATGCAGTATTACTTCCCCCTTGTGGCGAAGCCACACAATTACATCTTCATAACCCCAGCTAAAACCAGTGTAATCCCTCAGTAAACAATGCCTTTTTCACCAACATATTCTTCAAACAAATTACAATTGTGACCATAAACTTGTAGGTGTCACACTTTGCACCACCGTATCTGACACTTTGCATTGCGCTTGGTGATGTAAGGCTTGGATGCAGCTGCTTGGCCATGGAAACCAGTTTGCACGATGCTCTGTACGCACTGTTCAAATAATCTGAAGACCGCATGAAGTTTGGAGGTCTGTAGCGATTGACTCTACAGAAAGTAGTCATTTTACGTGGCCTTTCACTTTGTGGCCGAGTTGCTGTCGTTCCCAATTGCTTCCACTTCATGATAATGCCACTAACATTTGACTGTGGAATATTTAGTAGCGAGGAAATTTCATGACTGGACTAATTGCACAGGTGGCATCCTATCATGGTGCCACACTGGGATTCGCCGAGCCTCTAAGAGCGACCCATTCTTTCACAAATGTTTGTAGAAGCAGTCTGCATGCCTAGGTGCTTGGTGTTATACACCTGTGGCCATGGAAGTGATTGGAACGCCTGAATTCAATATTATGAATTGGTAAGTCAATACTTTCGGCAATATAGGGTATATTACACTTACTAATTAAACCAAAACCAAGGCAAAATGCAAAAACAGGGCATGGAAAACTAAATACACCCTTACATAGGAATTAAAATGTAATTAGTTGGCAGGTGCTGTTAATCAATAACATAAAATAAAACAGGAACTTATTAAAAAGAGAAACATGAAATACAGACAAAGAAACAAGACAGTGAAGGTCAAAGGAAAATGGATGCAAATCAAACTGTCAGCAAATTAACACATTTAAACATTCTGCTTATTACAAGTGTTATTAAAAGTTTTCCTACAGTTAATTTGCAGTCATGATTTACTTTGCTTTCTAATCATCCCGTTTAAATCTATAAATTGGCCTGTACATCACCGCAACTCAGGTGAGTTGTTAAGAACTCCTGGATCTTCTTCCACAGGTGGAACTCAGCTGCTGCATGAGCCTTGGGTTCACCGCCCCACACCACTGAGAAGTTAAGCATCCCATGCAATGCAGAAGGGCAGAAGGGTCCATAAGGTGGCTCCAGCAAGTGTCCAGCTTTCGGGTAAAGCACACTCTCAAAGTTCTCCTTCCCATGACGCTTCAGCCTCTCGACCATCTCTTCCATGTAGGCCTTGCTATCCCAGTTGAGGTCATCCTCTGCAGCTGCAAAGAGGAAACGGGCACTCGCTCGTTCAATGGGAATCAGGGTGCCCGTTTTTCCTTCTGCCAAGGGATTTTCAAGAGCATGCTTGATAAGGTTTGCTCCTGACTCAGTGGGAATCACCTTGCTGAAGTCAAGCATTAAGGGTGAGAGGATCTGCCGTTTCTTGTAATAGAGGGGAATGCCCACATTGGCACTGCTGCCATTGATCCAAACCACAGCCTTGACACCTGGCACAAAAGCAGCAAGTGAGAGCGCGATATCTGCTCCCTTTGATCTCGATATTATGCCGACTCCTTTACTGCCCACCTGTGAAATCACACACAAAAATGTGATAAACACAGAGCTCAGGAACTGGCAATTGCTTCAGCATGGCAAGTTGTGGTGGCCCACAGAGCACTAAAATAATATTAGTCTACTGCTCCTGTCAACTGTACAGATAAATTTGAAAAGAAGAAAAAAAAAAATGTTCTGTCAAGTAACTGATTGCATAGTGCTAAAAACCAACAGGAAGCAGGAACGCCCAAGGCCTGACAGCTTTGTGTCAGTTTATAGGGGTAATACTTTTAAATTGTTTGAAAAACTGAAAGGTGGATTTCACTTGGAAAACAGAGACTTAGGTATTTTCAAGTCAGATATTTCTACAACACAGAAATAAAATGTATTGATATTATTGGAGTATTTACAGATGCTTATAAACATTATCAGGGTTCTAGCCAGCGGCTGATCGCCCAGAGCTGCGCCATGCTGAGGTTGCCTTACGCCGGGCTGAGAATTTCATTGGTTCACTATTGGAATTGTTCTATCACTGCAATTAGCCACCCGGCGCGCACGCCGCGCACACCACCCCTTCGCCAACACCAGACTGATTTTTTTTTTCTCCTCTAGCTAGATTGTTGCACTACAGCATTATTTCAACGCAATTTGCAATCAACCACTGGGTACGGCCCGTTTCGTTCACAATATGCATGCATGATCTCACAACGGTCGTGTTCACGCTTGATTTTTGCGGGGGGCGAAATGGCGACCAACGTGACACCAAGGAGGGGAGGAGAGGAAAAAGGAAGCGCAGCGGACAATTTTGGGCTTCCTTTTAAACATAAAATCCCAGGAGCTTGTCTTGTTTCTTGTCTTCGTAGACTAAAAGGATAATACACTGACATGTTGATTAAGGAATGATTATTAGCAATAGCTGCAGTTAAACGTGCATCTTATTTTCAGAGCATCGTAACACAGACTAGAGGGATCCACACTTCCTATCATCATTAAGTCACATGGTCCAGATTCAGGTGCCTTCAGTGACCTGTAGGACCAACCATCATCACAGATACATAATATTATCCAACTGTTCACCAAATTACCAAGCTGGCACAGCATTTGGCATTTAGTATTAGCAAGCTAATAGCAAGCTAGCAATTTTCCTGCTGGTACGCTTATTTGGAGTTGCAAAAAGGCCATCATAAAGTCTTGGCGAAAATCTGAACTGCCTCAGACAGAGCAGTGGCAAGAAATTGTGGAGGAGGTTCACAATATGGAAAAATTGACTTATACCCTATGGATAAACAGACATTTGTATAACAACGCCGGGCTAAGTGGCTTGCTTACAAGCTAAAAGAAGCATAAAGATCTCTTATCAAGTAATCTGGTATTACAAAACTGATCAGGGCCCCCTTGTTCGCCAAAGTTGACTGTGCAAAGCGGTGAGTCAGTCTTTGTATGCAATCATGTCTACATAAATTCTGCTTGACATTTGGTCTGAATACACATTACATGGTTGTAATGTTGCTGGTTTTAAATGTCACCAAATTGGCCCACCTTAGGTTGTTGTTGTAGAAATTCCACGGCTTCCTTAAAGTGATCCAGATGTATTTCTTTGATGTGACCAGATCTGTCATTTAACGCAGCTATGGCGAGGACCACAAAGCCTTTGTTGGCAAGAAGACAGGCTCTTTTCTCAGACATGAACGTATTTAGATCCAGCACAGCAGGGAACGGTCCTTCTCCTAGAACACAGAAAAAAAAAAAGGTTCATGTCAATAGTCGGTTATAATCATGCATGATGTGCAATTTTAACTTTTTGTTTGATGTTTTGTTAAAGTTATGGCACAACTATATTCAACAATCCATGTATTTTTCTACATAAATATGACTAAAAATAATTTTCACTCATAATTTGGGTTGCAGAGTATCATGATTTTGGTGAAACACTGATTCTTGGGCTTTCATGCTCTAAAACTTGCACGAACTAGGAGGAAGCCTCAAACACAGCTACATGCATAGCCCCCCAAAAAATTAAAGGAACACTTTTTAAAATCAGAGTATAGCATCATGTCAGTTAAGCTTCTGGGATATAGAACTGGTCAGTTAAGTAGCAGAGGCGGTTGTTAATCAGTTTCAGCTGCTTTGGTGTTAATGAAATTAACAACGGGCGCATTAGAGGGGCAACAATGATACAATCCCCAAAACACAGTGGAGCCGGGCATTTGCCATAGAATACAAGAATCGGCAGGTCCACCACTGGTGCCATGTTCTTTTTATAGATGAGAGCAGGTTCACCCTGAGCAGAGATATGAATTGTGAGTGTGAATGGTTGTCTGTCTCTCTGTGTTAGCCCAGCAACAGGCTGGTGACCTGTACCTGCCTCTTGCCCTATGACAGCTGGGATAGGCTCCAGCCCCCCTGCGACCCTGAACAGGATAAGCGGAAGAGGATGGATGGATGGATATGAAAGGGTCTGATTTAATTTTACAACCACTGCATTGCTGCTACTACACCAGGCGCTGCAAAGTCCCTGTCGCACATAACACATAAGCTTCTCCTCTCCATTACCTGCATAAACTGCTTCACAATACATTGCTAATAGTCTACTGCTATACTGTGCTACAAATATTTGAGTTTACCTTCCACATATTGTGTATACTGAACATTTTAGTTTCTTGAAGATGGGACCACCACCCCAGTCTACCAATCCAGCGGCACTGCCCCAGATCTATGCGATTTTACAGAGGTGTGTCAGCCAAGACAGCCCTACAACATCCAGGGCCTTCAGGAATTCAGGGCAAACCTCATCCACCCCAGGGGCCCCGACACAAAGGAGTTGTTTAACTACCTCAGGCCCTTTTTCCACTGACCTGATGCCAAGTGCTCAAACTGTTCAGCATTTTTTTTTCCCCTCCGCAAACTCTTTCGGTGCTCGGCCAAAAACCGGGTTCCGTTCCAGCACCGCTAACTAGCAGGTCTGGAACCAAGAATGTGTGATGCAAGCAGCAGAAGGGCATGACTGCCATCTCGACATAAAGCTTTCACTGCGAGGTGTGTATTACACAAGAAAAGCGATGCAATTTTCACGGCCGTGGATTAGGTTGGGCCCCAAGGCTGAACTTGCTGCTTTGTATCAGTTCATATCACAGATAAAAGGATGCAAAGTGTGTACTTGTCTTCTTGCGTGTAATTGCTGTCTGTGTATACCTTGTGCTGCACACAGGTGCTGCGGTAGTTTTATTTGGACTGTAAAATATGTTCACAGCACAGGAAATAACGTTTGTAAAAGGGGAGCGTGTTCTGCTACGTTTGTGCCCTTCAGCTTCCGTTTCCAGACGAGGAACCGCCCACACTCACACGTAAAGGATCAGCTCACAAAGCGCGGTGGAAACGCAAACCCGTTCTTGAGCGGTTTGCC
This sequence comes from Archocentrus centrarchus, assembly GCF_007364275.1. Classification (NCBI taxonomy): domain Eukaryota; kingdom Metazoa; phylum Chordata; class Actinopteri; order Cichliformes; family Cichlidae; genus Archocentrus; species Archocentrus centrarchus. Next base: position 28,248,266 of record NC_044362.1, on the reverse strand, counting down.
AGTTCCTCTGAACCAGCACCAGCACTGGCACCTTGTCAGTGGAAATGTGGTTTCCATGACCTCACCCCCAATGCTGGATTATGTATGTCTATGGTGGTGACTTCTGTGTACTTGGTGCAGCCAAGTATCCCAGAATACATTTCAAACAAGATTCAAAAGCGGCAATGGCGGAGGAGAGCGGCCAAAACTGAGTCAAGTTTGAAACATTTCTGCTTCTGTCACACAAAATAAACTTTTACTATGTTTTCAGGTGAGAATGTAGATATGCAAACCTCAATAATATGCCCAGTACCATGGCTCTGTCATGGTTGTTGGTATGTCCAAATAAAGCAAAAACATTAACATCAAAGTGGCCTGTGTCTGAATGACAGAATACTCCCACTATCCCCATCTCATTTCTCTGTCTGTACATCCTCGATTCCCCCACCCTTATCTGACAAGCCTCTCCTCCTCTGTCCTCCAGATGCATTTTAGGAATTGAGACATTATTCAACATGGTCTACTGAGATTAATGTCCACTCACAAGCAGGAGGACAGAGGAGACGAGGACTTGCACATTAGATAAGTAAGCAAATTAATCCAGCAAAGCGATGTATCCTTTGCTGAAAAGGGCTTCATTTACACCTTTGCCACCTGTAAAAAAGTCCCGTTGTGACAATAATGACTACATTTGACAAAGTGGAAAACTGCCTACCGTACCTGGAGGTGTAAACAAGGCTCCTCGAATGTTCCCCTCTTTGACTGAGACCCAGCTGACTCCTTCTCCCATCAGAAACCTCTCATTTGTCTCTTCTGCCAGTATCCCGTCCTTCTCCTCATCGTGCACAGAAAACTTCACAATGTGAGGGCTTAAAGCTTTGTTCTTGTAGAAATATTTGTGCAAGGTGTCTGCCTTCAGTGACTGCAGCAGGCCCATGGGTTCTACTCCAACATAGCTCCCTCTGAGCGAGGGGTCTCTGTTCAGGTCGACCTCCCCGCTGCCATCTGCCCTGTAAGTGGCTGAGGACCTGAACACCACTCCTCTCTCATCAGTGGATGTGGCTCTCATGGTGACCACCTGCTTCGACCGCAGCCCGGCCACTTTGAGCTGAATGGGCTCATCATATAGACACGTGGCCCTCGGGAGCAGCCTCAGCCTGACTTGAGAGGACATCTCTTCTGAAGGATCAAAGACTGGACTCATGAATGTAACAAAACAAACTGGCTCATTCCATGAAAAAAATAAATCAGTGAATACTTCCCACCTGACTCCCTTAAAAATCAGAATTTTTTTTTTTTTGTACAACTTTAGTATATTTAATGAAGGCATGCAAAATGTATCTTTATACTAAGTAGACTGCTGGAGTTACAGGCCCTCAAAGTACAAAGGTGTTAGGTCAAAATCTGTCATGTTTTAATTCACGTTTTCCAGCACTTTTGAGACCTCACAACTTCTTAAGCACATGAAATCTCATTTTAAAGGCTGAAATCTCATGGATATATCGGAATTTCAACAGCAAAATGCCACAAATTTAATGTCTATGCAGAAGAAAAGAAGCAAGCAAAAAGAAACTGGTACACCGGATGTTTTTTCTGTGTTCAAGGTTTATGTCACCACTGTGATAGGTTATAGCATGTGAAGGGTCACCTTTTTACCTACATTCACTAATGACAGTTTCTTTTTTTTCCTTGGATCTTGATGATGTCACTGAGTGTGGCTATACTTAATATGGTCATCTCATGGACAAAGCTTTGGCTATGGCAAGCTTGTGTTGGAGAGAGGTTGACTTGGTTCAGACAGTAGCCCAACTGAAGAACTGCACCAAGGGCCGGTATAAGATAAATAAGGACTATTTTTAACTCTGTATTATGCAAGCTTTTCTGGCTTCTCTATATCAGGTACACCTTGCTAGCACCAGGTTGGAACCCCTTTTATTATAGAGTTATAGCCATGCGAGTGTCCAGTGAGTGTAGGCCAACTTTGCCACCAGCTGCAACACAAAGGCATCAGAACACACTTTGCCTTTACTTTGTCAGCACAAAATCTCAGTATACTTACAAATTTGAACACAGCTATGGAGATTTTTTTTTTTTTTTTTTAATGCACCAAAACAAACACACACTGGTTGAGACCAATTTCACAATCAGGGACAGATCATGTTTCTCTAGGCTAAAGGTAAAGTGAGCCACAGCCAAGCCAACCGCTACTTAAATTTTCTTGTGCTTCTCCCCTAAACTTTATGGTAGCCCTTCTCCTCTGCTGCTGATTAAAGTTCAGACACAACAAAACAACCTGTACTACATTTTAAAAAAAATATTTTATCATTAGTAATATGACCTATCACAAATAGATTTATTATATTATACATTTTCAGAAAAAGTTAGGGCGTGTGTGTGTGTGAAAGGAGAGAAATAGGGCAAAGTGTTTGTAGTAGGTGTTCATGCTGGTTTTCACCCACGCACACAATATAATAAATCTAAATTGTGATATGTAATTAGTGCATTACATAACGATAAAAACGGGAGAGCAATAAATATTTTAATCGCACTTTTAGCAATTGAGCAAAGTCTTAAACAATGGTGTACAATTTCCATAAAAGTAAACATACGTTAAATAGAGCTGAACGAAAATCTCCACGCGAGCTCCGACAAAGGTGTTTATTTACTGTGGAAAACAACGTTTGCGTGTTTTGCGCTCTTTAACAGTCCTAATAAACATGAACCAGAGTACTTCTCTTCAAACGGACCTCTTTTTTTCAAACATACTTAGCTGCATTAAAAAAAAAAACAAAGCTCACCGAGAAGGGCGTACCCAAACTTGGCAAAGTCCAACTTCTCAGATTAACTGGTGCCGCCGTGATGGTCAAATATATTCGTCTTCGCCTTCGTCTTCTTTAGACTGTAATGCCGGTTGGCAAACCAACTTACAGGTGCATTACCGACACCTACTGGGCTGGAGTGTGGTCAAGACACCATCGAGGGGGGAAAAAAAAAGAGAAGTATTCTTACCATTAATCTTGTAATTGGAAGATATTCAAATAATTGACAGCACATTTTCTGAGTTGGTGTCCCTAACAAATTCCCCAGTGTAAAAATTTGATTGCTGTCCTTATATAAAGCCTCTTATTTCTCTTCTCTCTCTCATATTTGTTACAGTTACTGAAAATGAAGCTCAGAAGAGGTGCGCTGATAAGAAACTTTGAAATTGTCATTAAAAGTATAATTTCAAGATATTACAAACTCAAGGATATAATTGTATACGGACCGCGAGATAATTTCATATGGCTATTATTAATGGCCCGCCGGGAAATAGCGCTCCCACCACAAATCCGACTATGCACTGCAGCAGCTGCCGAGCAGGTCAAGATCTGTCCTTTAACCAGTTTTCTCGACTTGTCAATGCCACGTTGATCAGTGATCCGCAGATAAAAACATCAGTCTGCACTTTTTACAGTGATATTTAAGCCACCCTGACCACCAAAAATGACCAAACGAAAAGTGGAAAACAGGTGAGTGGGAGGCAAGGGACCTGATCGCTGACATCGAAGGTAAACCGTGTGTCTCATTTCCCCGTCTGCAATGTGCGGGGAAAAAGAGCGGATACGTGGGACGGACCCGGGAGAAAATGCAGAGGGAGACCTGCACAGGTGATCTGACGGTGCATCACTGCGTCACACACCAGGAAACGCTGCGCAGCAAAGTCCTGAAGACAGAACGCGCCACAAGCACCGTAACACAGACAGTGAACTTTATGAGGCAAAGGTTTAAATCCCCGCAGTTCCAGTCTTTTCTGGAGGAAATAGCTTCTGGATTTGGTGACGTTCCTTATCACACAGGTGCATGATCATGCACCTGTGTGATAGAAATCTGTGATGAAATCTGTTCATGGAAAGTAAAGGAAGAGACGCAGCAGTGTGTGAGTCGGCCTTTCTGTGCGACATAACGAAGCTAAAAAACCCCAAATCGGACTAGGTCTCCACCGCTGCGCTTTTTGCTGATAAGCTGGACACACTGCGCAGTTTACGCAGCGTTTTTCCGCCTTTGAACCGCAGAAATTCACATCACAGTTTTTACCTGAAAAAATTGCAAATTTTCATCAGCTTGAAATATTCTCATTTTGCCTGATGTTATGTATGAAGAAACATATAATTTTCTATTTTATTTAATGTGTTGAGGGAAAAATTGCTGTATGGCCATTCAAATTCATATTGCTGATTATAATATTTTCAGCCTTAGATGTTCAATAAATGTTAATCCTGTATGGCCCACGACATAGGCTGTGTTGTTAATTTTGGCCCATTCTGCGATTGAGTTTGACACCTCTGTTTTAAAGCCATTTGCAGTCATGATTTATTTTTCTATTACTCAAGCTTTCTGTTCATCCTCTTTCAATTTATAACTTCGCTTTCAACATCACAGCTCAGTTGTGCTCTAAAGAACTCCTGGATCTTCTTCCACAGGTGGGACTGTTATACCAAAAACTCCATGGGGAGAAGAGGGGCATGAGGGTCCATAAGGTGGATCCAACAACTGTCTAGTTCCAGAGTAAGACACACGCTCTCCTTCCCATGACCCTTCAGTCTCTCCACCATCTCATCCATCTAAACCCTGCTGTCCCAGTGGACATCATCCTCTGCAGCTGAAAAAAGGAAAGAGCTCTTGGCTTGTTTGTTGGGGATCAGGCTTATTAGACAAGCCTCATATAATGTGTGTTGAGAAGGTATGGTAGAAACCACAATGTGATTTTTGTCGTATATTGGTATACTGCTATCAGGAATGACAGGAAACTGGGAGAGACGGAAGTGTAGCAATATTCATGATGAATGGGATTGGGTATAATGTAGTCAAGATAGGGAAAGAACAGGAATCCATTGTAATTAAGGTATGGACTTATATTGATAGTGTGACAGCAGTTAATTATTAGTGCTGATATACTGGATGATGCAGGTGGGCCCATTGAAGGGAAGGTGGTGTGGTGTGGTGGATATTGTAATGTGCACAGTACACTTTGAGGGAGTTACAGTACAGAGTAGAAAAGTTCATAAATTATAATTTAGTGTGTATTAATGATAGGAGGGATACAAGCTATAAGAGCTGGGAGAACACAGGAAGTGTTATTGATTTAATGCTCACATCCGCTGTTTTAGCAGGTGTTAGTACCTGGGAAGTTTTGAACCAGTCAGCAGGTGGTGGTGATCACTAGCCAGTAAATACCAGGATCAGACTGAAGTTCCACCAGGAGAGAAAAATTAGGACACCAAGGTGGAAGGTAGATAAAGTGGACTGGGATCCATTCCAAATGAGAAGCAAAACTAAGTGTGTAAGGTTATTAACTGAGCACTCAACAAATGTGGAGGAAATAAATAAAAAGGTAGCCACAGTTATTATTCAGTCAGCAGAGGGAACAATGCCAAAGGGTGAAGAAGGCAAATATGGAAATGTGCATCCTGGTGGGATGAAAAGTGCAGCAATGTCATTAAACTAAGGATCAGCGCATTTAGGCAACTCAGAACTCATCAATACACTGGAGATGTTGGTTTGCTACTAAAGAGCACAGGCAGTCATATCAGCAAAGTGGATGCACTGGATGCAACATTGTTCTAAAATTGGGAAAGAAACATGTTGAAATACCTGTGTTGAGCAGCAATGATGTTAAGACGTTTGTAAACGCACACTATTCTGATCATTTATTTGCGATAGCTAAACAGTGCAGATCCTTGCTAAAAACCCAGGAATTGTAGGAAGAACATCGGTGTCAGGATAGGATAGTGTTTATTTGTCACATGCACAGTTATACACAGTACAATGCACAGTGAAATGTATTTTGTACCTGCAACCTTATATACACACACATATAAATAAGAAGAATAAAAATAAAAAAAAGTAATTCACACTATACACTATAATAATACACTATAATGTCAATACACTATAATGTCAGGTCCAGACCTTGACTTACCTTTTTCTCATTTGTCCATTTGAATTAAGAAGAGCTGTGCAAACTTCACCAGGGAAAGATGGTGTTTGTTACAGCATGTTAGCCCATATGAAAGACAGTTCACTTGAAGTTGTATTCAAATTGTCTAATATTATGTTGGAAAAAGTCAGTCAGGTAAAGACCCATCAAATTATAGGCCCATTGCATTAACATAGCAGTTAGGGAAAATGGGTGAAAACAGTGAGACTCGCCCAATTTAGTAAAAATCTCTTCTCTGAGTATCAGAGTGGTTTTCCTAATAAAAGGGAGACAATGGATAGTGTATTTGTGGTGGTGATAGCTGTCTTCTTTGATGTAGAGAAGACAATATGATATGTTATGGATGGAGGGACTCCTCATTAAACTCAGAGAACTAGGAGTAAATGGCAAATTGTACAACTGAGCATTAAATTTCCTGTTTGGGAGGTCAATAGAAGTAAAGGTGGGTGCAGAGTATTCAAGTCAGCATAATGGTACTCCACAAGTTATTCAACATAATGATTAATGATATTTTTGAACAAGTTGAACAAAATATAGGGAAGACCTTTATACTATTCTTTTCAGTCTTTGTTAGAAAATGTCCCGATATTATGAAACTATTTTTGCACCAGTCATTGAGTGTTACTGAGTAGTAAAACTAGATTTTCGTTGTTGTTGTTGAACGCAGCTCTGTTGTAACGACAAATGATGTCCGGCAGAGGGCGCTGAAACAGTCGAACGGTCCATGTCCACATATTGAGACCCACATTTTGATTATCTCTAGTTTACACAATTCACCGCTTGTAAACCACAGAGGAAACCCGAATAAAGATGTGGTCTATAAATGTATCCCCACTGCACCCCAAAGTTAATTCCCAAAAAGAAAATCAAAAGAAAGACAGGAGGTGAAAAAAATATGTTTAATATTAAAAAAAAAACAAAAAACAATCAAGGATAAGATAAAATAAAACTTAAAAAATAAAACAAAACTAAACACATGTATACAAGACTCTGTGGAGGCCACACCAAACTCATTCATTCATGTCTTTATGGACCTATTTTACACTGATCAAGTCTAACATTATGACCTCCTGCCTAATATTGTGTTGATCCCCCTTTTGTTGCAAAAACAGCCCTGACCCTGAGGCATGGACTCAGGTGTGCTGTGGTATCTGCACCAAGATCTTAGCAACAAATCCTGTAAGTTGTGAGGTCGGGCCTCCATGGATCAGACCTGTTTGTCCAGCACATCCTACACATGCTTGATTGGATTTAGTCGTGGGAAATTTGAAGGCCAAGTCAGCATCTCAAAGTCATTGTACTCCATGAACCATTTTTTGCTTTGTGGCAGGGAGCATTATCTGGCCACAGCCATCAGGAAATACCATTTCCATTAAAGGGTGTACATGGTCTGCAACAATGCTTAGGTAGGTGTCAAAGTAACATCCAAATGGACGACAGGACCCAAGGTTTTCCAGCAGAACATTGCCCAAAGCCTCACACTGCCTCCACTGGTTTGCCTTCTGCCCATACTGCATCCTGGTGCCAGGTGTCCCCCAGGTAAGAGATGTACACACACCCAGCCATCTACATAATGTAATAGAAAATGTTATTCATCAGACCAGGCCACCTTCTTCCATTGTTCCACTTCTGATGCTCACATGTCCATTGTTTGCGCTTTGTGGTGGACAGTGGTCAGCACGGGCACCCTCACTGGTCTGCAGCTATGCAGCCCCACACACAACAAACTGTGACACACTGTGTATTCTGATACCTTTCTATCGAACCAGCATTAATGTTTTTAGCAATTTGAGCTAGCTCGTCCGATCGATCGGGCCAGCCTTCACTCCCCACGTGCATCAGTGAGCCTTGGGTGCCCACGACCCTGTCACTGCTTCAACTCTCTTCCTTCCTTTGACCACTTTTGATAGATACTGACCACTGCAGACCGGGAACACCCCACAAGAGCTGCAGATTTGGAGCTGCTCTGACTCCATCATCTAGCCATCACATTTTGGCCCTTATCAAATTGCTCAAATCCGCCCGCTGCCCATCTTTCCTGCTTCTAACATCAACTTTGAGGTCAGAATGTTCACCTGCTCCCTAATATATCCCGATCACTAATAGGTACCACATGAAGAGATAATGTTCATTTCACCCATCAGTGGTCATAATGTTACGCTTGACCTGTGTACATTCCATCATTGGGAAAATGTTGGAACATAAGAAAGAAACAGCTCATCAAAATAGCTCAGTGAAAAATAAAAAAGTGAGTTATGGAAAAGCAAATGGGGTTGTTTACATTTGGGGATGGCTGCAATAATTTGCTGCTTTACTGTTTTCTGACAGTAAACAGTGAATCTGTGTTTTGGAGAAATGCTGCGATGAAACGCTGTTAAAGTAAACAGTGGCAGTCCTAGAGTTTCAGTGTAACGCTTTAATGTCACGTATGCGGCAAAGAACACAAACGACTCCTCTTCTGAGTTGAGCAATATTGTGATTTAATTCACTATGTCTTATATCACAAAGAAAGTCTTTAAAAATGCAGACTAGAATTTCTGTATATAAACTGTACACAAAAAGCAAGGCACTATACATTCAGATTCACCAAGCTGCTTCTCCTCTCCTAATGAAACTCTCAGTTAAGTCAGTCACTTCAGCAGTTTGAGTTACCCATGACGCCTGACAGCATCCAGACACTGTGGACAGAAGTGACGACTTTCCTCACAACATCTGACACAACAGGACTTGTTTTTACATAGATACAAAGTCACAAGCGCACCTACACACACTTTTACACAAATGAACATTGCACACAAACATTATATACAGTCGCACACATACACAACCACAGCATGGCACTCTGACAACAAGCATCCGAGTCTTTTTCTTTGATGAGTCCACAAGCGGCGACTTTAGTGCTCTGACACACGCATAAATGCCATGTATGAACCAAAGCGGGGTGTTTTATTTTTTTATCATTTTACCTGCTATTAAACCGCTTGGATTTCATTTTGTTAAGTAATGACAAAGTTGAGAAGTAAAACATCACTATAAGCGAGGCGAGTGCATCTCCAGTCTCATTCTCCTCATGTCAGCTTTGTTCACACTCAGGCAAACGACCCTGAAAGCAGGTTCATCTATTAGTGGCTCCTTCTCGCATCTCCATCTCAACTGTCCTCTCTTCGTCCTCTTCACAAACCAACTCCTGTTAAAAACAGGATTAAAACAGTCCTTTGGCCTTCTTTATGTTCACTTGCTTCCACCCTGGTAGACGTTCATATTCCTCTCTCTTCATTTCCAAAGCTTTCTGCAGTCAGAAGGAGAGACACAAACACTTGAGAGGAGAATACCTGCAGTCTGACAGGATCTCACAGCCTCAGAGAGAAGAGATGGTAATTTACCTGTAACTATAATATACTAACACATCTATGAATCTTACTAAATGTCCAGACACAGGAAAGTTTTATTAGCAGGTGCATTTCATCAAACACTGACTGTCAAAGGACCAAAAAATGTTATTTGATAAAAGTCTGAGGCAGGAATCATGAAAAATAAAGTGTATGTATGTATGTCTGGTTGCCAGGTTGCACCTCATATCATCCAGGAGCTCAGTGAAGCACTGGTCCAGCTCTGGGAGGAGATCCCCCATCCACGGTCTCACTAGGAGCACATGCACAAGCACATGGTGGCCATGCAAACTACTGAGTAGATGGACTAGCCTGCTGCATCATGTTTTCATTTTGATGAGGTGTCTTTGAATTTAGCCCTCTGATTGATAATTGCCATTTCCATCCTTTCATTCCTGACACATTACCCAGCATATCATATAGATATCCAGCATGATTTTTTTCCCCCATCAAGATCTGATATGTTTTCAATGTGTTCCTTTAATTTTTTTGAACTATATATATATATATACACACATTTTTTTTGCATGATTCTGAGTAAACTCTTGATTGGATAATTTTATAGATAAACAGATGAGTGGATGTTTGGTGATTTTTTTTTTTTTTTTTTTGGTCCTTTGTTTCTGAGTGCACAGAGTTTCCAATATAAAATAAGAAAATAATATTTTCTACATTTTCTTGTACAATCACATCTGCTAATTCACAGATGCTGTAATGACATGAAATCACATCTTGTGTGCTGTGGGTCATTAGTGAGGAAAAACACATCAGTTCCATCCAGTGTTGGTGTTTTCATGCCTCCATTTTGTGCTTCACAGACAGACAGTGAGTCAGACTGCAATGCAGCTGATGGTGAATCACTAAAGAGCAGGGCTGCAGCTATCGATTATTTTAGTAATCGAGTATTTTATTGATTATTCCATCAATTAATCGGACAAGAAATACTTTTGTCTTATTAATGAGCAATAATAAATATTTGAAAGAGGGAAAAAAACACTGTTTTTTTTTAATGAACTGCTCAATTGCAGTTTTTAATAGTTTAACTGCATACAACATCTGTCAGCTTTTATTATTATACTTTAAAATATTACTACAATTTAGATAAATCTGCAAAATAGTGTTACTAAAGCCTTGAAATAAACCCCGTGCCCCCCTTTAGACTCGCTTGCTGCCGGGATCACTGTGATAGAAAGCCTTAATTTAAACATCACATCAGACTACATTAACAGTTCATCTGCATATTTTAACTTCTGTAGCTTCACTGCAGATTTCCGCTGCGTAAACCAAACGGCGGTGGATGGGAGTACAACGCTCTCTTTTCTCCACGTTGGTGTTTGATGAAGGACTCTCGCCAGCTGTTTCCCAGTAAAGGTTTTAATGGTGACTATGGGCACAAACGCTGCTGTTTTGGACAACAGAAAAATGTTTTCTTTCACTCCACCTGAGCTCACGTCTCAGTAACAGCTCCGCCTTCTTGCTCTTTATCGTGTGTGCAGACAGATTCCACTTTAAACTATTACGGCAGCATCTTCTGTGCCGCTGTTGTACTATGGGTTCTTTTTTTGAGGAAAACTGGGGTGTGCATGGACTTAAAGTCTAACACTTTTTATTCACACACGTGCTCCTAAATACGTTTCTATTGCAGCTCTATTTTTAGTCGCAAATTTGGGTGAAACAGTCGTGCTTACATGGCGACAACTGAGCGCTGCAGAGTTTAAACAACACAAAGCAAAAAAAAAAATTGCATAACAGATTATTTTATAATCGAGTTACTTGATAAATCATTGCAGCCCTACTAAAGAGCATTTATTTGCACTGAGAAGAAAGGTAGAAGTTGTGTGTGTGAAGAGAAAAGCTGCAGGAGCAGAGAAGTGTGGAAAGAGTGCGGTGTGGTCGGGGAGATAAAACTTCTTCTGCACAAATAAACCTGACAATTATCACAAGAGCATAAACACATAATTTATAAGCCTAAAACATCATGAGATAAGGGACCAATTGACTCACTAGAAGTGCACCTAATCATTATTTTCATTAATGATAAATCTACACATATATAATCATAATTGCCTGAGGTTTTTTTCTATACAGTATTAGTAAATAGTGAAATATTGCCTTATGACTGATTCCTTCAAATGTTTTCTGAGAAATATTGGGGTCTACAGCTACAGGGAAGATATATATTTTATCTTTTTAAGATGTTTAGATATGAGTTTAAGGTAGCTAATATGGCTTATCAATCTACAGTTATGGTTAACCATTTTGGCACAGTTTGAATGAGCCTTGAATAAGGCATGGCTGATGCCGTAACAGTGCATAATCTAGACACATAATCTAAATGTGTAGGGGGCCAAAAATAGCTGAATTGTGTCCTGCAAATGTTCACGGTGACTTGACTGAAAACATTTACAACCCAGCTCAACTGAATTTTAAATAATTTAATACTTTTTAAGGCAGGCATCTAAGACTTTTAAGGACCTGAATGTAGATAAACTCTAATGGTAAAAAAAAATGTATTTAATTGATAACAAAAATGACACAAAAGCTGCAAATCACAGAGTACAAAAAAAAAGGTCAAAAAATAAGTTGATGTATAAAACACACACAACTTACAGCAATCAAATGCTGAATTCTCTGATTGATTCAAGTGGTCAGCTGTAGCTTTTCATCTTTTCTCCCTGCAGAGATGGAAGCTAAATTTGGATCATGTGTCATTTTATATTAGTTTTCTACTACGTGAAGGAGTTGAAGTGCGAAGTCCTTTGTGACTGCAGCTTATATAAAGGACTGTCTAACAGTGTAATGGTGTTTCTGAGTGATCTTTTCAGACATAATTGTGCAGCCAAGCTCAACCTCGACCAGCACCACGTTTAAGAGACAGGAGTGATTTTTTTTTTTTTTGGCATAAAGAAGAAAAACACAGTGCTGACGTGAGCTGAAAGAAGGACAGAGCTCCAGTGAATGAGTCACACGAGCATCTCTTCTTACCTGAGTCCACCTACAAACTGGTCTGTAAAGTGAGAGTTAGATGGAGTTAGATGGATTTTAATGACTGACAATACTGGTTTTCCATCATTTACACTTCTGCTGTACTCGCTTAATAACTGCTCAAATCACTGATGTGGATCATGCAGGCTATTTTTGCTTCAAAGTTCACCTCAGTGTGACAACTGTCCACAAAAAAAAAAAATTGCACCTGATCTAAAATTGCCTGACCCCTCCTTCAGGATCATCTGCTCGTGCACCTGTGCACCACCTCCAACACGGCTGCTGTTTTTTTCCATTGCTTCCTGGAAACCTCAATCTCTCCACTCACATGTGTGTGTCTGCATCGTGTGCTGCGTCTGCTTCATTGTGTCAAAATGTTGGAAAAGGACAAAGTTGCAAAGAGGCAAAACCGGCAAGTGGGTCAGGTGGTGAGTGATGATTGTGCTGGCGATGCCAGAAAATGTATCTTTTCAATGGGCTGTGAGAGGGCTCACATTCATGCTTTTTGCACTGAATGTCCTCCCAGAGGCCTCAGAACATTACACTACAACTCTGCACTGTCAATCTGATCCTGGGGGGTGGAGATTAATTTTCACAGTCCACAACCAAGTGAATGTAAAAAATCCACAAGGTTGCACCCATAACCTCATGCATCGCCACGACTCTTTCACTGAAGAATGCTGTTTGGCCTCCATGTTATAGCCCAAAATCCAGCTCTTATCAACACTGAGCCTCCGCAACATGAAAGTCAGGTCAGTTTGACAAAGACGTTTAAGGCTAATGGTGAAATTGCAAAAGCGCACATGTGAATGGTCAGGAAACTTCCAGGGAACAAACCAAACAGAGTTTTTGCTTTTTTATAGAGTCATTCAATATAGAGTTGTTTGTTATATCAATGAACGATCATTGAGTGAAACCTTTAATTTGAGATAAAAAGTCTCCATCCTCCAGTCAAAAAGTTGCTAGCACAGGTAAGATACTTCTGCTTTCATAATAATTCATAATAAGCAATACTAAGAGTGAAGTCACAAGTAAGTAATGTGACAAATTTGATTTCAGCTTAGCATTTCAGTAAGATTTGAAAGTTATAAAAAGTCTGGTAAAAGGAAAAAAAAAAGCATGCCATGTTGATTATTTTCATAGTGGCTAATACATGGCCAACAAAAACTTTAAACCAAAGTGGTTTTATTACTTTACTGACCTCAAAGTCCTGGTCAGACAGGTAAATCTCCAGGCGGAGAGGGTCGACTCCCTCTGGCAGTGGCCGAGCCTGCAGCTGAGCCAGAGGGAAGGTGTTCTGACAGAGCCGGGCCAACACGTCCTCCACCAGGATGATCTGATTACACACCTCCGCCTCCTGCAGCCACAACAGAGCAGACATCACAGACTCCTTTGTAATAATGTTTAGAACTGCTTTGTACAAGCGTGCAAGGAAAAAGGGACAAAGGGAGTTAGAATAGCTTGTTTCGGACATGAAACTGGACTGAGAGGCTGCACCAAGGCCCAGTACAAAATAAACATGAATGACTTTGAACATGAACCACTGAAAGCCACTCCAGTGAAGTCCAACAGTAAAAATACCAGTGATATAATAATGATACCAATGAGGCTACATTTCCACTCCACAGTATATCCCGTGTATATGTCTGTGTAGATTCTCAGTTATCCAGGTCATAGTAGTCTCTGGAGCTTGAAAAAAGGCGACTGGACTTCTTTTTGTTTCTTGAAGACGTTTCACCTCTCATCCGAAAGGCTTCTTCAGTTCTCAACCAAATGGTGGAGAGACCCAGGTATTTAAACCCCTGTGGGCGTAGTCCCCTGGAGGTGGTTATGACCCTCTATTGATCATGTGCTTGAACACATGTGCCCAGGTGTGAAGGGGGCGTGGGTCATATTTAATCAGTGGTTTCAGTTGAAACCAACTTAGGACTCCGCTCCATTGTTTCCTGTGGCCTATTGAGGTCACTGGAACAAAGGTGTGAATGGGGTTTGAGACGTCTGGGAAGGGAGCTCAGGACAGCACTGTAAGCGGGGGAAAGTTGGTGACGTAATCCACCTCCTCTGTTCAATGATGGTTGTTCACAGTGGACATAGATGGCTTCTTTCACTCCTCTTTCAAACCATCTGTTTTCCCTGTCCACTGTGAACAACCATCATTGAACAGAGGAGGTGGATTACGTCACCAACTTTCCCCCGCTTACAGTGCTGTCCTGAGCTCCCTTCCCAGACGTCTCAAACCCCATTCACACCTTTGTTCCAGTGACCTCAATAGGCCACAGGAAACAATGGAGCGGAGTCCTAAGTTGGTTTCAACTGAAACCACTGATTAAATATGACCCACGCCCCCTTCACACCTGGGCACATGTGTTCAAGCACATGATCAATAGAGGGTCATAACCACCTCCAGGGGACTACGCCCACAGGGGTTTAAATACCTGGGTCTCTCCACCATTTGGTTGAGAACTGAAGAAGCCTTTCGGATGAGAGGTGAAACGTCTTCAAGAAACAAAAAGAAGTCCAGTCGCCTTTTTTCAAGCTCCAGAGATCCCGTGTATATTGCTCACCTTCTCTGTGATCTCAGCCACGTCCTCTCTGTGCTCCCAGCTGGGAAACATGTTGGTGAAGGTGAGTGGCTCCAGACCGGCATGGATCAGGTATGACTTCTGAGGCTTCTTCTCATTCTTCTCTGCAGGAGAAAATCAGCACGATATTTATGACCCGAATTTAAGAGAATTAATTGCAAACAAAAAATGCAAACCAATTATACCATTTAAATTTTATAGGGCTTGATTAAAAGGAAAAGTGCAAACGTTTTCTATTCTTTTGATTGTTTTAATCCTCCGGTTTTCATGAACCTAGTGATAGACGTTTTCACACATGCAAAATGACAATGGGAACATAATATACAGCACCATTTGGGTTCTTAAGTAAACACATTTTACAGAGAAACTGTGGTTTCCCTCACGTTTGCAGTACTGCAGCACAGTCTCCATCGCACACTTCCTGTCTGCATCCCAGCGGATATGAGCAGAGCCAGTCCTCTCACTGTCCTGAGGCCACCAGCCCTGCCACAGGTAAACCTCATGGAAGTTATCCACCAGGAACAAAGCTGTGCCAGAGATATAAGGTACAGTAAGAAATATGTATGTGTAATCGGCATACTTTTATGTTATGTATTCTACATACATTTTAAAGGGTTTATTAATCTTCACAAATGATCCTCTCAGTCTCTGTGAGCATCAGCGTGAGGATGAAAATGAAACTAAGAATAGATATGATCTCTTTCAAAAATGCTTTCCTTGCCAACATCTCTTCCGCTTGTCTTAGTGAGGAAGAAATGTGAGGGTGGGGATATATTTATATTCTCACTCTCTCAGGCATAATCTCGGACAGATAAAACCTAAATAATCCTTCCTAAATAATCAAAAACCTTAAAGCCCAGAGAATGATGTCTTTTACAGACTCAGGCTAAAAAAAATGTCTCTACTGTCTGGCTGTATATTTTTGTCCAAAGAACACAGAACACACTAAATGAAAATTAGAAAAGAAGAACAACAACCTTTTGCTGAAATGATGCAGAAAAAAATATTTTCTTTTAATTTTATGACAACATTACAGCTCCTGGTACTGTTTCTGCATGTATTTTGTCGACAAATAATTCAACATAATTACAATAAAACTGTTTTCATAACAGCTCAGCTGCTCCTTTTACCACCCAACAGTCAATAAAAACATTGGTCTTCATTCACAAACAGTGTGTTCTCACAAATCTGTCCTTAAACTGCGCACGCAAACGAATGACACACAAATCCAGGATTGACCAAAAAAGCTTCACCGCCTGTTCCACCTCTGGGTAAATGTGTTTTCTCATACACACTCACTGGACACTTTATTAGGTACACCAAGCTAGTCCTGGGTTGGAACCCCTTTTGCTTTCAGAACCACTTTAATTCTTCAAAGCATAAATTCAACAACATGCTGTAAATTGTGGTCCATACAAACATGATAGCGTCACACAGTTGCTGCATGTTTGTCGGCCTGTTGCCTTCCTATCAGCTCGAAGCAGACTGGCCGTTCTCTTCTGACCTCTGACATCAACAATGCATTTTTGCTGCTCACTGGATATTTTCTCTTTTTTTGGACCATTCTCTGTAAACCCTAGAAATTGTTGTGACCACACACATCTGCAACTACAACCATGCCACGTTAAAAGTCTCTTAAAATCACCTTTTATTCCCCATTCTGATGCTTGGTTTGAACTTCAGCAGGTCATCTGGACCATGTCTACATGCCTAAATGGATTGAGTTGCTGCCATGTGATTGGCTGAATAGATATTTGGATTAGCATTCGGTTGAACAGGCTAATAAAGTGTCTGGTGAGGGTAAGAACAAAACTAGCTCGAGAACACATGTTGTGGATCAGATCTTTTTTTTTTTGGTCAAAAAGTCAGTTTCCACTCTCACATCTGTAAATAAGGCGAGTTGAATGTCTTGCAAAAACACTTCTGCATATGACATAACTGTGTTTCCTCACTCAAAGCTCGTGCAGCGAGGATGGAAAGAAGCCTTATCTAAAAGAATGTAACCCTTCCCCCCCAACAATGCTTGCGTCCCGGCCTCACCAGGTTGTGGTGCATTGTAGAGATCCTCCTGCAGAAAGGGCAGCGAGCTGACCAGGTCTGGAGCTCTGGACGGGTGGAAAAACTCATTTGCTACAAACTCTCCAGATGTGCTGCTCAGCTGGAAGAGCCGTGGGGTGAAGTTGAATTTGCCTGGATCTGATGACAAACAAGATACAGCACCCTTCATCAGATGAAAACCAAACACCCAGTATGGGTGCGGAGAGCTTTGGACTGGACCCCATGATTTAATATTTTTTTAAACATTAATGCCTCCACTAAACTTCTGTTTTGTTATGATTACTAATTTCATTTTTATATTTTTGATAAACAATCAAGGAAGGGCATATAAATAAAACTGATTTGAACTGAACTGTTATTAAGCCAAACTACGGGCTTTTCAAAAGTTCAAATTTGACGTACGTGACTTAATTTTACCACAAACCCTTCACTTGCTGCTTCTGATATAAGGCCATCAGCATCCCAAATCTGTTTTACTCTACTTTAGGCACATGCACGCAAACATTAACTTTAACAACTAAAAACTGAAGCAACAGCTTCATGCTCCAAAGATTTTTCAACTCAGTTTGACCTGTTAGACATGAGAGACACTCTCAAATGTTTGAGGAATATTGACTTTCAGATTATATATGTATCCACTCTATTTTAAATGACTGACTGAAGTTGTGTTTTAAAAAAAGAAAACATCTATGATCATAATGTAAATTAGATGTTTCTACCTTTACTAGAAATTATATCAGATACAGATATATCAGTGAATGCTGCAGCAGCATGGCAGTGGCAGGAACAGGGACAACAGGAAATGATGGTGGTGTTACAACAGCAGTAACCTTCAAACAAATTTCAAACGAGAGTGGCGGAATTAAGAATAAGCAGTGTTTCCCGTACCTTGCAGCATGCAGTCATAAGCCTTCCTGTCTTTTCTCCCCAGAGCCTCCCAGAAGCCCGGAGGCTCCACTCCCTCATCGCACTCATGGATGGTCACTTTGCTGCTGCTGTGGAGGCCTGCTTCTAGAGGACATCTGAAAGCAGCGAAAGAGGGAAACTCAATTCAATACACAGGAAAGAATAGGAGACGCTTAAACTCTAGCCTTTGTTCTGTCCTTATAAACACTCACTGCTCCTTGATCTTAAGCGCGGCCGTGTTTCCGACGCTGCGAGTGTGCAGCTGAGTCTTGCAGCCTTGCCACAGGTAGATGATGGCCTTGTTGATGTTGAGCAGGATCATGGAGGCTCTGGAGCGAAGGCTGCTGCAGTGACAAGCCACCTCCAGCAGGTGTCCCTCCACCGGCACTTCACCACGGACACAATACAGACGCCACTCACCTGGATCGAGACAAGTAGGTGAACGTGAATGAGAAGAAGCCTTTCAATCCTTGATCAGCAGGCCAGAATAGATCATATTACAACAACTATTTATTTCCTTTACCACACCAGTTCTTCAAAAAAAAAAAAAAAGAAGGAAAATTTCAATTTAAATGATGATATTTTATTTAAAAAAAAAACTATTAAGATAAAACTGAATAAGCACACAGACAGGAATGTTAGAAGATTAATGTCAATCAAATTAAAAGGCTGTACAAAGGCTGTAATATGGAAAGATTTGACAAACGTTTTAAAATGATTTGGCTTTTTTTGGTTGTTTTTCGTATATGGTAAAGCAGACATACTTCAAATGCCTCTGACAAACCTAATCATCAAGGCTTTGAGGAGTCACTGTGCCTTGTTTAGAAAAATGTCAGGGACGTCAAGTGGAAATCTGGAATTGTAATGAATAAAATTAAATACAATGAAACACAGGAATGAAAAAATGTTTACTCTGAGTGTTCTCCTCCTCTTCCTCCCTCCTGCCAGCGTGGACGATCATTCCTCCACTGAAGCATTGCAGGAAACATGGCAGCTCCTTTCCTTGCTGCACCTGCACCTGTAACACACAGGAGACAAAGTCAGGTGGGGAATTTTTGAGGCAGATACTGATCATAGACAATAAAATATTCTGCTAATTTAAATAAAAAATTAAGATTACAAACATATTCTAGTTTGTTCATCCATTGGTTCGTGTATAAGTTGTAAAGACACTACTGTGAGAAACTGGCACTGTAAACCATTCCAACCTCCCCTGATTAAATGGAAGACAGCTAGTGCATTACATCAGTAACATTTCGTAATATGTTTCATCCTTCAGTGCAGAGCTGCCTGTATCCACATCTGAGCCCTTCTTACTCAATAGATACTCACTATGTTTGTAAAGACTGTTAATGAGCCTTGTCTCTTGTACCTGTGCCCCTCTCTCCTCGTCCAGCTCCACTGTCATCAGTGCTGATGTCCCCTTCTCGCTGACGGTGGAGTGTCGCCCCTGCCAGAAGAAGTAGCAGCATTTCTCCTTCCCTGGCCCGCTACTCCTTACGTCTGGGTTCTGCCTACGACCAACTGGGATACACATACAGAAATACAGTACACATCAGAAGAATCAACAAACTACTCTGAAACTACTCTTTTCACTTCTGTTGTACACTGTTTTTTTTTGCAGTGGAAAACTGCACCAGAACAAATGCAAAATGTTAAGTAAATAACTTTTACCATGTCACTGTATGACTTTCTCTGCAGAGACTAACCTGAGGTGCTGACCACGTACTTCCATTTAACCACATAGGCGTCCCCCTCGTGGAATTGGCCGATGCTCTGGCGTGGGAGACGGCTGTAATCAAACTCCAGGATGTGCCAAACGTCTACAGAAACTGTGCTGATCTCCTGAGTTCTCATGGAGTCCTCTGTTTCCACTGGGCCATGGCCACGCCCAACATTCACCCCATCCAAAATCATGGAAACTGATGACTGAAGGACAGGCAGCATTAGGGTGGCATCGTAAGGCCGGCACTCTCGCCTTGGAGCCTCCTGGGAGAGAGATTACAGACAGGATTTAGAATCAAATTAAATGTTAAGATGTAATCATGAAAACTGAGCCAACAGGCAAAATAAGGCACTTTGATGCACTAATGCTTCATACAGCATCTAACCAAAGGCATATGCTCTCTAATTCTTGGTCCCAGTGAGTAACAAATTGTTCCTGGCAACATGAACTGAGACTGACTGAGGCAGCTCAACAAATAAACAGATGGGGAGATACAAAAGATATATGAAGCCTCGCTGATGTGAATAATATGTGGAATGAAGCTATTTATTGCCATAAAACAAAAGCTTGATTTGCACCTTCTGCTCAGGTACAAGCTCGCTGCTTTCCTTTGGTGTTGGGGACTTTACTTCAGTCCAATCCACGAACTTCTCCTTGAATAAGATTGTCTCATTGTGCTCTGTCAGCCTGCCGAATATTGCCCAGTCAGGACGGCCCTGGCCCTTCCTGTGTGGAGGAACGCGGCCAACAAAGATGAAAAGGAGGTTAAAACTCATAAAATCAAACCGCTTTTAAATTTTGGAAAACAAAGTTAATTTTGTTACATCAAGGCCAGAAGGGAATGCATGTAACAACACTGTGAAACAAGTGTGCGTATTCACACCTGGGTATGAGTTTGTTGCAGCCTCCGGGGTCCAGAGGGTTGACATCACAGCAAGTGTAATCAAACGTCCCATTCCACAGGTGTTTAGCGAGCTGGAAGGCCACCTTCCTTTGGGCCAGAGTCACCTCTTTACCGTGCCACACATACACCTCGCTGCCAAAATCAAACACCAACACCTGCAGCACACAAAGCACAACAACCAAAAATGTCCAGTCAACAAATTGCTTCATAATTAATAAATGCCGCTCAAGTTGCGTATGTTATAGTTTTTAAAGCAAAAATATCTACTGTTTATAGTGTAGTGTTATTACACAAATCACAGAAGCAATAAAATACAAGCGCTCAAAAAATAATCACTAAACACATATTGCATACAAGTTCCAATCTCAGGACCTAAAAAAAATTAAGCCAAAGCACAAGTGCCAAAAACTGTATGAGAGGTTTGTTTGTTTTTTACATGTAACTAACCCAATGAAATTGTACTAAAGCTTCAAGTTTGCATTTCAAGGGGCATGACTGCTTTGACTGGGAAATGCTGTAGCCATCACCTCTGCTAATTTGAGTCACTTAACTCTCAAATGTATTTGCAGTTTTGTTCCCTTTTTGGAGCATTTTAATGGAATAATCTAACAAATAATATGGCCTACTGTTTGGTATAGACCATCCAAGAAGTCTGTGCGCCACTGTGGTGACTTAAATTCTAGCCATTTGTATGTTAGCACTAATATGCAGGTGTCTGTGCAATACACAGTCTATGCATGCAGCTTGCTAACTAAGCATAAACTGACACCTTGACACTCAACCCTGTTTCCAAATATCATCCTTTCTAGCTTCAAAAAACATGGTGGCAGAAAAAAATGCTAAAACTGAAGCTTCAAGAGGGGATTTCACAAACTAATGTGTGATGCTACAATAGCGACATCCATTTTGTGTCATATTTTACTCAAATTTGTAGAACAAAAAGCATTCCTTAGTTTTAAAATAAGCTCTGAAACAGCTTTGTGTTTCCTGGTCTTAGCCCCAGAGCCCTGAACTCACTACATTCCTTTTAGCAGCAGCAGAGCACAGACTGACGTAGGAGGTGTTCATCGTGGCACCTGCTGTTCCTAAGCAACAAATTAAAACCAGCTTGTAGCTCAGAGGTCCTTCCGAAAAAAGAGGCTAGAATATTTTTATATGCAGAGCTTGGTGGCTTAGAGGAAATGTTTACTCTCAGACATTCTTTCAACAGATACAGTGAAGATTTTGATGAAGTAATAAGAAAGATTTGATCTCTTGGGTTCAATCTCCTCGTCCTCTGATTCTGTATTATTTTTATCACTTTCATTTTCCCACACTGTCAGAATAACCTCATTCAAACTGTCAACTTCACTACTGCTTTCCAATGATATATCCGGTCACTTGGCATTGGCTCGCTGCAGTATTGTATCACTTCTTGTTCCGGAGCATAGTGGTGTTTTGCTGCATCTGTTAGCTGTTCAATCTCTGTACCTCGATCAATCTAGATAACCATTTGTTTCATTGTGTAATCTTCACTTGCTTTATCCAAAGCACACTTTGTGCTGAATTACTTGTAAATTATATCCACATTATTCACTTAGTGTGTTTTTAGGAATTTGCTAGCTTAGCATAGTTGCGGTATTACACATCTCTCTGCAGCTTCACTCCTCCTGTGATCGCTCCCACAAACCCCATCCTCATAGAGACGGTGCCTGCTCCCAGACCACCAAAAAACAGCAAAAAAATATTAACGCATAAAATTTCACAAAGAAAGAACAATATAGCATCTTCAACTGCACCACAGAGTAAAATGCAGTTAAATGCTCATTAGGTCTCTCTCTTTTAAGTAAATGATTTAATAATTAATAATCAAAATATTGATTTATTCTGCCTAACAGAAACCTGGTTACAGCAGGATGAATATGTTAGCTTAAATGAAACAACACCCCCAAGTCACACTAAGTGCCAGAATGCTTGAAGCACAGGTCGAGGAGGAGGAGTAGCAGCAATCTTCCACTCCAGCTTATTAATTAACCATAGACTCTTAGCCTTGTTCACCCTAATTGGAAAATTATTTGTTATTATCTATCATCCACTCTTACTCAGAGTCTCTTTTTGATTTCTCAGACTTTTTATCTGATTTAGTGCTCAGTTAAGATAAAATAATTATAGTGGGTGATTTTAACATCCATGTAGATGCTGAAAATGACAGCCTCAACACTGCATTTAATCTATTATTAGATTCGGTTGGCTTCTCTGAAAATGTAAATGAGCCCAACCACCAACCCAACCACACTCTGGATCTTTTCCTGACATGGCATAGAAACTGAAGACTTAACAGTATTCTCTGAAATTCCTCTTTTGTCTGATCATTTATTAATAACATTTACATTTACTTTAATGGATTATACAGCTGTGGGGAATAGGTTTATTACAGTAGAAGTCTTTCTGAAAGTGCTGTAACTAAGTTTAAGGATATGATTCTTTCATTATTATGCTCTTCAGTGCCATGTGCCAACACAGTGCAGAGCAGCTACCGAAACTCTGTACACAGAGAGGTCGATTATCTCCTTAATAGTGTTACATCCTCACTGTGTACAACTCTGAATGCTGTGGCTCCTCTGAAAAGGAAAGCCTCAAATCAGAAGTGCTTGACTCCCTGGTATAACACACCAACACACAGCTTAAAGCAGATAACCCGTAAGCTGGAGAGGAAATGGCGTGTCACTAATTTAGAAGATCTTCATTTAGCCTGGAAAAAGAGTTTGTTGCTTTATAAAAAAGTCCTCCGTAAAGCTAGGACATCTTACTACTCATCGCTGACTGAAGAAAATAAGAACAGCCCCAGGTTTTTTTTTCAGCACTGTAGCCAGGCTGACAAAGAGTCAGAGCTCTGTAGAACTGAGTATTCCTTTAACCTTAACTAGTAATGACTTAATGACTTTCTTCACAAATAAAATTTTAACCATTCGAGAAAAAAATATTCATAACCATCTCAAAGACATATCTTCATGTTCAGCTGCTTTCAGTACTGCTGGTATTTGTTTAGACGCTCTCTCTCCAGTTGATCTTTCAGAGTTAAATTCAATAGTTACTTCCTCCAAATCATCAGCGTGTTTATTAGACCCCATTCCTACTAGACTGCTCAAAGAAGTCTTTCCAATTATTGATGCTTCAATCTTAAACATGATCAATCTGTCTTTATTAGTTGGCTACATGCTACAGACTTTTAAGGTGGCAGTAATTAAATCATTACTTTAAAAGCCACCACTTGACCCAGCTGTCTTAGCTAATTATAGGCCAATCTCCAGCCTTCCTTTTCTCTCAAAGATTTGTAAAAGATTAGTTGTAAATCAGCTAACTGATCATCTCCAGAGGAACGGTTTATTTGAAAAGTTTCAGTCAGGTTTCAGAATTCAACACAGTACAAAAACAGCATTAGTGAAGGTTGCAAATGATCTTCTTACAGCCTCTGACAGTATAGACATACATACCTAGACACCGCATTGAGTGCTGACGTCAACATCGCTGCCATATTGCATGTGGCAAAATCGGCAAACGTAACATGACAGAGATGCTTCAATCTTGTGCTGTGTGGAGTTGTTTGAACCATTTTACAGTCGTAACCGGATCACGATGGATTACCTTTCACAGGTAATTTTTTTAAAATCATTTTTGGCCATTCTAACATTTTGAAAACAGAATTTGCAGATGTTGCAGGGATACTATGGAGTACTGCGGTGCACCTCCAAACAATGAAGTCAATCTAACTTAACTATATTCGCCCAAACTAACTACTCTGATACAAAAAAAGAGTGATTAAGGTCAAATCCAGGCCTTCTGTTTGTTGCTGTCTGCACATGAGTCTATTTTTGCATTTTGTGCTTCTTGGCCCCTTGTTTTTGTGCAATAATAATAAATAAAATAACAAATTAAATTTATGAAGCACTTTACAAATATATTGGATATGTTGGATATAGTGCTTTTTGGTTGTTTTACCTTTTTAACCATAAAATTTTATTGTACGCAATAAAACATGGATCTATAATTTTAGTATACTGTTAAAAGAAAATAAACTAGATCAGTGTCTTATTGCAGTTTCTTATTTTATTTAATAAACTCTGTTCATTTTTTGCCTTAAAGATGATCATTAATACTTAAATTGATAAAAAAAATCAGTGAATATAAAAATGCTTTTTTAAATTCAGAAACCTGCAGATGTTATATCTACATGTCCGGATCTGATTATTGTGGACATACAGTAACAGAGTTATAAACATCGGCAGCTGTAAAGACTCATAAAAACATTAGGGCTCTCAGCACCAAACGACACCTTCCTAATGCACTGCTAGCTAACTGTTACGATAACGATCCGTTCTGGTTGATAACTGCTGAAATTCTCAGCCCAGTGCAACAGCACCTCAGCAAGGTGCAGTGCCAGACAATCAACCACTGGCTCAAACCCAGACAGAGATTAGAGCATGCCATAGGTATTAAAGGTACTGCACTGCAGTGGTTTGAATCATATTTATTTAATAGACTCCAATTTGTTCATGTAAATGGGGAGTCTTCTTCACACACTAAGGTTAATTATGGAGTTCCACAGGGTTCAGATGACGTCCCCTCCCTGAGCCTGGTTCTTCCGGAGATTTCTTCCCGTTAAAAGGGAATTTTTCCTTCCCACGTCGCCAAATGCTAGCTCATAGGGGTCGTTTTGATGTTGGGTTTTCTCTGTAATTATTGCAGGGTCTTTACCTTAGAATATAATGCGCCTTGAGACAATTGTTTTGTTGTGATTTGGTGCTATAAAAATAAAATATAAATTGAATATCTATTTGCATTCTCCAAGCCGATCAGTCCCTGTTCTTTAAATTCTTTGTATTTTAAATCTCTCCTCCTCCCCATCTCGTCCGTGTTGTGTAGCGTATCTCATACAAAGTCTGCATCAGAAACCTGCTTTCTCTGTTCCACTACCACCATCATCTATACTCCACTGTGTCCACTCACTCTCATTGACCTTCATCTGGATCTATGCTTCTCACTGGAATCTAACCAGGTTTTTTTTTTCTTTTTGCATGCTCGTGTTTGTACAACAAATTCTCTGTTTTATTCTATGTGATATTTCCATGCTGAAATACAGTGGTTTGCATTCTCACCTAATGGGGCAACAGAAATGCTGAAAAGTGGCTAATTCCCATGCAAAGCACAAATAAACATAACCAGTAAAACTCCATATTCTCTCCATTCATCGAATCCTTCCAAATTCAGAAGAATGGGAACATAAATTTGTGCTGAAAAATGAAAACAGGCAATCAAAATTATAATGACGCTTTTATATATCACCTCCTTGGATGTCAGCAGGGAACTGTGTGGGACCTTCCCCCACTCGTCATCATCAGGAACCAGCTTATCATCCTGCAGTCTGAAGATGCAGTTTGTTTCCACAATGGCATTCTCAAAATGCTCATCCTCCTCTGGTGGACCCGCCGCTATATCATAAATAGACATAACAGAAAACATCAACACACAACACAAGCGTGTGCAGTGGTTCAAATGCACAGACAAAAGCTCATGTCTTACACTGGTATGCCATCTGTCCACCGAGGATTGTCCAGAACTCCTGAGTATCTGGACTCTGTGGGTTAACCCCTTCTTCAATGGTCTGCACTTGATTTGCCCTGCAGCCCACGTCCTTCTTTGTCTGGATGAAGGTGGCCAAATCAGTTGCCTGCATTCACAAAACAAAAGTGCTCTTGTCAGGCTAGTCCTCATACGCTACATTCTGTGTATGTGTGTGGAAGTGAACATGCGCAATGATGCTGTTGTACAGAAGTAAACATGGAGGCCAATGAAGCCAGCAAATTTGTATGCAGATGACAAAGTGGAAAAGGACAGGCATCTTTTCAGTTATGTGTGTAGATGTGGACTCAGAGGCTGGAGTGGGATGATTTTGACATGACTGGTTTCCCTGAATGAAATTTCCAAACTTTTAGGATGTGGAGGCTCACTTTTAACCACTACTGGCAGCGCCTCTGTACAAGGCTCCAGCAGAAAGACACTAAGGTCAGTTCACTCATCTCCCTGAGAACGCACATAAGAGTTTAGTTATTTTGGAGGCAACTGGGGTGATGTAAACATCACATGAATTATGACTTCTCACCATGATGTTGATGTAGCCAACAAATAAATGTAGCTTCTTGATTAGTCCAGGAAAAGTGAAATTACCTCTCAAACTATTTCAAAGAACAGGTGAAACTTAACAAGAATATCAAAAAGACAAAAAAAAAAAGTTATAATAAAATGTGTAAAGATCACAGAAAAGCAGGCGGGGAAGAAAAACAAATGTTTATTAAAAACTGTCTAGACAGATGTCCTTTGGGAAAATGGAAGAGGCTGAAAGCATGTGTTTGATGAGGAGCACAGATGGACATATGTGCTAGTGTGTGTGTGTGTGTGTGTGTGCAGAGAATGAAAATCAGAGGTTGAATAATCAATTAATCATCTTTGTTCAAACACCAATATGGCTACGGTAGCTTTGACCACACCAGACAGAGTAATAATACTGACCTTCGCTTTCTCGATGACATTCGAGAACTCTCCTATCCAAACAAAACAGTGCTCTGGAGTGACCAACAGGAAACAGTCCCCGCTGTTCAGAGATGACGCTCTTGGCTCCACTAGTCTGGTCTGAACATGACGACGACCTGCAAGAGACATAAAGCCACTTTTATTAATCTCTTTTAGCCTTGAAATACTTTACAAGGATAGAAGGGATAAATGGACAATTTAGGACACTTCTGTTCTTATTGGTGGATTATCATATGAGCAAAAAGACTGGCTACATGTTAGGGTAACTGAATCAGCATCTGAAAAATTCACAAATTTATCTGTTCAATCTCATTTGCTGAATTTATAATTAATATCCATCCATCCATCCATCCATCCATCCATCCTCTTCCATTTATCCAACTAAGAGTCCAAAAAAACCTGAAGAGTAAAAACAACTATTTGCTTTTTATGCGCAATTATGAAGCAGATTGTTTCTTAACTTTAACTTTATTAATGCTGTTTAATTATAAATATTTTATGGCTATGGTGTAAGTCCAGGTTTTTAATTAAAATTTATTCCCATACATCATCCCTGGGGCTGAAAAATGAAGCCAAAGCAGAAGTCCCAAAAATCATAGTTCCCCCAGTGACCACTTGATGCTGGCTCCGAAAGTGAGTCATAGACTTTAGTGTTAAAATGAACAACTTTAAAGAAGAAATTAATACATTTACAACCTTGAACCTTGTTTTTAAAACCACTTCCCCTTTCTTGTAGCTGTGCATGCACAACTCATTATTTTGTGATAATGGTTAAATTTATGCATTATTAGGGGTGTGGCTATTTGGAGCTGCCAACCTAGGTGCTTAGAGCAAGATGTCTGCTGGGCTTCACCTCATGTTCAAATCCCTGAACTGGATACTGTGGTGGAGCCTTAAAGTTAGGGGTGTGGCTGCCACAGCTGATTCAGGCCTTTTGAAGCAATTTAAATATAATTATCTGACAAATAATTATATTTAAAGGAAAATTCTAGTATCTATTAGGCTGCTACTCACCACTAATTAGCAAATACCTTGTTGCTGTTAGCTAATAACTTTGCTTTGTAGCTTCCTGACTCCCCAAAAACGAAGTGACTTTCATATAGAACCCTAACTATGAATCTAAACATTAACAGCCAGTTTCCCCAGACAAATGTGTGACCCACTACACCATGGTGCCACTAGGCAGTGAAGTCCTCCACTGAAAAAAGGTAAAGACCAGGTTTAATCCATGTCTGGGAAATTGAGCCAAAAAGTGCAGAATGTGGCAGGGAAGGAGCTTTAAATAATGTGAGACAGAGTAAGACAAACACACAAACATGAGAGAGTTTTCACCTTTGATCTGCATCAGCATGATGTTCTTATATGGCACAGCACTGTTGTTTGACATCTGCTCTGAGATGTTGACACTGCGCAGACTCACATTGCTGAAGTTTTCTTTACTGGCCAGACCGGCCAGGGCAGCCTCAGAATACTCCGAGGTTTTAGTCACTGAAGTGAGAAACAGTACACAAGAAACAGACATTAAAGTAACAAAATCGCTACAGTAAATACTGCTGCAAAAGTGGGTCATATGAGGCCGCACGCTAATTTGCAGAAAGGCTGAAATGGATATAGTTTTGTAGGCTGCAAATAACAATAATGCTCCCAATTTTGCTGTGTTCCACTGTTGTTTTTGGGACGACAAACAACATGACAGAGGGACTCTTTTCAATCTTCTGTACCACAAACTCATTCCTAAACAAAGAAGCCTGTCCTTACACTGAGTCTTCTCGGCCTTCATTCTCTTGCTTTCTAACTGTGCCACATTAAGTCTCTGCTCTGTGTACTCGTGTCGGATGTCCTCCCTGGCCGCCAGCATCTTCAGAGGGTTTTTAGATGACTGAACGTTCCTGGAAGGGCGAACTGACCGCTTGTGCTGCACCATAGCTGAAGTCAGCCTAGTCAGGGAGAAAATATGAGTATGATGGAAAATGGGAAATAATTAGAAATAGGTGTTCCTGCACAGGCCTGCTACTTCTATAATTCAAAGCTTTTTTCTTACGTGGGACCCTGAGAGCCAAAGATGCTGTCAAAGTCCTCGCTGATGTCGATCCTGGTAGGCATGCGTGGAAATTCAGCAACGCGCCGATAGAACTTGGAGAAGATCTCATCATCCAGCTTCATCACTTCCTTCACGGCCTTCTCGGTCACTGTTATGGTGGTTTCCTGCAAACCTGCCACTGGAAAAACAGAACATAACAGATTACAAAACAGAGACAAGATTAGGCTGCATCACAATCAAACAAGAGTAACACCTGCTTAAAAGGAACTGATCTGTGATGAGAGAAGTCTAAAATAATAAGAAATGTGAATACAATCTATACAATTTTACAGATTATTTGAAGATAAACTGCTGTTGAAGTCATAAAAGATACAAAGCATGGCAGAACGGGGAGATGATTTTTTGGGGACTGGCACTAAGAGCAGTGCTTTTAATATGAAATACATTTCTAACTGGAGATTGAAGCCACTGTGGGAGTGCATACCTTTGCTATTCAAACGACCCAAGAAGCTCTCCAACTTGTCAAGTTTCCGGTCTGACTCCATGTCTGGCCTTGCCTCAATTTCTGGAAGACATAATTCAACAGTGTCGTTTAAGATTAAAGTGGTCCCATTATCCTCATTTCCATCCCTGTATTTTTTTTTTTGGGGGGGGGGGGGGGGGGGGGGGGGGGGGACTGTACTATATTACCTTTACATTATTCACAGTTCAAAATGATCCTTATTTATCACATACGGGACAGTTCATCCACTGTCTGAATCAAGTTGTTTTAGCTCCTCTCTCTTTAAGCCCACATTCTTCTGATTGGCTCCTATTTGAACACAGAAGTTCTGAACAGCAGGTAGGTGAGGCTGTTGTGCTCACAGGGTTACCTGCTCTCACTGACATTTTGGACCAATAGCAGAAAAATCTAAAGCAGAGCATTTAGAGCAGTCTGAAGCTTTTGTCTCATAGGAATTACTTGTAGATACACCGACCTCCTTATATGAAACTTTGGTCATGTCCAATAGAAACATCCACCAGTTTTAAACATTATATAAGACAGAAAATAAAAACATATCCATTAACCTCATCCACTTTCTCTTAAAGTAATTAAATAAAACAAAAAAAGTTAGTCCTGTTATTTTTTATGTACTTCTGTTTACAGAACAAAAAATGTTTAAATCCATCAGGTTCAGGCTGCACACTAGTTTGTTAAAAACCTCTGACAGCGATTTCTCTGAGGCAACGGTGCAAATCTATCTCACCCTCTTGTGGTTTGTTGACAGCAGGCGTGCTGCTCTTCAGTTTGGTGGAGACTGGTGACAGTATTGGACTGATAACTGAGGAGGAGGCTGCCAGGCCTGCAGACACACAGAGAGAAATTTGCAGGATAGAACAAAATATCTCACTCTGTGGTGAGAGTTACTTTTAAAAGCTACATTTTGATGCACTTTGATGCGGCATACACAGTCAAAAACATTGTGAATCCTTAATTGCCTTAATTACCCTACTCTTACATGCGTTCTTACACTCTGACAGAAAATGTTGTGCTACAATTCATCTCTCAAATTTGTCTCCTTTGAAAATGTACTACCCAGCTCTCTACAGTTTAAAGATGGGTAGTTAAGACACAGTCCGAATGACCTAAACTTGACGTCAAACTACTTCTGTAGTGTACAGCTTTCCATGGAACAGCTGCTTGGAAGGAGACAAGTGACAGTTTTTTTCATTTCACTCAACTCTTTATCAAAATCAGAAGATTTGGATTAGTGGGCTCTAAACTTTATATTTTAGTTTTAAAGGGACAGTTCACCCACAAATCAAATGTACATATTTCTCCTGTGGCTTCATGAAAAATACCCAAAAAGGTGACAAGTGCTGTGCAGTAAACATTTTTTTGTTGTTGTTAACTAAACAGCACTGGTTTTGTGGTGTATAGTTTCATATAGAAACTGTTTTCTTTCTACCAAATGAAATCCTCCAATCAAAACAAGGTAAAGTCACAGCTCAGCTTAAGCGGGCACCATCAAGATTAGCATCCTCTTACACCATCATGAGCAAAACCCTCTTATTTCATTCAAATGCACACGTCCTTCTGAACAGTGATACAGTTGGTGGTGTAGTTTGGATTGGTGGTGCATTCGGCATTTTGAGCACCGCAAGGCAAGTTCATCTCTACATCTCGACAGCCAGCATCTCCAAAACTGTGCCACTCACAGTCAATCAATCCAGATGGATAAATGGCACTAGAGTCCAAATATATAAATTTGACATGAGTGTGTACTGTTGCTTCCAAGTCCTGTACTCCAGCATTTTCAAACAGCAACCTGAGCACGGACCTTTCTTGACCATGCGTGCAGCCACTGTGTATTGGGTGGAGTCATTAGCTGCTCCTTTGCCCTTCGCCTTCCATGCATCCTCTCGAGTTGAAATCATCTGCTTCCTCTCCTCAATGGTCATCTGGGCTTCAATTTCCTCCCCCGTCTTCTGCACAGACATGACAAATTATCAAATTAGGAATGATTGTTAGGTTAAAGTGGCAAGCCCGGCATGTAAAGCAATACATTCTGCACAGCTTTCATTTCAGAGTATTTCCAGTCATGTGGGACTTGTTTACATAAGATTTAAGCATTAAAAAAATGATGCCAAATCAAAAGATTTCGCACACCAGTGCATCTACTCTGCATACCTAGAAGAACTGCATCACCTCTGTAGCTCCAGCTCACTGCTTTGTTCCCAAAGGAGCAATTATTCATAGCGTAACAGTATCAAACCAAGCAGTTATAAAAAGACTGGATGCATTCAAGCATGCTGGGTGCGTTGCTATATATAGTCTACTTCATTCCTCAGTGGAAGTGATGGCTGTCTACTCATGTTGGCGTAACCAAATCAATTTCAACAACACAGAAAATGCGCTTCACACGAGTAGCTGCAGACCCAAGAAAGAAAGATAATACTCCAGTACATGCTGCCTGTTCGAGCATGCTTGGTGCATAACCTTACCTGACTGTGATGGTCAATATACTGACACTTTTGGCCAAGGGAGATAGGAGGAGAAAAGGTGGAGGAGAAGACAGGCTCCTGAGGATGTAGAGGTGGATGGAAAAGTGACAGACAGGAAAGGAAAGGAAAGGAAAGGAAAGGAAAGGAAAGGAAAGGAAAGGAAAGGAAAGGAAAGGAAAGGAAAGGAAAGGAAAGGAAAGGAAAGGAAAGGAAAGGAGGGAGTAGAAGTAAAAACAATAAACACTAAGGATGACAAAGGATGGATGCAAAAGAAAGAAGTCCAATGCCAGAAACTGGAAATGCAATTTGACTATTAAAAAGTATACATGACTCTTAATTTAAGTTTTAAAACATGCAGGCCCAGACTAAATATCCATTATTAATATTTAAGAAATTACAAAAGCCTTTCAAAAGAAAGTTTCACTGCTTTACTCAAAAATAAAGAATGCACTTATTGTTATTAAAGGCCACTGAAAAAGTTAATGTTTACTATTAGTAACAAGGCAGCAAATTGCAAAAGTCACTTTCCACCAGGAGAAAATTACATTACCTGTTCACTGAAAACTCAACTTAAAGCTTAAAGCTGCATTAAAAGGAACCCCATCTGTCTCAACTTGTGATCTTTAACCTGCTAAAAACGTCCTCTCGTGCTGAAGCACACTGTCAAAAATGCATGAAATGTTTTAATTGATTAAAATTTTTAAATGTTTGTCACATATTTTGACCTGCATAGACTGTCGTTATTTTGCATTTGCAATGCAATCTCAGTTGATGATGTAAACTGGTTGCACTCCTGTTTAAAAGCATCATAAAACATTAAACTGCTGCTTTTGGTTGCAGTTTTCAGTAGAAAGGAAACAAGTGAAGTGGAATTAGTCTTCAAAGCTTTCCTCTTGTTAGGAAGAAGAGAAAGAAGTAGGAAAGCGCTTGTGTGCAAAGACAACTTTGAAAAGCGTTCCTTGCACTTGGCTCCTGAAGCATTTGACGCATTTAGTCAACTAAAAGATCTGCTGATCATACGTGACGACTAAAACCAAACCCACTGCCTACATTTTTCCTCACTCAAGGAGTCCAACAGGCCTCGGAGAGTGACTGAAAATTGCTTTAAGAAACATGAATGACCACAAATATTAGATGCTCTCCTGCTAGCCAGTAAATCATCCATTGTGGCTGCTGCTGCCTCTGTAGCGTTGTTCGACTAAGAGCGATCCAGCTACTCAACCAGATACAGACATGTCTGATGCAACCATACAGTGACCAGATGCATTTGATTTTTGGTGACATTACTGCAGGACTCTCTTGTTGTTAATGTCTTTAATATCTGTAACTGTGATGTCTTTATTGTTGTCGGACAGTTTCCACAAGACACAAATGGAATTTCTGAAAGGACAATAAATAAATAAATACAAATAATCTCTGAAATTATTGTTAATGGAATTTAATCTAGAAATTTTTACTTTACAAAAAAGGGTCTTCTTCTAGATGGGCAAACATCTAGAGAAAACATGTTTATAGTTTTACCGTATAAAACTATAAAAAGACATCCACAGTGTATTTTTTATGTTAATATAATAAGTCACATTTCTTCATACGAGGGTTCCTTAAATATATCTACATTCATAACAGTTTCTTACCCAACCTGTGGGGATGTGACTCTTGTAAAGTGAACCAACTCAACTTCAAATGCTCTAGCAAAGGTATAATGAAGTGATTCATTATGTTTAATTATAATATTTAGAGCCCTAAAGAGTATAAACAATCTAGCATTAAAATCATGCGTTAAAAGAGAAATATTAGCTGTTGTTCTTCTAACTAGCATCCCAGTAAAGAGCATCCCGAGACCAGCAGATTCAGGAAAAGCAACAAGCAGCCTCACATCGAAACAAAGCTGTGACCAGAAAACACACATCCCACGCCAAGCTAATTACCGACGGGTCTTACCCACAGCTGTTCAGACACAGACACAGAGGAGGAGTCCTGAACAACCACCCCTTCCTCCTGAGGGGTTAAACACAGGGGAAGTACACGTCAGAGGAAGAGGGGGTTGCTGCTATTGTTGCTAATGGGTTTTAGGGGGTGAGACTGCCTTGAGGATTAGCATCCAAGGTTTAAGTAGGCAGGTTCACCTCACAGAATACTAATGCTTTGTGTACGAGCTGCAGAAAAGAAGTCCTTTAAAGTGCCCTAGCTGCTTAAATGTATTTCTAGCTGCTGTTTAAGCCAACAGAGAAGGATATAAATACTTATAAGAGATTCCTGAAATGACTCTTTCTGTCAAACAAGTTTTCAAGTATTATCTCTAGAGGTTTAAGTCAAACTTAGCCTGAAGCTTCCCCCTGATTCTGTAAAAGGGGAGAATTCATTTGCAATACCCCAGACTGCTAATTCTACGAGCAGACTGACAGAGATGATTTAGTGTTTGCTATGTCTGTGATGGCTGGATGCTGCACTGATCTGAGACCACTGGGCTCAAACAACAGATGGGCTAAAGGGAATGAAATGAAAAGGAGCACTTAACTGAAAGAGAGGGGGAGAGAAGCTGGCATGGTAACGATGAAGGATGGGGAGGGAAATGAGGCACTGGTGTTTACTGTCTTTAACTAGAATACCCAGAAGTGAAACATTTTAAAACTGTTATCGCAAAGGCTCTGTAAAAATATACCTGAAGCAAAATGCAAAGCAGATATAACATTTTTCTGCACTGGTGGATCAAATTTATTCCCATTAATTTGGATTTCATTCATATTGATCATGGCATTTCAGCAGCACTTGAAAGATTTAAGTAAAATGTTGTTTTACAACCACATCACGTTTTACATCCAAGCAAGAAACTTGTGCTCGTTTTATTAAAATGCTCAGAAAGTTGAGTCTATGTGGAGAATGGCCTTCCAGTCATATCTGAGCACACTCTGGTTTTATTCACAGCAATGTAGAAACTGAAAACGTTCATGAGGAGACGGGTGGTAGTGCAGTTTCTCTACACACAGTGCACAATAAGAAAGATTTAATACTTGTGCTAAATGATATCTCTGTAAAAACATTTTAAGTTGTACAATAAAGTTAGTCTTTCCTTTAACTTATGCTCAAATTTCCAAAACAATATGGGATGTAAACAAGTAGACATCCTGATTCAGTTCAATTCAATTTTATTTATATAGCACCAAATCACAACAGTCACCTCAAGGCACTTTATATTTAAGGTAAAGACCCTACAATAATTATGGGAGATTAGACAATAGGAATTAAAGATAATGTTTTTATTCTAGTACAAAATCTGCATTATAACACTATATTAACATTAAAAACTTAATGTTTTTGTTACAGAAATCCACTTTATTAGAAAGCACTCTAAATGTGAGTCAAAATACTGTTAAATATGACCATAATGTGGGTTAACCTTTATTAAAGTCTTACCTTCTTCTGGCCAGTCTGATCAGTTTCCTGTGGCTGAGCCTGCTGCTCGGTGGACGCCGCTTTAACCACTTCCTGTTTCTTGTTGATCCTGTTCCTCCAGTCCTCCTCACCACTCTTCTTCAGCAGTGCCACTCTGACATAAGAAAGGAGATCATCTTTAACAGGTGAAATTTAGGATTTTAATCAACAACATCCTATTCTTATCTGTTTAAAACTCTTGTATACTGTCGCTGGACAGTATGGTTTAGACCTAGCTAACATATGCTAACGGGGCACTGAGATGCTAGTTCACTTTAAAAATAAATGTAAAAAAAAAAAAAAAAGAAAACTGTAGAGATTGTGGTGCTTTTCAGTTGTATATAAAATGTTTTATATATTCATGTTTTCAATCAAAATCAAGAGTGAAAAAACAGGCCAGAGAATTCATCACTATTAAAAAGGCCTCCAAAGACAGCAGGAGGAGCGCTGATAACAAATGGCTGAGGGGTAAAGTAAAGTATGTCATCATCTCCGCTGCTTGAGTGTGGACAGGGCAGAAATGAGGGCATTAGGAGGAGTGTGCAAACTCTCAGAGGACTCCAGCAGTCCACTCAGCTCTCTGCCAGGTGCGAGAAACACAGTGACGCTAAAAATGAATCTCTCTCACTGCCATAGATGTGAAAGAGTTAAACAAACCCATATACAGCAGTGAAGGACAGTCAGTGACTTCAGCCTCATTATGTGTATCACTGCAGTCATAGGAGGCTTTGGCTTTTTGACTCAGCCAGCAGAGAAATAATCACCATCTGATCTTTGCTGGCATTTAATTTTACACCTTGTAAAGAGCCGAGCTCTGAATGGATCCTGAACTTATGAAGGAAATCGAGATTTAATAATAGCTGCAGCTTTGCTAAGCTTCAAGTTTTAATGAATGCTTGTCTTCCTGGCCTTTGTACATATTTATTTAACACCTCATATTTAGAGAAATGAGTTGTTGTTTCCATTTCACTGAATTTTCATTTGCCTGAAAGACCGTGATCTCAGTCCTAAATAGTCACGTTTGCCATTGTTTCTGTGGATTCCACAGAAGCAGCAAATCTTTCAAGGTGTTTATAATTAAAAAAAAAAAATGGTGAGGCTATTTATTTCATTTATTTAAAAACATGTTCTTGTATGGTTACTGAACATCTCCAGCTGTATAAAGCTGATGGACATTTGCCATGTATCCTCTAATGCTGGGCTGTGTTTGTGACAGGGAACCTTTGGTCTATTTGAGAGACTTTGGCTGATTTCTGTAATGTTGAAATCTGAAGTAGAATCTGTGTTCTGGTTGATGTCAGTGTGAGAGCTTTTGCAGTTCTTCTCATAAAGGGATGAGATCCAATTTTAGCAAAGATGGCAGCAGTAGAAGTTCATGCTGACACTCTGTATTGAGCCATTAATGATGTTGTGTAACTTTGCATGTAAGTAGTTGAACTGTAAATTGTATGGGGGGAAAAAGGTTTTTATACTTTATCCTGGTTCTCAAACTTTATGTGGTTTTCATGTCTAAATAACTGCTAAGAGGGATTACCTAGTGCTTGGTCACTCGCCAAGTGGTGAGAACTCTGTCCTTATGAAAAGCACCACAAACCACAAAGACATGGGGTACGTTTAATATCAGGACCATCGGGATGACTTAATTAGATATTTCTTGAAGTTGGGGTACGTTCTCCTGCAGATTTTTTACAACTTAATACTCTAACCTTGTCATGGTGTTGAGCTTGTTTACATTTCATTTTCCTCTGCTTTTACATTCACAGCATGTGCAACAAATAAATTAATACAAGTAAATTTGCACAAGATTAAACTTTTAGCTGTCACTCACCTCTCCTTGATGGACATCTGTTTGGTGGACATGCCTTCAGACAGCTGCTCTCCAGACTCTGTGGGGGACAACAGGTCTCCAGAATGGGCACTGTGTTTGCTGAAGTCCTCAATGTGGTCCAGGGGCAGGGACTGGGACTTGACAAGCAGCTGGGGGAAAGATTGAGGTTTGGGTGGTGTCTGTGGAGGCACCTGGGGTTTGAGCTGAGGCTGGGGTGCTGCTGTCTGCTGGTAAGGCTTAGGGAGAGGTTGGATGAATCCCTGAGGTTTGGGCTGGGTTTGTGGCGAGTGAGTGAAAGGTTTGGGATATGTTGGTGGGGGCTGGGAGTATGGCTGGGGCTGGATGTATGACAGCGGTTTGGGTTGGTTTGGAGGAGGCTGCTGTGTGAAAGGTTTAGGGAGGGTCTGAGGAGGCTGGATGATGGCTTTCTGCTGATGCTGGCTGCTTGAAACGTGAGACGCAGTCCTGGATGACACTTTAGCTATCAGTGGTCTCAGTGGTGCAGGATGATCTGGCAAATCTGGAAGAAAAGTAGATTGCAATCATGTATATTAAAAGGAGACTGGTCAAAAAGATGGATATTTAATAAAATATCTTCCAGCAAAATACATACATTGATAATACATTAAAAAGATAACTGCCAGATGTCTACAACAGTCAGATTTGGTTAAAGACACTTCTTCCTTTTTGACACCTCTGCAAACTTTTTTGGATTTTACAATAAATGACATAAGAATGTTTTATACTTTAAAAATCACTGTCCTAAAAACAAAATAACAACTAGGTGTGATCGTTCAAACAAAATGTAACCCGTTTTTAGCCTTGATAGCTACCATTTAGAACTCTTTTAGAACTCTAGTCAACAGAGAATTGCTGAGTGGGAGTAAACGGGAATCTGTTTTGAAATGAGGTTGATTTCAAGTCTTTCTAAGAGCCTGAAAAACAACATTTCACCTTTTATATTTTCAACTAACTTTAGACATAAAGGGATGAAAACAACATCTATGGATGTCTGGTGCTTGGTGGGAAAACTCAAGTTGCCTAGTTGTAATGGCTAGGCTTAACTGTTTTCCCCCATTTGAGATTTATTTTTGGGCTTTTAAAGCCTTTTTTTGATAGGAGAGCAGGGAGAGAGAGAGTGGAGGGAATGACACACAGTAAACAGGTCAAATTCGAACCCAGGCCCCTTGTGGTAACTTTTCGGCATTTGGCATTCAACCAAATGAGCTATACTGGCACCCCAAACTTATTTTTCTTTGCTGGTAAGATCCATTCAGGAAGAAAAATGGTTTTCTGCATTGTTTCAGTTTCTGCTACAGACTGTATATTAATGTGACCTCTTCCTTTGGATTGCAAACTATTTTACAGCCTTTACTTGAGTTAAGCATTTTGGCCATCACCATCTTGGTGTTTTGAAACCAGATGTGGATATGTCCAAGAAACCACCAAATTATTGTTTCATTTTGCAACCAAACCCCCCCCTTCCCCCCAGCTGAAAGACTACAATTTTCTAAACTAAAAGACTCTCTCAGACTCAGTATTTTCAATAGACTCGCCTTTTTGGTCTTAAAAAAAAGTTTTGTGTTTTGAAATGAAATCAGTACGAACGCAGGATAATTTAAAAGTCATTATGTCCTAAAAGGTAAAACAAAAACTAACAGGAAATTCAAAGACGGTCAAGTTTTAAAAGCATCATGTGGGTGTACCATGAGTTTAAAAGATCTTAAAATCTGCCTTTCATCTTTTTGTTTTTTTGGCTGACGAATACAGAGACGCACCATTTAAGATTTTAGAGTTGGATTTATTTGAAATGCCTACATTATGCTTTTCTCTGAATTGATTTTAATTTTGTTTGTCTGTCATAAATTTGAATATATCAACAGTTAAAAACAGTTCTGAAACACTTTCTGAGAGAACCCTTTTGTGCTAACAGCTACAGAATAAATATTCTGATAATTATTAGGAAATGGATGCATGAGTTACTGTACACACAGATGAGATTGCCATATATCCCTTTGTGCAATACTCCCATGAAATGCATGCATGCACACAGTAAATAGATTTGGTAGGATATAAGTTTGAGTTGCATAGCTGCAAACTTCAGAATGAGACACATTCACCTCACGTTCACCCCATTAAAGAGGCAGAGAAATTACACTATATTGTTAATCAGCAGGTTATAGGTAATAAGAGGAAGCTTTGCTTTTGTTTTTGATCTAATCATTAATGTGAAGGTGACAAATGGCTATTTAAGCAAACAAGAGACACAAAAGCAGCCTGACAGAACTGTGAGCTCATTGCACTTTCGCTGCCACATCTGGAGCAAGGCAAACTTAAAAGAGGACAGAAAAGTAAATCTATATGTATGCTGATTCAGCAGGGATAGCAAGGATAATATTACATGGGAAAAATCTTTGAAATCAACACAGAATGTCAGAGAGCCTCACTGCATTATAGTGCATCAAGTCCATCATAATGATGCAGAACATGAACGTGGTGCATACACATCCACCAAAGTGTAGGAAATAAAGTGTCTGATGGTCAAGATTTCCTGGAGGAGGAACCCCCAGATTCTCCCATTTAATGTGTCTTAAATACACTGGAGACAAAAATCAGTTCACAGTGTGGTGATAAACTCTGGCCACAAGCAGAAGGACAACTACATGGTAGGTTTAACACATTTTGTTAAGGTCGGTGTAAGGGCTATTAGGCATGTAGTGGTAAATCCCCGGAGAATCATAATAAGATTGTATAAAGGATCATGCTATAGTGAAGATTTACTCATGCAGAAGTAAATAAGGCTCCAGCCTGCAAACAAGGCTTCCATTGTGTCCCTCTTGTCCTTTACCTGCTTTATTTAAGTGCCTGACAATTGCTCTGCACTCGCTCAATGAGTGCTTTCATCTCTGCATGTACTGTTTGCGGTCATGCATGGGAAAAGACCACCCCTGAAACACACTGTTCATTAGAACATAAAAACAGGTCAGGCCCATTTTACTGTAGTATGTGCACAGCCAGCCCACAGGCTTAATGTGCTGCAAAGTGACCACAGCCCTTTTATAGGCCACGAGAGTGAGGAGAGACAGTTCTATATAAAAAAAATCTCAGCTGATCAACAGCATGTCAGGAAAGGGCTTCCTCTTTCCAGACAAAGGGAGCTAAAATGTAAATTCATGGAAAAATATGCTAATTAGATGCAGTCTCAGACGCCTCTCCGCTCTCCTCTCTCTCTCTTTCTGTATCAGCCAAATCAAACACCCCCAGCTGGGACAAGTGTGTGTGCAGCCGGCAAAAAACAATCATGCGTGGGAGCACGCTGCATAAGACAATGATGATAATGAGAACAGCCCCTTCCCCAGACATTTCTTCTTCTATTCTTTTTGTCACTTCCGCTCTTTTCTTTTTGCCCATTCTGTTTTTATCTTTGTCCATCCTTCTCTAACCCCCGCCCCCAGCTATTTTAATTTCTTATACCATTTCCCCCCCACTCTTCTTCATCTCTTTATGTTTCAATCAACAGAGAAGCCTCCTACCTGAGACCCAGCCACTGCCTCTCTCCTGCTCCTGTGTGGAGGAACTGTGAGCTGCTGCAGCCTCTCTCAGGTAGCCTCCTTTTCCTCTTCCTCCTCCCTCTGCTCTATCTTTGTTCTCGTGGGAGTCTCTGTCTGCAGCTCTCCAGCTGGGCAGAGACTCTGACTCGCCCCCCCACAAAGAGGGCTCGGCAGAGTGCTGATGCCTGGGATGCTGCTGCCTGTCGTCTCTTTCCCTGTCGGGGGAGTGCAGCTTACCCTTAATGCTGCTGCCTTGGCTGGCTTCTCTGGCTCCTCCCTGCTGTCTCCCCCTAACCTCCTCCTCCTGCCTCTGATCAGTTGAGGAGGTGGGAGCAGGAGGGGCCCCAAATTTCTCTCGGCTCTCAGGGAAGGGATGAGGGGAGGAGTTGAGCTCAGGCTCTGGGTGGCCTGGGTCCCCGCTCTGGGTCATGGAGAAGTACTTTGGCTCCCTCTCTTGGTGGATGCTAGTGTTACTGGAAGCCTGTTGTTGGGCAGGGATGTAGGTGACGGCAGTGGACTTCTCTGCACGGAGATTATCATCATCACCGGCACTGCTGCCTGACGCCTTGGTTACTGTGATGACGGAGGCTTGGGCGGTGACAGCTGCCACTGATCGAACCAGGGAGGCTGACAGGGGCTCCAGTTTGATCTCACCGTCATTTTTTAGCTGCAAGAACAGCAGGGGGTGTGTAAGAAAAATGACAACAGACGAGGTGAAGGAATATGAAGGAATAAGGATTTGAATATAAATGAAGCAAAGAAATTAGAGCTTAATAAAGGGATAGGTGATAGGTTGATGTTAGAGAAAGTAGGCCTATGTAGATGTGATGATGAACAGATGAATGATGGGAGGTAGATTAAATGGGTATGACAAAGGGCAAAAGGTAAAAAAGAAGCAGATGGATTGATGAGAAGAAGGAAAGCAGAAATTACAGCACACCTGAAGCCACAACTGTCATTCAC
Organism: Archocentrus centrarchus; assembly: GCF_007364275.1. Lineage (NCBI taxonomy): Eukaryota > Metazoa > Chordata > Actinopteri > Cichliformes > Cichlidae > Archocentrus > Archocentrus centrarchus. The sequence continues at coordinate 28,206,393 of NC_044362.1, read as the reverse complement.
ACATCTCTTACTAAGCGTCTTAGCCACGTCAATCGTAACGGTTATAATCACATCCATCGTACCTGAACGTGGTTCAGAAATTTCCTTCTACTTATGTTCATATTTGCTTTTTTGTTAGCCAATGTAGCATCATGGAGTTATCAGTGCATCTGAAATGCCTGAGTGACAAAATGTTAATAAATAAAACACACCCCAAAATATTTGTTTAACTACTGGAGCCTGATTAGCTAAAAAAAAAAAAAAAGAAAAAAAAGTGAAATGAACCAGAAAGGATTAGTTAGAAATATAGACTATAAAAGATAAAGGTAGCCTACAGGTCTTCCTCAAGCTGCTCCAGCAGATGTGGCTTCTTTATGTATCTGATAACATGCTAAAGCTCCTACACAGGAAATCGGTTTTGGTTGCAATTTCAAAGTCTCACTAAATTCTGCACACATTCAGCATCAAACCCAGATCTACCCACATACAAAATCCACAGATGAGCTTTTCTTTCACCACAACAGTTTCTTCAAGACTAAATAAACTAAGAAGCTGTATTTGCTTGCGTTTAAATATCCCATGCTTGTTATGCAGTGAACAAGCATGTCACAGAAGCAGCCACCATTAAAAACAAATAGCCACGAAAAATAAACAAAGCACCCTGAACTTTTAATAACATGCTGCATTACAAAGATTACACATGTTTAACACTAAGCCAAAATACAATTCATTTCTGGCCACCATTAAAAGCCACTAGATGCAAACACTGTTCTCTAGCAGGACCAATCAGATCAGTCCTAGCGGGATTGTTCAGTGCAACCAATCATAAGCTCCACGAATGCAGCAGGGGTCTTACATGTTCCTCCTGACTGGCCTCTAAGTCACCATTGCATGCCGCAGAGGTTACTGCCAGCTCAGCTTCCTGTGTGGAAACCAGTTATTGAGTATGACTCACTGCTGAGAACATGGTGTAGATAAAGTCAACCTTTTATAAAGCATCTCAGCATGACGTCAGGTTATCTTTGTCAGAACATGCTGGGGAAGAACAGAGAAAGGTGTTCATTTTTCTCCCTCACTAATGCTTCAGGAGCAAGCAGTATTATATATTATAAAACTATATAAAAATTCAGGGTAACCCAATGACACAAATATATTCCTTGGAATAAGATATGTTCTCCTGATAAAAGATGGTGCTGGGTTTCCCATTTGTGAACTGCTTGTCATTTGTGACATCTAGAGTTCAATGAATTAAAAACCAAGAGCAAAAAAAAAAAAACCCTGTGACCTTTATTTATTTTGTGGCATGTAAAAGTCATCCATCTGCACAGAGCTCCACATCAACCGTCCATGAAGCGCAGAGGGAAACTGGCGTGCATTGAAATACTCACTGCAGTCACCGTAAGTGACCTGGAAGTAAACTGTCTGTAGCTGCAGGACTGATGCTCTATTGTTAATATATTTGCACGACTGTCTGCACATCTGTCCTGTTGGGAAAAAATGTTAACCTACTGTGAAAACTTTCCTGTTATTTTTTTTTTTTTCAGTCTTTTTTCTATGAACTTCTGACAGTTTTTATGACTTTATTTTGTGCCTAATCCCTGTCAGTTTTGCAGTCTTGAAATTTTAGATTTTGAACTGTTTTGGACCTTTGCCTGCACCTTGTCCCCCTCTTCTGCTGAGCTCTGTGTGATCCCTGCATCTGAATCAACTCTCGGTTCAAGCTTAGCTGTTAGTTATTAGTTATTGGCTTACATATTTCATGTAGATTGTTGGTATGGATGCCAGTATGGTCAGCTGATGTGTTAAGGGGGAAAAAAGTCATCTAGCATGTTGTCCCTGTATTACATCTAGTTTTTGCTCATAAATGTTAGAAAATATAAGTAGAAGAGGTAGCAGTGGTCTTGATTTTATTATGCACTTTTTCTATAGAGACATTACAAGAGGTGAAACCATTGTACCTTCTCCACCTCTCCCTGGGTGATGGGTTGGGTCTGAAAACGAGCATTAGCTCTGCGCTGGCGGGTGTCCCCTCGAGTCCCCTCAGCAGTCTTGTCGGCAGGCTGGGCGAGGCGGTTGAACAGGGCCATTTTCTCAGACAAACTGAGGGTGGAAAGGTCTGGCTCCTCCGGGACAGCCTCCTGGCCATTTACCTCTGCTCCAGCACTGGAAGCCTGAGCTGGTTTCTGGGGCTCCTGGCTTTCCTTGTCCTGCTCCTGGACTGCTGAGCCTGGCTGAGAGGAGGCCTGAACGCTGGGGTAGTGACAAAGGGATGTCAGTGACTGAGCAACGGGTGTCTTTAATTTCATTAAAAAATTAATAAATGTATCCTTAGTTTAGACCTGGACATTTTATACTACTGTAATATCTGCCTTTGACTTGAATACAATGGAACTAAATGGCACCCAACTTGTGGTGTTCAAAGCATAAAAAAAAACCCAACAAAAAACCATCAGTTTCTCCTTCCAGAAATGATCTGTTTGCTCAAAAAATAAAAATCAACAAACCTTGTCGTAAGCAGTTTAATGCATGAACTACTTTCTTTCCGCCATCTGCATCGACCAATAAGGAGAAGCGGAAGATGGCTAAGGTTATAGCTCAGATGAAAGGGGACATCATGCCAGGCTCATGCTGTTATGAGCATGAGCCTGAGAGAGGGATGGAGGGTGTGGTTTGTCAGAAAGACAACAGTTCTAATATCAAACTTTGCAGGGTCATGATTTCTCAAAAAGAGACATCATTACTGAGTTTTAAATGAGTTTTTCTTTTACTTTAAGCACCTGCAGACCAGCACACATCTCTACAGTCAATATTTCTGCTTTTTATATGACATTTTTACGAATAATGAAGAGTTAAGGTAGTAAAATCTTAAATTAATTCTCTGCTTGACATAAAAGGACATGCATGCAAATACCTGATAGGTAACAACTGTGTCAGATTACAGGCACAGCAACAGAGGCATAAGCAGATCAGTGCACAGATGACAGATAATCATATAATGTATTTGAATGTTTGCAGTAGTGTGCTGAGTTAAACCTGGCCTGATAAACAAACTGCAGGACACGTGAACTCAGGCTTTAACTGGCTCAACCTCTGACCTTTCTGATGATATGCAACCTATTTCTTCACCGAGGTTCGTGACCTGCATCTGAGAAACGCTGCAAGAAATGATGCTTGGAAGCTGGACATGGAAAGTACTTAAAGAGTTATTGTGTAAGCAACGTCTTCCTTCCCCTATACGGTGCACACAGCTAAGAAGCAGAACATGAGGGGGCAGAAATAACAAGGTAAGGTGGGCTGGATGAGCACATCAGCACTGCAACCAGGAGAGGGAGACGGAGATTTGTTCACTACAAACAACAGGACAAATTAAAGTAGAGAGATGCAGTTAGAAACTGTGTGTGGTGGTAAGCTTTAGCTTCATTTAGAGCACAAACATCACGCAGATTTCTCTACTTTGTGTTTGGATGTCATGCGAGGGAGGGCTTCGCTTAAAAAAAATCTCAAAGGATCTTTTGACCCCTTTGTTCTTAATTGGTTTAGTTGGTCTTCCTCTGGTTGTCTGTTTTCCTCGTCTCTATTCAGTTACATTCAGTTTCGAAATTATACTTGGATGAAAGACGGCCAGTGACCCCTAGATCACCTGATTCAGTTTTTGCCATAATTGGGTCAAGGTCAGAGGTCACGTTTTTTTTGAAAATCTTGTGAACAAGATAACACAAGAACAATGTGAGGTAGGATGTTCAAATTCACGCCATAGATGCATCTACTATAAATCTCACACAAGTTTGAATCTCGGTGACCTTGACCTCGAGGTAAAGGTCAAAGGAACATTATGGGCATGGACAATAGGACCTATGTGTTATGGAGAGTGACACATTTGTGAGAGGGACAGTGTTCAAATCAGCTAAAACATCTTTTAGGGGCGGGGTTTGTTGCGGCAGGCACCATTTGTTTAATCGTGTTCATTTATTGGACCTTCAGTTGTTTTATTTATTTTGTTTTATTGACATTTTTCTTCATATCTCTTATTAAAGCCACCTTTTATTTTACTACCTGCTGATCTGCCTCCAGGGCGTCCTGCGATTACACTGTTTTAAGAACTTCACCAACATAACCGTAACCTCCTGGGTAAGATCAGTGAATCCAGTTTTCCAAATTTTATATGTAACACAGTTGCAGGGAGTGATGAGGCTACCAATGCCAGTCTCTTTTCTGCCGCAGTAATAAACTTCATGCACACTCAGGAAAGGAGCCCAGCCCACCTGTTGCTAGTGATGCTGGTGCTGGCTGCTGTGGGTCTGGACATGTTATCTAGATTAGTGTGGACACCCACAGGTTGTGATGATGTAGCAGGATCACTTGAAAGTGGAGAAAAGGAGGTATATACAGAAAAAAACTGTGAAATAAAGGTAACAAAAGGCAGAAATAGAGATGTCTTAAAATGTGGCAAAGAGAAGGTAAGAAAAAAAGACAGGAGAGGAACAGATAAGAGCAGAAAAATTATTTAAAAAATCAGAAAAAATGATTAAAGAATCATTTTTTTTTGGGAGTAAAGGGGGAAAAAATGAAAACTTCAAATTGTCAGATCTACCTCGAAGCACTGACCACCTCCTTGTTGGTGACGGGTTGTGTGTGTGAGCGGTCCTGAACTCTTCTCAGACGCCTTTCCACAGCAGCGTTTCGCGAGCGTGGTTTGGGAACACCACCCTCTGATGTTTTTTCGAGTTCCTGTTACAAAACAGAACAAATCTGTGTGAACCTCTGTGCACACACACAGGTGACTTGCAAAGATAAAATATGGCAGCTGAATATGAACGATTTACCCTGAAGAGAGACCTCTTTGCAGCCACACTCATCTTGGCTCTCTCATCCAGTTTTTCTTCATCTACTGATAAAAATAATTATTTTACATACATAATTATACACTGAAAGTTTAGAAAAACTTCCTTAATAGATTGTACTTACCTTCTGCATCCTGTAGTTGTGAAGGGCTCACGCGAGACCTATAGAACACATAAAAATGCATCATTCCCCAGCATTTACACATTTTTTAAAAAACTGATAAACCATAGGATCATAACCTGAATACCAGCCAAGAGCCATGCTTTTTCATGCCATTCTGAGTATTTTCCTTTGTAAATGAACTTATAATAAGGAGCTCCTACTACAGAAAGGTCCTCCTGTACCTATCAGACTCCAAACGCTCTGCAGAAGTGATGGGTTGGGTCCTAAACCTCTCCGACATGCGACTGTCTCCTGGAGTGATGTAACGCCGAGTTCTCCGAACACCCCTGTCCCAATCACTGCTGTTAGATGGATCTACTTCCATAGCTGAGAGATCTACTTTAGTAGTCTCACTTTTGAAGCGATGAGTAAGTTTGGAAAGTGTGACGAAGACAACAAAAAGGGAAAGTACATATAAAATAATATTAAAGATGGTGGGACTTTTTCATGACATAGAGATGCACTCAGGTTAAAAACAAATAAAAACAGGACCTCATGCGCTGATATTATTGCACACGCTTAGCACAGCCTAACTGCAACATAAATGTAAAGAGCAATTACTTGATGTTAATATGCAGCTGCGAAACAACTGCAAAAGAGTAACTGATGCTAATTTGCAGAAATGTAATGAAAAACAATATTTTACACATTTCATGCCACAAAACCACAAACATTATTTTCTCAGCTTATCACTGGATTATTCGTTTGCATCAGCTCACTAATGCACAGTTAGACTTATTTAGCAATGCAACACGGAGCCCATGCCAGTGGACCTACAATTCTGGTTTCCGGTTCGCATTTTCCAGATAAGAGTGCCGCAGCTGCGCCACTGACACCCGTGTATCCAGGGTGCCCATCTCCCCATTAGCCATTCCTGGTGCAGGAGCGGCCCTAGCTGCCTCTCTGCTGGCCCCTGTCCTGTCCATACCATACACAGCAGTGTGCTGGCTTACACCTATATCTGACATGGAGCGGGTTCGTGTCTTGAGTTTGGACCCTCCACTCATCTCTATGCTTCTGTTTCTGGCCTGAGGCAAAGAGGAGCCCTTCTGGAGGTAGATGGCTGAGTTAAGCCTCTGGTGCCCAGATGGAGCCTGCTGCTGCTGCTGCTGCCTCTGAGGCTCAGACTTTTGGTTTACTTGGGGATGTTGTTTTTCCTGGGAGTCTTGCTGCTGATGAGCAGTCTCATGTCTTTGTAGCTCTAACTCATGTTGTCTTTGAGACTGCTGTTGTCTTTGACTCTCCTCTGGCTGTCTTGGGTGGTTGTACTGATGCTGCATTTGTGGATCTTGCTGCTGAACTTGTGCAACAGGTTGTCTGTTGTGCTGTTGTTGCATTAGAGGCTTTGGCTCCTGAATCTGGGGCTCTTGATGGTATACAGGATCAGAGGATTGATGCTGCCTAAGCTGCTGGCATATAGACGTGTGGGAAGGCTGCAATGATCTAAATGTTCTCTCCTGTTGGCTGTCATGGCCAGAGAGATGCTCTCGCCTCCATTCTCTGAGCCTTTCAACACTTCTCTCCCTCCCCCTCTCCCTTGGTCTCTCCCAATCCCAGTCTTCCTCACCTCGACTTGTCCTACTTTGTTCTGGGCTTTTGTTCTGCCAGTCTGTATCTTCATGCTGGCCCCTATGCGTATCATCCACACTCCTTTCCCTTCGCCTTATTTCTGAGGGCAACACAGCTTTCCTACTCTTTAGCAGGCCCTCCGTCTGGGCTTCTTCCTTTAGGGCCTGCCTTGCTTCCAATCGTGCCTCCCTGTGTGCAGCATAGATTTGGTCAGAACTCACTCTTCTTCGTGGTTGTACCTCAGGAGGTTCAGAAGGTTTGGTAGTTGGCTCTGGTGCAATCATGGCCACACAGGACTGAGATTCCATAGCAGGGCTGGAGTGTTGGTACTCTGAGTTCGAAGGATGGTAGAGTGTTTTCCCATGGATAGGATGGTGGCCTGGGCTGGGCTGAGGCTGGGGAACTGTCCTTTGCTGGGTGGGCTCTGAATGTTGTCGTGCATATTGAGCTGTGCTCCCCTGAGTATGGTGTCTGTCAGCCTGGTGCCTATCAGGACTCCAGTCAGGGGGCCTCTGGACAGTTTCATCCCTGGACAATCGTTCCCTGACTCGGATTCTTGGAGAAAGGAATGCATAAGGGAAACTAAGTTTCCAGGTCAATTAAAAACTGCCATTCTCTCTGAACTCAAAACTCAACACAAGGGGATATAAAGGGCATACAAGGTGCAATTCAGAGTTTCTCTCTTAAAAATTAAAACCCTTATCTAATTTAAATGTGGCCCCTTGAAGTTTGTCTCATTGTATACCCCTGCACCTCTTACAGTGCTGCTGCTGCATTGCCTGTTCAGCCCACTTCCATGTGCATATTAACAGTTTGCGCTGGATCTCCTTCACTGCACAAAAACGGGGAACGCTACAACTTTATTTTAATTCTGGGGGAAGCTGCATGGTTCCAAATCTGCCACACATGATACAGAACTTAGTGCTAACTGTCTGAACCAAGGGTATGCAAAAGTGTCAACAAATCCTTCAGACTTGGACACTGGAATTTCGCCCACTGAAAACTACTCTTTGCCCTGTGGGTCACAGCTGAACACCCAGTTCTTATCAATATTAATAAAGCTGGGTCACATTGGCAGAAGTTCCTCTTTGTGTAAGTTGCTTATAGGTGGTGAAATTGCAAATAAGCCCATGGAAGCAGTCTGAATCAGAAATAGTGAGCAGCTGAAAGCAATGTAGAGGTGCAAAGGGATGACCATAAAGGGAGTACTGGTCAAAACCTTCCTGATTTAAAATTTGGTACAGTTTTTTTTAATCACACCTTGTAAACCAGGCATACCCAAAATGTGGTGAATAATTAAATTAACCAACCACAGTTTTACTATTTGAAGAAGACCAGCCAAAGCTCAAATCTGCGTTTACAAACCTAATGTAAAGTCCATTAAATCCAACTGCACATTACCAGACATAAAGAACACAAATATGAGGCTATCACAAGATCCACTCCTCCTCTCAGATCCTGCACAAGGTCAAGTTTAGCATGTTCTGGGTTTAAATTGGAGTCCAGCTCTCTTTCTCTCTAGGATGTCAAAAAAAGTCAAACTATTTTTATCTAAAACTTTCTAACCTTTGGTAGCCAAAAGTTGCACTAATCTCATTGTACGCCACTAAGCCACACATAATTGATGGGCCTCTGCTTTATCTGACATGGCATGAGTGACTTAAGCGTACTCTTAATACTAGCTAGCATAAGCAGCTAATAAGGACACAAAAGAAGTCAAAGCCATTGGGTAGACTCAATAAAAATAGACTAAAATAACCTCAGTAGAAGAAATAATAAACTTTAGAAATCACAGGTTAGCTCTAATTTCTATAGAGAAACTGTACTATTATTTTTGCTGCTGCTCTTGATGTGTACAAGTGAAACCATACATAAGACTCTTAAGGAGGGTTTGACTAAATCATACAACGCTTTTATTAATTTCACCTCTTCATTCAGCCATGCATGCTCATCATTTCACCAGTTAATAGCAAACTGGCAGTATCACTCATCTAGGCCACTGTCCTCTCTAGAAATCCACATATACCCAAAGGCTTCAAACATTTTGGCAGCACAACTCAGATACAATTACAGATTTCTACCAGTGTACTTCTATCTAGAATCAGTTAATCAGAAACATTAATGTAAGCTCCTATGGGAAAATTAATTCCTTATGCCTTATATTATATTGTCCTTATATTGTTCCTTATATTGTTCCTTATATTGTCAGTAACTGATTCAGTGAAAGACTGAGATATAATTCCATAGGAGCTAGCAGACCAGAATCTGAGGAGAGGGCATGTGAGTGCAGACTTGCTGACAAGTGCCGAGTCAGTAGGTCTGCGACCGATTCGGGTCAGGGTCTAGAGCTTACAAATGTTGTCACCCCATCAACTCCGGTTCATTAACGCTTATCAACTGTTCATGAAACCCAGGCCACACACAGCCACACTACTTTACAAGTAAGAAGGTGCAGTTGATGGTATTGCACTGTTGTAAAAGGGTCCATTTTGCAGAGTTCTGGACATATTTAGAGAATTATGTAACAGTAAAATTCAGTAGGTTCAATTTCCTGAAACTATGCTTGTGTGATCCAGATTTACACAAATGTGTCACTGTAAAACTGATTAAATAAAGATTCAGGTAAATCTTTGAATTAAAAGATGTTAGGAATGAAAGTTCGTCAGTCAAAAAGTGAAAAACCCTCAAAACACCAAACAACTGTTAAAGGAGAGACTATGCCATCAATTATTATGGGCATTATTAATGAATTAAAAATAATGGTAAATAGTTATGCTTTTGATGTATTGAAAAGATTTAGCTGCTCGTCCACTGGGAACATGTTTCTTATGTTATTATGTTTGTCACAACGCTGTCAGCAGTATTATACTATATAGAGTAAGTACGTTTCAAAATTATTCAAGGCTTTCTTCAAAGCTTTCTAGGAACATTGCACTTCAGACATTTTAAACTCCTTTTACACATTACTATTCTGAGAAAAGGAGTGCAATAAAAAGAAAAATATCACATTACAACCAGGACTTCATTTAGTGTCTGACTGTTGCCAGATAAAACAATATGTACCCAGTGGACAATGGGTATTTGGTGGATCTTCACACTAATGGCATCCCGAGTGGACTGTACCTTGAAGGCCACATGAAGTCACTTTCTGAGTCTGTGTTGAGAGACCAGTCGCTCTTTGACAGGGCGGCCAGGCTAGAAGATGATTTCATGCGTCAGTATCAAGCCCTGAGAGAAACGTCTGCTCAAGTTCTCAGTGACCAAGGTGCACTAAGCAGCTGGACTGTTTGACATAATCACAACTACAACAAGAGTCAAGTTTCATAAATAAGAACAACATTATTTATAGGCTTCACAGAACTTCTGCCACACTTTCATCAATCTGAATTCTTCATTCACATCCATTACGCTTCTCATTCCTTTTGTGGTAGCGTCTTCAGGTTTGTAATAGAAACTGACAAACTCTTAGCTAATGAACCAGGCTGCTGTTAAATCAGGTTTACCTCTAACGGCAAGCAAAAGCCAGCCCTGGAATCTCCCCTCTCACATACAGCCTTTCCCTGATGAGCTCCCCAGAGCCCCTTTCTATGTGAAACTGGAGCAGGGCAAGTGTGACTGAGCTGGACCTACATTCGAGAAAGATCCTAGCACAGTGGTAGAAACAGCAAGCTAATGTGCTCAGCAGGCAGTGGACACCCCAAACGCTACAGATTTATGAATTTTGAAGAGATAAAATACTTCTTTTTTTTTGCACACACACCAAATCCTAATGAGGTTTCAAGTTTTGCAATTAATAATTTTAGAATTATCTGAAACTTTGTATCATTAATAAATATTAACAGGAAAAACACCATCAGGCATTTCATGGTATGATCACCTGCCAGCAGTAAAATCTTAAAGTATGTGCAGATGCATACAGTAAAACTAGTCAAAATAATGGAATCAATAATGTTATGGTAAAGTAAGCATAATCTGACATAACTTTAGCAAACAATATTTATGTGTGGTGTTGGTATTTCCTGTATGAGGTATCTGATTACTCTGACATGGAAAAAGTTTGTGGACCCAAAATCTGGCATGCAAATCTCATTTGTTGAAGTATAATGACATATATTAGTGCTGTATTTGGGTGTCAGTGTAAAGTTTAACCAAAGTTTAACCTGACTACGTGTATTTTGTTTTATTTTATAAACGTACCCCTGTCTGCTGAGGATGCTCTGAGCCTGCTGCTCAATGAATAAATCCCCAGGTGAGATGCCATAGCGAGTGGAGGGTAGGGATGCCCGGCGAGCAGTGCGAGGGGAGCTGGGGACCGCTGCAATGCTGTAGTCTCGGGTGGTGGCTGGGCTTGGCTCCTGCTGGGCAACATCTTGCTGGTGATGGTGATGTTGTTGTTGGGACTGGGCCGGATGCTGCTCCTGAGTTCTTGTTCGAGAAAAGACTGAGCGCTCTTGAGCTCCACCACGCCGATGGTTCTCCATGTTCATCACCCTCTCCCGTTCTGAAAACCTACTTGGTCTGTCTTGGGAGGGGGGAGGGGCTTGGTTTGAGTGGGAGGGGCTTGATTTGCTAACAGGTGCGGGATCTGGGTGAGTCCTCATGTAAACCTTGCCCACTCCAGAGCGGTATGGTACCCTAGGCTCCCGTTCTTGTGTCTCTACTTCTGGTCTGTCTCTGTCTTGCCTGGTAGTGGTTCGTCGATCAGTGGAGTCTGGATCACGCCTCGAACGGTAACGTGGTATATAATCGCTGTCCGCTTCCTGATCCAGGAGGATGCCATAACGCTCTGAGAGCTGGCGGCGGCGCTCAGCTTTGTAGCGGGCAATGCGCTCAGCCTTAGAACTGAGGCTGGTGGATTCTGTGGACCCAGATGTGGATGTAGAGGGGGTGGATAACGTTACTGGGTCAACATACACCAACACTGGCTCTGGGCGGCTGCTGCCAGCACCACCTTTGACCTGAGTTGACCTGTCAGGAGATGACACCTGCTTCTGTGGAGCCGCTGTTTCCTCTCGACTGTAGCGTTTCACTGTGGTAAATAGTAAAAATACTCGATTACTTATATCACTTAACAACTAAAAATGATGCCAAAGTCATGCCACATGGATGTTACGAGGGTCTAAATTGTAAATGTTCATGTCAAGTCACTCTTACACAAGGACAATGTTCAAAAGCTCAAATATACATTCATGTGGAAAAGGAAGTTTTTCACAGGACTTCTGGACAGATGCATTTGATTAACTGATCATCAGGAAGTGTGACCACCTCTATAACAGCAGAGCTTTGGCAAGTTGCTGGTCTGTAGCATGCAAGTGTGGGTAACACAATGCTATAATCTTTCCAGGAGTGGACATCCAGCCAAATTCAACACAAGGTCAGTGAAACTGCAACAAGTGTGGCTTGTTTGGAAGGGCTGCCAGGAAAAAGCCTCTTGTCTCTGAAAAGAACATAGCAGCACGGCTCAAGTTTGTGAAGCTGCGTCTGAATAAACCACAAAATTCGGGAGCAATGTCCTTTGGATGGACGGGACCAAAGTGGAGATGTCTGACCATAATGTACAGCATCACTTTTAAAGAAAACCAAAAACACAGCATAACAACTCATAACAACTGTCAAGCACGGAGGGGAAGGGGTGATGATTTGGGCTTGTTTTACAGCAGCAAGACCCGGGCACCTTGCAGTCATTGAGCCAACCACGAACTGCTCTGATCACCAAAGTATTCTGGAGATAAATACAGCTAAAGCTTAGCCACAATTGGACAATAATCCCAAGCACAACAGGAAATCTACAAACGAATGGCTGAAAATGAAAGGAATCAAAACTCTAAACTGAAGCAACATCGTAAAGATGAGGGGGCCAAAATTTTTCCCCAGTAATGTGAGAGACTGATAGAAGCATACTGAAAACAGTAACTTCAAATCACTGCTGCTAAAGGCACTTCTGCAAGCTACTGAATCATGGGGAGCACTTTCTTTTTCACATGACTGTAAGTATCTTACTGTGTAGAAAATATTTGCCTAAAGTTAAGTAGAGAAATGCGATGCAACCGATGCAAGTGTGACATTTTTTAACATAGTTAAACAGAATACATCTCTGATATTCATATCAGTTTTTTAGTTCCCCTCTTGCAAACTGCAGCAACATGCAACAATAGCAGTTTCAGGGTTGCTTAAGTGCTCAAAGATATGCTGAGATATCACCAATCCTGGGAATACACAGAGAGATGTTGCTTCTCCAACAAAGTTTCATTCCATTGCTTGGAGAGCTTCAGATCACACTGTTTCATAAGTGGACTGTTTAGGCTTTTACAGTAGAAATGGACAGGATTCCCTATGCTCTTCCTGAGGATGACTGTTTGCCCTTTCCATCTGTTTTCAACTTGATGCAGCTTCCATTAAAAATACTGCTATTTTGAGCAACATAAAAGACACTTTATTATAATTAAAGATCTAAAAATACTGGTGCAGTCAGTTAATTGAGCACTAATTGTGAGATGCAGATGGACCAGTCAAGCTATGTTGGTCTATGCACACGCAATGTGATGACAGAGAGAGAATAACTTTAGTGCCCCACTTTACAGCCTATACTAACAAGAGAGTACCAAACCACAGCTGATGACATATGATAGAGAATAATTCAGCCTACCTTAGTCATTAGTGAATATAAGAGACAGGTATCAGCTCACCAACAGCATTAAGTTATAAAATTTTCCTGATTCTTTATTCCTTTTTAAATTTTCTTTTTTAAATTTTTTTTTTTTTTGCATTTTTTGAGCTCCATTCACCTGCTATTAAAATATTGTTTAATATATGTTTAATACGTGTTTGCAAAGTCAATCAATCAGGCTAAGTTGTCTTAAAGAGCGAGGCTTGCCCTTTTTTCAGAGCTGTGAGTCTGCACCAACACGCAGTATATTTAAAATATAAGGATTATTTTTAACTGGTAACTATGCAAACCTACTCTACTAGAGTCGAGGAACACATATATGGGAACTCTGTATACATACATAGAGTTGGAAATGAGCATAGCAGGTCCCCTTTAATGGCTGAGACACATTTCACCTGTCGACTAAAGGCAATGTGATATAGTTTAGCAGTGCATCATCCCATGCTTACCCATCACGCAAGGCTCACAGGGGTCTGAGGCGCGGGTGTATCGTGGAGGATCCTCCTCAAGCATCCTGTTGGCGACCAAACCACCAGGCACCAATGCAGGGGGCGCATCACTTTCAATCCCCTCCAAGCGCCGGGCTATCCTTTCCTTCCTGTTGGAGACAACAGGCAGCAAGTGAAGGTTAGAAGTTAAGAGAGTCTTTGACATGTTTATATCAAAATACATAGACTCCCATGAAGATACCTGTTCATTCCCAAATCCTTTGTGACAGGTCCCTCAAAATATTTCTTCAGCTCTAAAACTAAAAGTAGGACCAGAAATTAGAGTCATAGAAGCAGCGCAAGTAACCAAATATTAATTTTATTCAGTGTTTTTGTAAGGGTTCAGAACTAAAGCGCACCTTTGGGAAGGACAACCAGAAGTTTGGCATCTGTATCTGAAACACTCTTGACCAAGGTGGTCTTGTCATTCAAGGAGAAGTCACTCTGAAAACTGAAAAAGAAAACACAAACCTGCTATCAGCATGAAACGTATGACATTTATTACATAATAAACTTCTTATCTTTTAATCAAGAAGTGCAAAGTCAACCCAAAGTAAACCAATGATGCTCTAAAGCACATATAGCCAACTAGATTCCTCTTCAGCCTTCATCGCATCTCTGCCTCTACTGACCTGTCCTAAAGAGGTAAAGGCAGGTAAGTTGAAGCTTAGCTGGTATCACTTCTATTAAGATCCAACTTGAGAAATAGGTCATCAAATCCTGACACGCCTCCGAGTGGAAACTGCCAATTAAGGTCTTCGCTTAATGTTTTTATTTGGCAGCATCAACAGGTCATGCAAGTCAGGACAATTAAACTCACCCTTCTTTTGTTTCTAAGGGCTACTCCAACTGTTGTATTCATCATTTAAACATAAAACTCAACATCCGTTGTGCATTAAAATTCTGGATGGGCTGTTAAGGTGAGGTAAAGGGTCATGTAACCATAAAGCAAACTGGACTAGATTGTTCATGCTTACTTATCCAGAATGAAATTTCTTGTCATCTTTTAAATCAGATGGTAATTATCTACCCTTTATTTTTAGGAATGTATACTTTTCATTTTGTCTTATACTTTCTATAGAAGTGAAGCTAATTTACTTGTAGCCCCAGAGCTCTAATACTCTAAACTGTAAATGCTGTACTGCAAACTAATGCAAAATAGGGGTTGGTCCACAGTGATCCTGAAGGAGGTATTATGGCTCTAATGCCATGTGAACTAAAAAGTGTCTTAGCATAAGCTGTTCCAGGCATCTGCAGCTTTTAGTGCTTACTAAACATGAGAAGCTAAAGCACGCAAGTAAATCTATACGATTTATTAGCGTGAGTAAATCATATAGATCAGTTCAGTGTGTGTCTAGATAACAAGGAAAAATCTATTAAGTGCTGCAGATCATTTACTGTATGTAGCTACAATTTTCTTGATGATTAGAGACAGGATTAACTAAATCCATTTGCTATAAACAGATTTTTTATTATTTTAATACCACTATCATTTCATGATTTCACATAAAGAGAACTTATTCTTTACTGACCTTAATGTGTCTGTTGGCAACGAGGCGGAGGTGCTAAGTTTGGTGGAAGCTTTAGATCCAAATCCTTAGAAGAGAAATGAGACTCAGTCAAACTTGAATAATAAATATATAAATAAATGTGTTGAGATTTCAAGCACTAAAGCATCTGTCTCAAAATAAATGGTATATTTCAGTATAACATGTCTTTGTGTTCTTCATTCATTGGTCAAAGACAGAACCTGAAAGAAAATTCAGTCTTCTGTCTGACAGCTCAACGTGCACCATAAACATATTTTTTTTCCTCTTCTGCACAGCTGATACAGCAATTTAGAACTTTAGCTTGGCCGGATCATGTTTGTACATGAGAAGTGGTTCTCAAACATTTCATCTGGTAAAATAAAGGTTTAAAAAAATTTTTTTAAAAAAGCTTTAAGTGAAGCCCCTCTTTATTTTTTGCAAAAAACAAAAGATTGGAGCTATGTCTGTTGTATCAGGTGAGAAGAATAATCCACAGAAAGCGGCAGGGCTGGACAGGTTGCTGAAACAGGCGCCTAAATGACTACAGACTGGAGGCACTGACCTCTGTGGTCACGAAATGCTTTGAGAGTCTTGTTCTTCACCACCTCAAGTCCTGCCTGCCCCAGAACTATGACCAGTATCATTTTACTTTTAAGGCAAACAGGCCAACAGCTGACGCCGTCACCACCGTCACGCACGCTGCTGCCAGTCACACAGAGAAAAAGGGGAATTAGGCCACGATGCTTTTTGTTGATTTCAGCTCGGCATTTAACACCAAGCATCCTCTATGCCCTACACACACATACACACACACACAACTGTGTACCCCACCACCAGTCAAACATCATAGTCAAATCTGCAGACGGTACAACTTTCTGCTGAATACCAGCAAAACCAAGGAAATGGTGATGGACTGGAGAAAGAAGAGAGTGGACCACGCCCCATTGCAGGTAGATGGTGTCTGTGTGGAGAGAGTCCCCTCTTTATAGTTTATTGGGGTTCCCGTGGCTGACAACCTAACTTGGTCTACCAACATGTTAGCAATGGTCAGCAAGCCTCAGCAGAGGCTGCACATTTCTAGACTTTTAAAAAATTGCCACCTGGAGGTAAACCTGCTGCAGACCTTCTATCACTCCACAATAGGAAGTGTGCTAGAATATTGGATCATGGTGCGGTACGCTGGCTGCTCAGGAAGGAACAGAAAGGCCCTGCAGGGGGGTTGTTAAAACTGCAGAGAAAATAATCAGCTGAACCTGCCCCCTGTCCTCTGGGGTGGACAGGGGGCAGGCCGTGGGTTAAATAGGGCAAGGAAGATCCTGGGCGACTCATCTCACCCCGGTCGAGATGTCTTTAACCTCCTGCCCTCTGACAGAAGATACAGGGTCCTGAAGAGCTGGACAAATCAGCTTAGAGACACTTTCTTTCCTTGGGCCATTAGACTTCGTAATACTGAACCTCTGGAAACTGGAATGTGTCATTAAGAATAAGTGCAAGTGTGTGGGTGGGTGTGTGTGTGGGTGGGGTAAATGGAGCTGTGTAATTTTAGGATGGATTGATGGACAGGGTGTAATAAGTGTGAATCTGTGGAGATATGCATGTATTTATTTATTTATTTTAATTCTGTTTTTAAAGACATCAGATAGAGAGTGCGTACACAATTTTGTTGCCTCATTTGCTGCACAAAGACAATGAAGGATATTCTGATTCTTCTGAATCTGATGGTATGTGCAGGCATACCATTCTAGTAGATCTGGTTGTAACATACTGTACATGGTGTATTTGTACTGTTTTATTTTACACACTATCATGTAGGAAAGTAAAATCATTCCAGAGATGTTAAATCCTGTCCAATTGCACTATATATGTGTTTTGGACTTCTTCCAATCCACAGTTGTATTGCTCAAACTTCCAAGATTCCACATTTTGTGATCTCAGTAGTGCCTCAAGCAACGTACATATCCACCAGTGCAGCTCTATGGGTTTTTTTTTTTTTTTTGATGGTTTTATTCACCAACTGGATGCCTAGTCTAACACCAATACCAATATCAATACACCTACTCATCTAAAACATGTAGTCTTACACTATGTTCCATTTGTCATTTAAAGATATGACAAAACAAAACGTCAATCCAATCACAACACTGACTTTAATGAGGAGTTGCAATAATCTTTTACCAACACTAGAAACAGTCTTTACATGGGTACCTCAGCAGGAATTTTTTTTTAAAGCAGTTATCCTGAGTGACCAAAGACATTTGTCACAGGAAACCATAATAAATAAATACAATGAAATGAAATGAAACCATGTCCATCAATCAGAGATACACATTTAGAGGCTTGGGAATGCTTGAATGTCCTCATAAAGACAAATACATTTGCACCTCCCCGTACACACAGAGTGGAGCAAGCAGGAGTCACAGGAAAAAAAAAACAACTTTTAGCCAAAAATGAAAATTAGCAGCATTATATTATTCTGATGTAATAACCCAAGACTGATTGAAAATAGAAATGCTGCTGTGCTCTTCTCAAACTAAAGACCGACAACTTGTGGTTCAGTCCTCACAGGAATCCCACCATGAGTTACGACTTATATCCATGTGTGAAAGTTCACATCCAGTTCCCAACTGATAGCTGACCTTCTCACTCACATGTCACAGCAACAGCAGCCTGTTGTAAAGTTGTATCCCATTATAGGAGACAGATCACATTACTGCTCCAGACGCCTCCAGAACAACTTATTTTGGCCCTGAGGGACTGTGTGGCAATGCAGTGCAACTTTTGTTTTGCAGGGTAGGAAGGAAGCATGGTGATGTGGGGGGGACAGGCAAAGTTCTGACAAGTATCAAGTTTAAGGGTTTCTCAGTAACACGTGAAGCGACTTCAGAGACATCAGAAAGACTGGAAACCTGGGTTAGGCTTCTTCATGTTATAATTTATGCTCTCCTCTGCTTCCAAACACTCAAAGTGCTGAGAAGATGTCAGCTTTCTGCACTCGATTTTCACATGTGCGATCAATAAACATCATAACCTTTGGCATTATATCTTCTCAAATCCACAAGCTTTCAGCATTTCCACAGCCTGTGGGAATACGTACTGTAGAGCTGCACGTATCTGTCTGTGTGTGATTTCACTAAGACACTTCCTCTGGTGGAAAGCCCCTTGTACAGATGTCAGCTTGTCTTTCCTTGGAAACGCCTGCAGGTTGTCAACAAAACAACCAGCACAAGGCTCAAAGCTGGCAGTGCCAGAGAGCAGCTTAGGCTGCTGACTGTCCTAAAGTGAGCATGGAGAGGAGAGGGATTTTCTATAAATATTCAGAGGTGCAAAATAGACTCCCTGAGTGAACTAGGGCTTTGCATTTCATGAAGATTGCATTTACAAGATAAGGCACCCACAGGAGCATCCACCTGTTGAATGGAAAGTGCTAAATGAGAATAGTTAAATCCCACTCTTTTGTATGCTAACAGTCATGCCTGTGGTAATAAAAACACATTTAAATCCTCAGTACTTGTTCATAACATCCAAAAATCTTAAATGCATTAATTAGGGTAACTCTCATATCATGACTGATCTAACCAAATAGAATAAGGAGTCAATTGGGATATTTAAGTCTCAAGGTAAATCACCTTGTCTACCAATCTCTCATTTCGCTCAGCTAAGAGCTAAATTGCACGGATCCTCCAAGCTAATCTGTAGTCAAGGGTATTCGAGCGGGTTAAGAAAGTCATCCTAAAGCCTGACCAATCCGTCGTCTTCAGCGGGCCTTACCTGTGCCACAGGGCTGCACATGGTTCACATGGTAACTAGAGATCCATGGGTTTCGAAACATGTTTAGGGAGAACAGAAGGATGGCCTACTCCTATATTCCCCTCTGGTCACAGTGGTGGTAATGGTGGTGGACAGCAGGAGTGGCAGCAGTGAAGATGAGGGTTGCTACCGGCAAGCCGAAAAGTAGGGATGGAGGTGGTGACGCGACCACACACACACACACACACACACACACACAGCTACAGCAGTGTGACTGGCCCGACCACAAAACAAGCTACATCCTACACAGACTGGCAGTCATGCAGTGTTGGTGTGTATGTCAGTGTGTGTGTGCACGCAAGGGAGCTGAGAGAGAGAGAGAGAGAGACAGCACAGCAGGGTGCTAAAGCAGCTCAGAGCCCTAATCAGATTACAGGCAGAAATTAGCCTTGATGATGAAAACTCTGGAACGGGATTGGAGAAGGATGCCAGCAGGACTGCAGGTGGTGGTGTGGGGTCCCCGACTACTGGAAGTCAGCTTAACACAGGCACACTTAGGGCATGCTTCAGCCAACGTAGCCAGATGCCATAAAACTTCCACAAACTGAAGCCAAATGTTGCATTAATATTATGATGAAGCTGTAAGACAGTCAGAGTTTACAAGAAAATAAAATTCATTGTATCCCTGGAAGAATGATTCACTCTAGTTGTAAGGCTTTTACTGACAGCTTCACCTTGAAGTCAGTAAAGCTTTCATATACGGGAGTGTGGCCAATGAGAAGCCTGAAATTTGATTTCCACCTCTTTGCACTCCCTGAAAACTTTTTTAACATCATTGCTTTTCTTTTCAGTTCTCCCTTCATGTTCATTCTATAACATCTGAGTCTGCTAACATTATAATTATTATTCAAACAAGCACAAGTCAGGCCTGAAATGCAGAGATAATCACACAGTGCTGATGCAGCCTCAATCTCGCCGAAGAAACGGCAGAAGCCACTTCTGTAAGTCATTGTATCATTACAGCAGTGAGAGTGAGACAAGTGAGAACTCTCTTGTCTTCTCTGCATGATGCTTCTTCCCACCCTTTCACACACAAATTACCCCCCCCCCCCCACCACCACCACCACCACCACCTTCTCCTGTCTGCCTCTGCACCCTGTAGACGCCCCTAATAAGGCAACATGTGTTGTGAGTGGCTGCCTGGGAGAGAGGTCACCCTGTCAGCCAGCCGCCTGTGTTTATCAGGGGACGATCTCCACGCTCTGCCTTGTTTTCCTAGCCATTCCTTCTTTTCTTTCCCCGGATTTGTCATCCATGCATCTGTCCCCCACCCTCCCATTCATTCCCAATGACTCCCTCTCATTCCTTATGTCTTTCCCTCTCTTCTACTCTTTGTTGCGTTCACTTTCTTTCTTTTTTTTTTTTTAAATCTGTTTCCCCACTATCTTCAGTGCCAGCAAACATGAGACATCCTCTGTCACTCACTCTGTGTCTCACTGGTTGCATACAAATTTATCATTTCGAAACAGGCCAGACGTCATTCATAAAGCTTTTCTTAGAAGTAAACCACACTTGCAGGGGACATAATACTTAAAGCCTTCCAAGTAATGAAGATGGACTATGGGTGGGTGCTCTGATGACAAGATGGGAACTTGTGTCAGACATTATGTGAAGTGCACAGGTTTAAGATCTGATTTGCAGTCCTCTTCTATCATGCAAATTTATAGTAACCCACTGAAGAATTATCTCTTTAATTGTAGCATGTGATATTATTTAAAAAGCCAGTTGGAAGTCTTGTATCTAACCTATGCAATCTTCACTGCTTCAGTGCATTCTAGTATTTTTATATGCAATAAAAGAGCTGTTCTTTAGGCACTACATCAGTAGCAAGTAAGTCTAATAATAAAAAAATTACATCACTTTTCAAATTAAGATTTTCTAACAAAACTCTGTATATACTATAAGTGAGGGCTCTTCAACTCCAGGCCTCAAGAGCCCCCGTCCTGCAGGTTTTAGATGTGTCTCTGCTTCAACACACCTGAGTCAAATATCGAAGTCATTAGCAGGACTCTGGAGAATTTGACTACATACTGAGGAGGTAATTCAGCCATTTGATTCAGGTGTGTTGGATCAGGAACGTATCTAAAACCTGCAGGACAGGGGCTCTCGAGGCCTGGAGTTGAAGAGTCCTGCTGTAAGACATAAGTACATGACTGTGATGTTAATATGCCATCAGCTACAGTAGAAACAAGTGGTGCAGAGCACCACAAACTGATTTGAATGTTGTCCATCTCACAAACATGTCACTCTCCAAACAGTGGATCACTGAGATAACACATATGTCCTATTGTCCATGCCCATAATTTTTTTTACCCTTTACTTTGAGGTCAAGGTTGCCGAGATTCAAGATTTTAGTAAATGGATCTATGGTGTGAATCTGAGCAGCCTAGGTGACATCGTTCTCGAGTTATCGTGTTCACATTTTCAGAGGTTGAACTACATTAACTTTTATTTTATGGTCATTTTCATTTTTTGTAAAACCTTTATGTCTTATATGAGAATATACACAATTTGTCAGGTGAGCACTAATTGGGGAATTGAGTGATCAGACTGATAGTCAAAAGTTGTGTCGTATATTTGCGTATCTGGATCATACCCTGATCAAAAGCTACATGTCCTTGGACAATAGTGATATGTTTCTTACTGCCACAAATGAGGATGATGTGTCTTTTTTCATCTGAGATACGGCCAAAAACCTGCATCAAATGGAGTTTCTCATGTTAAATTCAAGTAGCCTGCAAATCCAGAATCTGGATCAGATCCAGATGGCGTTCGGTTTGGCACTAGTTCTTGGCCCTGCACAACTGTGTCCTGAATATCAGATGAATCCGATAGATTTTGAGAAAAATATGATTTTATTTTTATTTTGCCATATGTTAAAGATAAGGATTTTTTTTTTTTCATTTTTTCTGGAGAAGAATTTTTTCTTTTCCCTTGACCCAAGTATAGCAAACATTTAATCAGGTGATCTAGGGGGTCACTTGCCAGCATTTGTGCAAATTTGTTATGAATCAGAGAGGTAGTTTTACTCTAATATTGTTAACAAACAAGCAGGCACACCAAAAACAATACCCCCCCCTAGGTAAAAAGACCTGCACATTTAGATCACTTTGTCTCATGGTCTGTTGGATGAAAGACAAAAACTGACACTTGGCTCTACAATTTCATCACTTTTCAGCACAGGATGTACAAAACATGTCATGCAACCTTCAATAAAACTCAACACCCAGAACATCATGTAAACACCACGGGGTGAAGCATCTTAACAAATCCCCACATGACTCAGCATCAGAGCATTTCTCTGCTAATCACACCATGAGCTGAGAAGCCCAAAAAGAGTTCTAGCTAGGTTCAGAGGTGTTCCTGTGGACAGTAATATGTTCCTTAGCTTCAATCTGTTTTGACAGCCTTTGCTTTACTGGGCTTAAATATTTCTGTGATATCCTTATGAATGACCGGTGTCGAGTACAATGTTCTGTTTTTGCATTCCAAGTTAAGACAGTATTTTAACTCACAAAAACAAGCAGTTTACCATGCAGGCGATTCTTGCTACAGCAAATGTTCATCTGTTGCCACTTTAGAGAATGAAAAAAAAAAAAGATATTTTCCATTGCAGTTTAAACTGTGACATGTCAACATAATGAAAAAAATGTCCTATTTAAATTCTGTACTATATACTGATTATCTGAATAGAAGAATCACCCCTTAAATTTCCTTTATACCCTCTAAATTAACAAGCTGTGTCAGGATCATCTTTTTGTTTCAGCTGCTCCTTTCTGGAGTCACCACAGTGGATCGTTTGCCTCCATCTCACTCTATCCTTAGCATCCTCTTCTGTCACACCAACTCTCTGCATGTCCTCCTTCATTACATTCATGAGTCTCTTTTCCTTCTGCCTGGCAGATCCATATTCAGCAGCCTTTTTCCAGTATATCCACTATCTGCACATGTCCAAACCATCTCAACGTTGCCTCTCTAACTTTGTCTCCAAACTGCTCAACCTGAGCTGTCCCACTGATGTACTCGTTTCCAACCCTGTCCCTCCTGATCGCTCCCAATGAAATCTTAGCATCTTCAACTCTGCCACCTTCACCTCAGCCTCTTGTCTTTTTGTCAGTGCCGCCTTTTCCAAACCATACATCATAGCAAGTCTCACTATCATGTAAACCTTCTCTTTGGCCATTGCTGCTATCCTTCTGGCACAAATCACCCCTCACACTCATCTCCACTCACTCCTCTTCTTCCCCTCTCTTGTGCACTGCCCATTGCTTTGGATGGTTGACCCAGGTATTTAAACTCACCCACCTTCCCTACCTCTGCTTCTTATATCGTCACCTTTCCACCCGTCTCCCTCTCATTCACACACATGTATTCTGTCTTACTTCTGCTGACAATCATCCTGGCACAGAGTTCATTTAGTCAAAAAGTGATGAACAGTATTCTAACCACAAAAAAAAACCTACCGACAACCAGCAGGTAAAACTGGTCTAGGGTTACAAACTTGGTTCTTTTAAAATGAAATACTCTGTCTCACAGTCCACCAGTATATATGTTAGGTTAATGAGTGATTTTAAATTATCTGTAGGTTTGAATGGTTTAAATGATAAGACACTCTTTTCCTTTTTTCCTTATCCCTCTCCATAACTTCACTAACTGCTCACTGGTAATGGTGTTACACTGCAGATGGATTGCTTTGCTCAGCATTGTTTTTCAGGTTCTCTAATATACCGTATAGTGCAAGTATCTCTGCTAAATACTCACATCTTGTTTTAGTCTACATGAATTAATAAACTGTGTGATTTCAAGCACATCCTGGAGGACTTTTCCCAGAATAGTGAAAAAAAAAGGTTACCAGACATCTGGTATAGCAAAGAGCTTTTATTTCATCACAGAAAAATGCTGATTATTAATCTAGATCCTACTTTGCACTGCAAGCAGCAGCAGACAATATGCTCCAAGCAGGCACTGACTTTATTAGGAGAATTTTTCATGTTTTGATTAGATATTACTGCTGCACTAACACACACTGCCACATAGACATACATGTTCTGATACCGACACATGGACACGCATGCATAAGAATGATGATCTGCACACACGCAGGTCAAATGAGAGGCAGAGTGAGCACAGCTGGGGCTGTTATGCTCCCTCCTTCCTTAAACATTTACTCTGGATTTCTCTCTTTAGAGCCAGATCTGTGTTACTCTCTCCTGCCTTGCATCAACTCAGCCTGACGCTCAGCACAGAAATCTGCCTGCTCTGCTCTTATATGGATGTCGATACAAGAGAGGTCGATGCTGAGGAGAGTTCTGCAACTCTGAGAGCAGGAAAGAGGGAGGAAAACAAAAGAGAGATGGAGCCAGAGAGAGAAACGGTAACAGAGGAGGGGGGAGGAGGCTTTCATGCAAGAAATGATTACTTAATGATTTGGCTGTCCTCTCTTAAGGGTACATCGTCCAGTAATGGCTTCACATTATGCAACATTATAGGTAGCTAAAAGCAGTTCATGAGCAGACAAAAGAGAAGTATCAGTTCAATCAGACGCAGTGCATAGTTAGTTAGTTTTGTACTTTGCATTAATGCAGAGTGATTTCTGCAGCTTGGCCAGATAAAAAAAGACAGACAACTGAGATGGGACAGACAGAATGAGAAGCCACTGTTCTTATTATAACCTACATTTGGATTTACAAATTAAAAATTGGAATACTGACCAAATAAACTGGCCAAAACAAAGCTGTCAAATCCTCAGTGATGAGTTCCAAAACCTTTGCGAAGCAAGAATATGATGTCAGTGAGAGAGGATATCCTTAAAATGGTCACCTCAGGCACACAGCTCAGGCACTGAGCACTGAGTCCCACCTATATGCTGTGCAAACTTTTTGTTTACAAGCTACAGCCAGTCAGAAGAAAGTTCGCTTCAGTGGTGGAAGGGAGCAGAAAAGGCTGGAGTCAGACTGCTGAAGAACCGAGGACTTAACTAAAGTTCAAGAAAAATGTAAAAAAAACATGCAAAATAAAATCCATCATAGCTTATGCATGGCACTTGAGTATCTACAAAAATCTTGTGGTAAAGAACACATTTATTAGTGTGTATGTAGTGGCCAAGCTCAGAGATTTACATCACATTTAGCTCAAACAATAACATGATAGAATCAGAGTGAAGCCAGGCTATTAGAAGATCTGCAAAACCCCGCGGGTAAGTGCCTGACATACTCATAGCACAGTGCTGACAGTAACAGTAGACAGACAGCGGGACAATCGGAAATGGTGCCGAGAAGCTGAGGAGACGGGGGTCAGGAAAGTTTCTCATTCAAACAGCAGAAGAATGATGGAAGGATTTTAAAGAAGAAGAAATGGCTGTCAGCAGCCTGACCTAAAAATTCTTGCACATCAGTTTGGACACATTGCTGATTCGAGAAATCATTTCCCCTTGAGAAAGTTAGGAGAAAGTTAGGATCCTTAAAAGAAACAAATCAATCTGATCATTTGAAGATTTGTTTTCTAGGAATGAAGCAAACTATAAAAGCTTTCTGATCTTCAAAGCAGCTTAAACGTGCATCCAAGAAGACATAACCAAGCATGTGTGTATTTGTGTATGTTCACAGTATTTCACACAGTGGGCTAACAGAGTTCCACCACACGCACGATTGAGCCAGTCTCAATTCTCGTATGAGGATGAGTCCAGTGGCACGGGGTCAAGCTTGGGGCTGGTCAGTAAATCTATCTGTTCATTTTGATGAGTGCAACAGGTGCAGCGCACCGAGCAACTGCTGTACGGCGTCACATGCTCGCTCTCTCTCCACCGCAGACACGCACACGCTATAAAAACAAAACGGTGGAGAAATGACGCCGGGCCGATGGTGGAACAACACACCGGGCCAACACCATCAGATCAGCTGCACTTGCATACCACTATACAGCTATAATCTGGGGCTTGGAATGCTAATACCCATGTGGTTACTTGAGATATAAGTGCAAACTAACAAGAAGCAGACTCGGCTTGGAAGAAAGTTTAAACTACACGCCGTCTGAAGGCTGTTCGGCTTTATTTTTTGGAGGAAACATTTGTTTCCTCTTATTGGTATATGGCAAAAAAATGAGGGACAATGAATGACTTCTGCCAATCATAAAGACAACTTATTAAACGTAGGAGAAAATTATTTGTGTATTGTACCACTCTGACACTATTTATAGACATTTTTCTAAAAATATAATCAGATCAAACTTTTAAACAGGTGGTCACTGAACTAAAGGGATTTTGTTTCAAAGCATTTCGCTACAAATATCTGTTACTGCACACAAGGCCAAGTTTACTTAATCAGACAAGAGGGAAGTTCTTTATCTTAAAGTATTGTTGCCCTGTATATATTTACACCAGATGACAGATGTCTCATAAAAGTAAAGGAATTTGCACTCATATAATCTCCTTAAATGCTATACTATGAGTTATTATATAACATAGCAGGCATAAGATTAAACCAGAAAAGATAAAATCATACTTACAACTCGCGTTAGCTCCAATAATAAGGGACTGATAAAAGTGATTCACGGGTGAAGTCAGTGTATCCTGGTAGGAGAGATATAAAACGGCCAAGCATTGATGCTGAGGAGGCAGGAGGTGCAGGTGTGAGCAGGTAAACCCAAACAGAGAGCCTAAGTCATCTACCGTGAAACAGGTCCAACCTCAGCAGCCGACAAATATATCCCGGTGCTTTCCCTCTAGCTCTGTGACGCTGGAATAAATAAATCAGTCCTGGAACAGCCGAGCAAAGAAAGAGAAGAAGGGAGAGGGAGAAAGAAGGCAAGGGAGTGGGGTACGCAGGAGTGAAGGATAGAGAAAAGAACTGAGAGGGATGAAGCTGAGAAAAGGTACAGAAGGTAGGTATTGGGATACTCCTACAGTTAGTAGTTCTGCAAACTATTCCAGAAGTCAAGATAGGTGGTTCCTAAAATGTCCATTCTGCAAACCAGGTTTGGGACACCAGTCTAATAGAGTTTAAACTGATGGTCAGAGGCAACACAGCACTACTTCCAAAGGGTTTAGGGAGTGCGGGCCAAAATTGTTGCGGTAACCTCATCCCACAGCAACCATGTATGGGCTGAAGAGAGTGGCCTCAACTGAGGAGCATCTGCCATAAATAGCCAGGCAGCATCGGGCTCCCGGAGCAGGAGGATCGAATCAGCTGTTACAACTACAATCCAGCAGCACAGAGTGATCCAGGCTCCGCAGGAGCGCCTGTACTACAACACCAGGGTCATACACAGCGCAGGGTTTCACTTGCGTTCGTTTCAGCCAGTCAGATGACCAGTTTGTTAAAAGAAACATTGCATCAAATGGTGGGACGGTGTTACATTTCATGTTGGGAAATTTTATTGCTACCTGGAGTTTGAGGAGCACAGCTGTCATTAAATATGGAGCCTCAGTGTGCAGAATTTTCACCTAAGTTTCATGAATTACTAACACGATCCATGTCAAACTGCTTACACAGAACAGAACAGATGCTCAAAACAGGAACTCTTGAGCTGCCCCCTTACAAAAACTCATATGTATGTAAACAGTCACTAAAAGTTATGAAGCCACTGTCTTTATGTCCATGGCAACTTGCCATGTTTTTGAGCAAAGTGAATAAAATAGTAAAACACAAATGCAAATGCAGTAAAGCAATTAAGCATTTCTACGCGAAATTTGTATAACAGCAAGGGCATTAAGATGTATTAAAACTGTTTATAGATCCTGACTCTGTATTTTCTATATAAAAGTAGATCAGCATAAAGTAGATAAAGTAGTTGAGCTTATCCAGGTCATTAAGTTGTGGTTACCAATATGTGTCTTCAGGTCCTGGTCCTGATGAAAGAGGAGCAGGTCAATTCAGGGCTTTGCTCCCGTTTCTGTTTATTTATTGTTTGTCTCCATCTTGTGGTGTTACATTGTAACAGCACGACTGCCCGTCCCTTAGTTACTACAGAACACAGATTAAAAGATAAGCAAATAAATGTACCAACTTTAATATTTCTGCTCCTTATAACACAAAAAAAAATGTTAAGTTTTAAGAGGGCACCAGTTTTTTTCACTGTTTTTTGTGTGATTTGTTTGTTCCTATTTTTTTCCCGTTCATTTTACTGTCCTGAAGTCCTAAACTTTGCACCCTGCATAACCACATTATTGCAGGTTCATCCACAGTCAGATGCTTAATCAACAGACTGTAGTCATTTTTATTCAGTATCTTGGACTATGCTGCATCTGTTTAGTGTAAATCTACACATTCATGATCTTTACTTGGCTTTTTCCTGTATAAAACTGTACAGTTTATGAGAAGTTGCTAAAGGGTGAGGGAGAATGAGGGCAACTGTCACGCTGACATCAATAGAGTTACTTATTCCACAAGCGACAGAGGCGAGCAGGCTTGACAGGTGTACAGTAATGACAGACGTGTCGGTTACTTACTGAGGACCGGACTGACTCGGAGGCTGAGGCAGCTGTGATGGAGGGACAGCTGGAGATGGATGGCAGGGAGGCCCGCAGAACAAAGGCGGACTGTTTCACTCAAAGAACACCAACACAGACACAAATATAAGTGACGCATTACTAGATACAATGTGCAAAACTTTGGAATAACCTGGCTTTCTGCACTAATTGGTCATTAATTGAGAATTACAGATAAATACAACGCGCTTCAACTAATTGCACAGAAATAACTGTAATATTTTTTGTCTTTATTTAACACAGCCCTTATGGATTCCGAGTTCAGGGGGAAAAGTAAACAAATTCCTGCATTTTCTAAAAAAAAATGTACTCCACCTCATTGAGCAGCAGTAATCTTGTAGCTCTGGATCCAACTTGAACAGTATTCAGGGGGCGTTTTGGATCATTCTTCCTTTCAGATGTCGCTCAGCTCAGCTATATTCGGTGTGAATTCATGTCTTAACGTCATTCTATTCGGATTAAGGTTTTGGCCGCTTCAAAAGACAGATTATCTTGATTTGAAGCCATTCTGAATTAGATTTGCTTTAATGTCTAGGTTCACTGTCCCGCTGTTTCTTCAGCTTCAGCTGGCCTACAGCCAACCACATCCTCTCTAACATCATCCTGCAAGACAAAACTTGGGAATAACTTTTCCATTCGTCAATCCATGCAGGCCCAGAGACAGCAAAACAGCCCCCGCCATACTTAACCTTTGGAACAATGTTTTCACATCATCTTGATGTAGTCAGTGTATTGACAAAATTAATGTGGAAAAACAAGGAGCAACACAATAATGTGCATAAATATATTATGGTTATTTACACTTATAATGAACCTGTCTATTTAAGGCAAATTATAGGTCAGATCAGATCAGCTTATGTATTAGTAAATATTCTGTCTTTCTAGGCTCTTAATAATAAAGTTAGAAAAGGCCAAACAGCTACCACTGCAGGGTAGCAGTCAAAATATCAGTAACTGCATTAGGAGCATGTCATCATATAAAGAAATACTGTTCTAGTAATAGTAGACACTGAGTACTAATTTTATCATTTAACTAAGTTGCAGTGTATTAGCCCCTAATGTATAATAATCAACAGTTTAGGTTAAATGATGGAGTACAGGTGAAATGTCCTGATAGTTACCTGAGCTAGCTCTTATCAAGGTTACAGGCGGCCATTTTGAGGGGTCATGACTGAAGGAAAGTGCTACCTTGGTCTTACAGACAGCTTTCAATTAAAAACCAAAGAAGTCTGTTCAGAGTCAACATTTAGAAACAAAGGTAAGACAATTCATTTCAATTTTATTTGTATAGCGCCAAATCACAACAAACAGTTGCCTCAGAGTGCTTTATATTTTAAGGTAGAGACCCTACAATAAATACAGAGAAAACCCAACAGTCAGAACGACCCCCTATGAGCAGCACTTGGCGACAGTGGGAAGGAAAAACTCCCTTTTAACAGGAAGGAAGCTCCAGCAGAACCAGGCTCAGGGAGGGGCAGTCATCTGCTGAGGGGCTGAGGGGAGAGAGACAGGACAAAAGACATGCTGTGGAAGAGAGTCAGAGGGGGAAAAAAGTGATTAAATGCAGAGTGGAGGATAAAAAGAGGCGAATGAAAAGAAACACTCGGTGCATCATTGGAACCCCCCAGCAGCCTAGGCCTATAACAGCATAACTAAGGGGTGGTTCAGGGTCACCTGGTCCAGCCCTAATTATAAGCTTGATCATAAAGGAAAGTTTTAAGTCTAATCTTAAAAATAGAGAGGGTGTCTGTCTCCCAAATCCAAACTGGGAGCTGGTTCCACAGAAGAGGGGCCTGAAAGCTGAAGGCTCTGCCTCCCATTCTACTCTTAAGTATCCTAGGAACTTAAGCCAGCAGTCTGAGAGCGCAGTGTGAAGCAGTCTGGGGTGATACGGTACTATGAGGTCTTTAAGATAAGATGAAGCCAGGGAGCCAATGAAGAGAAGCCAATATGGGAGAAATCTGCTCTCTCTTTCTAGTCCCTGTCAGTACTCTAGCTGCAGCATTTTGTATAACCACTGCAAACCTTTTTAAAATGACTGAAAATCTCCAGAGAAAGCTTAATTAGCTTTCTGTAACTAACTGTAACTAAAGCATTTTAGCATCGCAAATGAGAACTGCAAATCATGAAAGCTTCAAATTGCTAAACTGGACTGAAATAAAGCCTTTTACTGGTTTGCTATACTTATTTAATCATGGCTGGTAGTTGCTGTAATATTAGAGGCTACTGCAGGTAGCTAACACCTGGAATTGGTTCTGGCTACCAAAAAAAAAAAAAAAAAATTAAATTAATAATCAAATTGGCTACTTTATTATTTCAAGCTGTAGTTCTTTTGAAGCAGCAGTAACTACGTAGCTGTCGTGTGACCTCAGGTGCCTGCCAGTGTCAGCCCAGGGATGTGTCTGCATATTAATACATAAGCTGTGGTTACAAATATGATACCAAATGAAATGGTGTCACTGATATAGTAAGGTATATACTATACAGTTATACTATGTATGTAATCATTCATTCATGCTGACCCTCCTGATGTTAAAACACCTTCAGATGCTCTGATCGGGGATCTGGGGGTTTGGAGGTCGACTGGAGGCCTTGGTCTCCATGTTGAGTTATCAGAAGCTGCACGTACCTGAAGAAAGAATGCTGCACTCCCTTCTTATACTGTGCCCACAGCATAATGAAAAGACAGCCTACCTATATAGGGATCAATAAAGTATCACATAAGAGGCAGTAGTAATCTGACATTTCAGTCTCATCTTAGAAAAAAAGATGGCACACAGAGGAAATTGAAGAGGATGGATGCCCTCCAAGTCTCCCAGAGAGCATGCTGGGAGGTTTTTACAAGGTTCAGCTCAAGTATTGTCTTTGCCAACGCTTTGATCCAGCAAGTGGAGCTCAGTGTGACAGTCTGGCACAGTAATTGGGCTGAAATTGCCAGTACACAAGTGAACATGTGTGAAAACACTCACATATTTGTGCTTATACACTTATGCTTGCTTTCCATTGCCTTAACGCTGCTCAAAAAAAATAAAAGTCAGCTCTTTGAAAATGAAACTGTTCCATAATAAAGACTTACCCACTCAGGAAGCCCAGTTTCTTATGCTGATTTTTCTCTCATTTTTCATATTGTAGGGCAGTCTAAGTATGTATAGTTATAAAATATTTTGCATTGAACCTGCAATAAATACAGACAACAGTAACCGTCACAAACAGCATTTTCATGCAAAGAGTTTATTTATGAATCAGACTGCAGTATCATACAACAGTAGCACAATCATATGACTATGGATTATGCTCATATTTATAGATACAAAGATAAAGGCATGTCTTGAATGAAAAAAAAAAAGGAATGAGTTCTCTTTTGATTTACTCTAAAAATAGCTTTTAAATACTTGGCATAGTTTTGTAAATGAAATTATGAAACATAATGTTTTGCCCACTATTTGGATTGGAGTACCAAATGCAAATATACTTTATGAAAAACATTTTTTTTCCTCCTCTCTCTTGCATTTCATGCAAGGAAGAAAAAAAGATGTCAGTGAGTACAAAAAGCACTTAAATCTCATATGAAAATAGAAAATATTACAAGTGTGCATAATTACTTCATGTTGCACATAACCTGCAGTACAAAACGTCAAATGACACTATGTTCAAGTGTACCTGACATGCCAATTATTGGGGGGAGTGGGACGTATGTACTGAAATAGCTATTTAAATGTCATCAGGGGCAGTTTATACACAAGACCAAGGCAAGGCCCTTTAGTCTTTGAAATGAATTGAAAATGAGATGTGTTAGTAACTATGGGCGTGCCAGCTTGTCCTCCCTGTGATGCTGACTATGAGCTTGTCTTGAAACACTGAATCTCATCTCATTCTTATAATAAATTATGCTTTTTTTTTTCTTTTTTTTTTGTATTGTTTGAAGTTCACAGTTTTGGATTCAATGTTCCTACAGATAAACAGCACGAAGAGCAGAAACTATCTGCAATGCTACTGCACCTCTCCAGCCAGAGGGACGGCAGAACAGTAAGTTGTTGGTAAAAACCTAAGGTATGAAACAGTGCTTAGCACATTAATATTTGGCATTTCCTGGAGTGTAATGTAATGCACGCATCATAAGGCGACATGATAATTTCAGATTTACGTGAAATGTTTGAAATGCGGAGACAAAGGTCTGAGCTGATAAAATGCTACAACTGTAAAATGCTACATAACAGTTAGGTGACGATTAAACAGTGATGGATTCCTACAGATCTCTTGTTAATATGTTACACCAGTGAGACAGTCCTTTTATGGGAAAAACAAAAAGCACATACCTGCAAACTTGTTTTAATCCAAAAGGGAAATTTTGAATCATTGTTTAGCTTTTGAATCATAATGCAAAGTGCATATGTTATGCAGATATGTGTTTTTATTTTCTTTGCCTAAAATTGCATCCTACATTGTATCTTTTAGTGCAATAAGTGTTAGTGACAGCAGAACAATTTACACAAAATGAACACGCTGTGCGATGAAAGCAACAGAGAAAGGAAGGAGGCAGTTAGAAGGAAGAGGAAATGAAGGAAGGGTGAGAAGAAGGAAAAGAAAAAAAAATCCCAATTTTATTTCTAAACATGTTTTTTCTTTCTTTTTTTTTTTTTTTTGGCGGAAACAACAACAGAACAGTACATGGTTTGAATTGGAAGACATACAAAGACAGAAATAAGACACAGGTCAGGTCTGACCACCGACGTACAGCTGAGATGGACTGATGTGTCAAATATCACAAGGAGCGTCCAACACTGACTCTGTTAGCATGTGAAAAAGCACTATCAAATAGGAAATCATGGCACAATCAAAAAGTTTCCTTCAGGTTTAACTCCTGCAGTGACGAACCCTATTGCTCACTGAAACCAAAATCGTGTGATCAAGGCACACCACAGGGCCATCCCTTCTTATAATCACTCTGTTAGATTTTAAAGCACTAGAAAATTATGTATACTCTCAATATGATACTGTACACTTGTATGATACTTTCAGCTTGTTATAGGTGTGGAGAAATAAAATTTCATGGTTAAATACAAAATTTCTCTTAAAATATTTAAAATATACTTTATTTTGTACATTATGCAAACTGATTAACAATTCGATGATAACAAAAATAAATATTCCGTGAAATGTCGCCTCTTTGCGATACAGATGTATGAATGTAGATATATATCATGAAGTAAAGCAACCACCCCCCCCCCCCCCCCGTTAAGCACCCCTGTACCCTGACACAAATCCATTTCCCTGTAATATGATCTCAATGACGTGTTCACACTTAGACTCCTGACAATGTTTCCTACAGGTAGCTCCACTACACCACTGAGCTGTTTTTACTATATTGCTCTACATATCTTTTTTTTTTTTTTTAATTCTAAATCCCTATATCAATCTTTAATGTTTATCAAAGTTGCTGACCTTCATTTAAACTCAAGCTGTGCCCTTATTGCTTCCTGAAATTACCTGGAAATGGGAGCCATAGATTGGACTCGATCAGGAGACTAATCAGAGACTCCACCTGATCCAACCAGGAACTGCGCATCTGGTCAAGAAAGGCAACCCCCCCCCCCCCGCTAAAATAGGACCTTGAAGTTTACTGATCATGTCATGTCATGTGGTATAGAGTCACTCTTCACTGAAGAGCTCCGTGGGGTTATGGTTGCAGTGTGTACAAAAGCAATGAGAAAGGGCACAATGTCATTCAGTTTTAAAAAAAGAAAGGCTGATTTATCTCATCTGAAAATCAAAAACAGTTCTTTAGCCAAAGACAGTGATGTCCAGTTCTGAAACAGCTGTCGCCTTACCACAATCAAATACGCAGGTTATTTTGGTGTAGTTTAAATGCAACAGAACATGTGTGTGACAATAAGCCCCGCTATGTCTACATTAGGTTAAACATAAACACTTACATTCATATCCTCAACAGCTCGCCCGTAAACAAACAGAATCGTTCAGTATGCGAAAAATGTTTTCGCTGTGGACATTTTAGAAATTCTAGTATGCACGACAGAATTGCATAATGTCTGCCAATGAGAAAAGCATAGGGAGGATAGAATAGAAAGGACAAGCCGCTACAAGAAGACTAACTAGTAGAAACCCTATAAGAGGATGGGGTTGGGCATGGAGAACAGATGGGGTAGTGGGAAGTCGGTTTGGGAAGGCTGGGGAGGGGATTCTGGGTGGAAGTTGCCCCACAAGTTAAAGAGGCACCTCCCTTTGGCAGTGGAACAGCACTCTTAGTAGTCAACGCAGCGCCGAGGGTGAGGGTGTACACAATGCTCTTGTCGGACAAGAAGGCAATTTCAGTGTCAAGATGAGATGAAGGCATTCTAGTAGGCAGCCAGGTCACAGTGTTGGAGCTAAAAACCTCAGATGGAGATGGTGGACGCAGTCTTTCTACACTGTCTCCCCTCAGCTGGGATCATTGGGGTTCTGAGACATGAAGAAGAAAGATATTCATTCACAAAGGAGTATTTATTTCTTTTTTTAGCAAATAGGTATTATCTTACAAATCTAAATTGTCTAATTTGCCAAAGATTTTCAAAGTGCAAAGTCTGGAAAAATGACAAAAACTGTCAAAAATAGCTCACTTTTTCAAGCGTGTTCAACTTTGTTTTCCATTTTTGTCAGTTTGCTAAAAGGAAACAGGATTGTTTCTTGTGCTCTCCTTTTTACTAAATGTTATCTTGTGAATTTGTATTTTTAATACAGAAATGCCCATACAGTATGAAAAACAAACACAAAACAGACGCTTGGTTAAGCCAACTCTTTTATTCTCGTTACATCCACCAGGCCACCTTAGAGGTGTTTAAGGTCAGTTTTCCGAGTTGGCATGCCCACTCGGAAGTTTTATGACGGAACACAAGAGACTTGATTTACAAGTTAATATCTTCTAATTTTTGAAACTATTCTTGCTTATAATATACCAAAACTTAACCTTAATCCTGCCTCTTACTGGTTTGCTGACGACCTGGTGGTTGTTAAGAGGTTAAATAATTTAATGCTTCACTTTTTTGTTATTTAGCAAATAGTGACTAATGTGAGGATCTGTGCAGTCATCCTAAGGCACACATTACAAAGCTGTTATGGAATTAAAAATGTGTTTTGGGGGGGGGGGGGGGGGGGGGGTTGTATTTGGTAAGCTATTAATGTTACTGTTACTGATTACATTACCCTGGATATGAATTGTTTTTAGAGTCAGTCCTTAAAATTTTTCCACATTTTTCCACATTTATTCTAAATGTCTTACCTGAGAGAGGTGACTTCTCTTCATCTGGCAACACTGTCTCTGGGTCCTCCTGTGAATCAGTGACCTCTTGCTCATTGTCTTTGCCCGTTTGAGGAGCAGGATTGAGCTCCTCTGCTTGTACTTCCCTGCCCTCCCCTTCTGCCTCTGTCTCCCCTTCCCCAGAGTCAGTACTCCTGATGCTTAAGCGCCTCACGCGATACATAACATCCACGTCTCTCATCCGAGCAAGTCGCTCAACTGCCACCCGACCTGGAGAAATAGCCAGTTTGTTCTGCAATGCTTCAATTCGCTGGGAGGGGCCCTTGCTCCTCCGCTCACCCTCCAAGCTAAGAGATAATCTGCGGTCTAGGTTTGGGGGGACTGAAAGTGGCAGTCTATCCGGCGGAAACTCTGGTAACCCGGGGAGGTCTCGCCCCAGATGTGTCCGTAGACCAAGTCTATGCTCTGGCATAGCAAATGGCTTCTTCTCTTGCTCCTGCTTGTCAGCTGGCATTGCATTGTCTTGTGCCTCAGCTGTCTGTTGGCCTGCACTGCCTTCAGGTGTTTCTCCTGCAGTGGCTTCTTTATCTTCTAATTTTTCTTCCTTAGTTCCTGTTTCATTAACACTCTGTTCCTCTGTGACTTGGGGGTCTGTAGGCAGATCAGTTGCTAATACTGTGACTGCAGAGGAGAGATCCTCTGTAGCTCCATGCGCTGGTATGCTCTCAGCAGGATTAACTATGCACAAACTGTCCAAGTTTTCTGCTTGAGCACGGTCTGTTTTTTCACCCTCTCCCACATTCTCCTGTGTCAGTAAATGCTGCTCCCTTTCTTCAGGACACACTTCAGAACCTGACTGATTTAAACATGACTCGCTTGGCTCCTCTGTTTTTGTATCTTCTGCTGGACTTTCTAATGCCGTGCATTGTGGCGGACTGCCATTTTGATTGGCCGAGCTGTCTGAGCTGTTCTCCTCGTGAAGTGGAGGCAATGGACCCTGTCTCATTTGATTCTCAAGCTCTCTTTTACAAATAGGGCACTCCTCCTCTGATTCAGCGCTGAGATCTTGAAGAGTCTCTGTGTCATTAGGTCTGGAATGGCCTGCAGATGCTTTACTGACATCCGACGGGTCTCTAGACTGACGCAAAGCCTGGCATATGTCTTCATAATCTGGAGGACTAGTGAGTGTAGAGGCATCCTGCATGGGCTGTCTATCTGCCCATGGCACCTCAGCTGCTGTGGTGTGCGTTGCTGGACTAAAGTCACAAAGAGGTGTTTCGATTGGCTCATCTGGCAGGTCTAGCTTTACTGTCCTGCCATCATTGCTCCTTCTGCGCGAAAGATGCGCAACAACCCTGTATTCTCTGAAGCCTGTCTCCCGAGGTGGCACCGGGAGCTCCTCCCTAAGCTGCTTGCTGAAGGTTACCGACTTTGTTGCAGGCCTGGAGAAGGCGCTCTTCACTTCCCTGTATTCCGGGTCAACAGACCAGCTTACTGCACTGCGCCTAAGGCTGCTGGGCTTGTTGAGAGGTTCTGATGTCAGTCGGATTTTGATACGCTCAGGGATTTGGACGGAACCATTTGGGACTTTATTGCTGGCAGTACCTAGCTCCAAGATGTCTTTGTAGGCTTCGTTAAGGTCCTCTATGCACTTGTCAACACTGGCCTGTTTGCTGCTCTGTTGCTGCTGCTGATCCTGGACTTCTTTTTTAATAGTCTCCAGCTCTTTGACTGCATCCCATGGTCGCTGGCTGGCGGGTTTCAAAAGGAACGACTCAAATTTCTCCTGTCCTTTGTTTGCTGCTGGTTTGGTCTCCTCCACATTTCCTGAGGGTGGTACTGCTGGCTGCTGAGCTGTGCTCTTGTTCAGCTGGTTGGAGAAGGTGGAGGTCAGGGAGAAGGCGCTGTTGCTTGAAAGTTTCAGGCTCTTCACTCCCTTTATAGGAAAACTGAAGGGAGTGCCCACTACACCGCTGCTATCAGAGCTTACTTCAGTGCCAGGAGGAACAGGGTCTTGTTGTGCTTCCTTGTTTTCAGGGGCAGCTTTTCGGGCCTCTGGGCTAGTTTGTGTCTCCTGATCTCGATACTGGTTTGCAGGCCAGGATCCTGACAGCTTCAGCTCCTTGTAGTGATTTATCTTAGGGGGTCTACAGGGTAGTTTTTTAAACATTTTGCTGCTTGCTCTACTGCTTGTTTTGCTGCTCGCTATGCTACCAGTTAGTGCTTGCAGCTCAGCTTCAGCTGAAGATGTGCTTTGGAGACTTTGGTTTGTTAAATGGCCAGTTTTGTTGCCACTGGGACTGTCCGCTGGGTCTGGCGACTTCTCATTGTTATTATTCTGATCACGAATTGTACCAGTGAGCTGCGGAGTAACGGGGACAGACACCAAACAAAAAATTGTTTCACTGAGTCTCTTTTTCAGATTCTTGGTTTTGTCTTTTTCTGGTGGTTCAGGTTGCTCTGCCTTTTTTACTTCTGTCACAGTTTCAGACACACCCTGGTCAGCCGGCTTACATGGAGGTGGCGGTGGTTTACCCAGAATAGATGAAGGTAAAAATGGAGTACGGGTTTGCTCCGAAGCTACACTGTCACTTTTTTTGTTTATTCCCCTGTTGGGCCATCGATTACTGCTGTCACTGTCACTGGGAGCTGTTTTACGGGTTTCGGTATTGGGAGCTGGCCCCTGTTGGGGAGGAAAGGCACTATCATGTGTAGATTGTCCTAAAATCTTAGTGGACGGAATCTCTTTGTTGATGATGCGTGTCTTGTCTGAATCTGTTAGAGAACTTCCGCCAGGCCCTCCTGAGATTTGTTTCGCTCTTGGGTCTTCAGTGGGTAATTGACGGGCATGACCTGGTTGTTCTTCGTGTCCAGAAGAAAGTACCTGTTTTCGATAGGACGCACTACGTTCTCCATAAGGTTCCAGCCAGGAACTACTTGCCTGTCTGTAAAACCACCTTCCAGGATCTGACATGGGCATCTGCAAAGCTTCTGCCCTCCATCTTAAGTTTGCCATTTCATTGCGGTTAACTGAAACTGCTCTTGGAGGTGGGGCTCTTTTATAAGATGGGGGCGGGATATAGCCAGGAGGCTCCATTCCTGTGATGGCAGAATGTTGTGCGAAATAGTCTTGTCTTAGCTCCCCACCCCTTGGATAATAGATAGGCCTGTCTTTTTGTTTGACACCCTGGTCAATAGCAAGCATTTCTGCGCTACCCCTAGTCTGCTGGTGAATCTCGTATGATGGAGGCTTTAAAGGCCTACTGAACCTGGGCTTTGGTAAAAGTGCAACATGGCTGCTTGGCCCAATATTCCTACCCCACCGGTCCCGGCCACCGCCGTAGATGTACCTACTATAGGGCCCAGAGAAGACAGTGCTGCTCATCCTCTGTCTATCAGGTAGGCTTGGCCTTGATGGAATGAGCTCTCTGCTGTCACGTCTGTCAGGTGACAATACTCTGGGAAGAGACTGAGACTTTGCTTTAGTTCTAGGGTGAAAAAAACCCTCCGGTGTCCTCAGTCGGTAGTGGTCCAGAGCCCACCGTTCCCCATCCCCATCCGACAGCTGCCTTCCCAGGCCCACAGCAGGCCTCCACTCCTCTGTTCCAAGGCTCTGGCACTTCCTCTCCCCGGTCACTCTCAACTGACCAGGGCCTGCGTCTGGGTCCCTTAGCCAGGAAATGTCCTCCCATAGCTGCTGCGCTTGCCTCTCTGCCCTGTATTCCTCTGCTGTGATCAGGGCCTGTGGCCTCCAAGCTCCAGCAGAGGCCCTCAGCTCCCTGCCGTCAGCATAGTCCAGAAGGATGCTGAAGTCCTGGCCTCGCCTCCGCCAGTAGGAAACATCCCTCTCGTCATGGCTCAGTGGCTCTGAATAAGTCAAACTAGGAACATCGTAGAACCTATAAAAAGAAAAAGAAGCCCAGTGTTAATAAAATAACTTGCAGTCATTTAACAGTGTTTCTTTCATTACAGAGGTTATGAAATGAGTTGCAGCTAAAACATAGCCATCAGGCCTGGACGTACAGACAAACAATAAACTATCTAGAATGAAAAGAGCTTTCTAAAACATATTTCACAAGATTGTATTATCTCAGTTTATTTGATAATAGATTAAAGCAATATCATCCACTTGAAATGTGATCAGTGGTAAAT
This sequence comes from Archocentrus centrarchus, assembly GCF_007364275.1. Taxonomy (NCBI): domain Eukaryota; kingdom Metazoa; phylum Chordata; class Actinopteri; order Cichliformes; family Cichlidae; genus Archocentrus; species Archocentrus centrarchus. The sequence continues at coordinate 28,166,462 of NC_044362.1, read as the reverse complement.
ATTAAAAGTGGCATGCCCATGCCAGTCCCAGACATGTGTTTTGGCTTTGGCAGTATAGGCTTTCCAAAACAACTTAATCAAAGAGAGCCAGCACATATGAGACAGAAGTGCTTAAGTCAGTGGCTCCAAAGTCCTTTGAAGACACCATGAAATTGTGATGCTACTGCAATATGATCTGCATATTAAATTGTGCTGACCTTATCTTGGAAGCTGGTCATCTGGACAGTGACTACGGTTCTTTAAAAAAAGTGTGATATGAAAGAGAAAGTGGCTCTGTCCCTGTGTTTATTTTATCACATACCTTAGCAGTCCCTTTGGCCTACAGTACATATAATAACCTTTAAACTGAACATACAATAAACAGTCAACTTGCAAAACTGTGTCACACCAAAAGTGAATGTAAAAAACCAGAAGAGCCTTTTTTTTTTTTCATTGTTGCTCATGTAAATATGCATGAGCAACAAACATGCAATCAAAATCATTTCTATAATTTTAAAAATGCTTGATGAAACTAATATAAAATGGCAACTGTGTGACGAGTTACTGTTGGCAGGTTCACAACTGTGGTTCCAGAACAGTGTGATAAAGCAGTGCTGCCTGGAGATAAATTTAGTTATGGTCCCATAATCACCTCTTAGGTTCGGGATAAGGCTGCAGTGCGTGCTGAACTGCCAAAACAATTATTTTAGATGAAATATACTAAATGATAACACTTTAGTCTAAAAAAAAATAGATTTTCTTTATGTGCACTGAGGGATTTGTTCCATTACACTGAATTTTCTGATTTTTTTTTTTTAATTAATCGTGTTAATTTTCTTGCCGTAGTGAATCAAGGGAAACTTTTGTGACTTCCATGAATATCCCCAAGGTCATCAGTCACATCTGAGCACGTTTTAAGCCACCCTGATGACAGCTGATCATAGTGACAGAGGGAGTGTAGGCTAAAATGCTTATTGAAATTCAAACATAACCATAAGATCTTTCAGAAAAATAAATTAACTACATTTTTCTCAGCATAGTTAACTCATATTATAAAGCAGCTTCATGCAAACTCTCGTTTGCCATTAGCAATTCATTAAAAATACAAATGTAATCATATGTATATGCATGCATGGTTATAAATATGCACAAAAAAGTCTCGTTACAATAAATGTTTAAAAAATGTAACATCAGAGAAAGACTGAATGAACAGTTAGCCTCCATCCAGTATCTGCAGTGCACTAAATCCCTGTTAGTCTCATTCATTTAAGCAGCAAAGTCAATGGATCATCCTCAGCAGCATATGCTACTGTATGGCTGAGGGGAGCTGCGCTGTGCACACTTGCCCAGCAACATGCTTACATCACAGAGCACGTGCTGGGCGTGATTCAGTGTGCCAGTGTTTACAGTGGAGTGATTACGCGCCTGTCTTGAGGCATGTTCAGTCCTCCTCAGTTTGCTCACTGTCTAGTGCTGCTGTTTACATCTGCCTGCCTGGTGGAGGCTGTGTAGATGATTCCAGTGCCTGGGTGGGCTCTACAGAGATGCGAGCCATGTCTCTGTGCAGGCATGTACACAGCTCAAACAAGTGCAAAGGCACCTTTCACAATTCCTCATATCCCAGCATAAGATATGTCAGGAGTGCTGCTGCAGCCACAGGATTCTGCAGCTCTAGAAGGAAGGGAAGAGAAGAGGAGGAGAAAAAAAAAACCCTACGCAGTGCAGACTCAGTTTTGCATGCAATACTGACGGGCCCCAGTGAGAAGTGGGGAGAGGAAAGAGAAGGAAAGGGAAGGTGTAGGGTGTGGGGGATTGCAAGAGAGAGGGAAAAAAAGAAAACACTCACCCACTATCTGTGGCAAGAGAATCACCCAAGGGCTGAGTGTCACCTAGGATACCAATGCCGATTTCTTTTCTCCTTTGGATCCTATCCCCACTCTCGGTGTCTGCGCCGGGGTAGCCCTTCATCAGTGCCTGCCTGCTGCCATAGATGCCCGTGATAGATGCCCCCCGGTCTGCCTCATACCCATTCAGCGTCCCCCGGCCAGCCCTGTTGTCCACAAGTTCACGCTGGCAATCAGCAGGGCGCTTGTCATAAGGCGTGGCAGACGGAGGTTCACTCTTGGGCAATTTATATCCGTGGGAAATGAGAAGGTCCTCCACGCTGTACATGGTGGTGTCTCTCTCACTTCTGGGCAGGAGGGCAAAGGTGGGTGTGTTGCCTTATGCGCAGTGCTGCTGGTGGAAGCTGGAGCACGGCTGCTCAGCAGAGGCCATCACTAAAGAGAGGACAAGGGAGGGAAGAGGCAGCATGTAGGAGATTATTTGTGCATTCGAAGCATGCTTAAGAAAGAAAATGGGTGCATTCCCTGTCAAAATCTGTTAAATTATTTCAGCACATGCTATATTGACAGTTCCACAAGATTTGCCTTAAAATTAAACATTGACATAAGCTAAATGTACATGTTTTTTTTTTTGTTTTTTGCAAACATAATCTTGTTTCTGGCTGCAACTCTGAAATGTAGAGCTACAGTTTTAAAGGTGAATTTAAAGCTCTGCTCAATTTGACTGTGAACACGGAACAAGTCTAGAAATCAGAAAGTGTGTATTGCGAGCCACACCCTCTGTTCTTTCCCAAAGTGTCTGAAACCATTATCTAGTGTAAGAATTGCCAAATTGAGAATTGTTCTCGTCCTATTAAACCACTGTCCACATAATGATTTCTCCACCCTTTGTCAGACAGCAGTGCAGTGGAAAATGTGATACAGTAACTGCAAAGCAAGCAGGTTTTAGGTGGAACATTCGTCATCAGTCATGACAATCACTTATTGTTCTGCAGACACTCAGAGCAGGCAGAAACTGCAACATATTCTTATATATGAAGTTATAAGAGATTAAATACTTCAATCAGTCTGTTTCAAACACGCTTCAGTATCAGTGTCGCTGCATCGTATATTCACCTTCTAGCTAACTTTTTAATGCTGCATACCACTCCCATATGCCAACAGAAGAAGGAAAATACTGGGTATTTTTTTACCCAGTATAAAATAATTTACACAATATTCAGTTTTCCATGTGTCTGTGCTGCGTATGAGCATGCATAGTGTGCAAGTTGCCAGATTTCTTGCGTCCTAATGGCATCAGAAAAAATTGTGCTACATTTATGACGTAATTAAAGTGATTCAGGTCTTGAATCTTAAAGTGTTGTTCAAAGTTGAAGTCTGAGTTGAAATGAACTTTAAATTCAGATGTGAAAGGACTTGAAAAACAAATAAAAATGCATTAAAATATGAAATATTATCCCATATCGTAAACTTTTAGCTTGTACTCTTCCATGTCTATTCTCTTATTATCATGTATGTTCTTTAATTTCTCTTAAATTTTGTACAGAAAGACCCTGCTGGGCACAACATATTGTCTTTATTTTATTATATGTTCTCGGACAAAGATGCTGTTGACTAAAAATCAACCAAACCAAATCTTTCTAGGTCACCACACTAGGCAAGGCCATCATTAATATAAATCTGCAAAAAAAAGAAAAACATAATTTTTTTTTAGGTTTTCTCATCATGTTGTGGTGGTTCCTTTATCAAATTGTACAATTTGATGAACAAATAACTTTCATGTGTTTTCTAAAACATGAGCTGGTGATTATTTTCATCAACAAGTAGTCTGATGATTACTGTCTTAGTAAATCAAATATTTGTGAGTGTGTTTAAAATGTCAGAAAATGGGCAGATATATCATGAGTATGAATAACACATCAATTTCCATGCATATATGTATGACATAAAAAGCTTAGATATGATTTCAGAAACATGCTTCATGTGCCATGCTATTTATACACAATTCCTCACACTTAGGTCACTCCTTAAAACACAAGAGAAAGTCAGTTATTCTAAAATCATAATGGTTTATTGGTATATCAATATTAGTTTTCTGTTGCTAAATGGATTCAATACAAAATCATTTATTTTTAGCTCTAAATGTACAGCAACAAGTAGAACAACATACGACTGCTGTTGTACTGGTGCTTGAACACAGTCTAAATTTTAATTTTTGTCTGTTAGCATGTTCATTTGTTTGTGTGTGCATGTGAATACACAACCATGTCTTCCAGCCTGATTTATTAATTAGTGGCTATGACAGTCTGTCCTGCCTGCAGATGACAGTGGATGGCTTATAAAACAGTAACTCGGTGTTTAAAGGCTTCGCACACAGTAGCATTTTGGCGAATCGTGGACTTTAATAGTGGCTCACTTTCCATTATGAAGGTGTCACTTAAAGGACGAGCACAGTGTTGGATCAAAGATGCTGGTGTTAAAATAGACTTACATACACCGCTCATTTGGGAATTGATCATAGCAAACACTTTTACTTATTTCTGTGCTGGAAACTGCTGAGTTGCAGCTCCATTAATGTTTATGTTAAGATAAATTACGGGTGGAGGACATGTGACAAAACTAATCAGTAATTAAATGTGATTCAAGGATATGCAGACAGTTTAATATCTGACCGATAATAGTCTACAAGGCTGTCGTGAACAGTACATTTACTATGTCTCTGTAGAAGTTATCAGGAGAAGGTTGTGTAGTGTGCAAGAACAAAATGCACTACTTTATAACTTTTAATAAATGAATGCATTTAAATAAGCTGAAAATGAGCTTGATATTAGTTTCATATCTGGGCTTATCTCAGAAAAAGGAAATTTGGTGCTTTTCTTCTGCCCAATGCATAATTGATATGTCATTAAAGGGCAACACATACATTTTACACAATGTCACAATGCACGATCTCTTTATTTATTTATTTGTGGGAGTAACTTAATATTATTGTCAGTATTAAAGCCCAACCAACAGGATTTTTAAGATCAATACTGACACCAATATTTAGTGATTGAAATATCTGATATTCCAGTATATCAGCCGGTATTTGTTTTTCTGTCATAGATTCAAAACGTAAACAGAATTCCCTAACATTTCTTATGTGTAGTTAATTATTTACTCACTTAAACGCTGCCCAACCCTCCTCGGATCAGCTGGTTGTTGTGTTTGTGGTGTTTGGAAGCAGTTGCCAACAGTGAAGCTGCAGAGTGCCCTCTGGTGGACAACACTCGTAACGCGGTTGAAGGTCGTTTCTCCTCTCTCTCCTTTACTTTTTAAATTGTCATTTAATGGCCGCTGTAAAAGCTAATATCAGCCGATATTATCAGCCTGCTGATAATATTAATCAAGCTTCAGTCCACATATAAACATTATGTTTTTTTTGTTTTTTTTTTACATCGTGTGTTAAATTTAGCTTACAATTTGATAACTGTTAATATGAACAGACAATTGTGTTATTTCATTATCAGTTGAGCTGTTTGACTATTTTCTTGATTATGGATTCATTCCCTTATTTTGTTTGCTGGCAGCTGTCAAAAACCAAAACATGTTTTTCAAAGACAAGCAGAAAATTCTTCTATATGAAAGGCTAAAAACCAGCAAAACTTTGCCTTTTTCCTTAAAATTACTTCATCCATTCTAACAAATTATTTATTACACATCGATATATTGGCATAATATTGGCAGTGGCTCGCTTACTGATACTGACAAGTAAGATGGCATTTACCAGTGTCAACCTGATGCGTTGTCTGTTGTTTAACATCCATTTTAATTTGGCTAAATGTTCAAAAACAGCATCAGGGCCAGCTAAAAGTAACAAAGGTTAAGGTTAAAGTTACAACAAAGGTTTCTTTGTTTCCTTAGAACAATAAAGGAGAATAAAACAACTAAAAACAAAAAAGAAATTACACAAGAAATATCGATATTGGAATTGTCTGTTGGTCAAATTTTTAAATATTGTGTTGGTATCAGCCCTGTATTTAGTCTATTGATTTTTCTTTCATTCATTTAAATGATAAGATATGTAGCGCTAAACTGGACTGCGGCTGGAAAAACAAGTAAGATTTCAGGATATTTAATATATTAATTAATTTATTTGCTCCATGTACATCAAGGACACAGCACATGCATTATATAAAGAATCGCTGCATTCAAATGATTTGAAAAATTCTCTCTTTTCCTCTTGACCTTAAGGTGACCTTAACATTTTTCCCTCCATAACTTTGTCCACTTTGCAGTTAGGAGTTACCCCTGGTGTGGGAGCTTATATTATACTGCATGATTCACTATAGTGCTTCAGATCAGCCTATAGCCTGGAGATAATTAATGCTATCCAGATACAGGAAATCTCCACTTTAAGACCACACTGTATGTGACCACATTTTCAAGGACATGTGTGAACAGTGGTGATGAATTTATTAATGTCATTGAAACTTCACTGACTAAACAAGTCTAAGCAGAGCCCAAAATAACATTAAAAATCAGCATGTTGAAAACTGGGCTTATAAGTCCTCCAACTATTACAGGCTCTTCAAGCGGAGTGAATAGGTAGTGTGGTTAATGCAGCAAAAATCAACTCAAGGGCTTCTTGAATCAGCCAAATCCAGAACAGTGAGAACGGGCTCGTGGAGAAAAGTAGCTTCCTTTAACACAGAGTTTTATCAGAGGGAACCAGAGCGAGCCAGACACGCGGTGGCTCTTTTTTGACAAGGTCACAGCTTCAAATGATTGCAGTAGAAATATGGCACACCAGACTTTTTTGCATAGCAACAACAAAACTACCATTAATAATCACAACAAAGGTCTGTTTTTAAAAAATATAAACATTACTGATAAACCAATGGATGTGAGAGTTTTGTGTGCGAGGTAGACAAACAGTAAGGTCAGCCGGTGTGAAAGTTGCTGCTGAGGGTCTTTCATTAGCTGGTAATTACTGCCATTAAGGGAGAAGCTGTTTTCTGCTTTTGGAAACATTGATCAATTTTTATATGACGAGCCTCGATTTCTAACTTCGCTGCACAGCCTGAAAAACACAACTTAAACTTGGAGGCTGAACAAAAATTCACTTTTATAAAATTCAGTCTCACTGACCACCCTCCCACCTAAGCATCCTCCTGGAACATCCCTCCACCCGCCACCCCCCCCCCCCCTCCAGTGTGCAGCCAGGCCTGGAAGACTGCATGCACAGGTAGTGGTTACTGTAACACATCAGCACTAGCAGGCAGCACCACCCTAACTGCTAAGGGAGTGTACCTACATCTTACCTAGTGACAGGGAAAACACAGCGCCACAGATCAGCCTGATCATAAAAAAAAACAAAAGAAACTGCTTAGCCTATGCAAACTCATTCAAAACACAAGTTCAGCACGTTTGCAATTAAGAGCACCCCGTGTTAACTAAGTCCGTCAGATTCTCGGGGGGAAAAACATCTCCCTCACCATCATTCTCCCTGGATAAGTCACTGTATGAATGAATAATGATTTGAAATAGACCCGTTTTATCATAACACACAGTTATCAATAAAATATCAAGGTTGTGATAGATAGACGGGTGCATTATGCATTATAGATACAGCATGACCTATTATAGGCTTGCTATAGCCTACTGCAGTGTTATATGGCACAGCCTACATAAAATTGACTGCTATGAAATGATTTTTCAAATCAGCTCCCAGTAGGCTACCTGCTTCACCCAGTGCCGCAAGTCCAGCGCCTTCCAGAGGAAGAAAAAAAAAATCCTCTACCTGCACGCACCTTAAGTTAAAAATATAGTCAGCGGTCATGTTTTAACGAAAGCCGCTTGGCCAAATCATAACCCCCGTTGCAAATTTTTCCCCGAGAAATGCACGCAGTAAAGCAGGGAGCGCACATCCCCGCCTCGCTGCCAGCAGCAGCAGCAGCAGCAGCGGCGGCTCCGCGCTGTTCCGTCGAAGGGCGAACATTTTGAGGTGTGTGCAAGTTGACGCGCGGTGAACGAGGAGGTTTTGCAGATGCGTCTTCGCTGACTGTGAGTGTTTACCAAGACCCGCTGCCCTGCGCTACCATGGAGGCTACGTGAGCCACAGAAAAAAAAAAAAAAAAAAAAAAAAAAGAAAAAAAAAAGGCATAGCAACCCCTCCCTAGAAATCTGCCAGTGTCGGCAGAGCGGGAAACAGCATGCAGCAAGGATGCCATAACATTGCAAAAACAGAATAAGGGCGTAGCAACAGAGAGACGCATACCTGGGAAGATGCTTGGCGCCGCCGTTGCAGTTCCCCTGCGCCCAGCTTCAGCTGCTGAGACTGAGAGCACTGCACAGAGCCTGAGCCGAGCATGCCTATTGGTAGGCAGAGACGCGCTGGTTGCTGGCTGCCTGGACTGGGTTCTCCTCACTACAGCTGAGGTGGGGTGGGCTCCTCACATGCAGCGAGCTACAGAAAAGGGATGTCAGAATGGTTTCTTCCAAACTGTTTTTCCTAACTTTCCTTTTTTCATAGCAACAGCTTTTTTTTTCCGATTCAGTGTTGCATATAGGCTTGAATGATAAGTACAGACATAAGGAGGGGTGAGGTCTGTCTTCCTCTGCCACACATGTTTAATGCACTAAATACTGACAGAGCCACACCTTTTACATTTCTGCAGGAAAGGTCAGCCACTGCTTGGGCTCATGTTTGCTGCATTACTAAACCGATCTGCAATAAAAACTCACTTTCCCAGTTTTCCCATAATTTTTCTGCATGGATACCCATGCATCCATTTGCAATTCTGTTAAGTTTCAGATGTGCAGTACCGCACCCTTGGTGATGTTGATGACTCGTCACTGTGTGTGTGTCCCCCTCCCATCCAATGCCAAGACAGCTTGGCTAATTAAATGTGCTGGGCTCAGGCCTTCCTGTGCCAACTGTGGCATGCTGCACTCTGAGGGATCCCTCATTCGGAAGAGTGACGGGACATTGTGCCCATCCCGGAGATCCACTCACTGATGAGGAAGTGTTGTAGCCCGCTCTGAGCCCTTCACTGTTTTGTTTTTACTCATTTACAGAAAGGGTTTATTGACATGTGTCTACAACTCAGAGCTGCCCAGTAGAACCAGCACTGGGTGCCCAGTAGTTCCCGGTTACTGAGCAGTACAACAAATTAAATGTGCTATACACTATATTTAAAACTGCTGGACACTGCAGTAGAGCACCAGCATCTCAAAAACAAACAAACCTAAAACTAGAGTCAACTGCTTTAGTGGTCCAACAGCTTTTCATGTTTGTGGCATTAACCTCCAAGATAGGGTCACCCTTTCAGGTTTGTCCTCAAACTCTGGTGATAATTTTTTACCTCAATGAAACCCACCCATCCATCCTTTTTCTTATGCTTATTCAGGGGAACACAAAGACGTTTCCAGGCCAGCCGAGAGATCTAATCTCTCCAGCATGTCCTGGGTCTGCCCCTGGGCCTCCTCCTGGTAGGGTAGGACATGCCCCGAACACCTTACCCAAGAGGCGCCCAGGAGGCATCATAGAGAGATGCTCAAACCACCTCAACTGGCTCCTTTCGATGTGGAGGAGTAGCAGCTCTATTCTGAGTGATACCCTCTCGAATGACTGCACTCCTCACCCTTTTTTAAGGGAGAGGCCAGCCACCCTTTGGAGGAAGCTCGTTTCCACTGCTTGTATCAGCGATCTTGTTCTTTCAGTCACTACCCAAAGCTCGTGACCATAGGTGACCACGATGAGAGAGCTGGCGAAGCTTCCAGGATGATCAGTCACCACCATATTTAATTCAACTCTATTTTATTTATAAATCATGACAGTCACTTTAACAATCATGTCAATGTATGAATATGTGAACTTTACATCAACTCCAGAATCAGCCAAGCCACTTCTCCGACACCAAATAGTTGTCAAAATTTAAAATGTCTTTGTGAGATTTTAATTTGCCTTTGCAAAGGGGTCAAACAACAGAGTACAGCAGTAGTGTGCATGTTATTTGACAAAGAATAATAACAAGCATAGAATCATTTACAGGAGCAAATTATCTACCCGCCACGGTCACAGAATACAATCGGCACATTTTGTGCAAAGGATAACTTGTGCAGACGAGTGCATCTTGTAGTAGAGGATTATATGAAGTCAAAAAATAATACTATGGAGACTTTGATCCAGCCATAAGAACAAAATAACAAAATACAGAGGTCAAAATCTTAAAAATTTCCATCACACTGGCCAGTGAAAGCTTCATCTGTCTCACATATGCACCTGTGGCCAATATCTAATCGCCAGTTAACCTAAAATGCACTGTTGGAAAAAAACAGAGAAAACAATAATTTTAACCTCTGCACCACCCTGCCAACAACATACAAGACAGACGCAGAATGAGACTTTATGCTTTTTATTTAACTTAAATAAACAGTTAATAATTTATAATTAATTTTTAATAATTTATATTTTACCCTAATTTTTGAGCACAGTCAGTCTCCTGATATTGTACCTTAAAATCTTGAAGAAACAGTGTGTTTTGCTCCAGAACTATTCTCAATTTCCTGTTCATTTTAAAATTGTATAATTCACACTCTCACAACTTCATCTGTTTTGGTTTATGTGATGTGTAGAGCGTTCAGGAAATACTCTTTTCTCACATGGAATAAATCAGACAGCACACAGACTTTCTTCAAGCAATCTTGCAAAGTAAAGTCCATTTAATGGTCGATTCCTCTGTTGTGGGCATTTGTGTTCTTACAAAAAGAGCTCCGCATGGTGAATGTATGGTAATGTCTGCAAACGTTCAGAGCTGCAATGCAGTGAAAACAAAACTGATTTATTCTGTTTATAAATGTGAGGAGTGCCGACAGTTTCAGAAGAACGGGCTCGCATGCACTTGCACCGTACACACGGCCATGTTTTGGTACACTAAAACACGCAACAGTGAAGCTCACAATACAACAGATACAGAGTGACACACACACAGATGTGCACAAAGTGCAATTTAAGTGATCCCAAACAGCCTAAATGCCTTGGCCCGATACAGGCTGTATTCTAGGACACCCGGTTGTCAGACTGATGATAAATGATGCACCTGGCTGACACTCGCTCAAAGCTAACCTTAATGCTGCTAACTGAAGCTGATCTCTATCCCAGATTCATCCAGGGCCACGTCTTAAACACACAGTTGAACGTGGCAGCCACATGTGGTCCTATGCCAGTTTATATCTGTTCTTGAAGTGGCAACACCCTCCTAAAACCAGCCTCACAAGGCTACCTGTGCTGGGAGACATTTCACACTATATTAATGCATCAAAAACACAGCAGCAAACTCCCAACCATCTGTTTAAACATCATTTAAGAACATCATCCTTAAAAGCTGTGTTTGAGTGCAGTGCTCTTTATTTGTAGGTCATCCAAGCATCATGTGACTTTTGCATTACTTTGACTTTTGCAAGCACGGATATGTTGCTGAACAATGCACCTGTCAACATGCACCTTCTATTTGTGAGACCTTAGTTGTATGCGTATGAAATAACACAGAAAGTGTAAAGCATTTTGGCAGATTGATAATCCCTGTTTATGAATGTAATATCAGCCGTAGCCTGCAGCTGACAATTTTCTCAGGCTGAAAGTGTACTTCTGTGATTTAAAAATGAATAATAATCATCTTCTTCATACCTTTAAACTTGGAATAGTAGTTAGCAATTGCTATTTCTATTTCTTTATGGCAAATTTGGCTAAATGTGGCTGATAAACTGTCTCGAATACCATGGCAAGCCCACAGAAACCTATTTAATTAACCTTGTGTTGAGATTATTCCAGCAGTGCTCTGTCTGCAGTTGGCTGAAAGTTTCTAGAGTCAAGAGCGAATTCTCACAAAGCACTGGAAAGTTTCATTCAACAGCACTGAGATCATAATCTCATGTGAACAAAGTGTTTAGAGCATAAACAAGTAAGAGATGTTTCTTTTAAATAATGAGTTTTATTTCTCTTTGTAATACTTAAGGTGATTACACTTGACAGCTTAGATGGATGTAGCCATTGTGACGTCACCCACTCTGGGTTTCGGCACCTTTGCGTAGAGAGAAATTCCACGCTCTTATGTTAGCTCCTACCTTGTGAGTAGATAGTTATACTAATGGGGATAAATTTACAAAAAATATCATCATGTTGTGTTCAATATGACTTGAAACGAGTTAAATAAGTGATCAGAACAGTGTTTACTGAGGGCAAGGACAGGTGAGCCAATGGGTCACTTTGCCGTAGTCATCAATCACAGTCATACAACCAGACAGTCTTCTTATTGCCACCAGAGGAGTCACCGCCCGGTGGCCTTGATAAATAAATAAATAAAAGGTTTAAGGTACTTGTGGCTTTGCTTTTTGGAACCGAAAGCTATGTTCATCTTTTGTATACTGCCTAAAATTAATCTAAAATCACAGACTCCATCTATGGTTCACATCCATCCACATCAAAATACATATTGAAAAATTTTGTAGTTATTTTGTTTTACTCCTACACTGTACAGCTGCATCATGCACCATAATTATATACAGTTATATCATAACATTTAGAATATGTCTTTATTTCTGTCCACTTACCTTAAACCTCAACTAATGCTATGGTTTATAATTTAGCACTTTAGAAAATCCACAGCTGAAATAGAAATGCAAGCACAAATGCCAAAAAAATTGTACCTTGTTTTTTTTTATATATAAAATTATATCTAATGTTTTTCCCTGTTTTCTGTCATATACTCATACAATGCATTTGTCAAATATGATTAAAGGTAACCTTTATGAGCCAAAAGTTTGATTTCAGAGTTTGTTTGTTTTTCTGCTCTTGGCTCTGGATGATGTCAGTGAGTACAGATATCCCTAATATTGTCATACAGCTCTGTGAGCACAATGGCCCCATCAGATTGCTGTTCTTCGGGTGGGAGGGGCAGCGAATCAGAAGAAAGTTGACTTAAAGAGAGGATGACCTTCAAGGGGAAAGGAGCTAAAATGTCCTGAATCAGACAGATAATGAACTCAAGCCCCTGGATTATTTTAAAATGTCAATCATGAAAAACATCTCTAGTAGAGTCTAAGAATAAACATATGGTACTGGAAATGAGCACAATAAGGTCTCCTTTAAAAGCGCTGGAACACCAGCTGAACACAGACCACTGCATCAGCTCTTTTGCCGCTCCCTGTCACGCTATCAAGGCTGCGCACTCCACGGTAGCATATGCCATTTGGCAGAAACGTGTGCCTTATAGCACTCGTGCTTGTTTCAGAGGGGGGGTGAAAGTTTAACACTGATCTGAATTAGTGGCAAAATATCTACTGAATTTATGTATATAAAAAAAATCTTAATTCAAAAATTATTAAATGCAGATTAGTTCCTTTGATCTGGGCAGTTTTTGTAGCCTTTACATGTCATATTTTATTGCATTTTTTTTTTTTTTAAATGCTGGGATTTCATCTGTTTCAGTAGCATGATAGGACTCCTGTGCAGTTGTTTTCTGCAGTATTATAATAAAATAAATCAGCCTCTGGGGTAAGCAGCCTAGGGCTTCAGGTGTAGCCAGCCAGATACTGAAGGGCCATGATTTCAGTTTTTGCTTACAAATCCAAACACATTTTAAAAAATGCTTATAAAAAAAATAATAAATTGTCTTCAGATAATAGCCGATCGTTGCATTTCAGCAAATGCGTTCCCTCTTTCTTTCTCGACACAGACGGCTTACCTGCATGCAACCGTTTGCCTGCTCAAACGTGACTGGGGCACTAGCATTCAGACTACAGGCAGACCACAAACCAAAAATCTTACTTCACGCCTACAGATTGTACACATTCATGTGTACAGTCTACACTAACTTACGCTAAAATGAACCCCAGTTGTAGTACATAAGCATATCTCAGATGTACATTGAGTTTGAAAATTACATCTTGAACTTGGAATTGGCAGTTAACAAATCAGACACGCCTCGAGATTCCTTCAGTAGTTCTTTTGGGCTCGGTATATTATAGTTTTCACCAGCACAAGAGTATCCTTAGATGCTCTTATTTGCATTTTTGTATGAATGGCTCATTTTGTCAAGAGCTTGATTTTAATTGCACGCTTTGCAGTTAATCACGAGTCGTGATCTTGATCACTTTTACACCTCCTTTATATCCAGACTTGTCTGGATGTGGTCTAGAGATTTATGTAAAAACAATCTGTAGCGTGTAAGTGATGTGAAATCATGTCATTTAGCAGATGGAAAATGACTTTGCCATTTCCGTAGCCTGCCTCGGAGCCTGCTGCATGCTGGGTGGGTGGTCTAACGCTTGTATCAGCGCTGCACATGGCAGACTTGCTATAACTGGGTGCAGGCCTTTTTTGCTTTTGTTTCTAATTTAATGCTTTTAAAGCAATCAGCTAAAGGTCTCAGAGATACGTCACAGAAAAAGCCACAACACTGCTCTGGAAGGCAGGAGTCCTCTTTTGGTATCAGTCGAATTTCCTTTTATTTGGACCCATAGGATACGAAGTTAGATATTTTAGGCTCCACTTAATTCCATACGTTGACTGAATGTTGTGCTTTAATTGCCCTTATTCTGAGAGCAGCTGTTACCAGGATGTGAGCTCACTTTATACTGAAGTCATTACACATACAAAAGGTGTTGCTGCCTGTTTTTCTCATCAGCAGAACAGCAGGAAGAAAGATCTGACTGAGGGCTTTTTTGTTTTTAGGCTTGATGAAGGTTAGTAACTTAAAAGTGCTACAGTGGGGCCTTGTGGTTCATGCAGTATGAAAACTGAATATGGAAAATGAAAAGCAGCAGGAAAAACAATCAGTCCAGTAATATGAACATCAGTGATTTTTTTTTTTTTTGCTGCTATGGAAGGAGGTAACTTCCATACCTGAATGTGAAACAGGGCTGGCATTTTTAGGTGCAGGTTTTACCATATTAGTAGACATTAGTAAATCACTCACATGCTCCTTTTTAAATACATGCCTTGTAGCTTTTTTTTTTTTTATATAGGTCTCTCCAACATGTAACACTCTTTTTTTACTTCTTATGTTGGTATATATCTAAAGCAATTTTACGTCTGTTTCGCAGACATGCAGGTGTAAATACAGTAAACCTAATTTTCTAATTACTGAAATACTCAAGCATTAAGGCTCATTGTCTGCTCTAAACTTACCTTCCAGCACTGAGCAAACCTGAACCTCAAACCTGAACTAAATCATGAATCCTTGTCAGCCGATGGCTCTGTTGATGCCCTTCTACACATCCCACAGGCTCTCTCTGCCTTGGTCCCTGGGTCCTGAACTCAGGGTTTTGAGATTTTGTGGGTTTGTGATTCCTTTTAGTTTGAGGAGGGATTTATGTTCAAACTCTATGTTATTTATAGCCTTTTTGGGTGTAGTTTTATTCCCTTGTGCTTATGAGTTTTTTGTTATCTGTGCCTTTAGTTCCTTGCTTATCTTTTGTTGACAGTGGGTTTCTTAGTTCAGCTTTGTGATTCTCTTCTGTTCCTCCAGTCTTGTCTCCATGTCTCTTTTGTCTCTATGTCAAGATGTTCGAGTCTCTGTCTTGGTGTTAGTCATTTCCTGTTTTATTTTGACGGTCTTCTGTCACTCATTTTTTTTTTATTTAGTTCTCCTTCCTTGTCTCGTGGTCTGTGATTAGCGTCAGCTGTTCTCTCACCTGCTTGCTCTCCCCTCATTACCTGCTGTATATTTATTGTCTCAGTCTCCACTTGTCCTTTGTCACGTCCTCCCTCGTGATTGTGCGTCTCCCTGCTCCGTGTTTCCAAGTTTTCAGTTTGTTCTTCTCCTGCCCTGCTCCATGTATGTTTTGGAGTATGAGTTACCAGCAATAAAGCTGAGTTTTCAGTACATTTCCTGTCTTCTAAGTCGTGCATCTGGGTCCAGATCCAGATCTCTGTTTTAGCCTCCACCCATTACTCAGGGAAATATTGGGTGCTAAATAAATATATAAATTAAGCCTTCTCTAACCAACCATCAACAATGGTGTGCCATGAGATTTTTTTGATGACTGTAGGTATCATTGTTATGTACACCTGCACGTGGATACACAAAGTAAAAATACATTTGAATTTTGCTTTAAAAGTACAGTCACATCTGTGCCCCAAAAATGCTTCAGAAACCTTGTGTTAATGGGAATCCAGATCTGTTTGGACATCAGCAGGATGAGGGGCATTATTAGAGTGTGACACATCAAAAGCTGATTAATGGTGAGGACATAAAATTTTGTTGGCGAGGAACAGGAATTTCTTATGTGAAACAAATCACATCAAACCACCGATACAGCCCAGTACCTAAAGGAGAGAGAGAGAGAAAAGATGTCTGTAGAAACTATCATGATAGCTGTTTGTCTCAGAGCTTCAGCTGGTCAGAAACCTCAGTCCAGAGTGCATGACCTGCTGAGAGAAGCTCCATAATTCTGACTTCCACCCAAGCAATCTGAAGAGGCACTTGGAAAATAAAGTAAGCCCGCTTCAGAAGAGTGCTGAATCTAAGCCACTGATGAAACTGCCTAATGGAAGCGAGTTATATGCTAGCCGAGGTTATTGCACAGAAAAAAAATATATAGGTGTCACACCCAGGTGCTCTTACCTGACAATACAATCAAAAGAAGAGCTTATGTCATGTCAGAAAACAGAGCTGGGATATCAAACAGATGTGGCCAGAAGTGACTTGCCTGGGGGTCCAAATTGTCCAACCGGATGGCTGTGCAAGGTGTGTTTTGATAGCATGCACTACAAGTCCAGGTGTGGTGAAGTATTACTACACAGAAGTGAAATATATTCATATTTGAAAGTATTTTTAGAGCTAGACAAATTGAATCATAAAATTCACATAAAATACTATTGTTTTTTTATTTGTGGTCTCCGTGATGACATGAATGTTGTACGGCATAGCTGTACAGCATTCAGACATGAGCAGGGGTGAAAGTAGTTTTAAATTCTTGTTGGTACTATGACAAAAACCATATGTGTCTGTGTGTGTTTATATGTGCATATGTATATATATATATATATATATATATATATATATATTTTTTTTTTTTTTTTTTTTTAATTTTATTTATTTATTTATTTTTTTACTTTACTGTTGCCTACCTGCATAAGGTAGAAATTAGAAGCACTTGACAATGTGGAATATATTTTTTTCAATTGTTAAGGAACTGGAATGTTTGCACACACTGTACACTAACACAACTGATGACCACCTCCACGCATTCAGGCTCTGTCCACCAATACAAAACTTCTGGAAAAGAAATAATCACCAAACTTTCTCAAACCTCAATCCCAAGGTAAATGCGCTCTCGTGTAGCGTAAATGAAATATCCGGTCATAAGCAGTGTTTTCGAGCTGTACTGTTGTTGAAACTGAGCAGAATAACATGAAACACAATTAGTTCATCTCTCTTTGCTTTTGATTGGGATATTTTGTATCGAGCAGACAGACATTAATCTGTTAACTGGCCACAGCAAAATCACCTGAAAAAACTAGTGGGGCCCTCTGGTAATTATTGGCTCTGGAAAACCCATGTCATAGCCTGTTAACTGGCCATGTCCTGGCCGCAGGACATATGTAGTGTGATTTATATGGCAGGCTAGACCCTCTCCAGCTATCAGTGACATCTCATTCGGACAGTCATGTTAAGAAATGGGTTTTCCAGAGCCAATAATAACCAGAGGGCGTCACGTAGAGTTTGCAGGTGATTTTGGTACAGCCAGTCACATGATTGGCCAAATGAGGTGTTATTCAAAATGGGAGGGTCTAGCCTTCCATATAAAATTCACTACAGACTAAATGTAGTGGTGAGTTTTAAGCCTGGAGCTCCAAGGGGAGAGAAGCTAGAGAATTGAGGCTCCAGCATAGCATGAACAGTTCAGAAACAATTTGAAATGAGAAAAAAAAAAAGCTGTTTATTAACTCATTAAGTCGTGCTTTAGACTGCTTATTGCTAGCGGATCTATTCTGACCCAAAGTGCAGCCGTGACTGGTACTGAATTACAGCAGACAGCTGCTCCCCCTCTTCCAGGTACTGCGTACCGGCGCAGATTCTTATGGTGGTACGCAGTACCGGACTTACTTTCACCCCTGGACATGAGACATGTGATTGTAAATGCACTTGTTTTTCTTAAGATATCTCATCCTGTGTATCATGTTTCTGTAAATTAATATCTCATAAGTTTGTCAAAATGTGAATATTTTCAGACTGTACTTAAAGAAAGAAAGATTTTGGTGGGTGTTTTTTGGTTTTTTTCATCCCTTTTTGTCTAATCATTTTTACTGATCTGGCCTTCTTGAGATCAAATTGGGCTGTCTGCGGAGCATCAAGTAAAGTGAGTTTGACATCCCTGACATAGAGTCTACGTATTATGCGCAGATATGAAAACATGTATGCCTCATAATTTTGACTTGTCCTTTGATGTGCTTTGTGAGCAAACTGTTTGAAAACCACTGCTCCAGTAGTTTCAGACCACACACACAATTCCTTAAGTTCAGATTTAAAAAAGCAGCTTTGAATATTAAGTGTGCCTGGGGTTTGTGTGGAGTTTCAAGGACTCCAAAAAGTTATCAGAAAAAGTTTAGTTTTGACTTGTGGAAAATAGTATAACAGATATTTTATCGCTGCTGTTTTTATAAACGTTCCTCTCCTCCTTCCTCTGCGTGCCTTGACTGAAACAAGACCGTCATGACTTCCTTCCATCAAGAAAAACAATGATTTTAGCTCAGCAGGGATCATGCAAAACAGCCTCTCATTAAAATCATAATTAGAACTTCGACTGTGGGGCGAACTGAAAATCACTAGAAACTATTAAACTCGCACTTAGCCTTTTACTCTAAAACCAAATCATGTCTTATCCCAGTTTTGGGATTGACGCACAGCGTGAGGTGAAAGTAAAAGCAGCCTGCTATCGGTATATTTACTGCTTCTTTGTTGAGTTTGACGCTTCAGCCTGTTCCTGCTTCATGACTTATTTAGATGATAAAAACTTGTGCTTCTATGTGATGTTTGTATTAGTTTATTGTGGCAGATAAGAACAACACAGAAATCAATCAGTATCCTGCATGACTTAGCTTTCAGTGTCAAGGGCATGCGCTTGTGCCAGCTGAAGGTCACCACTGAGCATCATCATCATCATCTGTTCTTAGACAAATATTAAACTATAAACGTCACTCTGACACTGACTTTCCTCATAAACTCTCCTATTACTTCCGAAGTTCAACACACACTCAAATATATATATATATATATATACACACACACACACAAACAGACACACACGCTGCCCTCTCCTTGTCCCCAGTCCTGGTTGCCTAGGAGACAGCTGAGCTGGGGACCCCATCTCATTATATGCCAGCAGGGTTTATGGGACTGGCGGCTGGAACATGTGCGGGGATCTTTACCGCCATCTAGCAGCCAAAACAGAGAAGGCATGTCTTTTTTTTAAAAAGCCCATATTCTGCCTAGTAACCCAATATGCTGACTTCTCTGGCAGCTGACAGCCAGCCCCTGAATTTCTAATGAGATGTACAGTACTGTGAGGCTTTACTGGAGACACAGATGAAGTTTAATATGGACCATTAGCTAATTAGAAGCTAATCAGCAGCTGAATGTACATAATGAGAACAAAAAGGTTTTTTTTTTTTTTTTTTTTAGAAGTAGGTCTCACCACTTGGATGCCATCTCGGTGCTTACTCAGGGGATTATTTTGAGGCATTATCTAAATTACTGCAACTTTAATTTTTTTTTGTATTTGGTCACAGGCTCTGTGTGTATGTATAGTATCACCAGTTAAATCTGATTTTATAAAAAGGCACTTACAACATTTACTGACTGCCCAAAATAACATTTGAATAAGCTTTTACCACCACTTTTGCTGCTGCAGAATTCTCCCATAAGACTTCACTTTAGGATTCTCTTAGTAGCATGTCTGTCTCTTACAAATGTAACTAAAATGATTTCCTCTACATTTGATGCTTCAGGTGCATTTCACATCACATCCTCACAGTCTGACTTATAAAGAAAGCCTAGAAGACTTATAACCATTTTCTTCTGCTTATCCAGTTGATGGTCACAGCCTGTCCCAATTATCATGGGGCACACCCTGGACGGTGCTAAAACAGAAAACAACCACTCATACCATAGCGTGTCGATAAGCATGCACGCATGCTTATGTAAACCAGGATGCCCAGTCTGGATTTGAGCCTTCTTGTCATCTGTGCATCTACTTTTACTTAAGCAAAGAATCTGCACATTAGGGTGGACCAAAATGATGACGTCTGCAGGTTCCTAAAATGTCTAAAAAGGCCTAAAAATATGTTAAACAACTGTAATTTCATTCAGTGTTGTTTTAGTTACAGTCACCATGAGAATTTCCACAACATAACACCACAATTTTTGCTCTGTCTGCAGAGTTGGATTATGCAATATGACTACACTGATAAACTAGTTCAGGCCATCTTTTATTTATTTGTTTGTTTTGATTAAAAAAAGGTTACACTGACTATGGGCTGGCATTAGTTACCTTGAGCTCATGCCGAAAAGGAGAAATAGTGGCCAGCAGGTAGAAAGGAAAATTAGAGACCGCTGATAATGTGGTGGTTATTAAATACTTAATGCACTGTTTTTCCTTTTCAGGCATGTTTTTCTTCTTCATTAACACAGATATCCTGCTGTAGATTGACGTGTTGTAGAGTATCAAGCATGGGAGAATCATCATTGTGAAACCACTGTTATCATGGGAAATGTGTCATGATAGGATTGCATGTTGAGTTACTCTGTGATTCCCACCTCTACTAATAGCAAAATTTTTACAACCTCGACTATTATGTTTCTGTAATGGTCAACATAAAAATATCTTATCAGGATCATCCATCCATCCTCTTCCGTTTATCCAATTCAAGGTCATGGAACATGCAAACACCCCACAGAAAGGCCCCCGGGTAGATGGTGGATTCAAACACAGGACCTTCTTGCTGTGAGGCAACAGTGCTAACCACCGCACCACCATGCTGCCGTTATCAGGATCAACTGGAAAAAACTTCCTGTGTAGATAAATGAGGTTTTTGATTGTTTGATTTCTCAATAAAGGAAATTAAATAATGGACAGCTCTACACTTGAACCCAGTCAAATGAGAATATGGATATTATGTCATATGAATTAGATCCTCACATTAGTGTTAAAGGAGAATAATGGTGGGAACTTTGACCAAAACAGATTTATTTGGATTGCTATCCAGCTGTTTGCTGCTAAAAAAAAAAACAGAAATGCTTCGTGTGGGTAGAAAAGGTTTCCAGAAAGTAGATGCAGCCTAATGCATTGCATCATTTTAATGTAACTTGTTGAGGTGGAGATCATTTTAACCACTTTAGTACTGTAGATACACCTGTTCAGCTGCTTCTTAATTGAAATATCTAATCAGCCAATCACGTGGCAGCAACTCAGTAAATTTAGACATGTAGACATGGTCAAGACGACCTGCTGAAGTTCAAAGTGAGCATCAGAAAGATGATTCAAGTGGTTGTTGGTGCCAGATGGGCTGGTCTCAGTATTTCAGAAACTGCAGATCTACTGGGATTTTCCCACATGTCCATCTCTAGGGTTTACAGGGGATGGTTTGAAAAACAGAAAATCTCCAGTGAGCGGCAGTTCTCTGGGCAAAAATGCATTGTTGATGTCAGAGGTCAGAGGAGAATGGCCAAACTGCTTCAAGCTGATGTCAAGGCAACAGAAACTAAAATAACCACTTGTTATAACCGGGGTATGGAGAAGATCATCTCTGAATAACCAACATGTGAATTCAACATGCTACAGCAGCAGAAGGCCTCATTGAGTGCCACTCCTGTCAGCTAAGAACAGGAAACTGAGGCTACAGTCCACACGGACTCATTATGTTGTCAAATGTTGCCTGGTTTGATGAGTCTCAATTTCTGCTGTTGCATTTAGATGGTAAGGTCAGAATTTGGTGTAAACGACATGAAAATATGGATCCATCCTGTGTTGTATGAACAGTTCAGGCTGATGGTGGTGTAATAGCCTGGAGGAGCATGTTGCTGATCATGTCTATCTGTTTATGACGATAATGTACCCATCTTCTGTTGGCTGTTTCCAGCAGGATCGTGCACCATGTCACATCATCTCAAACTGCTTCCTTGAACATAACAGTGAGTTCACTGTGTTCAAATGACCTCCACAGTCACCGGGTCTTAATCCAGTAGAGCACCCTTTGGGATGTGGTGGAATGGGACACCGTGGATGTGCAGTCGACCAAAATCTCCAAAGAATATTTCCAGCTCATTGCTAAAACTATGCCATGAAGAATTAAGGCAGCTCTGAAGGCAAAAGGAGTACAAACCAGTACTCATAAGGTATACCTAATAAATTGCCTATAAAGTGTATACCGTAACAGTTGATCATATTTTATAAGATAGTGTACGTTTTGTGTGTAAGTAAGTGCAAGTGAGTGGAGAGCACTATTTGATCACTTAAAATTGCTGAATTAAAAGTATACACTGGGCAAAAAAAAAAAAAAAAAAAAAAAAAAAAAAATATATATATATATATATATATATATATATATATATATATAGGAAATTTAAACTGCATTTACCATAATTGGGTAGATATACTAGGATCTATTAAGACATTTTTTTTGCTGTTGTTATTAAACTGGAAAATTTAATAACAAAAAGGATTAATAATTTTTAATACGTCCCATTTCTTACCGAACATGCGGTTGTAAATGCTCGTATTGCAAGTTATTCATGCAGCTCCTCCTCAGAACAACACACAGACACAGATCCTGTGGAATATACTGCAGTTTATTATTTCTAACTTATGTGTCATCATAAATATTAAAAACATCAAGTAAAAATGACCACATATATACACAGCAGCAGAAGCAGGAATTTGGGCTGAATTGAGCAGGACACTGTTGTGCTTTTTAAGTTTCTACTTGGCTGGGGACAAAAGATACATTTACCCTTGTTCTACATACGCCACATGTGAAACGAAGCCACGGATACACTTGAGTGTTAACCTGTCACTGCGTTAAAGGTTTACTCACTGTTATGTGTTGAGTGCAGCAAATTTATATCAGTGGTTTTAGCAAACATTAATACTTTGTGCCTCCTGAAGAGGAGATACTGCTGAATCTCACTATCTGTGATGAAACCAGCTGTGATGTCCACGGATGCTTTTACACTTTTGTCAGCCAAATAGGTGTCCAGACATTTTTTTTCTAGCACCAAATGATGGTTTGTTGCCAAACAGACAGATATACCAGCGGCTGTGTGCTGGTGTTAATTTCCCACCCTGTTAACACCTGATGGATACACATTTAAATCTCAGAGCAATCTTTCCATCTAAAGAAGTGTCAGGCTACTACCTCTCAGTCTCTACCTTATGATTATCTAGTAGTGTGCATGTGAAAATAAAGCATCTATGCACTGTACCTATTTAAATGTGTACAATCTATATAGTTAACCCTGCACATACAGCCATCGTTTTACCCAACAAGACAAATTACCTTTCCGCTTTGGTCCACAGGATGGCCTGCTGTTGACCCCCACCAAAAGCATAGTATTGTCATTTAAATGTAGATATAGGCAAGGGTGATTGGAGCTAACACAACAAACTGAAAGGAGATAGCACACGTACAGTACACTTTTAACAAAGACGAACGCACAATTAAAAGACAAAAATTTCAAGAAATAAACTCTTCCAGATGGTAACATAAGATATGGCATATACTGCAGAAGTGAGCATAATGAAACTACTTGTTGTCTTGAAAGTAAAAGTCTGGAAACTGTGGTGTGGTAGTGGTGATATACTGAAGGTCTTTGTAAACATTCTCTGTTCTAGGCCTCTGATTCTGATTGGTCAGTGGCGACACTGCCGTTCAGCTCGCCCAGTACTGATTGCTCTTGGATGTCGGTCATCTCCCCAACGATGAAGGTCGGCTCCCCTGTTTTGCTGTTAGCCGAGCCACTGTCCGGCTGCTTGGCCGCCTGGTTGGCCAGAGTGGGCTCTTCATCCAGTCTGCTGGAGATGGACCAGTAGAGGTGAGCATCAAGTCTGGCTGCAGCCAATGACAGCTCTCGTGCTGAGCAGGAGGGTGTGTCCACCTTGAATGAGATGAGAATTTCTTAGTAGGGAAAAAAAAAAAAATCACACACTATTAGTTTCACTTTCAGTTTCACACGGGCTGCTACTGAGGTAGTACAACATGAATGTGGACCAATAGAGCTACAGCCCAGAGAGGTTTAATTGCCTCCACTGGCATCAAGATAACAGATATAGTTCAATTTTGGACTTTTATCTGTGGTTTCCATTCTAGTATGTCACCCTTCCATAGGCATTAGGCACAGCACAGCTAGTTTACACCATTCACAGTTTGATTTCACACATCAAAGAAGCAACAGGAGAGAATTTCCAGCAGCATCCACCAAGCTTTTACCATTGGTCATACTGGAAATGGATGCCATCAAGCGTCCTAGGTTTCTTCCTGTTAGAAGGAAGTTTTTCGTTCCCACTGTCACCAAGTGCTTGCTCATAGGGGTTGTTTTGACTGTTGGGTTTTCTTTGTAATTATTGTGGGGTCTTTACATTACAATACAAAGCACCTTGAGTCAACTGTTTGTTGTGATTTGGCACTATATAAATAAAATTGTACTGAATTGAATTGAAAAGGCAATACACAGCATACAAAATTAATTCCAACAAAAAATTAACATGACCCATTACCGATGGTAATATCCTTCTGTAATTAATGACTGTATAAAATAAATGTAGAAGTCAGGATAACATTAGAGCCCCATTTCATAATAGAAAACCCTTCAGCATACATCTTATCACCTTCTGTAGAACAATTTTGCCCTAATTTGGAGGTGTTGTCAATAGTCATTGAATCAAAACAATTTTAATCATGCTGTATGAGATTGATATTCTGTGATTATCTTTAACATCTCTAAAAATACTTTTTGGTAACCACATCTAGAACAGATGCAAAAAAATTCCATGCTAAACAAATTGGACAAAGTACATACTGTAATTTTGTACAAGGGTGGATACTACATAATATCTTTCTATTTATGTAATCTATAACAATAAGCCAGATATACTGCAAACTTACATATTCACAACATATTATACTCAAGTGTGTACAGGAATATTACTACATAATGCATTCATATTACATAATCTGCTGATATCAATGCATTACGTTCCATAATCATAAGGCAAACCACGTACAAAGCATAATGCAATCATGTTGTTTACATTTGAGCAATATTGCTGAGCAGTAGATATGGCTTTAATATTGCTTAATGTTGAATCATAGTCTGTACTATTTATGGCCATGAGTCATCCCTAACCAACATGTTAGACAATGCTCAGCCAATCAGAAGTTGACTAATCAATCAGGCTGTTGCCTAGAGTTACTATAAACAGACTGGCTCTTTACCTAGAAATTTGGGATTTACAATTTGCTCACTATCTAGCTACTGCCAGCTTTTCAATGATCTATTTCAGTTGCTAGATATGGGGAATCTCCACATACTCCATTTCAGACAATAAGGGTGAAGTAGGTATAGCCAATCACACAGCACAATATGATCACATGATAAGGCTAAGCCAATCAGGCATGATAAGGAGCCTGCATGCCATTAGCATATATTATCATAGTATTAGCAGCCTGAAATTCTCCATGTTCTTTACTTCAGAGAAATACAGCCAAAGGGTACTAAAAATCCAGGAATATGAATATCGTGTTACACATCTTTGAAGAGTTAAGAACAAATATACTAAATTTCATGGCTCAATTTCTTGTGGTTTTGGAGTTAAAGACCAGAAAGGTAAAACCTCACGGACAGATAGACGTTCAGATGGACGACAATGTCCTCCTGCTTTATTTTGTGCGGGAGGATGAAAAGGAAGTTAACAGACCAAATGGCATGCATTAGCATTGCAATTAGGAAATAAATTTGATAGTATGTATATTTGTAAATATAAAATCTGGGTGGTTTTTGATGAGAAGCAGATGTTAAAATTACTTCAGCCATTTAGCTCCATTCACTTCTATTATTGATTGACTATCCCACGAGCGCCTTCTAACTGAATTACAGATTATTTTGGTACAGGGGCATTAATAGGAAGTATTCTTTCAGTAGATTAGCTCAGGATAAACTCTCAATACCCACTGCAGGACTTACTTACTGACAGGACTGGCCATGCTAGTGCAATGGCTGAGAAGGCAATGTCTGCTGGCTGGTCTGCCACTCATATTTTTCCATAATAACATTTAGTACTTTCATTTTTGAAAAACTGTAAATAATGATCAAAACAAAATATATTTAATATACAAAATGTTTGTTATTTTCAGTAATTTCATCCAAACTACAAAACTTGTTAAAAACTTAGAATCTTATGTCAATCTGTGTGATTTTTCTTTGGCTAAAACTTATTTTCAGGGAGCCAAAAATTCCTTTATGCCAAAAAAAAGTGAATGTGCAGAAATTACACAGCTGCTTAGTTATAAAACGTAAGACTCGTTACTTTAGGCTATAAATTCTGAGGTATGTGGCACATGTCCATAATAATAATAATAATAATAATAATAACAATAATAATAATACATTTTATTTATGGGCACCTTTCAGGACACTCAAGGTCGCCTAAACTGTAATATACAGTCTACATCTCTACAAAAATAAACATGAAATAAATTCTTTAGTCAGAGTTCCTACATGTCCCAGCATGCTTTTCAACAACCCCACGAGAATGTGAGAATTTAGCTGGCAGTTGCACGTGTAGGTGGAGACAGGAATAGGGATAACAGAGAAAGAGTAGATCCAATTTTTCTTTCTCGATAATCTTGCTGCTTCCAGAAAAACTGTCACTTGGTGCAGATGACAAATGACAGAAGAATGAAAGTCCTTTCTCTTAATACTGAAGCAGTGACAGTAAAGCCTCACATTTGTGTAGATGTTCTACATTTTTATCCATATTTTACAATCAAATTATTTTATGGTGCTTTTATAATCAGAGTTCTAAAAAGCCTCATTCCTATTACCTAGTGTCATGTTTTGTTTTGTTTTTAACTTGACCTTTTGCCCGCTCCTCCGCTAGTTTTTTTGCAACACTGACAGCCCGGGTATGACCTCAGGCTTCAATTAGAGATTTGAATTTTTGATTGAACAGTCAGTTTTGCTTCTGGCTGAGAAAACCTTATGCTGCTGAGGCAAAAGAGAATAAGAGATAGTTGGGGCAGCTCTACTGACATGTATATAAAAGGATGAAAATTCCCGGCTTCAGTAGAGAAGTAATCACCAACATAGGACATGCCACAAGACGGGAAAGGGTGAAAGGCAATAGTGCATGATTTTGACTTCAGTTTCAATGCCTGTGTTCACACACCAGCCTCAGTTTATTGTATTTAGCTGTGCAGTGAATCTAAGAATCTGACTGTTTGTGGTATTTGTGTTTCCTTAAATTTTTGAGGTATTTTCTTTAATCGTTGGCATATGTTTGAGTTTATCAAAAGATATCATGTCGCAGGGGACCTGAATATTCAAAGGCCCACCTGAAGAGTTTTTCTACAACAGGAAAGTTGCTTTTATTACCTCCTTAAACACAGGATCCACTGGACCATCCTTTATCAAAAGACAGGAGTTTAAAGTGAATCAGGCTTTTCACAAAACATGTAAATTACTGCTGCATTTTCCATCGTATACCATAACTTGCTAATATACAGATATGTTTTGTACTTTTAATGGATTGTTAAACCCTCAAGCAAATGCTTGTGCTACCTTATTAAAAGTGCGCTTTAATTAAAGATGATGCAAGATGATTGTGTTAAAATAATCGAAGTTGTTTGGTTGTGTCCTCTTTTGGGGCATTGCTGCTTTGCCAGCTTTTACAATTAATATTAATTAGTATTACAGTTTATTTTGGAGCTGCTAAAAGCATTAATAAAGGAAGTATTAAAGTGGAACATCTCTTAAGATGGAAGAGAAAATATTAAGTGGATAACAGGTTGAGCAACTTTTCTTAATGCAAACATGTAATTTTACCATGTGACTGGAAAGCTTTAATCTTTTTGTTAGTTCCACACTGGGGTGAGGCTTTTTGTAACCCACCCTAAGGACAGTGTAGTCTCACCACAGCACATTCAGGTCATCCATTGAGACATTTTGAAGCACCTTTAGTGAAGGTGAAGTCGGCTTCTCTGAACACTGCTGTTCTCTCTCCTTGACCTTGTGACCATCATGTCAAGCAAAAGTGATTGGGAAAATACTATTTTTGACTGAATTTATTTCATTAAAAAAAGCCTATTTTAAAAGAAGTGATGTTGTTAACAGCAGTGCCATATTCATATTAAATATTTCTCTTTTTGAAAGCAAATTGATTTATTTTGAAAATCCTCCTAAACGATAAGAATTTCCATGAGTAAATTTAAACACAAAGTCATGCAGTCCTTGTCTGTCTGCTTATTGATCACAGTTAGGAAAATTTAGCAAATCGTCAATGACAGGCAATTAATACTGCCAAAACAACCTCTAGTGCAGCTGAGGTGAGAGTTTATGCCCAGGGTGTACCCTGTCTCTTGTCCTATGAGAGCTGAGACCCCAGAGGTTAAGAAAATGCTTGGTTGGATGGAAATATTTGTCTGTGACAAATCATGCACTGCTTTATTTGCTTTATCATCACACCTTTGTTTAGAGAGATTACCTCAAATGTGTGGTGAAACGCTCCGTAGTCAACGTCAAAGAAGCCCTCTGCCAGTGACATCATTGGGCTGAACCTGTGACCCCACAACACCTCCTCCGCGAGATAGGAGCTCCTCGCCTGGCACGTCATGCCTGCATCCACAAACAAATGGGTGACTATAAAGATTCATAATACATGTTTCCCTTCACGGTATTAGTTCTGGTCTGTGTAATAAATTAGCTGAAATAAACAGGATTTTCTGTGCCTGGTGGTGGCAATGCAGAAGAGTAAAAGCACCACACCTAAAACTCTTACAGAAACATAATTCAGTCACAAAAAATTTCACTCTCAAACTGTCATTGTATGGATGTTTTCTGCAGCGGCGTTATGACTGTCTTTGTAACAAAGCCCTCTGACTAAAGGAATCAATATTTGGAGTAGGCAGAGAGGCCACCTTTACCTCACAGATACACATCCCGAATAGCTCCGATACACTGAGTTCTTGCTTAAACTGTGAGGAAAATAGTAGAGTATATCATCCTCTCAGAATGAATCTGACATAAGGTGATATAAAAGGGGGATAAAGGAGAAGAGATAAATACTGTCTTCCAGTGTCCTGCTAACTGGATACTTGTTCCTACCAGACTCAGTTCAAAAATGTTTGATTTCTGTAGATTTAACACAAGGCTTTAATTAACACAACCATAAACATGTGTTAAATTGCTTAGAAGTATATAAAATCTGAGAGGGTCTATGAGCAGACAGTAATTTTCCCAGCTTGTGGAAATTACTTTGCTAATCAGTATTCTGTAAATCTAGATGCACTGGTTTAGAAGAATTCTTGAGACTGGGAGAAGAAAATCAGAACTAAAAACTGCAAAATAAAAAAGTAAGAAGAAGATTATTGTAGTCTGTGCCTTAGATCACTCACTATTTATTAAATAGTGACTATATAGAGAGCATCACATTTTGTCACCTGGACAAACCTGGACCACCCGTGGCCGATTACCAAGACTACGTGAAGTACCAGATGCGCCTGCAGAACTACGGACAATCCCGACTTTGACCGTCACTGAAACCAATCAGCTGATCTATACCATGGCAGCAGTGAGCCTTGAGATGCTTGGCTGTAAGATGAACAACCACAAGGAGCAGTACCCTCCATGGAAAAGATGACCAGAGGCAAGCTAACTGAGTCACTTATCAGAGCTGCAGAACGGTGTGATGAAGAAAGGGGTGCCTAAGAAGTACAACAAGGTGTCTATACCTGAGGCCTCAGAAACTGCCAAATAAAGACTCAAAGCCTTGGCTAGCCACTTGAATAGGTATACCAGGTATACCAGCAACCTCCATGAACAGGCTCCAATAACCATCACAGCAGTAGACATCCAAGAAAGCGTCTCACAAGAATTGGACAGCACCAGGCCCTGACATGATTCACACCTACTGGCTAAAGAAGCTAACTGCACTCCATGAGGGCCTGGCAGCACAAATGAACCAGCAGCTAAAGGCTAAGACACACCCGGAATAGCTGACCGAAGGCCGAGCAGTCCTGATCCCCAAGGATCCCCATAAGGCACCGGTTCCATCCAACTACTAGCCAATAACCTGCCTCATCACAACATGGAAACTCCTGTCAGGCATCATAACAGCTAAGATGAGCAGGCACATGGCTCAATACATGAGCAGGGCTCAGAAAGGAATTGGCAGAGATACCAGAGGAGCAAAACACCAGCTACTGGTAAAGCAGTCACTCATCACTGTAGGAAAAGCCTGACCAACCTGAGCACCACCTGGATTGATTACAAGAAAGCCTCACACGTGGATCCTGGAATGCCTAGAACTGAACACTGTAAACCCGGATAAGTTGAATCTACTTAAAAAAAACCAAGATAACTCGTTGCCTTAAATTTTTTAAGTAATGAAATAATTTATTTAACTCAGCCTGTTAAGTAAGCACTACTCCATTTCCAATTGAACTAAATTGTATGTTCTAATTGACCAAACTTATCTTTTATAGTTCATGAAAAAATAAAATGTCTTTTGATCAATCAATTCCCCCTGTCCTTTTCATGGTTGTGTGGGGGTTGGAGCCTATCCCAGCTGACAAGGCAGTAAGATGCAGGGTACACCCCGTACAGGTCACCAGCAGGGCTGACACAGACAACCATTCACACCTGTGGGCAATTTAGAGAGAGACCAATTAACCTAACCCCAGTAACTACATGTCTTCAGATTGTGGGAGGAAACCCATACAGACACAGGGAGAACATACAAACTCCACACAGCAAGAGTCCCAGGCTAAGGTGGAATTGAACCCAGACTATCAGATAGGTATTTTAGCTGTGCAGCAGCAGTGATAACCACCATGCCACCATGCTGCCAGTAACAAAATATTTTTTACAGTGTTGAACTGTGTCTGTTTAAATTTGGTAAATAAACATGATAAAACTCAGCCCTGCTGAACACTGGTACATTAACATTTACAAATAACATTTGTCCATGGAACAATAAAAAATTATACGAGAGAGCGTTGTGAAAGAAAACACCAAATGTCTACTATTCCAAACAGCAAGAGGCCTGGGCCAAGCCAGAATTGAACCCAGACCTTCTAGATGGCATTATACCAGTGAGGTAGCACTGCTAACCATCATGCCACCATGCAGCTGTGCATTAATCCAGTCTGTTAAAACTGGTATAAACTAGATTTTTAGCAGGTGCAAAACTTGATGATATTAACTTGTTTGAACTCAAACACATGATTACAATAAGATAGACCATCAAAAAGTACAGTCTACTCAGCATTAACAAGTAATGTTCACATTCTAGGTAATTTTAAGTAATATGAACTCAGTATTTTTAAGTGGAATCAAAATCTGGGTTTACAGTGTACAAGATCAACAGGACCAGTGATATCGGAATGTCATTCAGACTGGAGAAGTGTAGTTGGATGGTAACAAAAAGAGGGAAGGTAGTCAGAACTGAGGTGATTGCACTACCAGAAGGCAACATTGCAGACACTGAGGACAGCTATAAGTACCTTGGAATCCCACGGGCAAATGGGAACCATGAAGAAGCCGCTAGGAAAGTTGCAACTGCCAAGTACCTGCAGAGAATAAGGCAAGTCCTAAAGAATGAGCTGAACGGGAAGAAGATGATTCGGGCAATCAACACTTACACCAGTCATGAGATACCCTGCTGGGATAGGTTGGTCAATGGAGGAGACAGAAGCCACTGACATCAAGACAAGAAAGCTCCTTACCATGGAGGGTTTCACCCTAAATCCAGCACTCTGAGAATGAATGCTAAGTGGAAGGAAGGAGTACGAGGACTAGTGAGTGTCAGAACCAATATCCTAGATGAAACAACAAAGATCCATGAGTACATCAGGAAGATGACCACAATTGATCATGTGCTCAGTGACTACCTCAGGCAGCAGAAATCCGAGAAAGTAGAGGAGCAAGAACAGGAACCATCATGAAAGGACAGGCCCCTGCCACAAGCAGATAGAAGAAGTAGCTAATATCGAAAAATCCTACCAATGACTGGACAAAGCTGGGCTGAGGAGCCACTAATCATGGCAGCACAGGAACCACCTCTAAACACAAGATCGATAGAGGCTGGGTTCTACCACACAAGGCAAGACCCCAGGTGCAGGCTGTGCAAAGATGGCCCTGAGACAATCCAGCACATAACAGCACGGTACAAGATGCTAGCAGGAAGGGCATACATGGAACGTCATAACCAAGTGGCTGGCACAGTATACAGGAACATCTGTGCCGAGTATGACCTGGAAGTCCAAAGGTCAAAATGATCCCGTGGGACTTCCAGATACAGGCCGACAAACTTGTGATGGCTAACCAACCAGACATAGTAGTGGTGGAAAAACAGAGGAAGAAAGCCATAGCGATAAACGTAATACCAGGCGATGGCAACATGAAGAAGAAGGAAAATGAGAAGCTCCATAAATACCAGAAGAGCTAGTGAGGATGTGGAAAGTGAAAGTAATAGTGGTCACTGTGGTAATGGGAAAACTCGAGGCAGTGACCCCCAAACTGGGAGTGTGGTCCAGAAGATTCCAGGAATGACATCCGAGATCTCTGTCCAGAAGTGTGCAATCCTAGGAACAGCTAAGATACTGCACAGGACCCTCAAACTCCCATGCCTCTGGTAGAGGACCCGAGCTTCGAGGACAAAGACCACCCGCAGGGCGAGGAGTATATATAACATATCTGTAAACAAAATTCCTCTCTCCCCTTATCAGTAAAAGACAGCAGCTCATCAAAGCTGGAATTGCTACAAAATATTTGTATTTATTAATTTAAGAAAATACGCTCAGCATATTATGTATTTATGACAAAAATGCACTTCAGTATTTATTCACCTAGTGGACCTGATCTGCTCTGTGATGGCAACAACATAATAGTGTCAGAATTTGTTTTTTCATTTTGCTGATGAACTCATTAAATAGTCCTGATAGTCTAAGAAAGAGAAAATAGGATGGCACGGTGGTGCAGAGGTTAGCACTGTCACCTCACAGCAAGAAGGTACGTGCCTGTGTGGGCTCTCGCCAGGAACTCCATCTTACTCCCACAGTCCAAAGACATGTATAGGGTTAGGTTAGGTGATTCTATGTTGGGTGTAGTAGCAATGTGTTAACCCTGTGATAGACTGGATACCTGTCCAGGATGTACCCTGCTTCTCACCCTATGACAGCTGACTCTTAGATAAGTGGAAGAAGATGGATGGATGGAAGGAAGGAAGGAAGGAAGGAACTGTGAATCATGCAAAGTCACTCTAGTAGAGTCCAAAAATAAAAATATGAAGCTGGAAATATATAGCACAATAGGTAAATTTTTACTGGTGATTTATCAAGAGTGAGTAAGCACAGCAGGGCTCTGTGCATTGCCCAAGGGTAGATGAGTCTCCAGTTTTAAACAGTTTGCTTTCTGTAAAACAGTGATGGTGTTAGTGTAATATCAGA
Source organism: Archocentrus centrarchus (assembly GCF_007364275.1). Lineage (NCBI taxonomy): Eukaryota > Metazoa > Chordata > Actinopteri > Cichliformes > Cichlidae > Archocentrus > Archocentrus centrarchus. Next base: position 28,132,934 of record NC_044362.1, on the reverse strand, counting down.
CTGCTGCAAGGTTAATTTGCTAATGCTCCTTTCTAGTTGTTGCAGCCAAACAAGCATTTACAAAAGAGGTTGTGATAAATTTACAATCCATTTAAACCACAATGTACTTTTCCTTATATAATGTAATGATTTTGCTATATTTTATAATATAATTAGCATGGTCAATCATGGGAACGACTAAAGTAAGTTACATAAAACCTTTAAATAGAAAAATATCGCTTGGGGTATTCTTTGTTTAGCTTGCTCCCTCATAAATTTTAAAATATTGATAATGGTACAGGCTTATCATCTCTTTATTTCTGTACTACTGCCAGTGAATAATATATTAGTAATTTATTCATTCACTAGACAGTGATTTCTAGCAGTTTTTTCCCCATTACCCACATTGCCATTTCCTGTGCATACATGGAAATGAATTTCTCTTTATTTTTATGTTCCAATTTGTGCTTTTCTTTTCAGTCTAAACTAATAGACCTGATGATTTGTTTATTTACTATTTAGTTGCTTATTGACTGTAGGACATAGATTTTATGTCATTTTGTTAATAATAATAGTCAACTGACAGCAAAAAACACTGAAGAAATATATTGAAAAGAGCAGGTGCTTCTTAATTTGGTGTTTGTCTCCTCACCAGTGGCCTCCACCATTCCCTCCAGAATGACCACAATTTCAAAGTCTTCCTTCTCTAGCTGGGTGTGCGACATGTCCCAGAAGGGTGAGCGTGCATCAATCTCATGGGAAATCACCAACGGCGAGACCAGGAAGAGACGATCATCACCTGTCTCAAAGCCCACGCTGATGTCTGTCTGATCCAGAGGGATGAACTCACCTGGAGGAGCCAGTAAAGTGGAGGTGAGGAGAGAGATTGCATTGCTCAGATTTTTTTTTTAAAAATGGACCACTTGAAAGATAAAATATATCCCAGAATGACTGGTTTAATAATGTATCAGCAGTTTTGTTGCAAAAGGGAAACATAATCAGTTTTATTATTAACTGTCTCACCCTCCTGAGTCTGCTTGGACTTGATGAGTTTGGCCCTGATGTTGGCCCCCACAATGTGGGAACTCCGAAGGTCACCCACCCTGAACATCAGGCAGAGCTTGTCGTCTCTCGGCGAGATGACAGCGTGTTTGGAGAACACCAACGTCTCGGCTCGTTTGTTGGGCTGAGAGATCTTTACGAACATGCAGCCCACCTGCGCAGAGAGGAAGGAACAATGTATAACACAGGCTCTGTTCAGAACTCAAAGAGATTGGGAGCCTTGCACAAAGTAGAAAAGCAGATGCTTATTAATTACAGAACAATATTTCTTGGTATTCATAACAAACACATCATCTAAAGAGCCAAGTAATTCTGATGCAGTCTACACATCTTGAATGCATTCATTATGGCTGCCAAATACAAACTAACCTTGTTCATTTTTCAGAAGATCTCGCTATTGCCAGTTTCCATTGTTTAAAAAGAATAGTGACACTGAGTTAACCTCCGAATCAACCGTTTTTATATGCATAGTAAAACAGCCCACGCCACGTGTACATCAGTTGTTAATTTGGAATGTTTCCAGCTGCCAAACATGCATAAACATGATTCAGCCTGGATGTCGGCGTGTGAATTCATCCTCATCGAAAGAGTGCTTACATTGCATAAAAAAGAGCTTCACCTGCATTTTCAGTGTAAATATTCTTTTTTGGAAGAATACTATCTGCACATAATTTGTGTCATTACGTCTCTACAGTACTTGTGCATTCACTCTCCTCTCTGGGCTCAAGAAAAACTGTGTTTTATTATTTTTATTTGGTTCAGTTGAGCTGACAGGAGGCTTCCGTTAAAGCAAACAGACTCAGGTCAAACAGTAATTGTAGGCACTTTTTAGAAAGCTAAAGGAATTAGATGAATTGGAACACTGACTCTGAATCTGAAAGCCTATTTTTCATTTTTCATACCGATGTGTTTTTCTAACCTTACTTCCTACTTTGCTAGAACAGGTCTGATAAGCTCCTTTTCCCAACATGTTACACAAATAGCAAATAATACATAATCACATAACAAATCATCAGTGAGGTCAACAGTAATTCAATGTACATATGGAAAACGTCGATTCTCAAATTCAAAAATTACTGCAAATACTCACTTTGGCAAAATTTAACCTCATGTTTGGTAAGTATATGAGATAAAAAGCGAGGACATGGTTTAAATAATGAAAAACAAACTTTTAATGTTACAAAGACCAGACAAAAACACCAAGTCCAAAGGGCAAGTCAAACAAACAGGAATCTTAAAAAGAGACAATCCATCCATCCATCCATCCATCCATCCATCCATCCATCTTCTTCCACTTATTCAATTTAGGGTCACAGGGATGCTGGAGCCTGTCCTAGCTGTTGTAGGACAAAAAGGCGGGATCAAACAGACCATCCAACTAGGACAAAGGGAAATACAAGACTATATATAGACAAAGGACTGACTGGAAAACAAGACACAGGTAAAAAGGATCAGGGTGGGGCAAACAATGTGAAACGGAGGCAAAGGAACAAAAGCAGGAAGTTAAATTAGACACATAAGAAAGAAGGAGCAACCAAAAGACTCACACTGCGAAGTTGAGGGGCAAATAGGGAAAACAGAAACACAATGGGGCAAAACAGGACCAACACATGCAACAAAGACCATAACAGTTATCAGAATGTGAATGTCTAAAAGTCTGAATAATCACATCAGGTATCTCCAAATAATCTTAATTGTCATTACTAGTGATTTCTAAATATCTCCCCCATCTATGTTTTCTACCATCCCAGCTGCTCACCATGAACGCGTTAACCATCGACCCCAGTATAGCCTGTAGCAGCAGCAGCATGGTGCCCACCGGACACTGGTCGGTGATGACACGGTGGCCATAGCCAATCGTGGTCTCAGTCTCGATGGAGAAGAGGAAAGCCGAAATGAAGCCATTGACATTGTTGACGCATGGCGTCCACGTCTCATCCTCCAGATGGTCGAGATCACCCCTTGGGGAGAGAAGAAGCAGAATGTGTGAGAAAGGGAAGGCGGGAGGTGACAAAGTGGGTGTCAAGAGGGAAAAATAGACTGAGAGCGAGAAGATTTATATTTTTAGACTAGAGGTGCAGAAATATATAAATGACGACTCATCTCTCTCTTTAAATTTTCCACCACCTTGCAGCTAATTCCTGCAATGAATGGAAGTAATCCTGTTCATCAGATTTAAACATGGTGCTTAAGTCAACATTTATGCTGTCACTTCTTGCTGAGGCTGCAGAAACCCACCGTTTTCATCATATGTCATCACATGCAACTTCCTCGCAGCATCTTTTATGTTTTTTTTTTTTTCTAGTCCTGTGCCACTAAGAGTCTGCACGATTTCCTTTCTAACACACACTACACACGCTAATGCCCCCAATTAACACAGCTCCAGCCAGAGAGGGAGTGCTAATTAGTGAAAGTGGTGTTAGGTCATTTATATAATCTATGACTTTTATTGACCTGTGTTGGTGACAAAAGCATTGCAGCAACACTGACAGTTCTCTGGCACACCACAGGATGGCCTGCAATTGATATATAAAAGGGTCACAATTTTTATGAGACAAATACCTTAGTTAATTGGAGCAGAGACCCAGCAGTCACATCTCATGAAGAGGCAGCACATCATGATGAAATGCACTGTAATATTAATACTGCTTTGTCATCTGCTTTTTTGGCTGAGAAAGTGGGCTTTTTTTTTTTAGGCCGTTATGACAGAAATGTCTGAAAATGTCATGCTCCCTGAAGATATTTCATTAAGGAATGGTTGAACTTTGGGGGAAATATAATGAGAAGATCGATGCTGTTCTCGTATCTGTCTGCTAAATGTGAGGCCGCAGCCAGGAGGCAGTCAGCTTAGTTTAGCACTAAGCTGACAAACGAGGAGAGAGCGAAAATAAATTTCCCTACCAGCCTCACTAAAGCGCACTGATTAACACGTTGTATCTCGTGTTACGCTTCAATTTTGTCACCAGTTCAAGAAAAGCTAAACTGTCTCCTGGCTGTAGTATCATGTTCATTTCACCAAGCGTCAAATTTATGGGCTAGATTTGGTTTTAAAAAGCGAAAAGGTGTCTTTTTTTAGGCTATTATGTAGACTTGAATTTGCCCTAATTGCAAACATAAATCCATGTTTATACTCGCTGAGCAGTTTTCTCATGATTACAAGTCTAAAAGAGCTCTAAATGGCTGATGAAAATCGGATTAAACTTGATTTTAGAGTGAAAGTTTAGTAAACCTTTCATCACACCTAGCTGTCAAAAAATACATGTATCTTTGGTTATTAATGCATCATCTGACTGAGATTTTATTTGGCGTGAAGTGGTTGTCGCCACACAATGTCCGCTCCAGGTACACACACTAACATCTGCGTGCAACTCTGGACACGCAAAACTTGTTCCTACGTAAAAGGGCAAAACTGTGGTGCAATGGTAAGCGATGCCACAGCAAGAAGGGTCTGGGTGTGAAGCTGCAGGTCATCTGAGAAGTTTTGCAGAGATGTCGAGGAGGAAGCGATGTCCTTTTACTTTTCAGTAAAATTCTGATGCAAGGGGTCCTCTTTTTCTGTATATCTTTTAAATGAAAAACAGCTTTTCAGCTTTCACTTTGAACCAAATCACAAAGCTGTTTAGATGTCTGTTCAGCTGAGCTTTTGCTGGCTGGGACCATGTGAACATGAAGATGGTCTTTTTCTTTCTAATTCTAGATAAGAAAAGACTGTTTCCCAAGCTTTAATATAAGGACGTGTTGGCAGAAAACCCTGTTTTTGGTCATACAATGTTGCTGCAGTATCAGAAGATAAATTTTTAATCAGGTCAAATATTCTTGATGCCACTTGGATTTAGAATGAGACGTTACAATGAAAATCTGCAGACTTCTTTATGGCTCAGTACTTAAAAGAGATCCATATACATCAGTGCATATGACTTTTTCCTGAATCTCACCTGCAGTAGGCAATGAGGTACCAGATGGCCCCGAAGAAGAGCCATGTGACAGCGTAGGCCATGACAAAGACGAAGAGCGAGCAGCGCCAGTTGAGGTCCACCAGAGTGGTGAAGATGTCCGTCAGGTAGCGGTAAGTCTCCCGCATGTTACCGTGCTGCACATTGCAGCGACCGTTCTTCTCCACGTAGCGCTGCCTCTTACGGCGAGTGCGGGCTGGTGAAAGGGCAGAGAGGCAGAGGAACATGAGAAACAGGAGAGAAGAGGCACAATAAGAAATATGCGAGGCTAACGAATGGGAGGAAAAGTGCCATCTCCTCTTGATCCTTTACAGTGCTGAAGACATTTATTGTTCCAAGAAACTCTAACAAAAACATGCGCGAGGCAGCCTTTCTGAAAGGTTTTGCTGTTTGAAGCTGCAACGCTGACTGCAGTCAGACGATGAGAATTGAATGAAGGCACTTAGAAAAACGCGAGCACAAACACAGGGAGGTGGCAGGGGACAAAACTACTGAGGGAGATGCAGCATGGCTCAAAGCAAAGTCAGACTGGTGACGAAGGGAAAACATAAATGAAAAATGACAGGTGAATAAAAGAGAGCACACAAAGTGTGGCGGGACAACATCATCAAACGCTCAGAGAAGAAAAGCGACAACACTGGACTTCAGCTGTGTTTTGTTTTGTTTTGTTTCGTAGGCTTTTTACTGTGGGTGAACCCAGCCAGAACTGAAAGTGTAACACAAAACTGCTATCACATAAACTTAAAGCCATGAACATCAGTCATCGTGCATCATACATTTAAAGGTTCAGAGAGATGTTTTGGCCAATTATAACCCTCTCTGACTTTTCTGTGATGACGTTCTGGTGCTGTTCTGTAGGGTCTTTGTCCTTTGTGTACTCTTTGAGACACTGACACCAATTCCTGGAGTTTACCAGTAATTAGCTTCACCATAGCTGAATTTCTATAATTCAGCTATGGTGAATTAAACAGCCAAAGGGTCACATAAACTGCACATTTCTCCAGTTCCCTGGTTAGGCTTTCTTTCTTTCTGTCTATGAAGATGTACAGCAAAGATTGGAGCAAACAGAGCAGAGCTTAATGAGCAAGACTGTCAAAATCGCTGAGGGGTGAAGCTCTGCAGTATGGTCTAAATTAGAGGAGATTCACTACTAGTGCTGCGAGACAGATGGGGAGGAGAACGGGGTCCAGGGTTGAATGGAGAAAAGGTTCACGCAGAGTGAGTCAATATCTCCAAATCTCTGGAGATGTTATCAGATACCAAAAGAGGTTAATAGTGATGCATTTCAATCAATGGATTGAGGGTCCAGAAAACAGTTAAATAACATAGTGGGTGTGCTATCTCAAAAGGGAGGGAGGGAGGGAGGGAGGGAGGGAGCTCAAGGACAAGATGTCACATTCAGAGTGACTCACCCCACCCGAACCGTCCCCTCTCCTTCTCTATCCCCTGGGTCTTCTTGATGTGCTGATTGGCTTTGGCCTCCCGCTCAGCCAGCTTGGACTGAAACGATTTCTTGACCTGAGCCGAGGTTGGAGGGGAAGGTGTCGTCTCTGTGGTGACGACGTGGCCCAGCTCCTCCGATAGGTTGAAGACTCCCGTGGAGGCTGTGGCCTCTGTGGCCACCTCCACTTCTTCCCTGTCCACCTTCTCCTCCACAGGGAGCGAGAGGGAGTCCGGACGGGAGGGGAAGATAGAGGTCTCCAGTGCCATGGTGTGTGTGTGTGTGTGTGTGTGTGTGTGTGTGTGTGTGTGTGTGTGTGTGTGTGTGTGTGTGTGTGTGTGTGTGTGTGTGTGTATGTGTGTGTGTGTGTGTGTGTGTGTGTGAAGAGTATTAATGTGTTATTGATATCCTCCCTAAGGCAGACTCTGTCCACTGCCTATTGATTGAACCATTTGTTTGCTTGTCTGAAGCCTGGAATAAAGGAGAACACAATGATCTGATCAAATGAAATGATGGAATTGATTATCTGTTTTGCTGTCACATAAATTCTCTGACAACTGCTTTTTTTTAAAGAAAAAGGACCTCCTTGATGGAGCATTTGAACTCTGGTGTTTCTATAATTAATTTTAATATATTTATAAATAAACATATCTTAATTTTTATATTTTCATTGCTATTATTAAGGTCTAATTTGACACATTTTAATAATAAAATAAAGAAAGAAATACTTATTTTTGGATTAAATATGCATAGCTTTAAAAGTCCTAGGAAATTAGACACAAGGGGAGAATAAATTAGACTAGTTTTTTGAAAGGCCACCTAATCCTGGAGCGCAGCATGCATATGCATATTAGAGCCACTTTAGCTGGTCTGTATGTTTAAAAAAAAAGCCTTGGGGGTAGGGCTGCGTGTGTGTGTGTGTGTGTGTGTGTGTGTGTGTGTGTGTGTGTGTGTGTGTGTGTGTGTGTGTGTGTGTGTGTGTGGCTTAGGCATGTGTGTATTGTGTAAGTGCACTTAGTGCTATTTTAAATATGCTGGATTTATACTGTAGGCCTGCTGAAATGTTCTTACATAAGTCCTATATAAGAAGCTGAGTTAAATATAAGTATGGATAATGAGCCATGGTGACATATTTACTCAGTAAAATGGAGTCCTAGTCCTCTACAGCCTTGGATGATGTGCGTCCATTTGGACAACTGGCGGATTGGACGCCAGAGGAGACTGATGGTGACAGTCAAGATGACGCACTACGCCTGATGGACGGATCAGAAATAGCCTCTATTAAAGGGAGTCTGTGAGCCGGCAAGAAGGCTACAGAAACCAAACGGCTTAGCTAAGGTTCGGATTAATGTCACACAGACCAAAGAGGGAAAAAAAGAGTAAAATCCTACCTGCTCAGTGCAGCAACTTGTAGATGTGTAAGACCCGGATTGGGCAGATGTTTTCCCATAGAAAAAAACGAAAATCCGGTCCAAGAGCGAGCCGGGATTGGCAACCTTGGTTCGATGACACCCATTTCTGGTGTTCACGAGCGATGCAGCATAATCAGTCCACTCCTGTTCGCTTTTCCTGGAAAAACAAAGACCACCTCGATCCGACCGCTCAGTATTCACAAAATAAATAAATAAATAAAAAGCGAGCAGCCCAACCAATCTTTAAAAAAAAAAAAAAACAGCCACAGGAAAAAAAAAACACAGTTCAAGTACACTGATTAACGATACGGGTTTTGAAGAACATGTGTCGGACAGTGGATGTGCGAAATGGAGGCAACAGGATAATAACCCGGCAGCGCGGAGAGCTCCATCATCTGTGTATCTGATGGAGTCGGTCAGGTGTGGAGCGGTGGAGGATGCTGTCATCAGCCCAGCCCCTATCAGCCCTGCCTGCCTGCCTGCCTCAGACGCTTCTCATTTCCACAACAGAAAGGACAGTCCTCTCCCGCCTCTCTGTCAGACCCTCAGCATCTGCAGAGTTCACTGACGGGGAAATTAAAGGTCTTTGTGATGCAGTTACACTGTAAAAAGGTAGAAGAATAAACATCTCGTATTTAATGTTCCATAATATAGCTAATTATATTTTTAAAAATTATGGTCCAATTCTAATGCACATTTGTGTGTTTGTGGCTTTTCTGCTATAGAGTTATTAGTATATCGGGCTCCTGGAAAACCGTTAAAATAATTCACTAATTAGAAAAAATCAAAACGCTTACAGAGGCAGATACAGTCATACATTATTGTATCACAATGATATCAATGGCTTGATCACAATTTGCATTATACTACCGCTATTCGGCCGCCAGCCTCCAGGTGGCGGTAAATGCATCAACGAAGCCGGCGATCAGTCGGTCTCGTCCATAGACATATCAGTCGGCGTGATCAGCAGCTTACCCTCCTTTTCCAAGATGTCGGTGTTCGGGCCAGTGGTGAAAATTCATCCCGTCGTTCTCGCGTCTATCTGCGACTCTTACGAGCGAAGAAATGAAGGAGCGAGTCGTGTGATTGGGACCCTTTTGGGTGAGTGAAAAACACGAAGTGTTTGTTCTTCGTCTCTTGGACCGACTTCTTACCAAACCGCTGCCGCAGAGCTGCTTTTAGCTTAGCCGCTAACGCACGCTGGTACAGTGCAGCAGCTGGCTAGCATTAGCTGCTGTTAGCCAGCTAGCAGCATCACTTGGAACAGCTGGCCACCCACTCAAATGCTCATGTAGTTGAAAATTTCGGCCGTTTGGCAAACCATCTTGATTTTATGTTGTGTTTAGTACTTGTGTGACGCTTAGCAACTGGAAAAGACTGCTGTTGTTCTTAGCGCTGATGTTAGCTCTTGTTATAATGGGGAATCCTCATGTTGCTAACTAACAATGAAACTGCTCGTCGCAACAATAATGTAACATCTGTAATATTTGCTTTTTTTTTCAGGTACAATTGACAAGCACTCTATCGAGGTGACCAACTGCTTCTCTGTCCCTCACAATGAGTCTGAAGATGAGGTATGTAGTTAAACTCTTTATTTACAGTAACTTAACTTATGTTAGTGATTTTAAGCTCACCAAGCCAAATAGAAAAGCTCAATACTACAGAAGCCATTTCACATCGGTCACAGAATAAAGAACTGATGGACAGAATCGATGAGATGGGTATTAAAGAAAGATTGAAAGAAAAACACATTCTTAAGCTAGAAATATCACAAACTCAAAGTTTCCTGAATTAAAATCTTTGAGAGAATGCATCAACAAAGCAAAAGAAGTTTGTAAAAATTCCCTAAGTATTTTTTTCTGTGTGTTTGTGTTTTAATCAGATTTGTCTGGGTTTTGATACATGCTGTTCATTAAGGTTTTAATTTAGACAAGGCTTCTAAATAACAGGCTGAATACATTTCTGGAGGATTTTCTAAATAGGAGCTTAGTGTGCAAGACTTGCTGCTAGAAGAACTTTAGTTATTTTCTGCATATAATCTTCAGATACTTTATTTTGATATATTTTAATGGTATAGCAAGGCACAGCTTCTGAGTAGCTGAGTAAACAATAGAAACAATGCCCTGAATGAGGGCAAACTCAGAAGTATAGTATGGGTGGGGTTCCAGGCTCACAGTGGGCCTATGAGGGGTGACTATGTACGTAAGCGTGATTCATCCCCATGTAGTTAAGGCAAAGAGTCTGTGTTACCTTCTTCAATAAAAATCTGTACATTAGCCTGTTTTTTTTTTGGATATTTGGTAAACAAAAATGCATTTTAAGCTTGAGTAAATTAAACTGCACGTATGAAAAGCTTGCTAAAAATCCCTCTGGGTTTCCTTTGATGTCCAGCAAAAGTTTTAATATACGGGGAAAAAAAAAAAAAACCTGGTCCCACTCCCCCACCAATGTAAAATTAAATTACGTCAAAATTACAGTCATCATTATAACAATGAATTCCCTTAATCTCTTTCTTGAATTTCTATTTAAATTATCAGCCCACTGCCAGGAAGTGAGTTTGGGCTTAAAGAGAGCAACAGATGTAAAATAATTGTTTTATCACGATCAACTTAGTTTAAAAATTGTTGGAAGCCAAAATTGTATTTGACATTAAAGTTCATGTAATTGCACAGTTGTAACAGACAAATCAAAGGAAAACACTGAACACTTCACCCCTGCAGTCAGAGGAACTGTTGGGGCAGGAGCACTAAAAATCAACACGAAGTTCTTCTGAGTGATCACCTTTATCCTGTCATTAAACATTTTTACCTGATGTGTGTGGTCTCCAGGATGATAGTTGCCTCATCTTAAGGCTCAAGGGGTTGCTAATTGTTCGATGACAAATGATGTCAAACACATGCTCTACTCAATTCAGTAGGATGTTCAAACAGCAGTCATTTACCATTTCTAAAATGATGCCCAAAAAATGTAATTTTCTAAACTTGTCCTCTTAATTTTTGCTTCTTGATAGCACTGGCTATGTTTAATCCTGTTCCATGGGACAGTGAATCACCCTGTAGCGTGTTTTGTAACCATCGCTAACGCCTGTGTAATTTTCACTGGGCTCTTTCACAACTGAAACACAATTCTGTGTAAATGTTTAAGGGACTGGCAGTTGAAAAAGTAGAGAGGCCTTGTTAAATGTGTCCTTTTTAACAACAGGTTGCTGTGGACATGGAGTTTGCCAAGAACATGTATGAGCTTCACAAGAGGGTTTCTCCCACAGAGGTCATCATTGGATGGTGCGTCAGTAATATTTACAATTTTTAGCTTGTAAAGATGGAATGAACAATATTCCTCAACAGAAGTTCATCTTTTCTCACAGGTATGCCACAGGCTTTGATATCACAGAACATTCAGTGCTCATCCACGAGTACTACAGCCGCGAGGCCTCCAATCCCATTCACCTGACTGTGGACACGGCACTGCAGAGCGGGAAAATGAACATCCGCGCCTACGTCAGGTTGGCTGATCTTTCTGTCAGTGACTCTGTTTATGTGATCAGCTACAGACTGAAAGTGCCTCTCTGAATGTGTTTGTGTGTCTCCTACACAGTGCGCAGATGGGTGTGCCAGGAAAGACAGTTGGTGTGATGTTCACCCCACTGACTGTCAAGTATGTGTACTATGACACTGAGAGGATAGGCGGTAAGAATACAAAGAATAAATGAAGGCGACTGTTTGAAAACAAATGCTTCGTGACTAAGTATCTGTGAATCTTTAATTTGCCAGACAGACCAAATAATTAAATCCCAGTGTCTCAGACAACTCACTGGTATGCATATATAAGGAAATAAGGCTATATACTGTACTGAAATGCTCTGTATTTGTTCTTCAGTGGACCTTCTACAGCGAACACGCGTGACTCCCAGTCGTACCAAGGGGCTGACCTCTGACCTGTCCCAGGTGGCTGGCTCTGCAGCCAGGATACAGGACATGTTGGCCACAGTGCTGGCATACATTGAGGATGTGCTGGTGAGTATTAAGGCTGTACTTTTTTTTTCTCTTTCCTAATTAAATCCCTGCTAATTTAACTCAATATTGGTCTCTTGGGAACATTTGAGGGGTAATTAAGCTTTGCGCTGATGATGGCTATGAAGGTAATGCTGTTCTGTCTATCTCAGTCTGGCAAGGTGACAGCAGACAACAGTGTGGGCCGTTTCCTGATGGACCTGGTAAACAAAGTGCCCACCATCTCAGCTGAGGACTTTGAGAACATGCTCAATTCCAACATCAATGTAAGTGCTTCTTTTAAGTTGCAGCTTAAAAGTTGCAGCGTTGTTCTTTTCCCACCTTAGAAGTTTAAACTCACTCACCGTTTAGTTCAGCTCAAACCAAGATGACCAAAAGACAGCCTTTGGTCAACAGTGTCTATCTAGAAGACATAAGAGTCAAGGTTTCACAGTTGAACCTGTGGAACGATTATCCAAGGTTGCCTATGTCTCCAGATCACTCAGGGCAAATCCCCTGGTCCACTTTATGTAATGCGCAGCAGTCAGCTCCCCCATCGTTCCCCCATCATTTGCTTTTTGGCTTCCAAGGCATCCGAACCCGTTGCAACTTAGAACTCTCTTTGCTCCCATCTGGACCCACAAACTTCCTGCAGTGGAAGCAGACTGGCGGTTGCTCATGTGAGATGGGCTTTATAGTTATTAAAAACATTTTTTTTTTACTGTGGACTGTAAACTCCCTGCTGCATTACCCTGCTGTGCACAGTCCCTACTCATTTAGAGTTACAGATTAAAGAAAACCATTTACATTTACTCTGCAAATAAATTGTTTGTGAGGATTAAATACCTTGGCAATAAAATCAGCTGCTGCTCAAGTGAGAGTCTTCATCATGATGATGAACTCCCAACTTCACCATCTCAGACCACAGCTGGCAATGGGTGTCTTTGTTCTGCGGTGAGTTCGGTATAGTGCCGCTTGAACCGGGCCTTAACCTGCTGCAGGTTCTGGTTTAAGTGGCCCTCCAGCTTACAGTGTATCTTCACAGTAGAAGGAATATCATTCCCACCATGGCTGGAGTTGCAGAGAGACAACATCAACCGGACCAGCGAAGAAAATGGGAGAAGGGAAGAGTCCCCTCTGGCTGGTTAACCCTGTAACAGTGGTGATTGCCGCTGAAGCACCCATTAACTGCCTTTACTTGCCGTGAACAGCTGGTCAACATGGAGCATATCACCGCTGAGGCGGCTGATCAAAGGAACTTTGAATTACCATAATTACGTGACCGTTTGTCTTATCTGAAAAATTCAAATGGTTTCAGAACGCTTAGAAATTGCACTTCACAGCCAATATCTGGTTATTACGGTAATTGTTGCTGGAAGACAGCGAACAATGGCACTTTTGACGTGCGTCGCCGGTGACAGGTTCAGTATGAAAGGGTTATTAACAGCAACTGAACTTTAAAAATTAGAGTGAGAGGATTCACTGAGCGCAGATGATGCTGAATCACTAAATATCTTTCAGTGACCTGCTTAGTACCTAAGTGATAGACAATGATTTTTTTTTTTTCTAATTATTATTGATATGTATTTTCTCAACATAAATATTTGCTATAAAAGTCAGTAAATTAGATTATCATGTTTTATATAAGGTTTTAGTTAAATGAGTTATTTTTGGCATTTAAAATTGACTCTCCTCCTATTTATGGTCTCTGGGCTCTGCTTACATCATACTGCTTTACTCTGCAATGGTCCCTACATTTTACAAAATGGAAATACTTAATGCATCACTAGTCTGAGTGTTAATCTTTCTAAACTTACCCTTGACTCCTGTTTCATTATTTACTCTGAATACAACTGTCAATCTAAATGCTCTGTTTTGTTGTTGCAGGACCTGTTGATGGTGACCTACCTGTCCAACCTCACCCAAGCACAGATTGCTCTCAATGAGAAGCTGGTGCTGCTCTGAGAGGGTTTCTTTGAAGCCCTTCATATTTAATTTTTGTACACTTTTTTTTTTTTCCTCCCCTTTTGGCTGAGATGAAAATAAAGATGTCAAACAGTCACACAGTGTTCATTCCCTGTGGTAAGACGGTAATTAAAAAATAAAGCTGCTCGGTTTGTCAAAAATAGCTAATGAAAATTACAGGAAGGATCATACTGCTAATTCAGTCTGATTTTTATAGCATATGTTCCCTTTCCGCTTGTTAGACAGCTTACATTTACTGCTGTTAATCCCTTGCACTGTAGATGTCATGATGCTTGCTCTGCAATGATGGATTTTTAAAAAGGCAGCCAATCATGTCTTATCATGGGCATGTGGGGTTGTCCATCCACCCATGAAATTTGATTGGCCCTTCACCAATGTATGTTGACTAGAGTAATTTAACACATTTACTTAAGTACTTTTCTGAAGGACAATTTCAATTATAGAGTAAAAGACGGATATAGCTTCAGGGTCAGAAATACCTTAGCCCTTCATTTTTTTCTATGATGCTAAGATATTTAACATTACTCAGCAGTAGATATTAGTCATCTCCAGATGCAAGATTAAAATCAGTGCTGCTGTAGTATAATGTGAAGTTTTAAGTATTGAGTACTTTAGGTGTGGTGTTAAAACCTTGGTAAAGTTAAGCAGGATTATGACTCTTCACCAGAGCTGACATACAAACTGTTTTAACTTGTGCAGTGCTATTACCAAAATTAAATATAATGCACTGTATTTATTTCAGATTAAATGTGATTTCCTGTGGCCACACCACTGAAAAATTCCTACAAATACCCCTGTATTGATAAGCTTCAATTAAAGTTTATGAATATAAACTGTTTTTTTTGTTTTGTTTTTTTTTTCCTGTTTAGGAGTCAGAGTTACAGTTTAAATGACTGATGATTAAAATATTGCATTATGTTTCTCTGGTGGTGTCCGTCTTGTTTCTATATGTGGCATTATAACAGACACAGACATAAGGCGGTAAAACGACTTTAATGTAAGACACTGCTTTATCTCTACATAAATACACATTCAAATCGCAAGGAAGTCATTCAAGTTGCAAATCCCCCGCCCCCCGTACCGGCCCATGCCCGGCCTGAGTTGCACGTGAAGCTGCGTGCAAAGAGTGGGCATGAGAAAGTCACACTGTCTAGAAAGCGCCCAGTGTACAGTATCAGGATAAAGCTGCTGTGTGATTGGTTATTGCTGAGTTACTGCAGTCACGCCGGCGTGGTCACTGTTTGGTCTCGGAGTCGCTGCCCTTTTCAGCTTTACTCTGGGGGTTCAGCATTTTCTCCGCCACAGCGTAGCTCTGCACGGCCAAGTCGTACACGGAGTCTCCGGTTGACTTTGCGATGGCTGCAGCCTGCTCCGGGTAGTAGAGGGAGGCGCTCAGGGTCATCAGGCCGGTCGGATAGAAGAGTTTCTTAATCCTGGAGCCTCTGGCAAGTACCAACCCAAGAACTCCGGTGAAGCCGATGACTCCCGCCCGGGGGTAGAAGTCCTTCGGGGGGTTCTTCAGGTAGACGTAGGCGTCATTCCCAAACTGGACGACCCCCTGAACTTTGGGTTTAATTTTCTCATAGGTGGCCTGACACCAAGCAGTATACGGCTCCGCTAACTTCCTGAGGTTGGCGACACTCTCCTCCAACTGCCCCGATTTGTCCTCGACGTACCGAAACTTCTCCTGGGGAGCGGTGTACAGAGACAGTTCGTCCAGGTTTAATGGGGCAGCCGCTGGCTCTTTCTCCCCGTCAAGAGCAGCAGCAAGCACGGTGAACGGTGAAAAACGCAAAAATCCCGGCATGGCACTGCCTGTCACCTTCAACTTGATCCCCGCGGACCATGCATTCACTACGGTATCCGCGGAGGGACAAAGCAGAAAACTCCGCCTCTCTGATATCTCACCCAAACGCTTTAATTACGCTTGAGAGCGCGCCGACAGTGGCAGGAGGAATAAAGAAGGTCTGAATGGACATAGTTTTCTTTAGATATGCTAAATGAATTTCATAATCTACCGAATTTAATTTAGAAGAACAAAAATAACTTTTTAACGAGATAAATTTCATGCAACAGCAAAATGGCAGTTTTTACATTGTGTAAGCTTTAAATAAAATGGCGTGTATAATTCTTAAAGAACCAAAGTAGCATATACTTTTCTTTTTTAAGTGGGTGAAATTAAATCTTTAACTTAATTTGACTGTTCCATAGTCACATAGCACATTTCCACCAACAGGCGCTGTTATTACTTGGCCTACTACATAACTTCTGTCCACACTGATGTTTTATATGGACCAACAAAGATCCCCATTTCTTCTTTCAGCTGCTCCTTTTAGTGGTCGCCAGAGATCTCACCCTATGTCGCATCCTCCTCTGTCACACCAACCCTCTGCATGTCCTCCTTCCCTACATCCACGAATCTTAGTGTGAGCGTCTCCAAACCACACATCATGTGGAACAACTCAGATACTCAGTTTAAACACAAAACTTAAATGGGCTACCTGTCATTCAACTATTTGAGTGTGTTTGTCATCAATAACATTGGGAAAAAAGGAATAACACAGTTATACTACTGTTAAGGGTAGAGTGTGAAGGTATGGCTAAATAAATTGAAGGCATTACATATTTTCAATGATAACTTTTAAATAGGAAGTTAACTGAGTAATGAATGAGAGCTCAAGCAGGCTGCTTTATTTTAATAATTGATAATAAAGTTCTCTGTGACTAAATGGGATATTTGCTACCCTAATAATAGGACCATATTCAATGTAAAAGCTAAAGGTAAGGTAAGGTCTGCTGCCTAAAACAGACCTAGCAGTGAAATCATTAGTATTTGCACTAGTGATACATTAACAACACCCTAATTTATATAATGTACTTTGTAGCTCTGTTTTGTCATTTTTATTTTAAACATTTTTTTAGATTTTAAGACCAGATTCCTTGCAGTTGTGTTATTTTCCCATAGTTTATAATCCAGATCTTTTTTCAGTGCCTGGTCTTTCTCTTGTTATATCCATTGCATTATGCATTAAGCTTATAGTTGCTTTAAAACTAGAGTCACAGGCGATCATATTAGAAACTTCCTGTCAAGGCTCCCGAGGTCACGACGATCCGCCCAGCAGTGGCGCTGGCCACGTCATTTGTTCGACGTCACTGGTTTCCATGGTAGCCTGAAAGCCTGGCGTCTCCATGGAAACGGAAAGCGTGAACGGTCCAAACCTTGAATGAGCTGCTAAAATCTGTATACTAGCACTAATTTTTCTTTTCTCTCTCTCTCTCTCGCTTTTTTAAATAATTTAGTGGTGTAGTTATAGTTAATCAGGGTTTTTTTTTTTGTTTTTTTTTAACTTGTATCCGCTACGCTTTGTAGCATTGGTTACATTTTAGGGCGTTTAGGGGGAAATAATATATTTTATTTGTTTGTTTTGTTTATCTACATGGATTATCTTGGGGTATCTTCCGCGCAGAGCCTGCGGTCTCTGTCTGCCTTGTTGTGCGCTCAGCAGGACGAAGAGGAGGAAGATGAGGACTGTACAGTAAGAGCTACATGTCTCAGTTTTCCCTTGTTCTGTTTAGCATGTCACATAAGTTTTGGTATGCCAAATAAATTAGCGAGACAAAGACAGGAAAGCCTTGCTTTATACGCTGTTAAAATTAGCATTCCTACCTGCATTCCTTGGAAATTGTTGCCTCTTCACGTATTGGGACAAGTGAAGGTTTAAATCCTGTGCATACTGCCAAAGGCAGGATAATCAAACAACACAGAATTAACCCCGTTTAAAAACAATTATTCAATAAAAATATAAATTGTATTTGATTTTCCTTAGAGTTCATTCACTTTTTCATATGTCTGTTTATTTATCAATCATAAAAATGAATTCATAATTGCCAATTTTATGTGTATCAGCTCAAGTGTTTGCTTGTAAGAATATGTCAAACAGCAAACAATTTCTATGGAATTTATTTATTTATTCCACATCACTGTATTTGAACTCAATAAATATTAAATCAAAAATTTTTCCCCTCACTAACATTTATGTCCACAGGATACAAAAGCATGCGCACATCTGGGTCCTGGACACATCGGTCCCCAACCCAAAAAAGAAAAACAAGGTAACATTTCTTAAATATAAACCCTCCAAAAATATTGATCCAAATGTACATACTGATTCTACATCTGTTTTTCTCTCTTTCTGTGTCTGTTTATTTAGTGTCGACTGCATGCATGAAGAAGAACAGCAAAGATATCTGGTGTGAGGAAGAGGTGGCTGAGGGCTCACAGTATGATGATCTGGCTGACCCACGTCCACAACCTGAGTAAGACTGCAGGGCAGAAAGAGACACACAGCAGAAGGGGATATAAAAAAGGCATCAAACATTTAGAGCTTCAAAAGAGCCCTCATACTTCTTCAAGCTCTGTCTGTGTCAGGGTTTAATCTCCCGTTTAAAGTAATGTCAGATGGTATTTACTATGTGTGGTTTCTGTGTGTGTGCTTTGTTGATAACCTCTGTGTGCAGGTATGAAATAATCCTGAAGCAGAGTGTGGGGACAGAGGATCTCTTCTTGGGTATGAGCAGAAAGGACCCGTCCTCCATGTGCTGTGAAGCCATGCTGGTAACTTACCGAGTGTCACAAGATTTTTTGTTAACGCTTCTCTCAGTGTACTTTTTTTGATACAAAAATGAAACGCACAAGGTTGTGATCAGGAGCAGCAAGGAATTTAAAATCAGGCGTGACTCTCCCATTAAATTTTGGCTGCTTTCCGATAATTCATTTTAAGATGTAGTTAGTTTTAGACTAAAGAGACAGTTTAAACATGGTAAGGAGCACAAGGAAGGCAGATTAATCCTATGGCTGAGTAGGCAAATATGCATAAACATTATTTGTGTTTATCATTCCTGTATTGTTTACTTTATCCATGACAGATATTCAAAAATGTTCTCAAATGTTTGTGTAAATATTAAACTATTAGGTATTATATATTCCAGTATGTTGGCGCCATTTTAACACCAAACTACAGATGAACTGGTGACTGTAATCTAAACAAACATCTTGTTTACAGATATGCAAAAACTAGAACCACTGCTCAGTTTCATCATCAGTAATATGCATTGTCATGACCACTCTCAGTGGCCATGAGTACTATTTACTGAGCTTGTGGCTCAGTGTTAAGCAGTGGTGCTAGTGTGGGTCATTATGCAAGTGCACCATTTGTAAGGTTGGCGAAACCTGCAGTCAGCTGTGACTAAAGAAGCCACTTGGATAAGTGATGAAATGTTTCTGCCACTGAAATCCAGATGAACAGAATCCCCTTTCTGGGATTTCCTTCCCTGGATCAAGGCATGTGAAAAAATATTTTGAATACTAGCAAAAGCCTGCTCTGTGGGTGGTTTTTGCCAGGCCTGCAGCTTTGCTTTGCTCTTTTATTAAAACAGAAATATTTATCATCTTATTTATTTTATCTTCATTATATTATTGTATACAGTCAGATGGCAAAAACAGCTGTTCATAAACACCAAACAAATTATGTAATTACATATATTTCTTATTCTTCTCCTTTGCAAGCTAATTAATTACAACACTTTCCAGTTACCCAAAAGTGGCACTGCACTAAAAATTGTTTAGCAAAAGATATTTACTCACAGTGTCGTACACGTGCATGTGGTGTGGCTGTTTGTTTTGACATCAGCTACAACACATTTTATATATATATATATATATATATATATATATATATATATATATATATATATATATATATATATATATATATATATATATATACTCACATTTACTTTTTCAGATATGTCAAAGTGAGATTCCTAATTCTGGAAAATTACCAACAGATTACAATAATTACAGAGCCAAATTGTCTATTTCATCTATTTCAGGGGTCATAAATGACAAATAAATAAATAATGACACAACTTTCTATCATCCTTGCCACACCAATGAGCCAATACCTGTAGGGGGGAAAAAAAGCTTTAAAAAGTTGTGGGAAAAGCTGATGGACAAGTTCAAAGTAGGAGACAGTGATGAAAATACCACAGCAGCACATGAAAATATATCATAAGTGACCTCACTCAGTCATTTGAAGGTTACAGTAAGTTTGACTGGAAGGAAGAAAACATCAGTACTTTTCCAGCATTAGTGTTTGTTTAGTGTTTTTTTTTTACTTTAAACTTAGCAAGTGAAGTGACATAAAATGGTCAAAAGAGGAAATGTGTTCCCTTTTTAAATAAAAGATTAAAATGTGAAAAGTGTAGAATATTAACGCTGCTAACTTTTCACCCTCTCTTAGGTGAAAATCAAACTACCAGACACTAAAGCAACAGATGTGGTCCTGGATGTAAAAGAAAAGTTCCTTGATCTACGGACGCCGAAATAGTAAGAGATCCTTTGAAAATGTTCTCTTTCATTTTTAATTCCTTCGGGACTGCGAGGCAGCGCTTTAGACCAGAAGCGCCCTGTTTTAGATATTTCCTTTTAATCAAAAGTGCATGCCATGATCTGAGCTTTGATTGCTTTATCACACGTCTCTTAGTATCTTTCTCTGTCAGACACACTGCCTCCCCTGGGTGCTCCTCGTCTCTTTAACCTGCCTTTCCCATCCTTTTTTAGCAAACTGGGGCTCCATCTCCCTGATCCGGTGCACAAACATGAGGGCAAGGCCCAGTTCTTCAGTGAGAGGGAGGAACTGGAGGTGACTCTACTACTGAAGCGACCCATGGATTTTATCAATATGCAGTGAAAAAGATGACAACAGTACACATGTATTCAGACAGTTATGCTTATACAAACGGACTCATCAAGGATTAAAAACAGAAATGATCGGCATAAACTCGACATTTTTCTGTGAGTTTTATGAGTTCCTGCTATTGTTTGTGTCATCACAGATTCTACAAGTATTAAAATAAGGATTTCTAGTAAAATCTTGTCATCTTTTGAATTGTTCTGGAAACAATTCACCATAACACTACTACCAAAGGTGTAACATCCAGCAGGGGAGCTGGGCCCCTGCTCTGCATTACACTTGTCATAGTTCTGGGTCCTTTTTTTTGTGTGCTTACTTTTTGTATTGTGTTTAGTTTATTTTCCTGGAATCTTGTGTCGTGTTTCCATTTTGTCACATTTTGGGTTCATCTGTGTGTCGAGTCCGCATGGGTATCATGTTTGTCTGACTTCCTGTTTTATTTTGATAGTCTTCTGGTCCCTGTGCATTGTGCTCTGCTTTGCTTTGTCATCAGTGTTATTTGGTTCACCTGTGTTCCGAGCTGTTTCCACTGATCTCATCAGCCCTCTTGTATTCAAGTCCTGTGTGTCCTCTGCTTGTTGTCATGTCCTCATTGATTTCTCTGTGCTGTGTGCCTTCAGTACAAGTACTGTTCTCAAGTGTGTTTTCTAGTTTATTCTGCTGGCTCTGGTTCTGTCTTGTGTTCCAGCAGTAAAGCTGAGTTTTTTGAGTTTACACACTGCCTCTCGAGTCCTGTGTTGGGGTCCTAAATCCTGCCTGTCACAGCGGTACATGACAACACTGGGTGCTCATATTCACAAGATTGCAGTAAAATGGACACATTAAAAAAGTTTCACTATATACTTAAGTCATGATTCTATTTTGTGGACCTAAGCCTAACCAGTTTTAAGCAGTATACATTTTCCTAACGAACTGAATATAGCTGCAAATATTTACTCAGGTCAACTGTGCAACAATTTGTTTTTCAAACAAGAGAAAGAAGTGAAGAGAGCAGGGTGAGTATAACACCAGGACTGTGGATTTGAGCAGTGTTGTCGGTGACTTTGCTGAGCACAAGACCTGAAATATTACATTCCGATGGGTGGGTAGTTTGTGTTTTTGTAGAGGACTGAAACAGTATTACCACTCATACTGTAATATGTGTGTGTGATATATTGTGAAGCTGGTGCATTGGAAATGATTGCTGAATAAGGAATTCGATAAATGAGTGTGCATGTGATACGGTGACCCCTGCAGTCAGTCTGTGAGTCCTTGTGGTTAGTGGGCTTCTCTCTTTTGTTCCTTTCTCACAGATATAACAGCTGCTTA
This sequence comes from Archocentrus centrarchus, assembly GCF_007364275.1. Classification (NCBI taxonomy): domain Eukaryota; kingdom Metazoa; phylum Chordata; class Actinopteri; order Cichliformes; family Cichlidae; genus Archocentrus; species Archocentrus centrarchus. The sequence continues at coordinate 28,111,049 of NC_044362.1, read as the reverse complement.
TATGTCCAAATCTGTTTTGGGCTTGTGGTACCCAAGTTGAAGAAGATGGTGTGGGTTTATTGCATAAGCTTAAATAAATATGTCCATTCCTCCGACCACTGAATGTGGTTGTTGTCTGTGATGCTGATCAAAAGCTGGAATGATACTATTGATATTGCTGATTATATGCTATTATTTTTGTACATATGGTGTGTGTTAGAGCCTATCAAAGAGATACTAATACTGCTACTACTAATAATAATTTCTTATATAGAAAGACCCTCGGCAAGTTTTCATCATGCAGTCTTTGGGAAGTTTCAAATCTAATTTGTTGTTCCTTACAAACTTAGTTTAATTATTAATTGTTCATTCATTCTCCTCGTTTCAAGTCAAGATGTCTGAATTTAGGACTCGGTTTTAAAAAAAAAACGTATACAGGGGTATTCACAAACTTTACCGTGCTCAAAAAATGTATCTTAGTATTTAAGTAATCAGTTACCATCCTTCCATTGATGACTGAAGATGTTACTGTGATAACTGGTGGTAAATAATTCCCATGTAACTTTCCTGAGCAGTGCCACACCCCCGGGCGTCGTTACCGCAGCAGCGGCGGTCTTGGTGGTGGTGTGATCATGTGACGCCTGCATTTCCGACACAACAATACAACACCGTATCGGACTGCAATCTCACTCCGCTTTCTCCCCCCCTACACCCCACGCCTCGCTCTCGGTATGGCGGACGGCGAGAGGTCCCCGTTATTATCAGATCTGGGCGATGGTGCTCTCGGCAGCGGTAACGGCGGGGTGTCTCCCGGTGCGGGGCCGTACGGTGTGCCCAACAAACCACCGAGTGAGTATCCATGGTGCTCTCTCTCCTCCACCCTCAGTTAGCCTAGCTTATATTAGCCTCTTCTTTCTTCTAGCTTAGCTATCACACCAAGACGGAGTCACCCTGGTGTGACTCTGTGTGGGCAGTGTGTGATTGTAAAGCTGCAGGGCATTTACTGATTTAATAAAATAATCAGTTTTACAATAACGGAGGGAAGCATAGGAGGGAATCAGCGCTGGGCTCATTGGCTAACCTAGCTTCACAGCTAGCGCTGCTTAGCACCGGCAAACCCTCCCCAAAGCTTCAGATTTGCAGCTCAGTAACATTATTATAAGTCTATATTTTATTTACGGTTTTTAACACAAATTAGTTGATATAATTCAACAGTTTAAGGGAACCTGTTTTATTCACAAGCTAGATAACTGTATCGCTTGGCTAGCATAGGAGAAACACCTGATTTGATTGACATATGAGAAAGCCATTATGGAGGCTGCCGAGGGATGCTGCAAAGGAGCGCGATGACCAATGAGCGTTCACAGAGAAAGGGACTAATGTGGCTGGATGTATTAATTGAGAGGTTACTTGCAGTAAAACTAAAGCTGCATGTTGCACATGACTTCTAGATGAAACTGAGCCGTTTTCTCACAGGCTGTGATTTAACTGTGTCTTTCACACATACCCAGCCTCATTTGTTGAACCTAACCCCGCTCAGCATTCCAGGAGTGTTTTTCTTCTAAAGCTCTTTTCTGCTGAACTCCAGACCAAATCTTATTATCTTGTTTATAATAAGCGGTTACTTGTCATGGGAATTGAGGCTTTTTCCTGCTCATTGAGTAGCCCTTGTGACTGTGTCCCTTCACCAGTCCTTACTACTGTTGTATTTATCGCTCTTCTTCCCCTTCGTCTCTCTCTTTGTTCAGGTTTCCCTCCATTCCCCAGCCCCACTCAGCCATCGGTGCTCCTGGGGGAGGACCCCCCGCCCTATTCCCCTCTCACTTCACCAGAGAGTGGCAGTGCCCCAGTTATCAGCTGCAGGGTGTGTCAGAGCCTCATCTCTGTGGAGGGCAAGATCCACCAACACGTGGTGAAGTGTGGGGTTTGCAATGAAGCTACGGTAGGTTCGTTTCCAGAGGAATCTGTAGACCCGTGTGTGCCGCTCGCTGCCTGCTTTAGGTTACTTTATCTGTCCCCAAAGGAACAAATGCTACAATTTGTTCACCTGAGTGATGGCTGCGGGAACAGAGCTATTTGTTTTACACTTGTTCAGATAGAAGAAACTGAACCTCACTAAGAATCAAGAATCAAACTATTTGAATATGTATTATGTCACCTTTCCTGCCCCTTTTCAGGGAGTTTTGTATTTTTTAAAAGAAGTTTTTTCAGCACAAGCCACAACTGTTGAACTAGCCCATGTTTGTAATTGAATTGTTAACATGAACTGTTTTACAGGTATAAAAACTGCCTGAAAGTGTTGGTACAACAAAAGAACTTTAAAAATATGGGTTGGGTATGAATGCCTTGTGATTCACATGGTGCTACTGTGCGTGCAGGCAGTGTTGTTGGGCTTTCAGACACTGCGTCCTCACACCTGATCCTTCAGAATATTACTGTAAAAACTAATGCAGTGTGATGCAGTGCTGGACAATATGAGCAAAAAACTGTTTTATGGTGATTCAATTGTATGTTATAGTATTAATATTATTTTATTAATAATATTTTTGTGTATGTGAGCCATTATATAGGTTTAAGGTGGCTTATTCTCTTCCGGGATTATATAAAGTATAAAAAAAATTATATAAAGAACAAAAAATAATCCGTCAGTAATTTTTTTTTAGGTTATTTATAGAAAAAAAAGGATATTGTGCTCATAAATATACATTGATTCGCGTGTAATTACCTCTTCCAACAAATTGATGCGTTCTCATAAACGTATAATTAATCCATTAAAAATACATAGCAGCAGATACCGGTTTGTAGAAGCCACCATGTTCCCCACTATATTTGAACACAGTGGCCGCGAAGGATGTGTCCCTTTTATGTTTTATTGTTGGAGAAGGGCTTCCGTTCACCAAAGAAGGCAAAACGTGATAGAAAAAGACCACAGGACCAGCATCTTAACAAAATGTCATCAGCTTCCACCTCATTTCCTGAACTGAAGTCAGGGCTCTAACACACAGAAACATGTTTAACCATGCTTATTCATTCCCAATATTGTCGCCATTACTTATTGTATGCAGATTAGACATGCGACCCTCTCGTCTCCGGACAGCTGACAAGCTGGCTAAACAACAGCAGCTATAATAATAAATAAGCTAACATTAGCCAGCTAATATTGGGCTTGAATGTCCTAAAAATCATGCTTTCCCTCTGATAAACAGTCTGATTACATTCTCACATCATATGATTTTGTTCACTAAGTCTCAGAGTCCAAAAAGAAAACCCTTCAAAGACAGTTTAAGTAGCAGGGGCAAAACTAGCAATGCTTACCAAAGCAAAAGTTCAGGATATTATCAACAGCTCACTTCAATATCGCTGTCATCAGTCAGAAGTGAGCTTCACTGACCCATCGACCTGTATCGGACTGCTTTCACAAAGTTTACTCTTCCAGAGTAAATAAAGGTGGATGCTTCTCACCCGACATTTACAGCTTAGGCAAACAGTGGACTGACAGCCTACACAACAGAGAAAAACTCCGGGGCAGATCCAGGCCGGAGTCACTTTGGTGACTTGGTATATTCAACAGATTTTTTTCGAGGTTATTCCGAGGTTAAAAACGTGAATTCCGCAAAATATTTAATTGATTGTATCTGTTGCTAAGAGAAGAGCTGCAAAGCTTTGGAGGAATCTCCATTTGGGTTTAGTATTTCTGTTGTCAGGAATAACACCAGTTAGTCTGTAGTAACATGATATCTTTGAATCACTTGGCTGTAGCTCTGTCTGGAGGAGCTGTTTGAGCCCTGCCCCGAGTGAAAGTCCAGCTCAGAAGCAACCTTAGTCAGAAATCAAAGCCAAATGGATCTTTAAAAAAACCAATATCTCCAAACAGCAGACACAGCTGCTCATGGTCGCTAGTTAGTTATTAAGTTTTCTTCGTCCTCCGTCAGTCCTTATCATTCTTGACTATACTGGCAGAGCCCCTCCCAGCTGTTAACAGACTGTTATTCCTTCTGGCTATCTTGCATTACCCAGCATGCTGCCCAGCTGTATAATTTTGTAAATGGCCAGTTAATAGTGTTAGAAATAGTTTATGCTTCTGTCAGTAGGGTGTACAGTTAATATAGGTCCCCTCTCAATATGTTATTGTACAGTCTAATATAAATTATTTAAATCACTTGAAGATGGCAGTCTACAATTCCAAAACGTATCTTGCCTTTATGTCAGTATGATTAAGGTGGATGTAATTTTCTTGTTTTTGCTCTGAGCCATGAAAATTTCAAAGCATCTCTTTTCAGAATCAGCATCCTCATTACTCCGGATAATCCCCAGTTTGCAGTGAGGTCACTAATGGTTCCTATAATCCTTGTGAAAATACTGTAATGAAACACATTTCAGCCTGCTGTGGATAGCAATCACACACCATTAAGCATTTATAAATTACATCATACGCTTTTTGTGTCCCAATCGCCGCACACCAAGTTAGATTTGCAGGAAATCAGCTGAGTAGTCTCAGCAAAAACAACAAAAAAAAAAATTGCTATTCCAGGACATGATTACTTCCATCTGGCGTGATTTGGGTTGTCCAAAACGTAATAATTTGATTTGGTCAGGTGAGCGCCATCTCATTGAGAGTGCAGTCCTGTGATTGCACAAGTTCAAATGAGATTCTTCTCATTGCAGAAGAGACGCGGGGAGAAAGGAGCTGGACAAAAAGTATTTAACAACCTGAGACGTCATGAGACATAAAGCAAATTCAGTTAAATATGATGTGACACAGCTGCATTTTCATGAAAACTTTTAATGAAAATTCACACCAGGGTACAATTAAAAGAATGTACGCGTATTACTTAGTTTTGTTTTTTCCTCACACAAGATTGTCGAATAGCAGAAAGTTTGTGCGTTCAAGATGTGTGTCACGGCTCTTTAATATATTGAGGGGTAAAAATATTTCCGCAAAAGATATACCGCTGTATCTTTAATTATAGCCTTCTATATCATGCCCCTTCTTCTTTCTCCTCTGTCCTCCAGATGCATGTTAGGAACTGAGTCGTCCAAGATGGTGCACAGAAAATAATTTCCAGGTCAAAGGCTGAACGACTGTGGAGATGAGGGGACAAAAATGAAAGAAATTATGAGACCACTTTTAAGGGAAATGGAGCTTTGTACCATTTCCCATTAGCATTCAGATAAGTGTTAATAGGGTATAAGCCTCTAATACTCATAAATTAAAAAATAAATAAATAAATAAATGAATAATTTATTCATTAACAGTTAGTTCCATTAGAGCGGGGTGGGCAATTAATTTTCCCAAGGAGCAACTCCACAACAGTCTGTGACCCACCCCTGCATTAGAGCCTGATCACTATTTTGCTATCAGGTTCTTATGTGACAAACTTTTATACAGGGGGGAAAAAAAGATGTTTGGTGTTATCAGTTTGTCCAGCAGAGCGCACTGCAACACCACTGTTTACAATACTCAGGACTGTCTGCAGCACATGTAGCAGGGTATGCAGTGTGGCGTGACCGGATCCTAACAAAATAAATGTGGGACAAAGGTTATGCTCATGTGGGGCACGTTACTAATAATACTGCTAAAAAAACAAGACACTGATCACTGGATCATCAGTTATTTTATTTTTTATTTTTTTACTCATTTTCCATTTGTTTTCTAGTCAAATGTGGCTTTTATGTTCATTGAAAGTTATTTTTGTCTTTGGACTGCGGGAGGAAACCGGAGTACCCGGAGAAAACCCACGCAGACACGGGGAGAACATGCAAACTCCACACGGAAAGACCCCGGCCAGTGGGGTTGGGCTAATTGGTGATTCTAAATTGCCCATAAGTGTGAGTGTGTCTCCCTGTGTTAGCCCTGTGACAGGCTGGGACCTGTACAGGGTGTAGCCCTATGACAACTGGGATAGGCTCCAGCCCCCCACAACCCTGAACGGGATAAGCGGAAGAGGATGGATGGAAAGTTTTTTTTTTTTTTTTTATTGTTTGTGAGGCATAAAGAGGCTTTAAGTAATTTGTTTTAGTCACATAAATCAGCATTTGATCCAGAAATAACTATCATATGGGCATTTGGTCTGAATATGGTTAAGTCAAAGAGTCTGTGTTACCTGACTGTACAATCTGTGCAGTTAGTTTTGGCCACTTGTTGCACAAAATGTACTTTAAGCTTGTTAAAAATCATAGTCCTTTGGTGAAAGGCTAGAACCTCTTTGGTGGGCGTCACAAATTTATATACAAGAAAACCTCTTATTTGTACAGTCTGTGTTTAATCTTGTCCGTTAAATTGTGCTCAATTTTGAAGAGTTTTTACTCAGTTTTTTTTTCTTTCTCTTTTCCTCTTCTGTGAAAGACTGGCGAATTAGTCGCCAAGAACATCTAATATCTATAAACATGAAGAGAGTGGCTGATGAATCTGAATTGTTTTTAATTCTGAAAATCATCAAAGGCCCCAAATGACCCATAATAGCTGAGCTCTAGTTTCCAGCCTTGTTTAGCGTGAATGCTGATGGAAAAAGGAGTCGAGGTTCACCATCAAACATTGTGAAATGCTCCACAAACAAAACTAATAACTCTAAATGGAGCTTGACATTGTTTGGAAGCTGGTGTCATTATGCTAATGCTGTAATTACACAGGTATTGCAAATAATTTAGCAATAATACACTGAAGTTCTTCATCTGCCGCCACTAGCTAAAGACTGGTCACGTGTGCAGTAAACAGATGCTCAACTTAACTCACTGGTCTGACCGCAGAAAAAGATCCCTATGATTCGGGGAATTTGACAGTCGTGCTGATGATAACACGGCGTGTAATTTCTACAGCCATAACTGCCAGATTCACAGGTTGGTGGGGCTCCACAAGTGTGCTTCACTAGCCATGCAAATCTGTGTGCAGATGGAAGAAGAGATATGAAATATGTCCAGATGTACCAGTGAGCCTAACGAGGAATTTACAGATGGAGACAACATATGCAGATATGCAGAAATATGTCCGAGGTGTGAGGATATCCTGTTTTCCGCCACCTCGTGAAACATGCAGAACATTTACACTGACATCGACCTGAGTGTGCAAAAGTGCTTTATTACAGATGGCTCAAATCCAAAGAGATGCAGAGGAACACGGACAAGAGGCAAAATGTCAGACAGCCGTTATTTAAGTACATATGTGTAGTTTACAGAATGTTTTAGTGTTAATTTGACTCATGAGCCCTGCTTTCATTTGACAGCAGTCGTGGGTTGACAATCAGTAACAGTAATTGCAAGTAAGCAATATTAATTGTTATTTTACTGCCACAGATTTGCATTTAAAAATAGTTTTTTTTTTAATCACAGTTAATGGTGTTAATCATGAGGAAGTCTCCTGGGAGTGAGGACGTAGCTGATAAAGCAGAAATTATTATAGATTGAGATGTCACGTGCAGAGTTGCATGATTTATTGTCTCGCCAAAGACGAGGTTAGTTTCCTGTAACTGCACATTATTTTGTTTAAGCTGATGTTTTATGTTATAAAATGGGCTGAATAATAGAAACATCTACAACTGTGATATTACGCAGTTAAACAGGAACAGCCTTTTTTTAATCTCCTGAACAGAAACTGAGCATTGTAACAGAATTTAATTAAGCTTTTGTACTGGGCTGCATTAGAGGAAATAAATGTTAACACTGAAATATAGTTTTACAAAAGTAACTTTAATTCAGGAACTGGCTAACCCACTGTATAATGATCACTCCTAATATTAGTTTTCACTTGAGTGGAGATAAGCACTTCATTCCTCTGGGCATTGCAAGTGAAATTGAAAATGGATCAGGAAACGAACAAGACTCAATATGATCTGGTTAGCCAGAGTTTAATGATGTAGTAGCAAGAAGCATCAGCACCACACACACACACGTGTACACGATGGTGTGTATTGTGATGATTCCAGCACTGCTTGGGCAGGTTGCCTATGCAAATTAATTAATGGATGCATAAGTATATTTGGCAACTCATTTTTAAAAATTTTTTGTTTCATTTTTTTTCATCCCTTCAAGTGATGCATTGACAGTCCCCTCTTGCTCTTATTTTGAAACTTCCCAAAGGTCTAAGTGTGTGCTACACTGGATGAAACGCGCTTGTTGGAGCAGGCATGAGGGCCACCCCAAAACTATTTAATTCTAGACTTCAACAGCTTTTTATTACTATTAGTATTCAGTGGGTTGAGTGATATTTATATCGCAGTATTTCAATTTGTGATAATATTTCTGACAAAATGGGGGAAAAAAATACTGAAACATTTTATCAGCGCTTGGAGACAGCTGCATTTAAAAGTGTAAGGAAATGGAGCGCATTTTCCATCCTTCTTTTCTAATGAGCTGCTGTCACTGATGACACACTTCCTAATTTTAACTGTGAATCAGGGTTATTATAGTTAACGAAAACGAACGAAATAACGAAAACTGAAATTGAAAAAACATTGTCGTTAACTGAAATAAATAAAAACTATAATTAAAAGGAAAAAACGATAACTAATTAAAACTGAATTGTGAGTTTACAAAACTAACTAAAACTAACTGAAATTATCGATAAACTGACTTTCATTTTAAGCCTTGTGGATTGATATGAAATCATTGTTTCCGCTCTCGGAGTTTAAGCTGGGAGCGCCACAGGACAACTGTGTGAGTGCGCATGTGCGTGCGCTCACCGCGCTGGTCCGCAAAGTAATTGCTGCGGTCTGCCGAGAAAGCGGCAGAGTCCCGTATGGAGGTTCTTTGAGTACAAACACCTGCACACGACCACAAGGTAATAACACACACAATCCAGCTACACAAGCATAAATGCGGACATGAGGTCGGCAACTTCTGTAGGTTGTGTACAGAGGCCGCAAAGACCCTGCAGGTTTAATTAGCGAGCATCTAACCAAGCTAGCTCCTAAACAGAAGCAGCTTCAGGTGGTGAGAACATCAGGATGCAGCTGGATTTGAGCTTTGACTCCTTCAAAGAGTTTGTTTTTGTTTAACACCACATGTAGGCGTTATTAATCTGCTGCACTGATGCTGAAGTTTATTGTGGAGTTTATTGTAGAATTTATTGAGTTTGGGAATTCATGTTTTTCTTTGTTTCTCCCTGTTGATGTTCATGTGTGTCCTTAATATTACACACATTTAGCATGTCTTGTGAACAGCTGGTTGTTGAATATATTTCTTTAAACTGTATCTTTTGTCAAGTTTTCATTACACAATAGTCACTTTTGCGCCTTGAATCTTGCACCTGATTAGGTATGAAAATACTAAAACTAATACTGAAACTAACTGAAACTAACTAAAACTAAGCATGAAACCAAAAATAAAAACTAATAAAAACGAGCAAAACCACTCTGAAAACTAATCAAAACTAACTGAATTAGAGAAAAAAAAGTAAAAACTAACTAAAACTAAACTATAATGTAAAATCCAAAACTATTATAACCCTGCTGTGAATATATTGAAACAAGGAGCCAGCAGCAGCATTATAGTGTAATAGTAGTAGTACTGCGCCACGTGCGCTCAACAGTTACGATGCTCGACCGGTAGCGGCATGCTCTTCTTCACGGCTGTGGCTCAGGTGGTGGAGTGGGTCATCTGTCAATCAGAAGGGCAGTGGATCAATCCCTGACTCCTTCGGTCCGCATGCCGAAGTATCTTTGGGTACTGAACCCAGGTTGTCCCTGATGCATCCACTGAAGTGTGAATGTGCATGTTTTTGAATGCTCAGGGATAGATAAAAGTGGTGCATGAATGTGCGTGACTGGGTAAATAAGACTTGTAGAAAATGCTTTCAGTGCTCAACTGGCTAGTGAGGCGCTATGTAAGTGTCATTCCATTTTTTTTTTCTCCTAGGTGCATTAGCACCACTATCTGGCAGTAGTGGTACATTACATCATACCACGGGCTGGTAAAACAAAAAACAGTTACAGTATAAACTATTCAATTCTTTTTGTAACTTAATGAATATCAGAATGATCCCTGTTTGTAATTATCAATTTGGCTGGAAATGTGGATGATTTTGTTTGATATATTTATTATTTATTCACCATTTGTTGCAAAGTCCAATCTTATCAAAATATCCATAGACCATGTAAAATATAGACTTATCTTCTAGGCATGAAAAGCAATGAGGAAATGTGTTAAACCTGCATTTTTTTCTAATGGCCAGCAGGGGGCAACTCATGGTTGCTAAAAGAAGTCTAAGGCTACGTTCACACTGCAGGCCTTAATGTTCAATTCTGATTTTTTTTTTTTTTGTGAAAACAACATAAAAATGTCCCGCATGCGCAGTAAAGGTTGCAATAACGTCACACGAAGCGAGTGTGCTCAGTGTTTGCGGAAGTAAACATGGATCAGGACGCAGAATAGTGACATTCGTCGAGTGTCAATGACGTACAGGTCAGATGAGTGCGACCTGGCCGTACAGACGCAGGTCACGTTTGTAAAGATCAGATACATATCGAATTTAGGACCACATATCCAAGTGGCCTGGGTCGCATTTGTAAAAATTGGATCTGTGTTGTTCAGACTGTTATGAAAAGATCAGATACAGGTCGCATAAGGGCAAAACAATCGGATTTGGGTCACTTCAGGCTGCAGTGTGAACGTAGCCTAATTGTATAGATGTCTATGGGAAAATGACCCAGCTGCTTCCTTGATCTGTGACCTCAATACAACACTTTCCTAATGAGTTTATTGTTTCAGTCTCTGGTTTCAACTCAGATTTAATACAGCATTTTTCCCCCCAGTTTTTAAGTTATGGTATCCATTAGAGCCAAAATGGACATTAAACCAGGTAAGATTTTGGGTGGCCCTACCTTGTTATTAGCAAGTTGCTACCCTTTTGAGCAGTCTCAAAACACCAAGATGCCAATGGTGAAAAAATTCAGCTTGAGGTGTTCACAGCAGGACTTCACATTTATTTTGGTCGATATTGAGATTGCATTATTCAACATGATTACACTGAGGTTTTTTTTTTTGTTGTTTTTTTTGGGGGGGGGGTGAACTCAGTAAACTTTTTAAAAAAATAGAAGAAACTTCTTCTCTTTTTATTGAGTGGATTTAAATAAATATATGTTAACTAAACCTGCCACAGTCTGACGGAATGAATGTAATGTTTTATGGAGAAGCCCAAAGTAAAGGAAAAAGAGCATTATTAGCAATCAGTGGAAATTGAAATTGTAATTAAAATTAAACTCTGATTACTTGCACAACTGTACAATAGTGTTACCATGACAGTCACCACCATGTATGTCCACTTACAACCCGCTACAAAGCAGTGGGGCCAAAGTTGTTTTTATATGTGGACAGGGCTTAAACGATCAATCAGAGATCTCCCATAGGTGTTCATTTGGTTAGGTGTCTGGTGACTGCGCTAGTCTTTTCAACATTTTCTGATAATAAATCACCACCGGGTTCCTTAACCTGCGATTTCTGTACACTCGCCACCAATATCTTCTGGAATACTCCTGTCCCTCGTGTAGTATTGGTTAATTCTCGTCCATCAAGAATAATTGGCTTGTTATCTATTCCTATTCGAATGTGTTGTTCTGCGGTCTTATCTCTTCCCTCCTGTGTGTTTCTGTCTCCCTCTGCAGCCCATTAAGAATGCCCCAGCAGGAAAGAAGTACGTGCGATGCCCCTGCAACTGTCTGCTCATCTGCAAAGTCACTTCCCAGAGGATTGCCTGTCCCCGACCATATTGGTGAGAAGTTATTTGTGTATGTCTGTAAATGTGTGTGTGCGTGCACACCACTGTGCGACTGCAACAGCACTGCACCCCTCTGCCAGAGAGAAGTGAAGCAGAGGAAACAAGGTGCAATGGGAGCAGCAGTCCCTCAATTAAGGCTGTGCTCCTAGCACAGTTTACATGCAGTGCTCAGCCAGCCGGATGAGGAAATAACAGCCTAATTAGAACAACCGCTTCATGAGTTTCACTTCTGCATGTCATTAGTATTATGAGAGGTGTGTCTCACACGTGTGTGTATGTATGTGTGTGTTTTTATATATATATAAAATAAACTTCCAATCTGTATTCAGAGATGTGGGGGTTATGTTGAAATTTAATTGTTGTTCTGAACCTTGGAGCAAAAAAAAAGAAAAAGGGGAAAAAAAATCACAGTATTCATTCGGCATCTATCTGCTTTTAATTACGCCTGAATTCCTGCAGAGCAGCTACCAACCAAATGAACGCTTAGCAAATTCCTTCATATTATAATCTCAGAGGGCAAAATGAGCACAGCATCCTCTTCAGAACAAAGAAGGGCAAAGTTAACTGGAAAAGTTGCTTAGGTTTTTTGAAATGTCACTTGTGGGGTATGTTTCTTTTGTTTTGGTTTGTTTTGGGTTTTTTTTTTTTTTTTTTAGTCCATAAAGAAGATTAAGGATTGCTGAAAATTTAGATCCAGTTTCCTGTCTCCTGACAGGAAATTACCTAAACAAATAGAGATGGGATTCTTTTCATAGTATGGGACTGTTATAGCAAGAAGCAGAAGGCTGATGTCAGTCACTGAAGATGCTTTGGCAGCTCGTCTGAATATTATGCTGTAGCTGCCATGTGTAATTTGAAGGAGAAACAATTTTTGTTTATGCCCAAGGCATAAACTGTGCAAGAGCAACATTTTTAGATTTTGTTTTGTTTTGTTTTAAGCTGCTGTGTAAACATGCATCAAGTTAAACTGAGTTAATGTGTCATAAATGCAGCTCATGAAATCAGGCTCAAGGATAAATGGTTTGGATTATTTGGTGTATGAATGCAGCTGAAAACAAAAATATTTTTGACATTATTTGCTCTATATCCATTAATTTGTTGTGACATTATTGTATACATTGAGGAAATATCCTACCTGACCGCCTCGCTATCAGAATATTTAGCATATTTAATGGTGGCATGCAAAATTTTACCTTCATACTGTGAAAATTTTCAAGATTCAGGCCTTACATGGAGGAAGGGTAAAATTAGAATTCTTTTTTAAATTAAAGTTCCCATAATTTTTTCCAGCATTTTAAACTCCTAAAAATTGCAACCACATCCATTTTACATCCAGTCTAAGGTCCAATTTAGACTTCTCCGGGGAATCTTTGTAGAGCCCACAATGTATTCTGCGCAAGTAGCCAACTTGTTGCTAGCATTTATGGTTGTGCATGATGCATTACATTTTAATGACCTTGTGGTCATGTCCCGGTGTGTTAGATGCGATGCCAACTGATAGGAACAAATAAAATCCTGGGGCTTTTTTTCCCCTCCTGCATCCCCACTTTTTGTTGTGGTCAGTTTATTTCAGGGCAACCACTTTCCTCTGATTATTATTCCTTATATTGAGACCATGATTGTTATTCTTTCACTGATAAATTGAAAAACTGCAGTGAAAAAGTAGCTGGAAATGCACAGGACGACTCGACAATACTGAACAGTCACAATAGTTGTGGGTTGTGTCAATGTAACGTGTAGTTACATTTCTGGGGAGGTGCACGTCAGATTGTGTTGTAGGGTTTCAAAGCGGATTCTCTCGTCGCACGTCGCTTTGAAGCTGGCAGTTAGTGGCTTGTAGATGTTCCAGGCTCCAGTTTAGAGGTAACCCTTTAAACTAGGGCTACTACCAGCAATTAATGGTATCTTACTCTCTCATTGGTAGTTGTTTCAGTCGCTCGCCTAGAAGTTGAGAAATGTTTGTTTGGTCCCGCCCACTTTGCATCACCTGTGGTTATTTTGCTCATAGTCGCTTGAAGTCACCAAATGACACTCACCTTCATGGTGTCTGGTCGCTGTGAATTGCTTTCATTGTGGACGCAGCTTTAGTGTCACAATCTGAAGAGTAAATCTTATCTTAGTCCAGCATAACTTCTGGCTGAAGGACTGATTAGCTATGCAGTGGCATCAGTCTGTCCCGCCGCACAAGAGTCATTACTCTAGCTAGAGTAGTGGTCAGATTTTTGTTAAGTAAGATTAATTTGTCCTGATATGACTGCTTGCAAGCCTCATTGACTTCACAGTTAATAACCTGTGAGTTGTGAAGGATCATGAGCTGGATGAGCTACATCATCATTGACATTGTAGTTTTCATTGACCAAATTTGAGCTTCACTATCATGGGATATATCATAGTTTCAGTAACAGAACTGCACCAATTTAATGTCTGTGCCAGAAACAAGTATTGTCCTAATAAAAAGCTGATTTAAAAAAAAAAAAATTTGGGGGGGGGGCTTGATCTGTCAGAACAATACCTAAAATGCTTTAAAATGTATTGGCATAAGGAACAACACACTTTGACATTTTACATTGGCTCCCTGCTAAATTGAGAACTAAATTTAAACTCCTTCTCCTCACATACAAAATCTTGTATAATCAGGCTCCTTCATATCTTAAAGACCTCATAGTACTTTATTATCCTAACAGAGAACTTTGCTCTCAGACTCTCAGGCCTACATGTGGTTCCTAGAGTTTTGAAAAGTAGAATGAGAGGCAAAGCCTGCGGCTTTCAGGCCTTCAGCTTTCAGGGAGACTGATCAGGTGACCTTGAACCAACCATAGTTATGCTGCAATGGGCTTAGGCTGCTGGGGGTCTTCCTATGATGCAATGAGCACTTCTTCACTCATCTCTTTTCAGTCTCTGCTATATTTAATCATTAACAATTATTAAACTCTGGCCCTCTCTCCTGTCGTTTTGCTTTTGTCCTGTCTCCCTCTGCTCTCTTTTTTTCCCCCTCCCTCCCTGAGCCTGGTTCTGTCAGAGGTTTCTTCCTGTTAGAAGGGAATTTTTCCTTCCCACTGTTCCTAAATCCTTGCTCATAGGGGGTCGTGTAGTTGTTGGAGTTTTCTCTGCATTATTGTTGGGTCTTTACCTTACAGTATAAACTGCCTTATGGTGACTGTTGTTGTGATTTGGCGCTAGTTTATTATATTACAATTAAACAAAGGACATCCCTTAACCTGAAGTAATAACATATGTTGTGTATGTACATTCCTCTTTGGCCACTTTTCCTGAAGTAAATTACATTTAAGAATTTACCTCCAGTATAACTATTTTGCATTCAAACCAGACATGCTGACTAAACCAGACACATCTCAGCCCCACAGCCTGATCAGTGATTCTGAGCTACTGTAGCCTTCTGAGAAAGCTGATTGTAGGGAAGCAGTGTGTGTAGTAATGAGAGGAGTGGATGCTGATGGATTCCATGAGGCTGCAGTCAGCCCTTGAGACGACTGCTCCCAGCATCAGCTTGCATTATTAGCTAGCACTTGCACTGAATAATATCTCGAGTCGCTTCTGGTGTGAGTGCTGACGTTGTGTGTCTGTCTGTCTCCTTTCAGTAAGAGGATAATAAATCTGGGTCCTGTTCACCCTGGTCCGGCCAGTCCTGATCCCCAGCCAGCTGGAGCCCGCGTCTCCTGTGGACACTGCAGCAACACCTTCCTGGTACCAGCTCTCTGCTTTAAAAAAAAATTAATAAATGAAAAGCTTTAGGGGAAATAACAACAGGATTTGGGGGAATTTTCTCATTACCATTAAAGCAGTAGTTCTCAAACTGTGAGGCAAGTGAAATATATGTAGTGAAACGGAGTCGAATTAATGTAGGGGTAGGGGTTAAGTCATCTTGGATCATTTTTTATTTTTTAATTAAAATAAAAATCTGGGATGTGGGGTATGAACTTTTTTTCAGCTCCTTAAGCAGGGCGTGCCAGAAAGTGTTTGAGAACTACCGACTCAAATGAGGATAGGTTCAAATTTAAAGCGACATCCAGCTTTGGGTTAGGTTTATTTAAGCAAACTAACCAAGGTAACAAAGCCCATCTACCAGCAGCTTCTAACGCTTATTTGTTAACACTTTATGGCTCAGTTTCCCAGATATAAATTAAGCTTAGACATTAAACTTATTTCAGTGGAGGGCTTCACTGATTGGACTAGGCTTAATCTATGTCTGGGAAATCTGTAGAACATTATTTTATTAAAGATTTAGGTCTGTATGGTTATAGTTTTTCTGAGTTTTCTGTATCCAAAACATGAATTAGCCAGCCTGAAGTTTGTTCAAGTCTCTAGTAGATGAGCCACAAACAGATGAGTTGGCCCTCTGGACTATGCAGTTAATTAAACTTGCGTAGGAGGACTATAACTTTTGTATTTGCCTGAAGTTGATGTCAAGATGGCTCCTATTTGGAAAAAGACTTGATAATCTTCTTTACTGATAATTCAAGATGGCGCCGGTGAGGTCAGCAGCCGTCGTACCTGCTCCTACGCTTTGTTTGTATATATTAGGTTTAGCTCTAATTTTGGACTTTATAATTCCGCCTGCTCTGTGTCATATCACGTATGACAGACAGACTCTTTTTAATATCAGAATACAGCACTCTGGCTGTATTCTGACACCTTTTTCTCCCGACCCGACTTGGCCTCGGGAGATACTGCGTTTCCAGTGGGCCAGCTCAAACAAAGGACCCAGGTCACGGACAAGGCCCCGAGGGAAAAGAGCCGGCGTAAGAGAGAGGCTGAGGCGCAGAGCGCACCAAACGCCACTGCCGAGCATCCTGTTGGCTAATGTCCAGTCACTGGATAACAAGCTGGACGAACTCAGGGCCAGGATACAGTTTCAGAGGGACATAAGGGACTGCAACATCATCTGTCTCACGGAGACATGGCTGACCCCCCTCATACCGGACCACGCCGTACAGCCGTCGGAGTTCTTCAGTGTTCATCGCACGGACAGAACGAGTGAGTCTGGAAAATCAAGAGGAGGAGGTGTGTGCCTAATGATTAATAACAACTGGTGTGACAGTAGGAATGTTGTCCTTCTGAAACAATCATGTTCACCTAACCTGGAGCTCCTAACCCTGAAATGCCGTCCCCACTACCTGCCCCGCGAGTTTACGTCGGTCATCTTCAGCGCCGTCTATATTCCACCTCAGGCGGACACAAACACTGCACTATCCGAGCTACATGAGGCTATTTCCACCTATCAGGCTAACCAGCGTGATGCGGCTCTCATCGTAGCCGGGGACTTTAACAGTGCAAACTTGAAAAAGCTGATACCGGAGTTGATTCAACACATCGACTGCCCCACCAGAGGAGAGAGGACCCTAGACCACTGCTATTCTCCATTCAAAGATGGCTACAAAGCAAAGCCTCTTCCGCCTTTTGGGAAGTCTGACCACACCTCTGTACTTCTCATGCCGAAATACAAACAACGGCTCAGGCAGGAACCCCCTGCTGTGAGAGAAGTGACACGGTGGTCTGATCAAACAGAGGCCGCTCTGCAGGGTGCGTTGGATTCAACCGACTGGGACATGTTTCGCAGCAGCGCGGGCGGAGACATCGAGGAGTTTACGGAAACTGTTGTGGGATTTATTGGGAAAGTTGTTGAAGACACTTCACTTAGGAGGACCATCAGGACTTTTCCCAACCAGAAGCCGTGGGTGGATAAATCTGTCCGCGACGCCCTGAGGTCCCGCACCGTTGCCTACAACTCCGGCCTCGCCTCTGGGAACATGGAGGACTACAAGGTTGCATCATACAACGTCCGCAGAGCGGTGAAAGAGGCAAAACATCGCTACGGCCGCAGACTGGAACAGCAACTACAACAGTCTGACCCCAGGGGACTGTGGCAGGGACTACGCACCATCACGGACTACAAAGCACCACACACACACCCGGTGAGTGCCGACGCTTCTCTGGCTGATGAACTCAACATCTTCTTTGCGCGCTTTGAGTCGGGAAGCCGACAGCCCGCTGCGCTCCCGGCCGGAGGGGCGGAGACACTCACTGTGACGGAGCGCGACGTGAGGAGGGCGTTTAGACGTGTAAACACCAGGAAAGCGGCTGGACCAGACGGTATTAGTGGACGTGTCCTTAAGACCTGCGCTGACCAGCTGGCACCTGTGTTTACAGTGATATTCAACCTCTCACTGAAACTGTGTGTGATTCCCACCTGCTTTAAAAAGTCCATCATAGTCCCTGTCCCAAAGAAACCACACCCCAGCAGCCCCAATGACTTCAGGCCCATAGCACTCACCTCTGTGGTGATGAAGTGTTTTGAGAGACTCATCAAGACATTCATCACCTCCTCACTGCCCACCACCCTCGACCCACTACAGTTTGCATACCGGCCAGACAGATCCACAGACGACGCCATATCCTTCCTCCTCCACAAGACCCTTTCACACATAGACACTGGTAAGGGGAACTATGTGAGGGTGCTGTTTGTAGATTACAGCTCAGCATTCAACACCATAGTTCCCTCCAGGCTGGTCTCTAAGCTGCTGGACCTGGGCCCATCCCTGTGCAGGTGGGTTCACAGCTTCCTGACCAGCAGACCACAGGTGGTACGAGTGGGTCACCTCACCTCATCCTCCCTCACCCTCAACACTGGATCCCCCCAAGGCTGTGTGCTCAGCCCTCTGCTGTACTCACTGTACACCCATGACTGCGAGGCCACGTCAGAGTCCAACGTCATCATCAAGTTTGCTGACGACACTGCTGTTGTGGGACTAATCTCTCACAATGAGGAGACAGCCTACAGGAGAGAGGTCTCCCGCCTGGAGAACTGGTGCCAGGAGAACCACCTCCTGCTCAACGTCAGCAAAACAAAGGAACTGATCGTGGACTTCAGCAGGAAGCAGCAGAGGGACTACCATCCACTTGTCATCAGTGGTGCTGAGGTGGAAAGAGTGGACACCTTCAAATACCTGGGAGTGACCATCTCACAGGACCTGTCCTGGACTCATCACATAAACATCACTGTGAAGAAGGCCAGACAGCGTCTCTACCTCCTCAGGCGGCTGAGAGACTTCAAGCTCCCACTCAAGGTGCTCAGGAACTTTTACACCTGCACCATCGAGAGCATCATGCGTGGGAGCATCACCACCTGGATGGGAAACTGCACCAAGCAGGACTTCATGGCCCTAAAAAGGGTGGTTCGTTCAGCTGAACGGACCATCAGAACCACCCTCCCCAACCTGCAGGACATTTACACCAAGCAGTGCAGGCTGAGGGCCATGAAGATCCTAAAACAGCCCAGCCACCCCGGACATTCTCTCTTCTCCCTGCTCCCATCAGGCCGGCGTTACCGCTGCCTGAGGGCTAAGACTGAAAGGTTGAAGAAGAGTTTTTACCCACAAGCCATCCGTCTGCTCAACTCTGAGCCCTAACTGGACCATTATTGCACAGTGTAAATATTATAATTTAAAAAGTGTGTATAGTGTATAGTATATAGAGTATAGTGTATAGTGTGAATTACTTTTTTTTTATTTTTATTCTTCTTATTTATGTGTGTGTGTATATAAGGTTGCAGGTACAAAATACATTTCACTGTGCATTGTACTGTGTATAACTGTGCATGTGACAAATAAACACTATCTTATCTTATCTTATCCTACTCTCACCAGAAGAAACATAGCAAATGCCTTTAAATGTTACACTGTTATTTCAATAAATAGTTCAGATTAGAATTGAAAACGAAACGTTATCCTTTGTGCAAAGAAATTTAAAACGAGTACATGCAGCATTAGTCTGAGCTCAGCTGTGAAAATTATAGATTCAGTGAATCGAGTGTGTCTTCACGTGACACACTTAAACAGGATTTATGGTCTGTCTGAAATACATGTCGCTTGGTCAGATACTGTCATACCCCCACCACACGCTTGCTTTTCCCTTATCTGTAAACAGCAGTGTACTCCTCTTTTTGCTTGTCCTTTTTTTAAAATGTTATTTTTTTCTTAGCTGCTTATGGCATGTTTAACGAGTGCAACTCAGTACTGTGAGTGTCTCCCTGAAGAGACCACTGTTATCAGCATTTTTAAAAAGATGTCCTGTCTTTCCCTTCTCTGTGATGGCCAGCTTTTGACTTCATCTTCCTGTGTAGCCATTTGGAACAACAGTACATCTTTTGAAGTAGTTCAGAGAGACCATAATCTGGCAGTTTGGTGAGGTAATGACGCCCGAGCCAGCTCAAGTTCCAAAAGCTACTCGGTAGACTTTTTGTTGGTTTGCTGTTGGCCTGCTGTGTACATACAGTGCTGTGGGTTTTAAGATGTATGATTCCTATACTATTCTAGACTATTTATGTGGTGCTGAAATTGGGCATATTCTAATTCATGTTATATGTATGTACATGAGATGTTCACATTAAATTTTTCAGGACTGACAAACACTTTTAATCTCTACTGAAAACGGTAACCAAATCAATTTTACACCCACTCCAAGTCTGACTGATTTTTTTTTTTTTTTTTAATAAAATAACCAACTTTGAGCATCAATATTATGGGATGTGCATTTTGGTCGGTATAATAAATTGGGCCTGTAACGCACAATATACTTGGTTTCATTAAGTGCGTTAAAGTCATTGAACAAATTTTTTTCTCATGGAACAACCTGCATTTATCTTCGGGCCAGCCCACCTGCACTGTCTGTTTGAATGACATAAACCTTAAAAAATACTGTAGAAACCCAATAAAAAGGGCCAAGAGCCACTAAGTTTTTTTTTTTTTTTTTTTGCAGAAAGGCTGCATTACTATGCAAAATACCTGAAAAAATGGCTTTCAGGTGACGCTTTTATCGTCCGGAGCCAAAGCATCTTGTGACAGTTTGAGTAGGCCTGCAAGGATTTTGTTGTGAAATGTACTGAAGTGAGTGAATTATTGAATAGCCAAAAAGCACTAAGCCAAGTATATGTTGAGTTATTGGTACAGATCAATAACCCTATCAACTCTCTGCTGATATATTATGGCCATTTTGTGGGGGAAGTGAAATTTTTCTTGCTGGTCTTTTAACAATCAGTGGGACAGGTAAGGATGGTTTAGATATATGGTGACTGAGAGGAGGTGTGTAAAGTCAGAGAGAAGAATAGAGGTGTACTCTATTCTTCTCTTTCTCTAACTATACCCACCGAAGTGAGATGGATGGTGCTGGGCGTTTAGCATTCAGTCGGACCTTTCCTAGGGGGCGGCTGAATGAAAGTACAGATCTGTGCCCTGGGTGGCATTCCAGTTAATCTTTTGTTGCAGATCCAGGTGATAATGTTCTCAGTGTTTCTTTTAAGACAAGAGGAATGTACAGCATGCACACAGTGTATTCTGCCCTGCAGGGTTTACAAATGTATCACATCCCAACGTTGGGGAGAAGGTAAATGTCTGTGCCGCGAGAGAGAACAATTTTTCTTATTTTGCTTTTGTGTAGCAAGCAGCACCTGCTGCCAAGAATTTGGATATTTGGATTGAATGTTAGCAGGCATGTTTAAAAAAAACAAAAAACAAAACAAAAAAAAAAGACCTTCAAGACAAGTTCATAACTCGTACCTGACATAAAAAGAAAAATATTACCTTCTAAAATCATCCAGTGCACACATGGGCAAAAAAGGGCCCAATGGCCACATTCAGCCTGTGAACCATATCAGTCTGGCCCCAGACGTACTTAAAGGGAAACTACTTCCCCCAGGGTCCTGCCAGAAAAATAAGTAAAAGGAAGCATTTGGTTAGTAGATGTTGGAGTGAAGTGACTTGATTTCAACAGATGGCTCTCCTCTCATGTGTGCAAACTAATTTTCTGTAATGAACTCCAACCCCAGTTCCAAAAACGTTGGGATGCTGTGTAAAATATAAATGAAAACAAGGATTTACAAATCCTATTTAATTCACAGTAGTACATGGAAAACATATTAAGTGTTTAATCAGAGAAAATGTGCCATGTTTAAGAAACTAATATGATTATTTTGAATTTGATAGAGCAGAGAATGTCCGCAAGAGCTCCTGAGAAAAAATTATTTATTTACCTCGAACAGGTGAGTTATGTTTAGGGCTGATTGCCCTTCCTCAGACTTCACATAGTTGCATGTTGCAAAATCATTCAATTTATATGCCTACCCACTGATAATTAGGTCATGTGATTGAAAATACTTCCTGTTGACAGGAAGGAACATAAGATTACCATTAACACATGAGATGCATGTAGGACAATAGGTGGGTTTTTAAGGCAATTAAAAAAATCAGCCAGATGGAACTTAATGGAAGTATATATTACTGCCTTGGCTGATTTTTTTTTTATCACATGACCTAATTATCAGTGGGTGGGCATATAAATTGAATGATTTTGAAACATGTGACTGTGAAGTCTGAGGAAAGGCAATGAGCCCTAAATGTAACTCACCTGTTCAAGGTAAATAAATAATTTTTTCCTCAGGAGCTCTTTAGGTGTGTAGACTTCATCCTCTGCTCTCTACACCTGTGTTTTGTCCTAGCACCCTTTTTAACTCTTCTGGATGTGCGTGCTTTTTCTTGCATTTTGAATTTGATGGCAGCAACATGTCAAAAAGTTTAGACTGGCCCATGTTTCCTACTGTGTAGCATTCCCTCTTTTTTTTTTTTTTTAACAACAACAACAACCTATAAATGTCTGGGAACTGTGGAGACCAGTTGCTGGAGCTTTTGGGAGACAAATAGTGTCCCATTCTTGTCTGATATAGGGTTCTAGCTGCTCAACACTCCTGGGTCTGCATCCTGCAAGTCTCCATACCACAGGAACTGATGCACCCCCATACCATCAGAGATGCATGCTTTGAACTGAATACTGAAATCAAGCCAGATAGTTTCCCTCCGCTTTAATCCGGAGGACATGACATCCATGTTTTCCAAAAAGAATTTCACATTTGAAATCCTCTGACCGCAGAACTGTCCATTTTAAATGAGCTTCGGCTCAGAGAAGATGGCAGTGTTGCTGGATCATGTTCACATATGGCTTCTTCTTTGCATGATGGATCTTTAACCTTCAATTGTGGATGACATGGCAAACTGTGTTCACAGACAGTGATTTCTGGAAGTGTTCCTGTGCCCATGCAGGGATTTCCATGACAGAATCATGTCTATTTTTAATGCAGTGCTGCCTGAGGCCCCAAAGATCATGCGTATCAATACTGATTTTTGACCTAGTCCCCTGCACTCAGCAATGTCTCCAGATTCCCAGAATCTTTTGATGATATTATGTACTGTACATGATGAGATATTAGGCAAATGGATACTTTATTGATTCTCAAAGGAAATTATTGTATTACAGCAGCAGGATAAAGTCAAAAATTGCAGTCTACAATGAATAAACAAGTGCCACAGCCACGGAGTAAGGGCCTCATACAGTGAGAGTGCAAAAATTGTATTTATACAACAGTATTAAAAAAAAGACAAAGAAAAATATAAAATAGACTGAAATTGTGAGAGGGTAGTGCAAATTGCATCAATAAACAATATGCGCACTATAAATCTGAGAAACATATTCGAAGTCTTCACAATTTTACATTGAGGAAAATTATTCTGAAATTGTTCGACAAGTTGCAGATGCAGTTTTTTGCAGATTGAACCGCTGACCATCTTGACTTATGAGAAGCTTTGCCTCTTTAAGATGCTCTTTTTATGCCCGGTCGCGTTACTGATGTGGTGCCAATTAACCTAATTACTTATAAAATGTTCCTCCAACTGTTTCTCATTAGTATCACTTACAGTACTCTTCCAGCCTTTTGTTGCCCCCATCAATTTTTTTTTTTTTTTTTTTTTGCGACCTGTTGCTGCCATCAAATTCAAAATGAACTAATATTTTTGTGAAAAAATATAATATCTCAGCTTAAACATTTGATATGTTTAAGCTGATACCTAGCCCAGCTTTAACATGTCAATTTGAATCAGAGCAATGATTTGTGAACCAAAACTTAAATTTTCACATTCTCATTTCTTGCTTTACATGACTGAAAGTTACATATTTTTCAGGGCACAGGAAATTGCAAGACTTTATAGACAATTCGGTTACGAGTAGAGCTGCTCGATTGTGGCAGAAACCATAATCCTAGTTATTTTGGTCAACATGGAGATTACGATTATTTAAGGCGTTAACTTGCCTTTTGAAACATCATGTGTTTGATGGACATAAGTGTCAAATTACCACAGTACGCTGTCAGTTAAATCTCATTTTCACTTTGCTCTGCAACACTTTAAACCCCCTGGTTGCATCAGGACCATTTTGTTTCATCCTAACATTATTGATAAATTGGCATGATGATACATTATGTGTATCTGAGCGATACACATCTCAGCGGAGCTTTATGTGTATCATATGATTGATTGGTTGTTTGCTCCCTGTGGCTGATATCCGTCTCATGCAGAGATTTTGATGACTAATATTTCTGTTAGAAGTATATGTAGGAAAGTGGGGGGTTGATTTACTTAAGCTTAAAATACATTTTGTTTCTCAAATGACCAGACTTCTGTAGAGTCAGTTAACACAGACTTTGGCTTAGCTATATGAGTAACAAAGGCACATGTTGAGCCAGGAAAAACCTGAATTTCTTTTAAAACAGCCTACAAAGAAAGTTATCCTGTGGCTGCTCATTTATAACAGAGATCCTAACGTTTTAGTTGGTATCGAGGTCCTGATGAAACCTTCTGTCTGTCAGGGAGAGAGTTTTGGGCTTTTAGAGAGGGGCTAAAGTGCACTGCTGTAAAGGAAAGACAAAAAAATGAGGAATGCAGAAAGATGCGCGTTTTCACCTTAATAATTTGTGATCGTAATCACTGGAATTATTAATCATTTCAGTGGTAAGCACTTTGGTTTTAAATTTGTTACAAAAACAAAATTCTCTTACTTACTAAGCCACAGTTGTAATTGAATTTAAACTTTCTGTAAGAATCTTGCTTCACTGCAGTATTCACACCTTCACACGCCCTTCAATATTCCCTCCAACTCCTGATCAGGTCACTGATAATAAAAACCCTTCCGACCTGGGCAAACGCACGGAGGGGGGAAAAAAAAAATGTCTGCCATTAGCACGTTATAAACCAACAATGAAGGACTTTTCACTCTTAACATCTGCTCACATTTGCTTTTCAGTCTGCCACACAGCTACACTTATTTAATTTTTATCTGCTGTACTTGAGCTCTATGTGCACCTTTTTATTGTGAGCAATGTCAAAGGCAAATTGATTGTGCCTGTTTTATTATAAACCTAACAGAAGCAGAATCACTTGTTCGTGTGTTAGAGGTCAAAAAGAGAATTACAGCGACTATAAGTCTGTCATCACCATAACTGCTAACATGGCAAACATGCAGCTCAGTTTTTAGCTGAAGCCGAAGCTCACGTCTTTCTCTTTGTAATTTCAGTGGACAGAGTTCACAGATCGGACGCTGGCCAGGTGCCCACACTGCAGGAAAGTGTAAGTAGCTATAAGCAAATCATCCGTTACTCCACTCTGCTCTCATTGTGCATACTTTTTGCTTTTATATCCATTGACATTCAGCTGAAGGTTTTACTCAGAGACACAGAAACAGCAGTGACTTCAGGAGCCACATTAAATCTGCTTAATTTTGGCTTCTGATCTGTGACATTTTGCTCCATGTATGTTTAGTACCTTAAGATTTTCTTTGCTACAAACCATATTACTACATCACTGGCTCCATAAGCTTCTTAACATGCTGAGTAAAGTTCATAGGACCTACAGATGCAGGATCGGTTCTTCAGATGTCAGCATTTATTGCAATTGTTTGAGAAATCTGTAATAAAATGATTATAAATTTTAAAAATCACTATATTTCAGAATAAATGTAATAATCAGAACAGACCTGATACATGACCCGAGACAGGCAAAGCAAATAGTCGCCTTGTGTTCGTATTTGTCTTTATAAGGTGCTGAAAATAGATGTGACGGTGTGTCAGCTGTCTTACTGCAGTGCACAGGTGTGCGAGTGCAGTCTTTGTGAACAGATTTAGTCACAAGTCCATAGTTTGTCAAAACAAAAGCATCTGCAGAGTCTGGATTCAATCTGGACAGTTGAATTTCTGCAGGTGTTCCACCATCATCCGTGCTTTATTTCAGCTTTGCACTTCCAGAGTTTACCTGCTGTGGTTGCAGCTGAAAAAAGGTAGAATAAAGAAGTGCACACAAACTGAAATGAATGGATATTTTGTGCTTTTAAAGCTGCCAAATTAATTGTAGCAACCCTACGTGTTGTTAGTATAATTTTTAGAATATATTTTAACATCATTAGGAAAAATTCAGACTTTTTTGACTGTTATGAGTACATCATCTGGGTACTTTTAGTCCGCTGCATGTAGTGTATTTGTCAGCGTGAACACACTTCTAATACCCACCAACATCAGGTTTGAACATCTGGCATGTGTTCCTAAGTAAGTATAACCAAAAAGAGGCCAGTGATGTGTGATTTTTAAGTGAAGAAATCCTGAAGGTTCTGTAGTGTCTCTGCACACCGGTCACACTGCTTAATTTAATATGGTTGGAAAAAGGTGTAGGTAGGGAGGGCTTATCATATGCACTGTGTGGGTTGTGTATGTAGACAGTTTCACTGACAGGCCGGACAGTGTTTTGGTAACATTAGGCGAACGCAAAGGTTACAGATGCAGTTATTACAGTTATTTTTAATAAAGTTTGAGGATCATGCAAATTATGGGATTTTTTTTTTTTTGGTAGAAATGACAAAACTGGAGATATTAAAATGAAGAGAAAAACAGGACTTTTGGCAGGACTGATTTTTAGCATTTGTGAGTAAGGACAGGAAGGGACACAGTTGATATGGTTATCTGCTGAACTTCTCACACTATGAGTGTGTGTGTGTGTGTGTGTAAGGGGGGGGGGGGGGGGGGGGGGGGGGGCGTCATATCAACCTGCCAGGGTGTTTGTGTTGCATCTAAATTTATAACAAGATTAACTAATGCCCTCCTTTCTTCTACAGCTCTTCAATTGGTCAGAGGTATCCACGGAGGCGGAGCTTGTGGTGTTTTCTACTCTGCTTGCTATTCAGCGTTTCAACCGCCGGATTGATGGTGAGCGCACGCCACCCAACGCCGCTCTGACATCCGCATGAGTCAAGGACCTGTTGTATAGTATTTAAAAAAAAAAGAGATTATGAATAGCTGCCTGCCGGGCATTAATCTTTTTAGAAAATGGCTCTTTCCTTTTTTGTTTTATGAAGTGAAAAGTCCACAATTACAGATAAAACAAAGGTAGCAGGGAGAAGCAACGCGATTGCTATCTTTCCTTTTGTCATCGCTTGTTTAACATGGAAGGTTGGCGCCTCGCGGCTGCTCTGCAGACACGGTGTGACAGGCCTCTGTTTGTCATTGAGAAAAAGCACAAGCACAGCCTGCTCTCACTGTAAGCAGCGTCAGGTTGCAACACTGCCATCAACACCCACAGCATAACAAAACAGAACATTTCTGCTGAGTTCTGATCGCCTGTTTTGCCTCGTCTCCTCTTGTTCTCTTTCACGTCTGACGTGCACAAAATCCATAAAAGCTCACAGTGCTTTTTATCATTTCCGTTGTTGCCCTCATTTAAATGATTATAAATAGATGCGGCAACGGAGTATTATCAGAATAATAAAGTAGATAACAATCTGGAGCAAATGAGGGGTGTAAAAGTCTAACAGTGATGCACAGAAGAGAGCTACATGGGCCCAGACATTCTGCTTCCTGAACAGCAGATGGTGCAAGATGAGCACCAAAGGAGGCTGTGCACAAGAAGCTTGCATCCCCCGGCAGTATGAGGAACAGTAATCCGAACATTAAATGTGCCGCTTTGAAAGCATTGCGTTATGCTGGTGTTGTGGCAATAACTGTCACAACATGGAATCAGATTGTGTTTTATCAAAAGGTGTTTTTAATCATACGAGCAGCAAAGTTTGACATCCTTAACCTAAAGTAACCGATCAAACTGCCTCTCTGCGCTGAATTTTAATTTTGAGTTTTAAGTACATTTATTTAAAAGAAAAATAGGTACGATTCAACACTGTGACAGCTTTGACATCCTGGATTTGGTCTAAGAGGTGCCCGTTAAACCGCTAAGACCCCTCAAAATGACGTGAATGATTAAAACTTCACACGTCCTTTATAGAAGAAAAAAGATGAAGCTTAAAAGCATATTGGTGTCTTTTGGCCTGCTTGAGCTGTTAAGATTACCTCATGATTTCTATTTTTACTGAACATACAGAGAGCTTTTTTGGATTTCTGCTTCTGGCCTCGAACATTTTGAAGCTTGGTAGTCTATTATAGATGGAAATGTTAAGTTTAGATATTCCTGACAGAAATGCCTCTAAATCTTTTTTCTTTCCCTGCCTTTTTATACCCATATGAATGTTGCTTTAGTGTTTTGACTTTGAAAAGGGAATTTATATTTCCATACTCTGAGAAAATCCCTGTGGGCTCTCTCTCAAAGTCACTTTTGCCATCTTCATTAAATAATTTTCTTCTGAGCAGCTGCACACTTAATACTTGATGGGAAAGCTATTTTCTCTCTTATCTCTCAGTCACTCCTACGTATTGAATATAAGCTCCAGTATGAAAAATTGTGGGGAAAAAGAGAAAAAAAAAACCTGTCACTGCCTCAGTGTGGTTCAGGTGAATTAATCACTCAATGTGGATGCAGGGCTAAATGTTAAATGGTCTTTTTCTGTCTTTGAGTTGAGAATTCGTGTCAGATTTAGTGCTGCATCGGCTGAGAAGTTCGTTTAAATGCTGAAAATTTGATTTTTGATTAAGGATTGGGCCTCAAATTTTATTTGGATGTATGTTTTTTTTTGTGCACCGCTTTTCTTTACACCGCTGTGAATTCACTTTCTCGTGCTTTCTGCACCCACAGTCTTCCTGTGTTGTGTTGAATGGCGGTTGCCCTCACAAGACAGACTGCACAGTCTAACCTGATCTAAAGCGTGGTCTGTATTACTTTCCTGAAGACTCACTATATTGGACAAACCTGCTTGTTTACGTTTAAGCTTGTCTGCTGGCATGTCTGCATCACTCTGCCATCACGAGTGAAACTAAAGCCGTCTGTCTTGATCTTGGAGACAGTAAATCTTGAACAGCAGCTGCTTTTATGGAAACGCAGGAAGGATCGAAAACTTCAGAACAGATTGAGCGTGTGTACACATTTTCAGAGCTATGAAAGCAAGAAAAGTGGCAAATGTCTACACTGGGAGACTACTAGCTATTCCATTATCATAATGGACAAACTGGATGCAGGCTGTTGCATTTTGTTTGAAGGAGGTTTCCCTGTAATAATTAATAATACTGCATATTGATATGAAAAAGACCTGTTGCAGTGTTTGAGGTCTGCGTTTTTATGGAAGGTGCACAGGCTGTGATGTAGATTTAATGCAGTATCATAACCCCAGGAAATTTGAAAATTTACTTATTTTTGTTTTATTGAATTTATACTTGGAGTTCAAGAAAATCCACTTTTAAAGACATCTGTTAAGGTTAAATCATTTTAATGAACTATCGTGTTAAGGTTGGATACATACTTGATGATCCAGTTCAATTAACATCAACTTCACAACACCAGTCGGCTCAAGGCATTTTATACTGTAAGGTAAAGACCGTACAATATTAGAAAGAAACCACATGATCCCCTGCGAGCAAGCACTTGGCAAGAGTGGGAAGGGAAAACCTCTGGCACAACCAGGCTCAGGGAGGGGCATCCATCTGCAGGGACCGGCTGGGGGTGAGGGGAAAGAGATGAAAGCAGAGAGAGAGGACAAAAGCCAAACTATAGGAGAAGGAGCCAGAGTTTAATAAACTGCTAATGATTCAATACAGTAGCGGTGTATAAACAGAGATTTCCATGTAAGGAAATCCCACAAAGTTGATTCTGTTCGTCTATATGCAACATTTTCCGTGGCAGAAACATTTCATCACTCATCCACGTCGCTTGTTCAGTCTGACTGACTTGGTTGGCTGCACCCCAAATTTCTGGGTGTCGCGTTAAGTAATCATTTTAAAATTGACCAAATAATGCTGATTATCTTTGTCACTATCAAGGAGGCCTCATTTGAGCTTCTCACGAGAATATATTTGCAAAAATATACCCCCCCCCCCCCCCCCCCCCTTTTTTTTTTTTCCTTCTCCTGAGGTTTCACAGACCTATTAACGGATTTATGTAAGGATTACTTGATATTATAATCTGTGGGAATTCACGCTGGAGATTACTGGATAATTGACTGGAATATTGTGCAGATTAAAGCAACAAAAGCAGTCTGAGAATAAATGCAGAAAACATTTTCAAACATATTTGCAGCCTCGGCTCCTTCGTTCCATAAATTTTCGGTCGATTGGCTGTGAGCTGGGGTGGAGCCATGGTGTCTTCTGGCCATCCCCACATAACCAGTGATGAAGCCTGTTAGGGGGTTACACAGAATCACATGTGTAACCCCCTTGAGCGACTTTATTTTTTTTAATTGAGGTTTTGTATGAAATGAGCTGCTTCTTTGTTCTTCATGACAGGCATGCCTGTATATTACACACACACACACACACACACACACACACACACACACACAAAAAAAAAACCTAAGTAAGCTTGTCCAGCCTTATAAAAATGCCCAGCTCTGCCACTGCTTACAGGTCTCTCTTTAAAGGTCTTTGCAGGGAGCAGATGAACGCCTAAATGCTCTCTCCGCTTGTTGTTTCCCCGCAGGCTGGAACGTGGGTGAAGGCTCAGACCTACCAGGGAATCTACGCCTCGTGGGCCGTGCTGCTGCTCCTGGTTCTCGTCACCCTGGCTCGGGCCTTCTACTGGGCCTGCATGAGGGTCAGCCAGCCCCTGCAGAACTTCACATAAAGCCCCACCACCACCACCACCTCTCCTTCATCTGCCATATCTCTCTTTCCAAACCGTCTGGCTGGAGGAAAGATGGCTTTAAAGAAAAAAAAAAACCCACAATATTTATTTAAATCCCAGCTACAGAAAGAAACAGTTCTCCTTCTCCTGTCCCTTCCCTTTTAGTCCAATGTGTTTCTAAAACTGGATGGCGGTGGCTGCGACTGCTATATATATCTATTGGTAATTATGATGACACGTATAGCCTAATGTACTGTTTATCTGTTCTAATCTCGTGGCCAGTGTGGGGCTCATTTTAACATTTTTTTTTTTAAAAACGCTGTTTCCTTTTCTCTTTACCTCTACGCTGGTTTTCGTCTGTGGCACATCTGCTGCACTCGTATCTTCTAAGGCGAGGGCTTAAAGTTAAGTCTTAGATGTGATTATTGCCCCCACCCCCCCTTAATTTGGGTACTTCCCCTTTCTAATCCTAATTTGACATTAGTTTGAGTATTTCAGCATTTAACTTTTCTTTTTAAACTGAAAAACAAAAGTCAGACGAAGCTAACAAATTTATGCCAGTAAGAGGATGAGTGGCTGGAGGGACATCAGGCTCCTTTTTGTGAATCAAAAAGATCAAGTAGGTGCTGAAAAGTGTCTGAAAAATTGAATTCAGCAGTGTGTGAAGGTAGGCTATGATGTTTCTGAACTCTGTGTTTATGCTGAATTATCCCCTGGGACTGACTTTGATCCAAAGCAGCATGAAAGCCTTAAAAAGGAGGTGCGATAGAAGGATTCAACATTCGCGCGTGCACACAGACACACAAACATTACAATACACAGCCACATTAATGCATACCATCACACAACAAAAGCGGGGATGCTCTTTTAGAGTTGCACCAGCTCAGAAAGCAGTTTGTCAAAGGCAGACCAGCCTCCGACTTCAAAGACAGACCTGCAGACAGATTTCCTCCACGCCGCGGTTTGTTGTTTCAGTCGGGGAAAGAAGTGACATGCGTGAAAGTTGTGGTCCGACAAGAATGTCACCACATTTGAAGCTTCTTTTTCTCGGGCCCAAACTGCAGCCAACAGGTTCGCACCAACTTATCTGTAGTCAGCATATCATTAACAGCAGAGCTTGAGAAAATCCTTTCTCCCGTTTCTGAGAGATGCGTGCATGTGGTTTGCTCGTGGTACATTTTGTTCAGCGTGGCTCTCTGAAACACAGCGGAATGTAAAAACAAACAAACCACAAATGGGTACTGACTTTTAGAATACTGATATCTGCCTCCTTACATCCACAAAACCCTCCGAGTATATCTGGAGGTTTTTTTGTTGTTGTTGTTGTTGTTGTTGTTGTTGGTTGTACATTTTCAGACTTACAAACTGAACCACAGGGAGGGTTTTGTTAAAAAAGCGCTGAAATCTGAGCTTTTTGTGCTAAAATACAGGATGTCAGTTTGACAGCTGCAGATAGAAACCCTTACCATTTCAAGACCTGCACCTTGAATGCACCTGAAGTTTCAAAATAAGTCACTTTATTTTGACATTGAAGCACCGTGTTGCTTAGTTCCTTTTGTGTTTCGGTTACATTTGGGATCACTTCATGTGTGTCACTTTTTTTTTTTTTTTTTTGGTCACTGAAGATGGAGGCTGGTAGTGGGGAAGTTTTCACATTAAGGCCAGTGGGAGAATAGGTCAGTAACATAAATGCAAACACACTATGTATACATTCTCACGCAGTGCAAGTCTGTAACTCGTCTGTGGTTCTGAATGTGGTAACATTTTATTTCTGTTTGTGCATTTTTTTTTCTTCTTTTTTGTTTGATTGTAAATATATTTGTTGTATGAAGGAAGTGATCAATCGGATTCTGTTCTGTCCGAGCTTAACACTACTGCTGCGATCGCTGCTCGACTTTTAATTGTTTCTTTTTTGAGAGCGTTATTTTTGCAGCTCTGCAACTCTTAACATATTTAAGGATTTTTGAACGACTACTAACCTGAAAAGCCTCTGGACACCCGTTCGTGTTCAAAACATAAAGATCAACATACCAACAAAACAAATACGGCTGAATCACATTCCCAAGTGATGGCATTTCACTCTCTTCCACACACACACACACACACAGACACACACTCAGCACCTTATCCGGAAGTGAGAAACACTGCATACAGCAAGAATGAAGAGATAACGTTACCCTGCTAGACTGAACTGAGGTCGCAAATTGTCAATATGGATGCATCATGTTATTTATTATACACACTGCAAAATAGGATCAGCGAAACAATTCAGCTTTTTATAGTTTTACAGTCTTATTTATTGTGGAAGACAGCAGGTGTGGAGGAAGATGTTGTTTGTCTTTTTTTCTTTTTTGCCAGTTTAAAGTTATGGTCAGTGCATTAAATTTAAAAACTGGTGGAAACAAAAGAAATGAGATTATAGAACGCGGCGCAAGATGACTTGTTTAAAAGGAGCCTTTTTTGCAGTGGAGTGACTTTGTTTTATCCACGACTGCAAAAGAAATTAATCATGTTAACACCAGTAATCAAGAACCTGGCTGATGCTCTTTTCAGAGTTTGTTTACACTCAAATAAAGACATGATGATGTACAAAACCAGAGATGTGAAGTCTTTTATCTACGAACATAAAATTTTCTAATGGCTTTTATTCGCCGTTCGCGTCTTCCGACTAGATCTGGGGATTTGAAGAGAATTTCAGTGCGAGTGGTTCCTGGATTCAGACTGTTTATAGCTTAAAAATCAAAGGCTGCCTCTCTCAAAGGCGCTCTCTTTTTGAATAACATTTAAAATTCTTTTATTCTCATGCCATGGTCATGTTTGTGAAAACAGATTAGTGGAACGGGCTTTTTGATGCGCTTCCTTAATATCTGGTGGGGCAAAATGAGCGTGTGTCAACTAAAAGAAACGGTCGACAGGTGGGACGTGTCCTTATCTGCTTCCATCAATGTCCTGATCACACTTTTCCCCAGGTGAGGTCCAAACCAGTTGTTGTAGTTTCTTATTTCCATTTGATTTTGACTTTTTGATTTGAATGCAGTTTAGTTTCAGTTAGTTTCCAAAGTGGGTTTGATCATTTTGACTTTAGTTTCTGTTGCTTTATATTGTTTTAGTTTGTTTTTTGTCTCACTACATATTAAAATATGGGCAGCATTTCAGAGGTTTAGAGCAGGTGTTGTGGTACATCCCACACGACAATAAACGCCCATCAGTGCCGCATCAAGCAGGTTGCATTATCAAATGTGACCAAACTGCCAAAGACTAAAAACTAAGGAAGTTTTCTCTGTAGTTTTATTGTAATATTCTTTAGCATTCTTTCTAGCATATAAAAACCCCAAGAGAGCCTCTAGTGACAAGCTTCATTTCTTGAACCCTGGATACACTTTTTTGTTTCTGTTTAAATTTGAAACACTAGGATGTACTGGCAACTTTGGGTATTATAGATGGCGCTGATACAGGCTCTCTATTTGCTGGAAGGTGCAGTGTTGATGACTCAAGAGGCAAAGATTCCAATTAATCCAAATTTTTCAAGCCCAAACCCAATAAAAGTGCAACTAAGCAGGGCGGAGGAGGGCTTCCTGCTTATGGAATCTTTGGGGATTTTAAGATGCCTTATTAATTCAGAAAACCAGCAAATTTAGATTGATTTATTTGTTTGGTCAAGTGAATGCATTTCAATTCTGTATATAAGAGTCAGGAGTAAATGGCATCCATTTGGCCCTCAGTATTTGTCTATAAGCAACAAACAACACGAGTGAATCCCAAAAGTAAAAGGGTTTAGTTGGGGGGGGGGCTCATTTAAGGCAGGATATTTAGTGGCCCAGAATTTATAAACCCAGAAAGCTCTCCTGTGGTTGAGCCTCCACCTCGTCCTCTGTAAAGACGAATGTGCTCAATTCCGAAGGCCTGTAATGTGGATGGGTTGCTATTATGTAGGTCCAGGTAGTGTCTAGCTCCGGGGTAATTAACACGTCTGGATGTTTTGTTTTTTTTTCCTGCTGTTCCAGTGTTGGGAAAAAAAAAAAAAAAAGAAGCTTGCAGTTAGTGGAATAATTGGTGGTTCTGGGGTTTGTTTAGAATCACTGATGTTCACCTTTGCACAGATACTAGATATTTGTATTTATATACTGTTTGGGTTTTGGGATAATAATGGAAACAGAAACCCCGTGATTAAAACTGTCATCCTTTCTTTTAATTGGGATCATTCCCAGTTATTAAAAAGAGTGAAATCAAAGCATTCCTCTTTCTGCTGAACCTAAAGGTCTCCCATTTTAGAAGCACTAATTAAAAGCTTTGTGCTGAAGCCAAATTAGTTTTATCTTCTTTTCTTTTTTTTTATTCTTACAAAATGCTGCAAAGAAGCTCATCATTTTCTCACACAACTTGGCCCCCATCGGCTTCTCGAGTTTCATGCGGATATATTTTTTGCCTGGACACAAAGAGATGGAGGGATTAAGGACACTGAGAAACCTTTCAGAAACCACAGCTCCCCAGAGAACGGCACGAACCAGGGAGGCTGGAGGGGGAGCGAGAGAGAAAGAAAAGCAGTGAAGAAGACAATTGCTCTCATAACCTTCTGGTTTTCAGGCTTCAGCCAACTTTTATTCTGTAAGACAACAACTGAGCTGCTTTCTCGCATGAATACACACTCCTACTCAAAAGTGCTCCAGGGCCATTTTATTGTAATTGTATTGACTTAATTTTTTTTTCATTCATGAAATTATACCACTCTGCCTCCTTGGGGAGCTTTACGGTTTCTGTTCTTCACTTTTGTTCTGTCCTTACCATCTCGACAGTTTTCCTTTGTGAGATACTTTAGTTCAGCTGATTTGGGACTTTAAAAAAAAAACTAATAAACTGGCAGGAAAGAGAGAGGAAATAGTGTAAATGATCTTATTTGCCCTACTCTTGGATTATGAGGGTCAACACTGCACTGCAATCAGTTTGCCTCGGACAGCAGTGCATGAAAGGTACTTCTATCTGGCTAATCCAGCATTAGGGGAAAAACATTTGTTTTAAATTAGCATGATGGGATCATTTTAAAATGCAGCAATAAAATTTATTCTGTTTTTTTTAAAATGCTAAATGATTTTGCATCGTGCACGTTTAACAGAGACGCTTTTATTTTGGGCCAACGTTCGGAGACAATCTGCTGTGAAGAGGAATTGCACCTAATAATTAGAATATGTGTCAAAATACTAATGGCATGCTGGCTAATTAAAATTTTTTGATACAAAGGATACTTTTTAAAAATAAATGTGTCTTCAGGGGGGGAGAAACAGCAAAATCATACCACAGAAATGCAACAATACACCCAGGAGGGACCAAGCTATTTGAGCAACAAAGTGACAGATTGGGGTCTTTTATGACCCCCATTGTAATATTGTTTACAAGAACACTTTTTTGATGGCTCCATTTGTGTTTTCATACCTATACAGTTTCCTTCATCTACACTTGCCAGCCACTTTATTAGATCCATCTGCTCAATTGCTTATTAGTGGAAAATATCTAATCAGACAAACACATGGCAGCAACTCGGTGCACTTAGGCATGTAAACGTGGTAAGGACAGCATGCTGAAGCTCAAAGTGAGCGTCAGAATGGGGAAGAAAGGTGATTTAAGTGGTTGTTGGTGCCAGACGGGCTGAGTATTTCAGAAACTGCTGATCTGCTGGGATTTTCCTGCGCAACCATCTCTAGGGTTTACAGAGAATGGACAGAAAAAGAGAGGGAAAAAAAAAGTGAGCAGCAGCTCTCTGAGTGAAAATGCACTGTTGATGCCAGGGATCAGAGGAGAATGGCCAGACTATTTTGAGCTGATAGGATGGCAACAGTAACTCAAATAATCACTCCTTACAACCAAGGTATGCAGAAGTGCATCTCTGAATGTACAGCATGTGAAACAGCAGCAGAAGACCGCGCCAGGTGCCAGTCACGTCAGCTAAGAACAGGAAACTGAGGCTATAATTCACACAGGCTTACTAAAATTTGAAATTAGGAAATTGGAAAAGTGTTGTGCAGTCTGACGAGTCTCAATTTGTGCTGCGACATTTTGGGTGATAGGGTCCGAATTTGGCTTAAACAACATGAAAACATGGATTCGACCTGCCTTGTATCAACGGTTCAGGGTGGTGGTGTAAATGTGTGGGGGATATTTTCTTGGCATATTTGGGCTCCTTACTACCAACTAAGCATTGTTTAAACGCCACAACCTACCTGAGTATTGTTGCTGACCATGTCCAACCCTTTATGACCACAGTGTACCCATCTTCTGATGGCTGCTTCCAGCAGGATAATGCATCATATCACAAAGCTCAGATCCTCTCAAACTGGTGTCTTGAGCATTAGGATGAGTTCACTGTACTCAAATGGCCTCCACAGTCACCAGATCACATTCTAATAGAGCACCATTGGGATGTGGTGGAACAGGAGATTCATCTCATGGACGTGCAGCAGAAAAAATGTGCAGCAACTGTGTGATGCTGTCGTGTCAGTTAGGACCAAAACTCTCTGAGCAATGTTTCCAGCACCTTGTTAAAGCACCTTGTTAAATCTACGCAGTGAAGAATTAAAGCAGTTCTGAAGGCAGCTGCTTTAATTTAAGGTGTGTGTCCAGTGAGTGTGTATGCAAAAAAAAAAAAAGAAGAGTTAACTCATCTCCAGTAATTGAACTGTTTCCATCATCACTTTTGAAGTTAAGTATCTTCCTCGAGGCTTCTGCAGCAGTAAAATTTTCTGCTCTGGATTTGTTACACATCGGTACTGTAAATGGGCAGCACGGTGATGCAGTATTTAGCACTGTTACCTGGGCCTGGGTTTGAATCCACTGTCTGTCTGGGGCCTTTCTGTGTATTCTCCCCATGTATGGGGTCTCTCCAAAGCCATGCAGTTAGCCTGGGATCACTGGCAGGTTAAAATGTCACTTAAGTTTGGAGTAATTAGTGGATACTCACAGAACACATGCAGCTCAGAGAACGATCTTTATCAAATAGGACTGTGTAGACTCTAAATTAACCCCAGTCAGAGAGCAGGCTGAAAATTTTTCATCTATAGTATTAGATTTTAAATATTAAATATTTACATTTTCCAAATAGTTTACATACAAACATTTACTGTCTTATGAAGCAGCTTGGGTACAGCCACTAAAACTCTGCTGGAGGGAATAAACACCATTCTTCCAAGAGACATTCCCTCATGTGCTGTTTTGATATCAGCGGTGGAGAGTATGGAAGGATGGATGGATGGATGCAATGCATCAAATCTTCCAAATGATTCACATCATTTTCATACTTATCAAACCATCATGGCAGACATGTCTCATCACAGGGTAAAGATGAACAGCCTTGTATTCGGTTGCAGTGACCCTTCCTTCTAAGTGGACAAGTGGACCTACTCCACGCCATCAAAATGCTTTCAACAGTAGAACAGAGCCAACAGATCCTGTCACTGCAGGGGTCACGGGTTCAGGTTGTGTTGTGTTGTGTTGTGATGTGATGTGATGTGTGTGAAATGATGCATGAAGAATATTTGATTGGTACAGTCTGAAAAGCAAGAAGTCTGGTAATGACTGATTGATTTCTGTCTTTCAGCAAGGCAAACATAATGAAATAATGCACAGCTTCTGCTCACGCATTGTTTGCACTTACACGTGATGCACAACTGAAGGGAGACAATGCAAGCGAGGGCTTAAAGCTGAGACATATTGATGCAGAAATTAAATTAAATACAGTCAAACAGAGAGGAATAATGTGATCTCAAAGCTTTGATGACTGAGTGCCAATTAGGGGAGCGAGCGTGTTCATTAAAGATTAAAATGCAAAGCATTTCCAGCAGCACACAATGATCACAATGATTTTAAATTTGTTGCGTCATCAACAAAACTCCCTTGTTCATATATATATATATATATATATATATATATATATATATATATATATAAACGTTTATCATACTGCCTGCTTTTCAAAAGTGAGAGTCCATTCTCAGCGTATGATTGTGAAGTGCACCCAAGATGAGATTCATTTCTCAAAATGCTGCGCTCTCCTCAAGCTCTCCTTCAGGTCCATGAGTGATAGCCCTTATTTCCCATCAGGCCTGTGATCGATTTAGAAGTCACTACTCAGTGAGTCACTACTGTGCCAAGTTTTCTGTTTTCTACTTCAAAATGTGGGTGTGAGTTTTAGTCAATACTTGCAATGTAATAAAGGTAGTTTTTTCTCTTTTTTTTTCTGCTGTTGTTGCTAATTGTCTTTGGGTCAGTTTTGAAATTTTAAACTGTTATCAGGGTGGATTTTACATTTCTTGACACCATCTGCATTTGTCTGTTCAGTCTGTTGTGAAGATTTTAACAACTGTTCCCTGATTGCCAAGACTTCAGATAACAGCTTAATAAGAACAGAAATGACTAGACTGCCTATGGTTAGGGTGAGGGTTGGGCTCATCACCTCCTCAGAGGATGTGCCCTGATGACTGACACGCTCACGGACCACATCAATTATTACCAATGACCAGCACTGGCCTGCGGGCCACACTTTGAGTATCCTTGCTTGAGGGGAAACAAAAAGGGAAATCTAAGTTACATGGTCTTTACCTCCTGATTATTTTTTCATCTCTCTTGGACAATCTGTCATTTTCTTCCCTCGCTTACCTCATGCTTTATGTATTATCTGTTACTCAACCAAATCAGACTAAGCAGTTGTGAGCTATTCCACAAACACGCACATGCGCGTGCACACACACACGCACACGCAGGGAGGGAGGGTGTATCACACATACCCACAGTGCTCCTCTTGCACACTCTCAGTGAATATTGCAGCAGTTAAAAAAAAGACAGTGCCTTGCTAAAGCCTTGATCCCTCTTACTTCTAACAGGATTTGACCTGTAAGACTCAGAGCATGACCCTCATCTGCTGCAATACCATCATCCTGTTTAACATACACTCTCACTATTGTCCGCCTGCCCTCACTCACACACAGTTCACACAAACACACACACACACACACATCTAAAGGCCACATGAGCACAGACTGGAAGCCTCAGGGACTCAAACCTTCACTGCACTCCAACCCATCTTCTTCCCACACACACACACATACACACACACGCAGCCACTGTACTGCATGATGTAACACTAGCTTAATTTTACGCCTAACACACAACCTGATGGATCCAGTTAAATGTAAATCGCGAACAACCGCTCCTGGCACTATAAAGAAAGAGGAGAGAAATAAGGAGATGACAAGGGATGGAGGACGGAGGGAGGAGGATGATGGAGAGGTTTCAGCTTAGGGAAGGGGAGGAGGGGGTAACTTGCTGTGAGAGGATGATACGATTGAATGAGTGAGAACGAGAGATGTAGGGGAAAGAGAGAGAGAGAGAGGCGCAGGGAGATGAAGGAGAAGGAGAGATTGAGCAGGCAGCTAAGCACCAGATTAAACTCTGGGGTCGTCAGCTGTAAAACAAACAGTCCTTTTAGCAGGGATCAAATCCAGACTTAAGTCCTCCCCCCACATCTCATCCTCCTCACCCTCCTCATCCTCTGTCCACACGCAGACACACACACAGAGAGGAGATAATGCTGTTCGCTCAAGTAGAGGAGAGAACAGGAAAAAAAAACAAAAAAAACGAGGATGACAATCTTGGTGGAAAGCAAATTCTCGTCTCAGGACCCATTTTTGTGCGCCACTACCTAAATTGCCCCTCAGGGAATGTGAAGTCTTATTATACCCCGGCAGAAGTCCTTCATTATATTTGTTTTTATTTTTTTTATTCCCCCGCACAGCTTCTCTTGGTGATAGACTGGGCTAATATCTGGCACAGAAACACTAGACAGTAAGTAAGGCAGAGGAGGGGGTTTTCCCTCATACAGCTCTGTGTTTATATTGCATCTTTACTGTAATATTCCCCAGACAACGCTGCAAACCTCAGTACTCTTTCTTTCTGCTTCTGGATGCTGCAGCTCCATCAGTCCGAAGGCTCAATTTCCAAACTGTCAGCTTTTATACTCACTACGAGGCCACTTCCTTTGTTTTGTGTGTGTGTGTGTGTGTGTGTGTGTGTGTGTGTGTGTGTGTGTGTGTGTGTGTGTGTGTGTGTGTGTGTGTGTGTGTGTGTGTGTGTGTGTGCCTGCAAATATGTGTCTGTTTAAATCCACTACTTGCAGTAGGATTTTTTTTTAACAGTGCATCAACTGTTTTTTGTTAGGACCAGTCTGAGGCTAAGAATGGGAGCATTTTTGAAAAGTGGGGTTATTTGCCTCATGCCTCATGGTATGCTAAGGCTGTTTAAGGGTTAAAACAACTTAGAACTGTTGGTATAACCCTCCAAACACATTTTTCAAGCAGACAGCACCGTCTTCATCAGCAGGCAAAATTTGTGTAGGTACTGTAGACAGAGGAGCTGCACCAAGGCCCAGTTTGAGATAAATAAGGATTATCTTCAACTTTGAAGTCCAAGAATAAAAAAAATCTGGACATAAAGTCTCTAAAGTTTGACACTTTAAAGTGATGTTTAATCATACAAGGGTTCAAAAACTTGCAAAATGTAATTATAGAGACTTTTTTCATCAAATATAATTATTCAGTAGTTGTATTTGCTTAACTACAATAGCATCAGTTGCTGCTTTCATTATTTTTGAGGGATTTTTGGACTGTGGGAAAGCGAAAGCATCAGTTTGGTCCTCGGTGTGTCATTTTCAGCTGTCACGTTTTACTGAGAGAGCATCTCGATAATAAATCAAGAAAATAACTGAGAGTAACAGATAATAAAATATACTTTTTTTTTTTTTTTTAGCAGCCCAAACATTTTTGATTGAACAAACAATATTTCAAGTAATAGCGTCCTTTGTTTTAAATTAGGAACTTTAACTCGAATGCACACAGCGGTGCGGTGATGAGCAGTGTCGCTTCACAGCACGAGCATCCTGGCTTCAAATCCAGTTTCAAATCCAATTCAAACGTTCTCCCCGTGTCTGCACGGGTTCTCTCCAGGTACTCCAGGTACTTCAGCTTCCTGCGTGGGCTTAGGTTACTCTGTGATTCTAAACTGACCACAGGTGTGAATATGATTGTGAATGGTTGCCTGTCTCCATGTGTTAGCCCTGCAACAGATCTGTGACCTGTCCAAACTGGATGTGGAAGAAAACGGTTGGATGGAACTGACTACAGTCCTGTGCTGTACAATGTGAAATTCGAATGGGTGTGTGCAGCAAGACAAAGTGGACAACTGTCCCCCTGGTTGGTGCCCTAAAGTCAAGGTTTATTCCATGTAATTTCCATCTTCATAATTTAACTAATTACAAACTTGTTGGAAATAGAAATGTACAAAATGAACAATGACATGTCCCCCATTATCTCATCCTGCGCAGCACATTAATAATAATAATAATAATAATACCAGCCAGCGCATCTAAAGCTCATTAACATGTTACATGTTGTAGAAATATTAAAATGACAATATGTAGTCTCAGGCCGGGCGCTGTGTTTTAATTCCTCACAGTTTTATTTGTCCTTGTTGCCCAGCAACCCCACTAACAAGATTCCTGAACTCGAAGTGACTGCCGGTCGCTAGGAAACATCACATCACCAAAATGCAATTTTTACACGCCTGTGTGTGTGTGTGTGTGTGTGTGTGTGTGTGTGTGTGTGTGTGTGTGTGTGTGTGTTAATTAGTGAGCCTTAGAGGTGATGGTAGGAGTATTTTTTAACATCAGCTGCATATCTATTGCACAGACATGAAAGTGGTGTTGAGCTTTTCATCTCACAGGAAGAAAGTAAAATTACTTTTTTTTTTTTTTAAAGGCCTTAAAAGCAATTTTTGGACTCACAAAGACAAACTCTGACAACAGCTCAGATCTAATTAAAAGTGAGTTTTCAGATACTTTAAATGTATCTTTTAAGTGAAGTTGTTTAGCTCTTAACTAGCCAAAGTTGGATTAATGTAGGAAATCAAAACCTTTTATTCAAACTAAAAAAAAAACATAGCTGGACTAATATTTTATCAAATAGCTGTGCTTGCTTCATTCAAGCAAACCAAAAAAAAAAAAATCTGTCCTTTAAAAAATGTAACAAGAATATTTAATGTGGACATAAAAAATAATGAGTCATTTCCCAAAAGGCTTTTTTCCCCCCTTCTTTTTGCACTATAAGATCAATCAGTCTTTACTTTTGTCAAACTGTC
Source organism: Archocentrus centrarchus (assembly GCF_007364275.1). NCBI lineage: Eukaryota > Metazoa > Chordata > Actinopteri > Cichliformes > Cichlidae > Archocentrus > Archocentrus centrarchus. Next base: position 28,068,311 of record NC_044362.1, on the reverse strand, counting down.
TACATCAATGGGTGTGATCAAACCATCTGTCATAGAAATTAAGTTCACACACAACTGTATTATTACCTTCATGTGCAAAGAAAGCATGTGCAACTGGCTCCATTAGTAAATATATTTTAATAAATCCAAAGCCACCGAGAGTCAGAGACCCAGTTTGGATCTAGTAGTTTTGTTTTTGGTAATAAAAGCACTTTGGTTAAGGTCAAAAACAGACCACATGCTGTGTGTTTCTGTATTAAACCATACCACATTCTTTTAAGCCGTCTGATGTTGCTGATGGATATTAATGTGATTAACAGTGTTCATCACTAGAGCAGTGTGAGAACACAAGAGGTCAGCAAAAGAAGCTTAAGTATTGTGTTTTATAAAACACACTTAAGGCTGGATTAAGGCCAATGTCAGTGTTAAGTGTAGGTGTCACAATCAAAGAACTCTACTAGTGTTTTTACAGATTTTAGCTGATCATTTTACATATAAATCTAGCAGAAAAAGTAAGGGATTTTGTGTTTTCTCAGTTAGTTCTTTGTTGTAATGATGTGGCTTGGCAATAAATCTCATACCTTTGGAAAGCCTGTTTATTTCCCCGTAAATGGAGCCACATTTGTAAGGAAAACGGGCGTGTGGGTTGAGCAGCAGAGGTGAGTATGTGGGTTGAGCCCATCAAAAACTTGCCAAATCTTCTCTGCCAGCGCCAAACAGCTTATTCTGCTATTGGCTCTTGTTTTGAGCCTGGTTGTCAGCACAGCTGTCATCACTGGAGGAGACATATTGAGATGAGATTCTGCAACCAGTGACAATCCCATATCTCCACAGTCTGGGACAGTCTGGGACTCTATCCTCCAAGATGACAAAGCTCGCCCCCACAGAGTGGAGTTTATCAGAGACTACTTCCAGAATATGGAAGTGGAGAGGATGTAATGGCCTGCCTGCAGTCCTGACCTCAACCCCACTGAACACTTATGGGATCAGCTTGGGCGTGCTGTTCACATCGGCTGATTTGCCGCAAATGCATTTTGAAGAACGGGATGCCATCCCACAGCAGTGTGTGACCAGCATGAGGAGGAGGTGCCAGCCTGTTGTGGCTGTGTGTGGTTCTTCCACATGCTGCTGAGGGCCCCTGTTTGTTACATGAATAAATTGTGAAATTGCCAATATGTTGTTTCTTCAGACTTCAATCATCCGATCCAATAAACACCAACAAGAGTAAAAAAAATCGACCAAACGCAAATTTCCTTACTTTTAGTGCAAAGTTTGTTTACATCTACTTTTAGATTTGCAGCATTATGAAGCACACTGAATGTCACATCCTCATTATTTCTCCCTCAAAATTAACTCTGTCACATGTTTATGTAGTTTAAGTGCAATGTTTGCACTGGCTATCCCTCATAACAAAAATATAATGGCAAAAAAGTAGAAAATATTGCATCATCAGTGATATATTACACTTAATTTGTAGTAATAGGCACCAGTAATGTTAAAACATGACTCACTCCTATTTTTTACGGTTAAAGCTAAGGAAGAGGGAATGCATTATATCAATATGGGTGCTCACAGATGTATATATGTGCAATTATCTATGTGTGTTTGGTTTCAGGCTCTGCATGTGACCCAGGGTCCTCAGGCTGCTAAAAGCACAACATTCAACTCAATTAGTGGCATGCATAATTGATAGCTGTCTGGGAGAGTATTTGTATTTACACTGGAATTAAAAGCCTCCGGTGTCAGCTATCACATCTGAGGGACGATAAGTGTATGCATGTGGGAGTGTGTGTGTGTTTTGTGTGAGGGTGGGGAATGTATAGGGATGCATGTACATCACAAGCCTAAGTAGATTTTTGCTGGGAGCTTCTCTTTATGTCTTTTTCCTGCTGTATAGGGAACACTAAATCACAGCTAATCCACCAACAAATGCAGCAGCACAACATTTTGTTCAGGTTAAGTAATGCAGGATTAAGCCGTAACCCAGTTCTCACAAAAACTACTCTGTAACATGTAGATTTGGATTCTGTCTGTCTGTCTGTCTGTGGGTGCTTGTTTTTTAAAAGAAGCAGACGTTCTCAAATATCAAAGAAATAATCTTTACATTTTGGGAAATATAATCTGCTTTCCTACCACTACCTAGAGACAGGTATTTATTAGCATAATTATCTTGTTTAGAAACAACTAGAAATGTTCTATACATTTAGAGTCACTGTTGTACATTAGCATAATTCGTGCATTAGCATAAAAAAAAAACAGCTAGCCTAGCTCTATACGTTTGTGGCTGTGAAGTTGCCAGGCAACAAGCTGACAATACACCAGGAAGTCATCCGGTTGTTAAGTGATGACGTAGAATTCCATTTCCGGGTCCAAACTGTCACGTGATCAATATGCCGCAACGTGGTGTCCTTGGTTGTTTTAACAGATCGGACTCGAAAAAAACACACTCAGCTGTGATTTTACCGATGAGAAAGAGAAGCGGAAATGGCTGCAGTTGATAAGGTATGTTACAATCATCTTTAATAGTGAGCAGTCATTGGTTATGCCATTGCTGTTTAATTAGGAGCATATGGACCCGGAAATGACGTCAGACCTCTGGTTAAAGCCTTCTATGTCCTGTCAGTGTAAAACTTGTCATTTTTAATGCTTTATTTATTCATTTATTACATTTTGCTTTATTTATTCTTGTATAGATTTATGAGTTTACCTTTAGGCTTACCTGTTGGTCCCCCGCACTCGTTTCAAAACTCGTGGGGAGCAGGCTTTTGGGGCTGTGGCACCAAGGTTGTGGAATTCTCTTCCACTGTCTTTACGCTGTACAGACTCCATTGACTCTTTTAAAAAGCAGCTGAAGACATTTTTATACAGACAAGCTTTTAATTAACATGTTATATTGTATTCTATTGTTTTATATTGTTGTACTTTTATTTTTGTTTTTGGTTGTGAAGCACTTTGTGATTTTTATCTGTGATAAGTGCTATATAAATACATTTTACTTACTTATTTACTTACCTGTGGGCAGAGCCATGCTAGCTGTTTCCAGCCTTTTTGCCGAGCTGAGCCAGGGGGCTGCTGACTATAGGTTCATATTTAACAAACAGATATGAAAGTAGAGATGATATTTCAAGTCTGCGAAGTAAAGATTTACCAGTGTGTCAAAAATATTCTGTTTAATATTGTCTAAATGAAAACAGGAAAGCAATTAAAAAGTCATTTTCAGTCGTAAAAAGGCATAATTCATGTTTTTAAATTAAAATGGGGAAAATGCAGTCAGTATTAAAATGTATTTGCTCATGTGTTTGATTTTAAATCATTTATATTCCATCAAGCTCTTACATCTTTTCCTTTAAGGATTTTTGCATTTTTCATGCACTTCAAGGACTTCACTTGCTTGGAGAAAAAATTTTTAAAAAGCTGTTTTGTTGAACTGTAAAATTATTTGAATGCTTCCATATTGAAGAAATATTTGAAACACATATATTATTATTATTGGATCAAAAGTTGAAAAAGCTAATTAGAATGATTTAAACATTTAGAATTTACACTAACATGACTTCTGACCTATTTTATGTTATTTTCTTTTCTTTCTTTTTAATTTTTTTTCCCTGTGTTGCATGCTGTACAAATGCCTCCTCACCTTCACAGAAGTGAGCTAAGTGCTCGAGGCCTGTGGGACCACTAGCAGGACATTAGCTTGAGCAAAATGTGTCACCATTACCTCCACCTCTATACCGGCCTCCTGTGCCTGTGCGGCAGAGTATTGAACAGCCTGCTGACCTTGGCCAAAGTCGCTCCTGTCAAGTGAAAAGCGGCTCTCGTGGAGTAAAGTGTGGCTCCGGTATTGAGTGCATCACCTATTTGATTCAGCAAAGAAAAAAAAACCCTTCTGTCACCTTCAGTCTGCTCAATCATATCCTTCCCCTCAGCTCACTCTAATATGCTCCAGTCCTGACACAGAAGAAAAGTACCTTCACCTTTTTCCTAACACCTTATTTTCTTTTTTCCTTGTGCTTTTTAGCGCTGACCCGCTCTCACATATAATCACGTAAGCTTATTTTACGGGTGCCCCTTTTTGCTGTGAGAAGCTGTTGACCTTGACTCGTGTGTGCTTACAAGAATTACCAGTGAGCAAACCAAATAAGGGTTGCAAAAGAAGGATTATGCCAAAGGTGATGTTTTAAAAATTATGAGTTTTGTGTAAAACCCTTAAATATTTGCAATGATATGGTGCAAAAGAAGACCAGCAAATTAGTACACTTTGCTCCATTACTTACTTCAATTTCCCAACACAAATTAATGTTAATATATAAAAAAAATAACCTGTCCCTGTGCAGCTAATCAAAGTTGCATTGCTAACTCATTAATGACTGATTGTTTCATGTTTTGGGAGGATTTTCTTGATGCATCATCACTGTAATCAGCATCTTTTAGTCATTCCTCAGTCTTCCTAATTCTGGGGATGGGGGAAGGAGGGAATAATGTTGTGGGAGGGAAGGGGAAGGGGGAGGTGGGAGTGTGTGTCTGTGTGTGGTTAGGGGTGAGATGAGATAGAGGGTTTAAGATTTGGTCCACCCATCCTTCAGTCCTCCCAGATTGGAAGTGGGCCGGCAGACAAACTGATCATTGTTACTCATCTTAACGACGAGTTTTCCACTCCGGCTCCAATCAAGGTAACAGGACCAATTGCATTATGATTGCACTTTTGAGTTAGGCTGCTCTTTGTAACCAAAATTTTTGTCAAAGATTAGTTAATTGCTGATCTTAAAGTTGCTTACTTTTAAGAATAACCCCTGTCCTTCACTGGAATAATGATTTCAACTATTTTTTGATTTTGGGTTCAGTGTAATTCTCACTAACATTAGATTTATGGTGGAATTAGATTTGCATATTTAGGCACTTGTTATGCAGTTAAAATAAATAAATAAATAAAGGCTTTAATTTGTAGTTTAACCACCAACCTGTAAAAAAGGGAGGGATAAAAATATGAGAGCCGAAGTCTGCATAAAATTGCACAGAAAGCTAAACTGAATTAACTCAAATTCATCTGCAGTCCTCTTTTGACCACTTGTATCATTTCCTCATGTTTTTAGTTTGCTTTTTAATTTGGAAGCGGACCATCTCGCAGCTTGTTTCTGTCTGAACGTCGGCCTCAAAAAGTTAAACGACTTTGGCTCAGCGGTTTCCTGATAATGTCCCTGTGACCCTGCAGTGATCATGTGTGCAAGTGGTGCGGCATGGGAGAAGGAAATAAAATAAGAGCTGAGGGCAGACATCGTTTTTTTTTTTTTTTTTTTTTTTTTGCTTCAAGATAAGAGGATATTAGAGCCAATGGAAGAGGGCTTATAGCAGAGGAGGCATCATTCAGTTGGGGGAAAAGGGTTATGTGAAGTACTTCTTGAAGAGATGAGTTTTCAGCCTTGCAGGGAAGATGGTGGGTGTCTGTGCTGCTGCGAACCGCCTGGGAAGGTCATTGTGTCTGTGGGCGGACAGTGTGTGTGTGTGTGTTTATAGGATGAAATTATAGGAAAAATATAGAGTATTAAACAATGTCTGCAGGGAAAATGGTGCTTTCACACATTTAAGTCATTGTAAAACCAGCTATTGAGTCAAATGCAATTTCAAGCACATTATGAACTTTCAGGGCGTACATACACATTATATTAATTTACTTATATTGATGTAATATACAATTGTGAGATTGACTTTACTATCAAATTAATTCGTGAGTGATAGTGAAAAGATAAGTTGCTGCAATCAGTTGCATCTGTGCATTGTTGTGATGGCTAATTTCACACCACACGAGAGATAATTAATATTTTTTAAACATATTTTCTTCTCTTTTCTCGCCCATCTTCAGGCCAACGGAGACACTGACGAGTTTTATCTGTTTGTATTTTGTGGCAGATGCAGTGCAGCTGCAGCTCCTCAGTCGGACACCTTTCCTCACCTTATTGGAGCAGAAGTAAGACCGTGCGTGTCGGTGTGTGCTGGTGTGTGTGTGTGTGTATGTGTGTGAGAGAGAGCGTTTATCTCAGTTATTTACATATGTGTGGGCTGGAATTTGTGTGGGATAGCTTTCATATTTATGTAAGAGTTATTATGTATTCATTTAGTGCGGATCTTATTCAGAAGCACGATAAAAATAGATAAAACTGTGAGAAACAAAGGAATGATATGTCATGCCAGCACCAACAAATTATGCAGTCTTGATGCTTTCTTGACCAATCAGTAACTGATACAGGTTGCTCCATTTTGACCTGTGATATTAGCACCTCCTTTAGCTCAGTCGCTGTATTTAGTCTTTAAAACTGAAGGTATAATATCTACGAGATATGGCGGACAGTGTGAACTTCTGTAAATTTTATTTCTGAAGGAAAATGTTTTTGCCAGTGGTCTTGGTGCTCAGTCTATACCATCAGATTTCTGTAGGACATCATTCTAGTTAAGCAGAGAAGTTGGTTTTGACACCAGGGGCCTTTCAAGGGGGATTAAGAACAAGACAGTAGAGCCCACAGGAAGCCTGACTATAGTTGATCAGAAATAAATACAGTGTAGAAAACACTGGGCATGGATTTGTACCTCTCAGGCTCATGTTCACCCATGTGCCCTCATTATTCAGCACCATCTTGGCATAGTGTTGCAGTGGTTAGCACTGTTGCCTTACAGCAAGAAGTTCCAATCCCAGTTGGGGCCTTTCTCAGTGGACTCTGCATGTTCTGTTAACTGTGTGAATTGCCTCCAGCTACTCTGGCTTCCTCCCACAGTCCATGTTAGGTTAATTGGTGATTCTAAATTGGCTTTGGATATGAGGTAGATTAAGTGTTTGAAGTGTTTAGAATAAAGCACTGTGTGAACGTATTTGTTAAAAATGTAGTCTAAAGCACTCTGAATGGTTGATAAGACTAGAAAAGTAATATATAAATACAATTATATTGCAAAATATTTTCGTTCTGCAAAGTGGCAAAAAAAAAAGACTCCTTAAGACTACTTAAATGTGTTATAAAAGTAGCCTAATAATGCAACACCCTTGGCACCAAAATATATTTAATATACCTGCAGTAAAAGTATTTACCATGGAGAACCACATACATCATTAATGTGTACTTCACTTTAATGCTGCAGCAGCAGATGATTTTAATTACTTATAAATTGTTGGGAAGCTTTATCTATAATAATACAGCATAATTAATTAGTAGAACAATATACAGTACTGTGCAAAAGTCCTGAGCCACCCCTCATTTCTTCATACTTTGCGTCAAAGGAGCCAGATTTTCTTGTAATTTTTAAAAGTGCTCTTGAGCAATAGTTCTCCAGGTTTTCTGAAGGTCTTTCAAAGGTTTTCTTTGGACACTGGCTGCTTTTTCACCCATTTTCAGCCCTTTTACCTGACCATTTTCAAAGGAATGTTTGTTTTTGTTTGTTAAGCCACTCAACCCTGACCTATGACTCATTCAAGGATAAAACAGACACCTAACTCAAGGGATGAACCAGTGTTGTGTCTATACATAACACACAGCTTAGCAAAGAGCCATGTTTAAATTGTATCTTTAGACACTTTACTAGTGGCCTATTGCAAAAACAGAATTTGTGCCCATTTCTTCGGCTGGATCTGTGAAAAATGCCAAAGATAACAGTCTGACAAGCATAAAAATGTATTTTTGCATCAATAAAGTGATTCTCAAAGAGCTCTTAGGTAAAAATTTGGCAAATCTCAACATGCTGGTGTGCAGCGTGTCCTTAAAAAATTTGAGGAAACTGGACAAGTGGAGAACAAAAGATAAAACAGATAAACGGCAAATTAGGTAGTGAAGAAATAGGAAAAAATACAGCAAAGACCTGAAGCAGGACCTAAGAGATGCATCTGGCCCTTCAGCTGATCCAGCTGCTGTTCACTGAAGCCTCATCAGAAACGGTCTCAGTGGAAGGGTGACTGCCAAGAAGCCATTCTTAAGGAAAGGAAATGGGGCGAAAAGGCTGGGGTGTGCCAAATTACACAAGAAGTGGTCTGAAAATCAGTCTTATAGAGTGATGAATCCAAATTCAAAATTTTTGGTTCAAATCATCAGCAGCATGTAGAGAGGAGGTCAGGAGAGAGGTGCAGCAGTGAGTGTCTACAGCCATGGAGGTGGTTCTTTCGTGGTTTGGGGCTGCATTTTAGCCTGTGGTGTTGGGGGATCTTGTAAAAAGTTATGGAATTATGAACACAGAAAAGTACAATCAGATTAGTAGTCAGTATGGAATACTGTAAGGAAAGTGTCTGAGTGGCAAGGGCTTCATTTTTCAGCATGAAAATGATCCCAAACACACTGCCAATGCAGCAAAAGCATACCCGATAGAAAAACATGCAATGGAATACTATCAGTCATGGACCGGCCTCCCCGAGGCGATCATACCAAATACCGACTTTCAAGTTTGTTAGAATTATACAAACTCTGTTGTCGCCTTATATACTATATTTCCATGTTTTTTTGCACATGTTTCAATAGATTGCTGCACATATTTCCCATTTTACTAGCAAAATGTGGAGTCTAGCTCAAGGAAGTTGCACAGTATTGCAAAATCTCTAAAATAACTACTTAAAGTTTAAAATAACAGCCAACATTATGACCTTGAATAACCATCCGCTGGCAGTATATTCTCAGCATCTGCTCATGGTTGAAAAATTGTTCCAAAATGAAAGTTGTCAGCTCGATATAGTTCTGCTAGGAATTCCCTGTTACACTTTCTAGCAAGAAAGAGAAGTATATGCCACCCTGGTGAGTCAAGCTCACAACCTCTCACTCTGAGCTGTTTTCACATCCCATCACCTGCATCTCAGGATTTATGGGAATTATGATTCTGACTCTGGGGGCAGAGAAGTGACAACAGTAACAATCTGACATGTTAAGATCATCATATAACAAATGACAAAGTATTAGAAGTGTATAAATGTAAATGGCTTAAAAGTGTCCTGGTAGTACTAGTCTGTGTATGTGGAGAAGTTGTGTGGCTCAACCATTTAATAACCAAATAAGCTGTCTATTAAATGTCTTTGATTTGACTTTAATAAAAGCAAAGACAGATTTATGTAATTCCTTCACTCTAATAATCTAATTGATATTTGTCACTTTGTAAGAGACAGTGTGATTAGACTTCTATTCTATGGTTAAAAAACATCAACATCCAGCTTTCAATGGTTCCATTTTTGCCATCATATCAAATCTCAACCACCACAGGGGCCCTGCTACTAAGGAGTTGATTAAATACCTTAGTGACCTTTAGTGACCTCACCCCCCAGTGATGGGTGAGTCATCCCCCTCGTCCGCAGACTTTGCTTCCACTATAGAAGACGTCTCAGTGGGATAGAGGAGATCCTCCTTTCCAATGCCCAACTGTCCTCAGTTGAGGTCAGCAGAGCCAGAGCAGAGTCCCGTTTCCACTATATACAGTGTGGACAGGAAGCTGCTTCCCCCTCCTGAGTTGCCTGACGGTTTGCCGGAATAACTTCGAGGCCAACCAAAAGTCTTGCTCTATGGCTTCACCAAACCCCTCCCACACAACAGTTTTTGGCTGCTGCCAAAACTGTACTCCGCTTGGCCTCCGGTACCTGTCAGCTGCCTCCGGAGTCCCGCGAGCTAATGAGGCTCAATAGGACTCTTTCTTCAGCTTGATGTCTCTCTTCACCTCCACGATCCACCATGTAGTTCAGGGATTACCACCTTGACAACCACCAACTACCTTGTGGCCACAGTTCCCCACAACTGCCTCAGCAAAGGAGGTGTGGAGGGTGGTCCATTCAGACTCAGTGTCCCCAGTGTCCCTTAGAAAGCTCACCAAAAGTGAGAGCTGAAGATCTCGTGGACCAGGGTGTCTACCCTATGCTTCCAACATACCACCAGGCCTGTCCAGTATTCTCCCCTGCTGATGAGCCTGATCCAGCTCATCACCAGGTGTTGCTCAGTTGACAGTTCTGCTACTCTCTTCACCCAAACCTCCAAGACATGTGACCGCAGATTTGACAATATTACAAAATTGATCACTGACCTGCAGTCCAGGGTCTCCTGGTCCCACATGCGCTTAAGGACTTCTGGACACCCTTATGCTCAAACATGTTTGTTATGAACAAGCTGAGGTTACCACAGAAGTCCAACAATAAAACACCGCTCAGTGACATTCCTCCCAGACACACCCGACTAGGTCACACTGTCATTGCCCATGTGAGTGTCGAAGTCCCCTTTCTAAGGTGAGGGAACATCACTCAGGGATGAAGAAGGCTGGGCACTGAACTGTTGTTGGGCTTGTAAGCACAGATGGTAGTGAGGACCTGTTCCCCAACCTTCAGGTGCAGGAAAGCAAGCCTCTCATCCACTGGGAAAAACCCAACCATGCAGACACCAAACCGATAACCAAGTATATACCCCCCCCCTGCTCACCACCTCTCACCAGGGGCAACTCGAGAGTGGCATAGCGTTTGGCACCTCTCCAGGAGACTGGTTCCAAAGCCAAGCTCAGCATTGAGGCAAAGCCTGTCTGTATCTAGCTGGTATTTCTTGGCCTCAAGCACTGGCTTGGGCTCTTTCTCCACCTGAGAGGTGACGTTCCAGAGTTGACATTTTAAAGTAAAATTCGAGGTTTGTTCACTCAGCTAAACTAGAACATGGTGCAAGCTAATTAGTCTGTTTTTCTAACTTGGAAAAAACCTTGGTCTTAACTTTGATGAACACCTCAGTTTTGACCAGCATATTAATCCTATCATGTATTACCAGTTAAGAACATTTTTGGTGACCGGCTCGTTTTTATCAGCCAACAAATTAGAAACATTAGTTGATGCATCGATCCAATTTCTTAACTGCTTACGCAGTTCAAAGGTGTTGGGGCCTGGAGCCTATACCAGCTGCCATAAGGTGATAGGCAGGATACACCCTGGACCGGTCACCAGCCCATCACAGGGTTAACACAGAGAGACAGAAAACCATTCATGCTCTCAGGTATTCACTTTATCTTATTAATTTTGTTGAAGTTAACGCTCTCGCCTCAAACAGCAAAACTCCACACAGACCCCAGGAGAATCTATTTTCTTGAGGAAGAATTTACAGATCACCGACTTGCTGTGAGAAAGCTCAGTAACAGATAATCATATTTTTGAACCCGACATAATGAGCTGAGCTTGAATAAGCTCAAAATTATTTTCTCATAGTGGCAGAGTTATTAGTTTGCGCTCAAGGAACAACAAAACTTCACGGCCACCAAAACAAACGATGAGAAATGTTGTTTGTGTTGTTTTTTTATGACATTTCTGGATGAAAGAGTGATTTAGTAAAACTCCTCTACGACCCAAATCCCATTTTCAAAAATCCGTACAAACAATCAGTGCAGAATAAGGAGAGAGAAACCTCAGCCTACTGGAGTCATGATGTGATATGATGACAATCAGATGTTATATTAGGAGCTTCTTATCAGAAGGTGTAGCAACATTTGTGTCAACAGAAAGCATCCAGACAGTAACTTTTACCTATGTTTGGCTTGATGTGAAACACACTTCATGACACAGAAAGCCTGGGTGGTCTATTGGTGACAGTCAGAGACCCTTATAATGCCCCCCTAAATTTGAGGAAAGCACAATCTTCATAATTGAGCACTCAAATGATGAATTAATCCATCCATCCATCCATCCATTTTCTTCCGCTTATCCGGGGCCGGGTCGCGGGGGCAGAAGCCTAAGCAGAGAAGCCCAAGCTTCCCTCTCCCCAGCCACCTCCTCCAGCTCATCCGGAGGGACCCCAAGGCGTTCCCAGGCCAGCCGAGATACATAATCTCTCCAGCGTGTCCTGGGTCTACCACGGGGCCTCTTCCCGGTGGGACATGCCCGGAACACCTCACCCAGGAGGCGGCCAGGAGGCATCCTAATCAGATGCCCGAGCCACCTCAACTGGCTCCTTTCGATGTGGAGGAGCAGCGGCTCTACTCTGAGCCCCTCCCGGATGGCTGCACTCCTCACCTTATCTCTAAGGGAGAGGCCAGCCACCCTTCGAAGGAAACTCATTTCTGCCGCTTGTATTCGCGATCTTATTCTTTCGGTCACTACCCAAAGCTCGTGACCATAGGTGAGGGTAGGAACGTAGATCGACCGGTAAATCGAGAGCTTCGCTTTTACGCTAAGCTCCCTCTTCACCACGACGGACCGGTGCAGCGTCCGCATCACTGCAGAAGCAGCCCCGATCCGCCTGTCGATCTCCCGTTCCCTTCGCCCATCACTCGTGAACAAGACCCCGAGATACTTAAACTCCTCCACTTGAGGCAAGAACTCGTTCCTGAGCCGGAGATGGCACTCCACCCTTTTCCGGCTGAGGACCATGGCCTCAGACTTAGAGGTGCTGATTCTCATGCCAGCCGCTTCACACTCGGCTGCGAACCGTTCCACTGCGAGCTGGAGGCCCCCCCCTGATGAAGCCAACAGAACCGCATCATCTGCAAAAAGCAGAGATGAGACTCTGAGGCCACCAAGGAAGAAGCCTTCCGCCACCTGGCTACGCCTAGAAATTCTGTCCATAAAAATTATGAACAGAATCGGTGACAAAGGGCAGCCCTGACGGAGTCCAACACCCACAGGAAACAAATCCGACTTATTACCGGCTATACGGACCAAGCTCTCACTGTGGTTGTACAAGGACTGAATGGCCCGCAACAATGGGCCAGACACCCCATACTCCCGCAGAACCTCCCAAAGAACACCCCGAGGAACACGGTCGAATGCCTTCTCCAAGTCCACAAAGCACATGTAGACTGGTTGGGCAAACTCCCACGCACACTCGAATATCCTTGAGAGGATAAAGAGCTGGTCCAGCGTTCCACGACCAGGACGAAAACCGCATTGTTCCTCCTGAATCCGAGGTTCGACTAACGGACGCACCCTCCTTTCCAGCACCCTGGCATAGACCTTACCGGGGAGGCTGAGGAGTGTGATCCCCCGAAAGTTGGAGCACACCCTCCGGTCTCCCTTCTTAAAGATGGGGACCACCACCCCGGTCTGCCAATCCAATGGCACTGCCCCAGATCTCCACGCGATGTTGCAGAGGCGTGTCAACCAAGACAGCCCTACAACATCCAGAGCCCTCAGGAACTCAGGGCGAATCTCGTCCACCCCAGGGGCTCTGCCACCAAGGAGTTGTTTAACTACCTCAGTGACCTCACCCCCAGTGATGGTCAAGTCATCCCCCTCATCCCCAGACTCTGCTTCCACTACAGAAGGCGTGTCAGTGGGATTCAGAAGGTCCTCGAAGTATTCCTTCCACCGTCTGACTATAGCCTCAGTTGAAGTCAGCAGCACCCCCCCCGCACTATAAACAGTGTGAGTGAAGCACTGCTTTCCCCTCCTGAGTCGCCTGACGGTTTGCCAGAATCGCTTCGATGCCGTCCGAAAGTCTTTTTCCATAGCCTCACCAAACTCCTCCCACACCCGAGTTTTTGCTTTGGCCACTACCCGAGCTGCATTCCGCTTGGCCTGTCGATACCTGTCAGCTGCCTCCGGAGTCCCACAGGCTAACCAAGCCCGATAGGACTCTTTCTTCAGCTTGATGGCTCCCTTCACCTCCGGTGACCACCATCTGGTTCGGGGGTTACCACCACGACAGGCACCAACCACCTTGCAGCCACAGCTCTGAGCAGCAGCCTCAACAATGGAGGTGCGGAACATGGTCCATTCGGACTCAATGTCCTCAGCCTCCCTCGGAATGCTGTCGAAGTTCTGCCGGAGGTGGGAGTTGAAGATCTCCCGGACTGGGGCTTCTGCCAGGCGTTCCCAGCACACCCTCACAATACGTTTAGGTGTGCCAGGTCTGTCCAGCATCTTCCCCCGCCACCTGATCCAACTCACCACCAGGTGGTGATCAGTTGACAGCTCAGCTCCTCTCTTCACCCGAGTGTCCAGAACATACGGCCGCAGATCTGATGATACGATTACAAAATCGATCATCGACCTGCGACCTAGGGTGTCCTGGTGCCATGTGCACTTATGGACATCCTTGTGTTCGAACACGGTGTTTGTTATGGACAAACTGTGGTTTGCACAGAAGTCCAATAACAAAACACCATTCGGGTTCAGATCGGGCAGGCCGTTCCTCCCAATCACGCCCCTCCAGGTCTCACTGTCATTGCCCACGTGAGCGTTGAAGTCTCCCAGCAAGACTATGGAGTCACCAGATGGAGCACTCTCCAGCACCCCACCCAGCAGCTCCAAAAAGGGTGGGTACCCTGAACTGTCATTCGGCGCATAAGCGCAAACAACAGTCAGGACCCGTTCCCCAGCCCGAAGGCGCAGGGAAACTACCCTCTCGTCCACCGGTGAAAACTCCAACGTACAGGCAGCAAGCCGGGGGGATACAAGAATACCCACCCCAGCTCGCCGCCTCTCACCGAGGGCAACTCCAGACTGGAACAGAGTCCAGCCCTTCTCCAGGAGACTGGTTCCAGAGCCCAGGCCATGCGTTGAGGTGAGCCCAACTATGTCTAGCTGGTATCTCTCAACCTCACGCACTAGCTCAGGCTCCTTCCCCACCAGAGAGGTGACATTCCATGTCCCAACAGCCAGTTTCGATAGCCGGGGATCGGTCCGCCAGGGCCTCCGCCCTCGGCCACCGCCCGACACACATTGCACCCGACCCCTACGACACCTCCTGCGGGTGGTGGGCCTGCAGGAGGGCGGGCCCATGTAACCTCTTCGGGCTGCGCCCGGCCAAGCACCACGGGCTAATGCCTGGCCACCAGACGCTCTCCCTCGAGCTCCCTCCCCAGGCCTGGCTCCAGGGTGGGGCCCCGGTAACCCTATCCCGGGCAGGGTAAACTGTTCCCTTGTTTTTTCACTCATAAGGGTCTTCTGAACCGCTCTTTGTCTGGACCCTCACCCAGGACCAGTTTGCCATGGGAGACCCTGCCAGGGGGACAAGCCCCCAGACAACATAGCTCCTGGGATCACTGGGACACACAAACCCCTCCACCACGATAAGGTGGCGATTCACGGAGGAGAATCGCCAGAATTAATTTTGGGTCTTTTTTAGACATAAAAATGTGATTTCAAGGGTTTAGTACAGGAAACAGCTGGCCCGACTGAGCCTAAAGTTCACCTACCATTAACATGTCATTATGGCAGCTATCTTTGTAACAACCAACAGGGCACAACGTCTCTGGTTACAGAAACAAACAGATTGTATTTATTTTCTTGATTTGTGAACTCCAAAAAACCCTTTCCTGATGGGTTTATGGTCTCATATGCTAGTTTCAAGTCTGATGTCAGTTTTCTTTTAATTATGGTCCCATATGGAGGAAATTAGACAGTAAAACCATGTATGATTTAGAGTATGCCTGCCTGGTGATTGAGCGTGCAGTGTCGTCCATGTCTTAGCTCACTCATAACCATAAAAAGTAAAATGGTAATGGCTGATTAAATGCTCAACTCTTCAAAACATGACTCCATAAATCAATGATTGAAGTCACTATTGCTCAAGTTTGCTTACCTCCATGATGGAACGATTTGGGCTCGGGAAGAAGAGCAGGTCATCTACTGCTGATCCCGAGCTACTCCAATCTGCATGTCGAAGTATCCTTGGGCAAGATACCAAACCCCAAGTTGGCCCTGATACATCTATCAGAGTGTGAGTGTGAGCACAAAGGTTAAACGAGGTGCTTAGGTATAGAAAAAAAAAAAAACTTGTTTGAATGTGTGCATGATTGGGTGAATGAGGCTTGTAGTAAAGAGTGCTGAGTTAGAGCAGAAAAGTGCTGATTAAGTAGAAGTCCACTTAACCACTGTACCACCATGATAATGGCTTCAGGTTTTTCATCTAACTTTACACAAGAATGTGAGATATTAATCCACCCCATCAATAATATCAATGAATAAGCAACTTTTCCGGGGACTCAAATGCACAACATTGAATTTCAGATCACCGACTTTCCCCGTCGTTTTCCCTGTTTCTTCTCCAGCAGTGCTGTTTCCTGACTGGGCCTACAAACCGGCCTGGTCGCCGGGCTCCCGACAGGTCCAGCTTTGGCACTTCCTGCTCGAGCTGTTGGGCCGAGGTGAGGGTGGGGCCATCGGATGGGGAGGGGAGTGGGGCGAGTTTGTCATCAGGGACCCTGAGAAGCTGGCCAGGCTGTGGGGCGAGAGGAAGGGCAAACCACACATGAACTACGACAAGCTCAGCCGAGCCCTCAGGTAGGGTAAACGTACAAGTAAAGTCGACATATTTATTAAAATACATGTTTTCAGAGTATAACTGAGGTGAAGTTAACATGAGACAAATGATGTTTAAAAAAAAAAACTCAGTCAGGGGAATATATATGTTTTCTTTGACCTTTTTTTGACAATGAAAGTGATGCTATTTAGAAGATGTAATGTAAAAAGCACTGTAATAAGCTGAAGCTTCAGCCTACACCTTTTCAATTAATATTAATATTTTGTGATCTTTTCATTTAATTTTATTCATTCCTTTAATTTATGTAAGTTTATGTGCATTTCCCCCTGTCATTAAAAAATCTAAAATAAAGACTGAAATAAAAAAAAAGACTGATTTGTAGTCAGATACAGTACGTGTATATTTAACTGTAAATATGAACAATCCTTCCTCTCCGTGCAGCTTCCTCCTCAGGCTCCTCACCAACACGTGTTGTCAAATTAAAATTTCAAATCTAAAATGCCCACAGATGCAAAACATGCCGCCCGGGAAGCAACACCAAATCTAAGGTGGCCTACAGAAACAGGAAAGCATACCTTAGACGCACACGTCTGTGCGTACTCTGACAGAGAAAACATTTTACTTCCAGATACTACTACAACAAACGCATCCTGCACAAGACCAAAGGGAAACGATTCACCTACAAGTTCAACTTCAGTAAACTCATCCTCGTCAACTATCCCGGATACCCGCCACCAGCCCCGAGCCATCAGGTCATTTACCACATCTTCACGTCAGCTTAAAGGGCTTCACTATATGGAAGACTGGCTTCTGGGTTATTTTACACTTTATATGACACTGTAAAAAGAATGTAATGTAATGTAACCTGCAATTTGGCCAGTTTTCCAAAACATGAGTCCTTTAGGAAGAGTTTAATTCCTCAGCGCTTTGAGAGAAAATTATTGCCTTATTTAATATATAAAAAAATAAACCAGCTCTAATAGAAACAATTGTCTCAACTTTATCATTTAATATGAGTTTGGCTGACTTGAATAAAAATCATTACTGAAATTTTATCATTTAATGTAAAACCAGGCAATTGACTGATCCACTAAAGTGGAGGGGAGTCAGTGTGTTAAAGTTATATCACGTTCATGGACAATGCAAGGGCTTAGGTTACCTACTAGCCATTAAAAAAAAGCACCACACTTTGTTTAATTATTTGATAAATTTTGTAGGAGTGGGGATTAGTAGGGAGGTGCTTTGTCAGTTAAGGGAGAAAAGCGCTGCATGAGCAGAGTCTATTTTAAAAATGTACTGTTTTGGAATTAAACTCTTAATGTCATATATTCTTATTAAGTTTTTTCAGATATGTGTGCAAAATATCAGGAACACCATACTTCAATTAAGTCAATTAATGTCTTCATCACCCGAAGTGCCTTTTTCCTCTCAGCTCCAACAGCCTGGAATAGTCCAAATATTAAAAATAAATTAATCTTCACCTGGTGTTCTTGATGTTTTGTGCAAGCAGTTTCTGACTGTGCTGTACTGTTTGCATTTCAACCATCCGTCCATCTCATCCTCCATCCATCCACCCTCCAGATGGTCCAGAGCAGCCCTCTTCCCTTCCCTCTCCTCCCTGCTGACAGTGGCCTTCCTCTGTGTGGAGGAGCAGGGTCGGTGATGGACAGAGGTAAGGTAGAGCATCTGCAGAGTCCAGCTAACACTGCTCGCAGTGACTGAGTCACTGCAGAGACATAAAAGTTGCTTTCGGCTACTCGTCTGCCGGAAGGGGTCATTAAAGCGGGTAGCTCCGCATGTCTGATTTGGCAGAGTTTTTATGCCGGATGCCCTTACTGACGCAATTCCACAAGGGATTTGTGTCTCCGGCTGGAATTAAACCAGCAACCACTACACCATTAGAGGCAATGAAGTACTAAGTGAATACAGAGATATATTAAGAGTAATGTGGCTCTCAGGGAGTTCCGAATTGCAACATGTTTAAGAATACTGGATCAGTTTTAAAAGTTTTTAAAGTTTGAAATGATATTTTTAGTAACTGCAGACTTGGGGGATTCTGCCATTTTAGTGCTTTTGGACCTTAGAGCTATCCTAGTCTCTCAGCTGGATCATGGTGTGGGAGTTAAAGGGGCTGTTCTTGAATGGTTTAATTCATACTTAACAGGGAGAAGCTTTCCAGCTGGGTGTTGGTGTTTTTTGTTTTTTTTATCTTATCATCAGCTCCCCTCACATGTGGAGTCCCCCAAGGGTCCATTCTCGGCCCAGTACTTTTTTCACTCTGTATGTGTGTGTTAGGTTTGATTTTCACTAAAGATGTAATTTAATTTCACTGTTCTACAGATGATTCACAAATTTATCTGCCCCTTGAAAAGAAAACCACAACCGCTTTGAAGGACTTGCTGGACTGCCTTGATATGTGGATGGCACTAAACAAAAAAATGAAGTGATACGTTTGGAGCCTCTGACCTTTACGCCTCCCTTTGGAAGGTTTTAAAACACCCTTTGCAAACAATTGTCAAAGCTACTTTCTTCCTCTTAGATTTTCTCCTTTGCCATCTTTGAGAAAATAATTCATGCCTTTATTTTGTCCAGGCTTGATTATTATAATGGTCTTTACTTGGGCATCAGTCAGTGTCTGCTTTCTCATGTGCAGCTTGTCCAAAATGCTACAGTTCAACTCCTAACAGGGACGCATGAGCGAGTCATGTGGACTCACTCTGATCATGCTGACCAGATGCACCTGATTGTACCTAAAAGCAGCACAAAGCAGATCAGCCCTTTGCTGTGGCTGCTCCTAAACTCTGGAACAGCCTGCCCCTTCACATTAGTACCTCACCAACACTCGACAGAAATATTAAACAAACTACTATTACTATTAACAAGCATGAACCAAAACACAAGATAACACCAAAACTAGAGTTTCAAACCTCCTCTGGTATTAACATCAGCACAAAAACTGCACACTGGGTGCTTCACGGCACAGGTTTCCACAGCCAAGAAGCTCTGCAGGTAAAATGTGTAGCTGGCCTCTGTAATTCTGTTGATTACTACAAGACCTGAGCTCTATAGTATTCAAAAAATGTGCTCAAACAGGAGTAAGTGCTGCCTTTGCTTGGGACTACTTCTAGTTGTGGATTAATACACATTTGATCTTTTCATTTTTATATCTTTTTAATTTAAAAAAAATGCTCTTAATTATGGTATGTTTAGATCATGGCGAAAAAGGTCATGTGATTCAGTGATGTCTAACAAAGGCCTTTAGGACCCACAGGCACTCACTGAAAGGATCAATTCATTGCTAGTTTTCATGGGAATTTTTTTGAGAACTCTCCACATGATTCAGTACTTAAGAAAGCGGCAATGATAGTTTTAGCTGGACTGATATTACCTTTCTTTTGCAGTGTCCTCATTTTCATTTGGTTTCACATTACATAACTCACTCTTCAGTCCTTGTAAATTGCAGGTTTCTAAACTCCTTCAGCTCCTTTTGGTTCAGCTTACAAGGACACTGCATTCTGATGGTTCCCCTCTTCTATAATTTAATGTATTTCAAGGTGTAACAGGGTGACTGTGATGGAAAATAATGCAAGGAAGGAGTTCAAACTTGACCTTGAAGACTATTTCTCCAGAGTGAATAAATTCATGCAGCTTGAGCATGCATGAAAGAAAGTAAATGCTAAAAAATGCACTACACTATGCACCTTGAAAGTTATAATACTGCATGTTTCCTGGAGTTGATGGGCTGGAAGCAGTGGTAACTTAGTTGTGATGTTTTAAATGCTACTATTGGCAGAAACATGGCAGAAACAAGTCAATGCAGTGATCATTTACATGCTTTTTTCCCCCCTGAAGAATCAAGAATCTTATGGTGTTACTGTGAGATCAGTTTAAAGCCTAAAAATAGCTCATAATTTGACCTTAAGGTGGTATTTCTGAGGAAAAAAAAGAGCATTTAGGATTTTGCTTGGACTTAAAATATTGAATTTAATTTATTAGAATTAGTGACTTTAGGGCCAATTTCTTGCATGAGGGTAGTGGCATTGATAAATGAGTATGTCTGAGCTCTACACATATCTCAGGGATGACTCCTGTGTATTTTTTTGATTGATGTGACTCTCACTCTGCTTCCTGACAGCAGTCCAGCCTCCGCCTCATCCCTTCCTGCTCCCGTGCTGCCTTCCAGAACCGCTCCAGACGCCTCGGGCGCTCCACTGCCCCTTCCCCTTCATCTCCACCCCTGCACGCCCAGGGGTCAACCTGAGAGAGCTGGGGGAATTGGGCCTGAACACTCGCTGGCTGTACAAGAGCCCCACAGGGTGGGATGTGAACGATCACATCAGCCGGCGCCTGTATGAGGGAGTGAAGCAGACTGAATTTCAAGACGAGGAGAAGGGAGCGGGGAGAGGCGCAGAGTGACGAAGAGAAAACAAACTACAACAGATGGACTGCTTTCTCTCCTCAAATCTCTCAAACACAAGCTTTTTTTGTGTTGTTTGAGCTTGTTGTACAGTAGTTTATTATTCACTACCTGAGGTTTAAATGCACAGACTTTGTGGGCTATTTATTGAGTTGGACCATGTTGTCTTTTTTTTTTTTTCCTTGCATAGAAATATTTATGAACCCTGCTTTTTTTTTTTTTTCCAGAATATCACGCCACAGTAGGGGAATTGCACTTGTAAACAATTAACTACATGACACTTGTGTTTGGTTAAATAAAGCAGTGCAGTCAGTTTGCATTATTTAGCTGTTTGTCTAGCATTTCAGCTCCTCTACTCCAGGCTTCATGAAAATAATACGAGTCCCATAAATGATGCATTGCAACAGACCCGGGGAAAATCCTCTTGAAACGGCCCTTCATGTCGGCTTTGCAGCGTCAGGACCAGCTGCCAGTGTTTTTGCAGTTACCACCCCGACACAAGAGGGGGCAGTAGCGCCTTTGATGAATAAAAAACTTTTCACACTCTGTGCTCAGTAGAGCGCCTGGGTAGAGAGGTGTAAAAAAGAAGAGGTGCCACTCTGATCAGTAAAGCTAGCACATTATATTTTATCTATTTATTTTCCCTGATATTAGCGCCGGTCTCTGGCTGCATGACCGCAGATGCTCGTCTCCGGATGAGTGATCTGGAACCATCATTTCGTTGTGTGCCTTGTGCGCACAATGACAATAAGTTTAATCTAATCTATTGTAGAGGTTTTTTTTTTAAATGTTACTAAATGTAACATTATGGAGAATCTGGGGGAATTTATATTTAGTTTTTGCAGATATTTGAAACATTTTATCCCGAATAAACTGAACACCATTTGAACAATTTTGCTATTCTTTTTCTTTCTGAACCAAGTACATTTGGATCAGGGTGTGGCCAGAACCAGCACTTCATTTATTAATATCTTCAGTTTTTCAATAAAGATAACAACTTTAAGTCATAACAAATTAAATAATAAAATTGTTTATTTCCAAAAACTTTACATGTGAAGCACATATTGAGTTATATTGTTGATTTTTAAGATATCTCAGTCTGTTCATCATCAGGAAACAGCTGAGCTGGACGCGACATTCCCTCTCTGGGTGCTCACAATTACAATAAAAAAAAATAAGAGAAAATTTAGCCTTATGCAATGGTCTTACTCGTTTTGTCCTTTTTTTTTTTTTAATCCCAGTAACCTTTAAAACTGTTGTTAACTATAATTTCAGATGCTCTTCTGCCTATAATTTGCCTTTCAGTGGGAAGCATCTGCCAAATGGCACATTCTCTGAGTACTGCCTTTGATTGGGACTACTTCTAGTTGCAGCATAATACGCACTTGATCGTCTAGTCCAGAGTGAAGTCACTCATTTTATATCTCAAATGTCACATCTCTTTTTGAGCTGCAATTCATGTGAGACTCACAAATATCTGATAACTTTTCACAGTCCCTTCTTTTATTTACTGTAGTCTTCATCATATTCTGCTTGTGACTTTGCGATATGCAGTTTTCCTTGGTGGATGTAATGTAGGCAGGAAAAGTTGGTGACACCTTCAGGAGAACTTGGCTCTCTAATGAAAGCCAGACTTTACTTTTGAGTATTGGAGCCAGTCAGAATGGGGGATGTTTTCTCAATATCTGCAGAAAAGGGATAAAAATGCAGCACAGTCCCTCATAGAGAAAGACACCTGGTCATCGTAGTATCTTTAATTAAAGTGAGCTTGGCACCAAAGGACAAGTCAAAATGTCAAGGCCTATATTCATATAAGCAAAAAGAAAAAAAAAGCCTCTATCGCTGTCAGATTAAGACACTTTTGAGCATGGCACATCCATTTTCCCCCTCTACTTTCCTCCACCAGCGTGTATAACTGGCATCATTCTCCTTATTTTATTGATCATGGTTTCCAGATGCCTCTTTAGCTTGCTTGGCACCATGTTGGCACTGCCTGAGTACAAATCAAGCACTTGGGGTGTTGACATCCCACAGTAGTCTCTCTTTAATTATTTTTTCTTTAGGTGGATTTTTGTGGTTTTCCCTGCAAAAAGTTTGACCTCTTCCAAATCTTCTCCTCCTCACTATCAGTCATGACCTCTGACGTGTACTTGCTGGAAAGAAAATCATTACTTTTTGTGTAGCTACAATAATAATGTTTGTTTGGCGCAGTCTTTGGGAGCCACTGGTACACAGCCTGTATGTGTCAACTCAACTTGTACGCGCATGCGTGCAGAGCGGAAACGGCCCACGTAGTGAGTCATCTCGCTTTTAACGATCTTTGGCTGAGATGCAACTTTTGGCGCCGAATATTCCAACTTATTATTTTGCCCCTCAGCAGCGCGGGAGTTTGTGTGTTCGCGTGTGAATGTTGGACCTTTGCTGCAATCTAAACGTTTGTTTTAACCGGGTATCAGGTGAAGGACGAGTTTAAAGACATCATGCAGCGGAGCATTGCGTAAGTGCAAGCCAAAGTTTCCATTTAGCTCGCTGGAAATTAGCGCTAGCTTGGCGATGTTTGTGTGTGTACAGTATTTACTGGCTACTGTAGGTGTGTAATAAGTGGTGTTTAGGGGGTTTTAAAGGTGTATTAAACCCCACCTGCAAAAAACCACCCACGGTTATTTCAATGTCAATTGGACTACCTGTAAGCTAGCTTTAGCATGCTTTAGTCTGCGATCCCTGTTAGGAGAGGAGGCTTGTTTTTACCTCCAGCACAGATACATAAAATATTCTAACCAGACAAACGTACAGGCTCTTTAGAGGCAGGCTGTTTTTGTACCATATGGAGATGTTTTCCAGCGGCTGTGACCCAAGCAGCCATGTGAAACCACATTGCTTTAACACTAGTTAGCAAAGATGGTAATCTGTGATTCAGCAAGTTTGATAATTTACAAGCAATCCTGTTTTCGTGTTGTAAAAGTGCGTCTTTATTAGTAATTTTATTACACTTTAATGCACTAAATAAAGACATGTACTGGTATAATCATGTATCAGGCCAATGAATGCATATTCTCTTCTGTTAGATCCTTCTTTCAGCCCAAGAGCAAGGACATTCAGAAGAAAGTTGCGGAGGAGCCCGTGAAAAAGTGAGTTTTTCTTTTCAGGCGTAGAAAGTAAAAGCACTGCATTGTGCATATTGAAAGATGTACGTCTGTAGATGTATTCATAGTGGTATTGCCTGGAATCACTATTAATTTAGCAGTGAAGTTATGGCACTTTAAAATCTCTCAAAGCAATAGAATTAATTTGGACACGAATGTCTCATTTGTGACGAGCCTTCAGGGTTTGACTGCACATGTTCGCATCCCTTGTCAGGGTATAGTTCAGGCAAAGAGTTGGTGTTAACTTATTTAACACAAACCTGTGCATCTTCCTGTCACTGAAGCTTTTAATATTTCCGTGCTGTTACTGTGAAAGCGGATCAGTTTCACGCTTCAGAAAACTCATAATTTTACCTTTAAATCAGATGTAAAGAATACACATTCAGACCTTGGATAAAATGGCAACAGTTCAGTTTCAGTTAAACCTTGTTGCCGTTTTGCTCCTGAGTGGCTTTCGGGCCCGTTGGATGCATCAGTGGAGGTACTGATAAATTAATGTGTATCTGAGCTCAGGGGAGATACGAAATACATCGTCCTTTAATCACAAACATTGCTGTCAGGTGTAAGTCTAACAGGAGAAAAAAAATCCAGCTTATTTGCATTAAATTTGTGTTTAAAAGCTGGAAACCTAATACACACATCGACTAAAGCTTTCTTTTTTTTTTTTTTTTTTTACTTTTAGGAAAACCTCATCAGATTTCTAATTTATTGAATCATCATATATAGTTTTATTATTCAAATGGCCAAAAGAAATGGTAAAACACACAATTAATTACTGTAGTAGGTAAGACAAAAAAGACTCATCCTTAAATATATATGAACCTTTCATGCCTACATGTGTCGTCACCACATCAAGCCCAACTTTGAGTAAAAAAAAAAAAAAAATCCCTGTAAATCTTTTGATTTAGCTTCTAATTTCTTTATAATTGCGTAAACAAGGCCGTTTGAAAGAATGAACCATTTAATACAGCTGGTCTATTACCACAAGGATGGAGATTTTACTGTCTGTAATGTGGCTAAAATACCTGCATTTGTACGAACTAAGGCAGAAGCACAAGGCGAGGTTGGCTGATATGGTGCATACTGGAAGCATTTTCAAACATTTTCGTGTTGAAAACCCACCCACGCGTGGCGCGTGTGCAGTTATCTTCGAATCACAGATCTCGGCTTCTGAGTGAAACTTTGTGTCCAGTAGTTCCCGTCAAAAGAGAACTTGAGTTTCTCATCTCCGAGCTGCTTTGGTGATAAAATGTTCATTATCTCTAGACTCTTTAATCTTTTAAGTACGTCTTAAAACTCACTTTAATTGACTTTCCTTTATGTAATGATCGCCTCATCATTGCTTTGACCTCTTTTTACGAGTCTTACTTTGATTTTATAGGTTTTCTTTTTTATGATAGATTTTACTGTTGACGTTGTCCTTGTTTTTTTTTTTTAAAACACCCACTATCGCACCTAGTGGTCGACAATGCCACATGAATTAACCTGAAAGGGGATCTTTTATGCTTTTCCTTGTTTTCTGTCATAAATATACTGTTAAAATGGTGGATGCTTATATTAAATGCAATTAGTTTTGAATAATAAGGTCAGTGTGGGTTTAAGTAATCCCTGTGAGCCACAAGCTCAGGCTTTAGACAGCTCTAGGCTCTGTATTAGAAAGTTTTTTTCTTCTTTTGGATCTCTATGACTGGAAATCACAGAGATCTGGCTGTGGGCAGAAGTCCCACCATCCTGCTGTTTTGACCGTCTGTTTGTGCGGTGCAACCAATCAGAAGAAAGCTGGCTTGTAAATTTGCGTGCTTTGAAACTTTTTAAATATAACTGAAGTTATCAATATTATAAGAAGAAGTAAACAATGACTTCATCAACTCAAGTTGAACTAGGATTGCACTGTACTTCTGTATAATGCTCAGTTTTAATCAGTGGAGTCGGTGTATCCTTTATTTAGGCAGGTAGGTTATTAAAAACAGCAGCAGCGGTCTAGCAAAGACAAAACCCATTGAAGAAATTGGTGTAGCTTAAAAGGAAGTATCACAGTCACGCACATTGGTGAAATGCTGCCCCCTGGTGGTGAAAGCTTTAGTAAACTTTTGCAGAAGGTCATTACAAAAGGTACCTTTTTAAAAGCAGATGATGAGCTCAGGGGCTGCTCTGAGCAGGGCAGGTCCACTTTTATGCTTTTTTAAGTTTTGTGATATCTGAACTGTTTTTCTGTGGTCCTCTCCAGACCCGTTAAGAGCCCTCTGAAGGTGCAGAACGGTGTTCATGAAGCGGATTCGCCCGTCAAGAAGGTTGCCAAACGCTGCCGTCAAATCTTGGACAGCGATGATGACGAGGCGCCAGTTGTTAAAGAACAAGTTCCTGGCAAGGGACAGGGAGACAAAGAAGCTCCTGTTAAAACGGAAAAGGTAACAGCAGCATTTGGTTTTCTAATTGGGGATGTCAGAGTTCATTTAATCTGTTAAATTCAGCACATCAGCTGCAATTTGTGAGTGACATTTTTGCCAATAAAAGACTGACAGATTGATGGGATGGCATGGTGGTAAACAACAAAGCAGGCGTGCTTTGTACAGGAGTTATTGAAACGGCGTGTTTCCCATCAAATGTTGAACAAGTTGCGTGTAACTAAGACTCTTAGGACTCCTGTAGGCATATCAGTGCCTATTGTTGTTTTAGTGATGGGGACACACAGTGCTACACAAAGGCACAGTAATTGTACGGTGAATCACAATTGGACTGCATTTGTCAATAATCCATGTAATGAAAAGACCTGATTTTGAGCTTTGGCTGTCTTTCAGCCACCTGTTGTTTGACAAACACTTCTCTTAACCGCTCTATTCATTTTGTTTGTCGTATGCCAGCAATTATTCACTATTTGTTGATTGAGGGACACGATTACGATGATACATGATGTTTGTTAGGACGCCCTCACCCCAAATCCCTTTCATATGGGTACAATTATTAATTTTTTTGTGACAAAATACTAATATAGCCACTATTATACTCTTGGCAGCTGAGCAGCTCCCCCACAGATAAATGTAGGGAGGCGACTAAAGATCACTTTCACCAGCAATTAATAAGCTGGTTCATTATTGGGCTGTAAAATGTTAAATGAAATGTCAAAAACACCTCAGCTGTTATTGTGACTTACTTTTAGCCTACGTCAAATGGTGGGAGGTTTTCTCAGATGACCTCAGGATATCCTTCATAAACAACACCTTTCATTTTTTTATTAATTGTAGTGATATGGTATGATTTTAATCCACATCATTAGTTCAAATTATTTTAGTTTAGTGTTTACTGTTCCGGGACTTTTATGAGGCTTAATGTTGATCTGGTTACTTTTGTACAACAACCACTTGGAGGGGGAAAAGCCGGATATTTGTCTTTCTGACTAGTTTGCTAGTGTTTAAGAGGAAGAACATTTTTAATGATAAGTTTTTATGTTGTTGAGACCAATTCAGTGGAGATGGTCATTTGTTGTTGTGTCCGGTACAGTGAGGTCAGTAGTCTGAGACTGCAGTATGAATGCTTCTCCACCGAAATACCGAGGATGGAGTGTGTCTCCGAATAAACGTGCACGTAAAAGGATTTATTTATTTTTAACTGTCCTCTGACTTGTTGGTCTTCAGTGTTGATCAGATTTGCTCAATTTCAAACTAGCTTTTCTAACATATTAATCAAACATATCTCTAATTTGACTGTAATACAGTGTATTTCCATACAAAGATGAGTGAAAAGTTGAATCTCAACAAAACAAATCTCCACGAATTTCATTAACTTCAGGATATGTTAGTATTTACTTTTGCATTAATGACAGCAGCACTTCAGCTGCACAGACTCCACCAGTTTGTTCCAAACCGATAAACCCAACAGGAATGTTCGTCTTTCCCCAAACACGAAGCGAAGTTTCATTTTTCGTTAAGTGCCGTCCACAGCAGAGTGGACGGGTCTGGAGTTAAACGGTGATTATTGAGACTGAAGGATACTGAGAGTGAGGCCAATGGGATGATGAGGAGTGCAACTGAGAGCTGCAAATACATTTCTGTTGCTTTTCTCCAAGTTCTCTTCTTTATTCATTGCTATATATAAAAGTGAAGTTGAACCATAGAGCTCCAGCTGCCCTCAAATGGCATCAGTAAACTTGTCCTCTATTTCAGAGTGTTGGTGGTGTCAGGAGAATCCCATCTGATGAGTGTTTTGTAACACAGTGTAAATAAAAATTTTCACTGCAGTTGAAATATTTTATTTTGTGCAAACTCTTAATTCACCTCTGTCAGCGTTAGCTGGTGGCTATTTACATCCGTTCGCCTCATTTTATAGGCTTTCTATCTATGCGTGTACCCGATATGGACAAAAGAATTGAGCCACACATCTTAATCTTTGAATTTAGATGTTTTCAGTCCCATTGCCACAGGTGTATAAAATCAAGCACCTAGCCATGCAAGCTGCAAAGATTTGTGGGGGACAAAAAAAAGGTCATTCTGAAGAGCTTACTGCTGCTGTTCTAGCAAGTCCATCTGTGACATTTCTTCCCTCCTAGATATTCTGCAATCAGCTGTAAGAGGTATCATTGCAAAGTGGAAGTGTTAAAGAACCACAGCATCTCAGCTGTGAAGTGGCAGACAACGTAAAGTTACAGAGTGGGGTCACCGAGTGCTTGAGGCGCACGATGTGCAAAAGTTGCCAGTGGTCTGCTTACTCAAAACCACCTCTGGCATTAACATCAGCGCAAAAACTGGCTGCCAGGAGCTTCGTGGCGTGGGTTTCCATGGCCGAGGGGCTCCTGTAGTTTATATTTAGTCGTAGTATCTCATAAATGCTCAGCAGGGTAGAGGTCAGGTGATTGTGGAGAGGTTGTGAAAGCTCCAGTATGAATCTTTGCCCACAAAGATGCAAAAAAAAAAAAAAGAGGGAGAAGCTTGTCTCTGAAGAATAGCGTTGCTTCTCCTCAGTCAGTGGGGAGTTGATTCGATGCAGGTGTCCAGCTTCTCAAATCCTCCACCATCATGTTTCATCGTAGGTTTGATCTGCTGTGGTATCATTCTGTCTATTGTTTGTCTCCTCAAATAAACCCTCCTGTTGCTGCTGTAGATCTCTAACTTAGATTCATCAGAAATTTTTTTCTTTTTTTTTTTTGTCCATCATCCACTGTAAATTCCTTTTTTTCTCAGCCTACCCCAAACATTTGACCTTGTTTCTCATTACGAGATGTGATTTAGAGACCCTTCCAGCCTCTCAGACTATTGGTAGACAACCTTCCTTTAACAAGACTCTTGCCAGAGGTAGTCTTGTGTTCTTTATTTAGCTAATTCTGTTTTCTGTGGCTTTGCTTTTCTATTTCTCAGAGAACAAAGCCTGCGGTATTGATCTTCTCGCGGTGCGCTCACTTTTGCTCGGCTTGATCGTGCTTTGGATTCAGCTGATCCAGTTTCCAGATAGATCCACGCTGCCCTCTTGTAAACCTTTACTCTAGCCATGATTCGAAGCCCTTAAAACCTTACTTGGCTCAGAATAACCTGATGCTGATGCCATGCCTCCCATTATCATAGTGGTGTTAAAACTCCTTTCAGGCATGCACTTCTTTCCATGAATCTTGCAGCATCTGAACATGTTGTTTCATGTCTAAATGAGCACCCGTGTCACTTTTTGTAGATTACTCAGTCAGTAAATTCTCCATCACAAGTTTTGTCATAAATTTTACTTGAAGTGGTATTAAGATGAGTCCTAAAAAGGCTTAAACCTTTAAGGATTTTAAAGGTTTTGAACTCTGGTGGTTTCCAAATCTTACTAAAAGGCTGGGATACTGCATGTTTCCTCACTGTCTTTTTATTTTTTTATTTAATTCGTCAAATTACTTTATTTCACACTCAGTAAACAATTTTGGCAATAAAAATTTCATTCTTACGACAAATGAAAACACAAATACTCATGTTCCTTGGCAGAGCAGGCCACATTTAGGATGCTCCACACAAACAGACCACAGCAAACTGATATTGTTCTGGACAGCTGGACAATTGTTACTGTCACTTCCTTTTAATTTGCAATATTATCCGCCGATGACGAGGGCCGCGCTGCTGATGCAATTTTGAAAAAAAGAAATGATCTCAAAAACACACCATGATCTGCGGTAGTTTTGCCTGTTCAAGCTGTTGTTCGTGCTGCCTCTTGTCATAATGTGTACCATCACTCGTGCTTGTGCCTTTCAGAAGGATGATGTGTTTAAGGCAGTTCCCACCCCCCTGTCTCCACCATCGGCCCCAGCCACGCCTGTAACCCCGGCCACCCCAGCCACCTCGGCTTCGTCGGGGACCCCCGGCACTCCCAGCTCCATCTCCCCCACTGGGATCGTCAAACGCAAGACTGGTCAGCATCCGAACAAATTTTCATTAACTGTGTGTTAATTAAGTTGTTTCAGAATTGTGTTTTCCAGCTTGTTTTCCAAAGTTGCAGCATTTTGAACTTTGACACCAGCAAAGGATTAATAGCTTTCCTGCCTCGAGCTATTTTATTTGATTACTTGTTAGCAGGCGCCTAATGGCTCCAAATACTCATTATTTCACAACGAGGGAGAAAACAGGAAATTTATCTCAAGCTGAATGCATAAGAAGTTTGTTCACCAGAAGCAGCAAAGTGCATTTTTTTTCCCACCCTTTTCTTTTATTTGTCTTTCCACTCTCTGGACTGCCTTAGATTGACAACCACTAGACTAGACTGTGATTGCGCTATTATTAATCTCATCTGCTGCACCACAAGTACACCCTCCTGGAGCCTATATCATTATTTTTCTGCACGTCTTTGCATTGTGATACTAATATTATTACTGCTGCATTGTCTTAGGAGCGCATCATTTGTGCTGACTGGGAGTTAATCGAACCAGCAGAGCATGTCGTCCTATTATTGCAGCTGATTGTCGATGTTTATTTGGGTTCTTTTTGGGGTTGCAAGCGTTAGAAGGGAAAAAAAGGCATGGACCTATAGTGATTATTATTTTATAGCTGCAGCATTTGGTGCACAACAGCTTGAACATTTCACATCTGCAAGAGAAAACTGAAAGAGGGCTGCTGTTTCTTATTTGTAAATTCTTAATCAGATGATGTGTGCAAATATGTGCATTTAAAATGAAACAGAATTGCAGAGTGATTTTTTTTTTTTTTTTATTTTTTTTTGTGCCTGTTTGTTCAAGATCCAACATATCTTGTTATATGTAAGAAAAACAGCAAGTACAGAGAGTTTAAGCTGCTTAGAGTTTTCCAGCACTGTAGCTTTGTTTTCATTTGGGAAGCACCTCCTCTCCCACTTTGTTTCCTTCATCCTACTTTTTTCGCAGCAGTAAAAGTGGCTCATTCTCTTTTCATCGTCCCATTTTCTTTGTGTTTGATGACTGCAGTGTTTGCTTTCACCAGTGGTGCGTTGCCACAATAAGAGCCCCGCCACCATCACTGCTGGAGAAAACATCACATTAAAGTAACTCCCTAATTCGACCAGAAATTGCATTCTTAATGTCCCAGGTTAATGCTTTCATTATAATAACCAGAAGAAAAACATCAGCAGCGCTACCTGTGGTAGAACCCTTAACAAGGGCCAAAACAGAGGTGGATGTGGAACCAAAACCAAAATTGCCCTCGAGCATCACTGCTGCATAAAATTACAGAGTAAATTACACTGGAACTGTAAGCTGCTGCGCTGCATAATATCTTTCAGGATAGAATTAGTGTTTTTATTAGCAAAGTACGCATCTGTGATTCTTTTTTTTTTTTTTTCTTTCGTTGCCCTACATCTGCAGCAATGAACACACTCGTCCTCTTTTCATCTCCACATTCTCTTTCTGTTTGATCCTGGCATGATTTCAGCTGGGATGCCTTATCATTTAAAAAAAAAAAAAAAAAATCATCATCTTTTAACATAATGCTTGTCCTGATGTGTGCAGCGAGGAAGATGTTCCCTAAGAGGAAGCTCAACGAGAGTCTGAAAGAGGAGGCTGAGGTCAACGAGGAGCAGGGTCAGCAAAACAAACGACCACGTGTGGAGGCCAGTGCCAGCAGTCGAGGTATGCTCCTGCTTCTGCTGCGAGTCTGATAACAGAGTTTGGCTCCTGTGCAGGTTTGGAAAGTCCAGGTGAGAGTGGAAGTTGCACAGACACAGTGGATGTAAAGGGGAAACAAAGCAGCATGTTATTATATTAATGCACTCACACATTATCACTATTAAAATTCATTTTTGGGACTAACCACTCGATTGTATCCTGACTGAACACAAACAATATTTTTGGTTCTGCAGAGTCACCGTACCATGCAGCTTAGTTTCTTGCTGTACATCATCTCATCCAGTCATTTGTTTACAGAACGTTTACGGACGATTAGTTTGATCAAAAGAGCAATAATTTTGATAATTAGTCAGATGTTAATCATCAGGCAAATTGCCAAACACTTTGTGGTTTGAGCTCCTCAGAGCTTTGTTAAATCGTGAATTTGAAACATTTAAAATGTTGCTCTGACAAAATAAGCGTTTTCCTTGCTGTCGCAGCGCTCTGGCATTTATTTACATTTCTGGATTTTTTTTCTCAGAGCTTAATGGTCAGTGGAGGAACAGGAAAAACAATGATAGATCATCAAATTAAACTAGCCCTGTTGTCATGGTTGTGTGTTATTCAGAGAGTTATGGTACAGTGAGGAAGTGATCTCTGATGCTGACAGATAAGCTCAATAAATACTGCAGAATTGGCAAAAACTGCAGTTCCTTTAGTCGCCACTTGAGGCTGGTGCCAAAAGTGGGTCAATTTCCAGAGAGTCCGACGCCCCATTCTGACCAGGCCAGCTAATATTAGCTGATAACGTAACGCTGCATCCTCTTGCTCAGATCACTTCTGGCTTCCAAAAAAAAAACCAAAAAAGGAATGAAACAATCCAAGGTGGCCCATCTTTTATATATAATCTACAGCGATGCCCCCCCCAGTCATGTAGTAATGGTGACCTCCAAATAAAGAGAGAAGGGCAACAAAAAGCCTGAGATTCAAAGTGTTACTGCAACTGTAGGAGTTCTGCACTGTGATAAAAGAAGGCTCATTTTTACCATCTGTGAAAGGCAAACTGAGAAATTTACACCATCCACCAGAGCCTGTTTGGCTTTGTTTAATATGTTAGTCTATGTTTTGACACAGACTCTCATTAACAGTGAAATTACAGACTAGAGAGCTGCCCAAGAGTGCATACCTCCACCAAGGCTGAGAATTCACTCCACAACATGCATAAATTGAGATTAGTTTGTGATATTTTC
Organism: Archocentrus centrarchus; assembly: GCF_007364275.1. Taxonomy (NCBI): domain Eukaryota; kingdom Metazoa; phylum Chordata; class Actinopteri; order Cichliformes; family Cichlidae; genus Archocentrus; species Archocentrus centrarchus. The sequence goes on along the minus strand of NC_044362.1, from coordinate 28,035,327 downwards.
TCGAGAACATCAAGACTATAAAGACACGATGCAAAATATCCATTTTGTCTCACAATGCTAAACAGTTCTTCCAAATATTCTTCGGTCCAGATCCAAATAAACTCCAAAAATTAATCCTGTCTTAGTTGTGCCAAAAATGTCTCCTGTAATTCACTTTAAAGTGTGAATCCATCCATTAACTTTTTGAGTATTCCTCCAAACAAACAAACCAAATTGGTCATGAAACCACCTGGGCAGAGGTAATAGGCTGTTTTGGGGGAGGGTCCAAGTCACCCTGTCTCACAACAGTCCACTTCACACGTGTTCTCACTACTGGAAATACTCCATTTGGATTAGATGAGGGTGCTGCCTGGCTTGTATTTTCTCAATATAAATTCACATATGGTCGGTCACACTTCACATGCACTCTGAATTTGGGAGCTGACAGGTTGAAGACTGTATTAGACATTCGAGAAACATCTAGAAAAGCTAGAGTTATGTATGAAAACCACTTTAGTTTGTAAAGGCAGACAGCAGCTGAGCCGGTCTTTTTTTCCCACAGACAGGGAAATGGCTCTCTTTCTCTTTTCTAAAATTGTCTGGTAAAGTACCAGCTGTACCAACAGTCCATTCCACCACTTACTTTAATGTTTGAATGAGAAAATTAAAGTTTCATGCTGCCCCCCTTACCTAGCCAGTATCATGACCCCAGCTCTGTCTGCTGGGAGTCGGTGCTACAAGTTTGTCAATAGTAATTTCTCTTAGCTGCCTCTCTCAGGTGAAAAGGAAACCTCAGAAATATAACCTGCGGCATTTACTGAAGGAGGCTCTTACGTCTTCAAACATGGGCTCACAAAAAAACTGGGTTGCCCTCAGTAAACCTGCTGGCATTTTTCTCTTCAATGACTCCACTCCCTTTTCTCTCCCTGTGTAGGTAACACAGATGAACCCATGGAGGAGGATGCAAAGGAAGAAAGGGTTGAAAAGGCAGTGACCGAGGCTAACAGCCCAGGAGACGAGGAGGTGGAGAACAAGCGCAAAGAAGGAGAAAAGACCAGAGAAAAGGAGGAGCAGGTGGAGGAAAAGAGCTCTGATGAGAAAGAGGAGAAAGCTGAGGGGGCGGAAAAGAAAAAAGAAGCAAAGCCGAAGACAGATGATGATGATGATGATGATGATGATGAGAAAGGGCCTGCTGTAGCCAAAACGGAGGTGGTTGAAAAGGACACGCAAGACGCAGAAGAGAGCCCAAAAAGTCAAATGTTAAAAAGGCAGAAAGAAGCAAAAGAGCAGAAAGATAAGGAGCCGGCCAGGAAAGCCCCAATCAGCAGTTTCTTTGGTGAGGAGAAATTTGCATAGTTCTGTGCTTGCATAAAAAAAAAAAAAAACTGTATATGAATGTGCTCTGCTTTTATCAGTTTGGAGAACAAGGCAAAATAATTCTTCACCCCAACCCCTGCTTCACCCTCACCTTGTCTTTTATTTATTTCCTTCAATAGCTCCCAGAAAAGCATCAGCGAAGACGGAGAAACCTGCGAAGAACGAAGGGGAGAAAAAGACGAGTGCAGACAGGAAGAGTTCAGAGGAGGAGAGCAAAGACACCAAAGGGTAAGACAGGTGCCTGAGCTACCTGTAACAGGAAGTTACAGGTAGGCCCGACAGCTTACTTACCTGTTTGTTATCTTGCTTGATGCTGAACTAATCCACGTGTCTTATGTTGATTGATGTCTGCCAGAGAGGTTACATTTTATTGATTCAAACTAGGCACTCACTGCACAGAAACACTGCATTTGGTTCCTTTTTCTTCAGTTTTGGTAAGATGTGTTTGAAGTATAGCTACAAATATGTTGACAAAAGCAGAAATGCACTGTTACTTTAAGCTTTGGAAGAAATAAATGAAAAATGAATCACTGTGGAGCCACAGTTGGGTGGGTGGATGAGAAATATAGTCTGCTTTTTGAGCAGTCTCAATCAAGCCTTTTAGCCAAAACAGGTGAAATGCTGCTGTTTTTACAATGTGTTGTGTTCACTAATGCAGGAAATATTAAAAAAAAAAAAATCCAATAATATATGATATTGATACCATTAAAGCGTTAATCAAACAGAGGTTATCATCATCATCATTCATTATTGGTGCTTGTTTTGTTTAGGGATGTCCCTGATGACTAATCGTCAATTGAACAAGAGAAAATATTTAGAGCGATTGACTGGGTGGTTCTTTTATTCAAACAAACAAACAAACCAAAAAAGGACATTAATTTAATTAGTGGAACCAATTAAACTCTCGATCAGTGTATGTTTAAAAATGAGTACACTTTCACAGATTGCCACCCACCCCTGATGAGATCAAGCTTTTTTTTCTTTTTCTTTTTTTTTTATACTTGTTTACATTTTATGTAAGTAGTCCCAAGATCTAAAGATGTTGTGTTGAGCCATTTTTAACCCACAAAGTGCTGATTTATATATATGTTCGGTAGAAATGTGAATATTAACACCAGCACTGTGGTGTTTCATTGCGGTACAGTTGTATCATTTAGTCTACAGTTCAAAAACACGCGTAAGTGTGCACCACCTCTTCAATATTAAACAGGCTGTGTCATCAGGTTCTGCTGTCCTCTTCCCTCTTCCTTCCTGATCTAAAGAGACTTGCTCATGTGAAGAGGAGGAGGGCCTGGCTGGTTGCAGCTACTTGGTCTCAGCCATAATTATTCGGAGCTCTTCAGTGTAGAGCGTACAAGTGTTGCGGGTGAAGAGGGGAGCAGATTTTGCTGCACACATGGATAACGAACACTATCATCATCATCACAAATAAACTGTAGCCCAAAGTCTGTTACTCAGCTGTGATGTGTGTGTGTGTGTGTGTGTGTGTGTGTGTGTGTGTGTGTGTGTGTGTGTGTGTGCGCGTGTGTGTGTGTGCGTGTGTGTGTTGCCCCTCCTTCGTGTAAACAGACAGTGATACAGAGTGCGAAAGAGATGCAGAACTCATCACTGAGATCAGGCTTAAATGGAGTTTCTAATGTACTGCATGTTCTGCATTATTTAATGTAATTACTTGCAGATATTCTATTACTAGGACTGTAAAAATAATGTAATTTATTGGCCAGCAATAAGCCATGTGTGCTTAGGAACAAAAAATAGTAAGTTAGGCTCAAAGCGGCGACGCAGCTTTTTCCATTTCTGATTCGATACCAGTCCTGATACCTCGGATTTGGGTATCTGCCGATACACTGCGTATTGATACAGCATCAGTGTTAAATTAATAAGCTGTAATCTTCACTATCTGAAGAAATTGGAGATCATTTTTTTTTTAATGTGTAAAACAGCATCAGCCTCAATTTAAACATTGTTTTCCTATCTTTGTGAAATGAAATGTGACACATAAATATAACCAGGAATATATATTTACTGAACTGGTATTTGTGAAATAATAAATGACAGCAGATCCAACTCAGGCATTATTCATCTAATTTATTTGCCTTTGTCTCATTTCAGCCCAGTGTGAGAGTCATTAGGCTGCAGGGTACTGCTGTTATTTACCTTTTTTACAGTTGTGCTAATTTCTCCTTTTCCTGCATATCTGCACACACAATAAACACCGCACAATGATTGTCTGTCACTGTGTAGCTTTGGAGCCAAATGCAGGTCTTAGCGTTGTAGCCTCAGCTCAGGTGTGCACTCTATAGTGCTGAAAGCCAATCCATTTGTCATGATTATTACTTATTATTGCAATTACTTTCTACCCCTTACATAAAGCAGTGCTTTTACTACATGTAAATAAACCAGCAGCAAATTACTGTTTTGTCATTTTGAGGTCACGTTAACTATTCAAGCTACAAACTATTTTTGGCTCTGGAAAGGCGGGAGATGCATTTTTCATCCTTCTATTTATTTTTTTATCACTGTCTTGTGTGTGACACTTAAGGAATGACAGGTATTGCATACCAAAGAAAAGTTCACAGCTGTAGTTATCTCTTTGTAATGAATTCAGACAATGATATTTTGTTTGAGGAAAAAGAAGCTCAACATCTTGCATGTTCCTGCAGGAAAAGAGAGTTTACAAATTGAAGGTTTCTATCCCAGCCAATGTTTGTTTTTTTTTTTTTTGGAAGCAATAATTGCTGACAAGAGAAACACTTTTCTAATTAATATGCTGAACTTTTTCAATTCAGATCAGCTTTGCAATAGTTGAGCTTCTTTCTTTGTGAACTAACCAGGAAAACTACCAGAATGTCCTCCAAAGCCCTCACTACAGTTTTTTAAAGTATCTCATTGTTATGATAATCATGTGCATGACTCTCTGCCTACAAAGAAATCTGAGTTGGCACCAGTCACTGTAACAGCTGTCGCCATCCTTCATTTGGACACAAATTTGCTCTTTTCATTTTTTTTAAATTATTTGTGTTATTGTTTTTTCAGTGAGGCAACCTCAGGACAAACGGACTACGATCCATCGAGGCCAAACTATCATCCTGTGGACCACGCTTGCTGGAAACAGGGCCAGAAGTAAGTCACCCATCCACTGAAGAAACAGGGACCCAAATATATGGAAGTAGTATTTGGATGTTTCCAGTCACTACTTCTATATACTGCTTTTGCCTGTTAAAATGTCTCCAAAAAAATATATTTTCTTCACATAAGCCTCTCCTTCCACCCACTAAATCCAGGCTCTTGGACATCAGACATTAAAATATAAAGGAAAAAAAAACACACAAGGAGGCGGGAGGCATGTGGGATGATCAACTTTCTTTGCATAAGGCAGAAATTATGAGAATTTTATGTGACGGATCATTGGGAAAAACAGCCGCTATTTTAACTAGGCAGCTGCCTTTTTTCCCCCTTTACTCAGAATTTTATTGTGGAGAAGAATGTAATCCTAAAGTAAATAAGAGAGGAAAAAAAAAAAATGGCAGCCTGCCTGTGTGCCTAGACTTATTTAAACAGGATGCCCTGAGATTGATTATCATGAATTATGCCAAACAGGGTAATAACAAAGCTTGGGAGTGCAGCGTGGACAGGAACTATAGCCGAACGTCAACCTGTCTTTTTCTCTGCTGATCATTTGCGTTTACTCCCCACTTCTGGCTGTCAAATAAAAGACAAAGCTAATCTACTCACTAAACAGGCGAGATTTGCGACGCAACGTTTTCGCTCAGCAGCGATTATAGTCATCACACTGTTGGTGGGTTTTTTTTTTTTTCCTTCTTCCCTCTGAGCCAAACTGAAGTGAACACCAGCTTGTTTGTTTTTCTGTGAACATCTGCGAGTTATTTATAAAAAAAAACAAAAAAAAAACTGAAGGAATGAAAACCTTCAGGCCAGGGAAGCGCTCTGACTTAGTAATGGATAATCACCGAGAAATCATTGAATTTTGCATCAAGGTCATGCTGTAAGCCATACTGCTTATATGCTAGATTTAGTCTCAGGTCGACTGCTGTACAGATTGTTTTAACCTGCTTTAAGCACCGCACAGGTGGAGGCTGCTGCGTCTTGAAGCTAAATATCAGCCTCTGAATTGGCTCGTGTTCTTTTCTGAAAGCGAATAAACATTTTGAATGTCAGTGCTTTTCATTCACGATTTGAAGCACACTAGGATATAGTTGAATATGATTTATATCAAGGTCTGATATGTTCAGAGTATATACAGTAAGATCTGAAGAGAAAATGATCTTTCTTTAAAAAACACACTTGTCTCAGTGTTTCAGTTTCACCTTTGCTCTCCTTGGTGTCATTTTCATGCAGTTTTTGATCAACTTGAATCAGAGCTTTTTCTGCTGTTGCACTAATTGCCAGCCGCTCTGAATGGCTGAGTCAGCTGTGAAAATCTGTCAGTGTTGACGCTTTGCCTGCTAACTATGTGTTCATCATTCTCCAGAGTGCCTTACTTGGCAGTGGCTCGCACTTTTGAGAGGATTGAAGAGGACTCTGGCAGGTAAGACCTCCATATGGGGGAAAATTTTCTTTTAAATCCCAGAATGAGTTAAACTTCATTAGGAAGAAAGTGATTGTGAGTCTTTCAAAGCACATACATGTACAACAGGGTTTCTTTTTGCCCCCCATAAAATTACCAGTCAGGTTTTCCTGCTGGGAATTTCTGGAACAAAATTAGAGAATTGCTTTCCAGTCAGGAAAAATGAGAAAATTTGAATAATTTACTGGTTTGAGCAGGGACCATGAAGATATTTTAAAGTGGGTCACCTTGTAGGATTGCTCAAATATATTTTAATGTGGACTGATTGTGCTCACTTCCAGCTGCATATTTTTTATTCTTTCACTAAAGTAGATTCACAGTTAAAATAATCCTGATGTGCTTTACGCTGGGCCTCAGTGAAGCCCCTCAGTTTATCCTGTCATATCAAGCATTTAGGGCCGCCCTCCATTTAAGCCAACTTTGTTCTGATTGGCTGTCCTTGTGAACAGAAGGTTTGAACAGAAGCGCTCACTGAGCATATCAAGAGCCAAGAGAAGAAAAAACTGTGTGAGCAGTTAGGCCCCTCAGAGGCAGTACTGTACGTACACTGACTCCATTATTTGAATCACTGGTCATGTTTAATATGAAAACTACTATTGTAACCCTATATATTTGACAGAAAATAAGGTAATGCATGATAGGTTCACTTTAACGTTGCCCACCTTAGTTTTATCTGTTGTTTTGGAAACCTGTCTGATGGAAAATGGCTAAAACAACAAGAAACTGCAATAATGTTTTCTTTAACGCAAGTGTCTTTCTGCCAGTTGAAAACACTTTTTTAATCTTTAAAGGATATTGAATGACAAATCTCCTGGCAATGACATATTATTATCTGAACCTGATGTATAGTGTTTCATAAATGAACACTTCATCTACCTCCTCAGCACCCCCCCCACCCCCATTTCCGATTAAAACCTCCAGACAAATTTCATTTCCTACCTACCAGTATTTACAGGATGGCCTTAAAATTCGTTTAACTCGTCTTCCCTGTCTAAAAGCAATCCTGTTGTCATTTCCTAGGCTGAGAAACATCGAGACACTGTCAAACCTGCTTCGCTCCGTGCTGCTGCTCTCCCCAGGTAAATGCTGTTTTATCTCTGCCATAATGCATGCTGATGTAGCTATACAGGCAGCTGGCTGCCAGCCGCTCTATCAAGGAGATGATGATGACGCCAGGTTGCACATAAAAGTGGGAGGACAAGTCGGCCGATGTGTGTATGAGCATGTGGGAATCTGATGGTGTTTTGTGTGTGTGTGTGTGTGTGTGTGTGTGTGTGTGTGTGTGTGTGTGTGTGTGTGTGTGTGTGTGTGTGTGTGTTGTTCTGCCTGTGTTTCATTGTGTTTATGATTGTCTGTGACAAGCCTAAGTTCACCCAGCAGCCAGGCTTTAGCAGTGCACTCATGCAGCAGTACTTTTGTATACAAATCTACAGTCATTAAATGGGCTAACATATCTCATTATTCTACTGTTCTGTTGACTGCTTTTGGTCATATAAAAACTATTTAAATAACTTAAAGATCATTAAAAAAGGCGTAAAGAACCAGGCGAATATTGTGACTTTAATACATTTTGCCTTTTCAGCTGACACCCGTCCACATATGTCCCCTAATTATGCTACAGTCACACCAGTGTAAACAGTTGCAGAATGTAGCCAAAATTATTTCGACCGTGGCAAATGGTTGGTTTGAAGCTCCAGAGTACGTCTGCAACCACTTACAGTCAATTGGTTTGTCAAGATTGCATGATAATAGTACAATTGACTGCTGTAAATAGGTGAAAATCACAAATCTTTTGCCATCGACATATTCAGAAATTCACATTAAACAGAAATTTACGTTAAATACTTACTTTCAGAGTCCAGCCACAAGCTCATATAAATCATTCAGAAATTCCTCCACAAATAGTGATGCTTTAAAAATGTAGGACTATAACCAGAATACAACCAGTTGGCAACCAGTTGGGCCAAGTCCCTTGAGTTGGGCTCGTCGGTGCAGACTGAAATCGATTGCAGTTTGTTGGCAATCTGTCTGCATTTAGAAGTTTGCAATTGCAGTGAGTCTTATGCAGTGGACTTACGTTGTTTGCAAACAGGTTGTCTCCGACCAGGCAAACACATTGCAATTAAAGTGCGACACACTCAACCTGTGGCAGGTTGATTGCTGTAACTACTTGCAATCAGTCTCCAACAACAAAAATACTTAATAATGTTGATATATAATTCTTAATAATAATTAATTCATCTTGTGGGATCAACAAGGTCTCCATCTATCTAGCTGTCTATTTGTTTTTTGTTTGTTTTTTGGCTAGGAATGAGCCTTTTTGGTTGCATACAGGAAAAGCGATGAGTCTACGTTACCTTCTTTAAGAGAAATCTGTGCACTTTCCTGTTATTACTGAACATTTGATAAGCAAGAAATTCTTGTATGCTGGAAAAACTGTTAAATGAGATTCAGTGCTCTCTCTCAGTGGTGTAGCCTGAAAGCATTTCTCTCTCTTCTCTCTCATCCATTATGTCTGTGTAGATCTGCATCTGCAGTATGTAGCTCTGCTGTTGTGTCTGCCCCAGAAAAGTAGGGTTACAGCTGGTGGAGAGCACTATATTAACCCCTTAAGCCCGAGGCTGCTGTTTGAAGCTTCTACCTCAATTTTATATTTTTCCTTGCCAAATTCAGTAGGAGCTGCAAAAGTATCCAAAAATTAATGACGTTGGGCTTTGTGGGCGAGAGACACATTTCAGAGAATTTTGAATTACAGTAAATCCCTTTTGCCTGTTGTCAGTCAACAGTGACTACAAAAACTCTTAATATTGACAGTTTTACTGCCACCTAATATACACTAAGTAAGAGCAAAAACCCCAAAAAACTATAAAACAGTGAGTTAGTGACACTGATGTTATTAAAAGTCTAAAAATTCACAGCTGCAACTACCAAATGTGATGCAACATAAATGAACCACAACAAAGTGTACATCCAGTTTAGTCATAGCAGAAGTTGGTGGTGACTACAGTGAATGTATCATGCTTGGCAACCCTTAAAAAATGGAAACCCTTAAAAAAAAAGCCTGCACCCAGAACAGGGGACTCTGGGGAAGACGAGACGAGGGCTGGTTGAAGCCAAAGCCGCCATAGTCAACAACTTTTTTGGCGGAAACCCCTCAGTGTTGTGTTGTCTGTCTGTTATGTGTTTGAATGTGACTTGCGAGTGCTTCTTTGCATGTCAGGAGTTTTCTGTGCCCACGTTTGTGCATTTGTTGGTGTCTCAGAGTGTGGTTGTGTATTTGAATCCCTGTTTGTGTGTCTGTCCGTGTGTCTGAGTTTGCGTGTCTGTATGTGGGTTTACTTTTGGCTTAAATGCTGTTTTTGTTGGTATCTGTTTTTGTGTGTGTGTGTGTGTGTGTGTGTGTGTGTGTGTGTGTGTGTGTGTGTGTGTTCCTGTTCTGAGTATACAAAGCCTTTGTGTGTTCTCTTTCCTAGATGACCTGCTCTGCTGTGTGTACCTGTGTTTGAACCAGCTCGGTCCCGCCTATCTAGGGATGGAGCTTGGTGTTGGCGAGACGGTGCTGATGAAAGCTGTTGCTCAGGCCACTGGTAATAGGCACACACACACACGCACACACACACACACACAAACATGTGGACGCACTCTGTTGCACCCAAACGCTTGTGCATTCCCAGCCTAACTGCTGATGCCACCCTTCTCTGAGGCTCATCAGCCAGCGAGGCGGCCGCTATTTACCGTCTCGCTCTTGTTTCCAGGGCGACAATTGGACAAAATCAAAGCAGAGGCACAGGAGAAAGGAGATTTGGGCCTAGTGGCCGAGAGCTCCCGTAGCAACCAGCGCATGATGTTTCAGCCGGCCAGTCTGACAGCAGGGGGCGTGTTCAGGAAATTGAAGGAAATTGCCAGCATGAGTGGGAACTCGGTGAGCCACAGAATAACGTTTTCATTAGAAGAGAGCAGTCTTGGGAAAATATTGTTTTCGCTCTATTTGCCTCTCAGTATTGAGGTCATGGAGGGGGGGGAGAGAAAGGAAATGTTAATGTGATTGTGTATTGAACGAGAAATTAATTGTTTATTTGTCTACTTCAGAGGGGCAAGGTTAATTTTCCACCATTTGAATAAGTTATTACCTGGTTTGACTCTCTTGTGCAGTTAGTTCCTTTTTCCATCCCTGGTTACTGCTGGGTCATTTTATTTTATTTTTATTTATTTTTTTCTGAATTGAACATGGAGTTTGTACTCGCTAGTGACCTCAGTCTTTTTGCATTCTGTCTCTTCTCGCTCTTCTTCTGTGAATCTCAATTTTCTCCTGCCTGCCTCAGGCCATGAATAAGAAATCGACATCATCAAAGGGCTCTTTGTGGCATGCCGCTTTTCAGAGGCCCGCTACATAGTCAGGTAAAATAAGACTCTCTCTCTCTCACACACATATACAGACAGGCTTGGCTTCACATGTGACCACAGGCGTACATGGGCATCTGCACATTTATAGACACAGAAATGCATTATAGTGACTTCGTGACTCCCCGTGTATGTTAGAAGTGTTTAGCCATGTATATAAAAGGTGGATGTAGTCTTGGAGTCTGAAAACGAAAGCAAAAGCAGAAATCTCTGACCTGCATTCTTTTTAATGGTGAAACCTATATGTCGCTCAATCACTAGATCTAAAGTAAAACAGACTATTAAACAGAGTGTGCTTAAGCGCGGCTGCTGGATTATGGCAAAAGCCATAAACACAATTAATCATAATCCAGATTTGTTGTTTTGGTCATTAGCTATAATCTCGATTATTTGACTCGATTATTCATAAAAAGTCATTTAATGTAAATGGAAAAACAAATAAATAAATTGCAGGAAAAAGAAGACCTGCAACCTCCATCTTGCAGCTTCTGCATGTGCAGACATGGGCAACAAGAGGCCCGGGGAGGGGGGTGGCGGTGGCAGTGGACTCGCACACATTGGAAGACCAGTGTGGTATCCACAGGGAAGTCAAAGGAGAGCTGGCAACCCACAGAGCTCTTAGCGATGTGCTGCCAAAAGCCGACAGGGTGAGAAACCCTTAGAGAGACCCTTAATGATCCTGCCACGGGTTCACCTACAGAAACATGTTACAACTTCTTCTTGATAGAGCTTGTTGACCAAAGGGTTTCTTTCAGTTATTGATCCAGCTGAACTAAACAGTGAGTTGTAATAGACTTGGCACAAGTCAAAATGAGGACTTTGTAGCAAAAATGAATGCAGAAAAAGTGATCCTCTTATCCTGAAAGCCAAAATTGCAATTGGCATTTTTGATTGATAGTTGGCAATAATTAAGTTTGCAGTACGCCTGGTTTTCTCAGTCAGATCCACCCCTAACTCAGAAAGTCGTGTTAGAAAAGAGAAAAAAAAAAAAAGACAGAAACGGGGGAAAAAACAAGAAGACCAAAATACTCAGATCAAGGCTTCAAAACGGGGCTTCACCAACCTATGGGTGGCGTCACAGTGTCTGCATCCATCTTTTATTTACAGTCCTTGCTTGCAGCTGTTGTCAGAGGTAGCTAGGTACAATAACTGATTTGAAACTGGGTCTCTCCTCCAACTGCTCTTGATCTTCTGGTTTTAATGGGCAGGTCTCTGGCTGGGAAACTGAGGATTGGTCTTGCTGAGCAAAGTGTTCTCTCTGCATTGAGCCAAGCTGTCTGCCTGACACCACCTGGACAAGGTAATTTTAAGGTTCATGTGTTTTTTTTTTTTTTTTTTGTTTGTTTTCAGGTTCATTAAAAAAAAACAGCAGACAGATTTCCATAAGTATATAAAAGTAGTTTTTGTTTGCTTAAATTATTCCCTCTGTCAGCACTGACTATTAAAAGATCCTTCCCTATTGAACTTACACAGCTGGAGTATAGTGCCACTCTTTTGTGTTACAGTTCCTTTCCCAAAACTTGAGAAATGGAGAGAAAGAAGATTAACAGTGAAAAGACTAAATTCTGGAATGATTTCACTTGATTTGTGAGAACCAACGGGTTTATTGTGTGTCACGCTGTGCAGGTTGGGTCTAATAGAATCCCAATCCACAGTCCTTGTCAGCTTGTTCAATATCAAGCTGGAAACTTTTCACATTGTGCAGCAAATGACTGGGGAGTTGTCGCACTATTACTAAATCGGAAAAGAATAAGATATGAGGTTTATAATGTCATCCCTCTGTGCCTTGCTTGCATTTTGAAAGCTTCAGGCATAGTTCATAATAAACTTCTCTGCACTGAAAAAAAAAAAAAAACCCCAAAACAAAACAAGACTCTAGATTAGGAGGTGGAGGAGGAGATTATGGATGGATCAAAGCAAAATCAAATTGGTAGATGTGTCTTAGGCTGTGATCAAGTACATATTTCCACCAACGTGTCGCTGGTGTTGAGCCATTTATTCTCCGGTGCCTTTCAAGAAGCAGCCAACATTTTGACAGATTTAAGACCGGTCGTTACGTAACATTATGCAGCAGAACTTAGGTGATTTTTTTTTTGCGGGAAGAAAATCATGGCGGACAGAATCTGCAAATCATGGACATGTTTATTGTGGAAGCCTCCCAAAGCCACTGACTTGCATGATTCCCTTTTAGTTTTGGGATGCAGCGCAAGGAAAAGTGTGAAAACTATTTAGATTTTGCACAGAAACCACAGTCAGCTCAGGCAACCTAAACTGGTGCAAAAATGGTGCTTAGTTCAGATTGCTGGAGTCTCATATATATACTTCAGATGAACATATATTTCATATATTTTCTAACAGGTTAAACTTGGCGTGCTTTAAATGGTTGAAATAATTAGGTTTCTGGTGGTATGATCCAATTAGTTTTTTGCAGAAGTTGAATCTAAATCCCAACTTGGAGGTGACAACGATGGAGAGGGAGGTGGAGTGTTAGATGAAGTAATGATATGTTTTATTTTTAGATTAGTCATTAAATCAGCGTTAAAATATTCTTTGCATGAATTAGAACCGTCGCAGATCAAATTCCCATAATTTAATGCATGAAAAGACAGTAAACATCATCTATAGATGGAAACAGGATTCCGGTGAAATGCAATTTGACATATTTAACGCATTTTCTGACCAATCTGTTTGCTAAATTAATCTCTTTAAGAAGAAACTTTTGACTGCCTCGCTTTACCACCTGCTTTCAGCACTGATCCAACCTGCTCTTACCAACACCAGACTTATTAAAATGTGTTGCTTAGTCACGACTGGAGGTGTGCTTTAATAAGAGTCAATTAGACCAGAGGCTCATAGGGGAAATTTGCATTGATCTGTGGCCTGGTCTGGAAATGTTTTTCTTAACATTTTTATTTATTTAGCTATTATTTAATCAGGCAGGTCAACTCAGATCAAATTATTTGTTGAACTGAAGAGGATCGTGGCAATGAATAATTTAACTTGATAAATTTTTATTCAGTCGCAGTTTAAATGTATCATAATTATTAATGTTAAAGTGGTAAACAAAATAATTAATTTCGACTTCAGGGGAATTAAATCCAGTCTTCGCTGTTCATTGTTGGGCAAAAAAAAAAAAATAAAACACACCACACACACACACTGTAGTGCAGCAATACACAAGTAATTTCTGTAAGTCTTGTATATTTCCTGGCCTTTGAAGTGCTTCTGAACTCTCATCCAACAAATGTTAGGTCATACAAATGTTCAAACACTTGCACAGATCTGTTTGAAATGCATTTTTCTCTCCCCCCCCTCCTTCCTTATAGGTTTTCCTCCCGCTGTGATCGACGCAGGGAAGGGGATGAGTGCTGAGAGCAGGCGGGCGTGGATTGAAGAAAAGAGTCTCATTCTCAAACAGACTTACTGGTAACTGAAGCCTCAACAAACACCCTTGTTTCAATTTGCACTCTCTCCTCCGCACCACCACAATGCCTCATTGCCCCCCTTAAGTCCCATCCCTCATTCTCCCTCACTTTCCTTTTTGAAGATATTGATTTTTTTCTTCTTCTTCTTCTTCTTCTTTTTTTATGGTTTGGTTTTTGGTTTTCTTTCCCAACACCCCGTCTCGTGTCTAACTCGCTGCCCTGCTCTCTTTCCCATCCAGCGAGATGCCCAATTACAACGTCCTGATCCCTGTTTTGCTAAAAGAGGGCATTGACCAGCTGCCCAATCACTGCAAGCTCACTCCAGGTAAGCAACCAGTCACGAGGCAGAAAGGTTCTAAGATCCAAAGCTGTGATTGGTGTTTGTTTATTGATCCATTCAGTGGAGGTGAGTCAGTTATTTTAGTTGAGTCGTTTATCACAGAAAGATAGAAGATAGCACTAAACTAAGGATTAGCTCCCAATTATACTCTTGTCAGGCTTTTTGTGATAAGGAGCCTTGGCACCGAGGTAGGAAATTAATACCAGCCATCTGAATGATACTAAATTGGGAAACTAAATTGGCCGTTGTTGGTCAGTTAGCCCAATCTAGCAGCGATTTTGGCAGGTAAATAGTTGTTTCTTCTGGGGGCTGTTTGGTTCTGAAATGTGAGATAGTTAAAGGAGCTGGTGAGTGTTTGCTTAACGCTGGCCAATTTGGACAAAATGTTACAGTCCTTTCATTTTGGGCTTCTTGCTCTGTAAGCTGCAATTAAAGGAATTTGTTGGGTATATTTCATTATATCATCCTATGTCTGCTGCTTTTGAAGCTTAACTTAGCAGCGCAGCCCAGGGGGCTGTGAGTCAGAGAACGTTAATATTGAGGCCAAATGAGAGTACAAACAAACTAATTTTGACTGTGGTTTTTGTCACAGAAACAGTTGTGGGTGTGATGCTGATGTGTCATGTGGGAATGTGTCATTAGCTTCAACATTTTTTTGTTATTAATATTTTTATTTTAGTTATTTATTTATTTTGCAAATGGATACAAGATTCTTGTAACCTGAAGCCGTGTTAGCACTAGCCCTCCTAGCGCTAGACTTTCTCTCCACAAAAACCAGAAAAAAATGGCGAATGAAAGGAAACTTCTCCTGGGCTAAATCGCAAATTACTTTCTATTTATAATTCATGAAAAATGCATGACTTTTGGTGTCTGGCTGTTTTTAGCCATTTAGTTCTCCCGCCATTCACCCTTTTTTTTTGTTTTTCTTCTTCCAGGTGTACCGCTGAGACCCATGTTGGCTCACCCGACTAAGGGTGTTGGCGAGGTGATGAAGAAGTTTGACGAGGCAGCGTTCACCTGCGAGTACAAATACGACGGAGAGCGCGCACAGGTGTGTGTGCTTGTGCGCAAAGATGGCAAAGTGACAGATGCAACTTTTTGTTTTTCTTGCATTTGGCACCAGGACATATGCCTGGCTGATTTTGCATGCATATACCTTTCGGCTGTGTCTTTTGAGTATGAGGTATTGCTGTTTCTGTGGCTCTCACTGCCTGTTCACACTTGACAGTGTGTATATGTGTGCCTGCGCCTATTCTTTTAAGATAACAGTAGTGCTGCTTTTAACCCTGGGCCTGTGGGCAGAGCAGGCTTACTTTTGCCACTGTGGGCTAGGGGTAGGAGGAGGAAGGAGGGGGTGGAAGGGAGATGAAGAGACACAAAGCAAGAGGGTGGAGACAGAGAAGACGAGAGACATCTGAGAAAAAGGGTCCAAACACAACAGGAGAAAGGAGAGGGAAATTTCGAGGGAGACGTAAAAAGACGCAGCAAGAGAGAGATTGTAATGTAAACCCCTCCAGCTGTATTGTTAATTTGGACAGTCATGCCAATAAAGTGCCTTTTGAACTGAGTTGAATTGAGAAGAAGAGCTGAAGAGCAGCAGAGAAACAAAACAGAGGAACGGATGAAGGGAGGGAGGCGAGCGAGCGAGCCCTATGACGTCCTCCTCTTCTCGCTCTCTCTCTCGGCTCACTGCAGTGGACTTTACCTTAAAATGGCCAGCAGGGGGACTCATGATACACTACTAAGTTCAACATGTGTCTGTGTGTGTGTGTGCATGTGCATGCGTGTGTGTATGCAAATGTGTTCAGATATTGCAGTCAACAGAAAGTCAGTGTTTCCCCGTGTATGACAGCTTAAAAAAAAGAGAGAGACTGTAAATGGGCAAAATAATTAGATGTCCCTGGCTGAAGGTTAAAAAAATACAGACTAAAGCAGCATATCTTAGGTAGTTAACTTTAAAAAATGGGGATTGAAATTGAAATTTAGTATGTTTTGCCACTGTAAAATGTAATCGTCAGCTACACGTCGTGTTGAGAAAAGAAGAGAAGTCATGAAAGGCACAAAAGGCTAAAGTCAAAAACAGGACAGTTGTCCTAATGTTCACACTTTTGAGTATTAACAAGGAAAATTTTCAATAGCTTTTGAAACATTAGTTTATTGAACTTTCAGCAGTAAATGTATCTAATGCCCATTTCACAATTGGCCACAAAGCGGTTTGTAGTCCTTACACACACTGTACTCAGTATGCGGTGTGTGTTGTATTTACCAGAAAAGCTAATTACAATATGAAGAAAGTGACTATGTGTGGATAGCTTAGAACGTATGATAATTTGAACCTGTGACCTACGCCACACATCCTCCCACATACATCTGAAAAGAACAGACTGCACCCTGCACACAGCAGAAACTCAAGGAGAACACTGGGCATGAGGCAGAGAGATGGTCCCAAGGCTGACACATGAATATCGTCACCCTCTTTAATAATGGCCTTGTCATTGAACCAAACACTGAAGATATAATTTTAGGCAAAAATAAAACTTTTGTTAAAAAAATAAGTTCATTATCAGAGCAAGTTTCCAGCAGAAATTCCAGACCGTTGGTGGTTTATTTACCTTGGGAAGTCGGATGTCAAACCTGGGAGTGACATCACACCCGAACTGACGGGTTCAAGTAGTACCAGTTGGAGAAATGAGCAATGTTTTGCTCCCTAGGAAGGTGGAGCCATTCAGCCATCCTTAGCATATCTAAGAGTACAACGCAAAGCTTTTTTCTTTTTTTTTTGGCGAGCGAGCATTCATGGATACAGCATGGTCAGTGTTCTATGTGCAGCTTATTTAGTGACAAATATACAACAGTAAGTACAGATTAAATGTTCTACCGTTTACTTACCATTTATGCAGACTATTGCCACCTCAAGGCCAGCTTTAGCCAGCACTCCATCTTCTAACTGGGGAGGCACGATTTTATGACTTTGTACTTCAAAATGGAAAGAACATTAGTTTCTTAAAGGGTAACTATTATGCTTTCCTTTTTTTTTTTTTTTTTTTTTTTTTTTTTTTTTTTACCTAAACATAACATGGCAAATTTTCAAATAGCGAGCTCATTGTATGCACAAGCAATCCCCTGTGTGCCTAAAGCTTAGGCTTCAGACTCGTCTAAATGTTGTTTCACAGAGTTGAGTCTTCTTTGGCTTTGTATGATGTTAGTGGATATCCTTATATCTTATGTCAGGTACACAGCTATGAGTACAGGAGCTCCAGAAGACAGCTGAGTTAAAGGGAGAGGAGCTAAAGTGGCTTGTTTCATACAGCAGATTAACTGCACCTAAACAAAAGAAAAGATAAATGAAGATTATCTTGAACTGTGAATCAAGCAAAGCTCTTCTTTGTAGAGTCCTAGAATATAAATATGAAGCTGGAAACGAATATATTTCCCCTTTAAATTTATGCATTTCTTCTTTTCTTTGTTTTACATGAAATTTTATATTAAACTAGACTGCCTTGCCTGAGCGAGCAGAGGAGCAGCTGCTAACTTTTGTTTTTGCACAGCAGAGAGCTGCAGGTAACCTGCATTTGGATATGAACTAAGAGCCTAATAGACAATCATGTAGTTATGCATTTAAATTACATTAAATACAAAACACAAGCCATTATGCTGCATATGTAGACAGCTGGATTGATTATACTAAGGTGCTTATCTGTTCTATGAGATGGACTGCTGAAATACATTATGTGTCAGCGTCGCTTTTTGTGATTTTCTGCCATTTACTTGCTCACTTGGACATTCTGGTGGCCTGACAGTAATCCATTATCTAGAAAATAATTGGTAGAGTAATTGTTTTTGTAGCCTCAGTATAATGATCACCCACACACACTAGAGTGACCATTAATGTTTTCAGCTATATGTTCCTTCAGAATACATGTTTACGTACAGAATGTTGTTAGTCTGAACCGATTACCGCTATAGATCATGAGAAAATTGGGGCTAATTGGCCAGGGATCCATCTTGTCTGCATATTATTGCTGATGTATATATCTTTTGAATATGACCATATGATCTCATAATCTGACAGCGTGGGTAGTTCCTGTCTCACTCCCGAGACTTATTTCTTCGTCGTCTGTAAAGCTCCTACTGAATTGGGGGGGGGGGGGGGGGGGGGGGGGGGGGGGGGGGGGGGGGGGGGGGGGGGGGGGGGGGGGGGGGGGGGTGGGGGGGCATTTAAATATGCAGCAATATCAACTAAATCTTGGGAACTGGTCTTGCTAAATGAATTGAAGGTAATTTTTAATAATTGGACTCAATGCGTGTCTGTCTTTGTCTATGTAGTGAGCTGCTGCCAGAACACTTTCGGACTGATGTTTTTCTTTAAATATCCGATTTTAGCACACAAGTTATGATTTTATAATTGCAGAGTGTTTTGTCCTATCTGACACAACAGCCATCTTAATGTTATCTTGGTGTAATGTGAGCTGGTAATGAATTCCACCTACACATTTATGCTCTGTGGTTAGTCGTTAATACAATAGCTGCTGTTCTTCCTCATTGAGGTACACAAATTCTTTACAAGTCATTCTATCTGCTCATAACATCCCAGATTTTTTTTGTAATTTTACACATTTTAACCAACACATAAATCATGCTGTTTTGTGTTTATCTATTGTATTGTGCCTTATTTTATTATTTATTTTTATTTGGCTTTCCTCTACTACAGATTCACATTTTGGAGAGTGGAGAGAAGTTCGAATATTCAGCCGCAACCAGGAAGACAACACCAGCAAATACCCAGATATCATCTCCCGCATTCCCAAGGTAAAACACTCAGACGCTGCAGCTCAGCCCTTTGGGAGAGAGGAGAGTGTGATTGTCAAATGAGGCCTTTTACAGCGTAGCGGATAACAGCTGAACACATTTATCCTGCTCGCTGCCTCGTCACTTTGGTGCTTCTTCTTGCCTATCTCTCATCTGTCTCTTTTCCATGTGCATACTTCTCTCTGCCTCAGACTCTCAGTTTTAACCCCCCCTTATTCAAAGTTTATCTGTTCCTTCCTGTCCTGACCTCTTCCTGCAGTCACTAAGAGCTGCTGCTGGCCGTTAGAATTCTTTCCTTCTTTTTTTTTTGATTTACTGAGTCATCCACTCAGGATGGGAATTTTAACCATCTTGTCATTTCTCTAATAGATGTCAAAAACACAAGTTGTTGCAGTTTTACCTTTAAATTGCAGCCGTGGGAAGGCTTGCCAAATTAGCGAGGATCTGCTTGCGTGGGGCGAGAGGAAAAAGAGCACCACTACCTGAAACTTTGGCAGTTGGCCTGAGGTTATCTGACTGTGCTCACTGCTTCAGTGCCTGCTGAGTGTGTTTTTCTGCTTGTAGTAAGGAACTGCAGTCAGGTACCAAATGAATCTACATCAGTTTGCACTCTGCTTTCATTTATTTGTTTTCAAGCCTTTTGTTGGATGCACAGACATTATTAAAACGTCATTGACATTAAATAAATTCCCATCTGGTCTGTGCTAATTAGAGCAGATTATTGAGTCAGATGAATTCTTCAGAATAGACGTGTAATACTTCTAATGGGTTCCTGTGCTAGAATTTATTAAGACATTATTAATAACTAGAGCTTGTTAGAGGAAACAGGTGGTGTTTCTCAAAACAAATTTAGGGAAAAAAAAAAAAAAAAAGCAACACACCAGCGGTGTGCAACCAAGCGGAAGGATCACATCATGTCATTATTTGGTGTATGATTTTAGTTTATTGTAAAGTGCATGGAGTTTTTTGCAGGTCAAACTTAACCTTGGTGGAGTTCACACTTTGTCTGATCATATTGCAAAGTATTTTGTGGTGTCAAGGTTGACATTAATTAAATCCTGGATGTATTGTGTTAACTTCAGGGTGAGAAAGAGGAGATGCAGACCTGAAGGTTGCAGTTGCAGGTCAAACATGCAGGCTAATTTTCCACTGTACGGACTCACGGCGGTTCACAGAGGTCATCGCCCAACCAGACGTCAGTACAGCCAGCCGTTAATTGTTCCAACCTGTGAACATGTCATCAGGGAAAAACCCCCCCAAATCTAATCAGTGTCTTGTGTTAACTGATTGGCTCTTTGTGAGGCTCTGTTTTGTTTTTAAATCCCTCCCTGAGTTCATCTCTCAGCACTTGTGAAGCTTCTAACTAAATCTGTGCTGCTTGAGTTTAGTGTCACTTGTATATTTAAGTATCTAAAAGGGGATAACTATAAGATTTTATTGATAACACTATATACAACAGTAGATAAGCTAATTTGAGTGACTGGGTTGGACCATCGCCAGTGTGTTTGATCTCTTTATGCTTTTGAGAGCATTTTTAAGTGTTTATCTGGCTAATAATTTGACTTGTTTTGTAGTACACAACATATGACTGAGAAGTTTATGCTTCATGAGTAAAATTATTTTATTAGTCTGTTACTTGGCAGTAACTAGCAGAATTGGCTGCGTTGCATTGGTACAGTTCATGGTGAAAGTTTGCTAACCTAGCTCGCTAATGTTAGCTCATAGCTTGACGCTTTCCCATCCAGAGCAAGTACGCAACTTCCAGAAAGAACCAAAAACCAATGGCTGATGTCACAGTGACTGCCCCACACAGTCTGTGGTGTGAATACAGTGTAGGGAAAAAAAAAAGCTGGCATGTGACACCGGTGTGCAGTCCACTTCCACGAGTTTGACATCATTGTTTTGTGTTGTACAACTATAAAACAAAAAACATGCAAAACGTAGGTTAAAATGTAAAAACAAGCTTGGAGGCATACAGTATGTTTTTGATGAATTGGGCAGTTGGGAACAAGTTTCTCAGTTCTCGATTCCCACCTCAACAATACCTCGTTTTCCACCCAGCTGTGGCAGCAGCCAGTTTCTGCCTCGGTGCCTTTTGATAACCAATCCACCAGTCAGCAGGGTCGAGAAGCAGTTAGTAGGCAGTGTTGCCACCAAGGTGAGGTAATTTCTGTAGAAAGAAAGTCATGTTGGGAAGAATCTGTGGCTGCATCTGCCAAGAGTTGATAATTGGTTTGTGGTAACTGTGCTTCTACCCTCCTGACAGTGGTGTTATAACTTCAGGCCCAGCAGTATTGTGGTGCCAAAAGGTGGCACCAGCACCAGCATTTTTTGGTGGAAATGTGTATAAATAGTTTAAAACACTTGTTTTTTTTAAATTATTTACTTATATGTCCACCTACTTTATATGAACTTGTTTTCTAAAACTGTTATATATCCTGCTGATATTCAGGTCTCTCTAACGTGGGGAAACCCTCATGTCTTGTGGGGTTAGTAAGTCTTTGGTGATTAACTTTATCACCATTCAACGGTTCAAAGCTGTCTCGCTCTTCATTCATTCCCTTATATCTCCTTACTGTCAGCTTTCTAGAAGTGCCCTTTCACTGCAGACAGTTTGACTCATCATAGCAGGAAATGCTTAGGTGGAACTCCAAACCTTAACAGCTGCGACTGGTCCATTAAGTAGCCGAGGAAGCCTTCCCAGTCGGTGTACGGTAACAAACCAGGATCAGCTCAGCTAAGGGCATCAAACCGTCATTAATGTTATTGATTGTAGCTGTGGTTTTCCTGTTTTGACACGTTATAATGTCAGCTATGAAAAAGGTCTATAAAGGCTTTAATGATGCTAAAAGAAAATCCAGCAGAATTATTGTGAAGGAGCTTTAGAGAATGAATTTCCAAATTGGATTCATTGTGTTGTTAAAGATCAGATTTAAAATGTTGGAGATGCTCACACTGCAGTTAGATGAACTAGCACACCTCTGCCACGGGGGGAAAAGAATCTCTTCCTTCATCCTGCTGTCCAGCAGCTTTTTGCTAGCATGACTCAAATGATTGCTCATATCTCACCTCAGTCAATCTAACCTCTGTATCCCGTCTTCTCTCATAACATCTGTACTTTAACTTTTCCCTCAAACTAACTTTCATCTTTCTGATATTTTCCTCCTCTTTTTTTTTAATAACTATAAAAGCTACACGGATCTTTGTCTCTCACTCTCACCTTATTGCTCTCTCCGTCCACTTCCTCTTGTCTCCTTGTCTAATCATTTCCTGCCTTTCTTCTTCATTATGTCTTGATGATACTTGTTCAGTTCTTCACTATCCCTGGCTCTCTTTTCACCTCTCTTTCTCCACTCTTGTCTCATTCAGCCTCTCTTCCTCTTATCTTTTTTTAAGCTTTGATACTACCTGTCTGCAATTTCACCTTTCTGGTCTTCCTCTCTGCCACTTATACCCTTCTCCTCTCACTCCCTCTACACTTCTTACATATTTGCTCTCGCTTTCTCTTCATTGCCTGTCGACGGTCTTGACTGGTGCCTTCTCTCACCTCCTTTCTTTTTTGTTTTTGACTTTGGTTCCTTCTCATCCCCGTCTCCCCCTTCTCACCATTTCCTCCGGTACTCCTCTGCCTTCGCCTTGTTCTCTTTGCACTCCCCTTGCCAGCATTTCTTGAATTATTTGCAGACTTTTCTGCTTTGCCATCTCTCACCTTTCTTTCTCGACATTATTGCCTCCTAAAATTGTAAGAAGAAACAGACACGCTGTCAGATTTTGGCATCTTTGCTTGATTATTTGCATCACTCGTGATAGTATAAGTGATGGCATCCACTTTCTTTCTTTTGAAATAATTTTCTTTTTATCGGTTTATGCAATTTATAGTTCATAATTTTAAGATGTTGAATTTACTTGTGCTTTAAAAATGGCCCGTGTCGCTTGGTTATGTGAAGTTTGTGTCTCAGAAATTGATTACTGATCATTAATGTGGCAGACAGCTGATTAAAGAAAATGCTTAAATAATAATTTACGCTCCCTATTCCAACATTATGTTTTCATGGCAGCGTGTCTTGTGTGTGTCAGCACGTTTGGTGAATACAATGACTGAGTGAAACTTCACGCTAACCCAGGTTGCCTGCATGAACGAGGTGGTTTGATTAGATTTTACAGCACCTTGCTGCATTATTTTGCATTTTAATAAGGGGAAAACCAATTTTCCTCAAGCTACCACAGAGCCTTAATGTTTCAAATGATGAATTAATATTAATACATTAATATTAATGCAGATGCATTAATTAGTAATTAATGCATCACTTAGCCTAATGACCTTATGAGGAGAACTGATTGTGTTTGATATCTTAGACTGTTTGCAAACAAGCTGTTATCTCTAAATTGTCTCTTACTCTTAACTTTGATTAGGTGTCTATTAGTTGATTACCTTTTAGATTTCACTTGCTAATAAGCTCCCAGTCTGATTCAGATTATAAATTTAGACATTTAGAAATCCTGCAGGTCCCCATATTGACCAGGAAGTAAGGGATTAAAGCCTCACACACACGATTTGGTGGCTCAGCTAATTAGCCACCGCTCCGTTTGCTCGGTTTGATCTTGGGATTCTGTGATGGTCAATATAATCTGCCCATGAGCTAGACGGTTTATCCGCAGCTTAAGCCCTATCCGTGTCTTCCTGCAAAGGGAAATAACTATCAGCTGCCAAAGCCTTTAGTTAATGCAGAAATGATAAACAACAAACAAACTGCAAAATGTTTCTGGTGAAGCTTCTGGCCAGATGTGGGTATCCAACCAAAAGAGGGGGTGCGCTGAACAGTTTGGAAACTGGTTAAAAAGAAGATGCTTCGGTTACTAGACATGACCGCCTAAGAGTAGCAATAAATGTAGGGCAGAAAAATGTTAATATGCTGACTTCCAAAGCATTTGGCAACCAGTTGAGGGCAGCTGCGGGTCCTGAAACGACCTGAGCATGCCTTCAGTATGATTGCCTGCGTTCATGCCTTTTAAAAGCTCCAAGTTGAGTCTCGTACTCTGTTTGAATCTCTGAGTTTGTTGGATTTACTTCAATGAGACTTTATATCTTCTGACAATCTTCTGTTTGCTGCAGCAGATGTTACCTATATGCAGTCGGGCTTTTTTGTATTTTCAGCATCTATAAAAGCCCTCCTCATCTTTCTCATCTCACTGTTGAGTGCAATCTTTTATCTGTTTGTTTATTTCTTTTTCCTTCTTGGTTTGTTGTCATCATTTTTCACACAGGTGAAGAAGGAGTCTGTTGTATCCTGTGTCCTGGACTCTGAAGCGGTGGCCTGGGATCGTGAGAAGAAACAGATCCAGCCCTTCCAGGTCCTCACCACCCGTAAGAGAAAGGTATGGACACAGAGGAAAGGGAAATAAAATGGCTGTGGAGTCATAAAGGCAGAGGGTAGGAGATAATGAGAAGAGAAAGGAGGAGGAGTGAAAAGGTTGAAGAGAGAAAACAAGACAGAGATAAAGACTTGAAGGTAGAGTAGAGCGAGATAATAGTGTGAAATGATCCGGCAGACTGAGGGTGATGGACAGAGAAAAAGCAGACAGAACGAGGGGGAGACTGATAAGTAGGAGAAGGAAGAGTCAAATGGATCGAGAAGGGTGGTGGTGGTGGTCGAGATTGCAAATGTCAGCAAGGTGTTTATTTAGTTTTGATCAGACTAACGGCCTCTTTCCACTACACCAATCACATTAGAGTGAAACTGCTCTCTTTACTTTCTCTTTGTATGCATGATGACATCCTTGCAAATTAGGAAAAGAGAAATGAGGAGGAAAATATAGAGGACATGGTGATGAAAATTGCTGAAAATGATTATCTTGATGACTTTTTTTTGATACTGTTACTGCCACTATGAAAGTATGATTATTTGTAATGATGGTTTGATGCACATACTGATTGTATTGCCCTTCTGGCATTTCGTAACATCTCAACTGCTTCAATACCACAAGCACGCTTCCTGAAATGAAATATTTCTGCTGAGGAGATGAAACCCAATATGCACTAATTAAACATTATTAATGAGTGGAGAGGAAAGTAATGAGGGTGTGAAAAAGAGAATTAAGGAGAGAAATCCTTCAGGTTTAGGGATTGCAGAGGGTTGTGGGTATTTTTTTTTTTTTTTTTTTTTTTTTGTAGATGTTTAATTCTTCTGTCCAGTCCTCATTAAATCACTCAGAGGGTTTTAAAATTATGAATATTTAGAGAACTGCACCTGCTTAGAATAATAGTCTCAGAATAATTCAAGTGAGGATTTATGCACCACTAAATAAAAACAAGTCACATGATAAAATTGGTTAAGTTTGTTTCAAGCCAGTAAAGAAACCCAAGGACTTAGCTGAAGTTTGCTTGCTAATACATTTTGCATGTATAATATACATTGGAATAGATATGCCTTAACTTATTGATTAAAAAGCTAACTGGTGATGATCAATAGGTAAACTGAGATTATAAAATCATATAAAAGTTAGGTCACACAGAAATAAGACATCTACCTTTGTTCATAAGTTTGGTGTAGTTTTCAAACTCTTGTTTTTCTTTTTCTTTTTCTTTAAAGAAAACAGTGCATGTTTTCATTTAATATCAGGGCATTTATGGGTCTTTAAATAGTTTTAAAAGGTCCTAAAAACATAGTTACTAATTAAAGGCATTCAAAATGATAAAGTTATCATTGTTTCAGTAAGCACATCCAGCAAAAAAAAAAAAATCTGCCAAATCAAACATGCAGAGCTACCCGCTGTAGCTACTCCTTATGAATATGGGAGCAATCTTTTTATTTTACACACCACATGAACTGCCTTGGTCGCTGTCTGACAATGTCTGAGGTTGCTTGAGGTCACAGTGTTTCCATACTACAATACTAAGTAGTATTTAGTATTAAATAGACTGTCGTTATGGTTATGTACAAAGATTTCAGACATACAGTCTCGACTAAGGTGTCGAGACCTTTGTTCATAAGTTTAAGTGTAAAATAACTAAATTAAAAAATTTAAATTAAACTAAATTAACTAAATTAAAACACTACTGAATAATTACCTAAAGATGTCAATGAAGCCGTGAAGTGTTTCTTCATTAGCGTCTTAGAGTTAGCTGCCGGTCCTTCAGTGAATTTGGTTTCCAGGCTATCAGATATGATACACTCTTCAGCTTTTAGATATAGTTTGTGTTTGACCAGATGTTCCCTCAGTTTCAAAAGTCAGCTTTTGCATTTTGTGCTACCAGTGCTGCAAAGAGCGTCGTCCGTGTCGAGTTTTGAAGCGTAACCGCAGGTGAGACTGCTTTCAGCTTGCTGTGACGACCAGTGCCCTGCATGTTGTTCTTCAACACATCACATGCATAATGTCACATGGTCCTGCTGTCTTTCCTCTTCTAACCCACGTGTGCTCTAGTACCAGAGTTTTGAATTTTGATTTATTTGTGAATTGGTACTCAGTAACATTAACATAGGTACCCTAAAAAGTACCAGTAAAAGTACACTCTGACTTTCACAATAAATTCATCCAAAATGTTATAAATGTCAATTTATGATTAATGGAATAAATAAACGTTTTATTTTAGTTGTCAGCAGCCATCACTGGTGTCCCAATGGCACTTTTTTTTTTTTTTAATTAATGAAAGTTTATCATATTAAAAGGCTGACTGATCATTAGAGAAACTTTTTTTTTTTTTAAGCAATTTGTTTGGATAGTTGAAGTTGGTAGTTGTCTGGTGCATCAACCTTTGTGGGTTCAAATATTGTCCAAAAAAATTGATGTTTTTATGAAACTGGTCAGTTTTTTGGCAGATTAAAAAAACAAAAAACATTGAAGATTTCATGTTGCCGTGTGCACTACTCCCTTCACAAACTAGCAGAATCTAACCAGAACAGGAGAACTGGGGGACCACGGTGCACAACTGAGGAAGAGCATCTAGTCTGAGAAACAGACACCTCACAGTTCCTCAACTGGCAGATTCATTAAATGGTACCCATCTGAGTCAGACTGTGCCGCATTGCACTTCTTGGCATGTCACTACCATTGCAGAAAACTGGGATGGTTTGAAATCAGGAGTAAGAATGTGTGTTGCTGCGATTGCATGCACACAAACACTCCTGAAATCTCCTTCTGAAAGCATTGCTTTGTAGTGTTACTAGTGGTCAAAAACTCTGCAGGGGTACCTGTTTAAATTTTAATGTTGCAACCTGATTTCATGCATCGCTTAGTTCGAAGCAAGTTATTATCTAATAAAGAAGGTTTTCACAGAGTAATAGATTTATAAAACGCTGGTGGAGCCTTATCCCCGGAATTCAACATTTCTTGGGTTTTAGTAGAAAAGTTGTGGAATTTTACATCAGGGCTGTGGTGGAAACCCAGTAATAAGGCCGAGTCGGGAGTGTAGAAACCAGCAGGAGTAAACAAGGAGTGGAATAAACAGGATGAAGTTCAAGAAAGGTGAGAGTAGGAGAAGGAGAAGCAGAAGAGGTGAGTGAAGTGAGCTGAGGAGCAGGAAGTAATAGGCTGAGAGAGGGGGAACACAACAGGGAGGTGTGAGGCTGTTAAGAGGTAGAGGGAAGATGCGAAGGCTGGGTGGTTAACTTTCAAGATGAACGGGGAGAGAAATCAAAGAGCTCTTTGTAACAAGTCCCAAGGTTGGATGTAGCGATTTGTGAATAAGATGCGTCTATTTGCATATTTTTGTCAAAGGGGAAAATATTAAAATGTATCCGTGTGTGTTGATGTCTCCCTGCAGGATGTGGATGCCTCGGAGATCAAAGTCCAAGTGTGTTTGTATGCCTTTGACCTCCTCTATCTCAATGGCGAGGTAAGGCCTAGTGATGATGATGAAAATATTACCCAGAGATCTCTTAAAACGCTCCTGTTGTCTTTCTTTAAACCGCTGTGCGTGTTTATTGTTTGCGAGTCTGTCCGCGTGCTCGTTGCCCGCCACGATGCCGGCGTCGTCCCTGAATGCCAATGATGCTGCTTCTGGAGGCCGTAACTACATAATGATTGTAATGCTCATTGTAATTCCAGCAGGGTGGATGTGTGTGTGTGTGTGTGTGTAAGTGAGTGTGTCTGAGAGTGAGACGGTGCCTTTTTCAGACTGTTTGTGTGTGTATGTGTTGTGGGTGGTAACTGCGACTGAGTGTGGGAGAGAGTATGTATGTTGCCATCCAAATAACACACAATTTTTAAGCATATTTCTTAAGACTGTTGAAGAAAATGCTAATTACTCTTTCCATCTTCCGATGCTATGTGAGTTTTCCCAAGTGGACAGAAACAAAATTATGTAATTAAAAGACCAATACTGTCTTCTTAAGTTGTGCCATTTCATTGCTACTTCCTCCTAATATGGCATTTATGCAAATGTGTTGAATTAATTTTTCTCTGTATGCACATGCTTTGTGGCTCTTGCCCTTTATTTATTAATTTATTTTTGTTTATCTCTCTCAATTAATTGGAAACATCCAATTGCCTTTGCCCTGCAGTCTTTGTCATTGCTAACTCTGTTGTTGTCCTGGGAGGGTTTGTTGATGCTATTTACACCAGATACATCCCCTGCTAAGGCCTGACCAACCAGCAAGAGCTATTAGTCAGCAGTAGCTACCACACAGGACACCAAGGTCATGTCCTTGATTTTGTATTTATTTATTTATTTTTTATGATTTAGCTGCTTTAGGGACCTGATGATACAAATACACCACATATGCTCATTTTGTAGGGTTGTTTTTTTTTCTTCTTCTTTTTTTTTTTTTTTTTTTAGCCAAAAATATTTTTAAAAAGTTTTTTGCCCTTTAAGGAAAACACATCTATATGACACACTCAAAGCTTTCCATGAGCACTGGCTGGCAGCCATACAACAAACTACTAGTTTGAGTTCAGCTTAATCAGTCTGATCTGATTTCTCTCCTCTTGTGGATTTGAACTTGATCTTTTTATGAAGCGACACAAGTCCTCCTGAGTTTGAGCCCAAAATACTGCCCAAACTTTCATTTGTCACTGCCAGTGTAGCCTACATAACTCTCCTGCAGGAAGGAGACTGAAGAGAAGAGAGACTAAAATCACAGAAATTCTCTCTTCGGTGAAATATGTTGCATTCTCTGGATGTGGAAGATTGGCACGAGCTCAGAGAGCTGCCACCGTTGTCAACTAGGCTAGTGGATTGTCGGTTTTAAACACTTGTCGTCTTTGGCATTGAGCAATTACGCAGTTAGATTAGAAACGGTTTCAATTTTTGGTTCACGCGAATGTTCACGTTTACTGTAAAACATAACTGCTTGCAACCCTAATTCTTCTCCATGATAATTAACTAGATGCTAAAATCTGGGAGGCAGAAATTTATCATAGCAAGCAGTAATTAAGATCATTGTACATCAGTGGTTCTCAAGCTGCTGGGCATAGATCACTGCAGGAGGGGCATCGATAACCATGTGAAAAATCTGAAAGTGGAATAAAGAGGAGTTTTCTGATGCTGTTGTGTTGACCTGTATTTAAGTAAAATTCACAAATGTTGTAGGGCATGAATTTTTTTTTTTTTTTTTAGCTTCTGAAATGGGCATGCCAGAAAAAGTTTTGAGAACCTCTGGTGTGCATGATGAAATAGTAGTGAGTGTGGCACCAAACTTGGATTTCTAAAGCCCCCCCTTTTCCCCTCTAGGTGGCTGCTATATATTTTCTCAGAATGCTCTGTACATGTCCAACAACCTCGATGCAAGACCCACATCAGCTTTGTGTTAATGCATGTCACTGTGCCAGGATATGCCACAGTCCTATTTCATAGCTATGACATGTATAAAGAGAAGAGCATCATTAAGGATTGGCATTGCCTAGCTGCTGTGCCAAGCTTCTGTCAGTGTGTATAAATCCATGTGCTGCCTACTGCGGGCATCAGTTGACACGTGTCACATGACATGTGTTCGCTTCACGTCAGCTTCAAGTTAAGATATCAAATTTACCTCAATTATAATCAAAAAGTCAAAAGTAGACATAATGTGAAGATGTTTACAGAGTGAAATTCCAGTCAAAATCTAAACTCCTGAGGGTATGATCCCCTACCAGCTTCCCACACTTCTTTGGGTTTTCTGGTAGTACAGAAATTGCAACAGTATTTCAGTGCAGCAACTAAGCTGAATAAAATGAAGTAAAGGGAAAAACCCAGCAGTGTCATCATTAATTGATGAAACCTGCATCTGTTGACCTTTAGTGTATTGTCCTTTTCTCAGTGCTGTGTGTGGCTGCTTGGCTGCTTTAGCCAAGTGTTGTCTGACTTGTGATATTTTAGAAGAATATGTGGCCTTTTCAGTTATTTTTAATGGATAAATTAAACTCTAGTAGAGTGGTTGGAAACATGCTCACAAAGACTGTGTGGCACTAAAGGTTGATTGTATCGTAGCATAGCGTACACCAAAGTCTGACATATCTCTAGCTAGAAGTGTTGTGCACCAACTTCTGTAAAACAAAATGTAAAATGTAATAGGTTGTAATTGTTTTTCAAGCACTTAATGCAAAAGCAGCAGCCTTGTGTTCTGCCCATATGACATTTTCTTGTTTTCCTAGCTCCACCAGTATGTGCATAGACACTTTTCTGTTTTTTGTGTTGCAGTCATTTCAGTAAAAGCAGCAGTTTGTGAATAAAGTTCACGCCCACAACCTGACAGATTTTGTCAGTGACATGAAGAAAATTTAATGCTGAATTCTTGGTAAGCAAAAGTGTTGCTGGTTCATTGCAGCTGGAGACACAAACCCCCTTTAGGGTTGCGTCAAGTGTAAAACTGCCAAATCAAACATGCAGAGCTCGGTCGGTGACCCCTGGTGGCAAGGGAGCAGCCGAAAGTTGCTACTGCTACGTACTGATGGTCAGCGCGATAGCATCGGCAAACTCCGTTAGCACATTTTTCCCCTTCCACAGCCCACCTGCAGAGGCCAACCCACAGTTTGAGAAAAACTGCAATGAGCACCTGCTGTTTCACTTTTATTATCTTCACCCCCATTATAATCAGCTCAGTCTCTGCCGCCATTGTTTGTGGGAACGTATATGCATGTAAGTGTAAAAGAAACTTGACACAGTAGTATGGAAAAATCACCAAAGGTGTAATTGCAGAACAATTGAGACAGCGTCGGCCTCTGGCGCAGTGTCGGCATATATTTGGAGCGAGATTATAAATCAAGCATAAGACTATATGTTATGCAGGTTTAAGGCTGCTCGTATGCGCGTACGTGCATGTGTGTGGGTGTTTGTACGTGTGCCCAAAGCTGCCCTGGCTGTGTATCTGTGAGTATACTCTCAGACTGTGCGTTTGTGTATGAGTGGGTAGTTGGTTGAGATGGCATTTCATCCTTGTCATCTCAAGGCTCCGAGCTATAGAGAGGAAATGGTTGTAATGATGCAGTTTTGCCATTTGTAATGATATGTGTTTTTGTTTGTGTGTGTGTGTTGTGCTCAGTCCCTGGTGCGACAGCCATTGTGTCGACGTCGGGCTCTGCTGAGAAAGCTTCTCAGAGGTGGAGGGAGAGTTTGTGTTTGCCCGATCCATCGACTCTGACAACACCGACACCATCGCCGAGTTCCTGGAGCAATCTGTCCGAGGTGTGTGCGTGTGCTTACGTGCGGGTTAGATGGAGACAGACTTTCTTACTTGTTTTCCTTCCTGCTGTCTCTTTGTGTCTCATAACTTTTTGTGTGTGTGTGTGTGTGTGTGTGCCGGCTGCGTACTTTTTTTCCCTCGCCTGCTGTCCCTGTGCGTCTTGAACCTTTTTGTG
Organism: Archocentrus centrarchus; assembly: GCF_007364275.1. Taxonomy (NCBI): domain Eukaryota; kingdom Metazoa; phylum Chordata; class Actinopteri; order Cichliformes; family Cichlidae; genus Archocentrus; species Archocentrus centrarchus. The sequence continues at coordinate 28,003,637 of NC_044362.1, read as the reverse complement.
TGTGTGTGTGGTGTGTTGAGCGAGAGTTTCATTTCATTTGTGCTTTTGTGCGAGGGCTTTTGTGTGTAGTAGTCATTCTTTCCCCGCTTGCTGTCCTTTTGTTTGGCGTGTGTTTGTTGTGTGTTTGCATAAGAGAGATAGAACTTGTTAGTTGTGTAATTGAATTTTCTTGCGTTGTCTGTCTGGCTCTGTTTACGAGGAAGCACATAGAGCTGTGTTTGAGTTATACACCTGTGTCCTTGTCCACTGGCTGTCTTTGTGTCCTCAACCTGCTTTGTTTTGTGTGTTTCAAAAGAAAACAAAGACCTTTTATGTATCTGAAAGATAATCTCTTAATTTCCTTTCTGCGTAGCAGGAATTCTGTGTCGGAGTATTAATCTGTTTGTGTGTTTAGACTCCTGCGAGGGGCTCATGGTGAAGACTCTGGAGAAGGATGCCACCTATGAAATTGCCAAGCGCTCACATAATTGGCTCAAGGTGCGTGCGTGTGCGTGTGTGTATGTGTGGTGATGCACTTCAGTTTTGCTACCCATTAGTCATTCACATTCACGTCACACACACTGCCTACAAACGTCAATGTGCGCTTACCCTATTATAAGGTTGTAACACAAACACATACATATTCAGAGTGACTGTAGAAAAGTCGTTATTTGCCTCCTCGTAGGTACGCTCAGAAAGTTAGAGCCAAAGTGGCAAATAAAAATCCAACTCGTACCTTATTGGCTGATCACGCCTACAAGGTCATACATACATTTCCACTTTTACACTGGACCACAAAACAAACATCTGATATAACTTCTGTGTCAAACTGAGATGGAGTTACGGTGATGAGAGCTGAGACTCTGGACTCTGCTTGGGTTGTAGCCAAAGTCCATAGATGATATGTCCAATCAGGAGCATGCTCATTTTTATTTATTTATGTTTATGCCATGGTGAGGCATCCATCCAGTTAACAAGAATCCCTCCTCCTCCTACAGTAGTGGGCCAAATTTAATCAAACTGGAAACAGTGAACACCTAATGGGTCTTTACTCGAACGGTGCTGAAGGTCCCACTTTTCCATTTTCACAAGAATCACTGTTCTTCCTGGACTTTTGGTCAGATTTTAGTGAAGGTTCCACACAGTGAACCCCTAATGGGTCTTCACTCAAACTGAGCTCAAGGACGAGGTCACATTTACAGGCACTTTTCTGATTTTTCTAACATAACCTTCACACACACTATTTACAGTTTTACCAAATCCTCAGTCCTGATGTACTGAACAATATTCAAACCATTTAGTAAAGTTAACATAAGATTCTTGATTTTGATCACTTTTGAATTTTGCATATTCAGAATGTTAACTTCATGGAATAGCAAGTGATGTAATAGCACATGTTGCATACCACTTGTTCCTGTTAGATGGAGATAATCATGATCTTAATGGTCATGATCATAGAGGGAGTGGTCCTGTTAATTGGAGCCATCCCACTACTAATATATTACGTACTATTACTATTAATAGTAATATGGTCCATGCTATGACGTGCCAATGCATTCACATCTTCATGCTTATAGTAACCTGTGAATTATGACGACTCATGAGCACTGATGAGGTTGTGGACACTGACTTCGTCCCTAAGGTTGGGATAATTAACCTTCAGCAGAAACGTGAACATGTGCCGGCGTGCGTGGGCACACAGCGCACCGCAGCCATCTTTGCTCACCAGATTTGCCTTCTCGTGGCTTTATCTTCTTCTCCAAACTGATGATCGAGTCTAATGATCACCATTTGAACACACTGGAGAAGATCCGGCACGCTTCATAGAGGCTCAAAAACAAGGAGAAAGAAATGGCAGCCACACTGAAAGCGTGGAGAGGTGCGCGACAAGACAGCCTTGAAGGGAAGATCCGCCAAATCGAAATCGTGTTTTTGATTTTCAGTCCAGAAACTTTTTAATGATGTCTGGTGTTTAGAAATATTTTCTAAGCTTTCAGTGCGAATTTTTAAGTGCATGCATACATGATAAATACATATATAAAGGGTATAAACTTAAGTGTAAGGGATTGTGAATTTGACATTTTAAAACTATTTGTTCATCAACTTATTCAGGCAGCATTTAAAAACCGTGACAGTTAATGTTGTTAAAAAAATGACACATGAATGGACCCTCTGGCATTTAATTTATGCACAGACAGTTGGTACCTTTTTTTGGAGTCATAACTGATTTCACTCATTTAACACTGAGCTGTTTTTTTTTTTTGTTGTTGTTGTTTTTTTCCACCTCAGACATTTAAAGTCTCACACTAATGTTTTGCTGTATTGAACTATGATACAAAACTTGTGGTGATTTATACATAAATGTGTTTCTCACATGCTGTTTTCCTGCACCCCCACAGCTGAAGAAAGACTACTTGGAGGGGGTGGGAGACACAGTGGACCTGTGTGTGATTGGTGCCTATCTGGGGAAAGGAAAAAGGACAGGCACCTATGGGGGCTTCCTGCTGGCTTGCTACGATGAAGAAAATGAGGAGTTCCAGTCCGTCTGCAAGGTGTGTGTGTGTCTCTCTATATAAGGCATGTTTCATTAAGGGTGCAACGGTGCAGGCAGCGTATACATGATATACCTCACAGTTCGTTTCACTGCGCAGTTTGACAGCAGGAACATCTCTTTTCCCTCTGAAGCATAAACTGCACAGATAAGGTTTCTAAGTTTTAACTTTTTTAACCAAGCAGCTCATATTATTAATTAGATTATAAAATCCACAAATTATCCATATCTACACAAACATCCTCAGATTCCTGTCAGAAAAGTAACATAAATTCTGAAATCTGTTTGTTTTTTTTTCCGATCCCACTACTTGGGAAATCTGTGCTGTGTAAACATGTCCTCGCATTCCTGGCATTCCACATTAAATGTCTCCGGAGAGAGTGTTTTAATATTTCTATCCTGAACAAGTGTGTCAACATTTCCAGGCAGATGTAGAATCCTTCAACTCAAAATGTTAATCAGTGTAATTAAATTTTGACCTGTGGCATTTGATGCATATAAACGTGCAACGTGTGGGAGGATAGTGATTAAAAAGTCTTTAATAGTGCGGCTAATTTGCAACTTAAAGATGAATTATTTTGACACATTTTCTTTTGTTTCTTCTCTGCGATGCAGAGTTCAGATCTGTGTATTAAGGTGATGTAGAGTGTGGTGCGTTTAATTAAGTGTGAAGGTTTTCTCTGTGTGTGTGTGTGCGCTGTGCTTGTCTGACGTGTTTGTGGTAGCTTTCTTTGTGGGTCTGGTTCGCGCTTTGAACTGTCATGTTTTCGCTCAAGGAAAATCGTGTCCACAAGCGTGGAGGTGTGACTGGGTTGCACCTTAGAATAAGTAGTAAGCATATATTCGAACATGCGTGACCACTCGAGTGTGTGTATTTGTATGTGTGTGAGATAATGACAGCGTGAACAAGTCAGAGTATGACTCCATCACAGAGCATAAATTCAGCCTCTGTCCTGCTAAAGCCTTCATCTCCATCCACCACCACCCCCACCCCATAACTTTTATGTCTTTATCCGGGGAAAAGGGATTTAGTGAGCAGCGAGCACACACTATTTCTACAGCACCTACTTACACACATTCACACCTGGGAGCTCATTGGTACAACCGTACAACCACAGCGTTTACGCTTTTGGCCCACGAGCCGCTCCAGTGGAGCCGATGGAGGTTAAAGCGCCCGTTAAAGACTCACGTTAACTTTTCAGCGATCCTGGTAGTTTTCTCTCTTTTTCACACACTTCATCTGTAAGTAAATTCAGGATAATGTTCACATTTGAGATCAGCATCCTGGGTAAGTGATGGCAGACCGATGTACGCAACAAAGATGCTCCATGAGTGAAAAATGTAGAACAACTCTGGTTTTTGGCTCTTGATTTGATTTTTCAGATTATCTTTTCTTTTGCTTGCATTGATGGAGCCGCAGTGGTTTGCAAGTCCTTCAGTTTGACAACGTTTTATCAATGCATTGTGAGCACTTTTTAAACTTAGTTTCTCCAGCAAGATCCAAAAGGAGCTACAGAGGTGATAAGTTATTTCATAAACCGTTCTCTCAGTTTGGCCTACTGCATCCTGTTTTATTTTATCTTTTTTTTTTCTCCTTCCAGCTCTTACACTCACTTTTGTCCAGAGTTTGGCCACTTTAATAAGATCAAGTCTCGAACTTTGAAATGCACTTGCTCCCATTTTTATTTGAGCTCAGTTATATGTGAATAATTTGGCAGTTACACTCTGCGCTTTTCTAAAGTCATGCAGTGCATCACCTCCTCCATGCACAGTAACTTTAAAAATATTTTTATTAAATACACAGGGACAAACAGTCTTCAAAAGCCAGCGCCCAAAAGCCATTAACTATATGATTAAGTTTCAGACTGACTGCCTGATGTTTGGCACTTATTGGGCTACTTGTTATATTTCAGGCTTGGAAACATTTTGGCTTCTGTATGGCAGTGTCCTTCATTCTCCATTTCTATTCGTGACCATAAATGCATGTGAGAGAAACGTCTAAGACACTGTCAAGTCACTGTTTTTTTGACCAAATACCTCTCTTTTTCTTTTTTTGTGGGCATGATGCCTGCACAGTTACATGAATACACAATGTAAATATTAGGGACGATCTGATACACGTAATAATAGCATCAGTGAAAACGTGTTTACAGATCAGAAACTTGAGTTGACTGAGGCAGTCAGTCACAACTTTAGGTCACCTGTGTTTACAGCATCTTTAGAACTCTTATTTAACAAGAACTAATAAAAGGCCCTGATATTATTACATTGTCTTAAATTCAGTTAGGTCATCATGAGAATTTCCAGGACTCAGTGGCGCTATTCTTGCCTTCCAGTACACATTAGGCAAATGGGACTGCATCGTTGAGCTATTTTAGCACTGGACCTAAGTTGAGAAGGCTGTGTGAGCAGGAGAGCACCAAATCAACTTATAAGATACAGAGATAATGATTATCCGACCATAATTGGTGAACATAAATGCATTATTATCAGCCGAACGCCTGATGGTAAAACAGTCTTAATAAATTTGTCTGGTGCTTTTTTTTTTTTTTTCTTTCCACTCCTTTCCAACTTCTTCAGAGGTCATTTAAACTCTAGTAGGCTTGTTTGTATGTTTAAAAAACAGCCAACTTTAACAGCGAATGTAAACTTAGTAAGTTGGGCTTAATTAAAAGTATTAAATGTAACGTTGCTTATACCTTACACCCGGTTTGGGCAGCAACTCGGTGCCGCTCCTGCAGTTACTTCTGTAAAATGGAAGAAATGCCCTGAAAGAAATGCGATGATCGTGTTTGCTGACTAAACGTGTTATGCACACAGCTGTGTTAAGTAAATTGGGGATGTACAGGTTTTCCGATGTGTATGAGATGACTGGGGTTTAAACTCTGTGGACACGCCGTTAGTCTTTTCTGTCATGCGTCACGGCAGCCCAGCAGTTGTCAGTGTACGCCATGTGACTGCAGCATCCAGTTTCTCCCGTGTGCTGCACTCCATCTTCCCTTTGCTCTCCAGTGTCAGCTACACAAAAAGGAATATATCTTTTGTCTTTGACATTGTGCACTTCAACAGCCCTCTCTTTAGCCGAAAGCACAATCTAAACCGCATTTCCATCTCCCAAATGTAATTTCACCTACATGTCCTGGTGAAGTGTCCTTGAGTGAGCAGCAGATTTGGGAGCAGTGCTGCTGCTGGACATCGACATGACACACAATTCACACGCGTCCTTTCACAGAAATAAGAGAGATGCTAATGAAATGGAAGGTGATAGATGTGAGATATATTTTCCTATGTAGAGTCATTTACAAGCACTTGTTTTAATCATTTAGAGTATTTGAAACCAGCACTGATACATAGTTAAAGCTATTCAGTATTTAATTGTTAATGACCAGTGCTGAAATACTGCAGTTTTGCAGTAGAAAGGATCATATTAAGTCTGTCATCTCCACTTCCTGTTCACACTTATTAATGTACATCAAAGCTGCTGGTTTGCCTTTATTCTGCTAGGTTTCCCCAACAAATACTGGTATTATGTCAACATGCATCTCATTAAATTGTTTGGTCTGTTTTCTGTGAGCCATTAAAATACCTAGAAGTGTATTTACAGTTTGCTGTCTTTGGCAGTAGCTTGATATTAGGCGGGCAGGAATGACTCAGAGCAGCAAGCTGAGAGGGTTTCGTCAAATAGAAAAATCAAAAGCTTATTGGAAAGAAAAGCGCTGCCAAACAAATAGGACCTGAGCTGCACAACCTTTTCTCCACCTAGAAGAAATTAAGAGGGTAGATGACAGACGCACACAAGTCACTCAAGTGCAAAATTCCCACATACAGGAGAAAAAAATAAACATGCAGAGGGGGCAAGAGACAAGGACGTTCGTGCACGGCTGTCGAGTAAAGAAGGCTGCCATTGAACTTCACCTTTCTTTTTTTTTTTTTCTTTTTAATGAAAGCAAGATTATTTTTTTTAGTTAGTTTCAGAGCAGCTTTGTTCATTTCATTTTGTTTGCTGTTTAAAAATATTTAGTTTTATTAGTTCTGTGTTTGTTTTAACTAAAATAATATTGGAGTTAGTTGTCAGGGGCACGATTTAAGAGTTCAAAACGTACAAAAAAACAAACATTTTGTAAAGGCAGTTGGCACACAGTCATGCATCCCCGGCTCAGTAAACATGCCTCCTTAGTAGGGCTGGGTATTGTTAGGAACCTCACGATTCGATTTCGATTATTGCTGTTGCGATTCGATTCGATTCGATACGATATTGATTTAAAGTTGATTTAAAGTTGTGAAGACACAAATGATTTAAGATAATGTTGATATTTTTAAAATATTTATTTTCATACAAACTTCTGTAACTTCACATTTCTGAGCAAAGAAACAAACTTCTTTCTGCAATGTGCTTAAAGTAGAAAACTGTTCTTAAACAATAAAAAATAAAGTGCATGTAAAATAAAATTAGGCATAGCTTATCCCTTGAAAGTCTAATATAATTAAAAATGCATTTCAATAACATCTGTGCATATCAGTGCAGATTTAAACATAAATCATAGGGTTGTATTCAACTGAATTGCACTGAAAAAGTTTAGTGCTTGTAAACATTCTTAGCTTTTGAACATGTAGTGATTAACCTCTAATTTTTGAACATATCTTGAACTGAACTATAGTACTGTAGCCAGAAATAAAGAATTGTACTGTAACAGTACAGTTCTTCATTTCTGGTTACAGACTAAGTGGGCACGTGGAGATTCTTGTTCAGAAAAAGCAGCTGATCCACATGCTCAGGCTTCAATGCACTTCTCTGGGCTGTGACTATGTCACCTGCTGTGGAAAAGATCCTTTCAGCAGGTACACTACTGCCTGGGATGCAAAGGTACCTTTTAGCTTGGCATGACAACAGGTTGTGCTTCATGTTTTTGTAGCGCATCTGCGTGGTATCTGGTTAAGTGGTTGCGCAGGTTTGTCGTGTTACTGCAGTACTTTAATTCTCTCTGGCACAGCTTACATACCACCTTGCTTTTGTCGACTTCTTGAGTTCCAGATTTAGACGGGAAAGCAAAATGAGCCCAAACATCTGACTTAAAAGTTGACGGAGTTAGCTTTCTACAGCTGCTCACCATGACTGTTGTTATGCGCTCAGGTGCTCAGCACAGTAACCAAACTCGCAGCGCCCCCAACGTGGCAGGAGGTGAATCGATTCTGAGGAGCCCCCTAATCGATTATGAATTTTGCGTGAAATTATTGCGATGCATCGATTCTTCAATTATTTTACCCACCCCTACTCCTTAGGCATATTTGACAAAGACTAAAATTTAAAAAGATGTTTCCAGCTATTTTAACTCTGAGCTGTCACCAGACACTGGACACGGCTAACACAGAGCGAGACAACCACCTACTCTCATATACTTGCAGATCATCACCAAAGATATATTAACTTCAAGAGCGTGTCTTTGTGAGGCGAAACCCACAGGGAACCCATTCAGCCACAGGGAGCGCTCCATGTTCTGGGAAACAGGTTTGAACCCGGAATTTTCTTGCTGTGAAGTGATGCTGCAAACCGCTTCAACATGCATTTTATTTCAGTCTAAGTCTAGTTTAATTTTCTCACTTAGATTTAGTTAAACTGTAATTAATATGAAAATCTTGCTTCATTTCTTTGTGCCTGCACTGAAACTCACACTGGTCAGTACCTCCCTGTGTTTTCAGGCGTAAAAATCAAAAAATAGTGTTTTATAGATAAACAAATTTAGATTGGTCAAATTAAGAGTGGCTTCATAATATAGTGGTTTACACATTCACCTGACAAGCAAAAGAGCCCTGGTTCAGTTCTGCTAGGAGCCACAGATCCCTTTGGGGTTGCATCAGGAAGTGTGTTTGGCATTAAAAAATAAAATAAAATCTGCCAAATCAAACATGTGGAGCTTCCCGCTGTGGCGACTCCTTCTGACTACAGGAGCAACCTAAAGTAGCTTCTATTTGTTCAAATTAAGGGATTTAAAAATAAAGGATAGTTTTTTTTGTTGTTGTATCGAAAAATGTCAATATTGGTGAGCATTGCTTTTTTGCATTGTTAACTTGCACACAAACACCTGTATTGATCGGATCGGCTGCTGGGGGGGGGCTCTTATTATCCACCAAACAAACTAGTTGTAGTTGGCTCACCTCTACTTCATGTGGAACAGATAGCTAATGCTGGATAAACCTCCAAATCTTCTTGAATGCAACCTTTAAAACACACAGTCAGTCTTATCATGGAGATCTGCAGAATACATGTAAATCTGTAAGCTGGCATATCCTATATTTACATGACACACCAGCCTGTTTTATTCCGCTTTTTCTGTGTGTCTCAGCACGTTGGGTGATTCTTGTGTCTCTGCAGGCTCAGGTCTTTTGAGAGGTGACATGTTGCTTAATACGAAGCAGGCAGACAAGATGCTCGTGGTGTAGGGAGGGATTTTCTTGCTGTTCTCTGTTTTGCAGCCTGCTGCCAAATGTCTGCTGCCTCACACACATCTAAGTCTGTGTGTGTGTGTGTGTGTGTGTGTGTGTGTGTGTGTGTGTGTGTGTGTGTGTGTGTGTGTGTGTGTGTGTGTGTGTGTGTGTGTGTGTGTGTGTACACGTCTCTTATCTCCTTTCGTCTCTTCCAGATCGGGACAGGCTTCAAGGATGAAGATCTGGAGCAGCATTACAAGTTCTTAAAGGTAAAGTGTCACAGCATAGCTGTTGCACTTATACTTTAAATAAAAAAAAAATAACACATTTGTTTCTCTACATTGATGTCTTGATTTTTTTTTTTTCTCTTTTTTTTCCCTCACAACCCCTAAGGGAGCCATATATTTAACTGTAGACTCATCTAGATTAGCTTTGTATGATTTCAGAACAGTCCTTATGTGTCTTACACTGGGCCTTGTTTCAACCTCACAAAACAAGCTGTTTTAGTGCCTCTTCCTTTGAGCCAGCTTCCTTCTGATTGGCTGTCCCTCACAAACAGAAGGTTTGAACAGCCGCCTTCTGCACTCGAAGCCAGAGCCGAGTGCCTGAGGTGACCGTATTAAGAATCCCATCATACTGACTTCATTCAGAGCCAAGAGGAGACAAAGTTGTTTAGAGCAGTCTGAAGCCTGAGCTAGGGTCTACTTGGACATGCATGAACCTCAATGTTTAATACTTTTCCATGTTTAATATTAGCATCCACTGTAGTAATAGCACATATGTGACAGAAAATAAAGAAATCAGAATGAATTTGACCAAAGATTTGAAGGGTTTGGGAACCATTTAATTCCACAAATAATCATTCCTACATTAAATTCTTCGTTCATTCCATCTCTTCAAATCATATTTGAAGACCAAGATTTTGGTATCAAAATAACACGCCCAGTATACAGACTCCTAATGTACAGCTTTATTTTGTAATCAGCATCTCAATAAACTTTTAATTATCCAAAACGAGAGAAGTAACAGAAATAAGCTCAGAAATTACAGATGGTATTTTCTCCCCTCTCCGCTTGTGCACACGTTACGTACTACTCTAAAATAAGTTGCACGTGCTGTTTAAAGGTGGTCATGTAGGTGTGTTCAGGAAATGTTGAGCTGGCACTGTGAACCACACCTGTTTTACCATTGGAATAAAACGTGGTTAGTGAACCTGTCGGTGCGCTCCGATGCCGGTTAATGAATTTCTTTTTCAATTTCCATTTGAAGAGGTTTGCTCTGGAGCAGCGGAGCAGCCGGAGCATTTGAAGAAACTTGACAAATGCTCTCTGAAAATGATAGCTGTTATGAGAGTGTAAATTCATTTCAATATTCAGCTGGCTTTATCAGCTAAATTTATTCCTCCTTTTGCAGGAATAAAAACAGACCGGGGTTTTTAAAATGCAGTCATCTGTTTATAAAACACAGTAATCGTTATTTAATACAGATCGAGCAAACCTGGTGAGCGCTGTGGGTTTTTTTTTTTTTTTTAAACCTCTTTTTTTTTTTTTTTTTAAGATTAAAGGTTTAAATTTTGTGTAACAAACTGCTGCACGGTGTAGAATCGCTACAGTGAAGCTGTGATCGAGAAAGCGGTGTAACCTTTTTTTTTCCCTGAGACCAATAGAGCCTGCACTGTGCTGCTTTGCAATGAAGGTGATGGATGGTGAATTAAGGCAGGCCAGTGGTGTGGCCGTGTTGCTTTAGTTGCAGCAGTGCTGCAAGCCGAAGGGACTGTAGACAGGGAGACGATTGGCTCTGTTCGCACTCCCCTGGGTGGTGAGTTGCTGTGCTGTAACACCGGGGGCTGAGCTGACCCCCCAGTTTTTCAGTCTAATCTTTATTCTGGTGCCTGAAAAGGATTATGGGTAGTACACACAAAAGCCTGACCAATACTGGAATTTTTTTTTTGGGAAGGGGGGTTCTGATTTATTAGGCATTTAAAGCAAAAGTACAATTTGGATATTCACCATAAAGTCTCCCAGAAATGATTCCTAAAACCTGGAATTTGAAGCAGAGAAGGTGTTTTATAACAAGAGGTTAAATGAGTTGTTAGGGGGGCATTCAGCGTGATTGATCTGAACACAGGAGCTTAGCAGTGGTGACGCTGACATTGTGACAGTCATTCATAGCTTATTATTAGATTACATTTATGCTTTAAAAATCATAGATGTGGTGTTTTTGAGGAGGAGTACCATAGACCTTTACCTTCCACAGAGTTTATTTTCAGGAGTAGTCCAAAATAGTTGTCAGCAATACAGCCCAATTGTATCATAATATTTCAAGGAAATTTTCAATAATGATATTTATGACAGTATAGGGGGGGGGGGATTCTTCGGTAATTGCAGCTCGCAGGCAGCAGCTGTTACATGCAAATGAAATGAAGGGTGTTTTCCATCCTTCTTTTTCATTGAGTTACTGTCATTGATGACAGACTACCTCATTTGAAATGTAGCCTTCACAGTATTATAGTGCAGTAGTAGTGACGCAACATTATATCCAGTGACACAGCGTAAGTTAAATGTTAACTGCTTATAACTCCTAAAAACCTACAGTGGCTACGGAAAGTATTCAGACCCGTTTAGATTTTTCACTCTTGCGATATTTCAGTTTTTCTTTTTTAATACATTTGGAAAAATTTCTACATTTCTGGGGTTTTTTTCTGTCAAGATGGGGTGCTGAGTGTACATTAATGAGAAATAAAATAAACTTTTTTGATTTTAGCAAATGGCTGCAATGAAACTAAGAGTGAAAAATTTAAAGGGGTCTGAATACTTTCCGTACCCACTGTATGTGTCATTGTGTGCAGTTGCATTATATCATTAACATCATGATGTGACACTTTTTTTTTTTTTTTTTTTTTTTTTTAAATTTGTATCATCATTAGTGGAAATACTATTTTTTTTCTTTGTACATTTCACATTAAAAGCTCTGAGGAAAACTAAATCCCCAAATACAGCTTCTGTTCCTGATCATGTGCTTAAAACGTTCCACGTTCACATTGAAAGGACGCCACAAACGGGAATAACGGCGTCCGCATCAGCTGGGACAGGCTCCAATTTTTTTTCCCGCCTCAAGTAGAAGTGCTTTTCTCGTTTTCAAGCTTATCGTTTCACATCATATAAACCAAAATATTCCAGAGCGGGCACAAACCGTGCACTTTGCCCAGCAATAACAACTGTGCTTGATTATATAATTGCCACTCCACCTTAAATAAGTCACTTTACATGCTCCGAAGATGAGTTCTTCACTTGGCGTAAATACATTTAAATCAACATGAATAATTGCATGTAGCTGAAATAGCTCTGACACATTGATACAGCACCTTTTTAGGTTTGTGTGAAGTGTAATTATGATGCTCTGGAAGGTGTGTAAAATTGCAGCATTACAGTTTTATTAACTCCACCTAATACTTGACCCATCTAACGATGATAATAATAACTCTGTCTGTTATATAGCTGTCTCTGTGTATCCTGAAGTATAACTGAGAGGCCACAGGTTTGAGCTCCAGCAGAACTCAATATTTTATAAGACTCTACACGCCTACCAGCTCATGCATTGTAATTCACTCTGTATTGGAGTGTCACTTGAATGCCCACAGTATAAATAATGTGTGTGGGGAAACAGCACCGCTACAGCTGGCGCTTTCTTTCCCCCCCCCCCCGAATTATTTAACTATGACCCAGTTCTGTGGACACTGCAGCAATCTCGTTAACATTAAACTGTTTCAGAGGCACATTCGCTGAAATGGCTGTTTCACGCCAAAACAAGATGGGTAGCATTTTGTAAAAGAATGACACCTACGCTGACAGAATGATTGCTTGTGTGAAAGTTAAAATGGTACTTCTAAATATTGTACAAGCTGACGTTTCTTTCTCAGTCAGCTTGCAGGAACAGAAACGGTTTGGTGGCGAAGCCTGAGAGGTAAATATCGAGTGTCAAGCTATTTCTGAATGAAATCTACAAAAACGTCGTCCCTGCGGGTGTATGATAATGTGCCTTTGAAATCCTGTTGGCCCCACCAAGAAAGTAGGTATCGTTTTAATATGAGAGTGCTGAAAGTCTGCGACTGTCTCTTGGGATGTGGTTTTTGAGACACCGGCACAATTCAGCAGGGCAACCAAAACCGCTCCATCACTGTCTTTTTAGCAGGTTCTCTGTGCATGCATTGCCCTAGTTTTACACTGTGCATCGCTATATGTACAGTGTATGTACACTCCAGTTGTTTTCACATGTGGGATACGTAACATTCGTCAGTCTGTTCAAATGATTGCAATCTTTCATTCAGACACGAGTCACTTTTTTTTCATGGTTTCAGACACACAGCTCTGAAGGAAGATGCAACAGTGCATGTGTCGTATTATGTACTCTGCAGGAGATTTAACAGTATATCAAGTGGCAAACAGTGCATGAGGTCAAAGCCCTGTTATTGTGGCTGCTATATTATAATAGCTGCTTTAATAATAAGAGTTGCTGCTTACTATGTGTAATTATGGAAAGGAGAATATCAACACGGATTAGACAACTATGAGGGGTGTGCAAAATAACAGAATTAAATTTGCACAGTCTTCTTTCCAAGGGCTGTTTTGGCTTGTTGGGCTGTTTTAGATGCTTCCCAGAAGTCCCACTCTGACCACTGTGCACCTAAAACTTAAGCAGAGACACTTCTCTGCGAAGGTGACCCAGATTTTCCGTGGATTACCGTTGGTGGTGATTAGAGCTGGGTTTCCGACTTGGATCGAGCAGCTTTCAGTCCACAGCTTTCCCAAAAATGAAAATTCAGTCAAAGCATCACCATTTGGGAACACTGGAGGAGATCAGACATGGCAGAGGCACAATTACAAGTGAAAATAACGGGACTAATATGACACATTCTGAATAAATGGCAACCAGACTGGAAGCTGTCGAGAGTCTGAAGAGAAAGTGATCCTGAAGGGGAGAACTGCTAAATTTAACTGTCTCCACGACACAAAAAAATATACTTTAAGTAACTAATGAAGTTACCGACATTCTGGTATCCTTTACCCCTATTGGTAGTTGCTTCAGTTATTTGCCTCAAACTTCAGATAAGGTCATCTCAGGACCCGCACACTTGGTTATTTTGCTGGAGTTCATTGACATTCCTTTCCTGGTTCCCATATTGCTGCCAGTCTCTTCCTGTGTGAACGCTTCTTTAACGATGGATTCTGTTGCTTTCTGATGCTGCAGGGATGTAATAAACTTAAACTAACTGACCTCGACTCCTGTTAATATACCAAACTCAACACACATGCCCAAACTGTGGGCATATAAACTGTGTTTTTTTTTTTGGTTTTTTTTGCACACTGATACTTTTTTTGGTCCGTTTTGGTGCTGAATGGGGTTAAAAAGTCAGATGCTGAAAGTTCTAATCTGGTGCTGCCCGTCTGTTTATGGAGCTGCGTGCATTCAGTTTATGCTGCGCTAAAAGTAAAAATGTTGCTTCATCCAACTTGGACTGCAATCGTGACTTTTTATGAAGTGTGTCTGAGCGCCGTGCACAAGCTGTGCATATCTGAAGGGTTTTATGTGTTTGTATTCTTAAACATTTCAAGCGTAAGGGGGACAAATTTGAGTCTGACAGATTACCATTAACTCTGGATACACACTTTGATATTGTACTGTTAACAAGATGGATAAATTAATTGTTAATTTTATGTTCTCTAGGAGCACATCCTGCCCAAGCCCCGTGCTTACTACCGCGTTGACCAATCAGCCGAGCCCGACGTGTGGCTGGATGGCGTGCAGGTTTGGGAGGTGAAGTGCGCCGACCTCTCGCTGTCTCCGGTCTACAAAGCTGCGATGGGACTGGTCAGTTCAGTGTTTTAATCTGCCCTCCCATGTGTTTCCACTGATAAATTCTGCCTGTTATGCTCTGTTGCCTACAGTGAAAAGTCATAATTAGTGCCTCTTAATTGAGTTATTAAAAAATGTTGTAAAAGTGTCTGGATTTAATAGAACAGATACTTGTTTATTACTGTGGTTTGGCTGCGTGTTAGAGTCCCTCAGTGCAAATAAAAAAGGTTTGCCAGAATACAGCTCCAGTTTTAACAACAGGCTCAGATGGATATAACATTACCATTAATTAAAAAAAAAATCTGGTTTTAAATTTGCCAGGTGTTGCATTTTATTCTCAGTAAACCTTTTTACATCGTATCTTTAAACACTTGAATATGAGATGTTTGGATGAGTAAACAAAAAGAGGATTAGCAGTATCAATTCTTTTTAATGCTGTGATCCCCCAGGTTAGTTTTGACAGGTAATTTTGTAAGATTACTCTGAGGCTTCACGCATAATGTAGCAACAGCTTTCTCCAGCAGTCAGTGGCCTGAAAAGAGTGTATGTTTTGTGAGAAATTATGGCAGCACCAGTGCCACTTTTGTGGGACATAAACAAAAATGTTGACATTTACCGTATGGATTCATTTACATGTTTTGCTAATGATGCCAGTCCCCTCTGTGTATGTGAGGCTTGCACTTTAAATGATGGTTATGCCGTCCTGGCAAGTCAGCGCATGAAGCGCTCGGGTACTTGAGCAAAGGCCCCGTCGTGCTCGGTTGTAAACCTCTCGCATGTGCTGTCATGATGATCTAAGCCAGTGGTTTCCGAGCTTTTTACATCCAAGGCGCACCAAAAGGCAAGCCAGAATTTCAAGGCACAGCTGTATTCATATCTGTGCAAAATATTGCCTTACCTTGCTTCCATATCAAACCATTGATTTCAGGAATTTTTTACACCCCTCCTAAGCCTCAAAATTTGATCATGCCCCATTAGCCTTTAATATTAGCTTAGAATTCACTTGGGTACAGGCTGCACATTAACAATTTGTTCTCTGCAGGATTACAGCAACTTTTACCACAAGGTTTCAAGATCGAATTGATCAGCCAGATTATTATCTGTGTTGTGCAGTTATTTATTACATCTGGCACCCAGAATTCATATAAAAAGCCTTTTGTATTTGATAAACTGTAGCTGCGGCTTCCAAAAATCTTAAATGCACCCTTTCACATCCAACATTTCTGCAAAGAAAATGAAATGCACAGCACACTTTCTGAAGGTGGTAAAACACCCAGAGAGGCACGTGATTCGAATGCATTTTTGGAACTGGAGTGGAAATGTTTTGATATTTTCAAACCTTGAACTAGCAGGGCCTGAACATCTTTCAGTGTATGCCAGTCAACAAAATACCCTGTACATGTGGGAGTGCAATAGAAGTAGCAACAAATAATCTCAAGAAGCAAGAGCTTGTTTTTAATCATGATTCTGGTGATCTGGCCTCCTTCAGGTGGATGCGGAGAAGGGCATTTCTCTGAGGTTCCCACGCTTCCTTCGGATTAGAGACGACAAGAAGCCCGAAGATGCCACATCCGCAGCTCAGGTACTGGTTCCCCCTATGAATATGAAAAGAGCAGTGTACTGACATACAAAACAATGTCAAACACACCTCTTACAGGGCTAGAAAGTGTGAAGGTCAAACAGGTCAGGACTGTGATGTAGTAAAATTCAGTCATACGTTTGTTTGGCCGTGTTGTATAGAAATGCATCAGCAGCATCATCACCACAGTCACTTCACAAGAGCTGTCCTGTAAAATTTCATGGGTGAAAAGCACTCCAAGGACAGATTTTTAATATATATATATGTTGAACAAAGCTATATTACAGTCAGTTAAAGCAGCACCTCCTGGGTTAGTGGTGAGGTCGGGGCGATATACTGTGAGGCAGCAAACTATGATTTGTGTTGTACAGCAGAAATCTGCAAAGCAGTTATACAAATTTAAGTATAAAACACCAAGCTCAGAGCATAAACCATTAATTCTGTAACTTTAGGTTATCAACGGATGAACAAAAGTTTCTCCAGAACTCAAATCAAGTTTCAGCAGTTTCATTGGCTCGTTTTCTTTATGCTAAGTTGACGTCTGAATGACCCTACTGCTGACCCACCAGCATATAAAATTTTTATGACTATCACCATACTGACCTGAGTTACAGGACTGTATGTGGACTGTATATTTTATAAAGTAAAAATATATACAAATGCATTTTCTCTCGAGAGAACCACCTTTTCAATTTCCATTGACACATATATACAAATATATTAAATTTTTATTTTCCATAGATTGCAGCATTAGTGAGTATATATATATATATATATATATATATATATATATATATATATATGCTGACATAAAGCACTGCAATTAGATTCCTACTGTGTGGGTAAAACTGCTGATTATTTCTTCTTTAATCCATCAATCAGTTTGCTCTATAGTGTGTCCAAAAACAACCCCAAGCCAATATCTTTTCATTTTGCTGATGCATCACATATAAAAGCAAAAAAAATAATAATAATTTGCTGCACTATTGACAACCCATAACTCATCATGATTTTGTATTTTTTGACACATAGATAAATCAGCTATCAGATTAAAGATGTTCTTAATTTAAAGGATACGTGTAAGAATGAAAATATGGAGCTGGAAATGAGTCTTATAGGTCACAAAGTATGAAATGCATAAAATGAAAAACTGTCTGTTGGGGCATTTCGTCTTAATTAACCCAACCAGGCAAAAAAAGGTTTTCATGCACTTTTCAGACTTTAGATTTTCAGCTTCGGCTTCACTAACACGTCTTTCTGCTCCTCCTGAGTAGAAATGTCCCAAATAGACGCTGTCTGTTGGCCGTGTATGTCAAATAGAACATGAATTTTCCAAATTGTTGTACTGCAAAAAAAGCCCAAACACACACAAAACTCACACTCTGAGCCCAGAAATCTTTCTGATGCATGTAACTGATACTGAAGTTTGCTTTTTTTTTTTTTTTTCCTTTCTGTATTCTGAAAGTTTTATTTTTTTTCTGAAGGTTGCTTTCATATACCATTCATAGTTTGATTTATAGGAGAGCTTATGTCTGAAAACATGTTGAACATTGATTTTTTTTTTCCTCTTGCTCTGCTGTCGACCGTGTTCTGTGATTCAAAGAGATCCCCCGTGTAAAAAACCTTTTGACTCCATCATGTCAACAAAATGAAACAAGGTTTTTAAAGTTTGATTCTCTGCTAAACATTTTGCAACACGCTTTCTTGCATCACGCGTTGCCTTAGATGCACCAACTCTGAAACGCATCCAGCGGCTCTCTGGAAAAATCCAGGTTCATTGTAGTGGAACACCACCTGTGCCCAAATTTGTGTAGCATTTTTAAAAAACTGAACTACAATAAAATGTTAATATTCACTGAGTTGAATCAGTATCCATCTGTTACTTATAGAGTGTTGATATGAGCTGTTTGTGGCGGGGAATCGAGTTGGAACATCAGCTGCGTTAAAATGATGCTTCTGTCAGTTAATATTAGCGGAAGATGCGCACGCGGTCGTTAGCACGTCGTTTCACGTCACCTGATGTACCGCACGATTTAAATAAAACTTAACCTCATTCGAGTGGGTGGGAATTAAGAAAACATGAACACGAGCCAGATCGTGTTGGATGCAGCCAGTTTTTGGGCTGAGAATCAAAGCTTCACCTTGATCCCGCGGAGGAGAAATAATGTGATGCTTCATTGTTTTCCTCCTCACTGTGCCACCCTGCTGTACTGGTACTGATACTGCTGATTCTGGGTGGGCCTGCTGTTCACGCATTATTCATTGTCCCGCCTTCCTCCTCCCTCGCCCCCGAACTCCGATGAGCCCATGTGAACGCAGCCTCCGTCTAGCACTCAGCAGCTGGGAGTCACCGACTTCAAAGCCCGGCATATGAATAATCAAACTGATATTTTTAGCTTCTCCTCTTCATGTTTCTGACCTCACTCCATGATCGTCTCTCCCTCGTTCCCTCCCTCCACCCTGCTTCCCCTCTTTCTCGCAAATCCTCTCGCCTTCCTTGTTCTCTCTCAATGTCTCTCTCCCTCTCAATCTCTGCAGATCGCCGACTTGTACAAGAAGCAGCAGCAGATTCAGAATCAGGGGGAAAAAGCTGACCCAGAGGACTACTACTGATCGTCTGCAGCCATCAGCAGAGAATAATAAATAACTGTAATTGTAAATAGTTTCTTTCTTTGTGTGCTGTTGAATGAAAATAAAGGCTCTTGCCAATTTTAAGCATCCTGTGATATGTCATTGATTTGTTGAAGCTGCTCCTTTTTACTTCCTTTGATTTCCTTTTGAGAGTCAAAATTGCATAAACATCTCACCGCATGCGATGCACATAAATTCCTGAAACCCACATCGATTCAGCAGCTGCAGCATACCTGCCGGTATTAGATCCCTATCAGAAATTCACTCTGCAGAACCGCCAAGTAAACCCAGAAAAGTATGGGTGGCATGCAAATACTTTTTAGACTGTCCCGATTCATCCTCAAAAAGGCAGCGGCAGAGTGCGATAATAAAAGGGCAAGCCAAGGAGATTGCCGACTGAAATGTTATTAGTAGCTGATGATGCCGGAGCTGACAGTTGCTCAAACAGCAGGACAAAAGAGAAGCACTCACAGCTTGCATTAGATGATGGAAATCCACTAACTGTCCAGCATGAATCAATCAGAGATGTGTGGAAGGAGAGTCGGGCCCATATCAGAGCCAAGGATGGGTGATTATGACGTGGAGAAGAGGATTGTGTGAGTTTTCTGCACAGTGATTCCATGTGAGAGGAAGAGTGCTTGCAGAGATTGAACTACTTGGTATTTGTGCTTTTTGTCTGTGTGAGCTGTAAGCACCTCTGAGTTTCTTTTAATGCCAAACAGTGAATGAGTGGGGAATATTTTGACATTGACAGGTGCTGGCTGCTTGAGAAATATGTTTTGCTAGTCGCACATCACGCAAGGGTAACAGAGCTGCAATAAGAAGGAAGGGGGGGGGGGCAAAAACTGAACTGCAAATAAGCTCTTGTATCTGTAAGCATCTTGGCAGCAGTGCTTACTGACAGTATTGGCTTTAGGGGTGGTAATGTCAATCCACCATAAACTTCCATTCAGCTGTTTAATACAGCACCGTTCACAGCCGTCGTCTCAGGGCATTTTCCATTATAAGGTAAAGAAACAAAACCCAGCAGTTCCATATGAGTTATGGAGTCAACACTGGGGTAAAAAATTGCAGAAATATACACACAAATATACTAGTGCACATCAAATTTTCATAATTCACAAAGGTAAATTTTTCATATATAATTATATATTTTTTTTTTGTGGTTCTGTTTCCCTCCCCTTACTGCCAGCAGGTCGCAGCAGATGGCTGTGCCTCCCTGAGCCTGGTTCTGGTGGAGGTTTCTTCCTCTTACGAGGGAATTCTTCCTCCCCACTGTTGCCAAGTGCTAGCTCGTAGCTTGTTAGGTTTCTCTCTACTATTGTAGGATCTTGAGTTGACTTGTGATTTGGTGCTGTATAAATTAAATCTAAATTAATTTTGATTATGGCTCATAGCTTATGGAAATCAAAGTATCTCAAAAGTTATTAGATTATTTCCTAAGATCAATCAAGAAAGGACTGACAATACAGAAATGTTCAGCTTCTGAAAAGTAAGTTTATTCATACACTCAATACTTGGTTGAGGCTATTACTATCATCAGTGTGATGTCAGCTTGTGGCTCTGCTGAGATGTTCTTGAAGCCCAGGTTGCTTTGATGGCAGCCTTCAGCGCTTCTGTATTTTATTTGGGGGAGTCCGGTGTTTCTCATCTTCCTCTTCCATGGGTTCTCCATTGGGTTCAGGTCAGGTGACTTGTCTGGCCAATCAAGCACATTATTAATATGATCAGCAAACAGTTTGGTGGTAGTAGTGACAGGTGTTAAGTCCACCTAGAACAGGAACTCTGCATCTCCATAAAGGTTGTCAGCAGATGGAAGCATGCTGTAAAATGCTGTTAGCTGCACTGATTTAGTCCACCAGCACCAGCAGGTGCCATAGTGCCCCAAATAAGACTGCAGAAGTTTCACGCTGGACTTCAAACACCTTGAAATCGGTGCCTCTTCACTCATCCTCCAGACTCTTGGGCCTTGTTTTCCATATGAAATGCAAAGTATTTTATTTTTTTTATCTGAAAAGAGGACTTTGGACCACTGAGCTACAGTCCAGTTCCTTTTCTCCTGAGCCCAGATAAGACTTCTGGTGCAGCAGTGGCTTTAGATACGACCGTTGAAGCTCCTTTCCTAATGATGTCTGTGTGTGTGATGCACTCACACCAGCCTAAATCCACTCCTTGTGAAGTTTTTGAGTCAACTTTTCATGACAATCCTCTCAAGGCTGCGGTCGTCCCTGTTGCTGGTGCAACTTTTCTACCACATTTCTTCCTTCCAGCCAATTTTCCATTAATGTGCTTCTATGCAGCACTCTGCCAACAGCCCTTTCAGAAGCTTACCCTTCTCGTGGAGGACGTAGATCACCACTCGGACAACGGTCAAGTCAGCAGGCTTCAACATGATCGTGGTTACATGCACTGACATCAAGTCGTATTCAATACCCCATGATGTTTATTTTGTAAATTGTTGTTCCTATTAGGGTCAAAAGGGACAATAAAGCAGGGTATGATTGAGAGTGGGCCTAGCTCATGACTGATGGAGTGTCTTTGGTTTCTAAATCAGATCCACCCCTCGCTTGTTATTGGTTTCAAGCCGCAAGATGGCAAAGCTTTGCAGTAAGACTTTACAAACCAAAAGGTGACATCACAATGGCTGGATTTTACATACAGTCTGATGTGCAAAACCAGGCTCAGGGGAGGCGGCCATCTGTCAATACAAACCTCCGCATCTACTTGTTCGGGTGAGGGGGAAACCACAAAGGAGAGCATAACAACAAACATTATGACAAACAGGGAGCAGTTTCAGGGGTCATTAGCTGCAGATTACCAACGGGGACACAAAGTTGATTATATGCAATAGTGGCCTATAAACACAGGTCCACCAGCAGCTTGAGCTTGTAGAAGCATAACTAAGGGATGGTTCTGTTTCAGAGTTTGAAGGTTAATCTTAAAAGCAGAGAGGGTGCTTGTCTCCCAAACTGGGAATTGCTTCCACAGAAGATGGCCCCGATGGCTGGAGGCTCTTCCTCTGAAGTACTCTATTGGGATAATAAGGTATTATGAGGTCTTTAAGATAAGGTGGGGCTTTGCATGTGATAATGGTCCAGAATAAAACGTCTCAACAGATTAGGATTGATTGCCATTAAATCTGCTAAAAAATTAAGTAATATCACGATAGCGATGTAACTGCAGTATCTTTTATACACACACTCTGCACTCTCAGTACAAATTGCGTGGAGGTGGCGAGAGGGCCTCTAATCATAAAGCATCTGTCTAATAAACTTTTCTTTGGACTATGGAGAACCTGCACAGGGAGAACATGCCGAGTCCACACAGAAGCGTCCCGGAGGATTCAAACCCAGAACCTTCTCGCTGTGAGGCAACAGTGCAAACCTCTGCATCACAATGCTGCTCGCTGACTTGACCTGTTTTGTTGCAAATTAATCAAATCTCTCTACTGCTGTTGGATTGATTGCTGTGAAACTGGTTTCATTTCCCCTTAATGATGAACTGTAATCACTTCATTGATAACGCTACTTTTCATCTTGTCAGAATTTAAATTTCCAAACGTGCTTTATGACTGAAACTTGCCAAAAAAAAAAAAAAAAAAAAAAACCTCATTAGCCTCAGCTGCACTTCAATTAGCAAATGTTTCGTTTTGTAATGATGAACATATTAAGCATTATACCTGCCTGCTTACTGGCATGCAGATGTCATCTAGCTAAAGGCACCACTGTGCAGCCTCACAGCTCTTAACATAGACTTGGAAAATTGTGCCGGTTGTGCAGCATCTCGCACAGCATGTGGCATGCTATTGTCAGTGTATTTACATGCAGAGTGGTTTATATTTCCCATACTCGAAAGCTCTTGAGATTGCTGTTTGTTATGCTTTCTCCGCATGCAAGTATGCACGCTGCACGGCTGGTGGTTTGCCTATTATTTGTGCGTGTGGGCCGTGTCCTGTGTCTGCTGAGGGGGAGTTTGAGAAGGACACCATTGTGGCTGAATAATCATGGAAATTCCAAATCCAGATCTGCCTGCATGTTTTGTCTTCTGTTGATCTGTAGCACACTTTCCTCCTGTTTTTATTCACTGCCTTTTCCTTGTGTAAAAATTGAAACGTTTTGCTCCCCCCACCCCCTTCCCCCTGTTTGTGCTTTAAATGTGTCTCCTCTGCTGCATGTACCCAAGTTTTGGGTACATCAGATGCACATATTGAATATCATCATCACAGCACATCTTTAAGGAGGGAGAGAGGGGAAAAAAGTGGAAACAAGCGCTTTGCTGGTGTTTCTAAAATCTGAATTTCAAACAGCAGTTGTCAGCTGTGCTTAGCTTTAAACAGCGAGTTGGAGGGAAGAAGCCCAAATGGGAATCAAACAGGCAGCAGAGTGTGAAATATTGAGAAAGAAAACATGTAATTAATTCAATTGCATATTGTGTATGCTGTATGATGTTGTCCATTGTTGTGAATAACTGAAGGTTGAAGAGGAAAGTGTCTAATTTGTGTTACTGTGTAAAGTGGAGAGGAAGTGTTAAAATCTCCTTGAATTTGTTGTGTTGGGTGTAAGTGCCTCCATGCTGAGACCATTCTCTATTTGTTTCCTTTTTTTTTTTTCCCTGCATGTCTGAATGAGGCTGTTTTTGTCATCTTTCCATGAACGTGTGTGTGTGTGTGTGCGCGTGCCTGTTTAACTGCCCGTGTATTTGTGTCACTGATGTTTACCGAGGGGGGCGGCTGGCACGCACCGAATGCCTGCAGGGCATTGCAGCACAGCGGCCTCCGTCTCCAGCGAGGTCCCAGCCCGTGTTCAAACAGCTGTGCTGTTAGTTCACATCAAGTCACCCGTTCAGGCTGAGACCCGCAGGGGGAGGTTGCTGCAGACCTACCTGCTCACCGCCTCTGTTGAACTGTTTATCCACATGTTAAGAGGCGACTGGAGGCTCTGGGATGTGAGGCATGATTTGAAAGGAGAAAAGATCTCTACTGTTGATGCACATGAAAAGCAAGCTGAAGATGGTGTGTTGAAACTCTCCCTGCTGTGTTCCTCTTTAAACTTTCAGGAAGTGTACCCTAAAGCAGGATTATGGATTACCTCCAAGCGCAGGGGGGAGGAGCGGGGTGAGGGGCATCATAAAAAAAAAAAAAGAAAATGCCAGGTCTCACCTTTCTCTGTCCTTTTGTGTCCCTCTCTCTCCCCCACCCCATTCTCCCACATAAGCTATCTGTCTTGTTCACAATAGCTCTTTCTCCACCCCGAGAACAATGCATTTGTTCTCCTCCACCTCCTCTCCTTCCCTCCATCCCTTTCTATCCCTTCATCCATTTGTTTGGTGTTCTCTGTGACATCTCTGCCATGCCAGGCCACGAGGGAGAACGGGTGGGACAGTCCCTGCCATTGTCCCCGGCCGAACCCACTGCATATCAATAGCGTTTTTCTTGAGCATGAACGCCGAGCGTTGGCCAGTAACCTTTCGGATTTGATGATGTCAGGCCCCCTCTGTTTTGGGCCCTTTATATGATTTCCCTCGTCCTCCGGTCTCCAGCTATAACAGGGTATTAGCTCCTCAACACAAGAGACAGTGCAGAATTGTGCGCACAGTGTGACTCATCAGTGCACTTCATCAGCTCATTTTAACTAATGCGAGTTGCGTTTAACTGTGCCAACAAGTCCTTGAAATTAAACCACAAACAGTGGCATTCTTAATTGTCTTCCAGTGTTTTCCTTTCTGACACGCCATGACAAATCACTGCTGTGGTTAAATTATTTAGATTTAAGCACAAAAACAGGCCTAATTGGGGGGAAAGTTTAGCAGCAATATCTTGTGGTTTCGCAGTGCCCTCAAAGTCAGATTTGTTGACACCCCCCTCCACCCCACCCTTCCTCTGTGGACATTTGGCTCTGTATCAAATCACACTGTGTCATCCTGCGGACAAGGGTCATAATTTCTGCTGGTGCTGGAGATCTGTGTCACTTGAATGTGAACATATGTTGTTTGTGGAAAACTGTCTATTTTTTTTCCCTGGTAGGATCCCTTGACACTCTGGAACAAACACAAGTTGAATGATAACATGTTCGTAAACAACCATGTTTCCTTCAACAAGCTGCTCGCTGTCAGTGAGACTGTGGAGGCGACTGAGCTCGAAATAACACAAATAAATAAAATGCCTCTAAATAAGACTACAACAAGACAACCCCCCCCCCCCCAAAAAAAAAAAAAACTGAATGGTTTTGCAGTTTGTTGCCACAGATCATTACATTCTCTTCATCCCTTGTGACTGATTTTTCTCTAGTTTTGCTTTTCGCTGGTGTCTTTGTCACTGGTGGTAGAATGAGACGGTACCTGCAGCCCACTGAGCTCCTCAAGGATGGCGCTTCCATATCTGTCCACATCCATTGCAAGAAACCACAGTCTGAAGAGTGTGAAGGATATACCAGGAGACAAACCGTTTCACAAGGTGAACTGAACGCTGCTGTAGAGATACATCAGCCTCAGCAGCAGGACCAAAAATCTGCTCCCCTCTGTTGGAGCCCTGCAAAATGACCAGCAGCAGGATAATTGTGCAGGTTTCAGACTAAACCGGATTAGGTACTCTTAGGTACTCTTACTCTTAGGATTAGGTACTCTTAGGACCCTCTTTTCCCTTCGAAGGGAAAAGAGGGTCCAGCAACATGTACCTAATGAAGTGTCCAGAAATCAACAACAGTGCAAGCCAAGTGCAACAAAGGTGACTTTCATCTCAGTTGGTATAACAGCTTCATACTGGAATATACACTGCTCAAAAAATATAAAGGGAACGCTCAAATAACACATCCTAGATCTGAATGAATGAAATATTCTCATTGAATACTTTGTTCTGTACAAAGTTGAATGTGCTGACAACAAAAATCACACAAAAATCATCAATGGAAATCAAATTTATTAACCAATGGAGGCCTGGATTTGGAGTCACACACAAAATTAAAGTGGAAAAACACACTATAGGCTGATCCAACTTTGATGTAATGTCCTTAAAACAAGTCAAAATGAGGCTCAGTATTGTGTGTGGCCTCCACGTGCCTGTATGACCTCCCTACAACGCCTGGGCATGCTCCTGATGAGGTGGTGGATGGTCTCCTGAGGGATCTCCTCCCAGACCTGGACTAAAGCATCCGCCAACTCCTGGACAGTCTGTGGTGCAATGTGACGTTGGTGGATGGAGCGAGGCATGATGTCCCAGATGTGCTCAATCGGATTCAGGTCTGGGGAACGGGCGGGCCAGTCCATAGCTTCAATGCCTTCATCTTGCAGGAACTGCTGACACACTCCAGCCACATGAGATCTAGCATTGTCCTGCATTAGGAGGAACCCAGGGCCAACCGCACCAGCATATGGTCTCACAAGGGGTCAGAGGATCTCATCTCGGTACCTAATGGCAGTCATGCTACCTCTTGCAAGTACATGGAGGGCTGTGCGGCCCTCCAAAGAAATGTGACCCACTGCTAAACCGGTCATGCTGAAGGATGTTGCAGGCAGCAGATCACTCTCCACGGCGTCTCCAGACTCTGTCACGTGTGCTCAGTGTGAACCTGCTTTCATCTGTGAAGAGCACAGGGTGCCAGTGGCAAATTTGTCAATCCTGGTGTTCTCTGGCAATTGCCAAGCATCCTGCACGGTGTTGGGCTGTGAGCACAACCCCTATCTGTGGACGTCGCGCCCTCATACCATCCTCATGGAGTCGGTTTCTAAACGTTTGTGCAGACACATGCACATTTGTGGCCTGCTGGAGGTCATTTTGCAGGACTCTGGCAGTGCTCCTCCTGTTCCTCCTTGCACAAAGGCGGAGGTAGCGGTCCTGCTGCTGGGTTGTTGCCCTCCTACGGCCTCCTCCACGTCTCCTGGTGTACTGGCCTGTCTCCCGGTAGCCTCTGGACACTACGCTGACAGACACAGCAACCCTTCTTGCCACAGCTCGCATTGATGTGCCATCCTGGATGATCTGCACTACCTGAGCCACTTGTGTGGGTTGTAGAGTCCTTCTCATGCTACCACGAGTGTGAAAGCACCACCAACATTCAAAAGTGACCAAAACATCAGCCAGAAAGCATAGGTACTGAGAAGTGGTCTGTGGTCCCTTCCTGCAGAACCACTCCTTTATTGAATGTGTCTTGCTAATTGCCAATAATTTCCACCTGTTGTCTATTCCATTTGCACAACAGCATGTGAAATTGATTGTCAATCAGTGTTGCTTCCTAAGTGGACAGTTTGATTTCACAGAAGTTTGATTTACTTGGAGTTATATTGTGTTGTTTAAGTGTTCCCTTTATTTTTTTGAGCAGTGTATAAGATGTCTCCGGGCGCAGGAGGTGCAGCAAAAGCGATCCCGTGTACCTGTTAATAACTCATATTCACTATGGAGAGTCTGAGTTTCTTGCCCTTTGCTCAAAAGTCTGTACTCACAAAACAGTGGAAAACCATCCTGCTGCTCCCCCCACAATTTTACTGGACATATTTTCAATCTTATCGAGTTTGTTTTTATTAACCACAAACAGTGAAAAATATCAGGCAATAAAGGAGAAAGTTGGCATACTCTCCACAAATTTAAAAAAAAAAAAAAAAAGAACCAGCGTACGTCTGTGAACTTCAAACGATCGCAGCTTCGGCGTGAAATCGCTGTAATCCTTTCCTGTAAAAGACACTCGTGTGCAGAGATTTAAATTCATCTTTATGGTCGTTCTGCTCGCTCATAAATCAAAGATTCTTTTTCTTTTTTGGGTTTTAAATGAAAAACTGTTTTAACCAGTTATGCCTTTTCATCAGTTTAAACTTCTCCTCAGTCTCGCTTTTCAGCTGGTTTTTATGTGTTCACATGTTACAGCGTACTGAATATGATCACAGTCTATAATTTTATCACATGGAATGACTGTCAATATTTTTGGATACAGCTACATATTTGATTTTTTAAATTTTCATCTATTTTACAGTGTAAAACAATGCTGTTTATGTCTGAGTCTTTGCATTGTCTCAGTAAAGCCTCGTCAGGTCGTCACCTCGGATGGTTTCATCATCAGGAGTGATTTTTTTTTTTTACTTAATTTTTTTCTTTGAAATCATTTGTTTTTCTGGGCCAAGTTAATGTTGGTATAGCCCAGCAAATAAAACCCCTTTTCCAATGGCAACAGCAGCTCAGCCGAGTAAACTGAAACAACAGTCCATCATTACATTAAGACATGAAGGTCAGTCAGTTTTGAAAAAGCACCGCAGGTTAGACTCCACATCAGTGCTTCCCTTAGCTCGAGCATCTTAACCCCAGCTGTTAGGTGGCAACTGTGTGAATCAGTCTGTCACAGTCTGGCTGCTGTAAGGAAACCACTGCTGAAGGACATTTAGCAAGGCCAGTAAACTCAGCAAATGGACGTTAGATAGGGGACAAGGTGGAAATCTGGACTTTGGTCTGCTGAGCATGTGTATCTGCATGTGTGCTTCACACCATGAAGGGCAGAGGATGAGTGGTAATGGTGTGTGGGTTTTGGAGAAGGGGGGGGGGGGACTTAGCAGGTGAAACTGCTGGAAATTTATTCAGCATTCAAAGTAACACTGTTTTGAGCAGCAGGGCTACAGCAACATCCTGCAGTGACTCGCCATCCCATCTGGTTTGAGCTCAGTGGGACCATCAAAACAAACCTCCAGGCTCTGCAAGGACTGTTTGACATGGGAGCAGAGTGGTGCAGAGCCGTGCTAGACGAGCTGACTTTCACAATCACCAATCTAAACACTGAAAACCAGCCAGCGAGTGCTCTCCATTTGGGGGAACTCCTTCAGCTGTGGTTTCATTGTACAAACCTGTAGGTCAGCTGGATGCAGTGTGCACTTCGCACGACATGCACGTTGGGGTAATTCCTGATTCTAAACTGGAGACCCCCCTCTGCCCTGCGGACTTATTTGCCCACTTCCTGATTTCTTATTTTTTTGCAAAGTTGTCACACTTAGATGCTTCAGTTAATCAAACAAATTTTAATTTTAGAAAAAGTTAAGCTTTTAAATGATGATTTCAATTAAATCGTATGATTAACTGATGAATCACATTTTTTGGAAAGGTGAATTCAATTTCTCTAGCCACACCCAGGCCTGATTACTACCAGACCTGCTGAATCATTTAAATAGAACCTGCCTGACAAAGTGCAGTAGGCTTACAAAAAAAAAGGGTTACAAAGCCATTTCTAAGTCTTTGGGACTCCAGCAAACCACAGTGAGAGCCATAATCCACAAATGAAGAAAACTCGGAACAGTGGTGAACCTTCCCAGGAGTGGCTGGTGTACCAAAATTACTCCAAAAGCGGATCAACAGTTTATCCAGGAGGTCTAAAATGAACCCAGAACAACATCTAAAGAACTGCAGGTTCTCTTCAAGTCAGTGTTCATGATTCAACAGTAAGAAAGAGACATTGCCAGAAAAAAATCTTGATGATCCCCAAGACTTTGGGGAAGATATTCTGTGGAATTTTGGAACCTTTTGGAAGGTTTGGGCATAAAACTAACACAGCATTTCATGAAAAGAGCATACCAACAGTCAAACATGGTGGTGGTAGTGTGATGATCTGGGACTCCTTTGCTGCTTCAGGACTTGGACGACTTGGAGTAAATGATGGAACCATGAATTCTGCTCTCTACCAGAAAATCCTGAAGGAGAATGTCCGGCCATCGGTTAATGCCTTTTAATGCTTTGGGTTATGCAACAGGACAATGATCCGAAACACGCCAGCAAGTCCCCCTCTCAAAAAACAAAAGAAAACCAAACAGTGTTGAAGGGGCCTTAACCACCGAGCTGCTCTGGTTGTGGTCATTGGAGTGTGATTGTATGTGAATGCTGTATAAAGTGCTCCGAGTGATCAAAAAGTGCTGTATAAGAACCAGCCCGTTTACTTTTTCACACGCAGACACCTGCACAGGTAGGTTTGTATAGTTTTTTCCTCCTAATGAATGAAATCATCATTTTGTATTTACGCGGCTTATCTTTGTCTAATATTGAAATTTGTTTGATGATCTGAAACGTGTGACAAATATGTTTTTAAAAAAAAAATCAGCAAGGTTGCAAATACTTTTTCACAGCAGGTGCTGGTGTTTGAAAAGCTCCGGGTAAAAAAACCTTGCGATGACTGCAGAAAACAAAAGGTGGCTTCACTAAAGAATCTAAACCTGGAAAAATAATCTTTTTCATCTTTGGAAATCCAATTATGTTATGGCATGTGTATAGCATATTGCTATACACTATAAACTAAACAAAACACTCAAAATATCTAAAACCTTTGACCCTCTAAGCAGCTGCAGATGTTGCTCTATGAAATACATTTACCACCGGTTGGAAATAATCACTCTAAATGTCAAAGATTATAAATAAATACATCATTTTTTATTTATTTTTTTGTCATCTAGCGTTTCTTCTCAATCTTTTTTTTTTTTTTAGTCTCTGCATCGTTAACCTGTGTCCTATTAGGAAACCACGTTGGCATAACACGGCTGTATTTATATTTAATTCTGCCTTCTAGCCTCAACTTTTGACAGTTTTCTGGCCAATTGCTTGCCATGGCTCATTTGCCTTATTTGGTTATGGAAATGTTTCGCTTGATTATTCAACCCCTTCAGCGAAACTGTGAGTCGATCCAGTCGCTAACGAGACCGCTTTGTGATGGGTTTATGATGGCAGCGGTTGTTGTTCCCCCACTTCTCTGCGCTTCGCTTTGGCCCACACTGAGATGCTTGTGCTAAAGGGGTTAAGATTGCAGAGCACTCCACTGGATCGCTGTTGACGGTCATTAGTCTTTTGACCTTGGTATGAATCAGTCTCTGTGGTGTGCATCTCTTCTGTCTTTTCCCATCTCGACGGGCAAGAAATCCCCCAGCAGTCCCATCTTAAAGCAGCTCTCCATTCACAGAAAGCCTCCACATTTCGAAAAAGAAATCCCCCTCCTGCACATCTGCCAGCCTGCCTTGTGATCATTGCTGCACTCAGCTGTGACAAACATACTCCACACTGCAGAAAAATTAGACATGGATAGAGATGACAAGTGCCCCTAACATCTACAGCTCGGGATGCTTTCCCAGGCTGTGATTATCTGTGGTCTTTTCAAACTGTGCTTGGTATGTTCCTTTTTTTTCCCTCCCCCTCGTTCCATTGGAAATAATTCGGTGTCAAAGAAAATTAGAAAATCACAAGAAAATATGCTCTGTAAATTTATATGGGTGTCTAATGACATGCCCTCACCAAATACAACTGAGGCCACTGTCTCCACCCGTGAAAACAAGCTTGATGGGTTATACAGGCGGACAGCTGAGAAGGTTTCATTCGCACAGTCGCTGAAGCCTCAGGTACTTTGCGTATTCAGTCATTTCTAATAACACCAATTGATGTGAAGCCTTGTCCACCTCAATATGACTAAAGTGCAGCTGAGGACTTGTGTATAATTTGGGTGGGGGGGGGGGGGGGGGGGGGGGGGGGGGGGTGTTAAAATTGGTCTACAGATCGGAGTTTTCTCCGTGTTCCCCGCTGGTACCCCCCCGCCCCCTCTCCTCTCTGTATAATTTAGCAGCAGATGAGCTCTCCCTCTCCTGCATTAGTGTGCTACATCACTGCCAGCTAAAGGAATGGAGGCCTTCGCTCTATACGTGATACAGTTTCTGCCTGCCAAGCCCAGCCGCTGCCGCTGCCACCATCACTTGGTGCTGACGAGTTTGGGCGCTTGCCACATTCTGCACCTGCCAGACTCATAAAGAATCCCCCTGTTTCTCTGGGGCCTGAAGGCAGGATCTGCAATAATTGTTAAGGATGTCGCGATTTAGACATTCGAGCCAAAGCTTAGACAGTTGATGGCGCCAACAAGTTGGCAGATGGTCCATTTTGTTCAGCTGATCCGTCAGGGGGGTATCTGAGGTGTTAAGATGAACGAGTGGTTGTCACGAGTGGTAAAAATGTATCCCACCGCATCAAACGTGAGAAGAAAAAAAAAAGTCGATCTGACGCTCAGTGCTTTGCTGCTCTCTTGGCTTAGTGCTACCTCGCAAATGAGATCCTTGATTTTTATCCCAGAAAACTTGGATAAGTAGGCTCACTATAATAATGACGTGAAGTGGGTAAAGTGGACGTCCTTGTCAAGTGCCACCTCTTCTCGCTCGTCATATACAAATCCCAAAGAGAGGCAGCAGGACTTGAATCAAGGTTGATATGATTTACACTTCAGTGCTGAGAGTATCTTGTGTGTTTGCTGACGCTGGAGGAGCGCTACTAATTTGTGCGTGTATTCGCCACGACTGTGCCGGCGGCTGAATGAATCCATATTCATGACGGGTGACAAAATGATCGAATGAAACCTCCAGAAATCAGACTTTTATTTCACTCTAGTTCACACCATTGCTTTTCTCGTATTTTCCTCACCCTGCGTCTGTATCTGCCGCTGCCTCCCTCTCAAGTCTGTGCTTCATGTCTTGTCCTCATATCAACCCATCTATATATAGCAGGTCTCTCCCCACACTCCATTGCTGTCTGTGCTACTGGAAAAGTGAGGAGTGGGCGCTGCGATTTCAATGCACAGCTTTGTCTGGGCGGGGGGAGAACGGGAGAGGAAGAAAGCGCCATTGACAGACAGGCAAGCACTAGTCAGGTCCTGTCCACTCTCTCCCCATTGTTTCCAAGTGCGAGACGTCAGCAAATGACAGGAATCTGAAGAGGGGGAGGAATGAGAGAAAAGAGTCGGCGCATTGTTTGGGCGGCCGGGTGAAAGTGCAAGGAGAGGAGAAAGAGGGGTGAGGCATGGTGATGGAGGAGAGGGCCCTGGACTGACCTCGCTGCAGGATCTCCTCTCTCAGTGTAAACAGAGACCAGGCTCCCATCATTCTCCATATTATATCAACATGTGAGCAGTGATCACATACAGAGCAGCCGCGCACGGCCATGATTCCCTGTCACACGCCCCTCGCCTGCACCTACACGCTAAGTGTTAATTAGCATCTCCTGTCAGCTCAGTCACATCAAGGTGAAGGTTTAATGTGACACATTGCATTCATCATTCTCGGTCGCACAGAGTTTGCAAATTCACCCCTAGTTGCCTAATGTTTATCCAATTAATTCACCAGCTTCTGTGCAGCGCAGGTGTCTGTCACCTGCCTTTTTACTGCACTTCAAAAGATAACGTGCTCATTTATTTGAGTGAGCGAAATGGAGAGCGTTGGGGAGGAGGGGTGTGAGGAGGTGAGGAATGGGCCGGGCTGAGGCCTGGACGAGGGGTGTGGTTGGGTATAAACCATGGGACAGTGGGCTTTCTGTTGTTGTCCTGTTTTGAAGCCCTCTGTCCTGGCATCCTGCACCCCATCCACTCGCTTTTCCCTTTCTTTCTCCTCCTTCCACTGACGCTCCCTCCAGACAGGGACTCTTCCTCGACCGACTCCCGTCGGGTCTGCAGCATCAGTCTTTTGGGAGCTCCGTAGAAGCCACAGACCATGCTGACGTTTTTGGCGCTGACGTCGGTTGCCCTCCTGGGAATAGGTAAAAAAAAAAAAAATTAAATAAAAATAACAAAACAACAAAAAAACTAATTAAATTTAAGAGAGAAAATGCATCATCTTTTAAAGTTTTAATTTAATTTTGATGACTTCTCAAAAAAGCTCACACTTAATTTCATCTACTAAAAGTGAAGATGTAGAAATTATCTTTCCACTGATGTGGGGTTGAAGGTTAAATTAGGATATGACTAAGAAGTTTTTGTGTGTGTGTGTTTTATGCTACCTGAAAACTAATGAACTTGATGACAATGAAGAAGGTTTAATAGCTTTGATAGTGAATTAATCTCAGAGTGCACTCTAATACCTCCCTCTGCACTGGATTAACTCTTAACTAAAGCATTTTAATTGATATCTTGGCATTTGCTGTATTGATTTCATCTAAAAGGCCAATAGTACACCTGTAGAGGATACAGGTTCTTTCTGCCTGCATTCCAGTAAATGGGTCAGCACCGTCCAACTGTGTCTCTCCAAGTAGGTGCCTCCAAGCTTGCAAAGTTAAAGAGCAGTAATATTGTGACTTTTTAACTGAGGGTTTTTTGCTCTCGAGGAGGCGGCTTTCTAAACTCCCTCCTGTCAGATGTTTTGTCAGAATTTTAATTAAAAACGTCAAGCGTGATTTCATTGACAAGTTTTGTGGGGGCTGGCTATCACTCAAGGATGTGCACAGTGAAAGCTGTGAACTTTACTCCCTGGGTGCTGAAAACTCTACAGTGCTTAAGGGCATTAGTGTTGATGCAGCAGTGAAAACACTGTGACTCGTGGTGGCACGGTCCCAGTGAAAGTGAACAATACAAATTTGATTTTGTTCAGTACCGAAGCTCTGCAGCTCAGAGGGGCTTCGGTAGTTGTTTGAGATGCTGAATGCATTTTCGAGGGAAGTAAAATATTGATTTTTGCAGCCAAGACTGAATTAACATAGATCATTAAATATTATTCAAGCATAAACCGTGCACACGATTAGGCCAGTGTTATCCATATTAATCGAGAAAATCGCGCCCCCCTTTTGACTTTTAGAGACAACCCAAATATTTACTGAGTGCAAATCTGAATCATCGCAACATCTGACCCCACTAAATGTGCAGTTTGTCAGCGAGTATCTGGATGTGTATGCACATAGCTGGGATTTATTTGATAGATTTTAGGAAGAAAAGTGATCTTCTGCATGTTATCAGAATATATTCAGAAATGCATTCATTGTATTCTAAGGAACAATGCATGTTAGTTTAAAAATATATTTTTATAGAGTTTTTATAGTCACAAATTTGCACTTCTGGACACAGTATGTAGTTAAGATAAGATAAGATAAGATAGTGTTTATTTGTCACATGCACAGTTATACACAGTACAATGCACAGTGAAATGTATTTTGTACCTGCAACCTTATATACACACACATATAAATAAGAAGAATAAAAATAAAAAAAAGTAATTCACACTATACACTATACTCTATATACTATACACTATACACACTTTTTAAATTATGAGTTAAGGCAATATTATATCAAATATATCAAATATATCAAATATTATATCAAAAATCATATGAGATCCCAGAATATCTCATTCGTTTAATGATGGTTGTATGTCTTTATTAACCACTTAAACCGGGTTTGTGTCTCCCAGTACCTGAGCAGTCCCAGGCCATAGTGATTTACACCGGCTGGGAGCGGCACGCTTTGTTGGGCTCTGACGTCCGGCTCTCCTGTTCCTTCTTCTCCTGGCGCTGGACCTCGGAGGACGTCAGCTTCTCCTGGACATACAGGCCTGACGGCTCACGGGACACCATCTCTGTAATGCTCACATTCGCACACATGCACGCACTGCGCACAATATAAAGTTATGTATTTATAGGTCTGCTACCTTGAAAGAAACAAGCAATTCAAGCATAGTCACATCCAGGCTGCACTTCATGAAACTCCAGTGGAACGTCACAGAGCGCAGCATCTATAAACTCACTGTTTCACTGCCCACAACAGTGTTGTTTTCATCTGCAGCACGCAGCTGTTTCAGGAAAACATCTCTTGTCCAGAATCGAATAGCAGACAGCCAAAGATAGCGTCTAGCTTTTGAAATAATGGACCATTTGGCAGCTAAAGAGCCAGATGTAAATCATGAAGGCGGGCTGCAGCAGGAGAGCCTTCCCTCCTTTCTTCTTCATATTTGCATGAATGACATTCTTATGCTGTTTACTCCCACTGTTCTCACATTCAGAAAGTCACATATAAATATTTAGCAAGGAAGTACACACCAACAGAAATTTAGACCTGCCAACAATGTCTACATCTTTTGCCAAAAGTTTTTTTTTGTTTGGTTTTGTTTTCACCATATCTGTGCAACAAGGGAAGAAAATTATTAAGGTGTGTTTTTTTTTTTTTTTTTTTTTGAGGCCATGTGATATGATTTTCCTCAAGAGAAGTTCTTTAATCTCCGGATGTCTTCATTTTAAATGTCTTCCAAAAATTCACCAAGTAATGTGTAGCGCACTAAGGTAGCATGGTTATCCAAAAACAAATCCTGGTTTAATCCAGCAAATCCAGTACTGTGCATATCTAAAATATCATCATCATCAACAGTACTCAGTTTACTCTAACATCTGTACTAACTAAAAGAAATGTTCTCTCCT
Source organism: Archocentrus centrarchus (assembly GCF_007364275.1). Lineage (NCBI taxonomy): Eukaryota > Metazoa > Chordata > Actinopteri > Cichliformes > Cichlidae > Archocentrus > Archocentrus centrarchus. Next base: position 27,967,469 of record NC_044362.1, on the reverse strand, counting down.
AATCTCCCCACTCCTCCCACTGCCTCACCTGCCTCCTGCTCTTTAATTTCACTCTCCCTGCCCTTATCATCGTGCCATCTCTCTAATCTCTCTATCTCCCCATTCTGACTGTGCCTCCCTCTGTCCACCTCCCTTAATCTCCTCCTTCTCCTCTACCTCCTTTGTACCTCCCCTCCTCTCTCATTATGTCCTTCCCTCACCTCCTTCGCCTTCATCTGTCTCCCGCAGCGGCCTCACTTTGAAACTAGATTTCTCTCTTTTTTTTTTTTCTCACCTATCTTCAGTCGCTCATTTCTTTCCCTGCCTGGACAGATTTACAGTTTCATATCTCTATCTGTTGTCACGGTGCATTTGTCCCTTTAAAATGTCATACTTGATTTCTGACATGTTAATCATATGAAGGGTCCTTTTCTATTCATGTGGGACTTCACAGGCTTTAAGTCTTTCATTTATAGATGAAACCTTAAAAAACAAATTTTGACCTTGACCTTGTGAAATCTAGAGCATCATCCTGATTGTGCCACTCTGACCATTTAAGCTGATGTTTAATAATCAATATTTGCTGGTGGCACATCATCAGGAAGACAAATCCAGGAAGAACTGGAAGTCAAATGGTGGCAAATGTGGAATAACAACAACAACAACAATAATAATAACAATAACAGCATGGTAAACAGTAGTATCACAGTGATTAGTGAGAGGCTGCTTAATTTAATGCAGTGAAACAGGCGGCTAACACTCCTTAGCTTGCTAACTCTCTCTCTCCAGGGGCTGTGGCAATGGAATAAATCATGAATAGGTTAATTTAATCAACCTACTGTGGTGTTATTGGGAAAGATAAGTTGCTCTAACTAGGGCAACCTAGCAGCCACGAAGTCTACTGGAGGACACTAGCTAACACTGTCAATTAAAGCATCCACAGGCCACTGCTATCAGTGACAGCAGACAGCGGTAATCACTGTACACTTGCTGCTGCAGTAATGGCAGCACACTGAAAGCATTTAATAATTAATAAGTAATAAGCAAAGCAATAGACTCCTCATAGGTTTCACTGGGATTTGGTCCACTGCCTACCATTCCCCCAAACCCCCTCAGTTATCAATTATCCACCACATATTAGTTATAAATGCTGTATATATTTTTAATGCAACAGTGCTTGGCATCACATTTGGTACACCCTTTATGAGCTGCTTCTGAACAGACAATATTATTCTCTGACTCTTGTGTAATGCTAATTTCAGAGCTGTAGCCTGTTTTTTTTTTTTTTTCTAATGCTCCATGAGTGCCCCCCTGACAGGTTCTTAGTGCATCTCTATTTAAAAAGAAAAAAAAAAAAACTGCACACAAATGGCAGCAAAATTTGGCTGTTTTAGGACCTCTCAGGTTTGATGCCCTGCTCTACTTATTAAAGATTAAAATGCAGCATTGCTGAGTGATTTCTTAGGCTTAAACAGTACAATGTCTTGTCTGTCCTTTATAGATCTTCCACTACACTCGTGGTGTGCCCTATCTTGACAACAAGGGCCCATTTAAAGACAGACTGGAGTTTGTGGGGAACCCGGGTCGCCGTGACGGATCCATCCTGATCAAAAACCTGGATCTCAGTGACAATGGCACCTTCACTTGTGACGCCAAGAACCCCCCTGACATAGTGGGCCGGCCCTCCAGTGTCCGACTGCTGGTGTTTGAGAATGGTGAGATGGAACGGGAGTCCTGTGGAGGGGAGGGGGGGGGGTTGTCTGCTTGTCTTACATCTGCGTCTTTCCCTTTCCATCCCATTTGGCATATTTCAGTGATTTTTTTTTTCCACTGAAAGTCAATTGTTCTCAATCATTCTAATCGTTTGAAACTCTGAAATTAATCTCAGTTCACACTGTTCGTCAGACTCAAGCGACTCAACCACTCGTTGCATTGTCTCATTTAGAATTCTTCGCACCTCCCGTTAAATGAAATCAATTACAATTTTATCTCTTTCTCTATTTGAGATTGCTATCACTGCCTCCCTTTTACTTCTCCTCTCCCCCTCCCTCTCATCTTCTCCTCCCATTTCTCTCCTCCATCTCCTTTGCCATCGTCTTCCACTGTCTCCCTCACCTTCTCTCTCCATGACTCTCTCTCTGATCTCACCTTTATTCTACCTTATCTCTCTGTCGCTTCATCTTCTTCTCTACCTCCACTGTGCTGGTATCTTTAATCTTTCATTCAACCTTTATTTTATCTTTTGCTTTCCTTTTCTTTGCTGCTTTCATCTCTTATTCACTTTCCTCTTAGCTTTGTTTACCCTTTCCTCTCCTACCAATTTCCTCCCACAAATGACAGCATTTTTTTTCTCTCTTCTTAACTGTTTTTTTTCATTCACACCTTACATTTTTTCTTATGAACACTCCCAACTTCAACCTGCCACTTGCTTTCACTGTCACCCTTCCATCTTTGTCCTTTTTTGACATCTCCTCATCTGCTTTTTCCTCTCCTCCACTCTCATAGTGCCCATCCAGGCTGGCGTAATCACAGGAGCCATCATCGGGGTGGTCCTGGGCCTGCTGGTGCTCATTGTGGTCATCTACTACCTGATGAGGTTCCTGGTGGCACGCCGAGTCTTCAGCCTCAGTGTCAGGTCAGTGTCAGGCCTGTGGCCGGCGGCTCTCTGCCAGTCGGGTTTCTGCCAGGGACTGGAGCTGAAGCCGGAGCCCATCCCTGGCATGGACACCTGTGTGGCCAAGCTGGCATAGCTGCTGTGCCATGGTTTGATTTGGTTAGGTGTGCAAGGTTTAAAATTGAAGTTAGTCAGCTGTAAAGAGAGAGAGATAATGATCTCTCGATTTAGATTTAATCTAAAAACAGTACTACATAGGTCCAAAGCAAGATGATTAAAAGTAGTGAAGGATTCTGAGTGGATTATCCACTAGATCATGAAGATGACAGATTCATCATCTTGCTTATACCCTTCCAATCTTCCAGTCTTATGAGATTTTAACACATCTAGCACCTGGGGGCTGTGCTTGAGACAGGGCCAGTAGATTAAGTTGATGTTCTTTATGATAGCTGCCAGGCAATGCAGCCCTGTGACCACTGGAGGGAGAGATAGATTCGACATCCTGACATTGTCTTTCTTTTGTCCCCTCCAGCAAACATGGCAAGAAAAAGAAAGAGGGTTCACAGCAGAGACAGGCAAGTTTCCCCTTCTACTTATTCCATACACCTCTCTTCTTCCTCCTCCTCCTCTTCTTTCTCTGCCCCCCCCCCCCCCCCCCCCCCCCCCCCCCCCACACACACACACACACCATCACACCATCACATAAGCACATCCAGCCGACGACACCACAAGCAACAGATTGGTTTGCTGTCACATTCAGACACTAATAGTAAAATGATGTGCTTTTGGAGAGGTTACAATGGCATTCAGTGTTTGAGTATTTGGGCTCAGGAAACATGTTGTCAGAGGGAATATTCATCTCCTCTGTTGCAGTTCAGCCACACAATAGCACACATCCAACATGACAGTGCATAACGGCACAGTTTCCTAATCGCATTCCCCCAATGCCAGTCCAAGCAGCTCGAGTATGCCCTCACACTCAGCCGGCTCCTCCTCTTAGCAACGTATCAACAACAAAATAACATGTCATTCAAACCCGGCCCTGCTAACACTAATAACAGTGTTCAAGCTGTTAAAATTCTTGTGCCGTCTCAGCGTTCGTGGTGCTTTAAAGCCCACACCTTCCCACCTCTCTTTCTCGTGGTCCTCACCACTTCTTCAGCTCATTGGGGGGGGGGGGGGACCTAACAGTATGGAGCCAGTAAACAGCCATGGGGCAAAAAAAAAAAAATCAAACCAGTTACTGTGAAATGGCTGAGGCCAGGTTATGGCACTAATGCTATTGGTGTACTGAATGGGACTATGATTTGCTCGCAGTGGGGAAATGGATGGGAGCTGCTGATTTTGCTCACTGGGAGTCAAATGAAAATCACGGGGCCTATTATGGTCTGGGCTGTTATCAGTGGTTTTACGCTGCTGCACGCCAAGGATTTGGGGTATTTTTTTTCCCCTTCTGTTCCTCGTGGGAGTGTGATAGCCTCAAGAGGTGGATTAATCAGACATTTTGGTGGCTTGTATTCTTTTGTGAATACAAGCCACCAGGGCAAGTTCTGTTTGATTACTCTGTGGTAATGTGGGGGCTGGAGGGTTGTAATCGACTGTATGCTTTGCATGCTGATAATAAAAAAAAAAAAAAAAATGGGGAGAAGTCAAGGGATTTGAGTTCAAGGCGTTTTCAACAATCAAGACTCGGCTTTGAAATGAGAGACGTGTAAAGATATCCGAGGCAGGAGATCAAAGGTGTTATTGTCACAGCGAGTCGTTTAGCCACAGGTAGAAGCGAAGTGTAAAGTGGTGGCGGGCTTAGTAGTGCGCCAGCCTGCCCCTGTAGCGTAAACCTAGAGGGCGACACCGGCAAGGACCAGCACTTCCTCCTACCTTAAACAAGTGCGCTCATTCTCATCTCCCCGGAGCCCCGCTTCCTCCCTCTGTCTTCTTCTTTCCTTTCTACTGTCATATGATTGTCAGGTTATTCTTGAGCTGCAGTCAGTTGCTCTCAAGTGCCTGAGGCGGATGACAGTGCATATATGAATAAATAACTCGCCGCCAAAAGGACACTGAAATATTTGACAACGTTGTCATTTGCAGTTACTCTCCTGCAAGTCTCTGCTTGGAAGAAAAATATACAGCAAAAACAGCTTTTCCATCTGAGCTCACTCTCCAGTATTTTTTATTGTTATTTATTTATTTTTTCCCCCCTGTGAGCTGATTCTGGTCTTGGAGCTGCACCACATAGAGAGGACTCGTGGGATTTTACAGTGTGGTCATAAGTGGCTGTTTGATCAAATAGCCCTTATTAGGAGGCTCTGCTGACACAACACAATTTTGTATCAGCATCGCCATCTTTGCTGCTTTTCTGTTTGCTAGGCTTGCACTACAAATCTCCAAGAGGCTTTTGGTGAGGAAGTGAACGGGGGGGGTGAGCGAGACAGAGAGACAAAGGAACCCTGTGGTGTCCGCTACTCCCCATTAGGTGGAGTTGTGGAAGAGGACTTTACCCCGCAGCCACACACATATGAAAGCTCACCGGAATGAACACACATACACACGCTGTACTGGAATGATAATTGAGTGCACTCAGTATCGATCTGAGCAAACACACACCCACACACACACACACACACACACACACACACACACACACACAACCCACCCATTGTTTTCTCCATTCCCCAGTTGCCTCACTTCACTCCACTCCACTCCCTCCCTTGCACTCTCGCTCTCTCTCTCTCTCTCATTCAGATTCCTTTTATCCGGTCCCCTGTCTCCCACTCTTCAGTCGCATCTTCCTCTCCTCTCCTTCCTCTCCATGCCTTTGACTACCTTGCTGACCATGAGAAGCATCTATCTGTTATTCCTCCTTTCCACTTTCTTTTGTTTTGTTTTTTTAACTCCCTCTCTCTCTGTCGATCGCCTCCTCACCCTCCTCTCCATCCCCGTCGCCCCCTTCCTCACTCCCGTTCCAGTTTCTTTCCTCTCCCTCCTCAGGTATTCTGGGTTCTGATCAGCTTTGGTTCCAGACAGAAAATCACTACCTCTCGCTCTTCATCTACCTCTCAATCTCCCTCCTCACCTGTCACCTTCTCTTTTTAGTATGCAGCACGGGACGCAGCCACTTACCTGCCTATCTACCTCCCCGCCAGTCCCTCCTATTTTGCCACTGTACCCACATTTCCTTTGAAGTGTGTGCAGCCCCTGTAACGAGGGTCGTGCTGCGTTCTGCATAAGCAGGCTGGAGTGTGTTTACGAAGCAGGCCTGTCGTTAGCGTGGGTGCTATGGAAAACATTGCAGCACAAAACTTGAGCCTATCATGGGATGCATAATGGTAAACAATACAGTGATGTATGAGAGAATGTAAGCATGATTGAGGATAATGACACCAGACGGCCCTTGCAGCTTCCCTGTCGAGTTGGTTGCACTGTATGTCTCAACTGCCGTCTGCGTGTGCTGCTTTTGCAGAGTAGAAAATAAAGAAGATAAATTTTCAAATGCAATCAGTGGGGTATTATTACTGGAAGCTTCAGTGGGTAGAAACCGCATCTAGTGTGCTCTCCACTGTTGACTAACCTCACATATTAGAGGAGACATATTTCACTCTCAAAGCCTCATATCCGGCATGCATTCCCTCTACACTCTGTTCTCTGCAACACAACAACGCTGTACTGACCTGTGGTTCAAAAGGAATGGCATGCTAAAAACCATTACATATGAGCAAAGTTTTATTTTATTAGGCTCCATAAGAGCATTATCATGCGCTTGTGATAGTTTTCAATAGGTTAACTCGGGGGTTAATGCACTGGAATACAGTTATTGTAAAGTTAAGTGTTGCCTTGACCTTATCTCCACTTGGTCAAGTCCTTCCTCCTGGATTTGTTATGCCTAAATGAAGCAACACTTCACTTCATTTTCCCTCTCTCCTCCTCCTCCTCCTCCTTTTATAGATTTCTTCTAGGAGACTTTTTGGACAATGCACAATTTACAGAATGACTGCCAGTAAACTGGTTAAGTTAAGGGTTAGATTGCATTTTAGCTGCGTATCAACCAAGCATATTCTCTAGAAATACTTGTAAAAATCAAGTGCTGTGCCTACTTCTCAGTTCTTCTGTTATGATGTATAATGTTAACTTAGCCTTAACCCATATCCTCAGCGGATTACCCAGAGGCCTGGTGGATGTTAACAGATTAAGCAGGTCTTTCCCCAACCACAGCTACAGGAAAACAGCGTTGAAGATTTATAACAAGTATTCCCCTGCACACTTTAGTTATTATTTATTCAGCAGCTCAGTTAGATACTTCACAAATATTAAATTTTTCTGTTGCCACTCTGACCCTGGAATTGCCCTTTCTAAATGTGATGGGACACTGTGCCTCAAAGTGCAGCTACCCTGGAAATGATTTAATTTTTCTGTTTTGAGTGTTACTATAAAAGTTTAAAATATGTTCCAGACACCTGGAATGCATGAATCTGCTGATTTGGTGGATACATTAAATGTGTCAGGGTTTTCAACCAGCCCAAAGTTTGGATGAACATGTTCCATATTTAACAAGCTAACTCCCAAGAGGTGCATTTTCTTTTCAAGAGGGTCATGCAAAACCTATTACATTTTCACTATTTATGCATTTGGACAGTTTATGCACAAAAAATACTAGAAAGGAAGAAAGAAAGAATTAGTGTTCAAATGACTACACTGCATTGTGTTGAAGGTCTTCACTACACAGTGAAATTTAGTCACAGGAACAGCGTTTAACCCAGATGAAAACATTTTCCAGCTAAATTTGAGACATTTGTAAACATTTCCTTGAAGGGGGCAGCTGTGGCTCAGAAGGAGAAATAGCAGGTCGTCCACTAATGAGAAGGTTGGTGGTTTAATCGCTGGCTCCTCCGGTCGACATGTAAAAGCGTCCTTGGGCGAGATATTCTGAAACCCAGAAACTGCACCCGATGTGTCATCTGTGCGTGAGTGTGTTTGATAGGTGAAAGTAAAAGGGCTTTATGTATAGTATAAAAAGCACTGCGTGAATGTGTGGGTGTGAATGGGTGAATGTGGCTTGCAGAGTAAAGTGCTTTGAGTGGACAATAAGACAGGGAAACTATTTTTTACCCAGACAAGGATGACACAGAGCTAATTTTTTATAAATCAAGGCCAAATTTAAAGACACTGGATATGTAAAAAAAAAGAATTCAAGGGCAATATTTGGTCAATAGCCAATTAAAATCTAGTGTGTGTGTGTGTGTGTGTGTGTTTGTGTGTGTGTTATTGATCAATTGTCACTCAGTTGTCACAGGTGTATGGAGCCTACCTGCCACTGGGCCCCATCCTAACGCATGGTTACCTGTTTTGTCACCCCCTTACAGCTCTGGACACCGCCCCCCCTCACTTGCTACCCCCTCCCCTAAAAGGACTGTCTCTCTTTACCTCCTCACCCTCCTCCTCCACCTAAATGTGTTTTTTTCTCTCCTCTTCACAGCTCCACCCATCCTGCTAACCCCATCTTTCATCTTCTCACCTCTTTAACACACCTGTGTTACCCCTCTTTCCTCCTCCCTCTCCTCTTCTCTCTCTTCTTCCTCACACTCCTTTCCTCCTGAAGTGACTCTCCTCCCCTGTTCTCCCCCCAATTCCCCTCTCCCTCCTCCCCCCACAGGGCCCCGTGCCTCCCGCCGACCCCTCCAAGGTGAAGGCGGCCACCTCGGAAAAGAAGAAGCAGGAGTCACGCAAGGATAAGAAATAGGATACGGGGAGGGGCTGGGGCGGGTTTGCTGACCGGCTGCTCCAGCCCGTACGCCAGGCGGTGGGGAAGGCCCAGCCCAAGCAGCAGCAGCAGCAGCAGCAGCGAACCATAGTCAGAAAATCAGAGAGGGTGGGGGGAGGAGGGGAGGAGGGCTCGGGTCGGGTACTGATGACCATCGAGCTGGAGCTGACCCGCAAAAACGGTGAGGAGGGGCCGAGCGGTGAGGGAGGGACGCAGAGGTCCAAACCGCTTGGCTTCCTCTCCAACCTCGCCAATCAGCTCACCTTCAAATGATAGACCACTAGGGAGGTGGCGGGAGGGGTGGGGGGGTGGGAGACCATTGAAGATAATAGAGTGGGAAGTCTATTAAAAAAAACCCCACAAACCTGCTTTACACCCACAATGCCAACCTGAGACCCCGAATTAAATGAGTCAAATCATAACTGCTCCTGTCACAGGCTGATGATTGTAAACGCAGCTATATTGGCTGAGATCTTAGATGTCGTGATAATCTCTTACAGCAGCCGGCACCCCGAGTACTTTTGTCAGGTCATAAGATATGCCATTTGAAGCGAGACCCTAAGACGACTTGGTTTGATAACAAAATCTAAAAAGCTGCTACCTGGGTTTTGCCTTTCTGGTTCCTTTCATTGTGATCCTATCCACCGGAAAAAAGCTTTCTCCAAGTGCGTCCGATACGCATCACGAACCCCTGGCTGCGGGGACAAGCCAATTTGCTTTTTTCAGAGGCGACATGTCAAACTCCAACTTTCTCACCTCGCACTGATCTTCTTCCTTTTCCCTCTCCTATTCCATTTCTTCCTCCTTTCACTGTAAATTTCCTGACTTTCTTGTTAATTCAAATTACAGAAATGATTTATATGCTAACTGTTCTATCCTGTTTCTCTTTCTCTCTCTCTCTCTCTCATCTCCCTTCCCTCTTTTCTTCCTCCTGTAGATAAAGGTCTGACTTCTCCATGACTGCCTCCACTCCTCTAGTCTGCTCCCTCCTTTTCCGCCCAGCCTGATGCAACCCCCATTATTTTCCATTATCTCTACTCTTTCAAGGCAGCACTGGCTGTAAGAATAGTCCTACTATATCAGTGGCAATAGTGTCAAATAATTTTTACAACGCCTCATCGGAGATCCTGTATGCGCTCATTGGGCAAACTGTAAAACTGTTTAAGGCCTAACTACTCACATAACTTCCTTAAGAGGAACCTGAAAGACGTCCTCTCATGTTTAGAGTCCCCTGAATCTCCCCCCCTTAATGTTTACGACTCAATCACACACACACACACACACACACACACACACACACACACACACACACTAAGCGGAGCTGCGAGTGCACTCTGGACTTCAGACAGAGAAAAAGAGAGACAGAGAGGGACAGCAGAATGATAGTGGGAGCGAAATATGATTCCTGCTCTCAGCCGGCGCAGATAGAGGTTCAAGCCCTCGAGCTCGGGGTGATTCAATCCTCTCACATTTGAGCTAATGGAGGTTGTCGCTGTGTCCCTGCCCTGGCTAAAGGGGGCTATTTCTGGCCCTATAAGAGCGTACGGGCTTACTGTAACAGCTGCACATTTTTCGGCCGGGGGGGGGGGAGAAGCAAGCAGAGCGGGTGGCGGGGGGGGGCTGCCGTGCTGTTTGTGCCTAAGTGCATGAGGCGGTTTGCTGTTGACTCGACGGCCGGGGACTGACAACCTGGAATGACGTCACGGCCCCCGAGGGCTGGCGAACGCTCTCACGAGTCTGACAAAAGGGCTTACCAGGAAGAGGTGCAGCTTCAGAGTTATTTTAGGTCCAGTTAATCCGCTTGCATGTTTCTCTTCGCCAACCCAGGTCTAATTATTTTAGCGTGTGCTGGTAACAAGATATCTCTCTCTACATCTCCCTCACTGCCTCCTCTGCGGTCTTCTCTCCCTCTGTTATTCGCTCTTCATCTCTGCCCCCCCCCCCCACATCTTGGGAATCATCTCCTCTCTCTAAACTCCCTGTTTCGTTCTCTCTGTCCTTTACGTCTTTGCCTTCCTTTATCTCTTCCTCTTCCTGCCGGTTAGTGAGTCTGCACTGCATTATTCCCCCACAGAAAAGGCCTATACACAATCCACTCCACTCTTTAAGCCTCTCCTTATCTGACTGCCAGGCCTACAGCTCAATGCTCTGCTCCTCTCTCTTCTGTCCTTCCTCCTCTTCCTTCTTCTCTTTTCTAAACTCGGTGATGGGCATCTCCCCCCCCCTCCCTTCGTCTTCACCAATGATCGACCAACGCCCTCTCGTTTGCCCTTCAAGCGCCACCCTCCCCTGGGGCATACCCCCTTGCCAGCCCTTCTTCTCCTCCAGCCCTTTACAGTCTTTTTTTCTGCTGGTTCAAAAAGCCAAAAGGCTCTCCTCTGCCCACTACTTCCAGAGGAAAGAAACGGATGGGCACAAATCCGCCTTTAGTCCTCACTGAAGATGCCAAACAGAAACTTATAATCTAGCTAGCTCTCTTCTGGTCGCAAATCCATTGTGTGTTTTATGTATATGTGTGTCTTGTTAAAAGTGTTAAAAATGAGATTTCATGTGAAGCTTAAAAAACAAAGAAAAAAAAGCAGTGTCACCCTAAGTAAAGCAAGTGTTTCTGAGGCATTTTTACATGTGTGCAAGAAAACACGTGGAAAACATGTTTATGGAGGCAGGGAAGAAATGTAATTATACTCTATGGAATATGTCATATTTCTGACCTTGTGTGTTATGGAAGGTACTGTGTGGCTGTCTCTGTGGTATGTTTTATTCAAAGATGAAGGAAAATCAAGGTTGTTGCGTGGCGTCAGAAAGAAGATGAAGGGTGGATAAGGGTTTGGTTAGCCTTAAATGCAGCATGATGTGGCTGGGGAGAAAAAAAATAATGGGGGGAGAAGGTGCTTGCTGTGGGAGAAATCTTTAGAGGAAGAGACTTATCTGGTGTGTTAAGCCCAGCCAAAAATCCATATGTATCACTACAGATAGAGCGTCCTCTTCCCCCAGAGCTTTCCTTTAAAGGTGCTCCTTCCCCAACCCTGAGCCAAAGATGGACTGCGATTGGTGAGCTTAATATGCAGGGTGGATAGCGTAGACTTGAATGTTTCTTTAAAATTCATAACAGCAACGGAGGTGCTAAAATCCACATCGATATAACTGGTTTCACTAGTAGCTGTTTAACTATCCAGTCGACTGGATTAGTTAGAATGTTTTCTCCTTTTTCAGCAAAGCCACACAGACACCTGACGTAAGACAAAGAGCATTAAAACTGCCTTTTAAACAAATGTTTTGTATGTATTTTGAACCGCGTTAGTGACAGATGCACAATAACATTCCTTTATTTGAAATGACTGGAGCTTCTTACATTTTTTTTTACATTTATTTTAATGCTTCTGATAATTTCAGACCACTAATGACTTTCGATGACTGTAATATGTTGTAAAGATAGAAGACAAAGTAAACCCAGCTGAAAATACCTGCAGTGTCTTTCTTCCTCAGCGTTCTGCAAATTTGTCACGAGCGTCTCTGCCAAGACACACTTTTATGAACTTTTCAAAAGCAGAAGGTCCTTCCAGAATGAGATAGTTACCATTTGAAATATTTTAATATGCTTGTGGCTGGCGTGAGAAGTAAAACTCATTATAGAACAGCACTAACCTTATTAGCAATCAGAAGGCTTTTTGCTTTTTCAAAAAGACCGTTTTAGAGGATGTAATCTGGAGGCTTTGAACGCCGAACAATGATCACCAGGTGGTTTTCGTGTAAGTACAAAAGGAATTCAGTGTTGGAATTAAACTCAAGCTTTTCTGCACGATGGTGGCAGATGAGCACTAAAATGGTTTCTCCTCATCTTGCCCTTTGCAATCCTACAATCAAAAGTAATAATGATGAACTGGAAATAAATGCCTAGAAATGATTTACAACCTTTTCACATTTTACATGGTGGCAAAATAAGGTATCATTTTTATGGGTTTTTTTTTTTGTTGTTTTTTTTCTGAATTAACATGCAGGTGGGATTTCGTGAGCATAACCTTTTCAAAAAATACTGTTCATCATTGTTCACATCTGAGGCTTTAACACACGTGCAACGGTTTGCTCAGATATAGGATAGGACTGACTGGCCAATGGGAGAAAATGTACTTGGTGACATTTTGGAACAGCTGTTTATTTGATTTCTTTCCAAAAGTTAAACTGGAGTAATAATATACAGATTAAGCCAGATTTTAGCCAAAAATTAGTTGAGGAGTAATAAAGGTAGAGTGCTTGCCTGAACAACCCAAAGCTTTCAGACAACTGAGTGGACTTAAGGTATGTATGAAGTTTTGGATGACCAGAATTAAAATTAAATTAAAAGTTTAATTTAAAGCTACAACAGATGGAATCTTTGTGCACATACATTGAACCATATTTTGCTGTTAAGATAAAATAAGATAAAACTTTAATGATCCCATGATGGGGACATTTGTGCATTACAGCAGCTCAGTGCAGAGGAGGATGAATAAAAAATGAATTCAAATAGAATAGAAAAACACTATATACATAAAATATATATTTAGACCTGTTATGAACTGTAGTGTAGCATTGCTAAATGGCTACAAGCAGGCAGCTTTATATTTATTTATTTTTTACGTTGCATTCATGGACTTGCCCAAAGTTGCAAGTTTCTTTATGGTTGATAAAAATGTTGAGGATCCAGGAATGACACCAGGAGAGTTTTGATGGTTAACTTTGACCTGCAAGAACTGGGTCAGGTATTCACCAACTGAGGTAGTCCAGTCAGAGTTACTGTAGCAGTTGGCAAACAAGTACACTGTACAATATCTGTAGGCCAGTGATCCTGTAACTAGAGAGAACAAAGTGCATATTATTAGTTTACACCAGTCCCAGATAGCAAAAGACTCCGGGGTGGATCCGCCTTCAAGCCAGCCGACCCTGCCACTCATTTCTGGCCCTGAGGACAGGATGGGCCTACAGCCAGCCGATCATCCAACAGGAGCTCACAGTGGAGCCGCGCATCAAACGCGCCTTTCTACCCTTTTTTTAAAATTTTAAATATTACCGGCTGCTGGCACACAGAAAACAGCAAGTGGATGGCAGCTTCTCTGAGGTAAATACTGTAAACAGCTCTGTCAAGTATGTTTCATTCATGGCCTTACCTGTTCAGGTAAATGTTCCTGGAAGGATATAATGAAGGTAACTGCTTTATTTGTTGTTTTGATTCAGAAATGTGAGACTGTGAGCTAGCTTATAGCATATTAGCCACCGACATATTAGCTAACATAGAGTGAAGCGCTGAGAGGATAAAGTTAAAAAAGACCCTCAAGCATTGGTGTGGCAGGTGAGGTGATTTAGTTACCTGTCCCGGTAGTTGATGTTACTCCAGGCTGAGCACATGAAGAAGGTTTTCTTGGTCCTCTCTAGGACTAACTGCAGGTAAAGTTAAGCTAACATAGCCTGTTGTCCAAATTCAGGTCTTAGAGCATCAATCAGAGTTTGAGCCCCAGGTTTGGCAGACAGTTGATTATATTTTAGCCATAAAATCATCCCGATTGAGTTATTAACAGTTTCTTTGGAAACAGCCTTCATTTACAGGCAGCTGCGACTTGGGTACATGATGTTAAAGAAAATGTAAAATCTGATTATTCTGCAGCAAGTTTTGAATGGCCTTTGCCCTCTGATTTTTATACTGAAGGACATAAATGAACAGAAATGTAGCAATTTAAATCAGCAAAGGCATCCTCTGAATGCTTTATCACACTAGACATGTTTTAGTTATGACCTGCAAAGGACTTTATATATTTATTGTACTCATATTCACCAGACCATCATATTTACCTGACCTTCAGCTCGTACATGATCCAGTTTTTGCTTTGTTGTTGCTGAATGCTCATTTCTGTACAGATACAATCATGTAATTTCTCAGAGTTAAAGAACAGTTAAATAATGATGACCTGAATGGCCTCTAGGACATAGAAATGCCATCAGTTTCTTTTAGATAAATCATCTTTATTATTATTATTATACCTCCGTGTTGTGCTGCAGCCTGCAGCTCACTGCTGTTGATCTTATTCAGGGCCATCTCATCTCTGCACGCTGCCCAATTAAGGCAAATACAATTTGAACTTTGCTGCAGCGACTATTTTTTTCAAATGTTGTGTGAACGGGGTCTGCAAAACATCTGAAATCTGTCTCAACACCAGCCTCAGTCACCGAGTCTTTTCTTTCTTTAGCAGTGGGTCTATTTTTCCTTCCTGTAAAATATGAATTATGAGTTAACTATGCAGTACTAACACTGTCTGTTGTGGTGTCTCTTCTGATGTCATGTGCACATGCAGGTGGATGACCATGGAGGAGCCAGGAGGAAAAAGGAGGATGAGCTTTGGTATCGGGTCAGTTGTGAGGCACAGGGGTCATCATCTTTTTTATTTTTTAAGGTTATAGGTGTTGTTGCTACGGTGTTAGCTAATCTTAAGAAAGAGTTGCCTGTAGTGAGGGCAGTGAGTCTGTGTTGCTTGTGTCTGTGTGTTTTCCTGCTCTTTCTGCCTATTTGACACAGAAATGTATTTTATGCTTGAGTAAATTTAGCTTTTAAAAATATATTAAAAAAGCAGGCATATATCAGTCAGAGTCAGTCAGCACATTTTACTGTGAATCAAACATGTCTGACAAACACGAATAAGAGTGTTGCTGAGTCAGCACATTTACGTTTTGGACATTCATCTGAGGAAATTAAGAATAATTGTATGTGATACAGAATCATTAAGAACCTCATTTTTTTCCTGTATATGTTTATCGATGGCTTGTGTTTTCATTTATTTAGCTAGCCAAAGTTTTCACACTGAGATAACGCTGCTTGGTAGCTTCATCAAAAGGAACACACTCGTGTGTGTGTGTGTGTGTAATATAACCCATTGCTTTTGCATTATTGTATGTGATATATGATATTGAGGGGAAGTTTTTTTCTCCCTCTGCTCTCCACTGCAGATTTCCTCCATGGCCGCCATCCTGGCTCTCCTTTCTTTGAAGCTGTTGGAGGAAGATCAGTTAGAACGGGAAGAATGTGGGAAAATCGGCTCAATTCATGGAAGATGTTCCTCCTGTGTAAGTCATGTTTAAATCAATCTAAAGGCACAGAGCAATGCTGTGACTAAACTGACTATATTTTTAAAAAGTCATGCTAATATTTGATTGAGACCACTGACCGGTGACGCCGTGGGCCGCGGTTCCAAAAAACTACAGTTGCATCAGACTTGAATTTTTCCACCAATCAGCAGAACGTCCTCCAGCAGAGCTTTAAGCTGGTCCTGATATGTGCATGTTTAGGTTCTGGTCCTGGATCTGTGAGCCAGTGTTTTCTGTTTTGGTCTTTCAGATTCTGTTGTCTCTGTTTAATTCTTAGTTTCCTCTCCTCTTGTTGCCTCTTGTGTATAATATATTACCTGTGTCGTCTTCAGTGCTTTGTCGGCTTCCCTATGGTGTGTGTTCCTTTGTGTTTCCTAGTTTCTTTCAGGTTAGTGTATTCTTGGCTCCTGTCCAGCCCGGTTTATATTTTGTATGCCTTCCCTGAGTTTACCAGCAAATAAAGCTGCATGATTCTAAGTTCAGTCTTGGCTCATGAGTCTGCATTGGGGTCCAATTCCTGCCTTCCACACAGCGGTTTATGGCAGTGTAACAGGTGGTAACACAAGGGGTCGCATTTTCCCTGGGTCTAAGCCTCAATAAAAGGGAAGCTGGCAGCGTTGTTGGGAGGTGCCAGTTTCCGGTGGACGGCCAGGTGGTTGTTTGGCTTTACATGCTCTGGGTATGCGATCGTGCTAAGTTTGGAGAATTGTTTTTAAATTGTTTTAAACAGTTTTGTGTGTGCTGATTTGTGGTGTATATTTTTATAACAGGGCCACACAATTTTAGAAGAACAAAGATTGAAGTGGGACTGTTTGGGCGTGGGGTTCGACGCCATATGGCCACACACGATGTCTTGCAGGATTTGCCGTGACAGGGTGTGGGCTTATTAGACATTACAGGTATGCAGTGTTTTTAAGTTGTTTTTAAGGATTGATTTAGAATAAAGTGCTTTTTTTGCATTTAGTAATTTTGATGTGTTGTTTTTTTACAGTTTACACTGTTTGCCTGCTGTCCTTCTTGGTTTTGTGTTTTTTCTTTTTGGTTAGTCCGCCCAGCGTTGGGCTGTGTTTTTCTTGGTATATGTGACGGCAGACTAACTAGTTTTACAAATCTTTTTGTTTGTATGTCTTGTACTGTGTCTCGGGTCACTTCCCTGATTAGGCAGATACTCCATGTTGCTGTTAATCGTAACCCTGAAACCCAATCCTGTTTGCAGTGTTACCTTGGTGGTTGCATGCAATTGAATTGCAGTGAAATGAGTGCATCATATGGGTTGCAGTGAACGGTTGTAGTGGTTTTATGCGGGTGTGTCCGCCTGGAGTGGTTTTCCAAATTTGGGTCAAATGTTATTTGATTAACAGTGAATGGGAAAAGTTTAAAAGGGAAACCCCCGATTTGTGTGACAATAAATACTATTATTACTATAAGCTGTGCATCATATTATCAAGTTCAGTGGTTACGCATTTTACTGACATCTAATAAGACCTCAAACACACACATATCTTTGTAGCATGTTATTAAATAAGCAAATTATTAAGTATTATATTTATACATCGGTGGAAGGTTTCAGGCATGTTTTACCTATTCTTATATATCAGACATACTTTATGCTTAAAGGCTGTTACTGACAATAACACGATAAACTGATGTGTTCAATGAAGGTTCACTGAAATTTTGCTGCTTGTGTGATTACAGATGCAGAGACTTGTTTCCCAGGCTGCCCCCTTCAACCTGCAGCAGATAGAAGGTGCGCTGCTGTCCCTGTGCAAGATGAGGATGCTACTGCTGCTTCACGGGAAACAAATAGATTTGGATGGAGGACTTTATGGTGCCAGAGCTTTTTGTTAGACATGTGAAAACTGAGACATTTCCTAAAAACCGGTCCAACAGATGAAGCAGGGATTTATGTCCAGCAAACAGAAGATGAAGCAGTTTGTTGCTCGGTGAGTCCAACACAGGTCTCAGTGGTTCCCACACATTTACACTCTTTCTGTGGGGTGGTCATATAAAAAACATGAATTTAGGACAGTCTGATTGATTTCCTTAGTTTGGTTCATCTGAGTTGCAAATAATGATTTTGAGCTTAATTGCCTAAAACTGATGTCTGAATGTCTTGAACTATGCTGTTAAAGTTAAAATGATATGAGTTAAAAACCACAATTTAATTTTTGAAGTCATGTGTGATGGTTAAATGCAGAGACTGAATCTCATTGTATGTATATGTATGTGACAAATAAAGCTCTTTCTTTCTCATTTGTGCTTTACTGGATAAAAATGCTTTAGAAGATTTCCAGAAAAAACAACTTTATTTTAATGTTCCTAATGTAAACATTTATAATCTGATCTAATATCAGCCTTCACTGACAGCCATAGCACAGTTACTATTACTATAAACCCACTTTTACTCTTTAACATTTAACTGAAAATGGCAGACCGGCGAGTTTCTGCTGCTGTTCGTGTATAAAAACATTTTCGCACACACTATATTTGAACATATTTGAATAATAAATCAACACTTAACAATAGATTTGGGAAAAAACAAACAAATGCGTGTCAGTTAAATATTCTGTGTAGTGAGCGCTGCTGTCTATCCACTGTTGAGCTCAGCTGTCAGTGTGCCCGGTTAGAAGCTTCCATGTCGGTTTACTCTGGAGGAGGCTAGAAAACTTTGTGAAAGGATTTCAATACAAGTCGGTGAGTCAGTGAAGCTCACTTCTGACCAGTGTCAGTGATACTGAGGTGAAGCTGTTGAGGACATCCTGACCTTTTTCTGTCAGTACGCTCTGGTGTTTATACCGCTGTTAGCCTCTGTTAGTGAAACTGTCTTTTGAAAATGGATCTGTCATTGCTGAACTGCAGCACTTAGAGAATGAACTCTCATACATGTGAGAATGTAATCAAACTGTATCAGAGGGAAAGTGGGATTTTAGGACTCTAGCCTAACATTAGCTCATATAATCTTAGCTTATAACTGGCTGTTATTGCTGCTAGCTGTCTGGACAGCTGCCAGTAAGCCACAACGAGCGATCTGAAACTAATCTGTGCCAGGTGAGCGGGGAAATGACCGGATCAGTTTCACATCAGGCCCGGATACGCTTGGAACATGAACGGATCTGGGCCGGATGACATGTTACATAAACGGATCCAGTCCTGCTCTGTTCCAGATCTGCCCCACTGTGAAAGTGGACTCAGATCCGGATGCGGTTTGTGGATCCTTTACGAGTCTGTGATACATTGGAGGTGGATCTGTTCTGGAGTTACTTTGCTGTCTGGGGGGTGAATCTTAAACTTTTTCTTGGATACCCCATCTCAGAAGCTGGAAAAAAAAGTTCCTTGTGCTTTTTATCAGTCATTAACAATAAAGGATCCAAGTAAGATTTTATTTAACTAGCCTAAAGGTCACAGTAGAATCGGGAAAATCGAGCTTGCTTGCAAACTAAAAATTAAAAAAGTTAATTATCCAAATGATCAACCAACAAGCAAACTGTTATATCTTCTTTAAAAAAAAAATAAATAAAAAAATACAGCCATTCTGACTTTTTCTGAAATTTGAAATTTTACATTAGATATCTCAAAATTTTGAGCTATTTCTGAGTAATTTGAAATGTTAAGATACTCAGTAAGTTTAAATTTTGAGATACCTAACGTGAAATTTCGACTTCCCTTCCTGGCAATTTTTGTTTTCCAGTGGCAGGAACAATTTTACATACAGAGCAAATACTGTATTCATACAAGAGGAAGGAGCTAGCTAGGTTAGCAAGGCACATTCATATAGATACCTGCTAATTAGTGCCAAGCCACTAATAAAATACTCAGATGTTAATTACCAGAACTGAAGAACAAAGTTATTATGCAGTCTTTTGGGAAAATTACCCACACAACAAGCCACATTATTTGTGAGGTAATTGCATTTTAAATGCTCCAAACAGCACAATCATGATTAAGAGGTATAGTTCAGTGACTTCAGCTAAGTGTTGCAGCTTTATGCTCAGTCAACACCCACCTATCATTCAAAGTGGTATGCCCCTACAAATTCAGAAATTTAAGCTCAATTAAATTTAAATTAATTAGTTATTTAAAAAAAAATTCCCCTCACAGCCGAAAAAGCAGGAAATTGATCAAAGCCTTTTTATGTACAAGGCTGTAAACATGCATCTGCTTATTTATACAGGAGCCCACTGGGATTAACTCCCTTGCTAAGTAAAAACACTAAGCATACACTGAAGGCATTATGTGTCTTCTTACACTCATGGATACCTTTTTTCTGTCGCTCTTATCAGCTGCCTGCCACAGATCAACTAACACTGTGGGAGTAAAAACTTAAAGTGCCTGTGAATTCAACTTTATTATTTTACTAATAAATCAAGAAATCTCTGAGTGTTCTCATATCTGTGTTTCTGTCTTTGATGTTTCTTGCGAGTAAGTCCAGTGTGAAGTTCTAAAGTGTGCGTGTGGGGATTTCGTTTTTGCAGATATTTATTATTTATAAGAATTTGTTATCTGAACTGGTGACATCAGGTAGAGAGGTTTGTGTCATCATCAGTGAAATCGTCAAACTTCTGGTTCGACTCTGTATGATCTGTATGATCACTCCTCTGCCTTGTACTTTAATAAGAAGCTTTATCTGCACCGAGTTTTAAGCTGAACTCTGAACAAGCAAGCTAATATAACATTGAAAATAAAAGACCTTTACTGCAGAGAAGCTCTGAAAGAAGCATCCTGCAGGAGCTTATACCTACACCGAAGTACAGAGATCACACAGGATTAGAGGCATTGCAATGTAGGCAGAGACCAAGCGTAAATTCTGCTCTCAAAGCAATTGGCAAATAGTGATAAGACATTTGGTGTACATTTGATACAAGATCATCTACTGCATCTGTTATGTGGGCGCAGTGGTCTTGACTCACCTTATGTAGTAAATAACTCGGACTTTAAGCTAATTTACTCTAAGTGTTGTATTGGCTGTGAGTCATGTTATTTTATGCACAAGACAAATGAAGAAATCATTTCAGAGCTATACAATAACACAACTATTATTGCTATTTACAAAACAGCTGGACACTGCTGCTTTTGCATGATAATGAGTCTTGATGGTCCCTCATTATGATGTTTGTTAGAAATACTGTATGCTATGTTGGTAGCAAGGTTTCACTTGCGGTGTTGACAGCAGTGATTGAAGAGCCATTGTTCTCTAAGACGGCATGTGTGTTGTGACAGGAGGGAGTGACATATTAAGCAGGTGTGTGTGTGTGTGTGTGTGAGAGAGCATTTGGTTATGGTGGGGGTGGCAGGTGTGAGTGTGGAGAAGCCCTGGGAAAGGAGTAGAGTAATGGGAAGGGCTAATGGAGGGGGGGGTATATGGCTCAGGTTACCCTGAGAGGAGGGAGCAAGAAGGGTGGGAATAGGATGTCTGGTGGTGGGGGTGCCAGGCCCAAAAAAAGCCACCAGTGTCTTCTACACGTGGGAGGAGGTTCTCAGCTGTGGCCGGGCCCCTGAGTTCTGTCCTTTACATTATAACCCACCGGCGTCTAAACATCCAACATGGGCAAAGGGGTGAGTTTTCTTCATTAAAAACATTTTCTGAAGCTTATCTTTCTAATATAAATGAATGAATGAACATCGCTCATTACTTACTGTAATATGTTCAATGACATATGGTGTGGACATGCCTCACAGAGTTTCCTAAATGCGTCTTCAGCACTTGATGTCTCTAAGTGTCAGAACGATGCCTTTTAAAAAAGCAACCCCCCCAAAAAAAGACAGTAACATTTCAGGATAATGGCTTTCCTCCTCAATAAGTTTTGTTCTCGGCTTGCTGTTTATTTGGGTAATTACGTAATTTTGCTTTTATTCTCTCCATCAGGCCCATTCCATTTAGCTTTATGGGAGGACAGCCTGGTAATCTTCCTCACACACAGCGGTGGGAAATTGCTATGCCAGACACATTTCAGGCACTCCGCCGGTTCTGTGCTCCCTGTTTGGCTCTTTCTGATTACTTTTTCACTGTGTCACTTGCTCACACTCTCTTCTCATTCTCGCTGTATATCCCTCCTTCACTGACATGCACACGTGCCGCCAGGAGGAGACTGACAGCGGCAGATGATTTCCATGATGCACAATTCTTCCAACTGTTTGCGGCGCGCACACACACACACACACACACACACACACACACACACACACACACACACACACACACACACACACTCTCTCTCGCTCTCACAAATGAGGAACTTGCAGTATTAGAAAAAGATATTTTCTCCTCCATATTCGGTGAATGGTTTGCCAGCAGTGCCAGGAGATTGAAATAAACCAGCAAACACAAAGTCCATTGTGTTCACACTGATGCTTGTATTCTGTGTCTATGAATGTGAATGGCTAGGCACAATGTGGCTATCAAACACGTGACTTTTCCCACTTATTTTAGGTTTAGGATGATAGCCTAATGTATAGTTATCTCGATCTTTTCCCCTAGTGTGGTGCCGAGAATGGAGAGAAGAGGAAGAAGAAGGGAAAAAACTTGGATGAGCTGAAGAAGGAGGTGGCCTTGGTAAGAAAAACAAGCTGTCACTGCTCCATCTCATACTCATTCCGCACAGTGATTGATTCCAATGTCGCTGCTCCCAAATGATCCCCAAATAGTGTTACTCCAAAGACACCAGGTTATTTAACAAGGCCATAAATGAAAACAGTGACCCATAAACAAAATGGCAATCCAACATGTTTAGTGCAGTCAATTCCACAGTAGTTGTGAGCCAGTCTGTCCTCTCCTATCTGTTCAGCCACCCTCTGGCTGCTCCTCTTTGTACTCGAAAGATACTGAATAATTTGTGGGCCACCAGCAGTGTAGTGCAGAGTTTCGTCTTGTGCAGAGCTGTAGCTCTTTGAGGTGCTGTCAGAATGCAGCCAAGCGATGTCCATGAAAAGTGGGGTAAGCTTTGACTTTTGCTACTTTATCTCTGATAAAGTAGCTGTTGTCAGTTATCGCATTGGCTTGTGACTGATTAAAGAAAAGAGGCCCTTTGATACTGTCAACACTTAAGGGAAGTTTTGTGATGAAGTGTTTAATTTTGCTTTGATCTGTCTGGCTCATATACTTCTTCAGTTACTGATTTCCTGCATTTTCCCCCACAGAAATCATTTTCACCACCACCAGACAATAGCTGATCAATACTAGGTTTAGGTGCATATAAATAAAACCTAACTACTTAACTGTTTACTTGATGGCAGCCAAATTACTTTCAGCCAGTGAAGCAGCTGTCGGAGAGGAAAAGCATGGCTTTTTCTCTGTCTTACTAAGAAATTCACTCTTCATCCTGTGTGACTGACACCATCCTGACAGCTGATGGCTGAAATTTTTGTTGCTACACTGCTAAACTCCATTTCACCCACAGTGGAAATGTCTTGGGATTGGGCCGGTGGTTGAAATATGCCACCAAACAAGAAAAAGGAATGTTCCCGGATGGGCTTTTTCTGTTTAAAGCATAAAACAGTAAATTTTTTATTTGCTAACACACCCAAGATTATAGAGTTTACTCATCTTCACTTCACCTTTACCTGCTTGCCTACCTGCAGTGGGGGAAATAATTATTTGATCCCCTGCTGAATTTGTAAGTTTGCACATTTACAAAGAAATGATCAGTCTCTATTTTTTTAAGGTAGTTTCATTTTATTGGAAAGAGACAGAATGTCAACCTAAAATCCAGAGCAAACGCATTACATAAAAGTTATAAATTGATTTGCATGTAATTAAGTGAAATAAATATTTGATCCCCAAGCAAAACATGACTTGGGACTTGTGGAGAAACCCTTGTTGGGAAGCACAGCGCAGAGATGTTTCTTATAGGTGGTCACCAGGTTTGCACACATCTCAGGAGGGATTTTGGCCCGCTCCTCTTTACAGAAACTCTAGATCTTTTAGGTTTCTTGGCTGCCGCTTGACACCTTCTATAGGACTGAGGTCTGGAGACTGACTAGGCCACTCCATGACCTTAGGTGCCGTTTACACGACACCGTTTTCATTTTGAAACGGCGTCGTTTTGATGCATTTCGCCCTTCCTTTTACACGACAACGGAGTGAAAACGATGTGTTTCGGAAACGGGGTCCAGAGTGGAGCGTTTCAGAAACACACCGGCTTGCGTTCTCGTGTAAACACTTGAAACCGGGCGACTCGCACATGCGCATTATGGTTGTGACGGCCACAGTTTTTCGCGCATGCGCAAATTGATAAGCAGTACTCGCGGATTCACGAGTGCTTCTTGTGTTTTTACCGTTTTGTAGTTCATCGTTGTGTGCAGCAGCGATCCAACCTCATCGTCAGTCCACACAAAACCTCTCACATTGGTCGTTTTGTAAGTAATGAACAATTTGCCGCACTACCTACTGTCACTCCATGCATGCGCGTCTTGCGTAAACAAACCTTGCAAAGAGAAAACCAACGCCAACTTGTGGCCTGGCATGGGAACTACATCGTTTTCATCGTTTCACATGTCATCGTGTAAACGCGGATCGTTTCTGAAACGCTATCGTGTAAACGGAAGGCTGAAACGCATCAAAACGACACCGTTTCCAGTGAAAACGGCATCGTGTAAACGGGGCCTTAATGTGCTTCTTTTTTAGTCACTCCTTTGTTGCCTTTGTGGTATGTTGTGGGTCATTGTCATGCTGGAAGACCCATCCATGACCCATCTTCAGTGTTCTGGCTGAGGGAAGGAGGTTCTCGTCCAAGATTTTTATGGTACATGGCTCCGTCCATTGGCCCCTTGGTGTGGTGAAGTCATCCTCTACCCTTAGCAGAAAAATAGCTCAAAAGCATAATGTTTCCACCTCCGTGCTTGACTGTGGGGCTGGTGATCTTCAGGTCATATTCGGCATTTCTTTTCCCCCAAACGCAGCGGGTAAAGCTGATGCCAAAGAGCTCGATTTTGGTTTCATTTGAACCCAACACTTTCTCCCAAGCCTTCTCTTGATGTTCTTGATGTTCACTGGTAACTTAAGACAGGTCTGTAAATGTGCCTTCTTGAGCAGGGGGGCCTTGCCAATGATGTTCTTGGTGACTGGACTACCAACTGCCTTCAGATTATTAACAAGCTCCTCCTCCGTAGCTGTCAGCTGTCACCTTCTTTCCAAGCTTCCTGCTGATGGTCTTGTAGCCCATTCCAGCCTTGTGCAGGTCTAAAATCTGGTTCTGGATTTTTGGTTGATATTCTGTCTCTCTCCATTAAAATGAAACTACCCTAAAGAAAAGAAAAAAAAAAAGAGAGAGAGAGAGACTGTTCATTTATTTGGGAGTGAGGTAACTTCAAATTCATCAGGGCTCAAATAATTATTTCTCCCACTGTATCTATCTGTCTGTCTGCCTAGTGTGATGGATCCTTGTTAGATACAGAGAATAAACTCTTTCATTAGTAAGACAGATTGCTGCAGTGCATCAGTGCTTTGCCCATGCGATTCCTTTAATAACAAAGAAACACTTTATTTTTGCAGGATGACCACAAAATAGCTTTGGATGATTTGGGGAAACGATATGGAGTGGACCTCACACAGGTAATGTGATACACACACAAACTTTCTTAAGTACACTTGCACACAAACACACAAGAAAGAGCTGCTGTAATATCTTGTGTAGAGATGTAATCTCTTGTTGCTCATGCTGGAGAGCAACATCCAAACTGAGACCAAGCATTACTTTAGACAACCTAGACCCTTCCCAGTGCCACTAGCTCACCTCTTCATATTGAATTCATTGCACACTCAAACAAACTCACACACTTTGAGGCAAAAAAAAAAAAAAAATGCAGATAAAAGCACATCACAAGTCTTTTTGACTTGACCACATCTGCTGCTGATTTTAAATGTGATGCTGCAGGTGGAGTGAATAAGATTTTATCTTTTTAAGATTAACATCGAAAAAACAGAATCTGTAGACCACGGGAAACAGAACAAGATGTAAAAATGTCAAACATTTGCTAAGCTCTAAAAGTAAATTACTCAGCTGTGCAGTTATCTGTTATAATTAAATCATAGTATTGTAGATATTTGCACAGAATTTTTGTTAATGAGACATTGACAATACTAGGAAAAAATTAGGAGGAAAATGTTCAGTGGGTACATCCAACAGAGCATCTTAGATGAGCACCTTTATTATACTTGTGGTGTTAAATAGGCCAGGCAGGGACACTTGATGTTCTGCAACTATAGCTGTAAAATTGCTTTTGAAGCCAAGGTGAAAACTGGGCCATTGTGTTGTAATAAGATTGCCTGTGACTGCAGAAAGACATTCATTCCTAAAAATTGCTGTCTCCCAGGGCCTGACCAATGCCAGAGCGGTGGAGATTCTGGCCAAGGACGGTCCGAATACTTTGACTCCTCCCCCAACCGTACCGGAGTGGGTCAAGTTCTGCCGTCAGCTCTTCGGTGGCTTCTCCATTCTGCTCTGGATTGGGGCCATCCTCTGTTTCCTGGCCTACAGCATCCAGGTGGCCACAGAGGAGGAGCCCGTCAATGACAACGTGAGAAACTGCTTGGAAAACCTGCACGCACGTGGACCTTACATATTAATCACACACACACACACACACACACTCATGGGGATCCATGCAGAAAAGCAAAATCAGCTGCAGTTATTAAATACATTCATATACATAATCACACACACACACACACACACACACACACACACACACACACACACACACACACACACACACACACACATATATATTTCCTGAAGCAACTGGTCACAGGAATCAACACAGAGAAAGCATAAGCAAAAGGAATACAGGGAAACTCAAATTCCAAAGCATAACATGAATATAAAAGTACTTTTTAGACTCAGCAGGCTTTGGCCCTCGTACATGCAGAATACCAGTTACGCAGTGACACAGAATCCTCACCTCTTTCAGAGAATGTGACGTAAAAGCAACCGCTGACATTACTCCCGGCAGTCGCACGAATAAATACCCAGACCGACCACTGAGCAAATGGTGCCAAGCACCACCCATGCTGCACATTATGGCTCTCACTCATTACGCAATCACCATTCTTCAGACTCCAGTCGACATTAAGCTCTTGCGTAATATACAGTAACGTACAGTAGAAAGACACACACACACGTGCGCATTAATCTCCCAGCGATTTAATCTCTCCATTTAGTGCTCAGCATGTACAGCTGGATGCTCTGGTGAGATACTTCAAAGCCCTGACAGCCTGCAGCTTTGGCTTCACTTTGAGCCTTTGCAAAGTGTACAGGCAGCTATTATAGAAGAAAATCCACCTTAAATGTACTTCACATATGGTTGTTGTCAGATGAAAAGTTAATGCCACATTACTTTGCAACTTAATGCATTTTATTGACCTGAAGAATCGCGTTTAATTTGAGAAAATGTTTCAGCAGGTTTCTGAAAATGCTGCTGTAATAGCTCAGTTTATTTCATAGTTTTCACATTTGTGGGAGAGCTATTTTGAAACTTGTGGGTTTAAACGTCGCCTGCCTTGACAGCTGTTGTTTCTATAGTTCTGTGCAGCTGGTGAACAAAAATATATTTTTCTGAAGCGAGAAGAGGTAAAAGAGCCGAGTCAAAATCTGCAAAAACTCACGTGGAGACAAAATCACGACCCGCAGACTGAACAGTGAATATGAGAAAAATGTTCTAAACATTGACAAGTGATTTTTCTGGGGCTACAGATATGTTTCCTGGTTCAGAAGATTTTGCACAGCTTCAGTGTTTAAAAAAAAAAAAAAAAAAAGCCACTGAAGTGTAAAGGAGCAAAACATTCTGTTGTTGCTGTCAAATGAAAGCTACACCTTCCAAAAAGGGAACTTTTCAGGATTTTGTAATTTTTCCTTCCAGGAGTCCAAGACATACAGTGCACCAGCTGGCAGATGCTTTCATCGAAAGTGCCTGGCTGTCTTGTTTGCATCAGTGAAAGCTGAACTCATAACAGCCTTTTCACAGCTGAACTGAAAATAGCCACCCAAAAAAAAAAAAAAATGAAATGAAAATACACCAGAATGAATGTTTTCTACTTTTACACAACCATAAGTCTAAAAAGCCAGGCTGTAGGTCTCTCGGTGCCCTCACAGATTGGAGTTTCAGCTCTTGGTTTTCTGGGTTTGGGTGACAGATGCTCACTTGGACTGACAAGAGCTGAATCGTCCAAGATGACAAGAATAGTACAGAAGATTTCAGCTCTGGGACGGTTTCTTCTTTTTAAATCTCTCACTAAGACTGGGAGCTTCCCCAGGTTTTTTCACTCTGAACTCTGTTCTTACACTGTACATTTAAGGCTTAACCAGTTTCAAGCTGATAAATTCCCATTTCCTACGCTTAAGCGTGCCTTACATGAACCAAACTAAGTTAATAAAGACGCTGTCTCCCCAACATGGCTTTCTTCCCATTTCAGTTGTATCTGGGTGTAGTGCTGGCAGCTGTGGTGATCATCACTGGCTGTTTCTCCTACTTCCAAGAAGCCAAAAGCTCTCGAATCATGGACTCCTTCAAGAAAATGGTGCCACAGGTAAGTTGATGCATTTGGTGTTTGTGTAGTCTCAGAGCTTTCTGAATCAATAAGCCGTCCCTCAAGTAGGGCTTACACACTCACTTGAGTGGAAACCTAATAAGCTTGCACAAAGGAAGAATAAATGTTTGAGCCAACTTTGGATTGTGAGTGTGTTTGCATAAAAACTCCCCTCGCGTTATCCACCTCTAGCACTTCGATTGCCTAATTCTTTAATCTATTTAGACTCTTTTCACTCACTTCCCGTGCCTCTTTTCCCTACCTGTCGTTTTCCTCTCTTCTCCCTTCTCTATATCTTTCGCATACCTCTATACCCCCTGGCTCCTCTTCTTTTTATATCTCTCCTCTCTCCTCATCTGACTAAATCCTCTCTCTGTTCCCAAACACTCGCTCTTCCTCACACTCTCTCTCCCGTCTCTTCTTTTTTTCTCCATGCCAGCAAGCGATGGTGATTCGGGAGGGGGAGAAGATGCAGATCAATGCAGACCTTGTGGTGCTGGGAGATCTGGTGGAGATCAAAGGGGGAGACCGCGTCCCAGCTGACCTTCGAGTGATCTCTTCCAGCGGATGCAAGGTAGGGGAGGGGTGCTGGGCCCAGCCCTGGGGAACCTGGAAGTCCCAGTAAGATTACAGTAGCTCAGCTGACTGTGGTCTTGCTAGTGGGTTTTTATTTTCTATCTCATTTTTTCCCCAACACATTGTTTATCATAAAGAGCATCTTAGCATGCTAACATTTGCAGGTAAACAAAGCACAGGTGATGCTGATGGGAATGCTGTTAGTGTTGTAGGTATTCGGAAATAAACCCAATGGCTGATTATAAATTTGGCCTTATGTAAAGCTAAGGGAACAGCATTTTTTTTTTTAAATATGAAAAACCATGAACCAGTTGTCAGTTAGTCCTTGAAATGTTGAGATATTTTAGCCTGGATCAAAGTGATGCACCAACTCGCAGCCATGCTACAGTAATCACAGGAAGAATGGTTGTCATAATGAAATCAGACCGTCTCGCTTCCTGTTATTTCATGTGAACTGTCCACTTCTTCCAGTTCCCCTTAAAAATAATTTCAATGACATTCAAAAAGATGTTGAATGTTTGTGTTTTTTCTTTTTAGAAAAAAACAAACATCTTCTTGTTAAAGTCTTTTCCCCTGCCAACAAGCAAGGAGTAGTTTTACATGCAAAACTATTGTTGTTGTTAGCCATGACTGTATTTACATCACCCAGAATATGCTTTAATTTTGTGCAACATGAATTTTGGCTTGCTTCCAAGCCACCACATAATCACATTCAAACATGATGTTTGAGCGGCTAGTTGTCTGCTTCTGATTTGCAGTTTAATGAAAAACTGAGTCAGATTGTTCCTGCAGAATTCACCTCATACTGATGAGCCAGGGGAAGGGCATTTAGTATACACATTTCGTGTGAAAGATTAATCTAGTTTTGATTAAATTTTCTTCTTCTTCTTTTTTTTTTACATTCAGAATAGGGTCCCTGAGCTGCTTTGGAGATTTCTAAATATTTTCTGCATATATATATATATATATATATATATATATATAGGTTCATCAGATTCTGACACAGGTCTTAAAAGGAGATAAAGAGAACCCTGATTTAACATATAAACTCATTGGTCACTTTATTAGGTACACCTTGCTAGTACCAGGTTGCACCTCCTTTTGCTTTCACAGCCACCATAATTCTTCATGCCACAGATTCAGCAAGGTGCTGAAAGCATTCCTCAGAGTTTCTGGTTTGTTGCTATCTGTATTTTATAATGCTATCTATTGACATGATAGCATTATGCAGTTATAAATATGCTCTTCTGCATACCTTGGTTGTAATTAGTGGTTATTTTACTTTTACTATTTTCTAGCCTCTTACCTCTGAGGCATTTTCATCCAGACAACTGCTGTTGACTGGATATTTTCTCTTTCTGGGACCATTCTCTTTAAACCCTAGAGATGGTTGTGTGGGGAAAATCCCAGCAGATCAGCAGTTTCTGAAATACTCAGACCAGCCTGTCTGGAACAAACAACCACGCCACATTCAAAGCCACTTAACTCACCTTTCTTCCTCATTCTGATGCTTGGTTTGAACTTTACCATATTACCTGCCTAAATACACAAAATCTCTGCCAAGGTATTGACTGATTAGATTGATTAGATTGCATTAATGAGCAGTTGAACAGGTGTACCTAATGAATGTATGTTACATGTATATTTTCTACAGACATAACACTCCTCATTTAAGCCATCCACAAAACTCTGTTAGAACAGCCTTCTGGCCTGTCCATGTAGTTGGTAGCAGACAGATGCAGATGGGCTTTCTTCTTGCAACCCTCCTGTGCACACCGCTGTTGTTCAGTGTTCTGATGTTGGAATCAACACTGACATTAGCCAATGTAAGCGAGGCCTTTAACTGTTTAGAAGTTTCCCTGGGTTCCTCTGCTTTGTGACCTACGGGACTGCTACATGACTTGCTTTTGTAGTGGGGTTTTTTTTGGTCAAACACCCCTGAGGTGAGGTGAGTAACAATGTCTACAAAGTTGTCTATATTCCTCAGAGATGGTTTAATCATTTAGACATTTTTCAGGTCTGATGATCCTCAACAGCATTTTTTTCTAATGTGCCACATGGGGGATGAGAATGAACCTTGCATAAAAACGAGGTGCCCATTATCACATGATTGTCATCCCTGATCCACTTAAACTGACTGCTATTCTAGAGTTTGACTCACCTTTCTCCCTCACAGATGAGTAATATTGTATAAATTTCCTCAGTTAATAAATTACCAAGTCTATCTTACTTTTATTTAATTGGGTTTTATTTATCTACTTTTTGTGACTTGTGAGAATCAGATCATGTTTTCGCTCCTGTGCGTGTAGATAATCTCAGAGGGTTTTTCTGCAGCTGTACTTGCTGTTTCTGAATAGGGTGAAAGTTTCTCTTAGTGCTTCAAATTTCTACACTGTGTTGCAGCGGGCACCTAGATCAGAACACAGTTTTGGCAAAACAAGAGTGCTCTATCACTTGTTGTTATAAAGTCCTGCTTTTTTCATTTCCACTCTGTCAGTTTCACCTCTTCAGTCTCTCAGTCTCTCTGATAACACTGTGCTCACAGCCTTTTCTCTCCCTCTCCCCGTGAAGGTGGACAACTCCTCTCTGACGGGAGAATCGGAGCCTCAGACGCGCTCCCCGGAGTTCACACACGAGAATCCTCTGGAGACCCGCAACATCTGTTTCTTTTCCACCAACTGTGTCGAGGGTCGGTAGGGCACATCTGGCCAAGATTGTCTCTTATCGCCTCTAAATGTCTTTTTTTTTTTTAAAACCATCTGGAGATCAGCATCATTTTTCTTTACCACCCAACCATGAATGTGTTTCAGTACATGATACATCCACTGCACAGCACAGTGTGAAGCTACTCATGCTGAATGCATGAGGATTAGTAACAAGTGTTTTCATCAAACAGGTTTTCAATCATCACATTTCAATGGGGCTTTCATATTAGAATCTGAGAATATAGCATTTTGCATGTATTATTCAGGACGTATATTAAGAGAATGTCTAATTCTGATGGTTATCGTGGAGATGTAGTTGTATTCTATCGATTATTCCAGCGATTAATCTAGTAATCGCACAAGAAATACTTTTTTTTTAAACAATTCATCTGCATATTTTAACTTCTGTACTGCACTTTTTGCTGTGTGGATAGATAGAGCAGCTACAAAGTTCTCTTTTCTTCACTTGCTGATCAGGTGGTTGAGGACCTCCAGCTGTGTCCCAGTAAAGGTTTAATGGTGGTTACAGGAAAAAGCGCTGCTGCTTTGGACCCTAGAAAAAACATTTTCTTTCGCTCCATCTGAGCTCACCGTTTCAGTAATGGCTCCGCCTCTTTGTGCTTGCCGCCTGTGTGCAGACAGACTGCACAAAACAGCTGCTGCTGCTGCATGAGCTTAATGTTGAACTGCTTTTTATTCACAAGCATCCTCCTAAATACGTTTCTACTACAGGTCTATAGCCGCTAATTAAAGAATAAAACATTTTGACCTTCTTTCCTGTAGGAGCGATCGCTGCTGCTAATGGCAGCACCCACTAGCAAACTGTGGTTATAGCTATACGTTCTGGTAGCTAACAGCTGAAGTAAAAAAAAACAAAAAAAACAATTGAAATTCTCAGCACAGTGAGCACAATACACATACACTGCAGAGAGCAGTGGAGGCGTGGAAAAACGTGTCAGCGATGATCCACTCTGTGTTAAAATCCGTCGCAGCGAAGGAGAACTTTAATGCTGCTAATGTGGGTGAAACGCTCCGCTTACACGGAGACACCTGAGTGCTGCAGAGTTTAAACGAAGCAACAAATTTGTGTCAAGGATTTTTTATAATCGAATTATTCGAGTTACTCGAGGAATCGTTGCAGCCATAGTTCATATTGACGTAAAAGCTGAAGATCATGATTGACTCCATGCTATTTTTGAACCCGTTCAATGGAAGATTTACATTTTGGCCTCACATTTGTGGGGCTGTTACTGACTCAGTTTATTTTTTTTTTGTGTGAAAATGTAAGACAAACAATATATATATCCTACTTATCTACAAACTCAGAAGTGTTTGTCCTTGTTTTTGAGAAACGCATTTGTTTCCAACTAATTGAACATTAAACTGATTGGCAATGTTATAATTTAATGGAATATCTGCGTGGGTGCAGAGAGGTGTACAGAGGACCGCTCTTGTGTTCGAATGGCACATTATCCTCCCTAATGCAGGTTTATCATGTTAACAGGCTTTGATTATGTTACTGTAGCACAGCTAAAGATGTGGTGCTGATTAAAGAAAAACTACATTTGGCTGCATCTGCGGAATAACAGCTTTAATGGGTTCAGTTATAATGGACAGTCTTAAAGTCTTTCTCTCAAAATGAAGGCTGTTCAATGGGCGGACTGCCTAAAAAAAAATAAGATTTCATATAAAAGTTGTGTACTACAAACTGACTCTAACCAGAGTAGAAGAGTACAAGAAGTGTGAGAAACTGACCAAGATTCTTGAGTTAAAGAAAGGCCTCTCAGGTCCTCAGCTAGCAGCTTCATTAAAAGGTACCCACCAGATTGTGCTGGTTTGTAAAGTATAACACAGTTTTTTGTTTTTTTGTTTTTTTTTATGTCAGTTTACCACACAGAATAGTATTCACTTCTGAGAACGAGAACACTGATGAGTTTCAGAAGAAATGTTTTAAGGCCATAATCAAACCTACAGGAAAAAAATTAGCTTGCTGAGTGCTACGTACATTCAACAAGCTTTTTTTTTTTTTTTTTTTTTTTGCTTCTTTAATCAGGAGAACAGTTTTCAGCTGTGCCAACATAATTGGAAAAGGGCTTTCAAATGATCAATTAGCTTTCAAACATGATAAATTTACATTAGCTACCACAATGTGCCAGTGGTACACAGGACTGACAGTTGCTGAAAACAGTATGTGTCTGTAGATATTCCATTAAAAATCATAAAAGATTTATGATTCATGATTCAATTAATCATTAATTTGCAACATCTGTGGTCAGTCGCGTTATATAAAACAAATGTGCTTTTCTTTAAAAAAAAAAGCAAAGATGTACTGTATCTGCAGAAAAATCTCTTTTAGAAACTGTCCTGGATACACAGAATAATTCAGTTTTTCCTGAAACACATTTCAAATAATAAAATAGAAACTGGTACAAGTGCAAACAGCTAACTGTGAAGAATGTGGGCTTTATTTGTGCTTAAACTTATTTGGATTCTTTCCCTATCCAATTTCTTGAGCGTCTGCTCGGTCCATCTAGCCACCGATCACTGGCCAACACCTCTAATTCACCTCCATCTATCACTGCTCTACATCCAGTTATCGCTCGCCATCAAGCCTCCTTACCGTTTACAGAATACAGGACAGCTTCTGCAGTATCGTCCACACTGTTAACATTCATTTGCCCCTTTTCATGTAACTCTGAGAAACACACGTTTCACCCCAGCAGTGAGCATCTGGTCACCCAGCTGAAAGCTGTAACTCTCACCTAGTGGTCTGTAATCTCACGACCTCTTCATCTGAAGAGCTGTCTTCAAACAGAAAATAGCCATCATTTGAAAAACTGACACTTCTTGGTTAACAACTGTAACAAATTGATGCATGTTGTTAACCACTGACTTTAATTTACTTGCAAAGAGTGTGTTCGGTTAACATTATAGAGCCATTTAATGCAGAATGTGGACGTCAGGCTTCTGGTTCAGACAGCCTAGAGTTTTTTTTCCTGTGTGCTTCAGCATTTGCACAAGTGGCTAAAATCTAATCACTTGAATATCAATGTCAGGAAAACAGAAAGTAGGCATTTTCATTCCCCAACAAATATCTTTGAGTTTTCCTTTATTTGCATCTAACTCACTGACAGCTCATATACAAAGAAACCAACCAGAAACTGTATTTCTATAAAAAAAAGATCAGACCATATCTGACATATACTGTTAAGGACGCACATTTACTGTCCTGTGCAAAAGTCTTAAACGACCCCTCATTTCTTCATATTTTGCTTCCAAGGAGCCAGGCTTTCTTGTATTATTTTTTTTTTTTTTAAGTGGTCTTGAACAATAGATCTCCAGGCTTTCTAAAGGTCTTTCAGAGTTTTTGTTTGGACATTGGCTGCTTTTGCTTTTTTGACCATTTTCAGGAGAATGTTTTTTTGTTAGTTAAGCCAGTTAACAGTGACCTATGAATCATTCGAACATAAAAAGGCACCTAACTCAAAGCATGAACCAGTGTTACGGCTCAACATAAAGTAGCAAAGAATCCAATTTAAATTGTTACCAGCAGACTGTCCGAAAGAAAAGCACTTTTTTCCCATTTCTTTAGTTGAGTCTACAAAAGATGCTTAACATAACAGTTTGACAGACATAAAACAGTATTTTTGGAGGAAAAAAGGTGATTCCCAAAGAGCTGAAAACTTGGCTTATCTGGGCATGTTGTGCAGTGAGTCTTTAAAAAATATGAGCAAACTGTGCAGAGGACAAAAGAAGTGGCAGGCCTATAAAAAGTTAGTTACAGTATCTGAAAGTCATGTCCTTAAGAAATAGAAGAAAAATCCAGCAAAGATCTGACACAGGACCTGAGAGATGCCTCTGGTCCTTCAGTTGATCCACCTACTGCTCGCCAAAGCCTCATCAGAAATGGTCTCAGTTGAAGGGTGGCTGTCAACAAGACATTCTTAAGGAAGGGAAAGAAGGAGAAAAGGTTGGGGTATGCCACGAGAATTGAACTGAAAATCAGTGGCAACAGGTCTTATGGAGGGATGACTCCAAATTTGAAATCAATACAAGAAATCTCTCCCAAAGAAGATCTATACTGTATTTTCATGTCTATTTGCAGATGTTTCAATAAATCGCTGTATTTAATTCCTAGCAAAATAGAAAGAAATGAAGGGTGGCTTATGACTTTCGCACAGTACTCTGTTAGCAAGACTTTATAATGAAGCTCAAAGCTCCATGGCAGCCTTCACCCTTGGACCAACCACTGCTTTGCACTTGCACATTCTAATGCCCTAACTTGTCAGAAATTACATGACGAATCAAACCATTAAAATGTTCTTTCAGATTCATAAATTTTTCATAAATGCTCTAAAAAGTGGAATAAGAGCCCATATTTTTAGTTACACATTTCAAACAGGGATATAAACATTATTTGTTTGGGGGGGGGGGCAGTGATTCAAATCATATCACATCTTATAATGTTTTTTAATTCATGTTGTCCCCGCTGTGCAGCTGTTCACATTCTGCTATTGTTGGTCCTTTTTTTTGTGTTATCTATTGCACTGTCTTTCCAATTATTGTATTATGCCCTGCAGAAAAACTACCCCTGCTATAAACCAATTTTTAACGGAATCAGGGCAGTTACATCTACATTGTTTAATTTTATCGGTCATATCCCTTCATAATAAACAGAATGACCAATTCAAATTTTATGACACCTTGCTTTCAGGTACAGCCCGTGGCATTGTGATAGCCACCGGTGACCGAACGGTGATGGGTCGCATCGCCACTCTGGCGTCCGAGCTGGAGGTCCGCCGGACACCCATCAGCATTGAGATCGAGCATTTCATCCACATCATCACTGGTGTGGCTGTTTTCCTGGGAGTGAGTTTCTTCATCCTGTCAATCATCCTGGGATACACCTGGCTGGAGGCCGTCATTTTCCTCATTGGCATCATTGTAGCCAACGTGCCTGAGGGGCTTCTGGCTACTGTCACTGTGAGTATTATACAGTATGTGGGTTTGTCTCTTCCCCCCTTCGGTTTTTTTTTTTTTTTTTTTTGGTGTTTTGTTAGAACACTAAGCTTTTAATGATTTTCACCAAAACATATCTGCAAGATTTTCTATAAATAGCACAGCAGTTTAAACAGTTTAATGAGAGTTTGTGTCCCTGCGCGGCTTCTTTCTGTCTTTGCTGCAAGGAGACAATGTGCACTTCAGTTTACAATAATCCCCTGTAGCAAGATCACTTCATAAAATGCTTCTGGGAAAAGAAAGCGAACAGAACCGTGGGGGAAAGACAGAAACTGGCTGCTCTACACAAGGATACAAAACGGTTAAATGAGTGTTTGAAATGGGAGTTTTGAAAAACACTTTTTTTCCAGTTGATTGCAGGGAATTTTTAAGGGTAATTTTTTACTTTAACAGTGAGATTATTTTTTTTTTAAATAAACTGTAAAGAATCATCATAATGAGCAGAGTGAGGAAATAACTGGTGGGTGGACTGTAGAGTGTGGGCATGTTTGATTAGTTTTTGTATTTTTTGGTTGCAGTGTAGCTTTTGGCTGTACAAGGTATGATTAGCATGATTACTTCAAACTGCTTTTACTATGTTTTTGCCATTTAGGGGATCAGAAAGAACCTAAAAAACATCTGCATACACTAAACCTGTGAGGTTACAGTAAGAAAATGTACAAATTTCATTCTTCTTTAAGCTCTTTGTTGTTTTGGTGGACATTACTTCATTTCCTAAATTTGTATATCAGAGGTCTGGTGCTCTCTCCGTCTATTGATAATGTGAATTTAATTTCACAGGCAGCAATAATTAACAAAAAAGACTTAAAGGCTCTGCAGAAATTAGGAAAATAGCAGTAGGTGGCATTCATTTCCCATGGGCTTTTCTTCTTGAGCAGCTTCTTTCATAGCCATTTGATATTGTTGACATAAACATATTGATTAGTGCAGCTTTACACGTGCCAGTTCGAAAGCCCTGATGGCGTGCCTGCTGGCTCACTGTCATGGTTTACTGGCACATCTACATGGAACCAAGCCATCATCAATGTTATTAGTTACACCTGTGCTTTTCCTAACACTAATTTACCCTCAGTGAATGTTAGGTGTAGCTCTAACGATCTTACAGAACAGAGCAAAGCGATTCATTACTGAATGTTGTTCTTGGAAAAAAAAAAAAAAAAGTGTAGCTAACTTTTTAATGCAGTAACAAACAGAGAGCAGGTTGAGGTGGATGCCAGCTGGCATTCTAAATGCCATCGGTCGACATTTCAGTGGTCACGGAAAATAAATTAACTTCCAGTGGCTGGTTTCTTTTATTGCATTCGCTTTAAATACACCATACAGTAAGTTGTGTGTGTGGAAGTCCTTGTGTGTGTGTGTATAGTTGATGTCATATTCCATATGATGTCCACATATGGAATATGTCCACTCATCATATTTTTATGTTCTTGTTCACCTGCTGGTAACCAGCCAGCGATGTGCGTACACACATTTATACACTCCCATTCACAAGCTACTTGGACCACGCATGGTTTCACATGCACAAACACTTGAATGCTCCGCTGGGTGCGTATGCTTTCTCCCATCGTCGACAAACAATCATCCATCCTTGCCTCCTTTCATTCTCCCTCCCTCCCCTACTCTTTCTCTGCCTTCACCTCCCACCGTCCTCCCAGGTGTGTCTGACTCTCACTGCCAAGCGAATGGCCAAGAAGAACTGTCTGGTAAAGAACCTGGAGGCCGTAGAGACTCTAGGCTCCACCTCCACCATCTGCTCCGACAAGACGGGCACGCTGACCCAGAACCGTATGACTGTGGCCCACATGTGGTTCGACGACCAGATCTATGAGGTGGACACCACCGAGGACCAGACTGGTAAGACTGAGATGAAAAAAGTGGAGAGAGAGAGAGAGAGAGAGCTTGGAGAGTGAGAGAAACAAAGGAGAGATGGAGTGGGGATGCAAAGGGGGGGGGTGTGACCACCTGCTGAAATTCATCTGTCCAATGTTCACACCGCCAACCAACAAGGCTGTTCACTCTACTGTTTGGATTAATTGAGCAGCGGTATGCAGTGGGCGGCATAACCCTCAGCTACAAACATGTCTTTTCCCAGAATTCCGCTGCAAGACTGCTTCTGTGGAACCAATCGGCTTCCTGACTCCTGTGGAAAATCAAGCCAAATTTTAAAGAAGCTTTTAGCAATAACCAAAAGGTCTGGCAGGAGAAAAAAAAACAGGTGTTCTATGAATACTAATTAGTACTGAGTCAGACAATTGTGAACTCATACAAGGAATTGCCAGTGCTGCTGACAAAGGCTGTACAAGGGAAACAGGGTAAGAGCTACAAAAAAAAAACAAAAAACAGTGTATTAATTTTTTTGTATGGAGACCATTTTTGCAGCTGCTGCAGCCTTTTTAGCCTTTTGTGCTGCACTGTGTCAAGCTCAACTACCCCAGCCATAGTCTGTCAGTCTGTTTTCCCAATAACAGTGACGGAGACTGTTGTACACAGTCGAGGCAAATATGAAAAATGAATGCGGGCGCCTGCAGCAGAGTGAAGGTCATTTTCAGTACAATTGGGTGGGAGGGCTGAAATTTCGATACAAGTAATTTCCAAACGCCTTTTATTTTGAGTCACTGTAGTTAAAAATGAATGGCATTTTACAGACTAGGAATTTGAAAAATCACTTTTGTCAAGGAAACAGTGATTGCTCAACTTAACTGACCCCGATTCTATTATTTAGCTACAATATCCAGTCCTACTCTGTGAACTGAGAGTTAAGTCAGTAGCATAAATACTGCATGAGTCCTACTTTAAAAAAAAAAAAAAGCCTAACACAGTTCCCTCTCCTATTCTTTCAGGTTTGGGTTTTGACAAGCGCTCTTCTACTTGGACTGCTTTGTCTCGCGTGGCTGGCCTCTGCAACAGAGCTGTTTTCAAACCCGGACAAGAGCACATTCCCATCTTAATGGTAAAAAAAAAATACTACCACTCACACTTATTGGTGTACTAGTGCCTAAAGAAGTGGGTATAAGCATACCCCCCCCCCCCCCCCCCCCCCCCCCCCAGCTTCCACTGCTCAACCCCAAAGAAGAGGAGCAGTATTTACAATGAATACAGGGTGAAGCAGCTATATAAATGTGTACTATTCATGTCACACAATGCTGCGTTTGAAGTGTAGAGGTGTAAAGGACCCAAAGTACAGCACATAAGAGGCACGAAGAATCCGACTAAAAGCGCGCTTTATTAGCTGATAAGTCCAGTACAATAAAATCCAAACATAAATCCAAAGGCACAAGGGAGACCAGGACTCCATGGAGGGACGCTAGAAGCAAAGCAAAACAATACAGGACTAAACAGACATAAGCGGATGACATGACCAAGACAAATAGAGGGACAGGACTATTTATACAGGGAACTGATTAGGAATTAGACACAGGAGGATAAAAAGAAACTGGTGCAGACAGTCAGACAGGGTGGAAGTGAAACTGAAAACAATACACAAAAGAAAACCAATAAAGTAAAACAGGAAATGAATCAACAACGGAGACAAAGAGACATGAAACAATTTCTAAATGTGATGAATTTATGGGGGGGGGGGGTAAGACAGAGGGGAAGGAAACAGACGAAAGACAGAAACAGAAAAAACACGAAATTGAAAGTGACCATACGAAGTAAGTGCCAGCTTTCTGACATGTACTTGAAGGAAAATGTGAATCAAAGACCTCAAAAATATTACAATAAAACTCAGTAAATACCAAACAATGACTAGAACTCAAATACAACAAGAACTAATGCCCAAGATTACTGCGATGATAAGAAAATCAAAACAAGAATATAAAATGCAACCAAACAATAATCAAGCATCTAGAGTACTGGAACAGAAGTGCAACCAAAAAACCAAAAAACCCTTAATACTCAGGATGAACCCAAAGACTCCAAATAACTCAAAACCCAAGAGCCAAAGTTCAGTGGTCTATTGCTACATGTTTATTTATTTATTTTTAATATGGCAAAGACATGAACATAGACTCTATTTGAATGATGGATGAAGCCATTGTTACATCATCCCATTGGTTCCATCACCCCATTGGTTCCATCACCATCTTGCTTTTTTGAAACCAGGTGTCACGAGTTGAGGGGTGGCTGTGACACCACACGTTCATATGATAGTGACTTGTCAATCATAAGCCTAAAGCATGCTCTTTTTTATATTCTGTCTTACTTTAAATTGAACCATATTTAAACAATGAATATCATGCTGTATTCTGTAAAACTTCAAACTAAAGACTGAGGCATAACCATGTCGAAAAACTGTTTACATAGGTCATTTAATCAAGAGAAAATGGGGGTTTTCTTATATATGTGTGTGTGTATATATATATATATATATATATATATATATATATATATATATATATATATATATATATATATATATATATATATATATATATATATATATATATATATGACTTCTTTTTCAACCAAAATAGCTGTCCCAAAGGCTACATCAAATCTTTTATACAAGCACTGTGGGCATGATCTGCTCTCCTCTTGTCTCTGATTGGCTTACTCTAGCCAATCATCACTCCTCATGCCTTAACTCAACCGAATCAACCAATGAAGGAAACGAGTATTCGCCAATCAAAAGCAGGCATATACTTCACCATCCTTGGAGGGAAAAAAATTCCTTACAGTGCAATACTGAATGGCATATGTGATTTTGGATTTAGGAGTGCTTATATATAACGCAACATGAAAAATAAATATGTAACTACCCTATGTATACCATGCAACACACCAGTGCTCACATTATAACATCAAGTTTCCAAAACTTTGCATTTTTTTTTTCAGTCTAATGAATTCTCTCTACTCCCTAAAACAGTGGGGTATACCACTTTTAGCTTAAACCAAGGGCGTTATGAGTAGGCTTTTTTATATTTGGATCAAATAATGCATGCACATTATTCATGACATGATTTTGACTACATGGTCTGCCAGCAGGGTGGACTTAACATGTGGAAATTGTTAGGTGAGTTGCCACCCCAAAATAGGAAGCGGTGAAATTGGTATTCGCTCACTAAATTAAAAAAAAAAGAATTTAAAAAAGATCTTTGGGTTTCTGTCAGTATATTCATGAATGTAAACTATTCAGCCTATACAGTAACTGCTATTGTTGTGCCTACAGGTTTAGATAGCTAAGCTTCACATATCTTTACATTTCATTTGGCATTTGTGGACAAGATCAAATTGTTAGAATGACTCTAAAGTTCAATTACAGAAGAAATGGAAACAGCACAGTCATACAGCAGCAGGGTGTGTAACAGAAATCAAATCACTTATTACACATCTTAGTCACTTTTAATGTTCCACCCAGACAACGTGATGATACGTTCAGCAGATTTATATGTTTGAATCTGCACTTAACTAAAAGCGGCAATAAAACAATGTAAAAACAGCATAAGAGTAAAAGGCCCTCATATAAAAAATGTAAAATTACATAATAAATTTAAACTGTATTTAAAGTTTTAAATGAAAAATGACTCATCGTGCTGCAGAATAGATCCGATCATGCTATCGTATCACTTGTAACCAGCATTTGCAGTTTGCATTTTGCAGTTGTCTGAGCTGGGGCTAAATTAAACTTGTGCACACACTCCTAGGCAGTTTCACATATGAAATTAACACATTGTTAATAGTTTGTATTTAAAGTCTCGATCTGAAAATTAACTGGTGTACATAAATAATATAAATGTAGTGATGCTAAAAGGAAAATATTTGCCTCTGAAATGTAGTGGAGTATAGGTGTGAAACTTTTTTTTTTTGGGGGGGGGTACATTCCATGCCTGCTGTTTGTATTATATAAATATTGTACACTGTCAATCATGCTAACAGCTCTCACATGAGTGTAATAGAGGTTAAAGGCATGAGATTCAAAACAGACATCAGCACCGTGCTTTAGATTAGCGTAGCCATTATTGTCTCTCTTATCAGAAAGAATATCACACAGATGCCTGATAATGGATACATTTTTCTTTTACACGTTCAGTTTCCAGTATGGTTACGCATACCTTCTGCCTGAGGGCATCGGCTCATACTCTTTGTAAGGGATGCGGTTTGGGTTTTTAAGGCCCTCCCTTCTCACTGTCTCTTCAAACATCTCACGGATGAGAAGAGAGGGAAAAGATGGAGGCAGCATGCCAATTATATCTCCTGCCCTTCTGATCGGATTTTGAAGTTGTTATCTGAGTTTAACGGACAGGTTACCAAACCATCTTGTTATGCCGTACTTGAGCAGAGGTAGTTTGTATTCTCTCCTGTGGTCAGCCCATCCTCAGCTGCATGGCAGCCACAGGGGAATGAAAACAACCCATAAAAATAATTTGTCAGTACCACTTGACACGTGGCTTGCCATCTCTCTTTCACATAAACACACATACACAGAGGATAATCCAGTGCACCCCTGGAAATGACTCCCCCAGCGCAGATACACAAACACACACACACACACACACACACACGCACACACTGCTGGGAAGGTAAGTCAATAATATCTCAGTCTCCTACTGACTGCTGTCCTCCAACCTGTGCTACATTGACCTGAAGAAATTCTCAGTATGGCTCTCAGTGACAGGGATTACAGCTTCTTGACTCAGATGGGAGCAGACGGTGCCAGTGGAGCCTCTGTGCCCCTCAAGGTGCCCAGGATTCCTCCCTGGATTAAGTGACACGTATATCCTGACAGCTCTCAAACACAGCAGTCAGGACTCTGCTAACATTACGCGAACAAGTCCCCATCTTCTCTCGGGAAAGGAGAAAAATGGAATTTCCATGATCTATTTATTCATTCATGAAAAGGCACAAACAAGGACAAATCTTGTGGAGTGCATGTCCTTGTTTGGCGGCTGTTCATGAATGAATAAACAGAAACAAAGAGAAATTTCTTGTCTTGGTTTCGCTCCCACTGGTGTATTGGGTGTCAGGTCAATCGGTTTAGCATGGATTTTAATAAATTGGCTCTAAGAGCAGGTTGAAATCCTGTTATTATCATGGAATTTTGATTAAGGCGGATTTCACAGGTTATCAAAAGAGAATTTTCTCCAAAATGAAATACCACGCAAACAACAAGAGAATAATACAAGTGGGAGACCTGAAATGGGGTTTCTTGCCATCTGCGTTAAGTTTATTGCAGGACACACTGTGTGACATGGATCTAATAAACTAGGGTACAACATCAAGTTTGATGCATGTAGCTTTTGCCCAGTGAATCACCCCCCCCCCCCCCCCCCCCCCCACATGGCTGCAGTTCCCACGATATTTCTGTCCATGCTACAGCCTCGTTGAAAACAGCTAGAGGACACATCATAGAATCATAGAAGTGCGCCTTGAGGCGACTGTTTGTTGTGATCTGGGGGCTATATAAATAAAATTGAATGGAATTGAATCAAGCTTCTGCTGCCACAGCTCAATAAATTTTTTTTTTTTTTTTTGAGCGGAATCCATCTTTAGGTTTGCTTTTTTTCCTCGCACATTGATGCCTATTCCTATTCACTGGTTAATAGATGTAGATCTTAGGAGCAGACACGCTGTAAGATGGTCGTTTTTAGGCTGTTTTTAGTTGCAGACTGTTATGACGGCCAACTTTGAAGCTCTCTTTGTGTGCAACATAAAAATTGGTTTTGCAGCTATGACCAATGGTATTGCTGCGGTTCTTTCTCGTCGTCTTTCATCTGGGACAGCTCAACAGCGTACAGTGTAGCTTATACTCAAAGTTACTCTGTATGTATCTACAGATGTTTAGATTCATGGAGCTTTTCTAATTAAGAAATTCTATAGGTGTCTCTAACATATGCACCGGCATATTTTATGGCTACACTGAACAAAACTCTCTAACTGGATGATCTAATTGAACATTTGATGCTACCGTCTGAAACAATCTGTCGGCATGTTTCTACTTTAAATGAAAAGGCCACCTGGTTACACACATCTGACAATATCATGTTTTAGGTTAAAAACACACTTTTCCAATGTTAAACACATGATTTTCTGTCATCTAAAGGAGAAGACACCAGTGCGTGTTTTACATGCCCTTATTTGCATGGCTGTGAGGAGTCGCTTGACTTTAAACTGTTATAGGTCATCATAACATAACAGCTCGCACGCATGACTTACAGGGTTGTTTTCTAATTAAGGACAGTTTTAATTAAACGGGGTTTACTTAGGCATTCAAAAGAATAACTGGAGACCCAAGAACACACATGGGTGGTCTGTGGAAACAGAGCCGAACACCCTCAGCTACAGTTGGCGCGTCGCTGAGAAACTGGCCCCAGGACAGGCTGATGTGTAAAGTCTTCGTTGCTGCCCTACGTGCCAGATAACTAGATGGAGCGTCAAAATTATCCCCTTTTCCCTGCGTATATGATTTCTGCACACCACTATTGGAAAGAGATAACCAAATAATTTACTATAAACTTAGCAATCATTTTGCTACTGATTATTGCCAACAGGC
The DNA here is from genome assembly GCF_007364275.1 of Archocentrus centrarchus. Lineage (NCBI taxonomy): Eukaryota > Metazoa > Chordata > Actinopteri > Cichliformes > Cichlidae > Archocentrus > Archocentrus centrarchus. Next base: position 27,922,700 of record NC_044362.1, on the reverse strand, counting down.
AATGCTCAAATCCCTTCCTCCAACAGTATTTATTTCCAGCAGTATGTGAAACTAGTCTATTGCATCAAGACCTTTAAAAACTGCCCTTGAGAGACCTTACAAACGGCAAACGCACCCAACTAATTGGCTATAATTTTCCTGAAGAAATGGAGCTGTTTTAATAAAACTATTTCTCATCTTCTAGATAAAGTAGAGAAAAACATTCACAAAATTTTCATTACGTTGTTACATAACTTCAACAACAATGTTGTGGCCAGAACACAAGCATTGGTAATTCAGATCATACTCCACTACCTGCATAATTAATGAGAAACATAATGGAAGTAAAGGAAGTCCTCTCAGGTATCTCAGCCACTGTTTTAATCAATTAAATAACACATAATCCCAAAGCTTCTGCAGTATGATAAACACAGGCAATGAGACAGTCAACACGCATTTCTTAATATGCATATGTTAGTGACTGTGCTAATGTGCTCCTGTGTGTGTTTCCCCAGAGGGAGACAGCGGGGGACGCATCCGAGTCAGCTCTGTTGAAATGCATCGAGCTGTGCTGTGGGAGAGTTTGTGACATGAGAGCCAGAAACCCCAAAGTGGCAGAGATCCCCTTCAACTCCACCAACAAATATCAGGTACTGCATGGGACTAATGTTGCATCATTGGATGTGGAAGGTGAAGGTAACAGTGGTCCCCGTGGTAATCGGAACACTTGGGGCAGTGACCCCCAAACTGGGAGAATGGCTCCAGTATATTCCAGGAACAACATCCGAGATCTTTGTCCAGAAGAGCGCAATCCTGGGAACAGCTAAGATACTTCGAAGGACCCTCAAGCTCCCAGGCCTCTGGTAGAGGACCCGGGCTTGGAGGTCAAAGAGCGCCCACACAGCGAGATGGGATTTTGTGTGTGTGTGTGTGTGTGTGTGTATAAAAACCAAAAATTTAATAAAGGAACTGCTTTGTAAACGGATATTGTAACTGACTAGCCAGAGGTGACATTCATTTTTAATTTTGTCCAACTAACAGTCCAAAATTGAAAAACAGGGAGGAACAAGCTCATGTTTAAGAAAGCTGCACCAAAACTGATTGCTTTTCTGTCAACTGATCAGTCATTAATGATAAACCCTTTCAGTTTAATTGTTTAATCAATTTTTACAATGTTTTAAGAATCTACATTTAACATGTGATCAGTGCTGTTTGTCAGCAACACTACACACAAGCAAAATTATGTAAAAACAAGTGAGAATAATTTAAAATGTTGGTGTGAGTGGGGATCAAAATAGAGAGGTGGGCTACGCTTTCAGTCATTTTATTTTTAATGTATTCATTTTACATGTTTTTAATTAAGGAGTATTTCCTTTATTAATGATGTTTCCCAATTCTGTCAGTGGTGTGTTGAGTTTTGTGCACAGATTTGCAAGCTGTTCATGCGGGAAAAAGATTTTTATATATATATATATATATATATATATATATATATATATATATATATATATATATATATATATATATATATATATATATATATATATCAGTGACGTGCAGTCAGGGGAGGCAGGTGAGGCACGGCCTCACCTGTCATCGTGGAAATATAAAATTAAAAAATAAATTAAATGGTTATATTCATTCAGTGATTTGTATTTTAAAGTTCTTTTCCATTTAACTACACCATTTTTAGATTAGTTTTTTCAAAATCGCTGAATTTTTGCATTTGCCGGTCAAATACTAAGAGACGAACGGTGAGGCACCAGCCCGGCGAGCCGCACCACGGATTGCGCATTCCGTGGGGCGGCTCAGTATAGTCATTGCCAATGACTACTAACTGTGCTGGCATGCTATGCAGTGAGACCGGATTACTTTCCGGTCTCACTGCACTTTTACTATATGAACTAAATTTCCATATTTTAGCTGGTGTATATAATGCACAGTTTATTTTTTGTTTTTTTCATTAACAACTGTATGTGTGTGTAATGCATTCTTGTGTTGAGCGATCATGAAACTGCTGCGAAGAGACACTAGGTGAGGCACGCAGTTCTCGTGCCTCATGGTAGGGGGCGCTGGTGATCCCAGGGACTCCACGACTCCTCGGCGGCAAGCTACCATAAACAGTTAGCAAGGCCAGTTAGTTTTTCCTGTTGCTTGGCCTTATGTTCAACATGGAAGATTACATAACTCAACTGAAAGAATTTTCTAAACTGGACTTTCAATCGAAGCAGAAGATAATAATTAAAGGAAGACCAACACCGGAGCTAAAAGGTTTGCTTCAGACTATGTTAATGTTAAACAAAACAACTGTTGCCAATCAAATGGTGAATAAGCTATATGTTTGTAAATCTGATGTGATGACGTCAGTGCCTCACCAGTCACGACCCTCACCGCACGTCACTGATATATATGTATGCCAGGACTAAATCATGCATATTCATTTTTTAACCTTTTTCTGCTGAGGGAAGGCAGCCTGAACATGTCTGCTCTTTTACAGAGACACCCTGCTTTAAATTCACACTGCTGCACACATTCATACTTGGAAGCTGCCCAACAAGCCACAAACACGCCATTGTTGGTCACAGGAAAAAAACTGTTGCAGCATTAAAGCTCTCTGCAATGTGTTTTATTTATGTTAGAAAGATACACCAGGATTATGAACTGGTTTGTCAAGGCTGCTAAGAAGATGCTCTAATGTTGCCTTTCAGTGCACAGAAATCCCATTTGTAGACTTATTGTATGTGGAAGAATTGGAAATCATGTTGGTAACCTGCTTATACACAGTGCCTGAATGAAAGGCATAACATGTTGGGGGGGAAAAAAAAAAAAAAGTGAGAAGACCTAGCAATGTACTGGATGTGCATCAGTAATTAAAATTTTGCTGTCAAGCTAGACAATATCAAACATTTGCAAAGGTAGCTTAATATGAGATTGAGCACAGACAAGCATGTTCTGCAGTTTTTGTTTTTCCACTAAAATGGATTAAATATTTGGAGTTTCGAGAAGCTATTCTTCATTATTTTCTTGATAATGAACAAACAAGCATCATTCCCCGAACAGTATCTGTAGTAGAGAGGCAGTTCGGAAAGGTCTCAAGTTAATCTACATGCTTTGCTCCGTCCTCAAACAGTCGACACCAACAGTGAACTATATGAAGCCATCACGCAGAGCATTAACGCCTTGCTCAAGGGAAGTGCATCAATTAACGTGTGAAGATGTTTGTCTGCTTTGCTTTCCACACCGGGTCTTTCCCAGCTTGTCTGGAGATTTGAACCAGCATATGAATTACACAGCAGCAGTGTTGAAGCAAACAAAGTACTTCCTGCATGCATCTTGTGCACCTGTTCCCTGACTTAAAATAGGCACGTCTGTGTTAGGGGAGGGGAAATAAAGCAATTTTGCTCTGGTTTTCTGAGATTAGATATGTTCTGACTCAGATACAAATTACCTTGGGGAATGTGTGTGCGTGCGTGCGTGCGAGCAAGCACTGCTGTGGATAGGGGGGAAGGGATAATGCAAGGTGCTACACCATAGGAATACATGCAAGTGGGTGAATGAATGCTCCTTCAACACAGAGAATACATATGACTTTCGAGGTGCGCTCAGTCAAGTTAGCCTTGATAAGATTTCTTTATTTTGAACCAGGTGGAAAAAAAAATATGACAGCAACTCACAAAAATGATACCTGGTACAAATGTGAAATTCACTGTTGAGTATTAGTGTCTTTTGAAACAAAACAACCCACAATGAATTACATGCGCACATTGTTTCAAAGCAAATCCAGTAGTGCGATGTCTTCACATGTCTTCCTATGCATTTTCTTCTAGGTCTCTATCCATGAAGTGGAGGACAATCCCTCTGGTCATATTCTGGTCATGAAGGGAGCTCCAGAAAGAATCCTGGACAGGTCGGTTAATCGATAATAGATTGATTATATGTCTCAGTAGGAAAGTAGTACAAAATTTGACTCATTTTTCATTTAATGTTTCCTGCTGCTCTGTGGATGCAGAAAAAAAAAAGACTCTTTATGCAGGCTGTTTATTTTCTATATGTTGCTTTGTTATTGTAAGTGAACAGACTAACAGTGGCAACATACCAAAACGTTATATAGCTTATTCATTAGTGGTATAAGCTTCAAATGTTCCCTAAAACTCTTAAAAACACATCAGGTAAAAGACATCAGGTCACCACACTATTGGACCGGGTAACATGGTCACGATCAACACGAGCTCACACACGTTGTATTCTTATATACAGAATCTGGCCAACTGGAGGCGCAGCACCAAATGTGCTTTTTTGAGTTTGGGTTTTATTCAGGTTTTATCTGACATGATCTTCCACTAGGCTGAACCAAGTGCTTTAGTCACTATGAATGGATATCACAATGGAAGACTGGATCGTTTTGGGAGATAAATCTTATCAATGAATCAGTTCCTTACAGATACATCATCACTGTAACCCGGTTACAATTCCTTTTGTTTCAAAAATATTTTTTGCTATTCCAATTTAGTTGTGTTAAATTGAATTTATAGGAGACTGAGCTGTTACAAAAGTTGTTAGTTGGAATCAATGCCACAGAGCGTAAAGGAACACAACAAGACAGGTTGCTTTTGGTCTCTCCCCCCCATAGGATTTGTTTAAAATACAGCAGCAATAACCTTTAATTAGTCTTCATTCATGCATATTATTTACAAGTGGATATGGGTTGAAGAAACATGACAGTTCTGCAGCCGCAGTGCTACACGATTGGGATACATTTTGGCCACCATGGGATTTTTTTACAGTGGGGTGGATGCCACATAGAGTTAGAGCAGGTGGGTCATAGATGACCAGGTGAGAAATTTGGAGTTAAACCTGGCTGAACAATTTTTTATCTGATATTATCTAATTATTTGACAAAAATTAAACTTGGTTTGTTTTGTTGTTTTTTTTTTAATTTGATAATGGTTGACTTAAACAAATAGTGTGGTTTAGGGTTTGGGGTGGAAAAAGTTTAAAAACTATTGCACTTTAATAGCTCCTTTTGGACCAAACAGTTCTACCTGGGGCTAAGTAATGACTGTGAAAGTCCCTGAGGTACTGCATACTTTCAAAGGCTTTTTTTCTGCTTGCATTCGCACTGCTAATGGGAACTCTAAAGTGATGTAATAGCTGGCCAGCAGTTGGTAATGCAACATCACCTCTTGTTGTGGTCCTTTGTTTTCTTGTAATCCTGTTTGAGCAGCTTCATTTTCTCTCTGCATTGCTTCACTGTGTGGTGGATGCCTTGTAGCAAGTTGAAGGGAATTGATTTTTTTTTTTTTTTTATTAAACATTTACTTCTGACAAGTCAAAATTGTGCTGTATTTCCTCCTTTGCATATAAGTACTATAAAGCCTGGATGCCACTGTCAGTTTATTTCTTTGTGCTATGTTCCACACTTTAAGGTTGATGATAAGAGTTGTTGTATAAGAGCTAATGTTTTACCATGGTTTTTGTTTTTGTTATGCCAGTTATCAGTGCTGCATTACCAATGAATGTACACTTACATCACTCCAAATTCCCTTTTATGACAAGAAAGTGCCTACTTTTAGTAGAGAGTTGCAAGCAGAATAGTAGGAACTACAGGGGTCTCCAGTTTATGCAGGACAGACAGACACAGAAAAAAGAGGGCACCACATCTAAAAGTCGGACTGTCCTGCGGTGCAGCTCTTTCAGAGTGTGCATACATATGTACGTGCAGCAAAAATACATCTAACTTTATGTTCATCTGTAGATTCAATTTATAATAAATCCACAGAAGGTTGTTGTTGGATGATCAAAAAACAATTTATCCTATAAAGCAGGGGTGTCCAAACTTGGCCCATGGGCCGCTTCCAGCCCCGCCCCCTACATCCAGTCTGTGAATTGATGTCAAAAATAACATACAATTGCAAGTTTGGGCACCCCTGCTTATAAAGGCACAAAGCTTTTTTGGAACCACATATCATATCATATATCGTCTACTTAGCTGGACCTCATCCTGTTTATGTCATTCAAACATACTGATTACTGTAAGCAGTGTAGTTCTAAATGTATCATTCATTGTTTAACAGGTGCAGTACCATTATGATGTATGGCGAGGAGCAGCCACTAGATGAAGTCTGGAGAGAGGCTTTCCAAAGTGCCTACCTGGAGCTGGGCGGACTGGGAGAACGGGTGCTTGGTGTGTATTATCTAGTGGCACCAAATAAAAGCAGTCTGCTTGGGAATAGGTGGAGAGAAGAAGCAGTTGGACACAGCACTTACTTTTTATAATCGCCTTGGTACACAGGGTAGTTTACTCTAATGTTCCCATAAAAGTACAGAAGGCTTGCACTGCAGCACTTACTTTAAAAAAAAAAAATACATTTTTGGCACTGACCTCAGATTGCGTCTGACAAAGAGCCAACACCAGTGTTACACAAAATATTAGAAATATTTGTTTAGGTTGCTTTTTTTTTTTTTTTGGATTTTCAGGTCAAATCCAGGAGCAAAATACAGGATATTTTGAGTTTTAAAAAAAATCATTACTGGAAATTCAACTTTCTGTGTTCCTGACGTGTTTCGCATCCTGACTCTCTAAATATCATCATTTTGACAACCAAGGAGAAAACTTACCTGGCATCTTTTAAAAAGTGCCATAGGTAATAATTATGTGGTATCATCATTTTGCTAAAATAGGTGTCACAAAAGTGGAATATGGAACAGTGCCATTTTAGAGTGAAACTCCTGAAATTGTGTAAATTAGTGTGTCTCAGTTATGCCTTGGGTGATGATGATGACAGGTCGGGTGCTTCGCTCGTTTTAGACTGAGAATGGCTTTTTATCCAAAGTATTTTACTTTGCTTTTCTCTGTGGGGGATTGTAGAGATCTATATGACTGAAGGGATGTGTATCGTGAATTAATAAAAGTGCCTGATTCAATTTATAATCCAGATCTGCAACGTCTAAATCTCTGCATGCATATGGAAATGTACTGGATCATTGCAACCAGATGTCAGATTATTTTCTGAAGGTGTCTTTAAGACATAAATCATATTCGCATAGAGTTACAGTAACAGTAAATCATCAAAATCATTATTGTTTATTAAATGTTTTTGTCTTCCTAAAGTGATCCTCTTTTAAAGTTAAAAAAAAAGTATTTATTTATTTAAGCGGCTGCATTATACTTTGAGATTTCATTTCAGGTCTGTTATAAACAATCACCGCACTGATCGCTCTCCTCTTCCAGGCTTCTGCCACTTGAATCTACCCTCATCTCAGTTCCCTCGAGGATTCACCTTCGACTGCGACGACACGAACTTCCCCACCGAGCAGCTGTGCTTCCTGGGTCTCATCTCCATGATTGATCCGCCGCGCGCCGCTGTGCCCGACGCAGTGGGTAAATGCCGCTCTGCTGGCATCAAGGTAAGTCTTTCCACAGATTCATTTGTAGCACTTCCTGATACTCCATTTTCCCCCCCGACTTCATTTATCAAGCTTTTTAGGGAGGGGATTTGTATGTCAAATATCTTTTCAAATCACAAAGTGGAGTCCTACTGACAACTGATCACTGCTCAGGGCCATGACAGATCATGACCAACAGACAAATTAGTTCAGGCAGGCTGCAAAGTCAAACTCAGCTGCAATCCCAGCAGATCAGCTGATGTCAATGCAGGCTGGCATTGCCAGAAGGCTAGCTGAGCCTTCTGGCAAAACTCATATAGGACGTGCTATTTAAGCTCCTGTAGCCTGCCCACAGTTTCTGCATCTGCAAGCAACTTTGCAGTCCACCTCCATCCCAGCTCCTCCTTTCATCGTATGCTGCATCTGACTTATTCATTGTCATATCTGCTGTAGCTGATGCCTGCTTTGTTCTGTGCTGCAGTCATACTGCTGCTCTCCCCACCTTATGCTTTCCACATAGCTTGAGTGGAGGTCACAAAACAGCGCGCTGCTAAATATAAATCACTGCAGATGGAAATACCAATCTTCTTTTGACTGTGGCGATCCCGACTGAAACACAGTTCTGCTCTGTAGAAGAAAATGCTTATGGCATATTTTGTCTAAACACTCGGATAAAAGGCTGGCTGAAGAAACAGAACAGTCTCAGAGTTTGTTTGGAGGTTTAGCAGAGCTGCTGTTAAAGGTGTGACTGTCTCTCTGAAGTGACTGCCTATTTTAGAAATAAATTATGGTTTTGGGATAAAGAATTCAAAGTAAAAAAAAATTCAATTGTTGGTGTTAAAATAAAAAAAAGCATGACAGACAATAAAGGAACTCCATTTAGCTAAACGCAGATTCAGTGATTTACTGCAAATTGTCATTATATGTTAATCGACTCCAAATACACGGAGCAGATTTCTTTTTTTTTTTTTTTTTCGTCAGAAAAGTAATAAGCCAAGCCGCGGGAAGGTTAAACAACTTCCTGCAGAGATAAAAATGGATAATGAGGAGAATGAGGCGTTCTAACTCAGGGGAACAACTACAAATATGGAAAGAGGATTTTGCATGTTTAATTTCAGGTACAGTAGTTATCATGCTTCTTTTTTGAAAGACACCCTGTAATTGGCTTAAAAGTGAACTAGAGGCAGAAGTGAGTGAAAATGCTGCAATATTTATTTTTGCAGGAAAGTTTTGTTTTTTTTTTTTAAACAAAAACTTTCAAACTGTTTTGGTTGAACATATAAGCTGGATGTATGGATGTATGGATGTATGGATGTATGGATGGTGTAACATTTTTATTTATGCTCTTTATCAAAACAGTTTAAACCTACAGGAAACAATCCCATAGTTTTATTCGGAAGACAAAGACAGCGCATTTATAAATCATTTCTAATAATAAATAATCAAACTTACCATGCTAAATCTACTAGCCTTGAAATCATTGACATAACCGTTGTGGGAAATTTTAAATCAAACAATCAAGATGTGATTGAAGTGCTTCTGAAAATGGGGGTCTGTGTATAAAAGTGACTGTAATTCCTAAACAGCTAATGTAAAGCTTTTGTCAAACCCCTTGAGTTAAGGCTGAAAGTCTGCACTTTAATCACTTTTTGATTGTTTGGTTTAAAATGCACTTTGGTGATTTACAAAGGTCAAACTACAAAAAAAAAAAAAAATTGCATCTTTGTCCAACAAATTTTGGCCCTAAACTGTCCTCTCTTGGTTTTAATATCTTTAGCTGGACGTTAAAGTTTTATTGTGCTGTGCAGTCACATGATGCTTTATGTTTAATATACCTTCATTTAGTCATTTAGTGTGCTACTGAAGATTTTAGTGGTGATCGGGAGGTTCTGAAGTTCAAATGCAATGAAGCAGATATTGAAAATAAGCTAAATGTGCTATATGAACAGCAGATATGGTTATAAATCTTAACATTTGATACATTTTCTTTTATACCTGTCTATATATCCAAGTTATAAATATTTTACTCATTACCACTCAGATCTAAAGACAACACAACCTTTTTTTTAAAATTAGTTTTATAACTTTCCTTTTTAGCAGTTACTCGTCGGGAATAGAAAATAATCTCCGTTATGCGGTGTGTTCTTTTGTCACTTCTTTGAGGACATGAAAAGTGAGTTTCTTAGTAAAGTCTGCATCTGTCAGTTACATTTTATTGGAAGATTACAAAGGATCGGATGATACTTGAACTAAAGACAGATGAAAACTCGGTGCCTAAAACCAGGTATAAGACTTGTTACCTTTTGCAGGTGTACTGCGGATTTATGAAAGTGGATGTACAAGATTTTTGGGGATGCTAGCACTTCAATGCACAGTCAGGCTGCAGTTAATGCATAATCATGCTATCTTGCCTATAAGAACACATCAACCAAGATTCTTTTAGTGTACTGTAGTGTAGTGTATTTCCTCCCAGTTTAACTACACAACACATTTGGAATAATTATATTCCTGAAAAGCCTATACTATACTGTAGCTTGGGCATGCTGTGACACACGACATACAGATGAGATACAGTGGGGCTTAATGTGATTTATGGGAACCCTTCTGTCTGTTGTCAGGTGATCATGGTTACTGGGGACCACCCAATCACAGCCAAGGCCATTGCTAAAGGTGTAGGAATCATCTCTGAGGGCAATGAAACAGTTGATGACATCGCTGAGAGACTCAACATCCCTCTGAGCCAAATTAACCCCAGGTACGTGTGTGTATGGATGGAGGTTTTGACTGTATGATTGAGCATCTAACACACTGCTCAAAAAAATTAAGGGAACACTGTTGTGATTTGGTGCTATATAAATAAAATTTAACTCAAATTTCTTTATTGAATTGGACTTAAAAACACATCAGATCTCAACTGGAAAAAGTCATGTTGGATATCTATGCTGATATGGACTGGAAAAATGTTGCAGCAGGCTAGTCCATGCTCCTAATGACACAACAGATGGTGTTCCTGGGAGATTAACCTCCCAGATCTGGACTAGGACATCACTGAACTCCTGGACACCCTGAGGCGCAACTTGACGGCATCGAATGGACCGAAACATAACGCCCCAGAGCTGTTCTGTTGGATTTAAGTCAGACAAGCGTGGGGGCCAGTCAGTGGTGTCAATTCATTCATCCTCCAGGAACTGCCTGCGTACTCTCGCCACATGAGGCCGGGCATTGTCGTGCACCAAGAGTAACCCAGGACCCACTGCACCAGTGTAGGGTCTGACCATGAGTCCAAGGATTTCACCCTGATACCTAATGACAGTCAGGGTGCCGTTGCCTAGCCTGTGGAGGTCTTTGCGTCCCTCCATGGGTATGCCTCCCAACACCATTACTGACCCACCAACAAATCGGTCATGCTGAATGATGTTACAGGCAGCATAATGTCCTCCACGGCTGCTCCAGACCCCAGGTATGGCCTCATACCGAGCCAAATGCAAAACTAGTGAAAAAACAGAAAATATTAGGAGAGAAAATAATGTAAATGGCCTTCACCACTCATTGGTCATCTTATTGTTGCCCCTCTACTTCACCTGTTGTTAATTTCATTAACACCAAAGCAGCTGAAACTGATTAACAAGCCCTTCTATTACTTAACCGACCAGATCAATATCCCAGAGGTTTAAGTGACTTGATGCTATACTCTGATTACAAAGTGTTCTTTTATTTTTTTTTAGCCGTATAGTAAGTCTCTGTGTGAACAGTGATGTGTGTGCTGGATGTGTTGTGCATGCAAAGTTTGAACTGTTGATTTTTTTTTTTTTTTTTTTTTTGCATTTTTGGAGACAGTGGCTTTTATCAGCAGTGGAGAGAGACAGGAAATGGAGGGAAGATACAGGGGAAGACACAAGGGCAAATTGGTGGCACCGCAACGCAGCATATGTATGTGGTCGCTGGCTTCACCACTAAGCCACCCAGGCACCCCTTGAACAGTTGATTTAAATGTAAAAATGGAAACAGGAGAAGCATCTGGCCTACTTGTGCCTGATGGTAACAAAATATCCCAACTAGCACCTCCAAAGGTCATTAAGGTTTAAAGAAAACTTCTTTAATGGAAGGCAAAAAGGAAGAGCCAATAAACCACAAGGAGATCTCTGTCTGAGGATATACAGAGTAGATAGAAATATTTTTTCCATATTTTAAGTTCTATTGACCAATCAAGTTTGAGTAGACCTGTTACATGTAAGTAAATGGTCTGTGTGGAGAGCAAAAGAAGGATCTCATCAGACACACAATGGCTATCTTCTCACAGCAATTTAACTTTTTAGACTACAGAAATATAATGCATTAATGAAGAAGCTTTAGATTTGCTGCTTGGCTGATTTTGCTACCTTCGGACATGTCTCCCAAATGTCAAACTGTTCCTTTAAGACGCAGAGCATGTTTCTTGCTGTTGAATTTGTGTATTTGCATGACAATGACAAACATGAGGGAAAGCAAAAAAATGTCATTACCACCCTGTGCATAATTGTACCTACATGTGTGTTTCTATTCCCAGGGATGCCAAGGCGTGTGTGGTGCACGGCTCTGACCTAAAGGAGATGAGCTCTGAGTACTTGGACGACCTGCTGAGGAACCACACTGAGATAGTGTTTGCCCGAACCTCTCCACAGCAGAAGCTCATCATTGTTGAAGGCTGCCAGAGACAGGTCAAGGGTCAGAAATGTGTGTGTGTGTGTGTGTGTGTGTGTGTGTGTGTGTGTGTGTGTGTGTGTGTGTGTGTGTGTGTGTGTGTGTGTGTGTGTGTGTGTGTGTTTGAGAGAGAGAGGGAGTGTGTGAATGTGTGACTGGGCCTTTTTGAGAGCTGAATTGCAATGTGTGGTGGCGTTTATATAGATGAATGTAGGCATTTGGGTGTTTGTGATAAAGACTGAATGAATGCTTGAATCTGCCTGTTTATGGCTAAGTGTGGAGGTATGGTTCAATGCAGGTGTGTGTGTATGTGTGTGTGTGTCCCTGCCATTTAATGCTGAATACAATTTTCTGTGTGTGTTTGTGTGAGTGTACTTGAGCTGTTTTTTAGTGCAGGCGGTTGAATGGATGAATACAGCCTTTTGTCCATGCATGCTTATTTATGTGTGTGCCTGCTGTGGAGGCCTGTTTGTGTGCTTAAGACAGAACAGTGCATCTGATTAACTGTATGTTAAAGTCATATTCAACCCTACATATGTGCCTTAAACTAAATGCTTTGCTTATATGTACAAAACTTTAAAATTATGTGTGCACGCACTCATGCACATCCCCATATATTGAGGTCATGCTACAATTCACCCTGACTCACTCACTCTTGCTTCTTGTGACTGAATGACTGCAACTCAATTCCATTTTTCATTTAATCTCCCCAGAGCTGCTTTGAAAAGACATTATTAAGACAGAAGGGGCGGGGGGAGAGAGGGAAGTGGGAAGAGAAAGGCTTTAAATCACGGTACTTATCTTTCTCCTCTTGACACTTTTTGTTCACTGGTCCTTGTGGGTACAGGGGGCGATCGTGGCTGTGACAGGCGATGGCGTAAACGACTCTCCGGCGCTGAAGAAAGCCGACATCGGCGTTGCCATGGGGATTGCCGGTTCTGATGTGTCCAAGCAGGCGGCTGATATGATCCTGCTGGACGACAACTTTGCCTCCATCGTCACCGGAGTGGAGGAGGGTGAGTATGGGGGAAAGGCAGGATTTCAGAATGGAGGAATAAAAGAAGAAAATTGCAGAGGAGGAAACAAAGAGTGAAAGAAAACAAGAAAAAAAAAGTGAGTCAGAATAATAAAGGGATCATAGATTTGGAAAAAAAAAATCTCTTTTGTCATGCTAGAGAGCAGAGATTTTGTATTTTGAATGAATCCAAGTTTATATGAGTAGAAGTCTGGTTGATTTCCCAGAATTTGTGCTGCAATTTAGGCATGAGGCTCAGACTCCATTCAGGCCTCAGTCCGGTTATAATTATTATTATTATTTTATTTTTTAATTTTTTTTACATCTTCTGTGAGATGTCTTATTTACATTATGAAATAATGAAGCATTGTATAATTCAAGATGAATATATTTTTGATATTCTGTCGGCTTTTTCAATAAAAATATCTGTAATCGAGTCAGGCCTCAGTCAAAATAAGAACCTCATTACAGGGTTCATACAGGCGCTGGAAATCCTTAAAAATGCTTGGATTTTAATATTGTCCTTTCAAGGTTTGAAAAGTGCTTGAAATTTGGATATAGTGTTTGAAAAGGACTTGAATTTTGGATATAGTGTTTGAAAAGTGCTAGAAATTTGGATATAGTGTTTGAAAAGGACTTGAATTTTGGATATCGTGTTTGAAAGTGCTTGAAATTGTAACCGCTTTTTTTTTTTTAGATAAAAAAAAACTATCTGATTGAATAGTTTGCTTATGAAACGGAGAAATAAAATTGGAAATTGGAAAGTCTAAAATGAAAATTTCTCCACCTGGGCCTGGCCTGCACGTCTGCATGTGACCTGTCAGTCTGTTTGTGACCCCGCCCCTCACCCGAAGACAGAGAGTCGCTGTTTTAATGAGTGTTCACTGGAAAACTGCAAATTCCCATTATAGATAAGACGAATATGGAATTATATTTAGGTTAAAAGTCACACGAGAAAAAACATAATCCGCGCAAATGATGTAATTCCCTGAGCGCAGGTATTTAGTCCTTGCGAGTAAATTCAACAACGTGATCTCAGCTGTCTCTGCTGTCCGTGTGTGCCCCCCCCCCCGGTGCCGAAGCGAGGTCCGGGCGATGCCATTGCATACAAAGGGGCGCAGTACGAGCGCTGTATGTACACAAAACACAGCAACAGCAGAGTTTTCAGGTTTCCGGTGTTGTGCCAAAAAGGGATTTTTTATTTTTTTTATTTTTTTTTAATGTTTTACCTTTGCGTATATTGGTAAATAGTGGTGCACAGGATTTATGAAGGGCTTATATATAAAATGAAGAAATGAATTGTTTCGCAAATATATTTATGACTGCATTATAATCAGTCCAGTCCTTTTTGGCTATTTTTTATTGAACTGTAATGTTATATTTGTTGCAATTTCTGCAGCCCTTTTGGCCAGATCTCTCTCGGGATAAAAGACATTTTCAATGTCAGTGATAGTTTTTACCCTCATTAATGAAGAATGAACTTTTTGGCACAACACCGGCATATCTCCAAAAGTCGCTGATGTCACTGGAAAAAATCGCTTAATTTGTTGCTAGTTGCTTTTTCGGGGGGAAAAAAGTCGCTAGGGGCCTCTGAAAAGTCCTAGCGACAAAGTCACTAAGTTGGCAACACTGACCGTTGGTGTTGCCAAAAACTGATTGCAGCTTTTACCAAGTGACAGGAATGTTCTTTATGACTCAAAGTGAATTGGTATCATTCATGGGAGATAATGTTTGAGATATGCTTGACAGATTATAGGTCAACAAGTAATTTACAACAATATAAATACCAGCAATAATTTTTTTGGCAAATACTTGAAATCACTGTTTAGCACAAGATCGGCTATTCAGATGACAAGTTGCTCCTCTGCCACTATGTACAGTGTGGCAGCATGTACATTTTGCATTGCAGAACAATGTTTTAATAGATAGGAAAGAGTGTATTTGATACCAAGAGTTTCAGAATTTTTCAACACCAGGATGTGTTTTTAATACTTCCTATTACATTAAAATACCAAAGAACCAGGTGAAATTAAATGTCATGAAAAAAGATCAGCATTTTCTTTGTACACATTTGGGGAGTGGGGGGTCTGAAAAAGTACTCTTTGTACACTTTGGAAAATGTTGATAATTGTGAATGACCCCTTAATGTGCTGAAAAATCTTGAAAATGGACCTTAGAAAAATGCTTAGAAAGTGCTTGAATTTGATCTTGGAAAAGGTGTGCGAACCCTGTCATTAACTCTCAACTAATTTAGCCTTTTTTAAAGTTGACTTGAAAGCAACAAAATTGTCAAACAGATCTAATCAACAACAATAAAAAAAGATTTGACTCAGCACTAAGCAGGTCTCGCACTGAAAGGACTCAGAGAAAGGAAACCGTTCAGATGTGATGTATTAATAAAGAGCATTCAGAGACCTGGAGGACAGATTTTGACCTACAATTTGCTCATGAAGACTTGTAATTTGACACGCCTTTGCTCTCAAGGATTTGACTTGAGATTTGACCTTGGATTTGCTTTGAGAGACTGATATTTAATTTAGCTATGGGTCTTTAATATGGTCTTAGATAAAAAAAAATTCCATTTGTATTTTGGACATGCTGATGAAGGAGTCAGAGTGAATTTCATTTCAGTAAGTCTAGAAAATTCACTCAGCCTTGACCGACCTTAAAAGACAATATTCAAACTATAAAAGTACAATCTCCCACCCAAACGCATTCATATATCTATATATCAGTTTTCCATCTCCACTTTTTTTTCTCTCATGTTTTCAATCGCTGCAGGTCGTCTCATCTTTGACAACTTGAAGAAGTCCATTGCGTACACATTAACCAGCAACATCCCAGAGATCTCGCCCTTCCTCCTCTTCATCATTGCAAGTGTTCCTCTTCCTCTGGGAACGGTCACCATCCTCTGCATCGACCTGGGCACAGACATGGTGAGCACAGGGGAAACAAACTGTGAAATAGCCCTTTGCAGTAAAAACCACCCATAGTTTTAACTCTTAGATGCCTTTGGAACAATTTCTAGTTTAGAACTTTCAATTTAAATACTTCAGAGTTTTTCCACACATTTTAATTTTCAATTTTGATTATGTGATATGAATTGTGTATTTTTAAATAGAGTTCAGTTTATTCTGAAGTGTATTTGGATACTTTTTAAGTAACTCATTCTGGCTTCTTGGCTTCTTTTGCCAACACCTGAAGATTTATCTTATCAGTATATTTGTCTGAGTCTTTACTCAGTTTTACTGGTTTAGGATTAAAATAACTCATTTACACTAAATCAAGCATTTCTCCTTGCTTTCTAGTTAACTATGCTAAGCAGCAACAAGTGAGTGACGTCTTTACAAATGCACAATCTTAGTTTTTATCAGCCTGAAGATAGTGTGAAAGTCTGGGACTTTTGGACTACAGTTTAAGGTCATTCACTTTTTTCCCTCCTTTTTTCAGGCATGATCAGTAATTGAATCATGAAAAAAATAAATATATATTTTTAATGTTTTTTTCCCCAGTTCCAGTTAACTCTATACCTGAATGATCCTTAAACATTACACCTTTCACCAGACTAGCATGCTTTAACAGCTCCACGTCTAAATAGCATAGACTGTACATACAGATGGAAGCAGCAATTGTGACGTAACCCATTCAACATGTCGTTCTATCTGAACAACAGTATCAGTTGTTTGTTCCAAAACGACCTATATGAGCGTTTACAAAATGAGCGCTCCTACATGTGGCTTTGTGTGTCATGTCAATTATGTCAATATGTAATGTTGCTGTAGCTCATGAGGTAGAGCAGATTATTTATTAATCAGAAGTTCCAGTTGGCATGCCAAAGTATCTGTGGGCAAATATGGAAGTGCTTGTATGAATGGGTCTGAATGAGGAATGTTGTATAAAGAGCTTTGAGTGCTCAAGTACTGTAGAAAAGTACTATAGCAGAACCAGTTGTTTTTTGTTTTAACTTTCCTGGTTGCATGTAATGCCATTTAGTCCTCATACACTTTTCAGAAATATGAGAAAATCCATATTTACATTTTTCTTCAAGATTTGCGAGAGAAAACCGAAGATGTTATTCACACGCCCTTTCGTGTACTGCTAGAGGTTGATTCACTGGATTTTAAAACATAGGTATTGGTTGTAAAACGTGCCTGCAAAAATGACCTATGAGGTCGTTTTTTAAAGGAGGACAGGCTCCACCCATTGGTTAGTGAAGTCCCATTACAAAGCCTTGAGCTGTCGCCCTCCAATAGGCGTGCTATACTTTCCCAGGACGTGTGCTAGAATCCACCTGCATCTGAGTGAATTTTGTCATCAGGCACTGACTCCATGCATGGCGAATTTAAATTACAAAGCACCAACTACACATCCACCCTTTAGGCAGACTTATACAGTATAACTGTGTATATATATATATATATATATATATATATATATATTTATATATATATATATATATATATATATATATATAGTACAACTGCTGCTTTGCAAGTGACAGGCTATTAGTCACATGCTCATTGGCTAACGAACTGTCAATCACAAGTCCTTAGCCAATGAGTATACCCTATAAAATCCCCCTTTCTGAATAATGAACGTAATTTATAAAATGAACATAATGTTTTATTCAATTTGGCCTGAAACTAGTAACTTACCCCATAAGATCATTTGGTCATAGAAAAAAGGAGCCGAAAGCTACTTTCCCGCAGACTTTTACATAACAGGAAGTCAACCAGTCATCCAGGCTGCAACCAGAATCACCCATTGCTCACCATTAAAAAGTGGTTTCAGACCTCAAAGCAATGTCCATCTTTTACACTGTCTATGCCAACTAGCATACGCGCAAAACTAATTAGCATATCTTTACATATTGCACCTTACCAAAGCTATTAATCAAATTCATTATTCATCCCACATTTGCACACATGCTGTTTACACCAACACAAAATGTGCTCACAATGAAAAATGGTTAAACTGTGTATTTCAACCGAAAGCTTGGGTTGCACACCATTAGCGTCCCTGCAGTTAGTGACATAAATGTATCAATCCTACAATTCGTCTGCCACGGCTGGCACATAATCCTCCTTTGTTCATCTTTTTTACATTGTTGCTGTACTTTTTACAATATCTGCATGTCTTAGCGAAGTCTCTGTTAGTAATGCAGTAGGAGTTCAGTGTTAACACAAGTATGTGACTCTGGACAGTACCATAACAAATTAATTTTCAGTTTTGGGACTGTTACACCGCTACTTGTTCTTGAGTCCTGTCTAGAATGGCCTCCCTCTTTGTTTCAAGAATCTTTATTCTTTATGTATAGTTTATTAATTTTAAACAATTATAAAACAAACTTTAAAACAAGGAAAAAAGTTATCTAAATCTGATACATTGCTTCCCAGAGGGCTGTTCAGCTTAATAATGCTAAATATATCTCGCCTTTTTGGATGATATCTTCCTGTGTTTGTGTTTGAAATATGGATTTTTATTCAGCTGTTACCATTTCTTCATAGAAATTTTAGGACTCATAACACAGCACAATGTTTTAGATAAATCTTTATATATTAAGTTATATTGGACCACTTCCACCAGCTAAATGTGGGCTAATTGTAATGATTCTTCTTTAAGGGAAAGCGCTAATTATTAGCATGCTGCATAGCTACAGGCGAGCTGAAGGTGACATTAATGAAAATGGCACTAATACTGGTGTCAAATATGAGCGCCTGAAGGGAAAAAGAAAAATGTTTGGTTTCATTTGTTCTTTCTGTTTTGGGGGGGGAGAAATTCACTTTTGCCTCACTGTCGACGTCCATTTGTTCGTGCAGAACAAAGGCCGAGTGACTCTCGCATACAGATTTACATTTCACAGCTCTACTATTTCCAGATGCCAGTCTCTCCTTTGTATTTCCAGCAGCAACAAAAAGAGCGGCTGGCGCGCTGCTTGCCTGAGGGGCGTAATCCATCATTACAACAGAAAAGAATCACACGATGAATATATTCAGAAGGACTTGTTCAATTGCGTCCATTATTTTAACTTTAATTTTTCCTGTTCTTACCCAGCAGCCATTAGTGTGCACCCGAAACTGGCTGTTATACAGTGTTTCTCAGGTAATCAGGTACATGCATTAGAAATGTTCTCCCACTCCCAAGAACCCCCCCCCCCCCCCCCCCCCCCCCCCCCCCCCCCCCCAACACAACACACAGGTTAAAAATAAAGAGCAACTGCCTGCTAAGATTGTTAATAAAGCAGTTCAGACTTATTTTAACTTGGATGACATCAAAACTGAACTTCTTTTGGTTTCCTAGCAGCAGAACAGATTTGTTTGTGTTGACAAATATTTACTCAGCTTAGTGAGATCACAGACATATTGCATTCTTTATTGGTTGAATTTCTCTTTAAAGATGACATGACTGGAGTTTAAAAACATCTAATTTGTTCACCTGTTTTGCATATAAAAACCCTTCCCTTCAAAGTAACATGTCTACATGGATCCAATAACTGCCGGTGGAGTGAATAGCCGGATGTGTGCTTTTTGAAGAGCAGGACTATCCGAAAAAAAAAAAAAAAAAAGCACTTGAGAAGTGTTTATTGTACAGTGCAAAAGTACAGAAATGTACAAATTTCCAGTGGATGGTAAAGCCGTTAACAGCTTGTTAACAGCGACGTTCCACTCCAAGCTACAGACTGGAGGGCTCTGCTGAGATTTAGCAATGACAGTCAGCACTTGGAGTCTGCTAGGATTATTTTTAGCAAGTACTACCATGCGGAAATGGATGTTTATCAAAGCAAGACGTAGCACACTTAAGAATGCTTCAGCACTGAGATTTGGTTCATGCACGTGTACTTTAAAAGGTGTTAAAAAAAAAAAATACTGTCTTCACATCCTTCCCTCATCCTCTATCCTCGTCTTTCTTCGCTGCTGCTGTGGGTCAGGGAAGTGTAACACCAAAACAAAGTGGATTTGTACACCACAGAGCATGTGCTCAGTTTCACACAATGCCAAGTCCCCACCTCAAAGCCCTCCTAAGTCCCAAAGACTCTTGCCCTAAGTCACACATATTGCTCTGTTGCTTACCTGGTAAAACCAGCCAATATATGATCTTTATTACAGGGACCTTTCTAGCCTCCTGTTTTATGAATGTCTTGAAATTCACTATCCGTCTCTTTCCACATGTCTCTTCTCCCCTCCTCCCTCTCCATCACTGTCGTTACTTCTTTTTTTCCCTTCCCTCCTTGTCGTTTTTCTCCCTTTTCTCTCTCTACTCGGTGATTGAACGATTATATTAACAGTCTAGTCTACCCTATGTCTGGCTTTGTCATCTTGCCTTTGTACTGATGCCACAAAGACAAATTCCTGCACATTCATCGTACAGGGAGCTTAAACTGAGGTCACTGTGTTCTGTTCCTCCCATACCCTCCAGGTTCCAGCTATCTCCCTGGCATATGAGACAGCAGAGAGCGACATCATGAAAAGACAACCGAGGAACCCCAAAACAGACAAGCTGGTCAACGAACGCCTCATCAGCATGGCATACGGGCAAATAGGTTTGGCCTCTCGTGTCTCATAATCTTTCAGCACTGTAGCTCTTAAACGTGAATCATTGTGACAGCCCTGTTCTTGTGAATTTTCAGTGATAATAAACATCACAAGCATATAAACATTAAATGTAGACATTTATCAGAAATTTTGGCATTTCTAACTGGCTTTTTAAATGTGTGGGACATACAGTAAAGGAAAATAGATTCAGAGGTGAGCAGATAGTCCCACAATTTCCCTCTAATTGTTGTGACATTTAGAGCAAACTGAGAGTAGCGAGTGCAACTTTTTTCAGCTTAATCTTGGTCGTGTTTCAGCAGTTGGATCCTCACTTCAATGCGTGCGTTTTATCTCTGGTTTTACATGGTTTGGGAATAGTGAAAAATCAAAGACTGGCCCCATTTTATAGGTTGTTAAATAGGTCAAAATATGACAGGGCCTCGCTGGATGACATGCGATCTTAAAACTGAACATGCTCTGAACAGCCGGTAACTCACATAAACTCCCATAATGTGTGCAAGATAAACACTGCTGGGGCAAAATGTTTGCAGGGCACAACAAATCACATTTACAAACCGCTGCTTTGACATCACAGCCAGAAGTCCTGAAACACCTGCTGATGACGTGATCCTGGGTGACACTCAGTGAATGCAACAGCAGCACCCCCCCCCCCCCATCCCTAAAAAAAAGAGTTTTATGTAAGAAATTAATGAACACAGTGATTAATAACAATTGTCTCAATCTATGATCAGTCATTTTGAAGGTTTGGTGTGAGTGAAGCCTTTACACTCTGAAATAAGATGTCCATCCTGCTGAAAACTAGACGCCCACTCTGACAAAACGAATTTGCCAACATCAAATTAAAAGTCACTAACACCTATTAGGGCAGTCCTCAGCTGTCTGGAGCTATTCACCTTTAAAAGTGACATCACAAAGGGAAGAGGGAGGAAAATATCATCTGTGCTGTTTTTTCTGACAAACACTAAGTGGACTGAGCTGAGCTACTGTAGACTCACAATATGCACTTTGTAGGGATATAAGTCAGTATATATTGTCTATGTTTTAGTTTAATCCCTGGTCCTGCTTGTTAATCCATAAATACATGTGGAAAATTGTTGTGGCACACGATTTACACAGTTGCCATGTATGTTCAAAATTTATTTCATGATGGTTTAAGAAGACTTTGCGTTAGTCATCTGAAAATGCCACATCAGTTTCTTTTATGGGATTGCATTTTCCTACAACATGTGATGGAAATGAGTAGTTGTTTTATTATTAATATAATATACAAGTTTTATTTGGGATTTTCTCTAATCCACACTGGGTCAAAGGTATAGATATAGGCACAAATATATACACTCACTTAAACCTTTTAATAAGTGGTGCTGAAGCGACTATATTGTCTTTTAACTTGACGATTCCAAGACTTATTAACTTCTCGTTAGTGATCACGATTGGCTACAGCTGGTAGTTTCTCTTTGCCAGGATAAAAGGATTTGTTTAACAGCACTCATCGGATTGACCAATACTGAGCACAATGGGAAAGTCCAAGGAACTCAGGGAAGATCTAAGCTAGAGAACTGTAGATTTCCAAACACTGGGAAGATCTTTTGGAGGCATTTCTAAACAACTACAGAGTCCACGATCATCAGTTCAAATGGCTGTGCATGAGTAAAAAGTATTTGGATGCTTTACCACTTTGCCAAGATCTGGAAGAAGACCCAAAGTGTCACCCTCAGATGAAATTGGTTAGGATGTTCAGGAATTGCCATGGACCAAGAGGGTGCCAACCAAGAAAGAAGCCCCTGCTCCAAAATCGTCACCTTCAGGCTTGACTGAAATTTGCAGCTACCCACATGGACAAGCCAAATGGCTTCTGGAGAAAGGTTTTATGCTCAGATGAGACAAAGATTGAGCTATTTGTCCACCAGTGTTTATTTATGAACACAAAACTGACAGCATAGAGGAGAGATTAAAAAAAACCAGCCTAAGGAGACTTTAACGTGATCGGCACAGTGATTCTACTTTAGAAACATGTACAGGTGGAAATTGAGGCTTCAATGCTGCAAGCCTGACTGCTCATCACTGCCGTTGCTCAGGGTCTGGCTGCTGGGCTGGAGTTGGCATACACTCAGCTTTAACATCACTCTGGGTTCTTTGCTAGCTTTGTGTTAGCATGCTGTCTGTGCAGATGCTTGCAAAGATCTGAAGCTGTGTTAGCAGTCTAATTCAGTTGTTTCTGTCCTAGACACAGTTTGCATTTTACCACTGCAGTCTTGTCCTTTTGTTCAATAAAAATAAAAGTAAGGCTACCAAAAGCATCTGGTCAAGGTGGAACTTGCTTAGGGGCGTTTGACTAAATATGATTGGGAATGTATGTATATATTGGAGCCTGTATGCATACTTTTGGTCCTGTGTGGATTAGAGAAAATCTAAATAAATTCCAACTTGTGCACCCAATTCTTTTTTATTTTTATTAAAGATGTACGCTGCACAGTAATTCCATCCTGGGAAAAGAACAGTTCAAAGAAATCCTTAAAAGCCCCAAAATTACCATGACTATAAACTTCTGACATCAGCTGCATATGGAAAATCATGTCTGCATTAACTAATTAACACTGACACAATATTTATTGTTGTTTAAATGAGACAGTTATACATTCATAAATCAATATCACGAAGCTAATTAAATTGAAGTTTTAATTTCCTCAACAATATAATGTCAACTTACGTCAAGAAGTTACAAAATTATTATTGGACCTTCAAATTATAACCGATAAAATATATGATTTTTATATAATCAGCGCGTGTTTTTGCATTGCTGTCTTATCAATATTCTTGCACATTTCAAACCCAGGTATGATCCAAGCTTTGGCTGGTTTTTTCACCTACTTTGTGATACTGGCTGAAAACGGCTTCCTGCCGGGCACCCTGGTAGGCATCCGCCTCAACTGGGATGACCGTGAAGTCAATGACGTGGAGGACAGCTATGGGCAGCAGTGGGTAAGGACTGGGGGCTGAAACTCACCAGTACAACCCCAACGAATGAATGAATGAATGTTTCCACTCTCGTGAATGAGTGAATGTGCGTTTCACCCTGGCAGACCTATGAACAGAGGAAGATTGTGGAATTTACCTGCCACACAGCGTTCTTCGCCAGCATTGTGGTGGTCCAGTGGGCTGATCTCATCATCTGCAAGACGAGGAGAAACTCCCTCTTTCAGCAGGGGATGAAGTAAGTGGGTGGTGCAGTAAGTAAGGGAGGTGGGAGAAGGGAAAAGATCAAATCAAATCATAAATTAGGGCAGTCAGAAAGGCAAGAAAGGTCCTTTTTTCCTTCAAAATAAAAAAATTATCCACTTTTGACTCTCTTATTTGAGGCTGCTATTACTGTGATCCCATCGTCGTTGTTATTTTAGGATTCTGTACCTTACAGAAATGTATAAACCTTTTCTCTGATGTGTCCTTTTTTTCTGCTCAACAGGAACAGGATCCTGATCTTTGGCCTGCTTGTTGAGACTGCACTGGCTGCCTTCCTCTCCTACTGCCCTGGAATGGACGTTGCTTTGCGCATGTACCCCCTGAAGTATGCTCTGCATATGCATATCTCCACTGAACTGAAAAATAACCTCTTAAAGACCTAATAGGCTGCCATTAGCCTGTCACTCTGGACTTTAAATGAAGTCTGTGATCTTCTTAAACACCATGTTGTTATCCTTAATATTCAAAAATGGCTGCAATGAATTTAACAATTTGCACCCTGCCTGTGAGTCACCACATCTTACTTTTTTTCCCCCTTCTTCCCCTCAGGGTCCTTTGGTGGTTCTGTGCCTTTCCATACAGTCTGCTCATCTTCCTTTATGATGAGGTCCGTAAATTTATTCTGCGGAGGAACCCAGGAGGTAAGCAATTAGGAGGGAACCATGATTAAAAGATTTTTTTTGAAGCTTATTTATCTCTTTAATAAGCTACAATAATAATTGTCAAGTGACGGTACAGTATGGTTGTTGATACCTCTATCTCAACCGCCACATGTGCCAAAGTTTTATCAAAAGCTTTCCTTCTACCTTCTGTAACTCGCTCAGCCTTCTGTCCTTGTAAAAATAAACACCATAAAAGGTTAGACTGTCCAGTCCTGTAAGGACACAGTGATTGACAGTGTTGCCACAGCTCTGCTCTGTTGATCTCACCTGAAGCATCCCAGCAAGCATTTGACAGATGGTGACTTGAAGAAGAAGATTGAGTTCAATGTCATTCCAAACAAGCACAAAGTTTTTATATTTATAAAAGCACCTTGAAGTGGTGTGGCCTGAGATTAAAAATGAAAGTGCAGGTACTCCACAATGTTGAGTGCAGTTTATTTACAGCAGAGGGTGTCAGCTTTAATTTCTGTGTGATGTTAAAAGCGCGGTTTATTTCGCACAACTTCTTGCATGCGCGAATGTCCGTCAGTGAGGTTTCCAGGTGTTCGCAGGGGTGAACATCTGGTTTCTCCTGCTGTGCGTGGGTTTGAAAGCCATATCTTTCATCACTGGTGGTGGCTGTCTTTTTATGAACGTGGGACTTGATGTAAATTTTGTAATTCACCAAGTATTTTCTGGCAGATTTTTAATATTTTCACATGTATTGTTAAACGTGAAATGCAGTATTATCATTGAAAAGTTATTATAAACCTGTGCTTTTTCCACAAAAGATCCTTCAGGCCCAACATATAGCAATGCAGCTGGAAACTATCAGACACCCAGCAGAATGCAAACCATTCAATACTGAATAAATCTCTGGCTTTCAAAAACGCAGCCTCTGCAACACTTGACTTATTACTGTCTTCCAGGTTTGATTTCTAGCAAGCAAGTAAAAGCCAGTAAATGCTCGACTGTCTGGCAGTTTGCTGTGGAATTCCATTTAATAGTTGGAGCATTAAATCACAGCTCGTGAAAAAGAAAATATCCAATGGTAAAAATCAACATCAGCATTATCATTGAAATCTAATATGATCAGATACTTGGGCCAAATGCTGTGTGCATCAGATTTCAGTCAGTGTTCTCTTAGCGCATCCAGGAAGGACCAAGATCATAAATTACTGCTCAGAAGTTCTGGTTCACTTTAAAATGTCTCTGTTTTGAAATGCTTGTGTATGAAAACCATTGCTTCTGCGTTCCGCTGTGATATCTAATGCAGGTTTCTCAGGTTAAAAGGATGATTGATCATTCATCATAGAAAACCCCTTTTCTAATTACCTCAGCACACATAGCACACTGTTCATTTGATTAAAGAAGCAAAAAAAAAAAAAAAAATTGACTAGTTGAGTGCCTGGAGCATCGGCCTTTGTGGGTTTGATTATTGTTTGAGAACGGGCCACACAAAGGAGAATATTTTTCTGAAACTCGTCAGTGTTCTTGTTCAAATATATGAAGGCTATTGCATTAAATAAACTGCTAAAAAAAAAAAAAAAAAAAAAATATTAAATATTAAAAATAAAACCAACCCTGTATGTACTGCTTTTTGCACAGAAAAGTGCAGAACAGAACAGAAAGACTGCGCAAGAGCCAGCTTGTACTGGTTTTTGAAGGAAGTAGTAGACACTGTTATAGGAAAACTTAGGTTTTCAAAATTCCCACATGGCCTCAATTTCTTAGAGGAGTATTTGAGTTTATGATTTCTTTCTTGTTTCTTTAATTGGCACGACAGCTTCAGCTGTGCTAGCACAAACACGTGGACATTCAACATTATATCAGGGGTGCAAGTGGGACACAGAATCGATTGGTTGATGATTAGCAAACATTAAAACAAAGATACTCTTCCTTTACTCACAAGATAATTTGTAAGTGGCCCCAAATTTTGAGTGGTAATACATTTTTTATAAATAAATGCTTAATTATTCCTCTTACGGCCTGAAAATCAAAACCCTTCTTCTGTGCCGAATGCAGCTGCATGAAAAGGTTTGCGACCCTTTGAGATTTTTATATATCTGCAAAAATATGACTTACAGCATCATCAGAACTTCACTCAAGTCTTAAAAATGGAAGGAGAGAGAACACAGTTAAACAGATGAGACAAGAATATTAGACATAAGAAATGTGAGCAAGATAAAAGACAGAACGACAACAGAAAATGTAACAAATGCTGGAGCGACAGCGCTGCCAAACATGACATCCCATTGGATGTAGCTCGAGGCTCAAAAGATGACAAGGACACTGCTGAAAAGAAGGGTCCAATGAAATGGGTATTTAAAGTCCAACAAAGATGCAGAAGAAGTAGCACACGCTGCAACCTGTCCATCTCGAGCAGTGCACAGTTGACCGTTTTACCTGCACAATGCAAGACTTTACAGTCCCACACACTCTCTCCTGTGCCGTGCCTTATGACAAAATAAAACCAAGAGACACAGTGATGTTGTAAATGCAACAGCCTACTTTATTGTAAGAGACATGATGCAAGTAATCACAGTCGAAAATGTCAGATTTAAGTGGCTGATTCAAGTAACTGACCCTCGTTATCAACTCCCTGGCTGTAAATATTTCTCTCAGATGGCGCTTTTTTCCAGCTGCACATGGAGTGCTGAAAGACAGCTGAACAGCTGTGGCACACTTTTGTGGTCGCACATCTGATACATACAGTATATGAGCTTCACTGCCAACTTCACTGAGACAGAACTGCAGATTTTGTACCTTTTTAAAAAAAAAAAAAAAGATTGATTGATTGATTGATTGATTGATTGATTGCCTTGGCACATAAGCAGACCAAAATTGAGCGAATCTGTCCATTTTGTTTGTGTTCTCCTTTGTTTATATTTAAGGGTTTCTTGAATTTGTACTGAGGATATAAGCAAAATGGTTTTTGTGTATTATTTCTGGGGGTTTTCCCCAACAATTTAAAACATACAAAAGAAATTATACAGTACAGTTTTTTTTATGTTTTAGATTTTATATTAATATCTATGTTATTTATTTGAAACTGAGCAAATCATTTAGTTTCCCATTTAGTTTGTGCTCTTCTGTAACATTTGAAGCCTTTGACTGGTCAGAATTACGATTTTAGTTTATTATATACCTACCAGTACGTTTATCATGTTCAGCTCCTGACAGAAAATAAATAATATTTAAATCAAAGTTAACCTGATTTCTTCACTTAGGAGTAAAAACGACCTTTAAGCTTGACAGAAATAGTGATTAGATTTATATTCTGGTGTATATCCATATTGACTGATATGAAAGAAATTATTGTGATAAAATTTTTTTCCATGTTGTCCAGCCCTTATTTGAATTATGTTTTATGGATGGATAAACCCCCCCCCCCCTTTTTTTTTCATTTAAGAAGTATTCTGTTCAAATAAAGGAAAACAGTGCAGTCACGAATAAGAATCTCAAGAGAAAAGTGCATAAAGCAAGAAGACAACCCATAGCACAAAGATTGTTCTACCAAGGAAGGTAGCAGAAGAAGTCTTAACCTTCATGTTACAGAAATTGTGCAGTGATGCAAAGCAAACCGTTCATGTGAGGAAACCCAAAGTTTTGTGTTTAGAGGACTAAAATAGACTAAATTCCTCCAAGCCAGTGTGCAGGACTGATAACCAGTTACTGCTTATTTGTACTTGTTGTCCGCTTTTAGGAAAATTGGATGTTTTTGGACATATTTATACAGAAATATAGCAAAGGGTTCACAACCATTTCATGCAAGTGTAATATGTCGAGAGCAGAGTCGATGTACCAACTTTGGCACGTATGTAAAACTGTGAGACCAGGAAACAGAATATACCTGTCCCACACCAACAGAGCCAGCTGCAAATTATTAGAAAGGAAATTAAAGCAGGCTGATGAAGACTCTTGAGATATGTTCTGAAGATTATGCAGATGATATGGACACCCTACAATGGCTCAAAATCTGTTCACTGCCACAGCCTTACAGCAGATGAGAGGCAGGACACGGGGAGACAAATACAATTTATCGTGACAGTTCATCATTTCTGTTAATCTGTGTGTCACGGACGGCTGATCAAAGTCTTAGAGTTATAAGGGGATTCATTTGGAAATGTACGGAGACAAAAGCAATGAGATGAATACAAATAGAGCGATACAAAAGGATATTATGAAAAATGCTCGCCTGTCATTTTGTTCCCTGACACTTTCTCTCTTTGTCTTTCTGCCTTTCTCTCTTCATCTCTTCCAGGCTGGGTGGAGCAGGAGACATATTATTAACATTCAGAAAATGTCACTTTGAGTCATGTGTCTCTGTGTGCGTATGCATAGATGTGTTTGTTTGTGCTCACGAGGGTAAAACTGTGTGTGTGTGTCTGTCAGTTGTAATATTGCATGGATCAGTTCACAAATCTGATTATCAGAAAAATACTGCTGAAAATAGGCTTTTGAGTTTTTCTCTTTTTATCAGAAAACATTTCCAGCAGGCTGATAGTAATGTAAACCTTTGTGCCTTACCTAAGCTGCTACTAAAGTGATGTACTGTGGCCTGTTTGGCTCTAAGGGAGTACCAGATGTTGTTTGTCATGTTAAATTTACCAAATAAAATGTGTTCCAAAGTCTGTCTGCCCATTATTTAAACATTAATCACTGATCAGTATCACTCCTTATTCCCTTAAGTTGTTTCAGCTGTCATATAACCAACCTTAGCATTCTTCACTTTGAGGCACATGGTCCCTGCTTTTGTTTGCAACACTGATCTGACAGATTAAGTGTATAAGGTTGGTGATGTGACAATTCCATGTTTTGCTGGAAAAACCTGCTGCAAGGTTCCCAGGTTCTCTGTTTTGTCTGCTAGAATACACAGTCTACATAGTATTACACACATGTTTTTAATGCACTGGCTGATCAGTGTGTGAGAGGAGGCAATTGGGAATATCTAGAAGAGCTTCTGGGCATCACTAACCTTATCATTTTTTCTTTTTGTTGGTTTGTATGAGTGTGGATTGTATGGAGCTCTGGTCTTACAATACTATTAAATATGTTTTCCATGTATCCATTTTATTTGAGTAAAAGGAGAAGACATGAGTGCTGCTGTGTGTTTCTCTCTGTTCTTCCATCTCAGTGTCACATTGGGCTAATCTGTTCGTGCAATGGAAGAACAGGATAATAATCTTGAAAAATGTTCCTTTATCTTTGTGACTTCTCTATGGCTCACTAAGTTGGATAGTGCACCCAGACAAAATATGCATTATCAGAGAATAAAAATGATTCAGGCAGAATTCACAGACTGTTTAAGCACTTACGTCACTTACCTCCTCTAAAAGCAAACTAAGACCACAGTCATCACCAGACATGAAAAACAGTAAATTAACTGGACATTTCTTTTAAGTATCCTGTGCAGATTTGGTTTAGGAAAGTTGTTTGCCCAGTAGATAAAAATACTCTGCTCTTTGCTCATGAAAATTAAAAATTAAAGGAATTAAAAAAAAAAAGCCAAATGTCAGAACTTTTCAAAAAATTCAAACTCTGAGTGTTTGCATGTTCCTGTCACATCAGAGAAAGCAGCCAAATCCTGACATGGAAATGGCTAATGGTATTTTTGCCTGAGAATTTACTTGAGCAACAATTAACTATGAAATAGGTGCTGATATTTTGAGATAATATAAAAGAATTACTTTATAGTATAGTGGTTTACACACACACACACACACCTAACAAGCAAATGAGGAGACATAAATCCCTTTGGGCTGTGTCAGGAAGAGTATTTGGTATTTAAAAAAAAAAAAGTAGCTATTTGTATGTAAGAATGCCTCCACCAGTCCATTTTTGTTGGCTGGACTGGGCCCTATCCTAACTGACACTGGGTAAGAGGCTGAGAGGTGGGGTACAGGTTGTGACAGGTGTCAGGTTGTTTCCATCACAGAGGTACCACAGAGAGGCAGACAACCACACTCATGCTCACATTCGCCCACAGCTGGTTAAAAATATGGCTTTGGCCAGTGAGAGGTAGACAGAGCACCCAGAGAAAATCCACTTGGACACACGGAGAACATGTAAACTCTTAAAATATTATTTTATTTTACATTTTACTTACACAGTCACATTTGTTTGTCATTTCACGGTTCGTACTAATTTGGTTTTCATCAGTATATTGATTTACCTATTTAAAAAGACAAATGTCTTACTGACAAACCCATTGCCAAAGTGCAAAAAGCTCATAAATATGACTGAAAAAAAAGAATATAAATCACACCCTTTATTTGTTAGGTATTTTATTATTTCAAAGTAAAATTTAATTCCAGTATTAAATTGGTGAATGAATATGGGCTTCCTTTAAAGCCGAATGCATTTTGCTGCAAAAAAGATTCCAAATAAAAGCATGTTTCCTAATTTTTCTGTCATTTTTCAACACTAAAACATCTGTTTTCTGTAAGATAATCTCATCATCAAACAAGGCAAATGTAAAACATTAATCCATGACTTAAAGCACTCAAACCATTCCGCTTCAAGCTTTTAGATACCGCTGCTGAACAACAACATCCGCTACGTCATTTCCGCTGACTGCCCGTCAAACATGGCGCTGCTTCTAAGGTCAGTATATCTTCGCTGCATAACTTTTGGGCTTGGGGAAGGTTTTACACCTTTTTCTTGTGGATATAAAGGCGGGTAGAGAAATTTACAGTAAAATTAATTTACGGTTGAGGTTGACGCACCTCAGTGTAACTTTTACACTGCATTTATTTTCCTTTTTTATCGCAAATGTGGTGCGAAAGCCGCTAGCTGAGGATAGCTAGCGGGCTAGCGCCAGATGTTCTCGGATGTCTGAGAGTGAACTTTGACTGGTAGTATTATTAATGGCAGTGGTAAGCGGTTATATTTGGTGCCTTTCACCTTCGCATGACTGCTTGACGAGAAATCGGTTCGTCGTCAATTATCTGAAATTGACTAATTTATGTTTGCGTTGACTGATAATCAAGCTACACTGTTACACTGTCTTGACACGGCCAGCTCCAGGTCAACTGATTGTCAGGTTTTGTGTGTTTCACCTTAAATGTGAAGCAGACCGTTGTTTATCCGAAGTGAACTTATTGTTCTTTAAATTTTGTTTAACAAACGCTTCTCACCTCTTATATGCTCCCCAGAGCTAATGATAAGACTATGTATATATGTTTATGGAACTATATAAAAAAAATACTACAAATCATTCAGTCATGTTTGATTTAGAGTTTTTTTTAATTGATGGTATAAACATTTGTACAATTTGAATAATTGCAAGATTTCTCGTGTCTGATTTGAGAAAGATTTCCAACTTCCTTTGTCTTATTTTTTGTATATGTTCTTGTTCTTGTTCATTTTTTTTTTTTTTTTTTTTTTTTTTGGTCTTGTTGCCTCTTGGTCCAATTCAGCTTTGTCCATTTATTAAAAATATCCATAAACTTCATGTTTATAACATGTTTCTTATTCTGTGCTTGTTTGCTGGCACCAAAGCCTTGATAGTCTGCCGGGCTTTAAATCTAAAACTTTTTTTTTTTTTTTAATGTCTTATCTTTAGGACGTTGGGCCGGCAGAGTATCTGTCTCGCCAAACCCCAGTACAGTGTCCTGTACAGACAGTGAGTTCTGTGTTTGTCTGCTAATGCTTATAATAATGACATAGATGCATATATGGGCTATAAATTGTGCTACTGCAAACTTTTTTTTTTTCTGTAAATCCCCCATTTTCTGTCCTCGTCAGTGCTGCTCCAATGGGATCCACAGCCAAGGAGGAGATGAACAAGTTTTGGGACAAAAATGTCAGATTAAACCGACCCATGTCTCCCCATATCACCATCTACAAGTATGTACTGTATTCCTTCTGATGTGTTCTTGGAGTGTTGTTCAGACTTAGTTGTAAAAGTAAAAGTCATCTGCTGTTTGTTTAATGTTGTCAGAGACACCTCAAATCTGCTTCAACACATTTTCTGAGCCGAAAATATTATTACCGTTGAAGTCCATTTTCAGATTGTGCAGGGTGTTCATTCTTTTGGAGCTAATAAAACAGCAGGGCAACCCACAAATACCTGAGATTTATTGCAATAAGCACCTTATAATGCACTGCCACCCAGTTATTGGAATCCTAACACTTGCAGTAAAGAAAACCTTTGTGTTCACTATATGTCTTGTAATTTCTCACTAAGCTACCCTCCTGGCTCAGTTTTATTTCAAACTCTAATATTTTTCTGTCATTTGGGATTATTGTGATGACTCCGGGCACCTAGAGTTAAACCATCTTTAGTTTCTACAATTTGTGATCCATTGATTTACGTCATACTCTTTCACCTGGTTTAACCTACTCTGTACTAGATTACCTTAATACATACATGCAGACATTGCACGTGTAACTATCATTGTCTATACACGATAGTGAAAACTTAAGAACTGCAGTGGTGTGACTTGTAAATCACAGCTCTCATTTGCATGCAAATGTGACCCAACAGAAAATAATTTTAAATATTTCAAATAATCATCATTGGAGGCTCCTGTGTGTCTAAGTGTGCTGTGTTGTCTTTGTGTTTCAGATGGTCTGTCCCCATGATGATGTCTATCATGCACAGAGGAACTGGAATTGGGCTCACTGGAGGTAACACATCTGTTTTTTTGCCATCAAAGGTTAAAGTTAAAGCAAGTAAATATTTTAATTTTGCCCTTACAGTACCAAAATGGCCACACACACACATGTACCCCAGCTTTTTTTGTCCTTTTAACATCAGAGTGAAGCTATACAGCCACTGTCAGCTTTTGATTGACCCTGGAAATGTCTTCAGGGCATTTTAGTCTGTCACTATTGATTGCTGCTAAGAGCATTTACTGGAATTACAAAACAGAAGTTGTTCAATACAATTAAACCTAGCATGTGAAAATTAACACTAGATGACTAACAGCTTTTAGTCATTTGCCTGGAGTAAAACGTGTGTCATTGTAGTATTGTATATCAGTGCTGCTGACCTTCATGGAACATGCTGTAAAAGCTGAGCTCAGCTTTGTTTATGTGTTAATTGGCCCAATAAGGCACAAACTCATCAGCCAGGCTAACTCGCAGACATTAACTGCCACTCACTGTCTCTTAGCTTTCTATTAAAGTATCACATGACTAATCACATGTCTGAAATCAACTTGCATTGCACAGTGAGGGATGTAAAACTCACCGCGACAGTATCAGTTCCATCTAAACATTCCGTTTAGTGTTTAACATTTATTTTTCAAGGCAATTTTCTGTGTGTATGTAAAGATTTTAAAGAATGTTTTTTCTCATACAGAGTAATTTACTTCAGATTTTTTAGCATCCAGACAATACAGAAATAGAAGCTTAGAATGAGCCATTATGTTCAGCGCATTGTAGGAGGCAGCCAGTGAAGCGCTTGTTTGATCCAGAGCCATTGTTTGGCTGTCATTTAATTCACTCCAGCAAGGGGGGGAGAAGTATTTACATAACTGAGGCTTTCACGTGTTAAAAAATTAATGGTGAGTCGCGTTATGTGGTAAAGTGGCTCATGGAAAGAAAGTGTTAGAGGCATGTGGTGCTTCTTTATACATGCCATTATTTCTCACTCACTGTTTATAAAAGGTTGCTTGCACATGGTCTCAGGACTTCTGTCTGTATCTAGCTGTCTCAGCCTTTGCGATGGCAGCGCTGGTCTTGCCAGGAAGCTACCCCTACTACCTGGATTTAATCCACTCACTGTCCATTGGCCCATTCCTCACTGGGTTGGCCAAGTTTGGGATCACCTTCCCGCTGTCTTACCACACCTATAACGGCATCCGCCACTTGGTAAGAATTAATAATTTCATTTATTTAACTAGGAACTGCTTATCTTTTTCTTTCCACATGCTAGGGAATATTTGAGATTCTTTGGTAGTGTGTTTCCATTTGTGTGTTTAGTGTGGCGTTTGGACTGCTTATCTTAAGCTTTTAAGAGGATACAGATTTGTTATGTTTTGCTAATTTTACTGACTTAAATATAAAATTACATTTGCCATCATTTATAAACTGAAGATGTTTTATTATGCTTAATGTTTTTCTCTATGATTCTCTTCTATTTATTATTATTTAATCAGTGTTGGGATTTCGGCAAAGGCTTCAAAATTCCAGAGGTCTACAGCACCGGCTACACAGTCATTGGGCTGTCCGTCCTCACCTCCGTAGCCCTGATGATGATCTGAGCTCAGGACCAGAAGTGATGAGCAGAGGGAATTAAAGTGAATGCGGACTGAATATGACTGTGGGAGTTTTGTTTTGTGTATATGTACTGTTCTGGCCTAAAGCGGACTGGTGTCATCTAAGTGTTAAATAAAGGATTATATTATTCTTTACTCAGAAATGATGTTTTTGATGTTCTTTCCTTGTACTTAATTACACTCATGGAAGCTCTGAGGTCATCAAATCCAGCAGCAGAGTGCAAAGTGCATGCAAATGTGACCCACTTTATTTCACACTTGTTTTCAGTGTGAACAACAACCAGCGGCCAAAATTAGACATGTCCTACATGCCTTATGTAATTTGCCTAATTGTGCTGTGACGTCAGATTCATTAATCACTTTTCTTTACCCTGAGTGCGCAGTCACTGCCAGTTCAACCAGTGTGCCTGCTGATGTTATTTGTGCACAAAAAGGTGTGTTTGTGGCTGTAGGGTGGCATATTTTTTTCTTTTCATCCGTAGGCTGTCATTTATATTTTACCTTATCCAGACTGCAGATGCTCAGATGCATTTTTAACGCCAGGAAAGAGAGGGGCTGCAATGTAGAGAGGTAACCCAGTGGTGGAAGCTGTGTATGTGAACAGGCTCCTCACCGGCAGCCTGCCTCAGGCCTTACCTCCTACTGAGCCGCACAGGAGCTACATACTGCGCCTCAGCCGTTTTTGTCCTGCAGTGTGAATAAAAGCAAGCTGTGATGTAAAGTCAGATCCAACTCCTGTTTATGCAGGGTACATTAACAAGAGCATACAGGCAAAAAAAAAAAAAAAACGTTCGGAGATTAGGCACTAGTCTATTTAGCTTCAACAAAATTGTAACTGATGCCTGGAAATTGCCTGTTACGTTGAATGCCTTTTGGCTTGCAGATGACAATATAAGTTTTTTGTGTGTTGAGTAATGCATTTTGTCAATCTGTTTATAAAGGATACAGCAAACGTTTTACTATAAATGCCAGTGTTTGCAAAATTTAAGAGTTAATTCAACATTGTTGATGTTGTTATAATCCCCACAGAGTCATCAGCTCTGTTGCTGGACAGACATCTCTATACTTAACCACTGCCAGCTCAATGTAACATCAACACTTGTAAAATGCCTCTCTGCCTTTCTGAGTTTTTGTCTGATTGCTGTTAATTTGGCATACACTGGATTTCCCACACAAAGTCCAAACCACACAACAGGCACGATTCCACCTGAGCTGCACGTCAGTCTGCAATTTTCTATTGTGATGGATGAGAAAATTGCTTCAGCCCTGTGGGGTCCAGGAACGAATTTGTTTATAGACTGTTCACTCTAAACCCTGTAGAATTTCTTCCCATTTCTTGAGTAAGAAATAAGCTGGGGTAATAGGGGTAATAGAAGTATTGGCTGGTTTTTTTTTTTCCTCTAGGAACTACAAGTACTCTGGCTCATAGTTGTTGATGCATTTCCAATGCACAATGTTCCATCTTTTAGTTTTGCTCCGATAATATCACCATAATGATATTTTGACGAGATAACCTGCATGAAACCAATGGGGGATGAAAAGCGGGAGTTCCTACTGTTTCTATCAGACATTTAGGTAATAATGATTATGCGGCGGCAGCACCCCCTACCGGTCGGCAAATTATTACACCACAGGGCTGCGGTCCTGATGCTGAACGATGGTGAGGATGCTGCGCAGGGCTGGGAGGGGGAGTATAAACCCGGTTTTGATAGTGAGAAAGGTGCCTTAGTCTCTGTGGCGCAATGGAATAGCGCGCTGGACTTCTAATCCAGAGGCTCCGGGTTCGAGTCCCGGCAGAGATGTGGATATATGAAGTAGGCTTTTTTAATGAAAAGGGATAGAGCGATAGAATAAAATCCTCAGTTGTATTTTATGGTCTTTGAACCTAAAATGTGCATAACGGGACTGCTCTTCTCTGCAAGGGTGGATGGGTGGAGAGAAGCTGATCCACAGACTGATATATATATGTGTGTGTGTGTGTGTGTGTGTGTGTGTGTGTGTGTGTGTGTGTGTGTTTATTTTGCAGCTCAAAAACAGCACATCTGGCCTGGCAATTTCACACGAGTCTAGTCACCGCTCAAAGGTCATCTCGTTAAAATATGCAGATTTGAAATTGGAAAAAGCGGTTATCAGGCGCATCACTGTACAACCTCACCAACGGAAAACCTGTGGACACGCGCGCACGCTCACGGTTTCGGCACCTGGGGCAGTCCACTCATTTAAACCAGAGCAAAAGCTTTCCTCAAGCAGCGGCGGCAGCAAAACGTTTAAAGCCTTTTCCGTCCTCATAACAAGTGTTTAATGATGCCAGATGCTGCGTCTCCATTCTCCCATTTGGTTCAGAGACAGAGTGAGAGATAAAGACTCTGGTTTACTTTGAACATAAATGACTCATAGTGCCAGAAAATGGTGTCGTCTCATGATTTTTTGTATGCAGATTCTGTATTGAATTATAGACTGTAACTACAATGTGGCGCTGCTAGTGGAGAATAAGAAATTGGGAAGTCATTGTGTGTTTTTAATTGAGTGAAATCAGGGTGGGGACCTTTCTGGAATCCTTTCAAGGATCCCTGAAGGTGGACTTTAGTCCCAGCTTTAAACCGCCCAAATCTGGGAGCCCAGAGCAGAAATGTTTATTTATTTTCAGTGTGGGAAAGCAGCTGCTTGCTTGAAGATCTCTCACACGCCACGACTCCCCTTACCCTCCCTGCTCCCCATGGTTTTTTTTTA
The DNA here is from genome assembly GCF_007364275.1 of Archocentrus centrarchus. NCBI lineage: Eukaryota > Metazoa > Chordata > Actinopteri > Cichliformes > Cichlidae > Archocentrus > Archocentrus centrarchus. Next base: position 27,885,247 of record NC_044362.1, on the reverse strand, counting down.
TAATTTTATTATTTTTTTCCCCCATTCAACTCCACCTCCTCGGTTTCAGTTTGTTGCCACCACCACTGATTGGGCTGTCGTGCGGCAGCCGCCATCCATGTTTAACCCCATCATGTCTCCCCACACACAGACCTAATCCGCCAGCAAACTAATCCTTAATCCTCTCTGGCAAGTTGAACAACCCCTCCCCCCCCTCCCCTTCCACTCTTGGATCCTGATTCCCAAACGGGCCTGATGCATGAAATGTCAAAACTACAAGGACTGCCCTCTGATAACGTTTATAAGCATATGCAAAATTCCCAGGGGTGTAACCATTGTGGCACTTCTATACACATTTTGAAGCGATAAAGTCTCAGTAGGCTGGGAGTTACAGTATTCTGGGGACATGGGGAGGAAACGGAAGTCCCACAACTCCACAAGGCCAAAGACGCAGTTTAATTATTAGGCTACCATTGCAAATGATATAAACCAATGGGAAATAGTGGGTCTATCTGCAAGATAGGAGTAATAGCTCCATGGCATCAATGATAAGAAACATTATACTCCACTGAGAACCGTGACAATCAGCTTCAGATGGCCCGATATTAGATATGTAGGCCTAAAATCAGGAGAAAAATACTCTCCCTACTCTGTAGGCTATGGAAACTTTAGATAAAGTGAGCTCATGTACAACAGGGGATAATGAAATTCCACAAACCCAGATAAGGTCAGGAGACTCACTGTGGGGTATTATAGCAACATTATGATGATTTTTCGCTATGTTAAGATCTTACTATCCGCTCCATCTCCTTCATGCTGCTCCTAGGCAGTAGGCCCCTGCTCTGGCCCTGTTATCCCGGTGGTACGGGCCAAAATCGTATTAAAATCCCCTCCCTCCCTCCATCCCTCCCTCCCGTGTCCCCTCCCCTCCCGCTCGTCTTTCAGACAGTCTGTTTTTGCTGCAGTGAACGGTAGCCGTGGAAAGCGAGCAAGAGCGAGATAGAGATACAAAGACAGAGTGAGAGAGAGAGAGCGGAGGGGGAAAAAAAAAGCAAGAAAAACAAGGAGTCAGGAGAAGGAACAAAGAAGGGAAAAAAAGTCGATAAAAGCAGATTGAGAGAAGGCTCCGGACAAGCGACTGCTGCGCATCAAAGGAGGGACCTTACTGGGGACCTTATTGGAGACCAGTATCAACGAAACCCGACTCCGGAGGCGGACTATAACGGTGTGTGTGTGTGTGGTGATTACCGTACAGTGTTTCACAGTTTGCATTAATGTAAAGGGTTAGGCTGGAGCCTGTAGGGCGGACAGGAGACACCTGTCAGTGGTGACGCTTTTCCGTCTCCAGGAATGTGTCCGTGTGCGCACTGCGAGTCTCTGTGTGTGTGTAATCCGTTACGCCTGCCCAGGGAGAGAACTGTATAATCCCTGCGTGTTTTAGAATTTATTCTAAATGTACGTTTTGTTGTCGGGCTGCCTGCGCTGTTCCCGACTCCTCTCTTCAGTCTTTTTCTTTCCCCGCTCTTTTGCAAATAAAAAAAAAAACCCATCGCAACTCGCGGGCTGTGCAGAAGCCACCTCTCTCCAGCCTTCACAAGAGTCGCCCAAATCTCTCAAGAGCACCAGATATTTTTGCAAGCGCGGGAGAAGGACTGGTTCTCCGACCTGAGAACCGGTCCTTTGGTGCTCTCGCGATCCGTCGCAGCGATGCAGGTAGCCAGCATGAGCTGTTGTTATTGTTATCATCATTACTATTATTACTTTCCACGTTAAGCATCAGCAAAGAACTTCGGTGTCCGCGTTATTTCCCATGGATGCGCTCGCTTTAGTTTTGTTTTCATTTCTCGCCATCACTCAACAGGAAGGGCTGGAGCAACAATAAACATAGACCCCCCCCGCCCGCACCCTCATCCCCACATCCCTTTCACATGCCATGCCCCCCCCCCCCCCCCTTGTCCCCGCCCTAACCGCCCGCTCGTGCGTCCGTCCCGCAGGCAACAGTACAGTACGGATCCCTCACGGTGCTGACAACGAAGGAGCCGTTCGCAGATGGACTGAGGGCTCACCTCTGCGCAGGCTACTGCTATTTTAAGGAATGTGCGTGAGAGAAAGAGGAAGAGAAGGAGTGCGAGAGGAGAGAGAGAGAGAGACAGAGGGAGAGAGAGAGAGAGAACGGGTGCCAGAGAGGCTATTAAGCACGACGGTCCGTCTCCAGTCTAGTGCAAAGCGCACCGTGTATTCTCAGCGGGCGGCAGGTGTATCTCTCCACTGCTGTTGTGTCTTTCATTGTTTTTCCTCTTCTCTCTCTCTCTCTTTTTTTTGTCTCACAGCCAACTGGGGGAATGTTCCTTTGCGTTATTTTTAATTAGCATGAGTTGGAGCTCGAAATGGGCAGTCCAGAAACATTCGTTTTCCTTCATTCCACATGCGCACAGCTTGTTAAAGTGGAATAAATCCACAGTAATTTGAACACCTCCCCGCCCCACCACTCCTTTTCTTCTAGTCCCCCCTCATTACCACTTTACACATCACCACCATCTCTGTCTTCTCCTCTGTTTGGCTTAATCACCGCCCACCTCTCCTTGCTCCCACCTCCCTCAATCAGTCGTCAGTATGGTATGACACAACCAGATCGATGAATGCCCATGGAGCAACGCGTGAGTAACGGGTGGGCCAAGCGTTTATTCAGCTGCAGCCAACCAGTGGCAGGGGATGCAATTAGTGGCCAGTTGGCCTGGCCTGCTTGTTTTCTTTATCTCTCCATTGCTTTCCCTGCAGGTGACACTCCAGAGCTCCTCTGCCCTCCTGAGGATTCAGTGAGACAGGCGGATCTGTGTGCCCGAACATGGCCTTCCCATCAGCCCTCTCTGCAATATGGAGTGTCAGCTTATTGACAGTACTCTTCACAGCTGTGGTTCACAGCAATATTGGCTTTGGTAAGCACATCTATCTGTATCTATCTGCCTCTTACTGTCTCTCCCTGGGCCCCTGACCTGCCTGACCCTCTCTCTCTGTCTCTGGTGGTAACCCTTATCTGTTTACTTGAGGCATTCTTGTTGTTTTCTGTATTATGACAAGGGAGTCAGAGAGGCGTTAATAAGCACATGGGACGCTCCCACCTCCCCCAGACCCCTGTGGAATTTCTGCTGTTGTTTTTTTAGGAATGTGTGTGACTTGCACGTGGGCGCAGGGCTCAACACAGCAATGCATTGCAGGTCCTTTGCCAGAGTAGCACACTTGCCCAGTAACTTCCTATTCTTTTTCTCTCTCCCTGACATCTTAAACGACTTGCATGAGGTCACATAAAAAGCAAAACCGCAGGCAAACGCTCATCATTAGCGGCCTTTCATGTTTACCTCCTCAGCATCTCTCTCTTCCTCATGAGTATACGCTTGGAGATAAAGAGTGATCATCTTGTGGTTTCACAGATAGGAACAAAGGAGTGTGCACACTTAGCTCACATACAGACACATGACAGTGCTTATGGCTGAAGCTCAAACTCTGATGAGCTGGGTGCGGCTCAAAGCGGAAGGTAAGAGAGGATTTGATGAGAGAGGCACTTTGTAATGATATCATCCCTGCTGTGAGTACCAAGTGAACAGGACTATACAGTCCAATGTGCTTTCCAATTGCATAACACTCAAGTGACTGCTGGTAATACAACCTTTAGAGGGCGAGTTTTGCCAGTGGCAGAATGGTGCCTCAATCCATAGAAAATTGATTGACATAGGTAGAATCCTGTTGGCATTTTCTCATTACAGTTGGAATTTTGTTGCACAGAGAGTTTGACACAGGACTGTAAGACAATATAGCAGGTAATAAGGCTCCTAATAGGTGTTCCCTGATTTGCATTTCCAATATATATTCTCAGAACCTCTTTGTGTTCACTTGTGCACACTCACACTTTCACAACTCTGAATGCACCTGTGAGTGCACACTGCATGCATATGCATGGACACACACACACACACACACACACACACACAGAGAGTGTACGTCCGTAGATATGCAAGCACACGGACTACATTTACTGCCGTTTGAATTTGTTTATCCACATCAGCTGTTTTTATTTTCTGTTGAAATAGGTGTACTTGAGTTCCCGTGCATTTATGAATTCAATTTGGGGAAGTGAAGGATTGTCGGTGTGAGCTCACGCTGGCCAGTGCAGTAGAAAGTGAGAAAGAATATGGCTGTGTCAAGAAGTTGGGACGAGGCCGCTGTAATACAAATGCAAATGGAAGCGTGTCAAGGCCCCCGAAAGTTGCTGAAGATGAGAAATGTACAAACAATCACCTCAGACTGAGGTGCTGATGATGAAATATCAATCTCCTGTCAGGATGCTGACCCCAGCTCTGTAGCTCGTCATTGAAACCCAGGCGTCGGTTCGTTATTTGGGTCCGAAAATGATTTTGGCTCACATTCACACGCATGTCACATTTGATTAAGGTGTGCTTGGGGGGGAGGCCTGACCATGCGTGACCAATTCTTGCTTTGGTCTCACCTAAGCGCTGTTTTACATTATCATGTCAGTCAAGGAGAGTAATTAAGCCTGGGACGTCTGACAGCATTTAGGAGATGAGAAAACATGTCAAAGTGTGCGGGTGAGAGAAGGGAAGCAACCACGGAGTGCTGAGTTAACAATTTCAGCATCCGTGTCTTTTGTCAGTAATTTTTGCTATCAAAGAATGATCAAGTACTGGTATTAATTCCACTGAAGCCAAATTAATAATATTCCTGCAGTGAAATCAGTCAGAATCACTTGTCAAAAAAGTTTGAAAATGTAGTTTTTGCGCTATATAGAAATACATTAATCAGATTAAGACTGCATACTTTTTTTTTAATCAGTAATGCTGAAATTTGTCTTAGTGGCCTTGATGTGGGAAATAATGAAAATTTGTAGATTTTGCCACTGGCAAACAAGGAACCCAGCTTGCAGTCCCCACATACAGCACCAAGGAATGATGCCAAAAATCCAGAAGTAGAAAAGTAGATATATATTTATGTATAAATCTTGTGTTTGCTGTTTTGTAGTTGACATTTGAGTAATGTGGTAAACAATGGTGTTGCAGTTATAGAGGGAAATGTAGTGCGTGAGCTGCCGAGCACCGGCCCATCATTCACATCTGCTCCGATCTGTCTGAATGTTGTGACACAGCAGCAGAGCTGTTAGTAGAAGGTGGAGTAGGGTGGGGCAGACAGTCAGATAATGCCGCCATAATGGAGATCTCCATGCTAAGTGGCCTTGGAACAGAAGGGTCTACTTAGCTTAAATAATTCAGTGTTATGTATCAGAGAGGAAAAACGATTAGCTCAGCAAGTCGATGTAAGAGCAGATGAGCCATCAGAGAGCAGGACTGCCCATTATTGCTATGATCAGAGTCCGAAGGGGATTAAAAATATGCTGATTGTTTGTCTCTTTTCATCATCCCAAGAGGTAAAATTAAGAAAAAAGAAGCATTTGCCAGACTTATGCGGTTGGTTATGTACTATGCAGGATGTGATAGTTTAAACTCTCGAGCAGTCCTGGACTCCTAACCATTCTGCCTCCATTTGATGCATGTCAAAGTCATGGAAAGGACAGCACTAACTCTGCTCTGGAATTATCTGTGACTGGGCATCCTTGGAGCATGTGAACGAATCAGGGAGACACTAATTGCATGCCATTTGACATATCCATTTCCACAGCTGGATGTGCAGCCATGCACTGTAGATGGAAAGTGCCTCTCAGAAGGGCACAGATTAGGCATGCAATTGGCCGGCTGTGCCCTGGTTCTGTACCGCTGACCCAGTTATCACAGGACTGCTGTGTAGTGTGAGGGTCCGTCTGCCGAAGCACTCAGTTGACAGCAAGTAGAACAGTGTGCTGCGACCTCCAATCAACCACCTGGCCCTCAACACTATGGTGGCCTGATCTCAGACTCCAGTCGAGTGTTTGCATTCGTGGCAGGAAACATGTGTAATAGTTTATTTACTTCAGCAAGTTGTGCTAGTCAGAAACACTGAATGAATCCCGATGCTTCCAGCTGAGGCTAGTAATGGATAAGGATTAAAGGACGGGAGCAGTGTGGCCCAGTTGTTAGTGTGGTAAGATTTACAGGCGGGAGGGCTCTCTATCTGTGTGTGTGTGTGTGTGTGTGTGTGTGTGTGTGTCTGTGTGTGTGTGTCTTTGCCAGTGGTTCACTTTATCCTGCTACAGAATGGGTTCCTTCCCCTCAGGACGAGCGCTTTCTCACTGGCTAAAAGCCCACTTCCTGTGTGTGTTGCTGTTGTTTAGTGTTGACTTCCTGTGTGCCAAGATGGACGAATATTTGGCTAATACACAGCACGGCTAGCACACAATAGCGATAGGCGGTTTGGATGGGAGGCCTCTGCCTGTTAACAAGGCTGACTGATAAGCAGTGACTCATTAACAAGCCGAGGTACACAGAGCCTGGGGGAATTACCGCCTAGCCACTGTGACATTAATAAGAGGCCTAAGCTATTTTTCCATTTGGCTCCACTGGCATGGGGCTAAACCAGTGGTTTCCAATCTCAGTGCTGGCTATTTATTTCCTCCAGCGCGCTTCTATTAGTTTCAGCCACTGGTTACCTGGTCTGATTGGAGTGTGGGCTGATCGGTATTGTCAATGTGGGCTGCAGCTAATGACATCTGCCGCTTCAATAGAAAAACCAGACAGCCCTCATTAGTTTTCTGCAGATTCATTCAGAAACATCTGGGGAGGAGCCCAATTAATTATTCTTATACTGATCATGCCAATTAATTAGCAATATGTTTGCCTTTTAAAAGAAAAAAAGACAATGACATAATCTAGCACATATCCAAGATTTCAATTGTGAGACTGAAGATGGTTGTGACACTATATAGATCCAATTAAGCATTAAAATACACACTCTAAAATATGACGTAAAGCTCCAGGAGACAGTCTGCTATCGGAATTTTAAATCTAAAGCCATATTACTTCTATTGTCTTGTGTGTTTATTCTTCTCTGATCCTTTAAGTGTTTTCTTGTCCAGATCAGTTTTCTGATTATAAATTGGATTCTGATTGGCTGGCATTAGTTTGAAACAGATTCACATCTGGCAGAAAACCAATTATTTCTCCTGTTCATCATGCCGATTAATTAGTGTGCTGTGGCTGATTGATTAAACTCCCAACAAAGCTCTAACCATGAGCACTAGAGCCCCGGGGATGATTTGCATCACACATTATGCACATTGCTGTTTTTTCATGTTATGCTCATACATCTCTCGACATGCTGAACATTACACATGCGTAAGCGAGAGGACGAGAAAGTCACAGCTCAACAAGGCAAAAGTGTTGATAAGTCATTTGTAGCTAAATTAAGAAGAATTAAAATGCAGTGGCGCGCCAGTATCTTTGGATGTTAGAAGTATCTGCTGCACCCAAACAAGACTCCATTAGACCATATCAATCTGAAGCAGATCTCATCCACCCAGGCTCTCTCAGGCAATGTGAGATTACATCAGAACAGATCAGTCTTGCCTGCTGCCATCATAATAACAGCAAATGCCATTAAGAAACTGAAAGGAAGAAGTGCTCTTGAGATTTTGATGAGCGGTAGCGCATTCAGCGTTCTCTCAGGTGCTCTGAGAAGACACATCACTTTGCAGCAACTCTTGTGTTGCGACAACTAGAGCTCCCACATTTACAGAGCTGTCAGTTTTAAAACTACCACCTCGCAAACACACTCCCGATTAAACAAACCTAACAACAACAACAGTGCCAGCCTTGAAATAAATTAATTCACCGGGTTTCCAACAACAAGAGCTCGTATTGTGTTCAGCACTCATCTGGCTTTTTCCTTTGATCAAGGCCCTCACGCTCATTCCCCAAGCCATACCTACCCCCTTTTCTCATGTTATCTACTGGAATTCTCTTGCGAGCATTTTAATTGATTGCTGCAGGGGTGGAAATCACCAATGCTGTCATTAACGCATGGATGATCAGACCAAGGGCTTCCTGGAAAGGTGTATCTGTTTGTTGAAGCACACCACTGTGCTGTGTGTAAACTTCAGCTATGACCGGGTGCTGGAAGATTCGAGTGCATGGCTGTAAAGCGCAGCATTTGTATTGATTGAGTCTGAGCGCCGAGGGTTCCCCCCTGAGTGCAGGAGCTCCACCAATGAAAGAGCAGAGGTCTCGCTTGTATATTGCCTCTTTTTGATGATGCCATCACTTCAGCTCATGGAAGAGAGTGTGTCTGTGGGGGGATCTTATCACTGATACCACAACCATAAAGCCATTTCAATTCACCTGTGTGTTGTGTAGGGAACTCTCCCTAGTTCTGCTGAGGATATCACTGTCCATTGACTGGATGGTGAGTCTTATTGAACCTCTAATATAACTGTCAAATTTAGAACCAGTGTAGGAAAAGGATTGTGAAGCAGTTCTCTAGATTGGTACTTAATGTAGTATAAACTCTCACGGGCATAACGAGAATAAATCTGAAGTCTGACACTTCTGCTTTAGCACTATTAAAGTGACTCAGCAAGCAGACTGACAGGGTCTTTGAGACTGTGTCCATTATCTGCACACACGGCAATAGTTTTACCATTGGCTGGCTGATCAGCAGATAAACCGAGTGCCAGTTGCAGCTTAAAATTGGAAACAAATACATTTTAAAGGTATATTATTGTGCTGGAACAGAGTTGAATATTACCTCCTATACACAGCATATTTTTATTGTTTTAGTTGCAAGTTTATTGTTTACAGCGATATGGTTTCTGCATTGGACAGTATCATTATTAAAGTTTTTGCATTGTAACACAGCTACCGCTCAGTGGAATTCATTTATGGTTCCAGTGCACTGCTGCACTCCTTATGCCTCACAATCACATTGTACCACCCTGCTTGAATGCTCATAGCTTCCATATATATATATATATATATATATATATATATATACACACTGCAGATCTGGTATTGAAATTCAGTCTCTATTATTTAAATGTCCTTTGAATTAATGCACTACCTGGCATTTAGTGTATGTGTTTTCATCATCATTTATGGCTGCACTGTAATCGGATCAGATATTTGAATGCAGCCAATGCAAAGCGGGGGAGTAGTTTGGGGAGGTTGCTTTGTCAACAAGAACAAGCATGACGGCTGTAGGATCATTAGACATGATACTATAGAGCCTGGATTTACTTTTCATTGAAGTGGAAAAGGTCGTCTTTTATGAGTCTTTCCTGGAAGGCAACAAAAATGATGACATTGGGTTTTTTTGCTGCAGTTTGCAGCTACTGTAAAGGCTATGGAAAAAGGGGATAGGAGTGAGAAACTGATGGGGTCTGAGTGTGGTACTGTATTGCACTTCTGTAGGTGTCTTTGGAGAGGCTGAGGGAATGGCAAACTCTGGAGAAGTTTAGACTTTTCTGCAGTGGTTGCAAGATGTGAATATACACTGTATTTACTCCTGGCTGAGGTTTGATCATCTCCGTGGGTGGTGTGGAGGACCTGATAACATTTAGATCGTGCTACGTGTTTACTCTCCGTGAAGCCATGTATTTTTGCTTTCTGAGATGCAAAGAAATAGAATTTTAATAGAAGGTGTAAATTATGTAAGACTGTTAAATATTTTAAAAGGAAGTGGAAGTAAATTGTCTTTTCGTTAAGTTTCCGCTGCATTCTTGCTCCTCATTTTCTTTTTTAGCGTATTTGGTTTATTGTTCTTGTTCTTCATGAATGCCACAGCCTAGACAGGTGCTCACTTAATACAGTGAATATTTTCATTGTTGGAACACTTTCATTGTACACAGTGATTATGACCTAAATTAGTATCATTACAATTTCATGAGATTTGCTGCTCCCATCTATTCTTGTCTTAAGTGGAGGAACTGAAGTCATCACTTTAAAGGAGGAAAAAAAGCAGCCTACTAATGAATATGAAAAAAATCTTGTTTGCTTTATTCTGTTATCCTTGAGCTTTTAAAAAGTGTCACATCTATGTTTTTTTATTAACAACTAATGAAAGGAATGTAATGCCTTACTTTAGGCAGTAGATAAAGTCTGGTGGTCAGTAGGTCATTGTGATGTAAATGCAGGCTTTTAAAGTCACACTGACCAGTGCAAAGGTGCAGGCTTGGCATCTAATCTGGACCTGGACCTTTGCACTCATCAAGGTACGACGAGCACATGATGAGTGGATGCTACTTTTGACGATGGGGCCATCACCACACGGTGTAACTCAGCATTACTGTGCCGGTTGAAGACAAAGGCACCAAATAGGCATCTCTAATCTCCCTGCTGAATGAATCCGAAACAAAGAGAGGAGGAACGCAGACATAGAGGCTTGGACACACATAGGATAAGCTGATTACCCAGGAAAGGAGGGAGGGCGAGGGAGACAGAGGGAGAAAGACAGAGGCATTCACGTGAACAAGAGAAAACCGTACAGTAAGGGTGCTTGATGGCAGGGAAATGAAGAAGGAGGGGTTAGGGGGGAAGAAAAAAAAGTGAGCACAGTTTAATGATGGGGTGCACAGACCGGAGAGAAAATGAAAAGAAACAGGGTAGGGAGCGAGGGAGGGAGAAAGAACTCACAAGAGAAAAAAGGTGAAAACTTAAAAAGACGAGCCACGGCGCGCTACATAGAGCATGCAATAGGAAAATGAAGGGAATGCATATTTGCCTCTGATATCCTTCTTAGTCATGCGACACAATCAAAAACAGGACATTATGCAAATGCAAGGCTGCTCGGCAATATAATTGCAACTTGAGTCATTTCACCTGTCGCTATATATACAAACGGAATTACACCCAATCCAGGTGTACAGGCTAAATATACAGCTAATTAAAATTAATGAGATTTACTTAGAAAAGAATATGCTTCTTCTCTAAGCTGCTTATCCCTGCATGAGAATCTTCTACACACACATGCACACACACACACACGCACACACACAAACACCTTTGCCAGTGCTCTAAGATACATACACCTCGTTTTGATTCACTCTCCTTCACTTTGCTTTCTCACACCCTGCTAGGCAGACTGTTAAGAATCCCCAGTATACTTACACACACACACACACACACACACACACACACACACACACACACACACACACACACACACACACACACATACACAAACATACACAGTCTATCTGTCTTTCAGCCAGCTTTCCTCTCACGCAGACTTAAACATGCTTCTTGTTCAGTGAACATGAATTTCTTGACTGTACGTTGCCATTCTCACACGTGGACATGAATAAACAACCGCGTTTCTAAAAAAGTTGGGATTGTGTTTAAAATGACTTGCAAATCATTGCTTTTTGTTCTGTAAACTGGGTTGTGGGCAGTTTAAGAGAGATTCGTAGATGACCAAGGCACATTGTGATCACTCCAAGCACTTAAGCCACTCTCTGAAGTAGTCAGGGATTCATATAGCCACATAGCTTTTGGTGTTTTTGTAGTGCAAACACAAATATATATATATTTTTGATATTTGATATTGTGTTTTCGTTGTTGTACAGCGCTCGGTGACTTTTATGCCTGTGGAAAGCACTATATAAATAAACTTTACTTGCTTTCTTACTATTCCCAAAAACAGTGCAGCCACAGTGTTCCTTGTTTTCTGCTCGTTTTTCAAGTTACAAATGATTTTGTCCTGCATCAAAGCAAGAGCAATCTCAAATCTTGCAGTTAACTCAAGACAGACCGATGATGCTGTATGTAATATCAGATGTTAGTGTTCTTCCTGTAGCATAATATTAATGTTGCTCCATGACCATCATTACAAATGACAAATACTAAAGCACAACAACGTCAACTTGAGGATGAGGTTGTTGTCAAAGGATCAAACTCTGGTGCCTTGAATCTGATTTTTAGACTTAGATTATGTATTATTTACATTTTTTTTTCCTGTTTTGATAAGGTACCTACATCGTTTAGGTTTAGAAAAAGATAAAAACCGACCCTTTTACAGTATTAACACTGTATTAAAACCCTTCCTGGGCTGGCTTTCTGCCAGAAAGCCCTGAAGGTAAACTTCTATCATGTGCATGTCTTTCCCTGATATGGGAACGTCTCCAGCACGTTGATATCTGATTGTGCGACGGATAAAAAAACCATGCAAGGGAACCCCCGGCCTTCTAACAGAAATGACATAAACAGTAATGAAATCTGAGCGCTAGTGGTCAGCTGAACACTTTGAGGATACGTGATAAAGACAAGTATGTAGTGATGATTACTTTTAATGTGATGGCCCAAGACACCAGTTAAAACCAAGTTTAAACAGGGTCTTAGAGGCAGCAGCGCACAAATCCTTAAACAGATGCTAATGAACACACAGAAAAATGCATGTGTACATTTATGCATGACGGCATGAACAAGAGCACACACCACAAAACACACACACACATATTCAAATGGAGCTTTGAAGGCACTCTGTTCTTTACTTAAACAAAAATACCCCTGTGAGCCAGGCTGTTGACTGCTGGATGAAAAATTGTGTTTAGCGGGCAAGCCTGCATATAGCATACATATATATACTCCCCACACTGTGGTCCTCTTTTATATACACATTGTAGGCGTTTGATGTGTAACAATTCCCAAATTGCTTATGCATATATTTTTTTCCCCCATAAGGTGCTGTCCAACCAGCAGTTCTTCAATTCCTAGTGAGCAAAGTGCTGAGTAATTAAATGGCTCTTCAAGCCATCTCTGAAGTAGTGTTGTAGGAGGACACTGGGAAAATGACACAGAGCAAATTAATCACACACTTTATTAACAGACTTAGGTTTCAGCGGAGCATTGCTGTCTCCGCTGCAGCGAGTTGCACTACTTGGCACCAGACCAACTTATGTCTCACCCGACCCCCGAGCACATTCACTATAACACGTACAGTAGCTTACACATGCACTCACACACTCATGAGTATTATGTGAACACACACTTCCATGCCCTCCTCTTCCTTCTGTCTCCGTCTCTCTCTCCTTCTGTCACAGCTTCATTTCTCAGCCTGGTGAGTACTTGAATGTCATTATGACTTTTGCTATCAAAAGCAAACAGCGGGGCAGGATTGAGGAGTGCATGCCAGACCTCCTGTTTTCCACGCTGAGAATGCCGCAGCATGTCGAGTGCTATTTTGATTGTTTCTGATTTTTTTTTTCCCCTGCTTCTGTGTGACAAAAGGATAGGCTTTTTTTTTTTTTTTTAAAGAACAGATTTATTGACCAAACTCCTGCTGGGAGGCGCTACAAGCCCACGCTGATATATTTTCTGAATGGAAACCCCCATCTCTTTATATTTACAGTACTATCACTCTACCTTGGCCTGCGTGCCAATGAAGATGACTTCATATCTACCAGCAAATTCGATCCTGTTTGCGTAGTGCATCGACAGACAGCAGAAGTGAACAATATAATTGAGTTAATGAGCTACACGCCCTTATCTGCTGTTCATTCACACAGGCAGCCCGAGGCGTGACGACTATCAGCCTCTTACACAAGCTACTGTATGTTTGATGAGTACCTTGAAGGGAGAATTTGATAATGCAGTCAAACTTCCTCAAGGCAAACTGTTTTGATGTGTGAACCAAAGAAGAAGGAGTTTATCCTCTGCTTTTTTCCCCTTATTCTCTTATTCTACAATGAATATTTAAATATTATTGTGATTTATTTATGGCGGCTCGGTGTTCAGCTTCACTGAGCTATTTTCAGGTTGATATCTTCACAGGCAGGCGGGAGGGGAGGTATATAGACTCGTACATGGGAGGTGTTCACGCTTGACTTTGTGACAGCGCTCGGCAGCATGCCTGGCAGAGCATCTTTTTGTTGTTGTTTGAAGAGTTTGGTGACATTTTCTGGTTCTTAGCCCCAAGGGCTGTGAGATTCAGAGCTGGCCTGGTTTCATCAACCACCCAGTGCATTTTACACAGGACATCATAGGGTCAGCTGCCAGTGGAAGGGTGGCTACGTTTCTTCATACTGCTATGTATTGCCACTCAATGGAAGAATCATGAAACCCATGGCAACCTGGTTTAACCTGCCATCCAATAGTGTTCAAATCAATCTGAGCCCTTAAACGTGTAAAAGGATTTCTTGGCATTGCATTTGAAAGCGCTGGGTAAAAGTTGTTTTTCCACATTTAAAGTTAATGTGGTAAATTTAAGCAAGCAGTTTTTGGTGCCTAAACCTAACCAGCAAGTGAAAACCAATTAAAATAAAGTTCAGATCAGTAAGATAACAAATAGGGTACAAGTGCCCCCCCCACCCTACCCCGTTCAGAATGTAAATGTGGTTTTTGTTGCTGTGCAAATGAAAAGTGATCTCTCTGCGACGAGTAATACCAGAACCAATGTGTCAATGCACAAGCGCCAAAGGACATTGTGTATATATCTCTGTGATGGTGACATCTAACTGAATAGCAGTATTTGACACCCTGGTATGAGAACACGTTGGAAATCCACATTCTGCCTGGCTTTGCTTGACTAATTGCAGAGTTCAAAGTACATAAACAGAAAATGATCCTGTAACTTTGATAATCATGTAACAATTTAAGCAAAAATTCCTCCATTTTCTTCCACTTATCCAATTCAGGGTGGGGGTGGGAGTCTATCCCAGCTGCCCTAGGGTGAGAGGCAGGGTACACCCTGTACAGGTCACCAGACTGTTGAACACAGAGAGCCAGACAGCCATTCACACTCACACCTATGGGCAATTTAGAATCACCATTTATCCTAACCCCACTAATTGCATGTCTTTGGACTGCGGGAGGAAGCCGGAGGACCCGGAGAGAACAAACTCCGCACAGAAAGGCCCCGGCCAGATGGTGGAGTCAAACTCAGGACCTTCTTGCTGTGAGGCAACAGCGCTAACCATCGCACCACTGTGCTGCCCATGTTTCAAAATAGTTAGACGCTTTTGCATTTCCAAAATAATTTGTTGTTTACTTAAGTAAGTACTTGCCAGTTTCATCAGTGTTGAAAATAACCAGTTCTTGGCACCCTCAATAATTATTCACTGTTCTCTACTATTACTGTTTTGGATTTTGCCAGGTCAAAACTCAAGACTTGACTATGTTTTTGCTTTAGAGTTTCATGTCATGTCAAATCTAGAGTCATTATTTTTGCTGCTTATGTCTAACTAACTCGGCTCTGAATGAGAAAACACAGCAAGCGAAATGTCACATACTGAAGCCCCACTGTAATCATTTGTCCTGGAAATGTGGCCTTGATGAAGGCACATAACTCCTGCAGCATCTGCTCACGCAGTGGGTTTGGTTCTGGTTTAGAGTATCGGTTAAATTGCAGACATGTAAAGATGTACTGTAATTGCATCTTCAAAAATTCAATCATTTTTACTGGCAGTTTCAGATTAGCCTCAGCGAGAATGTCATCAATTGGCTGGCACATATTCTCTAAACAATAGATGTCTCTCAGTGGACACGTATGCACACAAATAGCAGTGGTTACAGGGGGTGCGTGCTCCCACAGTGAACTGAGAACTGAATGAAGGAGGCGGCGATCCCGGTCTTTTGATTAATTGTCAGTCTTTCAAGTACTGCTATCAAATATGCTGTCAGAGTTGAATCTCTTAACTCCCTCCAGTCAACTGATTTTGCACTGTTTGAAATGAAAAATGAAAGCTTCACCTGAATCAAGTCTGACATCTTCAATTTGAAGGAATAAAAAAAAAAAAACAACTGATAAAGTTAAACAGATTTTGTGAGCCACTGTCAACCATTTAAATGAGCAGAATACTGTGGGACAGTAAACCGCAACAAAACAAATACTCTATTAGCTTTTCACAAATATCAAGTTAATTTTTGTTATTATCTTCTTATTGTATAGAGGAACACATGCTAAAACATACAAATGCTCACACACAGATATTAAAAAAGCCACAGTGGCTTATGTGCGCTTCACTGTTGGGAGGAATGAAAACGCACGCACTGATTCAACAGAAATCATCATGCATATTATTCTCTCTGTTTTAAAAAAAGCACTGGAATGGGACCTTTAAAGCTCTTCTTTAATACTACTAAGATAAGAATGAATAATTCAGAGTGCCAGACATGATAGACAGTCTGATAAAATAACTATTTATATAACAGTTTCAAAGTGAAGTCACAGATATCTGCTCTGTTAGGAAAGTAAATCCATTAAAAACAAGAAATAGAAAAGTGATGCAACACCTGCCGTTTGTCGGATGATTTCTCCCGCTGTGCCGCTATGACTGCATACATTTTTGAGCACCACTGGCCCGGGTGGGGGTGGGGGGATCCCTAACCATGACAGTGTTAGTGCATAGAGTTATCCGCAGAGAGATATATAGCGATGCAGCAGATTTTATGCAAGACTTAAGTTGTAAAGGCCAACAGAGGATGACAGTGTTTTGGGAAATGTACTTCGTTGCTCACTGGAATGACAGTAATTTATATCCAGGAGTTGATTAGCCATGGTATTTGAAATCTTCCACCTGCCGTTTACAAGGGCCTTCAGCTTCAATATAGCAGGAAGTCTAATTGTCTTTCATTTGCAGTGTGGAGATTTGAAACTGTCACAGACAGACAGTGACTTCTGTCTGTGATAAAGTTTCTTTTTTCCCCCCTGACCTTAACATTCTACATCACTCACTTGATTTGAAGGAGAATTTCATTAACAATGTGCAGTTATCAGTGGGCTTTTTAGCTTTTGAGCTTATGGCAATCACAGACAACTAAATTTCATGTTAAAACATGAAAGGGTTCTTTGAGGTTGTGCTTACTGTGGGTAGTATTACGGTTAGTAAAGTGCTAAAATTATCCTCACAACATGCCTGCAAAGACATGCTGATGATGTCAGTTTGTAACAAGGGCCACTGCTTGCAAAATAGTGAAGTAAGCTAACGTTATTATACTCATTTCCAATTTAAGCTTTGAACAATTTCATAGCCAACTATCATATTGATATGTTGCCTAGGTAAGCTGCTTTTTTAATAAATTGTGTTTCTTATGGGCCTAATATGAAAGCCAAGCCTTCATCGCGGTCAGAGAAGACATATTTGGCAGTTTTCAGACACTGTCCTGTACCAGACAATAGAAAAACAGTCATTGCTTTATTTTACCGAATGGTATGCTGCTTGGCTCCACGTGTCTGCATGGGCTCTGTCCAAATACTCCAACTTCCTCCCACAGTCCAAAGACATGCAATTAGTGGGGTCAGGTTAAATGGTGATTCTAAATTGTCCCATAGGTGTGAATGTGAGTGCGAATGGTTGTCTGTCTTTCTGTGTCAGCCCTGCGACAGACTGTCGACTTGCCCCTCGCTCTACGGCATCTGGGATAGATCCCCCCCACCCCCCTGCCCAAAAACTGATTTGGATAAGTGGAAGAAAATGGGCGGATGGATGGATGGATGAATGGATGGTATGCTGCTTGGCACTTTCACACACACAGGCCACCTGCTGCAGTGTTGCTGCCATCAGCTATCTGTGGGTACCTGATTACAGAGGTTGGCCGACGATATGCTGAGTGATGCAGTGATGTCACAGCACAGTGGATGCTAAATAGCAAGTCTAAACTGAATCAAGCGTGATTCGTCTTGGAGGAAAGGTTCATATGCTGATTTAAAAAAAAAAATCCAGCTATTTTTAATTTTCAAGTTCTTCAAATTCTTTAGGTCTAGGGAAAAAAATATTACCTAGATGGACTCTTGCTGACCTCATAGGTGGCTTAAATTTTAACAGGGGTTTGAAATGAAATTAGCATGTTGGCATCCTAATATATATCACACAAAGTGCAGGTAAGGCTTTCAGGAATGTGAATGTCTGTTGGAGGCACAGTAAGGTTGAGGTGGTTAGGACATGTGAAAGGAGGGGCACAGAGGAGGTTTGTGGATGCAGTGAATAAGGACATGCAGAGGGTTGGTCTGGCAGACGAGGATGCCAGGGATAGAGTGAGATGGAGGCAGATGATCGGCTGTGGTGACCCCTAAAGGGACCAGCTGGAAGAAGAAGAAAATCCTGATGGGAACATGAATGTCTGCACCAAATTTCATTGCTTAAATTTGAATGTGATGAAGAGTGGGAGTCTCGAGGAAGTTATTAGGATTAGAGAACATTAAGACATGCACAAAATTGCATGGCCATCTATCTAGTAGTTGTTGACATATTTCAGCAATGATCAACGTGGTGTACACGAGAAGAAAAGCTTTTAAACTAAAAGTTTAATCTATGAAATACCAGGAATAACTAGATTTCTGGTCATATCTGTAGAAATAAAATGCATTGCAAAATAAAAACTTGAAGTTTTTGTTGCAGCATGTCGCTATCTCCTCTTTCCCCCCTCAGCTGTGTTGTAGACTCAGAGTGTCAATCGCAGTGGCCCCTGTGCCCAAGCCAACAGTCAGTCGACAAAGTTCCATTTGGAGTGGAACCCAGCTTTAAATGCGATTTGGTTGGATTTGAGTTTGCTCTCCCAGCTTTGGATTTGAATAGAATAGAATCTGCCCTTCTTTTTTTTTTTTTTTACTTCCCTGGCTTCAGAAAGCAAGATTAGATAGAGGTAGAGCAGGAAAGAGACACGCATGGTGAGGGAGAGAAGCAGAGTCAAAGGAGACGGAGGGATAATAAGAAATACAGAGCAAGTCTGGGCGTCCATGGATTTTTAAAATTGCAAGAGCCTTAAAATAAATCAAAATTTAAGGCCTTGAGAAGTGTGAAAATGTGTGAAACGTCTGTATTAGAGGTCTTATTTTTCCACCACTCTGTGATAAGTTTCTTTGTCCTGCATCTCTCATCTTAGATTATTTCAGAGCGGGGCATGGTTAGCAGTACAATAGACTGTGCAATGTTTTATTCATCGTTTCTGCTTTAGCAAAAAAAAAAAAAAAAAATTGGACTTCATGTTCCTTAACAAATAATTTCATGTTGTCCTTTTATTACACTGCCCATTCATTGTATCAGAGTTTTTATAAGCTGCACTGAATCTCAAATAAGTTCATTTTAGCAGTTTTATTGTGTCCTGTTTGTTGCACTGTAAGATCTGTAAACCCCAGCCAGATTTTGACAATAAAGTAATTACCATAAACAAATGACACTATTACGGGGGAGATTGTCAGCCTCTGAGGGCTTCTGCGCCGCATTTTACACAGTGTCAGATTTGAGAGGAAATCTAGGAAATCTTGTAGATTGTTAACAAGAATTTACATCAGGGTATTAAAGCTTGTGGCATATTTTCATTAACTGTGATGCTAAACATTTGCCGTCCAGATTTCTTTATGTGAAAGAAATGAAATGAAATATTCTACAGATATTATACTGACAGCTATGTTGATGAATTTTTACATGTTCATGAATTTATTTACGTGGTATTTGGTCCCCTTTTTTGCTTTAATTGACTTAATCTGTTCTCCGTGTTTCTTCTTTTTTGATAACAGTATAATTGTCTCCCATTCTCTGTTCTTCTTCTTTAAATGAAGTTGCCGCTGTTGCTTTGTTCCTTTGCCAAGTACATAAAGGTGAACTCAAACCTTTTTTTTTTGAGAGCGAGAGATAACCAAAACATGACCATATGATATGGCTATATTCGTATTTAAATATGCAAATCAACATTATCATTCAGTTCGAGTTTGTCTGGCTGCCAACGTTTACCTCTTTTAGCTCTGGCTTTGGCCTCCACCCACCCCTGAAGGAAAAACACTGCCTGTTTACTTTTTTGTTGCTGAGTAGCTACGGTGGGTTTCGACAGCCATATTTCTCTAAAAATAAAAAATAAATAAAATAAATTAATAAAAATGAAAATTTGCCTGGCTGAGCCGAACCTGTAAAGTTGTGAGCAGCAAAGCACAACAAAAGTGTAAAGCTGAGACAACCTGCAGCGCTTGCTGATAATTTGCTGTAATTTCATCATCATCATCACGTTGTCACATTGTTAAATTGTCATAAGATATACTGAAATAACAAAGTGTGAAGATCTGCTTGGTGTTTTTGAGCTTTAATTTCTCTAAATTTAGACATATATTTGCATTCATCCATTTGGCAGATGCTTTCATCCAAAGCCTGAGTTACAGGTGCAGCCTCTGAGGATGAGCGCCGCAGCACACACATATAAGAGTTGCTTTCTGATGTTTTCTTTAGCCAAATAAATCTTTTAATGGGAGTTGTTCAGTGTGCGGATGAATGTGTTTTCATATTGGCTGTGTTTTTTTTTGGTACAGCATCCTGTTGAACGACAGGATGTGCGTGGCTTTTTTGGATTGTTCCACCAGGGCCACGGTGATGCAGGTTCACATAAGTGCATTTTTTTTTTTATTATTAGAGCATAAAAAGAAAGAGAAGAGGAGGAGTGGGAATTTAACATATTTGAGTGTGACATTCATTCAGATTAAATAAGCGTTCATGAGGCTCCTCTGTGTTGTTGCGATACACATTTGTTTTCATTTTGACACATTTCCCACTGAGGCGATCAATTAATATGAAACTATGAATGATGAATTAATAACAAAAACAAAAGTTGGTTGCAGCCCTACATGTGTGTTACATTTTACACTGCACAAGATAGCATTTCATTTCAGCAAGTCTGAGCGTCAGCAGGAGATTCATTAGCTCATTAGTGTGAGACTCATTAGCCAGAAGTCTTGTGATGTTTAAATCTCTGGCAATATAAGTACTATACTCTCAGTAATCTTTGCGCTCCTCTGACCTGCATTTCTGCCAATTGGGTGAGAATATAGGCAGGGGGCTGGACAGCTTTGTCAGCTCTCGTTTGCAGGACGGGGCACCTGAAGTTTTGATGAATGTGCTTTTTGCCAAGAAGATTTCCCGTTACTGACATTGCATTGGTTAATTGGGACCAGTGTAGAAGGTCTCATTAGTGTGATGCTCTCCTTTCCTGAATCTTGTAAGGAATCTGTGAGTTTCATGGTCATTTACCTTGAAATATTGCCTATAACTTAAAAAAAAAAAAAGTTCAATTATTCTTTGTGAAACCTGCAGAGAGCTTGTAAAGGCAGAGACAGAGAGTGCTGCTGCTGCTGCTGCTGCTGCAGCTGAGGTCTGGGTTATTTCAGGATGGTTGTCTTGCAGTGTAATGTGGTTTGGCACTTGTGTGTCTAGTCAGGAGGAGATATATGGCTGAATTTGCCTTGAGTGGCTGGCTGGTTTTTGAATGGAATTGAATGGATGCGCTCTGGTTTCTCTGGTTGCTGATTGCTGTGGTCGAGACTTTTCTCTCCTATTTTTCTTCCTCATTTTCTTCTCTGCATCTGCCTTTGTCTTACATCCCCTGCACTGTCCTCCTGTCTTCACATTCCTTTTTGTTTGTCTTATTTCCTCTTTGCCTTCCTTACCTTTTCTGAATAATTTCATTTCTGGGTTCTTTTCTTTTATTGTCTCACGGTAGCCCTCACCCTTCTTTCCCTTCCTGCTTTAATTCTTCTTTCTCAAGTTTCTTTTTATTTTTTTAAACTTTTTCCTCATCTCCTTAGTGTTATCTTACTCCCTCCCTTGTTTTTCCACCTCCTTTCTCAATTTCCTTTCTTTCAGCCCTTTGTTATTCTTTTCAGACATCTTATTCTTGCCATTGTCTTTCTTTTTGTTGTCTTGTGTTTTTATATATCACTTTCCCCTCCATTCTCTATGTTTATATCTCCTCCTGTCTCATCACTTTTAAGTCCTTTTTTTAGTCTTATCTTCTTCCCTCTTTTCAGGCTGTCTGCTTTCCTGTCCTCCCCTCTTGCTTTCTCTCTGTCTTTTTGCCTTTATCCTTATGCCTCCCCCTTCCTGCTTCCTTCTCTTGCTCTCCCTCTGTTTTTGTGCTTGCTGTTTTAGCATACTCTGCAGGGAGCACTCCTGCGATGCCAATTATATTGACTGAAGAAAAAGAGAAAGAGGAAGGGAAGGCTGAAGAGGGAAAGAAGACTAAGAGGAGGGAGGGTTGGAAGACCTGTGCATGCACAAAAACACACATTCATGCTGATGGAGAGAATGAATAAGGGGATAGAGGCTTGAGAGCACAGGAGGAACAGAGGAGAGGGAGAGGAAGAGAGGAATGATGAAAGAGAGGCAGAGCTTGGAGGAAGAGGACAGAGAGAAATTGGAGGAGAGAGAATCCGTCTGTGAGTGTAATAGTCTCCTGCTGTCGAACCCGAGGGAATTCACTGACTGCAGAGGGGAAGAGAGAGGTAGAGAAGCATATAGAGGAAGACAGAGGAAGAAAGAGAGAGAGCGGGGTGGGTGTGATCACAGCAGAGAGAGAGAGAGAGAGAGAGAGAGAGAGATGGAGAGATACAGAGGCAGAGTAAGCGAGACAGCGAAAGCTAGGACGGAGTGAGGCAGCAGGAAAAGAAAGATGACTTCAGTCCTTTCCTCTCGGAGCTGAGCTTGTAGGGCTCCACTCCAGGCAAATGTGGCTCGTGACATTAAATAAGATTCAGATTCAGGACCGAGTGTATGAATGGAGAGCGCAAGTATATCATAGTAATGTGCTGCTGTACAGTAGCTCTGCCTGGAGAATTAAATGTAGCGTGCAAGCCTGTGGATTGTATGTTAATATGTTTTTTGTGTGAAAAATGTCAGATCATGCAAATTAAAAAAAAAAAAAAGAATATTTTCTTACTAGATATTAGTTTCTAGACACGCAGAATGCTTAACTTGTATTACACAGATTTCGAAATATCCGAGTTTCTGAGACTGTACTCTCACAGGAAATGACCGTGTAGGTTGTGTGTAAAAACAGTTACGACAACCAGCACTGCTCAGCTACAACACTACAACCACTGACTGGGTGAATGAGATTGATCATTTTATAACGGTGTTTTGCTGGGAAATCATATCCTGGCATTCATACAGATGTTACTTTGACATGTGGCAAGCACAAATCCCCCAAATGGCACAAGGCAATCTCCACTAGGAGAATACCCCGCACCACACTGCACAAAACTGCTCAACAACAGTCTACCAACTAAAATTTACTTATATTTTATATGCCATGGCTTGGGAGTTAGCTCTGTGGTAGACTGGCCTGGATGTACCCCACCCTACGACAGTCGGGACAGGCTCTGGCCCTCCTGCAACCCTGAACTGGATAAGAAAATAGATGGATATACAGTTTGTGGTACTTGAAATCCATGGTGGTAAATATGCAACATTTGTTTGTCTGTCTTAGTTTCTGACAGTTGTAGATTGGTTGATCTGGACCTTTTAAATGACATTGATTGGTGCAGTGCACACACATCTGCACAGCCTACCGTACATCCATCATGCCATCTGTGCTTGCATGCACGAAGATGTACCACAGGCTGTTGGGTGTTTTTCCGGGTTTTTAGCTTGACATATACCTTGATAATATAAATTTATAGCACCCATTAGGGACAGGATGATAGATCTAGCCTATATTTACCTTATTATATGTTGTGTCAGATAGTTAGGCTGCTGCCTAAAGTGATGGTTCCTCTCTATCCATAACTGCACAAAGAAACACCTGCAATATATATACTGCTCAGCAAATTAAAGGAAAACACATCAGATCTAAATAGGGTAAAAAAGTCATGTTGGATATCTACACTGATATGGACTGGGTAAGTTACAGTAGGAGTGAAAGGATGCCACAATGTTTGATAGAAATGATGCAGCAGGCAAGTCCATTTAGCTGAAATTTCATTGTAGTACTCTTTAGTTTGTATGGCCCCCACGTTCATGTATGCATATCTGATAACGTCGGGGCATGTTCCTAATGAGACAACGGATGGTGTCGTGGGGGATCTCCTCCCAGATTTGAACGAAGGTGTCACTGAGCTCCTTGTCCAAATCTGGGAGATCCCCTGTGGGATTTTCTGGTTTTTAAGTGGGCTGCAGCACTCTTGACATTGGGAATGGCTGCACTAGAGGACTTTGGACCCTCAGATCACCCTCATGGAGTCTGTTTCTGATTGTTTGGTCAGAGACATTCGAACCAGTTGCCTGCTGGAGGTCATTTTGTAGGAGTCTGGCAGTGCTCATCCTGTTCCTCGTTGCACAAAGGAGCAGATATCAGTCCTGCTGATGGGATGAAGACCTTCCACTGCCCTGTTCAGCTCTCTCTAGAGTAACTGCCTGTCTACTGGAATCGCCTCCATGCTCTTGAATCTGCGCTGGGAGACACACAAAACCTTCTGGCAATGGCACATATACATGTGACATCCTGGAGGAGTTGGACTACCTGTGCAACCTCTGTAGGATCCAGGTATCACCTCACGCTATCAGCGGTGACACTGACCCTAGCCAAATGCAAAACTAGTGAAAAAACACTTAGAAAAGATGAGGAGGGAAAAATGTCAGAGGCCTCCACCTGTTAAACCATTCCTGTTTTGAGTGTTGTCTCATTGTTGCACCTCCAGTGCACCTGTTGTTAATGTCATGAACACCAAAGCAGCTGAAACTGATTATCAACCCCCTCTGCTACTTAACTGACCTGATCAATATCCCAGAAGTTTAACTGACTTGATGTTATGCTCCAAATAAAAAGGGTTCCTTTAATTTTTTTGAGCAGTGTATTTTAAATATAGAACATTGATTGCTTTTGCTATTCTGTTTTAGTTTTATAGATTTATTATTCTGTTCCAGCAACAAATATCCAGCCCTCGATCTACCATGGAATCAGTGTAATGGGTTAATTGATCTTAAGAAGACAGTAAGAGTTTTATTGTCCAGAAAGCACTTTTAGCGATCTCTCTTGGAGCCGTTTTTACCCTGAATAAAATTTACATGGAAATGCTGTGCAGGAATACATTACGGTAAGTAGTATTAAATGGATGTCAGTTACACCGAGACTTTAAAGGAATAAAACAGTTTTTAAAAAAAACATAAAAGATTATGGGTTACATAAGTAGTGCCTTGCCTTGATTCTTTACCCACCTATTTGCTATATTTACTTTAATAACACCATCTTCTAGTGCCCTCTGTGTGGTATGTATTTATAGTGTGTAGGTGTTCGCTGTATGCTGCCGTGCTTGCATTTGTAAAATGATTACGGTCCAGGGGTTGTTGATAAAAATTTCAGAAGGTCTCCAGCTGAGTGATAATTTAATTCCACTGTAATGTAATTCAGTAGAAATTCATCAATCAGAATAAATGAGACTGTATATTATAATTTGAATTTGCACTTTGTGATGTTGGAAAAAAAAAAAAAAAACCCATCACAGAACATTTCAGCCACTTGTGCATCTGTGGATATTTGCATCATATACTGTGAGGTGCTGCCCTCATATTTTGTGTCAAGCGCATAACCAGATGGCCATTTTAGCAGTCTAGGCAGCCATTACAGTTGAGACCACTTGGAGTGACCCTAATTAGTCAATTACCCCTCAAGGGGCACCATAACAATGTGCAGAGGCACCCCGCTACTCACTGCGCCCGCACATAAAACCGCCACTGTCCACGCTCTATTGTTTCACTGTTTGTGTCTGTGGAGCCATTGTTGGAAGCAGCGACCGCTCTCCCCCTCTTTCTCATCTTCTTCATCCCTCGCTTTACTTTTTTAAAAATTGATTTCCATTGTCTTGATTGGGAGTGACAAACCGTGGGGGCCATCTGAAGGGTTGCGTTTGTTAGTTGGGGGTTCGTTGTTACAAGGCATACACACATTCCTACAGACATGATGGGGAAAGAGGAGCGTTGTACATGGTCTCACACACAAACACACACACACACACACACTCACAAAACACATACTGAAGAACACACAGTTCTCAAAGTGGTCCCTCAAGACGAGAAACATGTCAGGATAGCAAGGGAGAAGCTGTTCCTGTGCACCTGCAAACACACACTTCCAGTGAAAAGAAGACAAGTCTTGCATGAAATACACAGACACATACACATTACACAGACTGCAAACTTTGGTCCACATTAACATTTCTGCTTCTCTCGACCCTGCTTTGTCTCGCCGTGCTATTTCAAGGGAGATGCACAATCGTGCCCCCCGCCCCCCCCATCATGAACACGCTTGCAAAAACACTCCTTCGTCCTTTCATGTCATGTTGCTGAGCAGTCAGAGACTAGAGGAAACAAGAGAAGAAAGGAAGAAGGTCTGCCTGAAAGGAAACAGAAAAACATCCAGCCGAACATCCGCTCTCATGTACTTCAGCAACAATTACATGACGAGAAGAGAGAACACGCTTATTTGTGATTTCAAGTGGAAGCAGCCAGACAGGAGAGCTGACATGATACCAAAGAAACTGACTTCAGTAGCATCTGCAAGTATCGTGATTTGTAGTACGACTGAATCAGAACAGGGTTCTAATAATTTTTTAAATTGTGCAGGGGGAGACAACACAAAGTCTTAACACACTGCATGCTAGGCTGTTTTCTAAAGTAATTTCAGTGGATTTTTGATCACATCTGTACTCGAAGGGGGCGGGGGGGGGAAGGGGGGGGTGAAACTATAAAGGCTGCTCTTGTAAGTACTGTGTATTCAAAGGCTGAAACAAAGTGGTTTGTACATTGTAGTGCAACCATGTGCAAAGGTAAAAATGTTTAGGCTATACTTTTTTCTGAATGGCACCAGGGAAACAGGCCATTTCTGATGTCCAATAGTTTTATACGCTGCTCAATGTTCACTTTATGTGAAGTGTACTGACAGCTTAAAGCTTATTCTTTTTCTTCAAAATCTCTCAAATTATTTTCATGCTGTTCATACATGTTTTTTCTTTCTTTTTAAAGAAGCAAACAAATAAAATGACATTAAATTTCAGGGTAGAACTCCTCTGTTGTGGTTGATGTAGTCTAGAATCAGTGTCACAATTACATATAGTTTGTCCATCAAACAGCCAAGTCAACACAAGGTTATTCTTTGGCTGTAAAGTGTTCCACTCATCAGGAACTCTGGGGTCACAATAAAACACCTCACAACGCTTTCATCCGGCACCTATCCCAATAAATATAGGATGATATATTGTTATCAGATTTTTGTATCAGCCCTGAGAATCTCGTGCACTGCAAACAGGAAACAAGATGAAATATCTCAAATCGAGGCAGCATTTGCTTGTCAAGAAGATATTTCTGCAGTTTTTATGTGAAAGTATTTCACTGTTTTTGTTCAGCACTGATAAGTAGCATATTAATTTGTCAAAGGCAGGATTTATAATTTCATCGATTCAGTCCGTTTCATTTCTTACACATAGTACACCTCTACATAATAAGAGCACATAATGACCTAATGGAATTCAATACTGTCATTACTATACTGTACCACCACATGGCAATCACATGTTCCATTGTATGGAACAAAGGTGAAAGTACTGCGTTTATCATCTAATCCAAGAATTGAGTCACTGCCTTTTATACAGTAAATAGGCAATACTTTTGTTTTTTCACTACAAGGCAGTCCAAAGCACTGTTATGCGTCATCTCCATCTGTTGGACTTCCTATAATTAAGCAGTTATTACTGCTTAATGAAGTCCTTTATAATGAAGTGCCCAAATGTAGTTTTGTATCCCGAGTAGCTGTCTCAGGAAGGTTTGTAATATCAATTAAGCATTTGCTCATGCTGTATATTATTTACCTTCATGTCAGAGTAACAGAGCTGTGACACTATGAGTGCAGTGGGCTGCTGGGTTGGTGACAGTTTATCAGATGTATTTTAGGGGTGTTCTTCAGAAACAGAAGTGATACTTTGGTCATTATTAAAAATAACGGCCCGTGAAACTGAAGCTTTCTCAGTTCCATTGAGAATCAGCCATCGCTCATCATATTGATATATTTCTTTAAGGAACCCGTTATCGTTTCAAGTACTAGTATATTAATTTTAATCAGGATTGCTCTTTTTAAACACAATATGCAATTTTATCTGAGCACATTTCTCCAACATTTTTCTTTGTATCTAAACAAATGGACTTTTTTTTTGTTGAACCAGTTTAACGATTTTTTTTTAAAGATTTACTTTATTTGACAAATGAAACTGTCTGTCAGCTGGTCCTGTTGGCAGATAGTTCTTTCAGGTAATTTCCCCCCCATTTTGTTTGGCTTTGTTCAGTGTATTGTTTGCACTTTTTTCAGAGTAACATTATAGCCATAATTTCCAACTAAATTCTCTCTTCTATTAAACCTTCTTAATAGGTCCTTAAATAAGCCTTTATTTACCCTTTCCCTCACTAAGCAAGAATCTTGGAACCATCCATTAGCTCCAAACAGTATTTGTATATTGATATTGCTGCCAAAACCCTGTGAAAAATACAGCTCTGTTTATTTATTCTACAAGCCCATCTTGGACATTGGACAGTTTATGTGTTGTGCTTCACTAGCTGTTGATTTTGCCTAACATCATAACTGCCTAACCCTGGCCCCACTCAGTTTTAAAACTGGCCTTGATTGAAAGCCCTGCATTTTGTTTGCACTCCGGCTTGACATTTCGGTTGTGTTCTGCGTTTTCCAGGCGAAACCTTCTGTCTGTTTGCGTTTGTCAGATGGACCTTGAAAGCAACAGGCACGGAGTGCGAGGCGGAGGTGTGTGTCTGTGTGCGGATGTGTGTACGCCGATGGACGACAAGGGCGACTCCATTTCTTAGGTCAAGTTTCGGGTCACCTCTGTTGCCCTGGTAACCCTGTTCTGGCTGGGTTGCTTGGCAACAATCCTCTTTTGTTCCAAATGATTTAATTTGAAGCATATCTTCCCTCATCACCCTTGGCTCACTGACTCACCCCTCTCCCTCCAGCATGTCCTCCTTCTATCCCTCCATCACTGCTTACTGAGTCTCTTCCTTCATCCTCCTCGCTGAAGCTTTAGGACCGTTCCCCTTTTTTAATCTTGGCCCTTCCACTGACATCGAGAGCCCTATCCTTCTTGTCCCTGTCCTATAAGTCCCTCCTGTTATCGGGAGGTTTTACGAGCGGATAGGTGTGCGCGAGTGTGTGAGAGCGCGAGTGTGTGTCTGCGTGAGTTTGTTGAGTTTGAAGGTGGTGACTTTCCTTGACTTTACTTCCCTGTCCCTTTACTGAGCCATATAGAGTATGTTTTCATGTTTCTTGTGAGCTAATCTGGGATGCTGGGGTGGTTAGCACCATGGCCTCACACGCCTTCATGTTTCGAGTTTGCGTCACGCTCTTCATGTGCCTGCAAGCGCCTTCCACAGTCTAAAGATATGCATGTTAAGTTAAACGCTGATTCTTAATTTGCCTTAGTTTTTGGATAAGTGATTAAGAAAATGGATGGATGGAAACTAATGTGCAGCTGAGACAGCCTCAAGAGCCACAAGAGCCTGGCTGCGGGGACATTTTTAAGGGTCAAGCATTGATGTTGGACACAGAGGGAAGTTCAGGAACTTGACCTGACAGTCAAGACACCGTTGCCAAAAATGTGGGAGCATCACTCTTATCTTCTGTAACATTAAGAGTTATCTGTTATTCAGTTTAAGGCCGTAACCCAAATAAGTTTGTTCACATACTTTGAGGGTAATGCTCTGCCATAATGTTACAAACTGTAATGTTTAACCAGAACTTAAAACAGCAGGGTGTATTCTACTGTTTTACATAAAAAAAACCACAAAAAAAAACGTTTCACTCATAACGAAAACAAAAACTTCACAAGTTTTTAATCAGTTTGTTCAGAATCATTTGAGAGACATCATTAAGTAACATCATCACGGTGTAATTTCCCTGAAAAGTAAATTATATTAAATGAACACTCTGTGTGTGTTTGTGTGTGTGTGTGTGTGTGTGTGTGTCCTTTTCCCACTTATGTAACAGTCCAAGTATCTGATTGCGGCAACTTTTGTTTTCCAGAACAGTACACAGATTTTTTCCAGACTTGTTGTTGCTGTTTTGAAAAATGGGTAGACAACACCCATCTTTCACAGAGAGATGAGCACAGAGAAAGAGAGGGAGAGCAGATTCTGAGCCTCACCATTGCAGGTCCAGTGATCTTAGTCAAAAGGGCAGACTTCTGGTAATTGACTACTCATTTCTTTAAGTGGCCTATTGGCAGGGGCAGTCAGTGCATTTGCCAAAGCATTAAAGATTTAACTCTCTTTATCTTCCTCTGTGTATGCCTGAGTGCAGATGGACAGAAAAAGCTTGGTTGCCTTTTTTGATATTATATGATGATTTTTGGTGGACGGGTTTTCTTTTTAAATAGTACTGGGTACTGGTCTTCTCTTTTTAAAATCAAAAGCATCTCTCTTCCTCTGTCTCCCCATCCCAACTGTATCCAATTCATTTTTAAAGAAGCTTAGCTGACAAAGCTGTACTGCAGCTCTGCATAGATAATTATAAAGGTAATTATGATGTAACAAACAGCAGCTGAATAATGGGTTTCAGCCTGATTAGCAACTCAATAAAGCATATA
Source organism: Archocentrus centrarchus (assembly GCF_007364275.1). Taxonomy (NCBI): domain Eukaryota; kingdom Metazoa; phylum Chordata; class Actinopteri; order Cichliformes; family Cichlidae; genus Archocentrus; species Archocentrus centrarchus. Next base: position 27,855,007 of record NC_044362.1, on the reverse strand, counting down.
TGCCATTAAACTATAGGTTCAGATTCAAGTCTCACATTTTAGGTGTATGTACGATTGGCATACTGGTTCTGAAGCAATACTAAGTTTCACTTCACTGCATCAAAAAATAGGGTCAAATTGTGCTTTCACAATTTTAAATGAGTATGAAGCTTTTGCATTCCGAGATTGGCATCTTCAACCTCACAATTTGCTGTTGCTGGTTGAGCCAGTCACGAACCTGTGTGGTTCAGAGAGCTGCAGGAAATGAGTAGCTTTTAGTTAAAGCTGGCCACAGATTTTCTGGCACTGCATTATTTCTTACATAGACAATGCCAGAAAATCAGGCAGTAATAATGCAGAAAAACTCAAGAGGCAAGAATAACAGCTGACAATCCTGCCAAATTTTGGGTTGCCCTAATAAAGATAACTTAGGTCTAATGCAACAGTTTTAAAATGTATTCTTTCACAAATAGCAGCAAGTATGATGTTGATGAGGGATGAGAAACATCCAAATAGGTGTTAATTAAAGTGTGGATGGGTTTAGGCAGCTGCAGTGGTTGGTTGAGTACTGGGAAAGAAGACGGGTTTGGTTACTCTAATCTGAAGGCTTTACACCAACCAACACCCTCACCTCCACACGCACTTTCTTTGTCGTTAAAAACATGACAGAATTATATTTTTTAATTAAATCAGAACTTTTAAATGTGATTCTTATTCCTTTGCTCAACCTGATCTCAGCTGAAATTGGTGCAAATGTATGACCTGTTAAAATATCTGTAAACTTGTGAGGGTGTGAGACTTTTTTTGGGGTCTTCAACACTGAAGCAGGTGCTCACTTTGATGACAACCACAAAGCATTCCCCTATCACAGGAATACTATCCTAGAGAAAAACAGAGGTAATTTAATGCTTAAAAGGCCATGCCTTTGGAAGATACCCACTTGATTCGACTGACTCGCTTGATTTCAGACTACTGAAGTTTTATTTTACCCAACTGAACTTGATATATTTTGTAAGGATGAAACAAATTTTGGCCCCTAGTAAAGTCACCTTAGAAGGAGATCAGTCCCCACCAGTATGGAGACGAGTAATGATAGCAAGAAGCGTGAATGTTCTTCTGGCCATGCATCGTATTAAGATATATTTGAAAATATCCCAATCTATCCTTAACAGTTATCAGCATTTATTGCTGCTCTTTCTCCCCACCTCACCACTTATGTCAGCAGCTCCTCATTCTTTTTTCTCTATCCTTTCATCCGTACTGTATGCCAGCCTTCCCACTTTCTTTTTTCTTTGCTCTACTTCCCTCCATCTTGCTCTCATTGTTTTTTTTTTTCCCCACTCTTTTGGAGTTTTTGCCCCCTTTCTAAGTCACCCTGTCATCTCTCCTCATTGCTCTCATCAATCTATATATGCTTATTTCTGCCATGTCCTTCGCTCACCTCTCACTCTCCCTTTCCCTCTTTCATTTGCCTTCCCCCTGTTTTTCCCCTGTGCTTTTCTCTGTCTTTGTCTTGCTCTCTCTCCATCCCTACTCTCTCTGTCTTTCTCTTCCTTCAAATCATTATTCTTTTTCTTTTGTCAGCAGTGAAGCTGCTGCCCTTTTCTGCAAGCTGACCCCCCCACCCCTCATCTCTCTCTCCCTCTCTCTGCCTTGATCACTCTCTGCTCCCTTTTCTTTCTCATAGTGCTGTTCCAGTGGCAGGGTGGGGCGGCCAGCTTGGCGCCTCGCTGCTGCTGCAGACACTGCTAGGTTGTGATGGTGGTGGTAGTCTGTGTGTGTGTGAATGGGGGGGGCTCTAGTTCGTGAAGGATGAGGATGAGGAGGGGATCGCCCCAGCTCTGAGCTAACTATGTTTGACAGGCAACATATGAAGGGTGGGGTGGCAGGGTGGTGGAGGGGTACTTGATGCAAGCTGGTGGGGCCTTTTGGGGGTCTCAGAGATTCCCACCACAAGCCCTCAAGATTGATTAAAAAAAAAAAAAAAAAAAGCGTACTGGCGTAAAAACAAAGGGCTAAGGAGGTTATTTGTTCTAAGGCGGCAGATAGGGGGTCCTTAAATCCCAAAGTCCAGTCTCACCCAGCACTCCCCCTTTCCTTCCCCGCCCACCTGCATCCCTCAGAGATTTTAAGTAATTTGTTCAGGGTTCCAAATGATGATGTGACAACAGAATGAGAAATGCAGCAATCGCTTCTCTACTAAAGGGTGCGAAGCTGTGAAAGTCAGACTGAAAACAGAGGCCTTTGCTACACACACACACGCTGCATTTCACAAGTCAGAGAAGAACAGTAAAAAGGAGGAGGATGGGGGGGGTGCTTCTTTAAGAAAAAAAAAGCTGTTATGCATTGCAGATGTTTTTTTTCTTAATTCACTGGGTGATTTTAAAATTTGACTTTAATTTGCATCTTGTGTGGCATAACAGGCGGATGGTGAGCAGTGGTGATGGTAGCGGTGGGGAGGTAAAAGATGCTGGGAGGGCTGCAAAAGGGGGGGGGTGGGTTGGGGAGGGGTGGACTTGTGGATGGGTAGAGGTGGGCAGAAGGGCACACGCACCCACACACAAACATCTTTACAGTCACAGATATGCACACACTTACCCAGGGGGATGGGGGTGGTAGTTGGGACAGCTGGGCATAGATGGATGAGGTGGGGGGAGGCTGCTCTGTATCTGTCAGAGTCGGTGTATGTTTGTGTGCATGTGTACGTCTTCCTGAATGTGTCCTCGGTGCATTTTGGGAAACAGTGTGTGCACGTGTGTTTTTTGCATGTTTGTCTTGTGAGTCCAGTTGTATTAAGCACATTTTTTAAATGTCCTTGTGTCTGATGTGTGTGCTTGAAAGATGTGTAAGTCTTTGTATGTGTGTGTATGCCCCTGTGTACACTTTAGGGGGTGGGTGGTGTGTGGGTGTGTCTGTGTGTGTGTGTGGGGAGGGCTGTTTTTGTGTGTTGGGAGGGGGAGGGTCAGCTTTCTTGTAGTGTGCGCAAGTGGATGCCTCTGTGTGTGTGTAATGGTCTGTATCATACCACGCCGTATCAAACCTCACATTGTTGGCTGAGTTTCCCATCAGATGTGTACAGCATCAGTGGCACCATGACACATGACTGTGTCTGTCGCACACAGCCGTGGACTCGGTGCAGCTGCAATGGAATATGGATACACACATACGCATGCACAGGGTAACGCAAACATGCACACAGCCTCAACCACATGGAGATAAAAGGCATCTCATAAATCACACAAATACACACACGTCTTCCCACGTGTTTGTGCACGAACAGATATATTCCTACCCGCAAAAAACAAATACCACTGTGTGGTTGAGCGCAAACATGCACTAGCATGCAAACATCTTCAATAATAAGCTTCTCGTGGCTCGCACATACGCAGACATGCACATACTGAGACACAGTCAGATAATTACCTCCCTGCAAAGCAACAGATAAACTCTGCTTACAAATATACACCAAACGTGCACAAATATGAGGATAAAAATCTTATCACACAAACACACATGCGCACTTAGCCCCGACCTACATGTGAAGGTACTCGTGCACACACACACACACACACAAACTTGTTTAACAGTAAATAAAGTTTATTAACCTGAGTTAATTAGCAACAACACTGTAAATCCACCCTGGGGGACCAAAAAAACAGGAAAAGAAGGAATTAAGGATGGGGAGAATTAAGAGAGTTGATCAGTAATAGAGGAGGAGGGGAAGGAGGCTCGACAGAAGGGCGAGGAGGTGAGGGGGGACGATAGGAAAGCGGGGAGGACATCAGGGCAGATGGAGAGAGGGAGGGGGGGAGCTAGAGAGAGACAGATGGAGCAAGAAGGAAGAAGAGGGTGAACATGTAGATGTGCAAGGTGGTTTGAATTTTTCACTGTCTGTTCTTTGTAAGGAGAGAAATTGGAGGCAGCTTTTTTTTTTTTCTTATTAAGGCAGTAGTTCAAACTTTCTGGGAAATATACTTCCAGAGATGAAATAAGAGGACTATGTGTGTGTGCCTGCGTGTGTGTGTGTGTTTAGGACTAAGCTGAAGTCGGGACCTTGTTAAACTAGTTTAACTTGTTCTTATTTACACAATATACAGTACCAGTCAAAAGTGTCGACACACTTACCCATTGGGTGAGTGTGGTATAGAGTACAGTTCATTGTCAGTTCAAAACAGTACGGCAAACCTTGGCTCCAGCACCCTGTGAACAATCTTTGTTTGGCTGAATAGGTAGCTTCTGCCTAGACATCTTCACAGATTGATGTTGGATTTTTGAAGTTAACCACAATCTGAAAATTATATCCAAACTCAGTGTGCGTGAATACGTTTTCACAATAAACCGCCCAGAATGTAATTAAACACGATATGAAATGCAGTTGAGTGGAACAGAAGCGAGCTCTTAGTTGGTGTATCGTCTCTCTTTGGATAAACTGAAGAAGTCTGCACTGCAGCTCTATATGTAATGCATACACATGAGATTGATAGTGATCTTCTCATCTAACTCTCTGACAGAAAACAAATAAACCATATGTGAACAAAAAAATTGGAATTATTCCTTCAAGTTTTTCCCTCTTTTTTTTTTTCCATCACTGGAGATCCCTCGAGCTCCTCACACTTCCTTTGTTGTCTCTCTAGCTTCTTCTTTCCCCTCCCTCTCATTTTTTTCACACACACACACAGAGTTTCCCACCTCATTTTATCACCCACCCTCCTCTGCATACCCTTATCCATCCATCTTTCTCTCGCTGTCCTCCCCTCCCTCCCCCCTCCTTCCACTCACTTGATATCCAAGTCAGTCTTCTATCCTTGCATTCTCTCACCTTGTTTCTGGCTAGGGAAAGTGTAAATTGTGTTGCTTTAAATATCCGTGTCTTACGCTGGCTTAAAGCTTGGTGAGGGGAGGCGTGGATGTGAGGAGAGAGAAAAAAAAGCGTAGCAAACCACACTGTTTAACTTAACGTCTGCTAAGGATAGATAGGTCTCTCCTTTTATTTTTGCAGCTTGAGTGTTTAACCTGACTTAACCGTTTAAACTCTGGCTGAACTTAATTTCCCCTCTTTAACTTTGCTGTTAAGGAGATTCAAAGGCAAGAAGAACAGCTGTATCTGTATCCGAGGCTTACTGGAGCCGTGTTCTAGTGGCGAGTGACTCTTTAGCACTTGCGTGAACCAGTTTTTTCCAGCAGATGGGTTGAGCGTGCTGACTGGACTGTATCGTAAAATATGTTAACCACACAAACTTTTTAATAACTCATTTCAAATAATCTAATATCTCTCGCATTCATCTTAATACCCACTGCTTCTAACCGCACCCCTCTGACCATCTAATAATGGCCTTAAGTCGATTTGAAATATTGCTAAAAATTGATAAATTATCCTGTTACAGTTAAATTCTACACACATGGTGCTTCAGTTTAATTAAGCCAAACTTTCTTTGATTAATATTTGACCGACTGTGCTAAAAAAGTCACCATGCTCGTACACTGTCCAATTCAAATAATTTGTATGCATTACTGGAGCTTTAAATTTAAGATGCAGAGTACCAGTTAATCATGATTAAAGCATTTTAGGCCTTATGGTCCATAAGAGTGAGATTAACCTTTATTTATTAGCTTTCATTAATTTACGCAGAATGTTTTTGTAGCAAACAACAATTGGAGTCTGATGTATTGGCCGTCTACTGAGTGCTCCTGGAGTAGCCGGAAATTATGTTTTGCTCCAAGACACTCCAGCAGTGTTAATGAACGAGCTACAAGTGCCGCTCTCGCATTTGCCACGCCAGTTCGAGGATCGAATCTGCAATCTTTCACAGGGCCTTTCACTTCTCTAACCTTTAGCAAACCAGTGCCCCAGATCAATAATTTTAAATGAAAATTAAAGACCAAGATATGACGAATAACCAAAAGACAAACAAACATGTTAAATAATAAGGGTCACTACGTTAATGGAAGTTATCCTCCTTGGCTCTGGATTGTTATTACAGGGGTTCGCTCAGTTTGAATCCTGAAGGCATTTAATTGCAGTACTTTCAGTTTTAGACTCCACAGTTTATATTTCAGATTTGGAGAAACAGCTGGGAGATTAAGTGTAATTTATCGAAACTGCTCTCAATTGCAATGTGAAAAATGTGGCTTGATGGCTTTAAAAACTTCACTCCCTGCAAACACAAATTTGATTAAATGATTAATTGGGTGGTATTGCTTTGACCGAAGGAAAGCTGGGTCTGGCATTTAGTGTACCAGTGATAAAAAAAAAAAGACATTTCTGGGATTTGCTGGTGATAAATATTCAACATTATGTAAAGGATCCTTTAAAATGTGTCCACTTTAAAAGCGTGTCTGCTCATTGAAAAGTCACTAATTGGCTACTGATATTGTTTTACCAGCACAAATGTCACAGTGAGCCTCAAACTCAGGTTGTCCTTGATCAGAAAATGCCAGCGCTCTGTGGCAGCTAGACACAACGTAAGATTGGCTAACTTGTCAGTGTTCATTGCGGTTGGCTTGATGAGTAGTGCACTGGGACAGCCAATTTACCCAAAGTGTTCATGCCAAGTGGAGGAGCTTGTGCGATCAGCCACAAGAATTAGCCCAAGATGCTATTAAAGGAGACACTAATCCGCGGTACACTTGACCACACATTCAGCCCTCAGCCATCATGGTGCTTAGATAAACTAACCACAAGGTCAGAGCTGCAGTAAAACAGGAGAGAGAGCAAGTGAGCGACTTCCTGACATGAAGGGCTCTGGAAGTCTGAGTGGTTTTTTTGACTCCCACTGGCAAAGAGCAGCTATACCTTTATTATCACTCTGAAACCTTACAGCCCAGAGGCAAACCTGTAGGCTCCCCCCCCAATGTTTTCTAAGACGCTAGACCTGCTGTCCAGTTTTAAAATGAAAAAAACAAAACATGCTTATAGTTCCTCCCAGGTGGTCTCCGCTCATGTTCTGCAAATGTGTATCTTTGATGCTACATACATTTAGTTTGCTCGCCTCCTCTTCTGCATCCTTTCTTTGTGTGCCCCTCCTTTCCATGTCTTGATGGGAGTTCCGCTGAAGCGCACTTAAGCAGATGTTCTTCCTGCAGAAAAAAAAAAAAAAAATCAATTCCACCGCCGGTGCAAGGATGTGATAACGCCGCACACCGAATATAAACCTGTCTCCCGCTTGACAATTTGGTTCCAATTAAACTATTTATACATGCCGTATTTTCAGGGGTGAGGGGACCGCTTTGAGGCATGTCTTCTTATGAGATGTTCCCCCACGTTGGCTTGGTCTTGTCTTCAATTATGTCATATTTTTGTTTTGCTTGAGATTAGATTGAGTGAGCATTGGCACGTTTTGAAGAGAGTAGGAGGGTGCAAAGCGTGATTGGGTGCACACAAGGCCGAAAAAGCGCAGCAGCAGTGGCCACGTTAGGCTTTACTTACCGTAACGAGGGACCGCATATTTTAGTATAGATCTCTCGTTCTGATTCATAATTTGTCACCCTCACTGAATGCAAAGGAGAATTAGCCTGCACCATCACCCGTTATCAAGGGAGCGCTGTTAAATACCATAATTTGAGCCAATTTGAATACTGTTACACACCCAGACAGTTCACTCTTCAGTGATTTTTGCGGTGTTCCAGTTTCAGCTACAGCCTTTCGAATCCCTTCATTATGTCAGGTCATTTATATTCTCATTCTCTTTTTCCTCTGACCTGCTCATTTCCATAATGCCTGTCCTGTTTGAGCTTCCTCTGTGCCAGCCGATACATATGCATGACATTAAAAACTGACACAGATATTGACAAAAGAGAGTTAGAGCGCCATTAGAGGTATGAGACAGCACTCTTGTTGTTGCTTTGACCCGTCGAGAGCCACTGTGTGCCATAGTCGCTTCATCTTTGCTGGTCCCTCGGGTTGCATGGTCCCTGGATGCCAGGGCTGCAACTGACTCATTGCTCTTACATTGGCCTCACAGACATACGGCCAGATAGCCATTTGTCTACTTTTTTGTCCCTCTGACAGCATGTCTGTGTGTCTGTGTGTGTGCGTATTGTGTCTGAGCTTTCAGAAAGACAGATAGAGATATATAGATAATCGACAGCAGAGAAAGAGATGGGCGGGGGGAGATAGAGAGAAAGTGAGAGATCGAGGCGGGTAATGCATTTTGTGGGTTTATCTGATTTGTGTGTTGGTGTGTGCTACTATTTTTGTTTGTGTTTTCATATGAGCACTGCATCTCACTGACGTGTCTCTGATGCCTTTCTGTCACTCTGTCTTATGATTTTTTTTTCTTCTGTCTCTGCTGTTACCTAGAAGATGACCCCTTGCAGCCAGTGACCGCCGATGAGACAGTGCCCGCGGGGGGCACAGTGATATTGACCTGTCGGGTGGCAGAGAGTGACAACTCCTCGCTGCAATGGTCCAACACTGCACAGCAGACCCTGTACTTTGGAGAGAAGAGAGGTGAGAGGAAGCCAGAGGGTTGAGAAACTATGAGTACAGTTAAGAACAATTCACAGAATATGTGCAAATTCTGCTAATTTACTTTGCTAAATGTATTTTGGACCGGTGGTTTTCAAACTTTTCGTGCTCAAGTCACACCAAAGGGTGGGTACATTTCAAACGTACACATTTATTTGCACAAAGTGACACAAAATCGGCTCTCTGTCATCAGTTCTTATTTTGGTTGTACTTTTGCCAGCCCATTTGCAGCATCAGGACCCAGCCTGACACCTGCATTTCAGATACTTTCATATAAAAAGCCTTACTGCCTCTGGTTTGTGTTCAGTACTCTTTTCAAAAAGACCAAGATTCTCTCAGAAGGATGTTTAGTTTCTAAGTGCCTCTTTAGCTTGCACCGTGTTAGCTTTAGCCAGCTTCGCCTGACAGATGACTTTCAGACAGGAGGCTGTTAACATCCCCCGTCCAGCTGTCCAAGCCAAAAGACATTCAGGTTTTTTTCCATTAGGCGGCAGATTTTTTTTTTTTTTTGCACTGATGGCTATTTAGGGAATATTTGTGTGTACAAAGTACTGAACAACTTACCAATTTTTCCATAGCTTTTTGTGCAATTGTATACTGTGATGATAAAATATGTTGGTCATCTGGATTTAAACCATCCATCCACCCCTCCCAATTCAAGTCCATAATCCTGGCCACATGCTGTAGGACAAACATGTTTTAGTCAGCCAAGCAAGATCAAAAACATTAAATTTAGATTGTACGTCTTAACGGCTGCAGCCGGCCCACATCTCATTGTACATCCTGTATAATGACAATAAAGGCATTCTATATATCTAGTACAGTTTAAACTGGATCCGGATCCACCCTGGAGTTTTTCCCTGTCAGTCCACTGTTCACCTCAGCTGTCAAAGTGAGACACGTCCACCTTTATTTACTCTGGAAGAGGCTGTAAAACTTTGTGAAAGGAGCCTGATACGGGTCGTTGGGTCAGAGAAGCTCATTTCTGGCCAATGACAGCGGTACTGAGGTGAGTTGTTGAGGATTGTGTGAACTTTTCTCTCAGTAAGCGGTGCTGTTTTTACAGCTGTAGCCTTTGTTAGTGTTAGTGAAACTGAAGGGGATGTATCTTTGTTGACTCTGATGCTTAATGATGCATATGATGTGAGAATGCAATCAAACCGCTTTTCTGAGGGAAAGTATGATTTTTAGGACACTTAGGCCTAGTTAGCTGGCATAATGTTAGCTTATAACCAGCTGTTGGTGTTCAGATGGCTAGCGTCACCTGTCCAGAGACGGGAGAGTCGCATGTCTACTCTGCTGACAATAAGTAATATTTTTCACGTTTTCATGTGTTAGAGCTTGAATTCAGTTTCAAGGGATGAAACCTTGAGATGAGGAGGAAGAGAATGGTATTTTTTTAAGATGCCGGTGGCGTTGCCTCTTTCCTTTGCGTTCGCTCTTCTTTGGTGAAGGGAACCGCTTCTCTGAAGACAGAACACAGGTGTGATTCTTCATATCTTGAAGTATCATAGGTGCAGGCATAAATTTAAATGTCCCCCTGCAGCAGCAAATCTCCACAAGTTCTCTTCTTCTCCACCTTTGGTGTGTTACGTCTGTGGTCTGTAGCCACATCCATTAAACATGATTAGTCGGAAGTGAGATGTCCTTCCCGGCCATTGTATTCAAATATGGTGGGGGATCATGGTGGCTTCCTATGGCTCCTATGTGTTTTTAATAGATTAACTATAAGTTTATGAGAATGCATCAATTTGTTGGAAGACATAATTACACACTCATCCATTTACAGTATATTTTTGAGTATAAAATCCTTCTGTTGAATAACCTCCAAAATTTACTGACTGTACCTTTAATACATTGGCCACATAAAGCCAAATTTGGTCTTATGTGGTGTTGGCCCAGTAAAATGTTTCCACCTTCAAATTTTTCCTTTCTTTAAAGGTTTTTACGTAACTATCCTTCAAAGAGCAGATGATGAAAAACCCGAGATGCCATAAGAAAAAAACAAGTGTACCTTTAACAGTATGTATCAGTTTTCTATGGGTAATATTGTTAGAAAGAAGGTTGTAAAACTGATATTGATTCAGACTTCTGGATCAGATGAAAAAAAAATACTTTAGACAGTACTTCACACAATATGATCCATTTTTAATGACTTGGAGCACAGTGCTTCCTGATGCATGTGTAAAATACATCAAAAAGTTTTAAAAAAAGAAAAGAAAAAAACAACACCTCACTTCTATCAGTTTTAACTGTGGGAGTGACAGGACACTATTTGAGGCCTGTTCTGGCCCCCAGGCCATATATTTGAAACCCTTATTTTAGAAGGTATATACTAGTAATGCCTCTTAGATTATCTCCATTGGCCACATACAGCTCCAGTCCGTTCCTATTCCATGATGTGTTATAGGGAACAGACAGGATTGGTGCGAATTAAGCAGAGGTCTTGGACAAGTGTGATAACAGTTAGAATAACCAGCTAACAGTTGCCCATAAACTAATATTTGTGTAATATTCGTGAACTACAAGTAGTAAATGGTGAAGTGGTGCCAGCTGACACGTTACTCTCCAAACTTGAAGTTTTGAGCTTGAGTATTGTTGTGGTGCCTACTCAGTCTATCCCTCAAGCAAAATAAATGCTTAAAGATGAAGAGACGCATACACAAGTTTTCACACACACACCACGCACACACACACACACACACACACACACACACACACACACACACACACACACACACACACACACACACACACACAGCACGCTAGTAAGTCATTAAACTGTTGAGGGATCAAAAAGCTAGGGAAAAAGGATGGCTACTTTCACTTCAGCTGTGATGTGTTGCTTTCCAAACGGAAACTATGTAAAGGCTACTTTAATGGTGCTTTACAACATAAAACTGATGCCAGAAGTTCAGGTCTGCACTTTTCTCTAATTTACCCATCAGAGATGTTGTTGAGAACAGTACTAAACGGGCTTTAACCTTCCAGCTCCGTAGTACATTGTGATGTCTGATTGTGCTCATATGAGAATAGCAGTTAATTCTCCTGTGAATTCACAGCAAATGAGTGCGGGCGTCATGTGTCCCTAGGCCTCAGCTTGCTTTATTCAGGCAGCTCCCTCACCTAAACAAACACAGAGTTTTCCTGTAGTGAGGATGCCTGCTGTACATTTGAAAAGGATAACTGCAGACAAAGTCACAGCCTACTGTGTGCAAAAACAAACAATAACCAAAAACCAGCTATAGTAACACTTGGAAGGCATAAAAATTATGGATGCGCCTTAGACAGATGGCTACATTTGAAATATTTCAGGAACTTGATAAAATGCTTCACTGAAATGACCCCTGAAAGTGAGTTAAACAATAGGATTTCACTCACTCGTGAATATATTGTGGATGCATTTGCATATTCTTTTAGACCACCTGGCCTTTTGGTCTTTTCAAGATGTGTGAAGCAGCCTTGCTAGATGTAGATGTAGATTTGTATATGTAGATCTCCATTTTGATTAAAAAAGAAAGTGTAGCGTATTAGTTCGGTTTGAATGGAATTTTGGGGGGGGTGCGTATGCAATAACGGTGTGTCCTGCTGCAATGCTGTTGAATAAGGTGCCATAATTACTTTGTAAACACAGGGTCAAATGCTTTGTTCAAGAGAAAAAGCTTTAAAGACATTAGGCGACTGAGATAACAAACAACATATTATTGTAATATTGCACGGTGTCAAAAGCGCTCAGTAAGTGCAACAAATGAAAACTGAGGACACAAACAAATTTCTGAGGAGCTGAAGTGCATATATGAAGAAAATTCAAACTGTTACTTTTTAAGAAAAACTGTCACAGATTTTAATAACCCATTTTGTGCCACTTGATGTGCTAACTAGCTGGTGTGCCAGCATGGCTTTTAATGACATCTTGAAAAGAGACTTCCCACTCAATGGTACAGTGGTCAAAAAAAAAAAAAAATCACAACAGACCTTGCATTTAAAAAGGGGGAAAAAAAAGCAGTGCTATTGGTGGGGGAAAAATGACACTGTAAATAAGGACTGACATTAAATGTGGAGTTTTGCTTCTAGTGATTACTCTTGACTGTGTTGGCTCAGACCCATGGTTCAAAACATTTCAGCAGTGAAAAGGAGCACAGCAGCTAGTTTGAGTATAAAGGCAGCAACATTAATAGGCAATGGTTGTAATAAAAAGTTGTTTTGTGTGTGTATTTTTTTTTTTTAAAGAGTTTGACAATATGACAAAAAAATACTGCCAAAGTGATGGTTTAAGACAAATAAGTATAAAGAAAACTTGAAGCCTAATGGGCTAAAATTTTATCTGAAACTTTCTTGTAGTCTGTCCATTTTCTGTGGTCCAGCATCACAGAGCAGACTTGGTGCTTGGGAGTGAAAAAAGGAGAGAGTGGTACAGATGGAAGGAAGGAGTGATAGGATAGTTGGGGAATTACAAACACGGCCGACAAGAGAGATGGAAAGACTCCCATATGCAGTAATACACACCTAACAGTGGAAGTCAAGTAATTGAGAGATGGAGTTGAGAATTGCGAGAGTAGCGATGGCTACAGGCTGAGAAGTTTTCATTGTAGAGGGCCAGACTTTTTTTCCAACAAACAATTTGGAAAACAGAGAGAGGCCAAAGAGAATGGGGAAGAGAGGTGGGGAAGGGCAAATTGAGAGAGCAGCAAGTCTTTACTCCAGATGGAGCTTCAACCACAGTGTGGAGATTGAAGATAGAGAGTCAGGCTCTTCTCTGCAATGATACAACACTTACAGATCGAACCCCTACTTGGGAGGGAATTGAGACGAGTATCGGAGAAGGAGGTGGTGATGGAAAGGGAGAAGCAACCTAGTGTAACAACCTGCTACAGTGGATTAAAAAGCAGAGTTAAGAAACAGATCTGGGTGGATGGTGGGGTCTGGGGTGTGTGAAGGGAGTTCAGAAATCAGCTCTTCAACCATGTCTTCTTTTTTAAAGTGCACCAGATGGGGAAAGACAGAGGGAAACATGAGGCTTTTGTCTTTCTAAAAGAAAATATATAAAATATAGAGGAATGGAGGTATTGATAGAGTAGGATTACAGATAATGATGCAAGGCAGGATGGTGAGTGGGATAGTAAACAGAAAACAACAGTTTTATAAGAAGACAGAAAAGAGAAGGAAGATTAGAGAAAAGTTGGACTTTTAGCAGATTTTACACGGTGATGGGGGGAAAATTGGACAGGAAAAAACAATAAGAGAGCAGACATGCCCACCTTTTTACATGAAGAAATGCACAAGGACATGACCCTGAAGGAGCGATTGGACAATTCAACTAAGAAGACAATTTGCTTTTAATGGGCAGTTGTTGAAATTTATAATTTCATCTACTAAATCTAGAAAATGTGCTTTCTTTTAACTCTATTTTAATTCCCTTAGAATAAATGCTGCCACTGCTTTACCTGCAGTCTGCTAGCTTTGTCTGTCATTAAGTGTTAGGCAGGTAGCAGTAAGAGTTTTGCTAAAAACAACTGGAAACAGAGCTGATGAGACTGAACAGAAACAATATGGTGGTTTCATTGTTTCAGTTCCTGGAAAGTTAAAAAACAAAACTGAGCTGCAAGATGCTCTACATTGGTGAGAGAAACTGCAGAGTTTGTTGCTAATTCTCGGTAGATTAATCACTATGGTTGTGTCCTTTAACATTACATATAGCAAACTGATGTGTGGGCAAAATACTGGTAATCATCATTACTTAAGTTGTTGTTCTCATGACTTAAACTAAACTAAACTAAACTAAACTAAACTAAACTGTTAAATGATGCTTCCAGTGGTTTCTGTTTCAAATCCTGACATTCTGACATATTTTACAGTACTGTGCAGAAGTCTTTATTTCTTCATATTTTGCAAAATGGGAAATAGGTGCAGTGATTTATTGAAATGTGCAAACATACAATATATGGAAAAAAACAAACTGATTTCATATGATTCCAGTGGGCTTGAAAGTAAATATTTGGTATGACCACCTTTATTCTTCAACAGGTTTTCTTGTAATTTTATTATGTTGAAGTCTGTTCTCTGGGAGGCCAATACATGACTGATGGTGTTCCACTGTGTGTTTTTCTATCTGGGTGTGCTTTACTGCATCATTGTCATGCTGAAAAATGAAGCTGCTGTCAATCAGATGCTTTCTAGATGGTACTGCATAGTAGATCGAAATCTCGTGGTCCTGGCTGAAATGCAGGATGCCACTTCGTTTGTCCTCCACTTCCAAGTTTCCTAAAAATGTTTTACAGACCCATCGTGCTGAGATATGCCAAATTTTCATCTAATAGCTCTTGGGAATCAGCTTGTTGGCGCAAAAATACTATTTTATGCCTGTCAAACTGTGTTATCTGTGGCATTTTTTGTGGATTCAACTTGAAAAAAAAGGGAATAAATACTTTGTTTTTGTGATAAGCTGCAAGTAACCCGACTTGTCCCCCTGATCCACTCCTTTCTAATCCCATTCCTCCAAATTCAGAGAAGGTCTGGCTCTTTGAAAGCATAAGGGGTGGCTCAAAATGTTTGCACAGTATGTATATATGTCAAAAATGTTTCAAAAGCTTACTTTTTTCCTTGTTATATACAGTAATTTCAGAAAATGTTCGTCTTGAGTTTAATGTCTTCTTACGCGTTACCATCCAAAAAAAAAAAAAAGAAAGAAAACTTTCTTGGTGGTTTATTATAATTGTTGAGCCAAGAAAAGTCAAAAGGAAGATTCAGGCAAGCTTAAGAAGGTTATTATTTAGAGGCTGGCTGGCTCCAAAAAGTGCAGTATGGTGGAGGGAAGTGACTAAAAAATCCTCAGTTTTCTAGTTTGGACATGATAGATGGAAATTAAGCAGCAAGTCATCTATGCAGTTGGCCCAAACAGTCAAGCGCAGGCAGCGCTCTTCAGAACTGAGACTGCAAGACACAGACAGATGAGAGTAAGGAGAAAAAGAAGCGTATATCCGAAACAGGAATAAAAAGGGGAAAGATTTAGATGATTGAAACTAAAGAACAAAAATTAAATAAATAAGAGGAGAGGAAAAGAAAAGATGAGAAGGGGGGAATGAGAGAAATCCGAACTCCTCACCAGCATGTTTCAAGCATAGCACAGCATGTAGCAGGCTTTGTAGCGGGAGGAGGAGGTGAGGATGAACGAACAGCATGGCGAGCGATAAAAGAAGAAGCCACAAGAAGCACAAGAAAGGAAGAAGCAAATGATGAGTGACAACTCCTCACAGCGATGGCCACCACATAGCAGACTGTAGAAACTGTTCTGTGACAAAATCAGAGCTGGCGAAGGAGGAAAAGGAATAATCAAAGATGGAATGATGGATGTTTGTTTTTCTATAAACAGGTATCCCTATTAAAGTAAAAACCTTGCTGCTGATGCATACATGACAGTAGTACCATCATTAAAGTAAGCAGAAGAACAGGAGGAGAGGAGATAAAGAGGGATGTGGAGGAAAAAATGAATAAAGGCGAAGAAGACAGAGTGGTAGATATGACACTATGGAGAGAGAAGAATTGGGTTTGTATGAATGATACAGGGGGGAAAAAACTGTGAAAAGAGACCTTGAATTTAATTTATAAATACATTCTTATTCACAAGTAATGTGAAAGATGAAATATCTGAGCTCATGCTGTGATATATGAAATGTTGATGTTGCTGGCATTATCACAGGGTCACATCGATTCAATCCAATTCTCCATGGCAGATTGAAAGCTCAAGCTGATTTTTATCATTAATCACTTAGCCAAAACCATTGATATCAGTTAAATTTGACCCTGCTTTGCACAGATGAGAGGTGATACAGAGAGGCAGAGACACAGAGAAGGGAACAGAGAAGGGACACGTTTCAAAAAAAAAGAAAGAAAAAAAGCTACATGGAAGTGAATTGAAAGACTGCACTTAAAAAAATAAAGTAAAAGAACAAAACTGAGGAAAACCAGTCTGGTTCCAGTGGAGCGGAGCTAATGAGAGTTCTGCAGCTATAACAGCCTAGATAAAGATGAAGCAAAACAGGAAATTAATTGTTGAGGGACATAAAGCCCAGTTGTGTTTATTAAAGCAGATACAATTACTAAAAAAATGCTTTTTTACAGCTAATCCTGTCCTTCATTAATCCAAGCGTGAACATTTAGTGCAAAGAAGCCTGTCACTCCATGGTGTAAATAAATGATCTGATAACTGTAGCCAACACAGGATATTTTGATACACTTAAGGCCTTAATTTGAGATCATTTATTTTAAGACCCTTTTAAGGACCCACAGATACCCTGGAGGGAACGTGGGAGTGGATGGATGGAGGATGGATGGATGATGGATTGTTGGATGGATGGATGGATGGATGGATGGATGGATGGATGGATGGATGGATGGATGGATGGATGGATGGATGATGGATTGTTGGATGGATGGATGGATGGATGGATGGATGGATGGATGTTGGATGGATGGATGGATGGATGGAGGATGGATGTGATTGTTGGATGGATGGATGGATGGATGGATGGATTGTTGGATGAGGAGAGAAAAATACCTTTGCTGCTAAAGAAGAGATTAGACAGCTAGGAAAGCATGAAAACAGATGGGTTCATATATTAATACTGAACTATCAGGAGACAGGCCAGGAGCTGGGGGGGGCAGAGATGCCGAGACAAAAATGATGGCCACGAGAAACAAAACACTGAATTCGAGACAGAAACAAACAAGTAAACAAACTAAATATTTTGCTTTCAGTTCATTCTTCTATCAAAAATAAGCATCGAAGTAGAATTATTTCAGTACATAAGTCTTAGTAATAGGTGACATAGTCGTCTGAACTCCTGGCTCTGGGATGAGCTTGCTAGAATATAGTTAGCAAGACCACCGAAGGCAAGACAGTGCTGAGTGGCTTGTGTATACCATCAGGAAACGAGACAAACCTGCGAGGATCCTGATAATAATTTTTCACGCTTCATTGTTCATTTTGAAACTCCAACCTCTGGGGGACACTGGCATCATTTTCCCACAGTGCCGTGTGACATCTTTGGGATTAAATAAGTTTCATAGTAAATGAGGAAAAATCCCCCAAAATTCAGACGAAAATTAATAATTTTAAAGTGAATAAAAAATTAGCTCAGAGGCAGAACTTTCAATAAAATTATACAAAAGTGAGAATTTGATTATAATATTCTCTCCATGTTTCCCCTGATAGGGATTTCTGCCCTTCAGTGATTTTCTCCAGTTTGTCTGCTCAGTTTTGTGGTTCCTGTTCATATTTTTTCTGTTTTACTTTGGATGGAAACACCTGACAGGCACAGGTGTGACAACTCTGCATCTCAATTGGATAGACGGGACAGGAAATGTAACATAAAACTATAGAAATGCTTTCACCCCCTTTTTTTGGAACTAGCAATCATAATAAAAGTACAGACTCATCTTTATTTCTCTTAGGTTAGAAGGACATTCTGTGCAGAGCCTGCTTCAGGTTGCTTTAGGTGATTACCATAACATTACTAATAAAATTCCAAAAATAAGATTCTCACATTAAGTAAGTGCATTACATTGTAATATGATATCCGGTTCCAAGATATGGAAGAAGTTGCTTGAAGGAAAACGCATTAAGCTTCATAACTTGTTGCACTGCTAATCCATTGACCCATGTCTCCAAAAGTCATAGTCCAGTGGGAATGCAGTGCTGTATCAGCCAATCACATGAGATCTTTGTGCCAGAATTTAAACTGCAGAAATGGTCCAGAGAAACAGACGAAAGTGGTCGCATGAAGAGATATCCCGGCCGTTAAAAGCAGGCGAGAGCATAATCAAACATCACTCTTGCATAATGTGATTGAATGTTCTGCCTTTGAGCTCATCTTGCCATTCACTTTTTTGCACTTTCAATTTATTTCTTTTTGTTCAATTCTTGGGGGATTTCATTGAATTATCATGACACAGATTTAATCATGAGGATCTTTTAGTTCATTGTTTTATTTGAACTACATTTTTTTTTAATCTCTTATACTCTAAGGCAGAAAAAAATCAAAACAGAAACAGGAATGTGCTGCTTTTACATTTCACTTTGGACACTTTTCTCACTCTGTTTCATCATAAAGTTGTTTTAAATGAGAGAAATTTAATAATTTTGTGAGCAAATGAGCTTTTAACGAACTAGCCGTTTATAAGAAACACATGCTTAAAATGCAAACGGATCTTAATGTGTTTCTACATTTGTGAGTTTTGCATGTAACAGAAAAAAACAGTGTTAAACATGTCACAATTCACAACTGTGTTAACAGCCTCCACAGCAATCGGACAGAGCTGAGCCGTACTTTAGCGCCCCATTAAAATGAAATGGTCGCACCAGCAGCATCTCAAAAGGATTTCATACATTAAGCACAAACTCTGAAATGCGTGTTGCGTGACGTAAACAAAAATATGAAGATTACTTTCCTCCATCTTGAAAGGATTATATGACAACAGAACAAATTAGACACTTTATATTTACGTGTTACCCAACGATTAACTTTCAGCTCAATAAATAAGGATTAATAGGGATATTTCATTGGGCTGGTTGCTTGTGATTAAAAAAAAAAAAAAAAAACAGTGTGGGGGGGAAAAAACTGTGTTGGATGATTCAGGAACTAAACCAAGGATGTAAAGTGTTAAAACAAGTGTAACTGCGTACCTTAACACATTTGTGAAACTAGGTCAGGGTTCCAGCTGCGTCGCCACCACACATCACACATCACACACTTACTATTTTATTATTTTTTAAAATAAAATAGCCATTATATATACATTTTAAGATGTGTTTATTCCAATCGGTTTTATGAAACCATGTATGTGGAGTAGTTAGCCCGCATATGCTTTATAGTGTAGAGTAATAAAAAGAGGCCTGCAGCATAAATAGTCAGTTTGAGATTTTACAGGCACAGTTCCTTACCAGAAAATTGTGTATATGCTCTCAGTCCATCTATAAATTTATTTATTTGCGATGTGGCTTCCTTCCTTTCCATAAAAGCATATGAGCAGACATCAGACAGCTACCATCTGCCTCGGTGCAATTTAACAAGGTAACGGCTCTCTGGTGATTTACAAACCATGGTGGACGGGAAGCCTCGTGCCTTGTGGGAGGGTGCGCAGTAGGAAGGTGTGGTGAAAATGACTGCAACTTGTGCACACTGCATTATAAATGCACACTAAGCACTTTTAAAGTTTACAGTGTTAACTAATCTTAAGTGAAACGAGCACAAAATTATTGAAACTGATTGCATGAGATCCCCACTCAGCCTCTCACAGATGGAGACAAACTGACAATGAGTGCTCACAACACTGTGCAAGGCGGTACTCCAAATGCAGCGCATGAGATGTTTTTTTGACATTTTCTGAAAAACTATTGATCCACATCGCATCAGTCAGAGTTTTCCTGGTGTCTTGGAAGGCTCTCTTGAGAATGTATTAACAACAACCATCACAGGACTGAAAGACTGCAGGAGATGCTTTTGAAATCCAGCACTTGAAAGATGGCTTTTTATACAGCTTCTCTTTGTATTATTTGAACTCTTATTTTTCCGTGTGTCCTTAAAATAATCAGGTGTACTGGCAGATAAGCATGAGGAGAAGAAAGAGAAAGGCACATAGGGAATTCAAAGTCAAAAATACAGTCGTATTTTTGAGGTTAATGAAGTAAATATATGAAAAAAATTCACTGTGTGATTCAAAATTGGCCTTTTACTACTCACCCTCAGAAATAAAAATAAATGCAGTGCAGGCATACAATGCTACTGTATTAAACTGATTTTTACCTTCTCTCTTCCATATATATATATATATATATATATATATATATATATATATATATATATATATATATATATATAAAATTTTCATTTTTAAATCAATGCATTGACATTGTGGCACTTGTGACCTTTCTGGGCTTTTGCTGAAACCCTGATTCACAGAGCTATAAATAAAAGGCTCAAACTGAGTTGTGACTGTGAACATCTCATCTTTATAATGTATTGTTTCACCAGCACATCATTAGCGCGTGTGTGTTTTTCCTTTTGTTCTTCTACAGTTTAATCCCAACCTTCACTATAAGAAAGCAGAGCCTCGCTTTAAGGGAATTGTTTGGCGTTTTGGGAAATAGGCTTCTCACTTATTTGATGATGAGATGATCTATACCATTAGAATACTAAGAATGAACCCAGCAGCTGGTTATTTTAGTTTTGGATAAAGACCAGTAACTGGAGATGTTACTCAAAATAAAAGAAATAGCATCTCTAAAGCTACATCATAAATACAATATACATTATGTTTTTGTCAATCCCCTGAATCACTTTAAGTCGTTGCGTTATGGCTCAGTCCCACTAGAGTAAAAATAGAACAGCAACTTCCTTGCAAATAGGAAAAATCAGTGGTTGAATTTTTTCACATTCGATGACTGAGCTGACCAGCTGGTTGAATGTACAACATCCTCTGCCACTAGGCAACCACTTTTGATGGGAGGCAAACTGTCTCGAAAAAAGGTGGTCTGATCTGGACTAACAGCGATCACTCTCAGACAGATTTCCAAGAGTTCGCAATAACTGCCAGCTACTTTTAATTGTAGACACATCTTCAAGATGTTGCAATCAGTCTGAACCCTCCTGCACCGATGAGCACAAGTTGTCTGTGAGCCGTCTCTTTGCAGTTGGGGACTTGACTCAACTGGTTGCCAGCTGTTGTATTCTGGTTATAGTCATGTATAAAAGCATTATCGTTTTGCAGTTACATTGCCATCCTGCAATAACAACGCCACTGCTTGTGCAGGAATTTATGTTTTAAAATTAACATAATGTTGTGTTAGACCATAATTTCATCAGAAAAGAGTTGAATGAAGTCAGAGATCATGTGAGCAGTGGGGTTATGTTCCCATAGACTTCTACACATGCTTATTTGGGGCTGGGTCGCAGGGGCAGCAGCCTAAGCAGAGAAGCTCAGACCTCCCACTCCCCAGCCACTTCCTCCAGTTCATCGGGGGGATACCGAGGTGTTCCCAGGTCAGCCGAGAGATATAATCTCTCCTGGGTCTGCCCCGGGGTCTCCTCCCGGTGGGACATGTCTCACCCAAGAGGTGACAAGGAGACATCCTAATCAGATGCTCGAACCACCTCAACTGGCTCCTTTCAATGTGGAGGAGCAGCGGCTCTACTTTGAGCCCCTCATGAATGACTGCATTCCTCACCCTGTCTCTAAGGGAGCGGCCAGCTGCCCTTCGGAAGAAGCTAATTTCTGCTGCTTTCATCCGCAGTCTTGTTCTTTCGGTTACTACCCAAAGCTTGTGACCATAGGTGAGGGTAGGGACGTAGATTGACCAGTAAATCGGCAGCGTCGCTTTTACACTCAGCTCCCTCTTCACCACGTCAGACCGGTGCAGCATCCGCATCACTGCAGAGGCAGCCCCGATCCATCTGTCAATCTCCCGCCTAAACCTATATCCAAAGACTTTTCCTTTAAACTAGTCATGATGAATCACATGAGGAAATCCTGTCCTTATCAAAAGAAGATATTGATAGAGAACTGCCCCAACTGGCAATCCAGTCAAAACACTGCAGGCAACAAAGGAACATCAGGGGAAAATAATCTCACTTTACTTTGCATGAATCTGATCTTTTGACTTAAAAATTGAGCAAGTTAATGATAGCGTGCAGACAGTCAAAAGCAGCAGGCTGATAGTGACAGCTATTATGATAATGATCGTCTTGACTTCTTTTTTCTATAAAGGTGAGGAAACTAGAGAAAATGTTCTGTGCTTTGTTGTTATGCTTCATTCTGATTTGCTTCCTTTTTAATCCTTTTGGACTGGGCTGCCAGTAGGAGTAGTGTCTTTTCTGGGGTCTTAGGATGTGCCAGTGGTCAGTGTTATTTGCCAGAAATCCCTGGTGGACATTTTTCACTGCTGTAAATACTACATGGGAGGATTTCTTTGGCATGTTGCTTGAAGCTGATACACCGTTGGGAACATTTCTCTCTCAAGTTTCAACTGGAACTAATGCCTTCTTGCTTCAGTTTGCACCACCTTGGGCAAAGTTTAGTTCATCTTGCTCAGTTTGCCTCTTTCCATTGATTTTGCATACATTCATGCCGCTGCCTCTGAATTACTACTTTTGAAATGTGAAGATGGGGTGAGAGGGACAAGTGAATCGAGAGGCAGAAAAAGACATTGGGAAGGACGGGAAAGTAGATAAAACAGACCGGGGTGTGTGTTTATCAAGCACTTCGTAGTTGGCGCACTGATCCAGGATCAATTGATGCTCTCAGATCAGTGGGGATGGTATGATCAAGGGAAGCCTGCGGTCACTGAACCTAGATCAGCTGTTGGTTAGGACAGATAATTAGGGAGCTGGAACAAATGTTCAGAAACAGATGGTAGGATGGGTGAGATGTGTGGGAGAAAGACAGAGAGAGAAGAAAGAAGAGAGGCCGTCTCTTTGGATGGAAGAGTGTGAGCTAAATGCCTAAAATGTAAAACAAAATGGAAAAGTGAGAGAGCGATAGAGAGAAATATGGAGGGGTGGACAGAAGAAGCGGATAGAGAAGAACAGAGAAGGCAGGACAGGAGAAAGACTGATAACCAGAGGAACTGTGAGGGAAGCAAGAAGCAGAGGTGAAATGCTGATTCAGTTTAAATCAAAGAGGGGGATAAGGACATAGAGAACTCAGAGACAGAAATATAAAAAGTATATATAAAAAAATCTTGGCCTGTAACTTATGTACTTTGCTTTAACAACACAGATTTCTCTCCTGTTGTGCCAATAAAACAAATTTGAATTTGAGTGAGTTCTCAGCAGAGTGGAAACTCGGCTGGAAAGGCATAAAGTGTAGATGAGAAAAAAAAAAATTAAATAAATACATGGATTTGCACTCGGTATGGGTTGTGAGAGACACCCCCCACCCGAATGTTTGAAGTTGAAAGAGCATGAGAAAGATTGAGGGAGGAGGAAGAGGAGGAGGTGCAGGAAGAAGACGTGTAGGCGAAAATAGCTACTGTGACCAGATCAACAGTTAGACCTTTGGGGAGTATCAGCTCTCGAGTTTGAGCGGCAGACAAGAACCAATGTCTGGACACACACAACCACACACACACACACACACACACACACACACACACACACACACACACACACACACACACACACACACACCAGATGAAAAGACACCATCGGCACTGGTGTAGAAAATATGTGTATATCTTGTACTTGGTACAGTATGTAACAACACACAAAGGCTAAATCTATTCTCCTGATACCATTTAGAAACCACTTACACTTTTTCAGGCTAGTTGCAGAAGGGTTTCTTGATCATGCATGTAACCATTCAGCAACAAATTGCTGTCAAAATGCAGGAAGCTGTACGCAGTAATGCGCTTTTCTTTGTGAATACAGTTGAATACTGTGAATACTGATGCTTTTGAGGGAAAAAATACTACTGTTTTTTTTAAAGTATACAACATTTATTTCTTTGAGGAAGGACTCACATGAACAGAAATATTTAAATTCAAATAAATAATCTTGAATTGATGGTTATTTCATTTAGTTTGCATTTAGACTTTGATTGCTGGGGGTTAACTACTGCTATTCAGAGCGACTCACTGATTAATCTCATCTGGCCAGCATTTATCTTCGGGGTGTTTGTTAAAATGTTGAATATGAATACTATAACTGTATAGTGCAAGAAGCAGGGTAATTGGGACCGAGCTGATATCTTGTCACCGTTGTTCACAGTGATACCCTGGCAAGGACGCACAGTTAAGCTTTGCAGTAATAAACTGTTTCTGGAGTTCATAGAAATGCTAAAATAACAGTATAGTTACAGCTAAACAGCAGATAATATGATACTCGCTTACTATACTTTATACAAGAGAGTGCCACTAAGATGATTTTGTTACAGATGGCAGCATTTACACTACAAAACTGCAGTTAAAACCTTGCAAACTTGCTGTGTGTCCCGTACTGTCATTAACATGGAAACTTCTTATTCTTTAGTTTCTGTAAGTGTGTGTTTCTATTGCACCTCTGGACAAAGTGTGGCTAAAGCATGAAATTCCTTTATGAATGCATGTAATTGTCTGTAGCTGTAAGTAATTGACACTGAATTAAGATTTAATTATGCATTTCGGTTACTGATTTTTTTTTTTTTCTGTTTATCATGTCATGTTTCCACCCTGAAATTTGTGAAGCATCACAATGAAAGCTGAAATACTTGCAAGGAGTGCAGAATAAAAACTGAGATGTATGCGGCGCTAAACAAGTGAAGTGCCGCTGTGGAGTATCAGGATCTACTGTATATTAATCATAAATGGCTGTCATGTTTTCTATATGAGATTTTAATACAAAATGTTAAATGATTCTACCCAGTAATGGAAAAGAGGCTGCCAAAGAACAGATTGCTACATGGTAGCATGTTCTCCTTCTGCAACACTTAATTATTTCAGCTTTATTACTGAGAATTCATGGTTATTGTCTGGTTAGCAGATGGCTCTCAGTGCTGCAAAACCTGCGAGCTGCAGCTGAAGTTGCTACGCAGAAGAACCCAGTCAGAGGCACAAAAAGCGACTGTAACAAATTGAAAGGGCTCCTTTGTTACAAATTGGAACAGTTTGTGAATTCATCCACAATTAGAGGGGAAATCAACAGCTGTATAGTTCATCACTTCTAAAAATGCATCTTTAACTTCAGCTTCCTAATACTTGTGCATGCAGTAAATGCTTCAGCTTAAAGATTGCATACTCCCTGGGGAACATAGATAACAAAGGGAGTACTTTCTTCAGGAAACAGGGAGTCAAAGATGCACCAAAGAAACCCCAGCTGGACTTGTTGATTGTTTTTACTGATAAATGGAAATGGTTTGAACAATAGACTGTATGCGAAAGATGGACATAGCTTCCATGACCCATTGGTTTGTGAAGTCCTGTTTTGAAGCCTTAACTTGACTGTCCCCCTCTTGCTTTTTTAAACCTGACGTGATGAGTGAGGGGTGGATAGAAGTGAGAAACCGAGGATGCTGCACCCTCACATAGAAGCAACTCGCAAAGAAGTTGCGCACAAAAGCAAACCCTGTTTTAGCATCTATTTTTCTTCAAATTGGAGAAAAATTGGACAATAACTTTTAAAATGAACACAAGGCTAACTTTAAAATCTCATTAGGAAAGTGTTTACTGTGACTGTAAATCAAATACAGGTAATTTTTTCATAGATTTTTAAACAGCTTTTGCAACCAGTGGTCTCTGGAGCTTGAAAAAGGCGACTGGACTTCTTTTTGTTTCTTGAAGACGTTTCACCTCTCATCCGAAAGGCTTCTTCAGTTCTCAACCAAATGGTGGAGAGACCCAGGTATTTAAACCCCTGTGGGCGTAGTCCCCTGGAGGTGGTTATGACCCTCTATTGATCATGTGCTTGAACACATGTGCCCAGGTGTGAAGGGGGCGTGGGTCATATTTAATCAGTGGTTTCAGTTGAAACCAATTTAGGACTCCGCTCCATTGTTTCCTGTGGCCTATTGAGGTCACTGGAACAAAGGTGTGAATGGGGGTTGAGACATCTGGGAAGGGAGCTCAGGACAGCACTGTAAGCGGGGGAAAGTTGGTGACGTAATCCACCTCCTCTGTTCAATGATGGTTGTTCACAGTGGACATAGATGGCTTTATGTCTGTGTAGATTCTCAGTTATCCAGGTCATAGTAGTCTCTGGAGCTTGAAAAAGGCGACTGGACTTCTTTTTGTTTCTTGAAGACGTTTCACCTCTCATCCGAAAGGCTTCTTCAGTTCTCAACCAAATGGTGGAGAGACCCAGGTATTTAAACCCCTGTGGGCGTAGTCCCCTGGAGGTGGTTATGACCCTCTATTGATCATGTGCTTGAACACATGTGCCCAGGTGTGAAGGGGGCGTGGGTCATATTTAATCAGTGGTTTCAGTTGAAACCAATTTAGGACTCCGCTCCATTGTTTCCTGTGGCCTATTGAGGTCACTGGAACAAAGGTGTGAATGGGGGTTGAGACATCTGGGAAGGGAGCTCAGGACAGCACTGTAAGCGGGGGAAAGTTGGTGACGTAATCCACCTCCTCTGTTCAATGATGGTTGTTCACAGTGGACATAGATGGCTTTATGTCTGTGTAGATTCTCAGTTATCCAGGTCATAGTAGTCTCTGGAGCTTGAAAAAGGCGACTGGACTTCTTTTTGTTTCTTGAAGACGTTTCACCTCTCATCCGAAAGGCTTCTTCAGTTCTCAACCAAATGGTGGAGAGACCCAGGTATTTAAACCCCTGTGGGCGTAGTCCCCTGGAGGTGGTTATGACCCTCTATTGATCATGTGCTTGAACACATGTGCCCAGGTGTGAAGGGGGCGTGGGTCATATTTAATCAGTGGTTTCAGTTGAAACCAACTTAGGACTCCGCTCCATTGTTTCCTGTGGCCTATTGAGGTCACTGGAACAAAGGGGTGAATGGGGGTTGAGACGTCTGGGAAGGGAGCTCAGGACAGCACTGTAAGCGGGGGAAAGTTGGTGACGTAATCCACCTCCTCTGAGGAGGTGGATTACGTCACCAACTTTCCTCTGAGGAGGTGGATTACGTCACCAACTTTCCCCCGCTTACAGTGCTGTCCTGAGCTCCCTTCCCAGACGTCTCAACCCCCATTCACACCTTTGTTCCAGTGACCTCAATAGGCCACAGGAAACAATGGAGCGGAGTCCTAAGTTGGTTTCAACTGAAACCACTGATTAAATATGACCCACGCCCCCTTCACACCTGGGCACATGTGTTCAAGCACATGATCAATAGAGGGTCATAACCACCTCCAGGGGACTACGCCCACAGGGGTTTAAATACCTGGGTCTCTCCACCATTTGGTTGAGAACTGAAGAAGCCTTTCGGATGAGAGGTGAAACGTCTTCAAGAAACAAAAAGAAGTCCAGTCGCCTTTTTCAAGCTCCAGAGACATAGATGGCTTCTTTCACTCCTCTTTCAAACCATCTGTTTTACCTGTCCAAAATGTGGACATTGGCATCCTCAAAAGAGTGCCCTTTTTCCTTCAGATGCAGATGTACTGCTGAATCTTGTCCTGTCGAGGTGGCTCTTCTATGTTGTGCCATTCGTTTGTGAAGAGGCTGTTTGGTTTCACCAATGTAGAGGTCCGAGCATTCTTCACTGCACTGAACAGCATACACTACATCGCTGATCTTGTGTTTGGCGGGTTTGTCCTTGGGATGAACCAGTTTTTGTCTTAGGGTGTGACTTGGTTTGAAGTATACTGAGATGTCATGCTTGGAGAAAATTCTTCTGAGTTTCTCTGACAAGCCTGACACATATGGGATGACAATGTTGTTCCTCTTGTCCTTCCCATTCTCTGTAGTTTGTGTTTGGCCTTCATTCCTGTGCATCTTAGCTGATTTGATGAAGGCCCAGTTGGGGTAACCGCATGTTTTGAGGGCTTTCTTAATGTGTGTGTGTTCCTTATGCTTCCCTTCTGCCTTAGAGGGAACACTTTCCGCACGGTGTTGTAGGGTCCTGATCACCCCAAGTTTGTGTTCCAGAGGGTGGTGGGAGTCAAAGAGGAGATACTGGTCTGTGTGTGTGGGCTTCCGGTAAACTTCAATGTTGAGGCTTCCATCTTCCTCGATAAGCACCGCACAGTCCAGGAATGGTAACTTGTTATCTCTGGTGTCCTCCCTGGTAAAACGTATGTATTTATCCACTGAGTTAATGTGACGAGTGAAGGCTTCTACTTCTTGGGTTTTGATTTTGACCCAGGTGTCATCTACATATCTGTACCAGTGGCTAGGTGCCTTCCCTTTGAAAGAACCAAGAGCTTTACTTTCCACTTCCTCCATGTAAAGGTTGGCTACAATGGGAGACACTGGGGAGCCCATGGCACATCCATGCTTCTGTCTGTAGAATCCATCATTGTATTTAAAATATGTTGTGGTAAGGCAGAGATCTAAAAGTGCACAAATCTGATCTGGGGTGAAGCTGGTTCGGTTCAGTAAGGAATCGTCTTCCTGTAGTCGTCTTCTGACGGTCTCCACTTGCAACCAGTGGATTCTCCCCCTTCTGACCATTTATAAGAAGGCAGCTTTAAGGCAGTTCTAAATTGGCTTCATTTTTTAGAAACAGAGGCTACATCCATCATTGCTATGCAGTGCATTTTTGCCCTTTGGCCTTCTGACAGGCTGCTAATGCCAGGGTATGTGTCTATTATACATCCATACTACTGAGAAAGTTAGTATCTTGCAAATAGTACATAATTTTGTATATTCTGCTTTATAAACATTAGTATTCAGCAGAGGAGACTAGAACACTACCTTCCATTGGTTCAGAAAGTTTTAAAAATGTCTGTGCATGTTCAAAGTTGTGAACCCTAATCTTCGATGTGTCTATCCAAGCTTTGGATGTGTTCCAAATGTCAGCCCCCTAAACAGTTCTGTGGGAAAATGAACAGGT
Source organism: Archocentrus centrarchus (assembly GCF_007364275.1). Taxonomy (NCBI): domain Eukaryota; kingdom Metazoa; phylum Chordata; class Actinopteri; order Cichliformes; family Cichlidae; genus Archocentrus; species Archocentrus centrarchus. Next base: position 27,826,086 of record NC_044362.1, on the reverse strand, counting down.
TTCACTTCAGAGATGTATTCCTCTACCATAAATCAAGCACACTAATACACGCCCTGTCCGTTAATCCAGTTTATCTCAAAACTAAGAAATTCATTATATCCCTTAAGCACAGAAACAAAAACCAAACAGCAGTGTGTGACCTATTGGCAGACTACTTATGTTGCTCACATCAGACTAAGGAGGGTATGGCGCATGTACAATTTTCCGGGGCTTCTGGATCGATACGCCCCCATAACTAGATATCATATCGTTTTTGAAAATCAATCACATCTGTACTGGCAAGAAATATACATTGGTTATAATGAAAAAAGAAAGACAGAAAGAGCCTAGAGTCTGGAAGGATTAGAAATGGGTGAGATGTAGGGGGGGGGGGGGGGGGGGGGGTGGGGGTAGAGATGAAGCGAAGAGAATTAAGGAGACTGATAGTTGAGCACAAGGTCCAGGGGGCATGGATAAGTGTTTGTGTGTCTGTGTGTGTGTGTAGGTGAGTGGCCGTATGCCTCACACACCTACACACACACCCACATGGAGAGGGTAGCTCATGAAGACAAATGTAGTGACCTTGCTTAGTGATAAGGCATGAAGATAAAGTAGTGTTGGATGAAATAACGGAAAAAATACCAAGAGAAACAAAGGTGAGTGTGTGTGTGTGTGTGCGTGCGCGCACGCGCACACTTGTGCATGTGTGTGGGAGTGCGCAAGACAAAGATAGGAGAACAGACAGATGGAGAGATGAAGAGAACGGGTGATAATAGTGAGACAGAAAGAATGACAAAAAGGTGATGAGACAAACAGACACAGACGTGGCTCAATACAGAGAAGGCCGGATAAACAATAAGAAAAGAAAACAGTGGTAAGCCAATATGAAACTTCACACACATGTTTGGACTGACCTACACAATGCTCTTCTCTCAAGATTTCCAAGATAAAATTGCTTCTTAACACCTACTGAAACTCTTGTTTTTGCTGACCGCTAGTATTGTAGTTTCTGCAGTGGTCGACAAAATACACTGAAATCACTGCTAAATGTGATTGGTTAGAGGCGCAAGATCAACAGGAAGAGGTCAACAGTGTTACTAGGTTAGCTGTTTTCTTTCTAGAGGCGGTGACTTTTCAATTTTTGCAAACAACCAATTGTGACAGAAGTAATCTATTTGGGCTGGCATTTGAGGAGAAGAAAGCTAATATGTTTTTTTAGAATAATGTGGTCAACCAGTCAGTGGAGGTAATCCAGCGCCACTCATCTTCTGTGAGATGGAAAGTTTTGCCTATAAGTCAAATCTTTAAAAAAATCCATATTTTCTGAGGTTTTATTAACATTTTAACAGTTTAACTGGAAAAACTGAAAAATTGTGTGAAGTTAATGGAAGAGTTTATGCGCTAAAAATATGTTGTCTTGATCCTTGGTTTTTGTGTCTAATGTTTTGAAGCATTAAAATAATGTGCTCAACCAATCAGCAACCAGACAGATGTGTGAATGAGCTGTTTATGTACTTACTTACTGTCGCTGGTTAGTGATCCCCATTTGCTTTTGTTTTTAAATTTTGAATTAGAGCTTGACCATTTAAAATTTTTTTCCCCCTCTAAATACAGAGTTTGCTGTTTTTGGATTCTTGCTACCCACGATTCTTCCACAGCAGCTCACATGACTTTTAAAAAAAAATGTTAGAGGTAGATGAATAATCTACAACACTTTATAAAATGATAATAGCTAAAGAAACAAGCTAAGGTATCTCATGTTTATAATAACTTTAACTTTTGACATGAATCAACCAAGAAAAGTTCTTGTGGAGGCAGTCAATATCTCCTGCCACAGAGTCCTTCCAAAAGCAAGTTTTGACACTTAGCAAACATCTTGGTAGGAGAGCAGGGTAGTTATTTAGGAACTTATTTTGAAACCCAATCTAAATGAATGGGGGAGAGTGCGGTACATGAATTTTAATGGTCTGTTGGATATTAAAAAAACTGTGCATAATCACCAGTAATAGTAAACACTGCTTAAGTTTGACTCAAAATAAGGTTAAAAAATTCATGTTATGGGCACAGAAAATCAAGAAAAGATACTAATTAGGTACACTTACATCTTTACTATGATAGCAAGTAGATATCTCTCTCAACACCCAATCAAAGCACCCAATCAAAGCTCTACTGTGCATCATTGTAACAACGCTTATGAGTTACAGTACAAGGGGTGAAACAGGGCATCCTCTACCTTTGCCATTACAGAATTATTCTGTTGGTTTATATTTGATTGTTGTGGACTCAGCCAGGCTTTCCCTTTGTCACCAATTCTGCTTATAATTTTTTCATGGACAGAATTTCTAGATGCAGCCAAGGGGGTGGAGGGGGTCAGGTTCTTCAGTCTCAGAATGTCCTCTCTGCTTTTTGAGGATGATATGGTTCTGGTGGCTTCATCAAATGGCCTCCTCCAGGGCAGTTTGTACAGTAGCTGAGCGCGAAGTAGCATCTCCAAGTCTGAGGCCATGGTTCTCAGTTGGAGAAGGGTGGAGTTTCCATTCTGGGTTGGAAAAGAGTTTTGCTGCCCAAGTGGAGGAGTATCTCTTGTTCATGAGAGGGAAGGAGGGTGTGTGATATTGACAGATGTAGTGGTGTTGTATTGGTATTTTGTGGTCAAGAGACAGCTGAGGCCACAAACTTTAGGTATTGCCTAAAACAACAAGAGTGCAGTTACAACCTCCAGAACTGAGCTTCCTTCTAAAGCTGTCTGTCCCCTTGTGAATTAGCTCAGTCATTCAAGAGGGGCTCAGAGTAGAGCTGCTACTCAAAAGGAGCCACTTGAGGTGGTTCGGGCATCTGACTAGGGTTCCTCCTAGTTGCCTGCTAGGTAAAGTGTTTCGGGCAACTCCTGCTCAACTGGGAGGAGGCCCTGTGGTAGATTCAGGGTATGCTGTAGAAATTATGTTTCACTGCCAGCTTGGAAACACCTTGGTGTTCCCACCAGAAGAGCCGGAGGAGGTGACTGGGGAGAGGGAGGTCTGGGGATCTCTGCTTAGACTGCTGCTATCCCAGTCAGGACTTGAATAAGTAGTAGAGGATGGATGGATGGATGGATTCATCCGTAATGTTTCTGTCTTTCCTGACTCTCCATCTTGTTCTAGTTAAACTAAAGCATAGATGTCCTAGTTTGAAGCAGGACAATAAGACAAAAAGCAGCTGCTGAAAACAACTTTGCATGTGAAAACAAATCTGACTTTTCACTGTACTTAACAATGATGGCTTTTTGCAGGAATCTGCTTTATTGTAGTCGGCTTGTTTTACATGTAGTCATTATTTGCAGAGAACCAGCTCTGCACAGGGAACAACACTGAAAAGTTTTTCTTGAGACAGAGAGATAGACAGATATGCATCTAGATAGACA